>NC_088106.1:12435000-13680000 GCF_036370855.1 Dromaius novaehollandiae
GGAGCTGAACATAGAAACATGCTTGTGATCTGAAGCGCCTCTCAACAAAATACAGTCCTGCTGATAAAGCGATGGAAAAGAAGGAGGGATGTGGGGAGGGAACAGCTTTCATTGCTAGACAGAGTTAGCTGTTCTGAACTTTGAAGAAACAGCTGAAAAAGCAGCAGGCCCCAGGGCAAAGCAAGGCAGTAACTAGAAAAGTTAAACCCTTCATCCTTGCTGCTCAGGAGGAGGTAAGGAGAGGGGCTTCCTCTCTCACCTTCTAATTTATGAGGACATCATTTCAGGCAAGAAGCTGTGTTGAATGCCCAGCTCAGCAGGACTCAAAGCAAATACCTCTGTTCTTCCAGGCCAGGCAGCTTTGCAAAGAAGTGAGTGGTGTCAACACAAAGCCGATCCTTTACATCAACACAGAGCAGTATGCCAGGATTTTAAGACTGGGAGAATTATTATAGCATCTGACTCCTCTGGCTGGATGGCTACTGCTCTGTGCAACCCACTACCTTGTAGGGTCTAAAGCATCTTCCACAAGTGCACTCTTGTCCTTGAGAGATGGAGAATCCATTGGTCTCCTCTTGGCACATTTTGCGAGTGGTTAATCTCTCTTGCCTTTCAAATGTGTGCTTTATTTCTAGTCTAAACGCTTCAGCTTCCAGCCCGTAGCTGTTTAAGAGAGAGCAATCCCAGCTGGCTAACAATCCACCCGGTTACTCCAGCTTACATTGCTGCTCCCCTGAGGAACGACAGTACTTAGTGCTGAACAGACCGTAGAGGTCCTGCCCACAGCACACTGAAAGCCCTTGCTCTCTTGAGGCAGAAAGCACAGATCAAACACAGCAGGTTGGCGAGCAGGACTGGAAGGTCTATCTCTCAGCAGAGCTCCTTTGATTACCGCCGGCACAACACATGCTCCGAGTACTCAGCATCCCCTTCAGTGTCTTTGTTCATACTCCACCATCTGCTGCTGCATGCAACTTTCCACTGTTCGTTCGTACCTAAAGCACATACTAACAAAGCAATAGAAGTGTGCACGTACACCTGTGCTCTGGCAGAGAGAACCAGAAAGTAAAATCTAGACCCATCAGAGAAGCCACTACCCTGGGCATATTCATTTTGCTGGCAGAGTATGTCTGTCTGGCCTAGAAAGATGCTCAAAAACACCCCAGCCATTTTACTGGAAAAGGTCTTGAGGAGTCCTGGGACAATACAGTCAAGGACACAGAAGCTTTGCCAAATCAAGGACTCCTTTTCCATATCTGTTATGAAAAACTATGCACAGAGACCCTGTCTGGGAATGGGGAAAGGAGGATTGGCAATTTTATAGCCAGATATAGCTCGGGAGGGTCTTTCTGGTCACAAAGTCAGTCCAGTAACTTGGGTTCAAGGTGAAAGTGAGAGAAGCTTCTTGTGGAAGGACTATTTTCTCTTACCCACGTAAGACCTGCGCTCTCCTATGTTCCTAATAGCTAATCAGAGACTTGCCTGACTCCAGGCTACTGAAAAAACCCAAATCCATAGGTTAGCAATTCTAGCCCAGATGCAGCTCACTAGGCAGCAGGCCAGGGAAATGGTGCTGAAATGATACCAAGGGCTTCCAAACATATTGTTAAGCAAATGAATTTGTAAACATATCTCCAGGGATGACACATGGAGACAGCATCTCTGACTCAATTATAATCACAGCTGAATTTCTCACCTACTTGACTGCCACTGAATACCCAGACATCTAACACTGGCAAAGAGGTTTTACAGCTTCTCTCCAGGCAAACACTCTGAAATAGATGAGAAGACAAACTCCCCTGGTTCAACACAGGGGGAGCAGGGGCAGACCTGGGTGGTGACACACTCACCCAGGTTTAAGAGCCCACTTCTTCCTCCCACTTGAGGAAGACGCAAAGCCCGTCCACACACAGGAACCCCGTGAGGATCTGGAGAGAGATTTATTGGTGCGTGTGGGACACTGTGTAGGATGCCAAGGAAACCCTCAGACACTCATTTGGAAGGAGTCAGGTCATCTCCAAATCCTGTCTGCTTGCCTGAGGGAAAGGCACTTTTCCCTGGTCACCTTTTCCACGTGCAGCCCCCACATCACAGTGGTACTCCAACGAGTCATCAGTTACTATTTCTACAGCAAAACCTGTTATTAAGTAGCAGGGTGGCAGGAAGAGGAGGCAGGTCTGAGCTGCGAAATGAAGCTAAGTAGTACCCTGAGCAGAGCCCTTTGCAAGAGCCCTTCTTCCTCAGATAGAAATTGCCATGGGGTCCCTTCTGCAGGGAAAGAACAACTCCAGGGCTGCTCAGTCTCAGGTGACAAAGGCTATTTTGGTGTGTATGTCCCAGCAAACTTTGGTTGCGGTGTACAGAAAACTGAGCTCATATCTCATCCAGGAAGAATTACGTTTCCTTGGAGTTTTATAGTGCAACATCCTGACTAATTCTCCTGGACAATTTACCCTACACTGAACTGATGCCAAAGCCAGGAGGACTGGATTATCTCCACATACGGTGACAGAATAATTGACCATCCTTGCCCGGCCAACTCCAACGCTTTACTCTTTGGCAGGTGAAGAATATACATCACCTGCTGACTTGGATGTAGTCCGGTGCCAATGAGTCAAACAGAAAACAAGACACTGAATCAAAAGAAAAACTCCAACCTGCTTAGTCATCTCTTTTGTAGAGTGTATCTTCTCTGCCGCGCTACCCCAAGCCCTGGCTTGCATTTTGTTTCTAATCGCATCCCCATCCACAAAGAGGCCCCTTCCACCAGAGCCTGGGAGTGTTTTAAGCACAGAGTAGGCTGGCTGAGTTTCAAACCCAGGGGCTGGTTACAGTCAAACTGGTATTCTTCCTACTCAGCAATGAAAATACAGGCTCAATTACCCCAAGTGCCTTGGTTTCTTTCTTGTGGCCTCCAAGGACAACCAAATGCTGCCACAGCTCACCAGGAAAGGGTCACAGAGCAGCTTGGCGGCCTGCGATGCAACAAGACTTGGGAAATGCTCCCTGAAGCCTAGCAGTGTTTAGAGGTGAGTACAGCATCAGCGAGCACAGGGTGTCTCAGCCACACAACCGCAGTGCACCTGGACTTGCCTCATCCCAGCTAAGCCAGCTCTTCCAACAGGGCACCCTAAAGCGAAAATCTCCCCTTGGAGAATTTGACAATAGCTAGCAGATCCAACGCTAGAAACGGGGGATTAATTTTCTTTTGATCTGAAATCTAAACAAGGCATTTTGTAAGCTTCAGGCTAACAATTCCCCCTAGACAACATCCCTCCAAGCCTGTCAAGGGATTACATGTGTGTGGACTTCCCCCATGAAATCCCAGTCTGCAACACAAGACAAACTAGAGAGGATGCCACCTGAACCTTTCAGGTCAGAGCAGGACAGAGCATGTATTTGCTGACCACTAACCACCATCAGAAAAGACAAGTACTTACTTCCTTTACACTGACACAAGCAAGGGATGCTTGCCATGAAACTACACATAACAAGGCCAGTCAGGTACCCAACAACTGTACGAACCATGCGGCAGCCCTTTGCACAAACAAACAACTCTGAAAGCCTCAATTCCTCATAAAGCACAAGGCAGACTGTGGTGAACCTGCCAGCTCACTGCAAAGCAACCAGGTCCATGCTAAAGTCCAGCACGAGCTGTACACCTGAGAGACATCTGAAAACAAGTCAGTCATGCTGTGTCAGCTCGTTCACACATTTTGTTCCTATCGCTCCCAGCAAACAGCTCTCCTAGCAATGCTGCTTTGCTGCATTCAGAAAAAAATGCAACCCCTCTACCCAAGTTCTAGTTACACCAAACCCACTGCAGCGCTGAACAGTAGCAATAAATGGAGTGAGCTAATGTGTTAGTGACAAATAACCCGTTCAAACATTTCAAGCATAATTATAGGCTAGCTGTCCTGATGTAGCACTGGGTACATCACTGCAGATATTATATTCACCTTATGAAAAGACTGCACAGAGGAGCTCAGTTGGTAACCCAGACAGCATTATGCATCACTTGCCTGTCAGCATCAGGAGTGCATGCACCCTGGCATTTGAAGTCCCGGTGTTTTAAGTGATAATCCAATGTACCAGGCATCATTGATCTCTATATAAAAGGGGGTACTGCTATTCCTATCAACTGGAGTTATTTTTCACTTCTCATCCTGAAGAGTTGTGTGGTGCTGCCCGCAAGTGGCTACACTGCACAGCAGCTATGTGTGTAACGCTCTGGGTCCCTGGAGAGGAAAAATGATCAATACTCCAACGCTGCTATTATAAGAGGTCTCTTAAGTGCTTCTATGTGAGATGCTGTTCCTCTGGGTTTAGAAATTACTCTGAAGAGAACAAGAAAGCCCCCACTGCAAATTCATAATCCTGACACAAACCCCAGCTGCAGCAAGGAATTAAAATGAAAATCATTGGAGAACTGCAAGCTGGTATATCAGAAAAGGTGGCATTCATAATGTGAGGAAGAGACCTAGAAAAGAGACCAATATCTAGAGACTGCCAGAGCAGAGAAACCACATCAAGGAGAGCCAGCTGGGGGGCAAGGAAGCATCACAACCCCCCACAAATATAGCCATCCTAACAGGATGAATTGTGACAGGGATGTGTAACTCCATGCCGCGACTGGGATGGCGGGCACCCTGAACACTGCACCACCTGAGAAAGACGACACTAACCAGAAAGCCTCAAGGAGAAAGACAAAGGGACTTGAAGGGTTGGGCTTGCTCTGCACAGGTGAGCAGAGACTCAGAGGTCTCTGCAGAAGTGCCTAGATAATGACAGAGAACATGGAAAGCAGTCTGAATCTTCTCCTTGGTTACACCCAAAACCTGCAATTAATTTCTTCCAGAGGATCTCAAGTTGGCTTTGGCTCTTCCTGTACTGGTGCTGGGAGAAGTCTTCCATGATTACCTACAGCCTCCTCCATCTCGTCCTTCCTGCTGCCCGGCAGCCCGCAGGAGGAAGGACTGGCCATGCACGGGCACCGGCAGGCTGCGGTGCCTGAGCCTCTGGAGCCTGGCACTGGGCACCAGGCACTAATTCAGCACAGCTGGTATCACACTCGTCGACTGGGGACATGGTGAATGCATCTGCCACAAGACAGGATTCATGAGTGAGCCATGGTTGATATGAATGACCTTGCTGCTCTTTTACCACCCAGCTGGGTTTTGTGATTAGATCCTGTGCAGGCCCAGAGAAATCCAGCCTAAGCAGAAGGGAGCTGCAGAAAGCCAGTCTCATCCTAAACACCAAATTCTTGTAGCAGTCACAGCACAGGATCATTTGCAACACATTTTCTGGATGTGACTGTTTCGGGGCCAAGTGAAGGCTGACAATATGCTCCTGTTCAGAACGTCACCAAGCACACGTCACCAGGCCAAACCCCACGTCACAGCATGGCACTCCTGTTGGTGGGCGACAGCCTTCCCGGAGCAGCCAGTGCAGCAGCCCTGTTCTCCTTAGATTATACTGACTTATCCCCATTAGGGGGAATTAAGCAACATGACTCAAAAACGAGAAAGCAGACTGCTTTCATCTGTGTGAGGTCACGTAATTTCCTCTGGGGCCAGGAAAGATTGAAAGGTGGGGAAAGACAGGCAGCTAAAGAGAGAAGAGTGTCTGGGTTTGAGCAAGAAAAAGGAGAAGTGATGTTCCCCTGGTCTCACCCCTGCAACTGCAAGCTGGCAGGCAGTGACAACCTCTTTTCACACAGCTCCAAGCACAGGATTTGCTCTCTGCTGGGACTATTAAGTGCCATTGGATACAAATACATTATAGCAGAGGCTTAAAGGGAACCTGGCTGGCTGCTCAACCTCTTCTGGTCTCAGTCCTAGGCTCCCAGACACCAAAAACTAACACACAAACCTAGAGCCTACACAAAGGGGCCAGCTCTGTTGAATGAGATGTCCAGCTCCCTCATAAGAAAAGTGCCATGGAAAATGTGCCATCAAGTCTGGTCTCCCCAAAGCGCTCTGCACACACGGGTGCAATAGCTGAGCGGGTGCCTGGCAAGCCCCGTGCCAACAAACACTGCCGTAGTGTTGCAGGCAGGCAGGTAATGAACGGCTGCCAGGAGCAAGCCAAACTTCCTTGGCAGGGTTTATCATTTTAAAGGGAACAAACTCCAATTGATTGCCCTTGTAAAAGCCTGCACAGTACTTGCACTTCCAGCCTAAGCAATAGAAATTTTAATTGCTTTGGTAATTACACTTTCAGAAATACTCCAGCCCTTTATTCGGTGAGCAGAGGCCAATATACGCTGTTCTCCGGTGGCCCCGTCTGGCTGCAGCTTGGAACAGCATTTGCCACTTGGAGGGGAAGGGACACTCCTCTGGGGACCGCAGTGGCACAGAGCCTCGCTCCAGAGCCCTGTTCACACAGAATACAAAGGTTCCCATCAGCTGGGATCACATCCACTTCTTCCTATTAAAGCTACCACTCAAGAGCTTCAGATACGTGCAGTCCTGCTGCAAGTCCGTCCCCATCATCAGCCACAGACCTGACGCTCTGTGAAGGATGCTAGGGCTCGAGGGTGCACGTCTCTAGCCTTTCCCATGCATGATCTTGCAGAGATGCACAGCATATTGACAGCATCTCTCCTCTGGGCTGTAAACAGCTCTAAACCACAGTGCAGACACAAACGTTAGGTTGTTTTAACCTCCAGATACATCACTAAAAGAATGCGGAAGAGCTGTTATCCCCGGGGGTCCCAATCGGTACTGTTAAATCCTGACTAGCCGTGTGAGAACACAAGGCCTACAATCTATCCTGGAAAATTGCTAAGGAAAAATTATCATGACAACCACCGTGCTACATTACAGATAACAAATTAACCCTATGAAAGGACCGGTGCTTGAGAAGGATGGTCTCTGCATGGCTGAGCAGGTGGGGGAGAGACAGGAAAGCTGCGCTAAGTCCAATGCTTCGCCGCACTATCAGCTGTTCAAACGCAATGCTGTCAGCAATCAAGGTGCAGTGCACATGGACGCCTCCAAATTCATCGGGGGTATGGCCAGGGATGAGCGCACGTTTGCCTCAAGGGCAATTTACCTGCAAGAGTACGTCAGCTGCAGCACAGACCTTCATGCTCCGGTCCATCTGACAAGTATCCTCCGAGCCCCTGGGCTGCATGCACGGGGCTTAGGGGGATAAGTGTGTGCTAAAACAGAGCAAGGCTCACCTTGGGGAATGGATATCCTGCTCCCCTCTCCCTCCCAGGTTGGTTAAGCAAGCTATAAAATACAAAACACAGGGCCCCGCAGGGAGTTATAATTGTATTTTGGATTTGTCAGACATGCACAAAGTCTGGGTTTACTTGCAATTCCACTCATCTTGCCTCTGCTGTATTTTTCAAACCCATGATGCTGGCTGGCATTTCTCTGGGCGTCTCGGCTCCCACGGTTGGTCACAGCCATACGTATCTAAATCAACAGCTGCCAACATACTGCAGCTACTTTGTTTCATGTTGGACCATTCACAGCTAAAAACAAGGTTTCCAAGCTGAATTGCTATTGGCCTTAGAGCTTAAACAAAATAGCTCCACTCCCATCCCAGGAGTTTCCCCAAACAATGGCACAAAACACGTACAAAAGCCTGGGGAGAGGAGGGTCTGTGGCAGAAAACACGGCTGCTGATTTTTGAGATAGACACCACACAATTAGAAACACTGGATCTATAAACATCCTTAAAACAAAACCCATTAGATCTAGGGGTTTTCTCTTCCTCACTGTTCATTGTGTGCCACTGCCTTTTAAAACCTCAAAACCAAACAATCTTCCATTCTCCCCCTGTTGGTTTTATCCTTTTGCATTTAACTGCATGTTTCCCTGCTAGATTGGTGCTGCTGGAGACACCAACTCTTTTTCACTCATGCCTCCGGGGCTGAGATAGTTGGGACGAAACTGGGTCCCACGTGTGAATTGTCAGTTCACCAGTGGGAAGGAAGGACGCTGAGCTCTTCCCCCAGAAATGATCCCCCTCTTCTTAAACAACGAGATTTCTCAGCTTAGAGAGGGGTAGATACTGTCTGTGGATGGATTTCTTCCTTGTTGGGACTCTTCTCCTCAGCATTTCAGAGCAGCTCTAATAACAGGGTGTTCCATTCATTAACAGTTTCATATACCCTCCTTTTTTAGGTTAACCTGCAATAATTGGCAAGAAGCAGAATTATATGGGTGGAGGTGACCGGCTATGGATTCATGACATACTGGTTTTCATGCAGAGTAAACCAGCGCAAATACAGAAATATCCCGAGTAGTGCTGCTGCTGTCAATTTGATAATGAGAATGTGATTTGAAATAAAAACAACTTGGGTGCCAATTCAGTACAGCAGCTAGTAAAAATAGGCAGAATACCTAGAAATTGAGGACTCTCTGCTCCAAACACATCTAAAGCTTGAATATCATATGGCATCTTATAAAAACAAAGTGCACGGTTGAGCTTGGGCTGTAGTACCCACAAGTGAAAGACCCCACTCAGTGAACCCACATATGAGCTTGAGCAGAGACAGATGGGGAAGAGGGTCTCTCTGTAGCTGAGCAGCGGTGAGGGCTGCCCTCTTTGGGGCTCTGCAGCCTTGGACGCTTACCCCAGCCTACTCTCCCCAGAGACACCTCAGCACAAAACAGCGCAGAGTTTGAGCTGCAGACACCCTTAGGAAAAGCCTGAGTCAGATCTGCTAGAGCGCATGGCACCCAGACCCAACCTTTTAGCCAAATAAAAGAAGCGGCCAACTTTTTGAATACTGCAGAACAAAGGGGGCTGCAGGCCTTGTGCATTTTAAAGGATCTGGCCTTTTCAGGAGTTGTTCCCAGTCTTAGGTCAAGGCTGAAGCCTGTTATAATCTACTTCTAAGTGGTACAAGCAGTTGTGATACCTCTGCCAGCAAGTGAGCAGGCAGGGCAGTTTCCTTTCAGCGCACCTTCCCGTATCTGCTGTGTGCAATCTTTGTGGGACTTACTTGTTGCTGTCCCGGTACTGATAGATAAAACAGCCTTGAGGCATCCCACTCTCCTGGTCCAGTGTAAACGAGAGCTTCAGCTGCAGAGAGGAGAGGGTGGGGGATAATGAACAGAGAGAGAGAGAGAGAAAAAAAAGCAACATTTTAGGTTGCGTTCTCAGTCATTACAGCAACTTCAAGCACAGCTTGTGGGAGAAAGCTAACTCACCGAGACTGACACGCAAACACTGTGGCCTGGAACATAACGCAGGGTTCCAAACCTCAGGGAAAAGTCACATGCATTGCAGAAACCTCTCGCTTTTTCCACCCTTTGTTACTATAAAGTGTTTGTGGTTCTTCTGAAATGCATGGGTCATAACAGTTCACCCCTCCAAACCCACCCACACACACCACCCTTCACCAAAGCGATTGCGGTTCCCCTCAGACACTAAAGAAATGAGTGTTCTCCATCAGCAGCTGTAGTTCCCACGAGCCTTTCTCTGAAAACTTTCCCGGTTCCATCTCGTTCCTCCAGTGCATTAGAACAGAAGAGAAACCACAGAGGGAAAGGTGACAGATTTTTCCTTCTGTGCAGAGTTATTAAAGAGCTGTTAGAAGGGTTTGCAGTTTGGATCAGTGTCCGGCAGGAGGCTATGATGTGACCTGGAAGCTGCTTTCTTTGCAACTCCAAGAAGGCATTCAGCGAGAGCTTTCAGATTTCCAATACCACTTCAGCTCATTTTATTTAAGGGGGAAAAATTAATCCTCTTTCAACAAGCGACGGAACAGCTCTGCAGGGAGACTTTTTCGATGCAAATGTCTCCAGTGATTTCACATGCTAAACTGCCTAGAGAACAGCACAGGACTGACCCCTGAAATGGGGGCACATCTGAGCAGACCCTCTTCACCCAGGAGAAAGCTGCTGGGGCCCTAGAAAAGTGCTCCCATGCTAAGGCTGCAGTCCCCCATGCCCTACAAAGAGGGTGCAGACCCTGACTAGGATAGAGCAGGCTGGGTAAGAGGGGCAGCATCCTTCAGACCTTCAGAGGAGATAGCTCCAATCTGTATGCACTGAGCGCTTCAGCTTTTGTTTGGGTAAGGGAGAGACCATTAATGGCAGGGCCATGACCACTGCTGGATTGTACAGGACTCTTGAAACGGTCAGGGAAGACCATCAGAATGGCTGAAATTGGAAATAGCTTTGTTATGATGGGCCTGACCTTTTTAAGCAGGGAAAGGAGGAGAGAGAGGTGTTGAGCCACTCTGATCACAGGCTCCTCTCCTCTGGACTCCAATGAAATTGCTAACTCAAATTAATGGCCTATTCAGGAATGAACATCAAATTAACACATCTCCCTCCAGCACCTATGTGCTGAATCCCAGTGTGCTGAATCATTAGATGGTACACTGATTTTCCCTTCCCTACAGGGGAACAAAGTCAAGCATTGTGCTCTCACCGATCCAAATAAAACTGTATACCATGAAACCACTGAAAACTTCACTATCCTGGATAATGAATTAAGAACTGAGCGCCCAGCTGAGGCCAAATCCAGCTGATCTCTTGTGACTTTCATGCCCCTAACTCTATAAGCCACTGTGAAACACACGCTCCTGGGACAACATGTAACACACATGTCCATGCTTCACATGTGCCCATGACGTAAGAATCACAACTGATACTGCTCTACAGATGGCAAGCTGTTACACTCCACAGCTACCTCTTCCTGCAAGCTCTGATCTCCCCTACTCTTTAGCACATTGCTAAGATCCATTTTTGAGACTGGTCTCCAAGGCAGGACTACCAGGGCCAGCTGGGCAGGCTTCTTCTCACTGAGATCCATTCAGCCGGGCTGCAACTCCTGCCTTTCCTGATGCTACGACAGCACACGGCAGCTACCCTACGGGAGCAGGAGATGGGTAAGAAATGAGCAGTCTCCGAAAGGGAGGCAAGTGATTGCTTTGCTATGGTACAGATGAATATGACTTATTTCTATCCAGACTAGAGTCCCCCAAGTGAGCTGCCCTGGTTTGGTGAACTGAAGGAGGAACTGGAAACTGCCAAAAGCCTTTTTTCTGCACCAGGTTTTCCAAAACTTCCCTGCTAGAATATGGGAAAGCATCTCCCAGGCAAAAAGGACACTAGTTATCTCAGTCACAGCTCCTGGGGGCTCTGCACTATGAGGAAAGGGTACCACATTGCAGGTTTACTAGAGAGGAAACGCAAAAGAAAGTGCAAAACTGTGCATGTGAAGCTTTAGGCAACTTTGACAAGCACAAATGCCCGAGTCCCTCTCACTGACAGCTCTCACGGCTAAATGGCCTTTGGGTTTGTGCTAATTGAGCACTTTTGGTTACAGCACACCGGGGCTCTTCGCCCCCTGTACCCCTCGTGGCTGGAGCCAGCTCTGTGCAAGGAGACAAGTCCAGCAGAAAGGAAGGAAGGAAAAGGGCTGGGAAGGAAAACGGCCTTGTTTGGACAGGCCGCAAAGGAAAGCTATGTGGAGAATCAGGTATGGGAAGGTGACCTTTCCACTATCTGGGGGACAGGGTCCCTTGGAACCTGCCTACCCAAAAAGGAAAGATCACAGTTCCCTAAGATAACGTGTTTTCAAGTTTCTGTTATTTTAATCCTTCTGTCTCTGCTTATGGTATTCCAGACAAATAAAACACACCCTGCTTGGCAGACTCAGTCCTCTCCGCTTACCAGTCAGTGCCAGTAAGGCCTGTGTAACAGGGACTGTATGCAGCTTGACCTTTTAGGGCAATACTGTCAGGCAAGAGGATGATGCTGTCACCCGTGGGCCCAGTGACAAGAGGATCCCACTCAGAGAAATGCCAGGGACAGGCTGTCTCACGGAGAGACGTGTAACTAAAGACCCTTCTTGGCCATCACTGCTCAAGGCAGAAGTGATGCCACTGACACACAAAACCGCGCTCTTCTGCAGATCTGCTCTGCTGATGCACTGTCATGGCCAGCTGCAAATGGGGAGAGGATGTCTGTGATTGTCACCCAGGCAAGGAGTCATTACAGGCTCCTCAATGAACAGTCAAGCTCTGGCTATATGTTTGCCATGTGTGACACTGACCACCTTCGTTGGTGGTGTCTGATCTTTGCAGGGAGCAGAGTGCTCACAGGCAAAACTCGTCGTGGGGTGGAAGAAGAGCAGGTAGAGAAGGACCAGCTGAGCATTGCCGGGAGGCAAACTGGGACACTGCAAGCTTCTTACTAAGCTTGAAAAGGTGGTACCCATTGTCCCAACACCTTGTCCGTGTGTTCCCTCTGCTCTTTGAGTCACAGGAGGCCAAGCACTCCACTGACTACCCTTGGACATGCGCTCACCTCTGCATGGCTGCGTTCTGCTGCAAAGGTGCTCATGCTCCTTGGTCCTTCAGTACCCTGGAAGATGTGCTCCACAGATCCTTCCTTTCATGCTAAAAACAGTCTATGAGGTGCTTGCTGCCACAGGTTTCTGAGAATAAAACTCAAGCGCCCTTTCCTGCCAGCTCCCATCCCGCTCTCTGCACACCCTGCATCACCACTTCTCTCTGGTTCCACCTCCAGCAGCCACCCTTTCCTTTTGCCTTCTTCCACTAACCACATCACAAAACCTCTGTGTACTCCTGATTAAAAAACGTTGCAGGGCAAGGCTGGGGGCAGCAGAGATGTCAGGAGCTGATAAAGCACCTTATCAATCTTCCCATCTGACTTCAGCTACAGCAATGTCACGAGATATCCAGAGCCTCCCAGACACACGAGGATTTACAAAACAAACAGGCTTTTGCAATGCCCTCTCTGACCCAGCTCTACCTCTTAACCAATATGACAACATTGCTCCAACACAGCATGCTGCTTTGAAGCTCCTTTCCTTTTACAGTGCTCCTTGTCAGAATGCAAAGACTTGCCATAAAGCCAACAAACGATCTAATACCAAGACAAAGGAAAGGCCACCAGTTTTCAAACTACACAATTTTATGCCTGCAGGGGCAACGGGTAGCTGATGTTTCCTACAGAAATGCAAGTACAGGGTGACCCCGTCACAAAGAAGACCCATCAGATCAAGGGATCCTCAGCACTAAACATATGAGATCATTTCATTTTACAAGACAGTGCTGGGCTTCACTGGGAAAGGAGGGGGAGAGGAAATTTCCCAGAGCACTGTATTGCCTTGTCATTTGGCTTGCACTGCCCCCTTTGGTAGCACAGCCCTGAAGCTCACATGCTAATAAAGAGCCCTTTCCACTTCAATAGCTTTGCACATGAAGAAACGCTCGGCATGGTGTGTGCGTGAACTCCATGGGAAAGGGAGCTGGAACGGAGCCACGCTGAGAGCAGAGTGCTGCCTACCAGGCGAGCCCCATCAATAATTGAAATGTCAGAGGCACAGGGAGGTGTGTGAATAAGAGCTGTCAAAAGGAGTTATTGGGATCTGTACGGATACAGTGATGGATAGGCTCTCTCACCGTCAGACGCAATTGCAATACACCCAAAGAGGAGTGGAGCAGGGTGAATTCTGAAATTCACAGAGCCTGGAGCAGGTCCTGTTTGACGGGCAGGACATAGTTTCCTCAGGGTAGGAGGATATCCTGCCTGTGGTATCGAGTAGCTGCAGGAACATGACCCAGCCACTGGTGGATGGAGAAAGGGAATGAACTTACAGCATGTGGCCAATATGTGGCAACCACCAACATGGTGGTGCGTGCAGCAGCCTTGAAGTGAAGGTAACGTCCCCTCCTTGAGGAAAGAGATCTCCTGTCCACAGTGGCCACCGTGCACACGGGGCTGTGTGCAGAGAGATCAGGGCCTGCCTGGGCACACAGGTACCTATGCTGTCCCTTGCTTCCCATTTGCATGCGCATGCCCCAGACTAAAACTCTGTCATGTCCAGAATGGTACATAACATTCATTCATGCAATGGCTCCCCTCTCCAGAACAGTAACATCCACCCGCTCTCTATTCCTACACCTTTAAACCTAGGGGAGGATGCAGTTGGCTGACAGTAGGGATCTTTTTTGTTCCTCCTGCAATGCTCTCCACCAGATGCTGACAGACTTCATCCGTTCTTGGGCATACAAGGGTTCCCACAAGCTCCCCGGAGAGCAGGGAGCAGACCCTAAACCAGAGCACAGACACAGACACGAGACACCAGTGAAAGCAGACAGGCTCAGGGCACCTGCTCTTTGCTGCACCTTCTAGCAGCTCTGTGCTGCCTGGTCCCTGCAGGGACCCACAGGCCTCCTCCAGACAGGCCTTGGCAGGGTGCAGGTGAAGAAGCCTGCACCTTGGGGCTTCTCCATTACCAGCAAGGCCATAAAGAGGCTTTTCAGAAAGAGAGAACAGTGCTTAACACTGTCGTGGACCTCCAGGCTTGCGCGGACTTTGGTACAGCCAGCAGCCATCCTCACTTTAAAGAAAATTCAGACCTGCAGCAATTAGGGGCCCAGGCATGTGATAAAGCCTGGTTGCTCCAACAAGGAGAGAGCCTAAGGAGCAGCCTTCTGGCTCCTGAAATGCTGCCAGTACCTATATTGACTTGACTGGGCAAATTCTGCATGCCCCTTGAGTAAATGGTTTGGCTTGGATTCTCCTTGTTCCCAGCCCTGGCTCCGAGCAGCAAACCTCTGCCATTAGACAGAAAGTTTTCTCTACACTTGCACAGTATCAGAGAGGTATTATCAGTTCAGCTGTATAACCAGGTCAAACACTTCAGACGTCCCAATTCTGGGGCAACATATGGGCTGCTTTCTGCCAGCCTTGGTTATACTGCTCAAGGTAATTTGACCAGTGTGGTGGAGTATTCAAGCACCAAGAGATCACCCAGGGCAAGGAGGAGAGGCAGAACGTGAGCCTGCAAGACAAAAACCAGGGGACTGGACCTAAAGATTATACCAAAACAGTCTTCTGGAAGTCATGGGTTCCTTTCTACTGTTGGCATTCAATTTTAACCCCATGTGCAAGTACGTCCAGAAAGAGTGGTATCAGATCCCTCTCAGAATAGAGGCTCCCCTCTCCAGCAAGCTCTAGAAAGCTTTTTAAGAATAAACTTAGTCATCAAGCAGGTTTTTATGCCCTGCCCAAACTTCGGTTTTGACCTGAAAAAAAAAAACAACCCTGAAGTCCTGACACTCACTTTTAAAACCACAAAAAACGAGCCGTGCTCCAGTAACGTAATCACAGAGTTTTCTGGCACCTCGTCCCTTAAAAATACATCCATCTGCCTGCACACAAGCCATCAAACTCAATCTTGTTCACAATGGATTTCCCAATTCCAGCCTGCTGGAAGGACTGCAGCAGGGCTGGCTGTGCTGACTGGATGAGCCCTTACAGAAACGCAGCCTGCAAACCTCACAGCTGTGTTTTCACTTAAAGAAACTGCTCTTGAATCTGAAGCACTTCTCCTTCCAAAGAGTTTTCTATATGCACTGAAGTTTGAAACTGCTGGAGAAAGACCCTGGGTAGAGACTGCACTTCTTCCTGGTTGCCCCCTTCTCCAGAAGCGAATGTGATAGGGACAGGGCAGGGCTATTAGAGGAAAGACTAAAAGTCCTACAGTGCAGAAAGAGGAGACACAGGGAAGCTCGCTGCCAGCCCAGTTAATTACCTGTAACATTGGCTTGGGGTGGTCCCTCCTTCTTGGTTTTGCAGACAGTGGATATTTGGCCAATCTCAGCACCTAGTTATTGAACTGCTGTTCCTACTGGTTGGAGATCCTGCTCTGGTCCTGAACCGGTCCCATCTCACCCACTGCCTCCTCAGTGAGGCCCCTTCTCCCCATCCCTAAATGCACACTTTTTCCAGGTGGTTGTTCAAATTCTCTAGGAGACTCCTGAAGCACTCTCTGCTGCCCCAGGGTCTTCCGCACAGGGATCCCAGGGAAATGGAGACAAACAGAACAGTAAAATCGGCTGTCTCAAAAGCCTGCTCCTTGGGGAAGTGTGCTCTGAAGGGAACATTTCTGGCAACTGCTCTTCCTCCCTCTTCCTGCCCCACTATCATCCACTCCTGACACATCTCAACTCCCAAACGGAAATGCAGGGCAGGCCCAAGAAGGAATCAGCAATGATTGTGCTCGGCATCCAGCATGCTCCATTACCAGCCAACATAAAGACCCTGAAGCTCTTGGGTGTGAGATGACAGTGCCACATTTGACAAAAACGCATTGCCAGCCTAGGCTGTCTCCTCTTGCATAGTATTGGAGAACATCCCTGTGTGAACCAACAGCAGAACAAAGGGTGACTTCTTTTTCAAGGTGAACTCCTTCCCGTTCCTGCTCTGTTTCCCAGTCTCCAGGTCTCCTGTGTGGAAAGGTTCTCTCTTACTTGCTGCAATACAACACATCATCTTGGGTCTTACTCATTCTGCACTATGCAAGCAACACACCCCTCTAACGCCTCTTCCCTCTCAGGACATTAGCCAGCAAACTACCTCTGTTAACAAGCTATGAGATCCATGCGTGGGGAAAAAAGTACAATGTCAACTTGAAACCTAATGCTCTCTAGGAAAAGGAGCTGAAACTCATTTTGGGTATTACTTCTGGCCTGAATCCCTCTGCCCACTCCTGATTTACAATTCCACTGTTATACCCAAATGTTATTCTTCTCTTCTCTTGCCTGCAGCATCCCCTCTCCCACACACACACGTTAACTGCATACTAATCCATGCAAAGCCTGTGAATCCCCAAACAAACAGGAAGATAGAAGATAGCAGTTCTGTTGCTTTCCCCCTCTCCTTTTTAAACTAACCAACCTCACAGGCCAGAGGTTCCCAACCTGAGCCCCAAAGCCACAAGTTATCACAAAATAATGCTACAAGCTGCAGCAGGCTTTGCTCTCCAAAGGTCTCCCCTGGGACACAGTGAGGACCCTGGTCCCTTCCCAGCACAGGAGCTGAGTCACCAATGCATGTTCCCTCCGCACAGGACTGCTCTGTTGCTGTCCAATAACTCCCAGAACCACTGTCACAGGTCATCAGATATTACTGCAAAATCAGAAAGAAGCCTGGCCTTTACTGGATCCTTTACAAAGACATGTGGACACTGTCATCAAAAGGGCAAGCTGGCATTGTACCCTTGGCTGTTACTTCACTACCACAACTCAAAGCTGAGGAACATTTCTGGAAAGACAGGGGCAGGAGACAACTTTAACCACCTGGCAAACATATAAACCGCAAATTAGTTTATTTTTAAACATTCACACTTGCCTGCATCAGAGGTTAGAATGTGAAGAAATGGATCCAGATCTATTCAGAAAGAAGAGCTGAATACTTCCGTTCACTTTATTTGTAATTTATAAACTGGATGAGCTCATTCTCTAGATGCATGATTAGGAAACCACAGGACTAAAAGAAAGATTAAACAATTGCAAAGGGTTTATGTTGGTGGATTAAAAATATCTTCTTCAGAGACTAACGAATTATGACACAGCACCGCAAGTTCTAGACCACTAGGGAACTGTCAATGAAGTTAAAGTATTTTCCACACATACATCAATTTTAAAATAAAAGCAAAACATCCCTAGGAAATGCCACATAAAAAATAGTGACACTAACAAGACACACGCCAAACTTCACTGCTTGGCCGTTTTAGGTTACTCACAGCCTGTCTCCTAGCCTTTCTTTAAAGCACTCTCCACTCTTGCTGATCTCCCAGTGCTTCTCCCAGCCCTGCTGGTGCTCTGAAAACGACAGAAGACGATCTGACTGATTTCATCTCGTGTGTGAGAACATCTCAGACAATAACGGCTCTTTCACAAGCTGGGGTTTACCAGCCTTAAAAGAGAGGAGGGCTTTTCAGACACAGAAAATTCTTGCATTTTGAAGGCTGTGGGTGATTTCCAGGCTTTACTGGGCCACTAGGGGAACACTCAGGTCCTGCCCTGTCCAAATGGCCTCTTCTTCAACTGGGAGATAAGGGAATTCACTCAGGAAATCTGAGGTGCAGGAATTTGGGAGGAAGATCGAGACTTTAATAAGAGACTAGACTGTGATCAGGAGACTGAAACAACCCTAGAGACTCCTGCGGAGGCAGGACTAACCCTTCACAAAGCAATTAAGAGTTTGCCAGCAAGCGACGTCTCCCGTCTGTGAGGAAGCTCGTGGCCGGAGGGCAGCGCTCTGACACCACGTACCTTATTAGAGATTGAAAATTCCCCAGGAGACACTGGAGGTAATAGGCAGAGCAAAAAGCCAAAGGCCAACTGAGCAGCACAGGGACCTATAAATGACATGAATGGGAACAGGCCAGATCGGGGTCTGCCGCACGCGAGGGGAAATGCAACCGCTGACGCTGCATGAGCTCGCCAGCGCCAGCGTCCAGGGCAGAGCCCGGACAAGGGCAGCACGGCTACGGCAGCGCCCGTCACAGGCACCAGACGCTGGCAACCGGAAAGCAAATCAATCTTCATCTGATGCTGTTCCCGGCAGCACACTGACTGACTGCTGCTGCAAAACACAGGTTAAAGTAAAAGGCACGGGTAACAGGGAGTGAAGAGCCTTCATGGCAAGCAACCTGGGCTGATCATTAATGTGGTTCTCCCCACTGAGGGAGCAGGCAAACTAGATGGATGGGGAAAGGAAGAGGGAGACCTGGAAGAGCACCATGGGGCACAGTGCCAATTATACTCTGACCATATCGTGCCTCTCCTCCCATTATGAGGAGCAAAGTCTGAGACCATGCAAAGGAGGGAAGCTTTCACTGGAAGGAGATGAGGACTGAAAGACACCCTGGGCCCCATAATCCCCAGCTCACAGGAAAGTTCGCCGTACAGAGAGGCTGGCAGAGCAGCAAATACGTTCACTGCTCTGAAAATCCTGGAGCAAATAGACCAACCAAGTGAGTTTAAGTAATCATGAAAAAGGCAAACATCTCTCACTACTGACATGGAGCAAAATTTTAAGCATACGGCTGACGTAAAATTTCTTCTAAGCTGACAAGTGTCAGCAGAAGAACAGACCCACATTTCTGCATAGCCACTGCGTTCGCAGACTGCTGAAGCTGTGCCCAAGACCTGAGGCTTTCTGCTGGGACAACAATGGCCTTTTCACAGCGTAGGCAGTACTAAAGTCTACGTGGATGCCATATTGATCTGATGAAGAAAAACAAAGCCTGACCAGAAAGAGATCCCTAAGACGTTTCTGCCTTAAAAGGACATGTGAATGTGAGAGTTTGAAGGATTTAAGAAAACTAATCAGTATGTTCCATGTTTGCTTTAGACAGAAATGTGACACAACTGAGTGGAAAACCCTCTATGCTCACTGCTTGGTATGTCATTATTAGAAGGTACTACAGGTAACAGGTCATTATCCCCAACAGCTGATTTTCATACAGCTGACATTCATGTCTGAAAACAGGTCTCAATTTACTGACCGTGAGTCTAAGCAGTCCAAAGTTTAGTTTTACACTTGGCGCTGCTATTTCTGTGAGAACCTGAAATCAGTAGAGAATAGCATCGCGGTAGTAAGCAGCTCCCAAAGAGAGATGGCAGATTCAGACATTGATCGATACGCAGCTCTGCTGAGGAACGTCATGCCATGGGTGAAACACAGCGCACAGCCTGCAGACACTTTTTTAAATGGAAAACGGAACAAGAACACAAGCAACGGTAAAAGTTGAGATCAGAAATGACGTGTGTTAGATGAAGAGCGACAGAACAAACCGCCCTTCGCAAAGCGCCTGATCTCTGCTGAATCTGAGAGCTGCCGCAATCTCATGCCAGTGGAAGAGCTCAAATCCAGAGTCTACTGAAGCAGGAAAGAGGATGGGACACCGCACTGCGCTTCGAATGGCTCAAACCACAGGGAAACACAAGGTAAGAGCTGTGGGTGCCAATGTGTCTGTGCATGCAGCAGGAGGAAGGAGGATTCAGGGTCTTCACCTGAGTAGAGCACCACTTTATTCTCCAAAAGTCACATTTTACAAATTAGCCCTGGCATTAGGACTGGTTTGTGTCTTCCTGTAACGTGCCCATTCTTTGTCATTGCTGTTAGGAGGATACAAGGAGTCGAGGGCAGATCAAACATGGCAAATCCTATTTTCTTAAGTTTGTTAATGCTAGCTGCTTCCCCTGCTAAGCCACTAATGGAACTGCGAGAACCCAGGGGCACAGATGAATTCAGCGTCCAGGTACTGTCTCATGCCTAGAGGGATTTCCACAGAGTTGCACTGGAAGACAGAGGAAAGCTTGTAATACTCTCCACACAAGAGATAAACCCATTAAAATATGAACAGCCCTGTGCCGTCATGATAAGAGCTCTGCCAGGTAATGAGAGATCACAACAGTATTTCCAGGTTTAGTTATCTTTGCAAGCCATTAAGCCGGAGCTGGGACTATGAAGTTGCAGACTACCCTGATTATAGTATGCTGAGTTCAGTTTAAATCCCATGCTGCACTGCCCCAAAGGATGGGGAAGAACTGTGAAACACCTGGAAGCCCCGAAGTCCAGCCCTAGCGCTGCTGACTCAAGCTTTGCTTGTTCTCTGGGAGAGATCTGGACTCTCTCACAGCTTGCTACAACCTGCCAGGACTTGCCTATTCCACATGCTCCTAGATTGCGAGACATCATTCACAAAATAGCAGGCAGCTGTTCTGTGTCCTTGGCCAAAACTTCTCCCCCACACACTGTTAGCAGCATGGGATGGGAAGGGATCTGCTGCAATCCGCAGTCAGCCCATTGCCTTCCACAGAGCATCTTCTCTGCACACCACACGCCACAAAACACCTCCCGACATCCTGCGACGGCGGCGCCAGCCCTCTCTTCCGCTGGCAGAGGCGGGCTGTGTGCCACGACCTCTTCTCGGTTACTTAACCAAATCTCGTGGCGCGCGCAGTGCGGCTGCTCGGCACGCGAGCAGAAGATCCAAAGCTTTCCAAGGACATCCCCGCGCTTTCCCATGGGCGGCAAGGGCAGGCTGCCGTCGTTAACACAATTGCCGCTGGCTGCCGGGCTCCCTCAGGAACGGGCTGGCTGTGGCTTGGTCGAATTCCTCTGGCAGTGACCTGCTGCCGCTCACACTTTCCTAGGGACCTTACAGCTCCTCTGTCACAGCCTGGGAAAAGAAGGAAGCGGGAATGGATGGGGGCCAGGTGACTTGTCCCAGCGAGCCACAAAGATCCCGCTGGCGGCAGGGTGGGCACCCTGCCCTGCAGGCAGCCCCCGGCCAGCCGTAGCCCACCGCCTGCTGTCGGAGCGGCTCCAGAGCTGCCGTCTGGACGCGGCTGCACGTCGGCGGGGAAGCGATTTCTGCATGTACGCACTTCAGAAAGGGCTCTGGCAAGGTTCACTTTGAAAAGGTGCAGTACGAAATGTAAAGTATGTTTATACAGCCAAGTCGACGTCAGAGTCCGCGATGCCGCTGTCAATCACGGGGTTGTAGCGTGGGGGGTAAGATTAGTGATCTTCTTCCAGCATTAATGCACAGCAGGCTGTTTATAACCCTCTATTTGACACTGTTATTTAACATATGTAAGGGGCTTGACATGGTTTATGTTCAGTAGTTGTGGTTTCCAGGCAGTATTGCATTTCTTCAAAATGAAGATACATAATATTTTAAAACTATTTTTAAAACCAGGTCACAAATCTGCAATCTTTGACGTCATTCCTCCTTCCTCCTATCGAACCTAAACCATAGCACACATTCACAAAAGATCAGCAAGTTCAGATGTGAGAACTCAGCTGCAAGAAACGTGTGTGCACATGCACGCACACGCACACACACAGAAGAAAAACTCAAAACTGCAATTCAGTTAAATTGGTACAAGCTATGTTTAAGGCTTCAAAGACATCCGGGATGTATTCCACTATTTAGAGCTGTGGGTACCAGCACACTGCATGCGGAGAAAGAGAATCTAAGAACTGAATCAAACCATGAGGTATTTATTCAACAATCTGCCTCAGCAAGTGTAAGAAAATTAAAAGGTTTCCTGCCACTGGGAGCTCAGCATACTGGCAACCTGATCGCGTGTCATCCGAAAATCTCATCACTGCCTTCCCTTGCCAGGGCTGACCCCATCCACTCCTAAAGCAAGTCATAAGACAATTGAATCTCTAATTCCTATTTTTAACATACATCTCCAAACTTCAGAGCTGGCTGGGGCAGGCAAATCTTTGAAAAATCTTTAGAAATAATCCTTAAAAGATAATCTAAAAAGCATTGCTCTGTGTAGATGTCTGACTTCTGTAGACCAAGTCAGCTCTTGCACAGCTCACTGTTTTTTGCAGTAATCTTGCCCAATTTAGACTTTCCAATTTCCCAGCTTGATGGACCTGGGGACTTTGTTGGGTTAAATTTATTCGGCCAGTCCTGGACTTGGAGTTGTCCATACCAAAGCAGTAAGCTTTAAAGAGCAGAAACCAACACCATATTTTACAGAGACAGTCAAGTTCCTAAAATTAGTTATTTATTCCAACAATATTAAAAGGAGACACACAGCTTTCTCAGTCATTTTTCCATTCGTAGTATTTTGTTTTGTTTTTTTAAACCCATGAGCCTAATCCTTATTTTCTCCATGGAAAAGATGGAAGAAAAAGATCACAGGGAAGAAGAGACAGCCTCCTAGAGCATCCATTGCACTTATGCACTCTTTGGAGAAGTTGCCGGGTTTGTTGCTGGGCTTTTTCTTTAAATACACCCTGAAAGTAAATAAATAAATAAAAGTATCTCCAGGCATCTGTACTGGCTTGTGAAGGAGACACAGACAATGCATGGGGGGCTCGAAAGGAGCTAGTAAATTCTAGGAGTGTAGAACAGGAGAAGGGATTAAGTCTGGTGATTAAATTAGGTGATGCATGAATACATTCCAATGCACAACATCACTCAAGCACTGGACAAAACATATGGCAACAATGGAAAGCGCTGCCCACGAGGTCACCTTTAATATGATTAGCTATGGACGCCTGAAATGAGATCTCCCAAGTACCAGCATGCTAAACCTCCATTGTGCAGGGCAGAGAAGTGCCCTCTAAAAGCCTTTGAGGCTCTATGAATCCAGCACAAATGGCTGCTGTGTGTTAAGGGATGTGCCCAAGTCCATTGAAAACGGGACAAAAAAAAAGAGCCTTGGGGCCGGTGAGCGCGCCGAGAGCACCTTTGTTGCCGCCTCGCACGGCACCAGCGGGAGCCGTCCCCAGGGTGCCCTGCTTGACAGCTGGGTCACATCATGGGCTCCCCTGTTCCGCTTGGACTTTTCAACTCCTCTGGCCCGCATTCACCAGCACGGCTCGCCTCTTTGAAGAGGGAGAAAGCGCCTCATCCATCACTGACACGAAGAGAGTTAATTCACTTCTTTACAACTGGAAAGGCTTTTGCTGCGAGCAGGAGGGAGTGCAGGAAGAGTAATGAAATCCAAAAGGGAGCCAAATGATGCTTTCCTCTGCTCGAAGCCAGTGCTGGCAGTGCTTGCTGCTGGCACGGCCCGCGGTGGGTGAAAGGAGACTCTTTTGTGGTATGCCATTAGCTACTTCCAAGGCCTCAGTTCATGTTTACCACAGCCACTGTGTTACTTCACTTGGTATTTTTTTCCAGTCCTGTTGATGGTACTGCAGAACTGACTGAGCCCGTTTGGAAGCCTTGCTCAGAGAAAGCAGAAACAAATTGCCTTTCGAAAGGACTATTTTTTTTCTCCCCTAAACTAAGCCTCACGCTGCTTTCCATAAACCCAATGTAAGACTGAAATCTCCACTTAAAGCTGAAGAGCAAAGGCCCCTGCAAGGCTTTGCCCACCCTGGTTATTGCACAGCTATCTACCACGCAGCGTGTGCCACTCGCCTCCGGCACGGCAGCAGCAGCGACGCCACCAGCCATGGGGAGCGTGGAGCCATGCCGCCCCGACCGCACTAGGGGGCATCTCGCGCCCCGGCATTTCTCCGCACAGTGCAACGCTGCAGCTATTTCAAGTAAAACCTAATTACAACAACAATAGCCAGCAGGTTGTCTTGATGACTGTAATGAAAAGAAACACCTGATGATGAGATTAAAGATAATCTCATGTGAGTCACTTTGCATGACTACCTTGCTGTAATCAGGTTAGCCTTTCAGACTGCTGAACCATACCCCAGTGGACCTTGGCACGTTCAGCAGACCTCCTTGTAAGGTCTCTGCAGGCTTTTAGTATGTCAGATTCCAGGCAATGACTAATCAGGTGCACAGAAGGGCTGCGCCTGAGGGCAAACTTCTTCCACACAATTTGTATCGGCGTGACTGGGTGAAACTCATGGAGAAACCACAGGAGGAACTTGCTCTGGCTACATGAGTCCCAGCAGCGACAAAGTCTCAGTGACAACACAGTGACAAACGTGGCATAGGACCATTGCCAGCTGAGCTCCTGCTATTACCAGGAAAAGGAAAGGATTATCTTTCCAGCTTTAAATTTCCAGGATGCCGTAACTCTGGCTCAACCCCTGATGTAGCACATTCCAGGCAACAGTGCATACTCACAGTTGACACTCAGCAAGCTTGGGAATGTCTGCTCTCTAATAAGGAAGCCCCACCTTGGAGCCTTGTAATAGCTCTAATAGAGAAGGATCACATGGACTTTGACAGGAACTGCCAACTCCGAAGATCAAGCCAGTTTCTAATGAGACAAGATGGACTGAACAGCCATATGTTAGTCCTAAAAAGGTTTGGGGCAGCAGCTCTAAGACAGAGGGTCAGTATTTTTCTTTTGGAAATAAGAAAACCCTTCCTCAAAGACAATGCTTTTCAACTAGCCAAAAACTAATGATGCTGGGAGATGTGCCTGTGGTGGCACTCATTTCACGGCCCTTAAAGATCTTTTCAGCAAATCTTCCTCCTCAGAATTGCATTTTGTACCCATCACTGTGCTACCACTATTACAGATGCTACTTGTACAAAAGGCTCATTCTCAGCGTGGGGTCCAAAGCAAGCTACAGACCTAACGAACAGCAAGAGCAAGGATAAACCGGGCCTAGCAGCATACCAAGACAAAGCTGTGCAAGAAACTCACCAACCTAAAGAATATGGTTGTAGGAGCTGCTTTTCTTTCAAAGATTTTCCTGAAGGGGTGAAGGCCAGATGACGTTGTTTCTTTGCCCAACTGCTTGGGGTTTGGGACAAATCCCCTCTTCTCTGCACTGTTCAGCTGAAAACAGTAGCTTTGGATTTAGAAGAAGGAAGGTCATCAAGTTTCCCCCAAAGAGCACTAGTTCTAGTTCTCACTAGAGAGAAGTAGTGGGCACACAAGGGCAGGCTTAACATGCCCTTCTCTGCTGGATTTCTTCATCCCAAGAAGCCTGAACGTCATCTTGTCAGTCCTGGCACGTAGAAGCCAACTAGCTTCTGTGCTAGACCTGACCTGTGGAAACTCCATTTAGATACCATATTTCTATCTGCCTTTCTCAGTATTCATTGTCTGCTCTAGACTTTATCCAGGTTTCAAGCATGAAAGACACTTTATGGTAGCAGAAACCACCTTTGCTTGTGATGGCTTTAGTTAATGCAAGCTGCCCGGTAGTCATTCCAGGGAGAGCAGCCTAGACACCATGTAACATAAGTGCCTGTGAAGGACTGCACCGAATCACTAAATTCTCTCCCCACCTTTACATGTTCAAGTGTGGAGACAAGCAAAGCAGCCAGCGAACCACAGCAAGATGAGTGGCAGAGGAGGATGGAAAGCTCTCACTGCAACTCTTCAAACTCCTTCAACACTGAGCAATAGCACTTCTCCAGCATGGAGAACCTGAGCGCTCACACGGGACAAGGGTTGAACAAACCCAACAAGAAGAACCCCTTGTGAGCGATGTGTTCATTCCACAGTGTTTTATAGTATTTTGCATTCTTTTAAGAAAAGAGTTACCTGCCTGCCTCTTGACAGGTTGCAAAGAACCATGTTCATGGTCATTTGCACTCATTTCAAAGAACCTACATGAAAGCCTGAGAACTCAAATAGAGATGACCACAAAGCACAAGGAATCCAGGGCTGGTCCCCTGGACAAGGGCTATTTGACAGCAGCACCCCTTGGTACCAAGTGACAGATCTGTCAAAACACCTGCCTTTTACCCCTACCTAAATATAAGAAACTGGTAAGACTCCCCCGCTCATTTAACTACCTATATGTTGCCCATTAGCTTATTTTAAAAAAATAACTAAAGAGCAAGGCAATGTGAGCACAGTACTAAGGACTATCGACCATCACTTTCAGCAATGTTTAAAAATAATAAAAAACAGAGAGTTGAAGTGAAAATTCAAAACCTCAAAGTAATTTCAACCATACATACAGGAGAAGGGAAAAGTTTATACATGATGCAACAGAAAAAATGACTCACTTTCCTAAATGCCAAAGCCTGTTTTAGTTCATTCCATCTTCTATACCTGCTAAACACATCACTGAGAGAAATCATTTAATAAATTGCTTTTTTTAAAAAATCCCATTTTAGCCATTTAAGCATTTCATTTCCTAGTATTGTGGGTCATGTTCTACTCTAACATGCAAAGTGCTGTAGCTGGGTCAATGGCGTTCTCGCAGAAAGTGAAGGAGAATCTTGCCATTGCAACAGAGAATTTGGGAACACTGGGAATTGAGGCAAAACTGCAGCCTTAACAAAACCAACCCAAAAACTCCTGTTGATTTACGGAAGTGAGAGTTTCTCCATTGGAGGGTTGATCTCAACACAGCCATGAGACACCCAACAAACTACAGCTCTGCTCTGCAGTCCCTCCAGCGTAAGCAGGATTGGAGGGACCAAACCAATGACATGGCTAGTTATTTCAATTGTCAAAGAAAGCACAAATTCTTTCAGGCTGGACTGGTTTAAAAAAACAAACAAACAAATAGCAATGACTGATTGGTTTGTACTTCTGTGGCTGGAACAGGTTTTCAGGTCCAGTTAAAGGAATTGCCCACCAAAACCCCTTCACAGTTATTTTGCATGATTGGTTTCTTCTGGATGTCAGTGAAGTTGCTCAGACCACTCTAATCTAGCTGACTGAGAGCTACTTTCTCACTGCCTCCTACTCAATTTTCAAGTGACCATCAGTTTAATGGCAGCCCATCACAGATGGGCAACAGACTGCAACCAACTCAGTTGGTAACTAATAAGCATAAAGAAGTCTACTACCAGCTTAGATCCAAACTGGAGAAGGCACTACCTTCAGAGGGCAAAGTTTAATACTACTGTCAAGTTTTAAAATGATGTTGACAGCACAACAAATTGTAAATTCATAACTTTGGGGAGGAATCATTATTTGTGTCTCAAGATCGGAGCAGGCAGGAACAGGGAATTAGAAAGCCTCTCTTACAGCTGAACACAGCACTGCACAAAGAAGGAGCTGCATTCAGGGAGGAGGTTTCAGGAGGTCTGAAATCTCAAGTATTGACAAATCTTGGAAGCAAAGTGCAACGTGGACCAACAACCTTATCTGGGATGTCATGCTTCATACTCCCATTTTACACAAATACTTATTCATGGGAAATATGCACTCTGAATTACACTCACATGCTTGAAGAGCTTCCTTATTACTGTATGAAGATGCACAAAAGCATAAGATAAACAATCTGGACTACTAAAGACAGATTCACAGCCATTTGCTTTCAAAATAAAAGCAAGAGGTTGCTCAACAAAATATACTCTGAACAAGTCACTACAAACTTTAGCAGTGCATGTAACTTCAGGAGGCATGGGCTTGGACTTGGGGCATTTAAAGATAAACCAGATGATGGACTTCCTCAGGAGCTAGCTGCCTTGGATTGCGGAAAGTCAGCTCCATTCTCAGCTCAGCCACTGGGAGCTTGGCTAAGACTCTCATAACCTCATTTCAGAGGGCTCTGGAAGCAACAGGTGCTCTCTGAGCTTCTTTGTGCATCAGCATCCTGGTGCTACAAGTATGAACAGAAAAAACATATCAGCACTCAGAAGGACTGATCATGCCTAGAGACACCTCATAAAATGAGCTGTGGCCATGGAAAGCAAGATTTTTTCCCCCCCACTCTTGCTTTGGAATTGCAGAGAACTGCAGTGTCTGAATCTTTCATCTCCTTCCAAATGTCGTCTTTTGTTGTTGTACAATTAGCCTTTCTTCCCTTTACTGTTAGGTGAAATAGAACTGGCTCTGACAAAGAGCTGCTACATTTTCACCTATGGCAGACTGATCACATTTGAAGTTACATCACTCAACGCACAGTGACTCCATCTAAAGGGAATGATGGATTAGCCATGCAGTCAGCTATAATTAATACCTGAAAAAAACCCTTGTCAAGTCTCCGTTCAAATACGTGATAAACGGAATCTGAAACAACAAAAGACTTTCTGATGACGTCTGTTCATCACCAGGGAAGAAAAACACCAACAATCAACTGGAGGGCAAGACTCTCTGGGAGCAAGGATTGTTCCTTCAATAAAAAATAAAAATCAGAACTTTACCCCAACACTCACCCCTACACACACCTCCACACAAACACTTATTTTCCAGTCTTTTATCTAGCTTATCATCAGACACACTCAAGAACCAGTTTGTTTCTGCTGCACTGAGAGAACTCGTATTTCTATCTTAACCCTCGTTCACCATAACTAGCAAAAGCCACCATCTCTCTCCCCACCAACCTCAAAAATACCAGAGAGAGGCTTGCTCAGCTAGATCAAACACTGAATCCTCTCTTCAGCTTAGCTATCATCTGCACATTTGGGACACATTCCTTTGCACTAAGATGCTACCTCTCACAGAGGTCCTATTCCCCCCACAGAGATGCCACTGGGCACTCACTGAGGTCCCTACAAGTGATCCATCCCAGGCCACCCATCACACAAACACAGCGAGACACATTTGCATCCAGCTAGCCCAGGAAACCAAGATGTGCCTACTTCATGCACAGATCTGGAGCACACACAGACACCTTCACGCTCACTTGCAGTCAGCGTGTGACAACTGCCAGCTCACCCCCCTTTACAAAGCCCGACCAGCAACTGGATTCACTTACCAGAAAAAGCCGAGCATTTTGGAGAGTGTAAGGAAGTACTGCCCATTGCAACTCTGCCCTGTTCAAGCAAGATAAGACTTCTACGGGATATCAGATCACTCATTTGGTCCCGACACGTGTTGGTGAGCTGTGTGCTGCCAAAGCCTGAGAGAGCTGAAAGGTCTGGGAAGAGGGATCCCTTGTGAAACACATTCCTTACCTCTGTGTTGCAGGGAAGCATCAGCCACAGTCCAGCCTTTTACACCGATGCGGCTTATTTCTCTGCTCTGGGCCATGAGCAGTACCTGCTGGGGAGCTGACAAACTGACCGTAACTGGGCCAGCAACTAACAGCAGAAACAAAAAAAGCACTGGTTCTCATTCAGTAGCTGTCATGCTTATTCAAAAGCTGTCAGTAATAAACGTGAGAGGAAGAGAATGGTCAGTTTTGGCCTGAGGCACTGGCTTTGGCCTGGGAATCAGGAAAAAGCTGTCTTGCCAGCTCTGCCACTGACTCACTGCATGAGCACAGGCAAGCTGCTGGACCTCTTCATGCCTTTCCCATGGCCTGAAAGGATGAAGCCAGCCTCCCCTCTGATGCTTGCTCTGAGGCTGGCAGACAAAAGAAGCTACCGCTGTGACTGATAGCACACAAGACCCCTTTTCTTGGAGCAGCTTCTGAGCTTTCAGGTATGTAGTGGATTTAATAAAACTCAAGGGTTAAGCCGTGTTTGTTTAGAAGCAAGCCACTTGTACACGACTGGAGAGTTTGCATATCTGAGCTAGTGGCTGAACTACTTACTCCAAGAAGAATAAAAAAATTCATAACCCACTCTTGCATTACTGGCAGAAAATTAATGCCAGAGCACCACTGTGTGGGGAGCTCCTTCCCAGCCATATTTGCCTAGACATCTGGCTGCAGTGGCTCCCAGCACGATGCTCCACAGCCGAGCCCTGTGCTCCAGTGTCCGACTCCCCCCCTCCTACCAGAGCCAGCTCGACCACTTCACCACCTGCTCCTGCTGGGACACAGCTGCTCAGCTTTAAAAGAATGATGGGGGAATGGAGGGACATGTGTGAGGACATCAATCCTACTCACACCCCTGGGAGAACTTCATTAAAATCCCAGGGCAAAAGACCCACGACAATTAGATTCTGAGGGCTTTCTACTTGAAATCCTAATTTAATCAAAATACTTGGAAACTTACTGGCAATGCAAACAGCCCCGTGCAAGCAGAAGGATGTTCAGCCAACACAGACCCACTCCATAACACGATCCTGCAATATCTCATTCTGATGTGCATACTCTGTATGTGCGCAAATTGTCTGACGTAAGCCATTAGCTCTTCCTTATGGCAATGATGACATTTCATATTCGTCTGCGAAGTACCACGTTCCCTTATGGTGCTGCAGGAAAGACATTTCAATCACTCCTACTTCACTAACACACCTTTGAAAATGCATTTTGATTGCTCAGGCAAGAAAGAGCAGTATCCCCTCAGTAAGTAGATGGCTGTAGCTTTAGATGCTCATTTAGGACTTACTAACTGGGGCTAGGCAAAAGGCTAAAATCCCCAAAGGAAATTAATCTCCAGATACATCCAACATCCCCTCAGCTGCCTTATGGATCACAGTATAAGCAACTGTCCATAATGATCGTACAACACCTGCTGTCCCCATTCTGGATATCAGTGATGCCTCTTTAAGCAGACATCAAAGAAAATGAGCAGACAATGGTGGAATTGTGATAGGAAGCGAATAGTGAAAGCGCCTTGTCAGTCTGCACTTCCATTTATCTTACAGCACCATACGTGCAGCCCATCCTGCCTGTGCTGTTACGTTCATACATCATTGCTGTAACAGCCTCTTTAGAGAGGTATCATGGCAGTTTTCAGGATTTTACAAATGGGCCTTTTAGAATTTCTCCTGGGCCAAAGTAAGTGGCTCTGTACACCTACCCTGAGGGAATCAGACCCAAGATGAATTTGGTACCAGTGCCACATCCCAGGTGATGAGCAGCAGGACTTTCTCTTTGAGACTGGCCCAAAATCCAACAATGCAACACTCCCAGGGAGAGATGTGAGGATAGCCAAGAGTCAGTGGTTGGAGCAAGACATTTACACCTTCCCCAAAAGGTGCTTGCACTCAGGCAAGAGAGTGAAGGGATGGCAGACGGAGCTGCCACCAGGACTCCTGGAAAACCTAAGCACTGCTTCAGGGAGTTCTTGAGCCAAGACGGTCTCCTTGCATCAGTGGTGTTTTAGAACATAAATTCAGATCATGCTCTGAGGGAAGATACAGAAGCATTCAGTTAACTGAAGTCTCTACAATATTATAGCCCTATTATGTCCCCAGCTAAACAGTTCTTCCAACCCAAAGTGCTTTCCATTCCTACACTGCTATATCGTACTTTGCGTACAATGGCTGCCTAACATGGGCAGAGACATTTACTACTTCCACATAGCAAGAGAAGTGCAGAATGTCTATCATACAGATATGAGGCAGGAAATATGACAAAACAGTTTCCCATAATTATATCCAGCAGTAATTCATATGGGAAAATTTTAATGGAGATAGTAATTAATCTCTGGCTCTTGAGAGATCCAATTAAACAGCATTAGCAGAAACTACTGTCTAAAAATATGGGTTTCTGTCCTATCCCATTAACTGCAACTAAATAGGAAAGTTCCCAACTTGCAGTGTCACATCCTGCACATACAATGACCCTCTTCCTTCTTATTTGCTGCATGTGGATGGCTTGAGACAACTTCTCAGAGCTGCTTGCATCAAGTAGGCAGGTAAATGCAGAAAAAGTCAATTCTGAGAGCATCAACAACTGTATAGATCTGGTGAATTTTTGCAGCACTCCATGCAACTTCAGGTGTTTTGGAGCTGGCACACTGCTAGCATATACCGTGGTGTTCAGGGGCTTGCTGCTCATTTCCCTATGTCTCCTGGGGCAGCAATACTCTGTTGCTTCAGGAATCCCATCAACTTTAATTAAATAAAGCTCAGATTTGCAAAAATCACTCACTTCCTTATCACCAGAAGTCACTGAACAGGACCAGAGGTAAGTTCTCCAGCATGGTGCAGAGGTACAATAATACAATTTTTACAATCTTTAAGTTATTCAAAACAATAGAGACCCACAGGGGAAAGCAATTCCTGCTCAGGTTACAGGACAGTCACACAGCACATAGACTGCGAGCAAACAGAAATGAGATGATTTCAGTTGCAGTTCAGTTCTTATACTTGAGTAACACTCCTCTTTACCATTGTTATCCTTCCTTCTTCCCTTTTTGTAACCACTAGAAAAGCTGAAATGTCTGTTGCGCAGAAAACAAGGAGGTAAGTTATTCTAGCAAATAATTCAGTGCCACCAACTGGTCTAATGTAAATGCACTTTGCATTATTCTCAGAATAAACTTTGGTCAAAGCCAATGTTTTGAGCGTACGGGTGTAAGTGCACTGGCAAAGGCAGCATCACCGAACAACAGAAGCCACAACTCAACTCACAGAAGTTGTCATAGAGACAGATCAGCATCCCAGGGTGTTCTCATTTTAAATATGCACAAGAGAATTCCTTTTTAACCTGTCTTCTTGTAGGCATCTGTCCTCGTGATTCATTTATAAACGGCGGAGGCCAAAAAGAGAACCATTTATCAGCAGGTCTCCTCTAGGCAGGCTTGAGCTAAGGAGCTTTTGTGCAACCCTGACGGCTTTTTTGAAGGCAAGTTTCTATCTGTTTCTCTGGCCAGCATTTCTAAAAGTTGTGGTTTGGGGAACTGATCCAGCTTCAAAGTAACATAGCCAGGAAAAAAAAAAGGGAGGTTGTGGGGAGTGTTCACTTTGGTCTTTAAACCAGGTCAGGTTCCTGTTTCAGTTTACAGTGTGGGTGCACCAAGAGCTATGACAGGACAGCATAGGGGTGGCATTTCACAGTACAGAGACAGAAAGGAGTGGTGGGGGCCTGGGCAATACCGTAAATTACTGCATAAGGCACCTCTTGCCTTGACATCTAAGAGCTGCAGCTCCAAATGAGAAGGAAAAGAAATATATTAATCTCTGTCTGTGTAGACAAAGTTTCATAAGTTCCTTAGTTGCTGAAGGTACAAGGACTTGAAACCTTTAAAGCTCAGCACTCCGCTGCCTTCTGGACCTAGGAAGCTGGCAGGCAGCACAGGAAGCTGTTTCTAGGGAAAAAGCCTCAGAATGGGGCTATAGGGACAGCAAGACTTCATAGATGACAGACATGTCGTTGGTTGCATAGACCATCCTCAGACTCCAGGTCCGATGAAGCAGGATTTCCATCCTACAGTCCCCTGCACAGGGATGAAAGGGACTAGGGGAAAAAGGAGCAGCAGGAACACCTGTAGCCATGGCCAGGACTGAACCGAGGCAGGAATTCAAAATTACACAGCTTCAAAGAGACATATACGTAGTGATAAAACCCCCAAATCCAAAGGCTATTTTAGCTTTCAAGACCTTGCGCTACCTGTCTGATTCATCCCAAGTTTTTCTGTGTCACTCAGATCTGTAATTCTCAACTTATCCAAAAAATATTCTTCATCTGTTTTGCAACAGAGATTCCCATTTCTAAAACTCCTGCTAAAAGATAAAGCCCTAGGCAAGCAGATGCGCTGACATTAGGTCATAAAAATACAGCAGTGACATTTCAACAGGAAGTATTCCCATCACCACAGCACATCCAGCCTGATATTGCTGCATCTTACTGAAGCCATCCTACGTTGGGTACAAGGGGTTGTCTGGCCAACTAATATTTGTGCTATTACAAAAATATGTCCATGAATGGCTTCAACTGAGAGACGTCCTTAGTTTTTGACAATCGATCCTAAATAACACTGGTGCTGTGGAGGAGATAAGCAGCATTGCAAAGGAGAAACTGAGGAAGGGAGACCGACAGCCCAAGGCCACCATGGTCAATGACAAAGCAGGAAGGGAGATTCTTCCCCTAATGTTTTTTCTAACATTAACAGGAAGAACAAGAGTACGTCACACTGACAAATGGCACAACAGAAGTGAGAAAAGAGTTAAGGCCGTTCAATCAGGAGTGGCCCCAAGGTAGAACTCAAACATAACGTAATTTATAGGAAGAGGGCTCACATCCCTTGGAAAAAGAAAAGCAGGAGTCATCCATGTCCAGCCACCCCCTCCCTTAATACTGTGAGATGATCATTTCCTTCACTCACATGTTTATTTGGAATCTGATAATTCATTGCCCCTAGTTTCCTGCTGGAGTTTGTCTTACATTGTTCAGGATTTACATTACTCAACAGGAAATCAGTGAGAGGTCCAGCGATTAGAAAGGTGTGTTTCCCATTTGGGCCCACCCTTGCTCACTCGCTCAGGGCTGGAAGTCAGACCCGGTGGCAAAACTGCTTCCATGGGAACTAGAGGAAGTGGGGGAACAAAGGCAGAGGGACTAATCTCATTCTATTAAAAGCCACGGATTGCTTTGTCCTGCCATATATGCTGGACATGTCCACGCACAGGCCCCTCACATTCTGGTTGTGTTCAGACCTTACAGTAAGTTACTGCTTTCTGCATGCACTGGGGGACTTTGTGGTTTATCACAATGCAACTATCAAGGCAGTAGAAAAGAAAATAAAAAGCACAGTGAAAGTGTCCTTTGAATTAAAATACAATTCCTTCTTAAAGCCCATTACTTTCACTCTGATGTTCTTGCTAGAGGAGAGAGATTCTGCACAGCACAAAATGCCACTTGTGAAATATAATTCAGTTTGTTTTGTCTGCTAGGCACTAGGCTTTGATCAAGTCTGCCGTTTCCCCTGCTCTTAGCAGTGGATTTTAACCCAGATCTCTGATACGATGCTCCAATGCGTTCTCTTTAACAGCACAAGGCAAATCAAAACACCACTGATCTTTTACAAGGTATCACTGGAACAGGATGCTTCCCTGGCCAAATCCTCCCATTTTAAATGTCATAAGTGTTCTAAAACTTACCCTTCCTGAGTTTGGTTTGATAACAGGTACTGAACTCGGGCACATATGGTGACTGCTCAGCACAACACTAAGTGAGACTTGTGTAATGTAGCTGGTGACCTTCCCGGAGCACAGCTCCCAGTTACCCCAGATTGTTCCAATCTGGATATCTCCAAGGCTTCCCAGTTCATCACTCTGTAAGTGCAAAGACTGTTTATATTCCTCTAGCATTCAGTGTGTGCTTGTGAATGAAAGCCCAGTTTATTAGCCATTATAGGATAAATCTCGAATAGGGAAGCCTCTGTTCCAAAAGAGGTTTAAGCAAACTCTGCATGTGTTCAAAGCAGAAGTCTGATTTTCAAAAGTTATTTGAGCAAAATTTTAAGAACAGACTACTTCCTTAGAGCAAGGATGGACCTCAAGCAAATGCCCTTGCCCCAGGCTCACTGGTATGTGCCTAACCAGTCCTTAAAGTCCTCCAAGAACAGATGTAAGCAAACTAGCCTTAGGCACTGCAATTCTTGCATCAGAGAGCTTATCCTAAAGTATAAGTTCAATCTCCTCTACCAAAATTCAAGATGCAGATGTCTCATCCTGTCCACCTTAGACATGGGGAACAACACATTGCCTCCTCTTTACAGCAGCTTCTCCAGACTAAGCCACTTGCTCTGTCAGGGAGGGTCACAGATTATAGACACTCATTGCTTGTGTTGCTCTGCACCGAAATCTCTACAATTAGACCACATTTTCCTGGAACTGGAGACGACACTACAGCTTTGAGTAAAATGGAAGTATTACAACACACGTCTTAAGTACAACAGTCCTGTTTATACATTTTGGTATGCTTTCTTTCTCAGCAGTATCATGATGTTGACTCATGTTCATTTTGCATCATGAAACAATAGAGCTTCCTTTATATTAAGAAAGAGAGAGGACTTTTTCTCCTGGTCTGGACAGCTACTGGGTTCTATAAATTATAGGAACCTCCTACTCACAAAAAAGCTCAGAAGCAACCCCACAGCAGCTGAGTCTCAGAGGCAAAAGTATTTTTGCTGTGGTAATACAAAGTATCTGGATCTATTTGTAAAATAGAAATGACACATACCACAGCTGATACAAGATTATTTAAACTGCCCGAGACAGAAAACCTCCTCACTTGAATTTTTTTCTTTGAAACACACCCAACACCTATAAATATTAGCTTAGATAACATTTTAGTTATTTTCCCTGCCCAGAGAACTGCTATGAAAGTTGTGGAAAACGTGAGTATTGCAAGCACAGGAATGAATGTGGAGGAAGAGCCTTTTGCAGTGAAGTGTGCACTAAGGATATCTGAACTGCTTGGTAATGAATTACACTGTCATCATTTGTTTCATTGTGCAAGTTACTTACCCAGTCCACTAGAGCCTTAGGATTTTAAAAAATGTTAGAAGATGGATCACTCCTTACAAAATAGGAACTTTTTTCTTTTGATCCTACTTTACATAGTGCTTTAGGTACATAATTTGCTGCCATTTTTAAGAAAACATTGCCACACAAGCCTGCCTTTCTATTCCAGCCTGACTTTCCCCTTCAAGTTTCCAGATTGATCAGGAAATTCTTGGAGAGTTCAACATGAAATTGCTTCAGTGCAGAGAAGCAGGAGCCCCTTAAAGATGCTGGATTACTCACCTGGTCTAAGCGCAGAGCACCATCGATGAAACGCTGTTTGCGGAGGTGTCGGGCGATTCGGTGCAGATGCAGCACAGCTTGCTGAACCTCATCTATTGAGTGTTGAGGGGAAACAGGAGGCAGTTCTTCAGGTGAGAACACCTTCCCAGGGCTTTCAATCATACTCTGTGCATGGTCGTAGCTTAGCTTCACACAGGAGCAGATGACTGTCCGCCCAAACCATTCATCAAGGATCTGCAAAATTGGAAAAAGTAAATAGATCTGAGGACTTATTCTTCCAGTGCATCCAGTGCAAAAGCTCAAGAAGTTCTACAAACACTGGAATGAATGACACCAGACCTCATGACTGACTGTGATCTCCAAGTGAAGATCTTCTCAGGCTGAGGCCATCAGAAGGTGTTTGCCCACAAAGATTCTCTAGTTCTAGTAGTGTGCATATGCACAATTAAGTCTTTCCTTCATATGGGGCACTGCTTAGATCTCCCTCCTCTACCTGATTTCCTTTCTTCTTGAGGTGCAAAAGAACTGCAGCCCATCTGGGGGTTGAAATCAGTCAGCTGGTTCAAAAGTTAATAGGATGCAGGAGCACAAACAGGCAGATACACGCACATGCAAACGAGACTCTTGTAGTGCATTTCCCCTCTTCAGTTAAGGTGTGGCCAGAAGGGCACATGGGGATGGCCTTAAAATGCTCCATCTTCAAGTCGCAGCCTGTTAGGAGCATACCAGAGAGAAAGCTGCAGGGATCCCAATGTCTGACTAGCGCTTGCGAAAGTGCCTGGGTAGGACTTTGGTGGGTCTGGAGGAGAGATGGCCCGTCCCTGACCCCTTGCTTCTCCGATAATGCCTGTGGTGGTCTTAGGCCCAAATCAAGTCAATGTACTCAAACCAGAAAGTGTTCTGAGAGCTCCCAAATTCTTCTGGACTCCAGAGGAAAATCATCTATAAATGCATATGAAATCACTTTATTTTAAACCAATTAAACCACAAGCCACTCACTTTTTAAGCTCTGTAACAGAATACCAACGTAGAATTGGTAATTCAGAATTATTCCTTAAAGCAGAAAGGAAAATCTATTTTCAGGTGAGATATGTAAGAGAGCCCAAAAGCTCCTCATGCCAGGAAGAAAGTACAGAAGGACAAAGGGCAAAAGGCTCTGCAGAAAAGTCAGCAGCATTGGCACAAGGGCTCTGGAGAGGGGAGCAGTCTGCAATAAACCATTCAAAGCACAATGCTTGGAGAATGAATGGAGAATTGTAATTCTGCCTCAGCTACGAGTGCCACCCTGCCCCTTCATCAGCACAACAGGACATGGTAAATTCTGCAAGTGAGGGTGCCTGGGGAGAGCAACCAGCTCTCTCTAACACAGACTCATCAAGGACACTGCTTCAGAAAAGCAAATCCTCCTTTTAACAGGAAAGGATTGATCTCCTTGATACCTTTGCTGTTCCCCTCCTCTGTGCCCCACAGGATATATGTGCAGCATAACTCAGCAGCTCAGAGCCCTGAAAGTCGCAGGGCATTTAACCTCACTTCCAATTAGAAAGTGTCCTGATAGCTGGGATGCAGCAAGCGATGTTTTGTGATGTAAAGTGCTCAGACCCGAAGCTCTTGGTTATTCTGTATGTGTCCCTATATCTAAATACACAGAGAAAGAAAGGAAGAGAAAGTCACAAAGCTGGATGGAGAGACGCTGTGGCGATGCTGGCAGCACCTGCTCTGTGCTCTACCGCATCCCGTTAAGTGTGGTTCAGTTTCCTGCCGTGAACTGTGAATCCACTTCTGCTGGGTCAGTGACATCTGATGAAACTTGCTGGGCCCAAAAAACTCCCAATCTAAAACCAGGGAGATCTCTGAAATGGAAGAGGCTGCACTGCCCTTTAAATAATTCACTTCCAGTAAGTCAAAGACTATTAGCTGGTTGATAATAGATACTTCAGACTGAATGGCACTCAGACACCAAAAAGGTGTTGTTCCTTGTTGAGATAATCTGCAAGCAAGGCCGAGCAACCTTCACATCAGCTGAGCATTTCTACAGACCTTCCATTTGTAATAGGCAGCTCTTTCAACTTGCTGTTCAAATGTTTCAGATGCTGCTTCTGTTTCCCTGCTAATCCCTCTATCTCCAGCAATTAATTCCTGCATTCAAATAAGGTCATTATCAATGCTGGTTCGCACTATTATATGATCTCAAGCTAAATATTTTGTGTTTGAAAAGCGCTGCCACTTTGTTTAAAACATAGGTGAGTCGATTCCATCAATGGAACATCTATGTTGAAAAGGGTTAAGGACTGGACGCAAACCAGAAGACTAATTCCCAGAAGGAGCATTTTCTCCAACACTGGGGTCAGCTCTGAAGCCAGGTCTGAGGCCATGGTGCTCTCTGCCACTGGCTTCCAAGAGCGCTCTCTGTCCCTTGCAGGAGGCAATGGACCGGATTTCCACTTCGCTGTCTGAACTTGAAGCTTTCAACAAAATCTCATTTTTCTGCTTGTCTAGAACAGGCCAAATATTTCAGAGCTCCGCTCACTTCCTTGTAAGACGAGAGATGCAGCGTATTGGGCCCCAGGAATACAATTAGAATGTCAAATCTCAGGCTGGCTACATTCAGGGCAAAGTGTCAGGACAAGCAGTTCAATATTAGCAGATGTTAAACTTCCTTTACTACTTTATTTCCTCATTGACTTTTTCTGTCCTTGGTCTGTCCTTGGTCTTTCTGTCTTTGGTCTTCCTGTTCTTGGTCATCCAGGCAACCTGGGTTGCCTGGATGCATTAAACACACTTCACACAGACAAAGGAATGGAGTTTTGGATGCATCTTGCCCCGTGCAGTCCAGTAATCCCTGTGTGCAGGGAACAGAGCTGCCAGACTCAGGCTTGTGAGGGCAGGCGAAGTTAACTGAACCTTAGGTCCAAGTATTTCCTGGAAACGTCCTCCGTTTCTGCCTTCAGTGGCCATTTGAGCAGACTTTGGGTAACCGCAGCCTTGCATCCCTGGTTTGGAAACCACTCCAGAGGAATGGCCAAGCTCTGCTTCTGTGGGGAAAGCCACACAAGGCTGGCTGGCCAAAGCACCGGCAGCTGGTGGATGGGCAAAGCAGCACGGAGTAGCAGCACTTGGGGGTTTGGAGCTGGCACAGGGAGATTACATGGAGCAGCCTGACATGAAGCAGGTCTGCAAGGTCTCCCCCATCACAGCAAACCTGGTGCACGCAGTTCCCAGGCAGAGCAATAGTATCTGAGGCATTTCCAACATTATATTAAGGTTTTCCTCCCTGACTCTGGTTGCTTTGGAGGAAAAGCTGGAATCCCCAGCACATTTTGTGATGGAAAACACTGTGACTCAGCTGACAGCCTTCTATCAGCAGTGTCCCCAGTGGTATGGGTATTTCTGAGCGTGCGACATAGCTGTGCATGGGCTGAGGTCTCTCTCCACGCAGGCAGTGGCTCTTTCTGATCCTGGCTGATGACAACAGTTTCGAGCCTGGGAGACACACTGCCTGTACAGATTGTTTCAGACTGAAGCAATTTCTCTTCCACATTAGTGGAAGGAACCAGCAGCGCTATGCTTCAAACATCAGAAGACAATAACTTAAAAAGAAAATTGCATTGCCTATTTTCAAATATCCTTCTCTTGATCGCATCTGAACAAAAACATGCTGCTTTGCTCCTACAAATATGTAACTCAGCTTCTGAAGAATAGCACAGATGCAACAATATGGTTAACACCTCTGCCCTTGGAAAGACATCTTGGACACAGCACGGCACACCATCCCACCAGAGAGTCCCTGGAGCTGTATGGAAAGCTGCTCAGGCAACACTCTGTTACACTCATGGAAAACTAGAAGATACAAACTCCAGAAGGCAAAAGCAGTAAAAACAAGAAAGTGCCTGTCTCTCAAAGGGCTGAGCCTGCCATTATTTTTCTTAAAGAAACTAGAAATAAAAACCCCAACAACTTATCAATAGTCACATTCAAGTGAGGAATCTGTATGGCTTTTCCTTGTGAGATGCATTAGCTAGAGATTTATTTGCCTTGGAAGAGTAATAATGGGAGCTCAGAGCAGCACTCACCTCTAGGAGTGCTATCAGGCTCTGCTTTGCAAGCTCAAGCTTATGATTCTGCTTTGTACAGCACATCCAAGTGCTCTTTGGCCTCGTGTCCCCCATGTTAGGGGATGCCCTGTCCGCAACGTCAGTGCTCTCTCAGGCCTCTGCCTCTGGCTGAAGTGCAAAGGTTGCACTGGACAGGCGCAGGGGCCTTTGGCTCACCTCTGTTTCACCCAGCAGAGCCTGGGGAGCATGTGATCCCGTTTACACTGAGCCTAGGTTGTAGTAACACCTAGAGATACAGGAGACAGATATTCTGCCCCTGCTCAAAGATAAGCTCTTACAAGAATGCCCCACTGGGCAAAAGCCCTACAGCCACCTTTCCTCTTGGCAGGAGTCAATTCTTCTCTGGCCCTCAACTTGTATTCAAATCGAGTCACCCTGACTAACACTGCCCTCTTGAAAGGTCTCCCAGGAGAAACCTGTTTGTTGAGACAGTCTGCTTTCCAAGGGGCAGCACGGTCAAGTCCCAGACCGCTCCCTCCTGCACAGATCAGCTCCCTGGGCAGGCATAAGGGAGATGCTGCAATATCTCTGCCTTCTCTCTGGCCAGACAGGGTGGGTCTGAACACTGTCTGAAAAGCAAATAATGTATATATTCCAGGGGATCAGGGACAAGATTTAATTAAAAGCTTATTTTAATTAAGACTTGACTATTAACTGTTCAAAGACCACTCAGAGTCAATAAAGGCCCACTATCTGAAAGGTCCCATCGGCTATCATGCTGTCACTACAGGAAGTGGAACAGTTTTTACAGTGAACAAATAAAACCCACCTCAGTGCCAGATCTGGGACTCCCTGGAGAAATGCAGGATACAAGGCTACAGCTATATTTTTTTAAAGCACAAAACAAGATTCAGCCTCCTTTGGAGCAGCATGGACAATTATAAAGAAGTAAAGCTAACCGTCACGAAAAATTATCAAATCAACGCAAGAAATACTCTCCAAGTACCCATATATGTGCACAACACTGGTGAAAAACATTTTAAGTACTAAAAGAGTGCTTGGAATACACAGTTTCCCAGAGTCCTTTGAGACAGGCAGTCCTTAGCCATCCTAGATTACTGAGGGGACCTATAGTCACCAAACAGGAGATTGTTAGGGTTACCAAAAATGTAGGAGAAGAACAGGTAGAGAAACCAAGGCCTCAAGAGAGCTGGCAGGCAGATGAAGACAGCTTGCTGCACTGAGAGACAGATGCCACAACTGCTCCGTGGGAACACCACTATGAAGAAATGTTTGTGTAGACATGGAGGCAAGACACATGCAGAGGACAAAGCTGTGCCTTTGCCAAAGAACTACTGCACTTTATATCCATCGATGTAATTTGCGGCTCTAAAGAAGAATAAAACAGTCTGTTCACCAAAGAGGCCATGAGGGATACTGCCCTCATCCACTGCATTGCATAAATGCCTGCGAGCACAAGGCAGGGTTGGAGCAGGGGAAATTGCAGCCCTGAAATATTAGCAGTGAACTGCTGCTGGAGATGAGACATTATGTAGATGGATAATATCGTAAGGAGCAGGCTCTCCCCCATTCCTGAGATTCACACAGATATTTTTCCTTTCCCCAGCATGTTTTGAAATTACTCCAGTTGCCAGCTCCACAATAGCTCATCAGTAAGACAAGATACAGGGACATGCCTACATCTGCCATTATTGCTCACCAACAAGTTCTTTGCTATCCACCTGGGTGTTCCGGGATGGCATTTTTACTGCTGTTTGCAAGAACAGGGCCTGGCCACTGAGGAAGGACTGATTAGCAAGGTGGCCAGCCACCGCTTGAGTTACCTTGCCTTCTGGAGTCACCTTCCACATCACAGAGAACGTCAGCCTATCTCGCATGGGATTGAGACTGCACAACTCCTCACAGAGCAGCTTGGGAAGCATCGGGATCACCTGGAAGAGAAGAGAGCCTTAGTGAGACACAGGCTTTTTAGTGAAGACCTGTCTGTGGCCAGTCTTCCCTGGCCAGTTGGTAAAAGAAAGGCTGAACAGTGCACATAGGGAGAAAATGTGTTAAACGTTCAAACTCACCACCTCTATGGCAAGAGTGGCTATGCTGTGGCTTTGGTACCCATCACCCATGCCAGAGCTACATCACATGGTGAACACAACGCCAGCACAGAATGGATAAGTAACCCAAATCCTCCACAATGAGAGCAAGCGAGATGCTGCTGAGGCCACCAACACACAGATCAGCCCTGGCCCTCAACGGGAGCAGAAGGAGCTGTCATCATCTCCTGCCTGTGCATCATTCCCAGCACTCCCCTCCAAGGTATGGGGTAAGCAGCTGGCAGGTCTCAGCTATGCAAACACTTTGCTCTGCAGCTTTTAAGGTCAGGAAAATTGCTCTGTGTTTTCCACTGCTTTCCCATTACCATTTTGACATTGGGAAGAACGAGGAAGGCTGAGCAAATCAGGAAACTTGATGTCGAAGGAACGCAGTCTCAGCAGTCAGGAGCTTGGATTTGGGAACTGTGTTCCCTGCTTTGCCACTGAAGACTGTGCAACCAGGTAAGTAAGGCAATTTCAGTCTGCTCCCTGCAAAGCCTGTATAAAACTTCTCCCCTGAGACACAGGAACGGTGCACAGCTTTATTAAAGATTGAGCCATGCTTTGTAGCACAGAGACAGGAATGTGTAGATGTCAGTGAGATAACCAAAAAGCACCTGTTTTATGACTATTCAAGATGGTGTTTGTAAACGCAGGGAGAACAATTATTATTTTACTATGCTCAGCTCTGACTGAAGAAAATATCCCTATACATGAGAACCAAAAGAAGTTTTTGGCAGCTGTTTTTTAACCTGTGTCACAGTTCCTTACAACTTATCAGTATCTCTGCTGCTGAACACGGAATTACCAAACCACATATTGCTCACCTGACTACAGCAATAGAGCAAAAGCTTGGAGGGCATTCACTCTAGAGCAAAGGTGAGTAGCTCCAAGTGTTCCTACCCTCCCTGTGTTATTTCCCAGATGAAGTCTGCAGCAAAGATAATATTTAGCAGCCATTTAGTGAAGCAAATCTAGTTATTTAAAGCTTCAGATTCTTATTCCCCTTCTCATTACTAACTTTTCAGAAGAAACTGTAAAGGCTCTCAAAGAACTACGTTATTCTTATTTACTCTGAGCGGTAATGTGGGTTGGTGCTTTCCAGAAAAATACTGAGAGAAATGCTCTACTTCATTGAGCTTGCCTTCAAAATATTTGAGCTATTTAATTTAGTTTCCATTTTTGATTGTTTGGCTGTGCCACCCTGTTAAATACAGGAACAGCAGCAAGTCAACCTGCATGCAAAACCCAGCTCTTCCAAACTCTGCGACACTGATTTGGTGTGATTTTGGAGATAACATTTTCTATCTGGAAGCCAGGGGAACAACTGTTTTTCAAAACAGCAAGAAAAAAAATAGTCTCAGGTGTCCTTTTTCTCCTGAAGTCCATACGCTTCATATTTACCTCTTGCTTTGAAGGAAAGGCTCTTAAAACATTTAATCACATTTGTGGTTTGGCACCAGACTGTGGCTATAAATCCATTCTAATTGCGCTGTGTATTAATGCCAAAAGGTTAACTGTACAGTCTCTGACCGTCAAGGAGCCGCTTTCAACATGAATCAGCAGCACTAGTTCAACTGGAAGGTCACAAGGGCGCAGATTATGATAAGCTGTTTCCCGCAACACAAAGGCCGTCAACTCTGTTATTCCAGTTGTGAAAAGTACATTAACAATACTAAAACATTCATAATTCACAGATACAGTACGTGAGGTCTGCCATGCTGCCTGGAAAGGCCCATACCACAGGGTTATAAATTTAGAATGAGCGGTGCCAACCCATGCCAGAAAGGAGAGAAAATAGCATTCAGCAAGGATGCATTATAGACTATCGGAAATCCCTGCCTGCCTAAGATCTCCCATGACCACTGCGAGACCCCAAAGTTCAGGTCACAGTGAACTAAGTGCTACTAATTTAATAAAAGCCCCAAAACAGTTTTCCATCATTAGTTTTTTGGTTCACACTCATAATACTTTATACTTACTGAATACTTCTGTGCCATAGCATGTCCTCTTTCCCTCCATGTCTCCTGAAGCAATAGCAGTCTGCTAGAAAAATGCCTACATGAAACATGGAAGCCCATCCACAAAGGATAGTCCGGATGAAACAACAGGATGCTTGGTTTAAGTGTACTTGAGCAGAATTATCTGATTCAAGAGGCTGTAACTCTATGGAAGGGGTCTCGATGATGTGAAATACAAGCAAAGCTTTAACTCAGATTATAATTACAGCACTAAACTCACCAAGCAATTAGCTGTAACGAACCTACCGTTAAATAGGAAAATATCATTCCCACGTTACCCTTGTTTTACAGGAGAGAAACTTCAGGCAAAGCAACTTAATCCAAGCCACAGAAGAAGTCTCACAGGAGAGCAAGAATTCAACCAACCTTTTTCTGGGCTCAGCAAATACATATGTAACATCAGACAATGTGACCTTACGTTGAAGGTATTTCAGTTTTATCAACCTTACTGAATTAAGAGAAGAGACCTGTTTTCAACATCATGACAATCCTGGCTAACTGCCTCCATCTGCTTTAACACCAGGACTCCTCTTCATACTCTACACACTTAGAACAAACCAACTGTTATGAAGCACAGAGGTTTCTAAGTCATAAATGCTCATTTCCTCTTATGGTCTGACCATTAACATGATATGGTCACAGGCTGAAAGGATTTAATAGTAGCAAACACAGCACTTAACATACAAAGATGTCACAAACATGTCAAATTTGGGAGCAGGATGTTTTAAGAGTTGTCCCAGGGGCTGCCCAGAAGGAACTTCTGCAATAGGATTATCACCATTTCTTTCTGAAGAAGATGAGGGATGAGGGGAGATTTCCCCAAGTACATCTTTAACATTCATGGAAGATTTGCAAAATAGCAGGGCTGCAAAGCATCGTTTCAAATAAGCCAAAGGCGGCCTCGCGTCTTTTAAATGCTTTGCCCTTAGAGTGACTGTCTGCCAAGCGATAGCAGTGGCCGCCAGCTGCCCGGTGGACCGCCACGGCATACAGAAATCCAGCTGGCTGAAATGACGCTGAAGAATACTACCTCCAATGTGACATGGTTTCCTTGGCAAATAATTTAACACGTGCCTATGGTGGGAATCACATCATTCACCTTGACTTTACTGTAGCAGGAAATAAAGTCACCTGTGCTTACACAGGGATCATAAAGCTGGAAACAGAAGGTGTGGAAATGTAGTTCCAAATCTAGAAATGCGGTTGGAGAGATCCAGCAGGGCTGGGGGAAAAAACTGTTGAAATGAAAAAGGAAAGGGACCTAGAGCCCCCAGGAAAACCTTCCTAATGAGTGTATTATAGGAACCATACCTGAAGAAAGGCTCGTGCGGCAAGAGCTTGGCTGTTTTTCTTCCTCTCTATCAATCAGATCAACAAAAGACACCCTCTCTCCTGACAAGGCTCCTCTAGCATGGTCCAAGGGATAGCAGAAAGGGCACTTTTCTAAGCGAACAGCTGATATCCACAGAGCTCACTGCTGCAGACCTGCATTTCAAATCAAATTCCAGACAGAAGATTTCCCTCTCCATATTTCCAAGTGATACATGTGAAATCTCCTAGGCCCAGCACTACAGTATGTGGCTCAAGATTTAGCGCTCCAGCCCTGACAGACAACCCCCTTCCATGTTACCTGCTCTCTTTGCAGGCAGCCACGCACCCCGTCACACCAAAGAGCAGGGCACCAAGGGGACACCAAAGTATAAAAAGCACAGCTAGGGCCGGGAAGGGGTGCTGGTTCCTATGAAACGTCATTATAAAGCGCGTGGGCCTGTTAACATGGCTTACCACACTGTTTAACAGCTGGCTCCTTTGCATGGTGGATTCGCTTTGGCCAGGGGAATATCTAACCCCCTGCATGTGACAGCCCGTTGTTGTTTTACCTCTTAGGCTAATAAAGGGCTTCCAGAATCCAAGTGCTAGTTTCCAGCCCAGGACTCATTCCTACGGAGCCGGGCAGTGGGAGGGAGCATACACATGCCGGGATGATAAAACTCCCCGTTCCCTTTAAAATCAGAAACATCTGCTGTAGCTATGAGTGACTCACTGGCCAAGTTCAGAGCAGGTTATTAGCCAGGGCAGCTCCGTAATCAATGGACTTGTAGTAGTGGCTTTTCAAGGAACAGAGAGGGAAAATCGGTCAACAAGACAAAGGGAAAGAGGGAACAAACTCTGGTTAAGAATAGCCCCTGACATTTCCACAAGGTCACACAGACGGTTTTGTCCCCATCAAACAATCCCACTCTGCTGGCTCCCTGCTCCAGCTGCCTGTGCAGTCTCGGGCCAGGTTGGCTGCAACCACTGCCGACTTCCAGAGGTGACCCCTTCTCCCACCGCCGATCCACTGGGGAGGGATTGTATTAACTGTCTGAGAGTTTCCATCAGCCGCTCTCCCCAGAGCTGGGAGGAGGACGTCGCGGTCTAACAATGGCGAGGGCTCAGCAAGCCTCTTGCTTATACGCTAAAAGACACTCAAAGGAAATAGGCAATTTGTTTATGAGCCAAGATTTCTGCTTAAGAGTTGTATCAACACTTCCATGAATTCAGATTTCGAGCAACTCTTTGTTACTCAGCCTGAGATTATCAAAATATCAACACCCTGACAACCTGCTGGTGTCAAAAGCGAATGTCTCAAAGTCCTTGGACTCAACGTGAAGATAGGCTTACAATTCCAATCTTTGATCTCCAGTATAAAATAGTACCAATAAAATATTATAGGGATTTATGGCTGACCTCTCACTTGAGCTGCTTCACACCTAAAATAACACTAGAAGATGTGCCAAAAAAGAGGAAACTGTTTAGGTTTTCTTGCTTCTTAAAACCTGATACACTCTTATTTCTAAAACTTTTGACTTTTATTAAATAGACCGCTAGCCATTACACAATAACTCCTCTTCTGGATAGCTGGTGCAGGAAAATTAAATATGTGGCTTTATTTAACTTCTCTGAGAGGATTAGCATGGTGCTAACCCCTAGCAGAATCACAGCTGTCTTAGGAAACAATTCCATCAAAGCAAAGCATATTTTCTACAAGAGTCACACTACCATCTTGTTTCAGAGAGCCTGGCTGCTTTCCTTTGCCCATCCCCTCTCTCCTTTTCATCTTTTGCAATTAAAACACTGACCAACACTGTGTTTTCATTATCTAAGCTGGTTTTGCACTCTTAAAATATATAATCTGCAGGGCAAAAGGGTAGGTAAAATACTGATTCTGACTGCTTAGCCAAAATAGTTGAAGAGCAATTGAAGGTTATGGGTATGAAAAGGCAACAGGTAAGTTATGCTGGTATCAAATATGACAACTGACTGGTAGTGCTGGGGAAAGAAAAAGTACTTTTGAAAGAAAATTCAATTAGCTTTTGAATTCAACTAAGTTTTCATGAAAAATGTCTTCTTTCTATAGAAAAATCTTCTTTCTCCTTTAAAAAAAAAACCTACATGCCTGCAAACCACAATATTTTGACATGGAAATACCACCACCACATCTTCCAGCTTTGTTGCCCTGCAGTGACATTCCCCCTCAGCCAGCCCACATCTCCTGTAGTGAGCTACAGCCGTTGAGTCATCGATCGGAGATGGAAGCAGAGCATTACAGAAGCCAAGGGCTTATCGCTGGAGAGACTGTAGGATTGGGAAGCCACTGGTGCCAGAACTGCTGTTTCCATGAGATATGCATTGCTTCCCACTCCTGGAAGAACGGTAAGTCACTGGGAACTGCTGTTTTCCAGAGAAGCCACTCCTCAGTGCCACACCACAGCACCGGTGTGCTGCTGGTCCCACTGCAATCGACGGGCACCTCAGCATTGCTGTCATCCACATTCCACATGACCCGTGAGCACACACACGTAAAAGCCCACCAATTCACTGACACCTCCTGCAGTTGTGCCTTGCTCATTCTACCCAAACAGATCCCACGGAAAGTTATGGAATAGCTACTGAAGGTTAACTGCTTGATATCAGACCATTAATTTGATTTTAACAGTGTAAGATAAATCATTTGAATTTCCTGGGGTTACTGGAAAGAGTGGAGAGGACACAGGAAGCTATTGGAGCATGCATCATTACAAGACCTTCCCTGGACAGCAACCCTGGGAACATTCAGGAAGGGAGGGGAAGAATCACCCTTGATCCTAAGTAGCAAGTAGGGTGTGTTTATTTATTATACCAAAGATGCCCTGTCATCTACGGAAGGGCAACGGAAACAAGGTCTTCTATAGCCTGACAGAATGGGGGTGGGGGGGAGAGACAGAATAATCTGCTCCCGTGAGACTGTCTCAATATTCCTCCTCATGCAGCTGATGCTTAAAGCTTACACAGGAATCTGACAGTCAAACCTTCTGGCTTCCCTTCGTGCACAGCACCTGCAACATTTGATGAGTGGGGAAGTGTTTCTGCACACTTAACTAAAAAGATTAGACAAAATAAAAAATCACACAGATGAAACCTGGATCTTTCCTTACCTTTTGCCATTTTTCCAATAATGTTAGACCTTAACTTGTTCATTTTCAAAGCTTAGAAGCTGTCTTTAAACTTCCAGAGTTCAATATTTGTTTCTGGTACGCTGAAGTCTGTACAATTTTAAGTACCTTTTAACTGCACCATGAAAGAGCATCATGTCTCCAGCATCTGGAATACTCAGGTAGAAGTCTGTGAAGCATTGTTGTGCCTCACGGTGCTAGCATGGGGGGGTTTACACCATACTGTGCTAGGCGTCCGCTTCTGGGAGTGATCAGCACAGCACTACAGCACTGAAGACAAAAAATAAACTCTCCACCACCACAGCTGCAAACTCCAAACCCACAACAGCAAAGCAGATGAACCATCTTTGGCCTGTCAGGCTTATCTCAGGCTCAGCGGATGCGAACATAGCTATATGGCTTTGGGACCTCAACCAGCTCCAGATCAACAGAGTCCTATTCACACAGCCCTGCTCCTGACCTAACAAGCCCTGGCATACCCAAGGCCCTGCCGGCAGATACAGGGTCACGAGCTGTCGTGGACTGCTGCTTCCCACAGCGTTGTACTCAAAAGTTCTGACGTGGTGCACAACTTGGTTAGCCATGGTGATGGCTACATCAATTCGCTCATTTTTGTAGGTTTGCCACACTAATGGCTAGATTTTGATTGATAGCACCCGATAACGAACCTTTGTAATGAATTCATGGTAAAAAGGAGACATTGTTCTCAGAAGAACAAAAGACGACATGCTTACCTTTTGCACTAGATAGACACTAGTTGCCCTTTCGCTGGCCATTTTATCCAGTGCTGTTTCTTCCTTGACAAAGTAGCTCACATCCGCAATGTGAACACCCACTTCAAAGTTCCCTGCAATTGCACAAGGAAGTCAGTAGACTGCAGAAGGAAATGAAGGAGTTTAGGGGGCTGGGGAAGACGGAAATAAGCAAATCCAGAAATCAGTTTTCAAAGAAAAAGAGAAAACCCAACAATTTTACAATCTTTGCACTTTCGACTGCGTCATTTCTGGCAGAGCAATTACCTGTGATGTATGAGGTCTGTGAGATATCCCAGAGCCAGGGGTAGTGAGACAACAAGGAAAAGGAAAAGAAAGTGACAATGTGCAATTTTCGCAAATCTTTTCCCTTTCTGGTAGGTCTTTATGCTTCTGTGCAGAGATTCCTTTGACTTATTTATTCCATTCAGTTGCTGACACATTAAATTCTGACCCCCCTGCCAAATGCTACCATAACCCATTTACTCTATGCCTAGAGCTCACAAAATTGATAACTCTGACCACCTCTTCCCACCTGAGATGAAAACTGTGGCCTCTCAGGCCATACCAGATTCACAGCCACTGTGACTACAACTTATCTCATCCAGGCAACGCAGGACACCATTTCCCATGTACGGAGCAGCAGGTCACACATACTTTGGGGTCCTCAAAGCTGCACTTCTTCATATTCCACTCCAGGTCAAGACCAAATTGCTGCTGGTGACTTGGGAAGTCTTAAAGGACTTAGGATTGGGCTGCCTGGAAGTGCAGCTTTCCACAAGCAGAATACTCCCACCATTATCCTGCTTTATCCTCAGATTAAGGAAGAGTCTGGTCTAGAAGAATCTTGATTGAAAAGTTAGGCTAGAGAGAAGAGTACTACTGAGGTTTACCATGAGGTTTTGGCAATAATTTGAATTTGGAAGTAATGATCATCCTCAGCTTTGGAAGTAATTAGTACGTTCGTCCAAGAAATTCTGGCTTACTAATTCTCAAAGAACCCTGCTGACCTTTGTTTGCTCTGGAAGGACTAGGCTATGTTTGAAGTGCTTATTTGTAGAATATTTCTAAGTGCAGTGGGTTCCTAATTATAATATTTGGTTCTTTATAGAAATTCACTAACTTCTTAGTATCTACAAGTATCTTTTCTTTCCTCTAATTTTTTTTTTAAGACATTGTAATAAGATACTATGCTGGTGATAATCCCATTTGTTTATACACCTTCTTGCAAAGAATAGTATTAAAGCCTTTCTCTACCGTCTCATATTTTTGATGGATAAATTGGTAATAGCTGCAGGCATTATGCAGTATATCTGCCTGGGTGCCCTTCTTATAGCTAATAGTGCTAGATTTCAGCGCAGTGAGAATGGAAAGTTATACAAGTGAAGAGGAAGCATGAGAAGGTTCAAGCTTGTGTTAGGAGAGCCACCCAGCTTACTGTGCCACCAGCTGGGAGTTCAGATAAGTGAGCAACAACATGCAGTGTGTGACAGTCCGAATTTGTAACAACTCATCCAGCCAGTTTTATTAAGCCATGTTTGCACAGCACTTACAGTATGTAAAGTATTATCTTACTTTTGTGCTGCTTTTCTACACTCCATAGAGCAGAGATGTAGAGGCAGCTAAAAAGCACATGAAAGACAGAAGCAGTGGGGTTTAGATTTGTCCACATAAGCTATATTCCACTGAAAGGCCCTACAGAGAGTAAATATCATGGCAGCAGGGGGAGAGTGTAATAATCCCATTGCACACCGAGGGACAAATTCCACTACTCATTAGAAAGCTGGGAAAAAAGGCCACGGATTAAATGGTTCACCTCAGAAAGCTGCCTACAGCTGTGTTGTGATATTATCAGATGCCTTGAAAGCTGCTCTACATGGATTAGGCATCCAAGCCTGAAACTACTTAGACAGTAAGTCTTAGACCAACAGTTCAACCAACTGGTTTAATATTACACACGCTTGAAGCCAACACACTCACAAGGTAAAAAAAATACCAAATACTTTGAAGTCAATATTGCAATGTATTGACCCCGCAGGCAAATATTGACTAAAGGAAAAGGAGAGGGGGTCATTACATCATGCCTTTAATCGTGCTTTAATTTAATATGTGCACTGTTACATACATGAACTTTTTGTCCTCGGTAGAAAATCGACAAACCAAGAAAGATCTCATTGCATGAGATAATAAAACATGGAGTTAGCCAACGAAAACACACTGAGCGGAGTTAAATTTCACTCAGGTTTCCCACCAGAGGTTCTAAAAGCCAGGGTCAGCATGAATCCCCTGCTTTTGAACTTTTAATGGAAATTCTATCTAAATATTTTGTTACATACATTGACATAATGCAAACTGGCAGCTCTTGGGTTTGTCTTGCTCAAGGATGAATCACCCTATCTCCCTTGTCCCCCCAAAGTCCCTGAAGATACAGCACAGTGATCAACCAATCTGAATTCTCTCAAATCATTATTTTTGAATGTGCTAGACAAAATACCATGCTAATCCTGCACAGAAATACCTGCCTACTGCTCTCTCCTGGTTTATTTGCTAATTAAAATGAAAGAACTTTGTGGATAGCGAAATACTACTCACTAGGATTCTCTTTCAGGTTCCTGAATAGTTTTTCTAGTCTCATTAATTTTAACGACAAAGTCACAAAAGGAACATTTCACATTTTAAGTCTTATGTTATTTCCCAAAGTAAAAAGAAATGCAGCCTGAATGAAAAGAGTTTTAAACCAGCACTTATTTATTGAAAAAAGTCTTGTCACACTGAGCAGAGCTGGGGGAAAAGGGTGGACACCACATGGACCACACACCACAATCTGCTACACAAGGCCTACTCCACCTTCATTTTGGTGAAGAAATCAACCTTTCCAGCAAGTTGAGGCTTCAAGTCTTGGCACATTGCTCACCATCTTGATAGACTCTACGTCTCTTACAGAAAAGACTGCTTTACAAACCACAGCTTTGCTTCACCCCAAATGTAACGTTCTCCTATGTACAAGGAAGCTAAAGCTGCACAGCAACCCTTAAACATATATATAAACTACCAGTTTAAGGATATTAAAAAAAATGACATCCACATAAGAATGTATAGGGGATTAAGTCAGATGCTTTATATAGCTGATATTTAAGCAAGAGCTGACACAAGCATCTATTACAATGAAAAATGCTGAAGGCACTCGGATGGCTTCTCACTTTCAGGACTGCTGAGATTTGTTTCATTCAAAATTATTTCTTCTGAAAGCAGGTGCAACTATCATCCTGTTCTAACCCTGCCACTGCAAAGCTGCTATGCGGGAAATATTTATGAACAGGGAACAATTTGGAACCAAGCAGCGTGTGTTTTATCAGCTGGCTGTACCCTATTATCCTCTCCCTGCAAATACAGAGGCCAGGCCACAGATGTCATACGGAAGAGAGGAGTCTTATTTGAAGTTATGCTATGGCATTGCAAAACCCAGTAACAAAGGCCCTTAGCAAAGAGGAGCTCTCCAAGTCGGAAACAGGGAAATGGCTGGGCACGCAGCCAGCCAAGCTTCTCTGGGGCTAACGCTCTCTGCGAGAGGGACAGGATTTGCGGCTACCATACGGCAAGTGGCCCAGTTCTGCCCGATATCCCTGCAGCGCTAAAGCACACAGAGGGCAATTTGCACTTCATTTGCCGTGAAGTCTGTAACCATAGCGGTAGAACAGAATAGCCTGCATGTTCGCTGAGTTTCCAGGAGCCTGGGTCTCATCGTGGAGTTTACCAAGTATTAGAGCTGCTAACAGCAGGCCTCTCCCTGCGTGAAGCTGCGCGAGCTGCACAACAGTTTTTTAGAAGGTTCAGCTTGATCTGAGGATCTGGTTGGTTTGAACGCACTCCTGCACGTTGCGTGCCTAACACTGATACGATGCTAAAATCGATAAGAGAATGGTTGAAAGCGTGGCACCTTACGGAAGAACAAAGAGCATGCTGTTTGTTTTTTCCACTTTTTCACTGGTGATCTCATCCTCTATGACCAAACAGTTCAAAGTGCTTTCTTCCTTCTTCATGGAGAAAAATTAAAAACAAAAAAGGATTAGCAAGAAAGGTCTGGAAGGGAGGGAAAAGGCCCTTTCAGTCTGTAATTACTCTATAAAAACTGCCAACACATCAAGTTGTATCAAATGTTTGCCCCAGCAATCAGAAAGTTGAGTTGAATATATCTGAATAGCATACAGGAGAACACGATGGCAATAAAGCCTCTCTTCTGCAACCCTAATCTGTTCTAGCATAAATTCAGGGAGAAAGACCAAGCAAGTTCACTTCATACCCTGGCATATGCAAATTTTAGGATCATGCAACTTAAAAAAAAAAAAAAAAAAAAAAAAAAAAAAGATAAAACAGCAGAAAGTAATTCTCTAGCACTCAGAAACACTTCCTTTTATTTCTACCTCACCTTCAAGCATCATTGTTCTCAAGAGACAAGACAAACACTAGTAGAGTGTAAAGCCAACTTAAAATACAGTGCCAAGTTTTTTGTATTAACCAATATTTCTCAAACTGTTGGCCACTCCTCAGTTAGGGAGATACTGAAGAGTTCAAAGGAGATTGCAGAGTATTTGCTCTAGCCAGAAAACAGCCAACTACCTAGCTGCTGCCAGCAATTAGAGGTAGTCAGCCGTTCCCTGACTAGCCCAACTCTTGCAGCAAAAATAATTACAGCTCTTTCCCATTCCCCTGCCCTGGAGGTACTGCACTGCTGCTTTCTTACCTGCAAAGCAGTATTTAACACCTTATACAAGTTCTTCATACTTTTACAAAGAGACACAAATAAGCCTTTTACCTACATGCACATTTATGTGTATTAGCAGTGCCACAATATAGCATGGACCCTCATCAAGGCTGAGGTTCCCCTTGTGCATGATCCTGCGCAAACAAGTGAGGACAGTCCTCACAACGGAGAGCCTCCGATTGTGAAGGGACAGACAGAGGGGCTGCAGGCAGACAGGGGGACACAGAACTAATAAAACACAAAACAGATCTTAAAGTTGCATAGAGGCAGAAAATGGCACTGAGACTTGGGGAAGCTGCTGGAAGCAGCTACAGACCATCACAGATCTCTAACACATGCCTTTAAATGAAGGACCTGTCTCGAGTTCATACAAACACCTCTTTCTCTTTGGTTTGTGTACAGAGGCTACGCCAGTACATCCAAGTTTCAAGTGCTGCAGAAGTGTCCCTCTGGGGAGCGGGAGGCAGGGAGAGAAAAGAGAAGAAAAGAGGGAGAGGGAAGAGGAGGGAAGAGAAAAGAGAAGAAAAGAGGGAGAGGGGAAAGAAAAGAGAAGAGAAGAGGGAGTGGAGAAGAGAGAGGGAATGGACAAAAATAAAAGCAGAACCATGGAAAGAGTAAGTTATGTGTCTGCTCTGAAGCCTAAAGACAAAGGTGGGTGGCTTTAATTCTCAGCTGAGGTTACTTTTCCACTGCAGGAAGCCAAGCTATTGTTCACAAAAATCAGCCAGTGTGTTTAATTTTACTCATTTTAAAATAACAAGGAAAGTACTTAAATTTTACTTGTGTGCCCTAGGGCCATTTTGCTTTCTGAAAGCACAGTGCAACTGAGCATGAATTAATCTACTTGTTTACCAAGAAACCAAAGTTTTAAAATCATCACATGATGCTCCTTTAGCCAACTGAAATGCCACTAATTATACCTTTTCCTTTTCTTTAAGCAATTAATAGCTTTTGTCTTTCTCAAAAGGCCTCTTCATTGACATAACTTTAAGACAAGACCCCGGCAAAGCGACCAGAGCTTTGTATCGTCCGGCGAGCAGGACAAGTCCCCGGTACTTGGATCCGCAGCTCTTCCAACGAAGCTGCGGTTCCTTCGCTTCCTGGACCTGAAGATCTGAACGGCAGCAGAGACGGGCCCAGGCTCTCCCCAGAGGAGACTTTACAATTTTAGTAAATGTTGCAACAACTTGAAAAAGGGAAGAACTGTTTGATCAGACAAATAAGAAGCCCCTCTCTAAAGGGTAAAGAGCCACAAGATCCTATGTACTTCCAGGCTCTGCTGCCAGCCTGGTCTGCAGAAAATGTCCCTACCCAAGCCCCTCTGCTAAAGGTTTGCATGAGAAATGTGCCACAGAACTGGCTCCCTTTGCTCACCAGGCCCAGAGGGACTCGCAGACCGTCAGGAGCAGCCTGGCCAAGGTTTCAAGACATTTGAGCTTTTCTCTGAACTCTGCTTAGTCATTTTTTTCCGGGGTTGTAGCACCTAGAGACACAGCCAATGTCAGGCCTCCAGCTCCTTGGACTGCACATTCCCACACAAAGGGAGAGGGAGCAGCCACACACAGAGCACGTCAACCCAGCCCCTCCAAATGTGTGAATCAGACTGGAAACAGCAAAAGGGCTGGGCCTGGGCTTTTGGTTTGCTTTTTAGAACACAATTTTTAAATTGCTTCCTTTCTACCTTTTAGCACTTTTGCCTTTACAGATCACGTTTACATTCTTTTCTTCCAGAACTGGGCTGTGGGAATGTAAAGACAATGAAAGTCAAACTTTTTCTCACTTAATTGCACAAATTCAGGAGCTGCAAGATGGACCAAATCCTTAAAGTTAGTAGAATGAGATTGCCCTCAGTTCCTGAACAGAGAAACAGCATGAGAGCACAAGGAAAAAAAATTATCTTCAAAGGTTAAGTTTTCTCAAAGTGAAAGTCTTGGCACTTCTGCCATTTCTGAAAGTATCTGAGACACCACCCATACAAACGGTAACGTTGCAAAGTGATGCTTTCAGAGATCTTGAGAGAACAAGGAAATACTCAGAGCATTTCGCAAAAATAAACCATTACAGGTTTTATGTTTGGCTTGTTTCTTTAAGTTAAAAGGTCAATGAGGGACATAAGTGAGTAAAATCCAGAATAACTCCTGCCTGCTTTGTACTTTTAGGGCACTATTTTACTCAGAGAGGTCTCATAACTATGCTGACCTTTGGTCATTTCATCTCTGGTATCAACTGAATGTTATGGAAATGACTAAGATTTTACAAACCAGTTTGGGATTGGCTCCAGGTAGGGTATGAAACAGAAATCATATGTTCACTAAGTGCCTTTAGCAGTGAAGGACAAGCGAAGATGAAAAGCAGGAATATGTGCTAGGAAAGGATCTGTTTCTAAGTGGAACATTTTCCAGAGTTTTCCATGAGCTATCAGTAATTCTTTAAATAGTTTCAGAGTTATGAGGAGACTTTATCTATTACTAAGTTAAATGCTGGGAGCAGCTCTTCCATATGAATTGCATATGGTTTTCATCTGCAGCAGCTAATAAATTAAGCACTCAGTGTTCTAAAACCACTTGTTAAGAGAGTTTAACAGCTACCTTTTGTCCTGCAAAACTAAGTCAGTACACCTCCATAACACGAGTTCTCCCAGCACTTTACACATAGCACATTACAGACCCCCTGAGTTTTATACACAAAACAGCACAAGCCAAATCGGTTAAGTACAGTTTCAAATACTTTGGCCAAGGTTAGCATGTAAAGCCACTGTGAGGAACGCACTCCCCCACGCTGCACAGCTCTGAAGCGTATGCTCTGAGAAGGCTCTTGGTCAGCATGAGGTGTCCCTCGGCGCTCAGGAGAGCAGGAGGGGCAGCCCTTCCCCAGGAGTGCAGAGACGGTAGTGGCCCCTGAGCTTCCAGCTTTCATGAACTGGAAACATCTTAGCTGGTGATCAGTCGTAAATTGCGTCTCCAAACCTCACAGAATGCATCAAAACATCAGGGCAGAGAAATACAACAACTAGTATCCTGTCCTGTGGGTCACCTGAAAAACATGTTGCTTCTTCATCAGTTTGTGACAGGAGATGCTGCCATGCAGAATGCACCTACAGCCTATGCCAGTCCTGAAAACTGCCACCAAACCTGATGTAGTAACTCAGAAGAGAATGAACTCTTCTATGCAAATGTAACCATTGCACCATTAGGTCAGATGCTTTCACAAAGGAGGAATTCTCCTAGGAGGAATGCACCAAATACTTAAAGGGACAGAATTTACACAGCATGTACAAGACAAAGTATTGAACAGCAAACTGAAGGACATAGAGAATGATATCTAATAGAATATGTACATGACAAAGATTTATTCACACCGCTGAGCAAGAAATAAGCAGGGAAATACTTGTGCCCTGCTTTCATCTGTATCTTAATAGTAAATGTCAGGCCAGACCAGAGCCTGGGACAACTGAGGAAGGACAGTGTAATGTTGGGAAGGTAAGATTGTGCCATTTCTTTGACATTTGGCCAGCAACGGTGGACTGAGACCAGACGCAATGGTTCCTTATCTAGCAATGCCTATGCCCCACCTTCTGCCTGTGCAGTAATTCTCTCCATTCCTACACTGGCCTCTACTTAGACTGCAGCGGGTCCAAGGGCAAGCTGTTTTCCTCTGTGCCTGCACAAGTGCCTGGCAAACTTCTGGAGGTGCCGAAACAGCAAGTTCCACTGAGAGGTGTTATGAGTTGTATCGATTTCTTCACAAGATCCAAGTGCAATGAATAAAATGAAGGGGAGGTAAGAACCTCAGATATATCTCATTTATCCACTGAATGCAAGTGCTTGCTATAAGGTCATCTTAGGGAGAACATCTAGATGGCTATTTGCAACTTAGGCTCAACAGGAACCTTTGCTACTCTGAGTCTCTCCCAAGAACTTGTCAGATGGATCTTCAGACCTCCACTAAGACAAATTATCAAGCAGGTCACTGAGGTGATGACTGTGCTTCTGTGAACTCATATTCCCAGACCAGCAAGCACTCCTTGCTGGTAGACAGAAGTTACCAAAAGAGACTGAGATGAGCTCTCTCCAACGCTCTCTTAACAGTGAGGCTCCCAGCCAGTGTGATGAAGGTTAAACGGACAATTTCAGGCATTCGCGTCATGAATTGTTTGCGTTACTATTCCAAGCCCTGTTCAAGAGGCTAACTCTATCAGGAAATCAGCAGTCTCTGAATTCAAAGACATGGGAAGTGGCACCCAGCAGCCTTCAAGATAAATTACAATCATTTTGGGTGTAGGATGTCATCCTGTTCCTGAAATGAAGGTTTGGAGTGGGGAGGAACCAGCCTCTCTCTAGTGCTAGGTCAGTCTCTTTTGTCCTATCTATCCTGAACGCAGTAAACCTAGGCTGCGCGTGAATGTTCCCAGGCATTCAAAAAGACCTTGGAAATTAGTACTAGGCCAAACACATACAAGTTACTTCCACTGAGCAGCCTTGACATTTCAACTTAAAGAACAGAAGGCAGCTGCTGAGATTTTACTTTTAGCTGTCCCACTTCTTAATTATTTTTGGAAAGATTTCCAAAATATTTCTATCTGTACCTGGTTTTACACTTTCTGCATAACTACATAATAGTCAACAATTGCATACTGTAGTGATTTATGCTGTAAGAAGATATTTTCCCTGTTCAGCTAGGTTCTTAAACCCCTGCATTACAATAAAGTTAAAGTTAAAACCCATGAGGGATCCTGTCATTTTAGAAAACTGATAATAAAGCATGATGCTTCAGCAATACCATCTTTGGTGTCTGCATGCAATAGAACACATGACTGAAGTTAACTGAGTAGGAATTTATTCTTAGCCATTTGTACCCGCTTTAGAGGTCATCTTTCTCACATATCTTCCGATTCTTATCTGCTTAATTTACTGAAAAATCCTGTTTTCTCTAGCTCTGTCTGGTCATCACCTATCATTTGTGGTTCTTCTCTAAAGACCCTCCTGGTCCCTGAGGTCCTTTGCAGTGAACAGAAATCCTAGATGGAGGACCAGTGCTATTTGCTGTGTTTGTACAGGAATTTCTGGATCTTCTCCCCATTACCCAATTCCTTATTGGCAATTCTATACTTTCCTTTTATTTTCTTCAGTATACAATTGGACACTATTGTTTTCAAGTCCATATCCCTAAATGCTTTGTGGAATTGTCCCAGGTCCTGAATTTATGAACTGCAATGATCCAGAAGCGCTTTTGCCCAGAGCATCTCTCCTCATTGCAGGAAAATAAACGCGCTTTTAAGAATAATCCTGCTGGCACCTGAGTATCTATTTGCATGTACTACAGCCATGGTCTTCATTAGACTAGTCCTTCATAGATAACTTAATATTCACATTGTTTTAATCCCATGCCTTCTTTCCCTACTGCTTTCTTTGTGTGTTATTTTCACTTCATAGCTGTTTTCACATATAAAGGTTTTAGAAGGAGGATGGGATGTTTATCAAGTATCTATACTTAATACAAAGTTCTGTTGCAATACATACGAATTGAGATCATCATCAACAAACCCTGAGCATTTATGTTAAGAAAAAAAGAAAAAAAAAATCAAGCTTTCCAATCTTCTTATAAATAGCTTTAAAATATATACAAGAAATGCTTTAACAAATCATGTTCTACCAACCAATGCTGCAACCAAATCCAAACTCTTTTTTTTACCTCCTCCCAATACTCTTTACCACTTACTTTAATGACACATGCCTGGTGGTTAGGCTCAGTCTATTCTCCTTTCAACTACCATTAGTTTGGGGCAAGCTGCTCTATCTTCATTCAAGCTGAGAGGAACCCTATACCGTTGAGCTGTCTCACTAATTTCAAGAGAAATGTTTGGTAAAGGAAGGATGATGCAATCCAGCCCTGTGATTCCATTCAACCGTGCCCTCGGAAATTCAAAGCAATGTGTTTCCAGAGACAATGATGTGTTACTTCAAAACAAGAGGCAAGATGTACCATACATGGTGCAATTCCTCCAGCATTACATGGAAGCACGCTACACAGCAGTGATCTGGATTTGGCACAAACCTGAGTGTATTAGCGTATTTCACAGACTCTGCAACCACAACCTCTTGATGGAAAGAAATGTACCTGTTTCTAATCACTGTAATGTTTTCTCATTTTCCTAGTGACACAACATAGATCCTGAACACAAACACACTAGACTAATCAGCAGGTAACAGGAGAGCTGTTATATACATATAATTATGTCTGATACCAAAGGAAAAACTGACCAAATGTTATGCATAATCATGCTGCTTGTATGTCATCTTTATTTTTCCCATATTTGACTCTTGCAATACATCTTTAAGTAAATTGCAATTTATGGTCATTTTATATTTGACTTATGTATTGATGTGGTGTTTCTGTCATTTTCTCCCTAATCTGTGTCTGGTATGTGTTGATCTTAAACACTTACCTTACAAAGAAGGAAGCATAGTAATTTCATAATGTAACTTTTGCTCCAACACTAGTCCATTTTTCAGTGTTTATCTTATGCAACTCAATCCAACAAGACTCAAACACAAAACTCTTCCTATACTCTGTGCTGCAGGAACCAAATGGATTAGTTGAAAGTGCCCATATCAGTGCTGCTAAAACAGATAAATTTTACCCTGCAGTCCTTAAGGAGCTAGAAGGAGAAAGCTGAATAGAAGAGGGAGTATTTATGTCTTTAAAAAGCAGAATGTAAGTGCACAGAACTTTGCAAAATGAAAACAACTTCTGCAAGAATGAGGACAGAAGAAGCAGAAGGGCAGGGGGTCACCTGAGATAACAGAGAACATTGTAAGGCTATCGGGGCTCTACAAGCATACTCTCGGCGTAAGTCCTTGGGGCTCACGCAGTAGGGGCTGTCTGCTAAGGTGTCCACGAGGACTAAGAAAAGCAGCCCCATTGTCAGTAGGCCTGTAGGAGACAAGGGATAATTTGAGCATTTTACAAAACATTGGTCGGTTTTTACCAAGTGTGAAAGATGCTCCTTGAACAGAGATGGAAATCCTCATTCTCTTTGAATCTGTTTCAGAAAACTGCAGCCCACTGTAGATTTGTTGGTGTTTGCTAAGGGGGAAAGGCAGCTCCCTTCTAGATTTGAGACATTATGAGAATCTCTCCTCTCTCTTTAGAAACCCACTTTCATGACGCTTAGAGAAACACAATGAGATTTTTATCCTATTTCTGCTGGGTATATTTTATTTAAATTCACCAATGGGGTAAAGGAATTTGAAGGAAAGGGGAAAATTGGGGGTGGCACATTGTAAAAATCGCATTTGATTAGGTCGTTCAATGAATGTATCTATATATAGGACCCTGCTCCAAAATGCAGACAGCCGAAGTCACTGAGGGAAAAACCTAAGGCAAACAGCATGTGCAATACCTTTCTGTTCTGCAATATCGCAGTTCTTCCTGGAGATTTAAGTTACTTAATTGATGAAATAGCATAGGGATACAGGAGTGGCAAAACAACAGTGGGAGTCATGCTAGTCAGTCAACAGACAAAAAGACATACAGAAACGCTGCCTGTATGGTCCATGGCACTGCTTTGAAATCAGCATCAAGAGATCTGGACACAGGTAAGACAACCGCTCAGAAACACACCCCAGTGATTTTGATAACTCCTTTCCTGAAATTTCACTAAATGAGATTATCTGCCTTTAAATTTCTCAAATTTGATCTCTGTGCCTACTAGCAAGTAGCTTTCAAGCACAACTATATCAATTGTGTGCATTACTGGAAATGTACCAAACAACACTTGCAAATAGCTCCCAGAAGTTTGGCAAATGTATGAAATTTGCCTGGTTCCACCTGGGCATGCAGGTCACATGGCATGCTCATATATGACGAGATAAAAATAAATCTTTAAACTTTTGCATTCTGAAGGAAAACATTCAGGCTTGAAAATCCAAGGTTTGTTTTCTGCAAATATTCTGCAATATTTGTACAAACCGAGAAATGCTCTGTTACATGCTTCTAGCTGCAGTAACTTGCTAGAATATGTGCAGAAAGCATCGCGAAAGGGTATCAACTCAAATGAACTTCTTTAAAACCTCAAGCTACCCTGAAGCAACTCTACAAATGCTGTAGAAACAAGCTGCAGTCCAGATCCATCTTCTACTCCAAGATTATGCTGAGTCATCTAAATGGAGAATAGTTTGTTCATGTTTCTAAAGTTGTCACATAAATAACCCTATTTTTATTCTTTATTGGGGCTGATCTTTTTTTTTTAAGATAAACACACACGCAAGCACAAATATGAACAGCAAACTTACCTCCCTACTGCTATCACTAAACAGTAACGAGGAGCACGACACTTAATCAAAAGCAGACTGCAATATAAAATGCTCTTAAAACCAGACTGGCCCACTTAAGACATATATCCCTGAAAAGTTTCCAACTGCTGCAGTATCTTACTGTGAGCTCCACCAAAAATACAGCTATTCCCACAATCATCCCATGCTTCCCTACCTAGTGACACTCTGCTACTGGGCAGCTCTCTCAGGAAAGATTTGTGGACTACTTGTGCAAAAAATTCCCTTCCATCTTTTACTGAGTATGCAGCATAAGGAAACCCTCCATCCAGTGGTTGAAACTGAAAAAGGTTACACTGCCAAGTTTTAAAATTAAGCAGAGGTGTGAAAATAGTCCCCTATCTCTCTTTCCATGTTGCATAAGACCCTTCGAAGGCAAAGAAGCTGCCACAGTCTTGAATAAGTTAGCAACAAACGCTCAAGGACAAAGACAATTTTTCTTCAAATTCTTATGAAATGCACTCATTCAGCTGTCTGAGAGCAGGAGTTTTGGCAATGGGTGGTTTCTTTTCTTTTTTGTAGTTCTTACAGATGCTACAAACTTTCAGAGATAGACATTTTCTGAATTGGGTATTGCATTCGCTGTTGATTTTTGGAGATCTCCTGACATCATGAGGATGCCAGATATGTGGTTTGTTCATGCTTTTTTTTTTTTTTTTTTTTTTTTTTTAAGTGTTTTACATACGGGCAAAAAAAGATGGAAAAAATAATAATTTCTTGTAACCTGGTTTACATTTGGAATAAAATCTGTGTTAACTCTTAGCACAACTTTGCCCTCATGAGAGATGTGGTCTTGCCAGCCCTGGATGAGCTCTTAACCTCTAAAACAATTCTTTGTTAAAATAATTGCAGCTAGTACAGCAACTTTTAAAGCCAGAAATCCTCAGGGTACCTCTAAAATATATCAAGAGGCTCTAGTAAGCACAAGATTGAGGTGCCCATAAGGGGTTCTCCCTTAGAGAGAAGAGTTGAGAATAAAAGTTGCTTTGAAAGTAAGTGAACACAAAAAAGTGAACCCAAAGGAGTCTCAGCATTCGTTTTGAACCTTTCTAGACTCAAATTTCTGAAAATTTTTGAGCCAAAGTGCAAGTGTTTTTAAAAAAATTCACACATGCTGATGGCTTTATACATGTGCTTTTCTCAGCCACACTTGGTGGACTAGTGTAAGACTGCATGGGCTACTACTATAGGTCCACAGACTGAAAATCACTGAGTGAGACTATAACCTTCTTGTGAGCCAAAAAGTAACAGATGCCTCCTGCCAACTGCGAAAGACAGGACTGAGGGCTGAAATCCCCAGTGTTGGGATTCAGAGAGAATTTCCACCCCTAGGCACAGACCAGTGCCTTCCAGGAATGGGCACATGGTGATGAACTAGCTCAAAATGCCAATTTCTCCATAAGAATGCAAAATAAGGACTGTGAGGAAGAGCACACACATCAGGTAACATATGTGCACACACATTTCTGTCACTTACTTCTGTTAGAAACAGATTATTTGATGGTCATACCCTGGGGCTGAGGATCTAGTACCTTGGAGATCATGCTCTGGTGGTATATGACATCTTGGACAACAAGTTCTGCAGCTATGTCTCTGAGGTGACACCTTAGAAAGGGGAACAGAATATAACTAATACTGCCAACTGCATGTGAAAAAAAATACCCTTTATAGGAGGCTCACAAAATGTGTAGATCAGGAAAAGATTCACAATTTGCTGGATGAAGTCTGTGCCTCTGAAACAGCAGCACATTGGGAGGAGAATACAGAAGACTCCTTCATCAGTATGGCTCTTACATTGCTCTTATTACTCATCTTCCTATAAAAAGATCCTGCAAGCACTTCCCTGCAGGACATCAGGAGCTCTAATTATGGAGACACACATGATTACAGTTACCAGACTGGACATCTTTGCTTCAGATTTATTTCACGGTTTAAACAAATGTTTAAACAAATGTTGCAGCACAGATACAGCATTGAGATTTCCTTCCTCTGCCCCTTTGGGAACCCCCACTGAGCAGGCCAGACGGCAGTCACGTCTGCTCAAAGGATGCAGAGGGGTTTCCTGCAGCATCTCTCCTGCCTTTTACACTAGTCACTTCCACTCGACTCCTCTGCTCCCTCCCTAACTGTTCTTAACCACATCAAAGCTCAAGACCTGTTTTCCTGTCTGTACTTCCTTCTGAGCCACAAGGTCTTATCAGAATAGTCAACAATAAAGAGATTTCAAAACAAAAGAACATAGAAAGAACATTCTTTCTACCGTCGTTTAAGACCTGGTCCCTCGGACGTTCACCAGCAATGAAAACTGGCCTTTCAAGGGACTGATTTTCCTTGGTCTAAGGCAGAGGCAGTGCTGGGACACAGCACGGGCACTGCTCTCCTGGCAGATCTCACACTGGAAGGAGAGGCGGAGGGCACTATGCCCACGATGGGCAAAGATTAGATCTCTCAAAGGTGCCTCTGGCTCAGAGTGTCTTGTGTGAGAAGTCCCAGGTGGAACAGCAAGCCTCCTGGAGAACGTGCAGCTCCAGCCATGAGGCAGAGCTCCAACACACCAAGGGCTGCTCCAAGCAGACTTGCACTTAATGATCCATAGAAAATGATATGTGAGGGCAAACAAAGGCCTTAGGGCTGGGACAGCCACCTACGGGTGCAATCACTTGTCTGCTTTTACAGTTACTCTTGGATTTTCTTATTTCAGGCTCATCTGGAGGAAAGGGCAATGTGCATAATGGTCCTGAGAAGGACTTCGAACTTTCAAGAGCACTAAATCCACACTAGATTTCCCATTCTATAATCTTTGGATACAAGTCACATAAATCTTTACTTTTACTCTCAGGAAGACAATTATGCACAGTTTTCTGCCCTTCCTGGGTCTCTTCATGTCTCTTCTAAAACACTCATGTTGGCAATGTGTATTTTGGAGACCCGAAAGAGCAAAAAAGGTTCCTGTACTTTCTAGTTCTTGTTTTATTTGATAAATTCAGCCCTGTGAACCTTCTTGGTGCAAAGCACTCCCTGCAGTCAGGCTCAGTAATGCCAACACTGGTCCATTTTACCTTTCTTTCCCAACTGACTGCTATTCCTGGCAAGCAGAAGTACATCTTTGTGGAAGCATCCTCTGTCTCTCGGTGTAAGCGGATCAGAGCAGTGCTGCCTCTACTTTTGAAATAACAGGGTATCCTGGGAGAGAGAACTGTACCTACTCCTGTGTTGTACACAAATAAACACAATTCCTGAAAGCATGGCTTTGACATGATTTTTCTACATATTCCTTGGCCTTCACAGATACTCAGGGAAGGGCAGGGAAAATCCTCATCTGGAGGTTACAGGAAGCCAGCACAGGCCTGATACAGTTCCCTAAGAAAAGGATGAGTCAGAAATAAATGGGTCAAGACCACCTGAGTGTTTTCTTTCTCCTCCATGCACAGGCTGCTCCCTCTGCCTCATGCCTGGACAGAGAAGAGCAAAAACTAACAAAGCAGGCAAGACTGGCAGAGCACAGCAGCAGCATGAATGAAGTCCACTCAAAAGGGATTTTTTAGAAAACTTTTTCCATTTGTTTTTTCTCAGTTTGGTTGCATGGGAGGGATTTGTTCCAAAGAGGTTCAATCGGGGCATATGCATGTGGGACTGCTGCAGCCAGCTATCTCTGCATCCCAAGAGGATTTTTAATTGTCATGCTACAAGTCAAGTAACAGCCCAGTAATGTCTAGAATCCTCTTGGCTGAATATTACAAGTAAAGAGAATCCTTTTTGTGAAATTACCTTTCTTTCCTTTTAGATCTCAGCAAGAGGCCTAATAGAGCATTTTCTGTGGCTGGGGTCCGAGCGATAAGGCAGACTTTAGAGTGCAGTCACATCCCTAGTTGACAGACTAACAAGTTCCAAGTATGAGCAATATCCCTGCATTGGCTTTGTAGGCTGTCTCCAGAAAGAAAGAATTCCTGTTCAAACGGATACCCTCCTTGAATGCATTCTCCAAATGGCTTATGGATCAGAGAAAAAGGCAGATGTATGTACCACAAACCCATTTAGTGTAGCTTCTAAAACCCAAACATATGCAATCAGTAGAGGCTCGGCAGCCAGAGTTTCAATGCTTTAGTTCTGACAGTGACTGTGGGTGCACAACACTGCTATAAATCTACAGATAATTCAGAAAAAGTGGAAAGAGGGAGAACAGAATTAAGGTTAGGAACTGTCAAGAAGACTGTTTAAATTTTCTATGGAATAAAACTGCAATTTTTCCTTAACCTTGCCTCAAAACTGCTACTACACCATATAATTAGAAATAATTTTATTGGCCTCAAATTTTCTTTCATCTCTGATGTTGTATCAATTTTACAGCCCTATAATACTATACTGTACCTGTGTCTAAATGACATGACAATTCATTAGCAATGTTGCACAGAATTAAAATCAATCAAAAAACCCAGGGAATCATGCCTTTGATACCATCATATTGTGATGATTAATAAGAACAGGGAAAGCTAAGCACACAAAAAAGTCACTATCTTTTGTATTAGTAGGGGATGTGCTAATCAAGTCATCCAATAATTCTAAACCAAGTCTGTTACTGGATCTCATCAAACTAAATGAGCAGAACTTGGATGGCAAAGCAAGCTTACAAGAGAGAAGTTCCTTAAGTCAGAATCATCAAGATTTGGCTTCTAGAGCTTTACTTTCTGTTCTGTTGGCTTACGGCATAATAAAAGTGCAAATAAGGCAGAACAGAAAACTTAAAAGACAGTGAGAAGAGCAACACAATTTATAAGGCACACATTGCTCATCTGACAACTCCCAGTGTCCCATAAACAAACACCAAGAAGCAATTCAGCCAGTGACCTTCAAAAAATTGTGTTCCTTTATCCAGGGATTGCGTATTCAGGGTCAAAGTTTCACTAGACTTAAGCGTGCAAGAGTGGAATATTACCTATTCAACTGTAACTCCCATAATGACAGGAGACAGCTGAGATCTCCTCAAATCAAATTACAGCTCTGATTATGCAAAACAATTTGGTTCTGTATTTCCTGACACCAAGACATCTTCAGACTGCAGCTTGAAGATATCTGCTCTAAGGTTTCTCAAAACAGGCAATTAAAACAACAGGAGAAAAACTAGTTTATTACTCTACTTGTATTTGGTAAAGAATATTTCATGACAAATTATATACACGAATGTGTCAACTGCTGAATATAAACACCGAGAAATGTTTTGTAAAATATATCTCTTACCGTCAGGGAGTTGTTTACAAGACAAAGCATCATCAAGATCTTTGGCAGTTGATGGGTCGATGGTGAAAATACATTCTTTCCTATCCAAGAAAGAAAAAAAACCAAAAGAAATAAAATTTATCTTCCAGTCATGAAGACGACATCAAAACAGAAAGATCATCAGAAACATCCAGACAACAACAATGATGTTTTCAGAAGACTCAGGCTGTTGAAACATTTTCCAATCTAATCTGAAAGTCTAAATCTAATCTAAAAAAAGGTTTTGGACAAGTGAAGTGTCCTTGGTTGTTTTTTTTTTTTGTTTGGTAGAACTGTTTACCTTTTACAGCTTTCATCTCATTATTGACTTTCCTCCACAAAAGCTAAACAATTTACCCTATCAAGTTCACTCTAAAGAAACAAGCAGGAAAAAGTCTTGATGCCTTACAGCTAGAGTAAAAAAAGATTGTTCCTAATTGCAAAACTAGATTGAAAACAAACAACCCACACCCCTGTGCGTAAGAGCAGATATCATAGCAGCTGTAACTCCATGGGCACAGCTAGCATGGAGCAAAGGATTTACAAAGTAAGCAGAATGAGAGAGTTTTGGTCTCAGTAAAGACGCTCCAAGTGTCCAAAGTTTTACAACATCTGTGTTGCACATTACACACCAAAGGGAAAACCAGGTTCAATAGGAAACATTAAAAAAGTTATACAAAGAAAGAGCTCCAAATCAACTGGATTTAGTGAATCATGCTCTTGATGCTTAGGAAAAGCTGAACACTTTTCATAAGGTAGTATAATAGGCAGTACTTTGAATACACAGTCCCTGCCCTGGAGCACTTATATACATATGCGACTGTACACAGTCCATAGCAGGGCAGCAGGGACACCAGGAGCAAATGAAGATGCGCCACAGCTACTAAGGCCACGGAGATGAGTCAAAACATAGCATCTGACTTCAGGAATCACGTTTAAAAGAGCACAGCTCAGCACCAGTGAGACCCAAAGTCTGAAGCACCCAACAAATGAAACTCCCTAAGCTCCTGCTTTAGGGCCTTCCTTCACTCTGGGCTGCCCTACAGCAACTTCATGCCCGGCCACCTGGGCCGCAGCAGGGCTCACCCAAGCAGTTGTGGATTGTGGGGTTGGAGCCAACAAACATGGGGCTAGTTGCTGGTTTATTTTGATTTTACCTCAACCTGGAGAATAGTTCAGCCCCTACCCAGTTAAAAATCCCCAAGCACAGAGGTATAAACTGACAGTGGCAAGGAACAGACGTTGCGCTGCTTCCTTTCCTCTTTTCTTTTTGCCACAAAAAGACCCACAACTGGCTTCTGGAGATACATAATGAGAAATATTTTTTTTTTTCTTACAGCATAACCGCCAATGTACTCCGGGGGTAGGAAAGGTGGGAGGGAAGAAATCACAGTGAACTTTTAAAGGAGCAAGTGTCACATGGAATTAGCACGTCTTAGTCATTTTGCATGGGTGTTTGCACAGTGAGAGCGAGGTCTCAATCTTTGCAGGCCTATCGCTTCAGTACTTAAATGCTCTGGGTGGTATCGGTTGGTGGCAGACAGCTGGCAGCATACATTTAGGTAATTCCACCAGGCACACTAAATAGAGGTTTTCAAAGGCATAAAAATCAGTAAAGCACTTCACTCCCTTCTGAGACTTTGAAAATCTTTTAGAATATGCGAGCTTTCAGACAGGAGAGCAAAGCTGCCTTAATCCCCAGCATGCACGTTAGCTTCTGATCCTTCACTTGCATCCAAACAAATCAGATTGTGATACTGAAAGATATAAAATCTTTTCAACTCTACCAGCACTTTGATCTGTTGCTGTCTAGCTATTGAGCACTGGGAATGAACCAACTTAAAGGCTTGCAAAAAAGCCCTATTTATGAGCATGTGTGCATAGATACATAGATATAGTACGAGTGGGGTATGCCGGCATGCACGTCTGCCAGCATGCATGTTTTGATGCACCAGGTTCAATTCATAGGGTATAAAGGCAACAGCAACCTGGCACTAACTACCCCACAGACACATCTTTTAAATTAAGTAACTTAAAGGAAGATTTACTAGAACAGCACTGAACAGAAACTGATGGCTTGCTTTACACTGTCAAGTATCCATGAAAAAAAGTTTAAGAGCTTCTTCAAAGAAAATGTGGGTTCCTATGTCAATGGAATAGATAGCTTATCCCAGCTGTGCGGGGCCTGCAACCACAAGCGCCTGCCACCCATTGTGAATCGTAGCTCCAGGCAGGCGGTTTAAAAATTAGCAGATTGGTTTCAACAAAGTGCATATTTGTAGTCTGCCCTGGAAAGAAGTGAGCATAAATACACGGGTGCCAAATTCTGAACACATTTATACAATTGTAGCAACTAATGGGCTGCTTTGCTGAGATGGATTTGGCAAGTCAAATCTACCTAGAGGTCAGTGGTGGGCCCCAGTTTAGAGAACCCAAACCTGCTGGGATGGTGGTGCAGACACCCTGCCGGTCCCGTGGAGCGGCTTGCGCACAGCTCGCTGCAGCTGAGGACATGCTGGCCCAGTTTGGAGCAGCCTCTCGGCATGCAAGCTGCAGGCACAGACAGCTCTCAGGCTGAGATATGTAACTTCACAGATGCAAAGATGTCCAGACAAATATAGATACGATTTCGCATTTCTCACAAGCTTCTATATGCAGCACAGCTGGGATGCATTTTACCATGAGGCTCAAATTGGCTTCTCCTTTAAAACTTCTCAAGGGACTTGAGCTTGTAGCTTGTCACAGGCAGTTTATTCTGGGCACAGACTGCAAGGTGAGTTAAGAAAGTCACTGAGCAAGTAACCCAGGCAATGATGCTCCCTGGCAGAAGGATGCTGCAGACATGTTGCAGAGCTGGTGGCCAGGCAGTCAAGGGAGCAAGAGACACTAATTCTCAAGCACAGCTCAAAATTCATAGCAGTGAGATAATTCTGGTGCAAAGGAACACACCTAATGAGAGTTTTCTGAGCAAATTCTGTTCACCAGTAATGGCATTAAGTGTGAGAAATTATATTTCTGGTTTTCAGTTTTTATTCCTGGAGAAGTTTCAGACAGCTATAGGAACCAGGGCTGGCGTGTAAGAAAGCTGAGCATGCACCCAGCACTGGCACTCCTCCAGGGCACGGTCTCAGCGGAAGGCATATTCTCAGCTATCTCCTTTTCCTTTTCCTCCAGCCCTACCAGTATCACCAGTTATCTCCAGACTGCCTCCAAGATCCGCTTCTCATCCCAGAGCAAATCACCGCAACGAAAAGCAAAGAGCGGAAAGGCTGGGTGTGGGCAGTGCAGCCTGCCCACTGCTCTGCAAACTGTCCCCCTCCCTTGGCACTCACTCCAACCACTCCTATACAAATCCACAGAGAGCACCCTGGAGATAGCTGACAAAAACCATGTGGGTGAAGAAATAACATTGCTCCCCACTATGTGGTGAATCCTCTTGTGGACATTCAAATTCCTCCCCTGACCACTTTGCCTCTCTGAACAACATCCCTGAGGCTGTGGCGCAAAGGATCGCAGAGATATCAGACCACATTTCTGAGTATAACCAAGCCAACCTGCAGTAGGTTGCATGACTAAACCTCAAGGCAACAGTCCTTTTTATGCACCTGCTAACGAAGACATTGCTTAAGCACAAGCAAATATCGTGGCTGCATTCATGCACATTTGCATTGACTACAGATAAATACAAATTGGCAGCTGTCTCTAACTTCTGGAGGGCTGCCAAGGTGACCCTGTGGGTTACGAAGCTTGATCATCTCTCTCTCTCCTCTCTCTAAAAGCCCCAAAGGAGCCATCTCTCATTGTCATTACACCTAATAAAAATCTGTTTTATTCATTTAAAATCGTCAAAACATACTTTGTAAAAGTAATGAGACATTCCAAGTTCACTCGTTCCAACATACACACAAGTTGGTTAGTTAAAGGAAACTGGCTTAGGAGATAAAGACACACACGGAGTGTAAGAGATTTTCTGGTCTTCGTATTGAAAAGGACTAGAGATAAGCACGCGCCTTAAGAAACCCCCAGCCTCCTCGCACTGACCAGAAGAGCTTCTTCATCCAAAACTTGTTTAATGCAAGTTTGCAGAGGGAGACTTGCCCTGTCATGGAGCTCCTGTTGCTGGAAGAATAAAATCTTTGCTCCCTTCTCCTACAGCCAGAGGGTTTGGGGCACCAGAGCTAGGCAACCTCTGTGAGCTAGGGGAACGGCTCACATCAAGCATGGTGGGCCTGCAAGAAAAGGACAGGAAAGCACATGCCACGCACACTGCACAGATCCTGCCATCCCCAGACAGTGTCTGGGAGCACTGACACAGCCAGCTCCAGCCCTGACGCAGTGACGACCACCAACGTACCCCTGCCAGTCTGGGCACGTTGCTAAGGACAAAGCTCACACGCTGACTCTGCTGCCATCTTTCAAATCAACCACTCGGGGGGAAAAAACTCACAGAACAGAGAGCTCAGTTTATTAGACAGTAGTAACAACATGCATATATATAGGTTGGTATATCAATTCTAATTTAAGGAAAGCTAATTAAGTGCAGCTTTTTTTGCACAGCTTAAGGAAGCTTAATTAAAGTGGACAAACATATCTGCAGAGCAGTTAGTCCTTCTACCTTTAACAGGACCTAAAACAAATGGCTAGTGCAGCACTGGAGGTAAGAGCAGTCTGCCCGTACACTAGAATTACCATTGTGGTAATTAAAACGCTCACAGATCGCAGGACTGCAACAGTAGTTGCTTTTCTCTGTGCAAATAAGTACATCCATGCAATGGTGTTTGCAAGAATCAGAAGAGAAAATACTGTAGAGTTGGCATTGCAAGCTTTGGTACAACATACCAATTGTATCAGCTTTTTGCCAGCTAAACTGTTCAGAATTCAACAGCTCTGTTAGAGTTTAGCCATAAAACAAACATCTATGACCCAAGGAGATTACAAGTCCACCTGGTCAGGGCTCTATCTTCATTCAAGTGGAAGACTACTTGGATCAAGATGAAGCATTGCATTTGTAAGCCATGGCTCAGGCTGTATCAGAGGCGAGGTTCCTGGCATGGCCGGTATTGGGCAAACTTTGGATGTTTCCAATGGGATTTTCTGTAAAGCAACTTGATGCTGCTGGTGGAAGAAAGTGACAGTTGGCACACAGCGAACGAAGCAGCACCACGCGGCCACCGGACGGCTTTCCCAGCCAGCAGCATGCAGGTGAATCAAGCTGCCAGTGGAGGTACTGAGCCCGAATTGTCACCACCATAAAAAATAGCAACTCAGAGAACTGCATGTACCCATCAGAGCATCAGAAAACCCTCGAGTCAACCAGGCAGGCTAAACGCACCCACACTCTTACTGCGTGCTGGAGATCACCATCCTTCTTGTCCCTGGCAGCTGCTGATACAAGTCGCTTGGATTGAAGCCCCAGATTTACCACCTGCCTGGACTCAGACTCCTCTGGGTGAGAGTCATAGGCAGCATTGAGACTGCCAAGTCTCTGGGCCCTCAAGAGAACTGGGTGCCTCTGAGAGCCATGCAGAGCACCCAAGGAGGGGGCTGAGTAGTGAGCCACCAAAACCCTCCCAACAGGAGACCCAGGCAAAGGAGCTTAGGTGGAATTAAGGTGCCTGAACACGGCCCTTAGTTATCTCTGTGCCCTGGCTTCCTCCCAAGGGCAACTTTTAGACTGAGGCAGCCTCCTGCAACGCTTACTGGCTACTCGTGAAAATCAGCTCATCCAAACCAACTATAAAACAGAACAGAATTCCCCGGAAGCCATGGCATCCGCCAGCATGGAAAAGATGTCCAAAACCTGCTGGCTATGAATTCCCAACATTCATACACTGTACAACTGGAGAGGCAAACACAGCTCAGGGGCTACCCACACACGACCACCCTGTCCAGCCCCACACTTGGTGCTTACAGCCCACAGTCCCTCTAGTCATTCAGTGGCTCTTGAAGCATCAAAGCTGACCCTATTGCAGAAGCATTGTGTATTCCTGAAGACCAGACTGCTGCAGCTGCAGACTAGCAGTTGGAGGTGAGAAAGCAATGACCATCATTTTGTTTATTAAAGCTTAGGCATTGCAAGCCTTCTTTAAGATTACATTTACAGTAAGAGTGACTGCATGTCTAGACGCTTGCAATGCATTTACATTCTTCGAGGGACTGTCTAGATTGTCCTGTTCTCTTCACTTTGTGAGTACATACAATAGCCTAGTGGGAGTGAAAGCTCAGCATCCTGGTTTACCCTTATTAACTTCAGCTCAGAGCTGGCATTTTAAAATTAAGCAGCAAAGGCACTTTTAGAATCTTTAAGCTCTTCAGGTCATTTCTAAGACCCTGCTGAGCTCCATCTTGGAGAAGTTAAGCAGACATCATTTCTCAGTGCTGGAAACAGTTGTTTTAATTTGAAAATAGGCAACCTAGAGCTGTCAACTCACTCCAGTGAAAGCTACAAACATCTTTTCACGCAACAGTCCAATTGTTATGGCAACCACAAAAATCAATCTCATTATTCAATCGCAAGTAAACCCAGCTCAAGCATGGTGCCTGCACAAGTTTGTTATAAAGTGCCAATAAGCATGGCACCAATTCCACTGACGTTCATCACTCAGTGGGTATGAAGTACTCTTTCTCTGAAAGAAACTTCAGAGAACAATCAGTGCCTGAACATTTTAGAGACTTCAACCTCCCACTCCTAAAGACATCTATTACATGCAATGTCTGCCACCTTTGTCACACTTGATGTTGGCAGATTTTAGTTAAAACCCTAGGGTGGCTTCTTCCAGGACAGATTCTTAAAAGGGGTATATTAAAAAGAGAAGCATGCAATAGAAGTACCCTGACAAATCTCTGATGGCATTCCAAATGCCCTGTAATACAGCAACAAAAACACGTGACATATCACAAAATTTTCTCCTTTTGCCTGGTGCATAAATGTCAAAATGAACTGAAATTATAAAATAACTGGAAGCAAAAACTGCCCCCTCCAAACACTATTTGTATAAGGCCAAGAAAAACCTAGCACAGCATACAACACATAAAAGCTCAACTTTATATCTCAAGTTAATACTGTTCTTTTTAATATCCCTGTGTTTATGTTTTAGCTAATGTCCTGTTCTGGTTCAGAAAGCAGACTTTGGTCCAAGAGAGCGGCTGACAGTGACTCCTGATATATTATTACACATCTACAACACGTAACATTTACATTTCCAAGGAGTGCTTGCTGGACTGCTGAACCAGAATCAATTATTCCTGCTATATATTTATGGTCTCAAAGTAAGGAAGTAGAAAAAAAAAGACCACTGCAGCCTCGTAACAAAACTAAACTATTTGAAAAGCCAACATATATATAAAAGAGATCAGAGAGCCTCTGGGAGACCGAGTACCAGCAATATTTCCTACAAGTCATGCTGTAATTGTGCCACAAATATAATGAGGTCTCTGCACCACCGATATCCCACGCAAGAAGGTGGAGTGTAATTGAAAATGCACTTGCATTATATAAACTGCCTTAATCATAGATGCACAGAGCTAGAAATGGAAGAGACATTAGGTCATCCAACCCCCATAGGTCAGAGCTGGACTACTCTTGACAATACGCCTGCAAGGGCTTTCTCCAGTATAATATTAAGCATCTTTAGGGATGGAGTTTCCAATACGCTCTTCAGTGGTCTAAAGCTACAGTCTATTTTAGGATCAACAGGAAAGGTTTCTTTTGTCTTACCTTATTTGTCCTCATAACACCCCTTTCTATCCTTCCACCACCCTAAATGATTCCCATTTCTTCACTTTGGTCCACATATTTTAACTATTAACTACTACATCTTTCACAAACTTCTAGTTTCAATGTTGGCAAATACACATTGAACAGTTAATCCTTCCCTGTAAATCAATCCCTCAACTCCCAGAATATTTTTGTTAGTCTTTTCTGGACTGTCCCACTTCTCATGCATGCTATGATATCTGAAGTACAACTCTGTCTCAGACAGAATACCTTCATGTGCGCCATCTATATTGTGACTTTTTTTTCTTGTTAGTAGTGAACAAACAACAATAACCTAGGAACCAAAGACCCAATCACCCAATCAAGATTAGGATCTTCAGGGCAGATGGACAGGTCAGGCCTGCTTTAGACCTCTGAACAAATCTTACAGCAAAGACTCTGAGAAAGAGGATTTTGTCTCTTTGCTTGGTTTTGATGACAACAGTGTCCTCTCCTGTAACATGACGAACCACGACACTGGGACACACTGCGGTGCTCTGTCCCACGGGCATCGTTTTCTACACATATGACAAAATACAACTCAAAACGACCAGATAAGAAGTGGAGAGAAAGAGCACCGCAAAGATATAAAGGGTGGACTGGGATAAGATGCTAGTACAAACACTGGATTCGGTAATAGGTGTAAAGAGGGCTCCCAGAACTCAAGGTCAGAATGGGGCCATAAGGAAAATGATGTTCCTTGTAATGACGAGCCTGTCCTACAGTGATCATCCCTGAAATGTCAGAATGGGGGTATAGTGCCTCACATTCTGAAGTGGTTGTGGAGTTCTTCATCTACAGCATCAGAGACAGATACCAGGGTTGACACCGACACTTGTGTCCCTCATCCTGTACCTAGCCACATGATATCCAACCTGTAGAGAGACAATGGCACCAGCAAACCACTCCAATATCAAGGGAAGTAGCAGAACTTGGTACCTCTGAACTGGACCACTTTACATATGTAAATATGAGAGGACAGGACACCTCCTGCCCATCATACCCAGTTAAAGCCCACCTTGTAATATAGTGGAATCGAATAAGAAATGAACATGTTCTCCAGTAGATCTAACATTTTGTCCTCACCTCCTTCTATTATCCTCTCCATAAAACAGGCAGCCAGGAAGAACAAGATTGTATAACAGCTTAGCTGCAAAGTTATTACTGGTTTCTTCAGCATAACAAATTCTTAACTAAGCAAGCTTAGTTTTGATGACCTTCAATATCAGAACACAATAATGGTATCCAACTACACACCACCGACTCAGCTTAAAGCTGTGCTTCCAATGACCACATGTGCATTCCAGTAAGGAAAAACATCAGTGAAGTTGCCAGTGTGTCTATGCACATCAGCCACAGGTACCAGCAGCATCTGACAGCAAACACCATGCATCATTTTGCACAAAACAGTGCCACCACAATTGCTGTTTTCTTCAGTGTAGTGTAGTAGAAAATGTTATGAAAACAGAGAGGAGGTATTGAAGAAGCCAACTGAACATCAGAAGCAAGGAGCTGAATCACATCACCCTGACAGGAGCACTGTTTTGTTCCGAGTTTTACTTACTCAGCTAATGGCTCAGTATTGAACTAATGCTGGATCTTCTCACTGATCCAAAAAGGGCACTGTTCCCAGAGAGCCTGGACAGCAGAACCAGAGCAGGTAGGGTCACCACCGTCTTCTGGAATCAACCCGGTTATAAAGGGACTAGATCTGACATCCCGAGACACCACTGAGTAATCCTTTGTGCACATTATCTCTCCCTATGGAGACCATTAAATTAGTGACAGAACAGCTCAGTGCCCAGTGAGAGGGCAGAGATCATAATCTGGCCCTGTTTGTGTGTCTACTCTATGCCAAGATGACATTCAGGTCTGTAGCAATGTTGCTTATACATTCACTAAACAAGCTATTTCTCAGTTTCCATCAGAAACCAGAGCATTTTTACATATCCTATTATAGCTCAGTAAGTCTTGCTCTACTTAACACTAGCTTTTTGTAGTGGAAAATCTCCAGGAAACAAGCTGTTTAATGATATTTTATCTGACTTGCACTCATTTCAAACTAAAATCTTCCACCTGTCTAGAAAAGACATCTGTTTCAGAGGCTGACTGCTTTCCCTCCGACCTCTTGCGCAGCCCAAGGCTGCCATTTTTATCACCACCTCTAATTTTATGAACCAATAATCTCCTTGGGCATCAAGAGCAAAGAGCATGTTGTTAAATCTTTGCTATAAGCACTGCTAATCCCTGTTACTAGCTGCACCATCCATCAAGGAGGACTTAAATCGTGGGCAGAACCATAGTGCAGGAACTGTCCTGTTGCTGCGCTTTCCGATTACAAACAGTGCTAAGAACAGAGCTTCCCCTCCTCAGCGGGACATAAACACCTACCAGAGTACCTCCACTCTTCCTACCTTACCAACCAAAGGCAAAATGCTGCATTTCTCAATGGGCAACCAAAGTTACAGTTCAGCCTTCAATAGCTTTGATATCTTTAGGTGGGCGAGAGCCCTTCAAAGGGCATGGCGCCAATTTAGGCCACAAGTGGAACATCAAGATACAAACTTCAGCTGAAAGCTCCACTGCGCTCTTTGAGCTTTTCACCTGCCGCACTGAAGTTCATTAACTCTGCCCTGCAGGGGAAGCAAGGGAGCATTAACTGTTCCCTGACAATGCTCTGGATCCTCCCTGACCCCTCAGTTTGATGCTCTCCAGGCCTTTTAGCAATCAGGAGTGATACTCATGCTCCTCATGGGAGGAATGGTCAATATACCAAATGGCTGTGCTGCCATTCAGAGGGGCCTCAACAGGCTGGAGAAAGGGGCCTACAGGAATCTCATGAAGTTGAAAGAGAAATGCGAAGTCCTACACCTGGGGAGAAATAACGCCATGCACCAGCACAGGCTGGGGGCTGACTGGCTAAAAAGCAGCTTTGTAGAAAAGGCCCTGGTGGACAAAAAAGTGAATGTGAGGCAGCAATGTGTTCTCACGCAAAGGCAGCCAACAGCATCCTGAGCTGCATTAGAAAGAGCATCACCAGCAGGTGAAGGGAGGTGATCCCTTCCCTCTACTCAGCACTGGTGAGACACATCTGGAGTGCTGGGTCCAGTTCAGGGCTCTCCAGTACAAGGGAGACATGGACATACTAGAGTGAGCCCAGTGAAGAAGTCCATGAAGATGATTAAGGAACTGGAACAGACAAACAGGGAGAGGCTAAGAAGGCTGGGATTGTTCAGCCTGGAGAAGGCTCAGGAGGGATCTTATCATGTGTATTCAGACACACTGACGGGAGGGTGTAAAGCAAATATATAGAGAGACGCCACAGTGGTATCCAGTGACAGGACAAGAGGCAATGGGCACAAACTGAAATACAGGAAATTCCACTTAAACGTAAGAAAAAAGCTTTCTTAGTGTAAGGGTGATCGAACACTGGAATGTCATCTGGAGCAGTAGTGGAGTCTCCATGCTTAGAGATATTAAAAACTCAACTGAACCTGCCCTAGTTGACCCTGCTTTGAGCAGAGGGGTTGGATGAGAAGATGTGCAGAGGCCCCTTCCATCCTCAACCATTCTGTGATTCTCATGAGTTCAGAGTTGCTTGGTTAAAGTCAGCTTCTGCTCTTCAGACAACATCCATCCTGCAGATATTTCAGTTTCTTGCCACAGCACCCTTTCTCTGCTCAGTATTTTTAGCTCATTGTTTTGTTTTTTGCCAGCTGAGAAACTGCAGTTTGTAATTTTACCTTCAGCTTCATATTTCTTCTTAAAAGTGAATACAATGTCCTGTTTATAATAATAAAATCACTAGTTGGCAGGATGACATCAAATGGAAAAAGAGAAAGCAACTGGAAAATTTAGAGCAAGCAATTTTGAGTGCCAAGTTTCACATTTGTAATAGTCCAGCGGAGGTCAACAGGCTCACTTATTATTAGGCAAATGGTAAAGAAATAGATATTCTCAAGTTCTTCCATGTTAGACTATATAAACCATCTCTACTTGAACAGGCTGCAGCGCTATCCAAAAGAGTGATGTTATACATTTTCCACAGTAACACCAACAATAGGAGACATGCAAAAGGCAGAACTGCTTTGCAAAGAACGGCCTTTTTTCTCTCTCCAATATTTAGGTTTTTGTTTCCCACTATGATTGGACTTTCCTGGCTTTAGTTTCTTGTCCCAGTTAAGCAGTAAAGGAAACAAAAAGATATGAATGAAATTAGAAACATTTGGAACAAGTCTTAGAAATAGCTTTTGGGTTTCTTAGATTCCTGGCTTCCTCCTCCAATCCCCCTCTCCACTGCACCCACCTCTGAAATTTGCATTTCCTCCTTTGCCCTGACCCTCTTCTGTTTGCTAGCGATGTTTTGTCCCACACCACTGAAACACCAAGTGCAAAGCAAAGCAAATAAGAAAATGAAAATTACATGTTGAAACACTGGAAAAGGCCGGAAAATGGCTGAAACTACGTACCCATCAAAAATTTGTTTCTCTGACACTAGTGCTGTAATGCTTCTCCAAAAACAGCAAACCAAACACTTCTCTCCTCAAACTATCTTTTCATTATAACGAAGAAACACCAATTTCAGTCAACTTGAATAATAAAATGAGGACTCTGGTCCTATCTGTATCATCACATTTAAAGTGAAGGAAGGGAAGTTTCTTCAGTCATGTTATTCTAATACTTTATGCAACTTCACACTCTGTAAAATACAACTCCAGTTTGCAATGTCGACACCTAATATTTGTCTAGTGCTTTTCTTTTGAGGTCTTCAGTGCTCTTTACAAACAATTAAGCTTGAAAGGCCCATGAAATACTCGTCTAATTTTACAAAAAGATAAAACCACACAGGTAAAGCAGATGTCTAAAGTAAAACTATGCACCAGTGGCAGAGCAGAGAGTTAAATCAGCTAAAAGATTTCAAAGCCATCCACGAGGTTTGGATCTTTTCTGCCTTAAGTAATATTAAAATATTATGTAAACGTTCTTTGTGAACCATTACTGAAGAAATGAAGAAAAAAAGATCTCTTGGAAGCAATTCTGCCCAGGCTATGTAGGTGAGATCACAGTTGCTATCCAAACAGACTCTGCATGGCAAGAACACACTTCCTGTAAAACTGAAAGACTTGCAGGAAGATCAAGGAACATATTTACAAGATGGCATGAACAAAATAGCATTCCCTCATCTTCCCCAGCCTCAGCAGACCGGTGAAACGCATTGCCTCATTTTTATCTAAAACCACATCCATAAATCCCTCCATTAGAGAGGGATCAACGCAGCGCTCTCGACACTGACTTACAAGCACAACTGATCGTGCTGAGGAAGTTGTTCAGCAGAACACAAAAGTTACCTTTTGAGGAGGAAAGGGCCACTCCACATGGTGAAAACAAACAAAGGAAGGTCATCTCAGAAGGAGGAAACACCAGAAAACCTAACACTTTGCTCAGGTCTCAGTTTCAAATCCCAAAGGCTTACTGCTAGTTCATGACCCAAGAGAGCTCATAGTGCTGTGTTACAGACCTGAAAGGTTCTACTGTAGACAAGAGTATTTTAAGCCAAACTCTAATTTATGTTTACTCTAGTCAGATAAGCAACATGCAAACTGTATCAGGATGAGCTATTTTGAAGTGTTAACAGGAAATACAAAGCCTTTATTTCACTGTCACTTACTTTATTCTCACAAGCATTTACTGCACACTACAGCAATCTGAAGAGCCTGACAGATCAACATGTACAAAGCGCAGTAAGGATGGGCACTTGCAGAGGCAGGTGCTACCGAATGCTGTGTGAGCTCCCCTGGAAAACGAGGCACAACTCCTCTGTTCCCCCAGATCAAATATCCAAGTTCAGGCATCTCCCTCTGGATGCCACCCTGTGCCAGTGCACGTCAGCTATTTGTACCACACTGACAGACCACAACGTACTGACTGCCAACATGAAAGCTAGCATTTAATACAAAGGTGAAGTCAAGTCACCTTGTGACTGCACAGTCATCAGGAACAGTCTTAAGGTCTGACGGGTGAGATGAGAAGGCAGCCAGGTCTCCGAGTGCAGGACTCCACTCAGCAATGACTCATGCTACTTTTACTAGTAAAACTCATCTTTTTCTAGGTAGACAAACCTCTCACCATGAGGAAATGAAGAAGATTTGCTTGTAATTTGCTTTTCATAGCCAGAGAAGTCTCATGTTATCTTCATATGTGTTTAGACCACAGACTAGTTAGTCATCAGTGTGGCACTTGACATTAAAAGGATTAGGAAATTAAGCTCAAATAATTGTCTTGAAAACCTTGACTGTTAAATGTTTATATTTGAGAGGATCAAAAGGAAATCTACTTTGTAGCATGCACTGTGGTCAGGAAGGGGCAGAAAGGGATTTAAATGACTTAACTACAAAACTGTTATCACCTTGATAAGTCCCAGTGCAATAATTCAGCAATAAAAAGAAAAAATGCATTTGGGATTTGTTTCCAAAAATGATTTTCTAACTGGAGACAAGTCAAGCTCTTTATTTGCTTGAAAGGACTTGGTCAGAAGAAACAGGGAATGCTACTGAAATGTAGTCAAAAACAAAAATAAGCACTTTCCAGTCACTTCTGAACTGGAACTTCATAATGATTTCTGCTTTTTTCTTTCTTCTTCTTCAAAGCTACTGCAAGCCTACAGTCTGGATCTGGTATCTGAGCGTTACCACTACTCAGTCAGAACTGCAGCTCTCCCCTGAACTATTGTATGGCAACTGAGGTCCAATTAAGCAAAGCAGTAAGGAGGTTGCAGGCTGCAGTGCAGAATTAGGGCCAAAGGTAACCAGCTGGAGTCCAGATGCAGACACAAATGGCTGCAGTTTATCCACTTACCCACTCAATTTGTTAGCATCCATGTCAACAACACAGTTAAACTAAGAGGGAAAGGGGCTTGCCACATACACGCAAGTGCTTGTAGCACTGCAAACAGTGGAAATCTATCTTGAGGAATCAAGCTGTTTTCCCTCAGCAACACGCAAGAAAGCATCATCACACTGAACTGTTGAATCCATCCCCCACAACACAATGAGAGCTGCCAACTGAGACTGGATGCTCTAAAATAAGCAAGGGTGGGAGTGGAACACACCGTTATCATCTTAATAACCTATTTATTGTTTTGCTTTTTGCAACTTCCTTCCTTTATTGCTAAGCTAGGTTTTAGTTAAACTACTCCTCTTTTGTCCTTAAATCTCGTCTAGTGAAAAGGTGGCTCTAATCCAACATTTTGAAGCATGGCAAGTCCGTTACTTTCGGGGAGACTGGCAACGTCAGAGTGTCTATCACCCAACAGATTGTGGAGTTCCTGAAAAGTGGTGGGAGGATCACTGAGCTGCAGGTATGGGTAACACGAGGTAGGTGGACAGCACAAAGTTGCCAGATCGCAGGGAATGACTATGTTTGCCAAATGCTAACCTGATCGAGAGCTGTCATAAGCTCCACATGATATCAGTTCTTCTGAACGGTGAAGAACGTCAAGACTGGACAGAAACACAGGCCAGGCTCTACCTGTGCTTCAGTTTCAAAGGAACAATGTCCAGGATCATTTGATCTGCCAGGCATTCAGAAAATCTCTACAAAACTATCACTAAAATACCTAATACATTCCAGACAAAAACATAAAGCTTTCAGATTAGGAGCCAAACACCAAATTTTCAGTTTTCAACAGTCCTTTTGAAAGAAAGCCCCTATGCCTCAAAAAATACTTCTCCAAATAACTGATTTTTTGGGTTTGCAGGTACTTTGAAAAGCAGTCTCTTTCCAAGCTAGCACAGGTAACACATAGTAAGTCAGTGCCTTTTCAAAGTGAAAGCAAAAAACAAAACAAAAAACCCCTGCACCAATTCAAGAAGTGAGAGATCAGGCTTTTCTCCGTTACCTTAAATCTCTTCTGTTGGCCAGCTCTCCCGCTGAGATAACCCAGGGCAGGCTCTGGGGAAGACATTCCAGGACTTCGGGGGAAAAGTCAGAGAAATCCACACCATATTCTGTCAGGATCCCTTCTGTTTCCGGCTCAATCTCCCCTGCCTGCCCAAGAGTTTTGGCCATCTGCCTGCAGAAAGAAAGAAAGAGATGATGTTTTAAGTGTATAATTAGAACTCTCATGTTGTTGTTGTCCCCTCCAGAGAGGCTGCTGAGTTTGTGACTGAGTCCTCAAACATATTCTTTCACCCGTTCACTTCTCCTCTCTGAGTTTTGGCAAAGGACTTGGCAGGAATTCAGAACATACCATGACTTCTGTCTGCTGGAGATGTAAAACAGCGGCCAGACAGTACCCTGCGTGATTTCGTGTATCTCATTTTAAGGTGATGTTTTATTATTATTAGGTTTTTGTAGAGGCAGAAGAGTGTTCAATTTTAGAAACAAAATAGCAACCATAGGGATGTCCAATAGGGATAAGAAAAGTGCAACTCTCCACACAGGCTGCTCTAGCTTTACAAATGGCTGGTTCCCAAACTCTTTCATACAGTGACCCCGTGCTACCAAAAAAGAAAGTTGAAATTCCCCTTCCTTTCCTCACCATTAAAAAAAACACGACCCATCTCCGCTACCTGAGCTTTGCATGGAGAACAGGTTCCCACCAGATCCTAGACAGCCCTGCAGAAGACAGCTCCCAGAGAGCGCTCCACCCCAGAGAGCATGCCTCTCCACCCAGGCAAACCAGTGCCCTACGCAGGTAGAGGTGTGGAGAACCCTAATGGCCTTTCTTACAGGAATGGCATGCACAAACATACATATGGATTGTCTTTCCAACCATTTTCTAGACTCTTTCCAGGACCTGAATGCTCCCAGTAGTCTGTCCCTCCTCTCCTAAGAGGGAGCTTCTGGACCATCATCCAACTGGAGGGGAGCCAGCTATCTAGAAGCAAGTCATAGATAGGGGAAACACTGTCCCACATGCTAATAATCTTTGATGAAGTATTTTGCACACGTGTGGATGAGGCTGCTGCTCTATTATGCCTAAAGTTTCCATCTGCTCCAGTGCAAACCCCTGCAAGCATTTGTCCGAGAGCTTTGGTGTCAGAGAAGTGCTTAGTTCTGGACACAGTGCACAAATGGAAACTCCAAAGGAGTGGGACACTTGTTCCCTCCCTACCTGGTTACAAATGTAAGATGAGAACCTGTGCCCAAGGGTAGCTCTCCTTGCTCCCTTTCTCATCCCCAGACTGCTCTGCAGCACACAGAGGTAATTTTTTATATATATTTTCATATATATATATAAATTACTGCCATACACACTGCCATTAGGATGAATGGCACTTTACATGCAATAGAGATAACATTACTGGAGCAAAGAAATTACAGCTGAAATTTAGGCAAATCCATCAAAATATGACACGAGAAAGGTAATAACACAATGCAAATACAGCCACTCTAATAAGTGTTTTTCCACTGCATAAAATGCGCAATCATTATATTGATCCTTCTGCTTTAATTCTAATGAGTGAGAACGGGCACTAATTACTTTCCCAAATCAGGGCCAAAATAGGGTACTTGTCATTTGGACAAGCAAGATGCTCTCAATGCTTCAAATGTGCCATAAAGCCACAGAACAAACCCCATCTACGCGGTGCAAGCAAGCCCATCTTCTTTATGGGAGTAAGGCTATCTCTCTTCACAACGGGAAGGGCTGTGTAATAAACCTGTCACATTGTGTAATATGCTGAAAAGGATTGTGCACTTTGTGGCGCGGTAAATTGTAGAGTTCACATTGCCTGGCTTTAAAATAAAAATGAAAACAAGGATAAAAGATATTTCCCTCCATTGTTTCAATTTTATGTACAAACTGTATGGCAGAAATACGTGTACATTTGGCATCTAGACTTAATTCTCTGTTGCCGCAGCTTGGTCCCAGCCTGATCCTTATTTTAATGTAAATAAACGAGACATCAGCTTTATCTCCCTCTCTCTCAGCAGTAACAATAAACCAGAGAAATCACCATTTCATTCCCAACAGTTAGTGCAGAGCTGGAAGACTCAGGGAGGATGAGTCTATGGGTCTTCAGGCCCTCCAGTAGCTCTCTCACAAGGACCACTCTTGAGCTTGGGGCCCTGGGTTTGAACCTTACACCTCACACTAAACTCTGCAAGGCAAAGGAAAAGGTATCTCAACTCAAAACTTCCATGGCCAGAAGGATGAAATGGGGGCATGCGGGGGGGGGGGGGGGGGGGGGGAAGAGAAAAAATAAAAAAGAGGGAGAGAGAGAACCTGTTGCCCTACCAAAAAAAGGCATAGCAAGGGTTGAACTTGCAGGTGCCCCTTCTCTCGGGAGGGCAGAGCAGGGAAGGGAGGCACACCAAGAGGGTGGCTGGAAGCCTGCATTGCAAGGCATGGGCAGCACCTTTCAGTGCCAGAATGCTTTCCAGCTCAGTTTGGAAACCCATGTTTTCTTGATCCGTTTACCGAAATTAGATTATGAACCATAAGGGGTTTACCCAGAGGTTTGATATAGGACTAACATTTTAATAGTAATTAACATTTGATTTACAATGTTCCAGGGAACATTTCCCAAGTACCTTGAAATAAAAAGTCTGCAACGGACTTTAATTGGGGCCCTGTTACAGTCACGCAGACATGATGACTTGCATCAGAGCAAAATCTGACAGGACAGCATGTGATCAAAGGTAACGCATATAGGATCATAGACGGCCCTGGAGTAAGAGCCAGGCCGTAAATCGCTCATGGGCTTCTGCGGCCACCAAGGGCAGCAAGAATAGTTCAGGAGGCTCACAAACAACAACAAGCACATGGCCCAGCGGCAGCCAGACATTCGCTCCCAGGGAGTTGGCATGTCTGGGACACCCCAGACTTGCTTTTTTTTTTATGTTAAAAGGTTAAAAAAAAAAAAAAAAAAATTATAATGGTTAGACATAAACATTTCTTTTCTATGACGCTGATAGAAGAGTCTTAGAGCACCTCGGAGAGATCCCTTAATACCCCTGTACTGACGTCAGACACAGCAGTAGTATCCAGTCATGGAAAGCAATGGAAGGGAACATGCTGCAGTTGGGATTTTGGGAAGCATGCAAAGCATAAGCACGCTCAAAGAGTATTTCTCCAAAGGGCTTGGGTTCCCGTGAGCGTGTGCCTGGAGCAGAGCCACACTCATGCTCCACCTTCCCCTTCATGGTGATGCCCAGTGGATCTCTCCCCGCTACACAGCCACCCATTTCCACAAGCACACACTTGAGCCCTCTCAGCTCCCCAGACTCAGCTGAAACTGGCCAACGTGTTCAAAGGTTAAGTGATAAGAACTGTCCAAAAAGACAAAGCACAATTACGTAAGGCTCATTTCCTTTGGAAAGCCGGGCAGGCTCCCAAATGGGAGCGAATAGCTTCCATGGGGATTTAACAACCTTTTTCAATTTCTCTCTAGAAGACACTTGCTCACTATGATTCTACCTGGAGGGTGTCTTTCAGGAGCAGTGGAACATCCTACACATCCATAAGCCACCGCTCCTGAGGGGAGGTCGTGCAGCAGCAGGAGAGGGGAGAGCAAGGGAGGCTGCCCAGCTGCTCCCACCACACTGAACCTGGACCTGCCCAGGATTTGAGCAGCCAGCAGCATGAGGCTGAGTGGGGACACCAGAGCCACCAGCTTGGAAGTGTCCAAAGGCTGCGGTAGAAGATGGTTGCGGGGCTGAGCATCTCAGATGTTGAGCTGCGTCACAGAGGAACTCAGAGCTCCAAGAGCTCAGTTTAACTGCACTGCCAAACTGCCTCCCGCCAACTGCCGGGCTACCTGCTGTCAGAGCATGGGAGCAGCATCGTGCTCCCTGTGGAAATGGAGTCATCACATGCTCCAGACCAACACGATTAGCAATGCCAAGGGAACACAGCTTTACTGACAGTCAGTCACGTTTGCAAGCAGGTCTCTTTCCAATACAGCTATATTGGCCAGAGATCAAACCTTTCCTCATGCCTCACAATGAGCTACTCGAGGTTATCTCATCATTTCCCTTCAAACCAAATACAGTTTGAGCTAAATAAATGTGTGTGTATGTATATATATACATGTGTGTGTGTGTGTGTGTTTGTGTATATGTACATATATTTGCACACATGTATATACACACATATATATACATACACACACACAGATATATAAAGAAGGATAGATAGATAGATATAAAAAAATGTCCAGAGATGAAAGGAATTCAAACCACTTGGATGGCTTTGGAAAGAGCAATAAGTGAAAGAACAGACTGCAAGGTTTCATTTTATTGCAAATCCCATGGCAAATCTTGTCACCTTGACAGACCAATATCTAAGGCCCTGAGCTAGAATAGCCACACAAGCCCCATGTATCACTATGTCTAAATGATACACAGAGGGAATCAGCGATTCTACATTTTTACTTCCAATTTTTTTTTTTTAATAGTCTCATCCATCATCATACCATGCGAGCAAGAAGAAAAGAGTCTACCTTAACCACCTCCAAAGGCATGGAGAGGTTTGAGGCAATACCCCAAAACTAAAAAGAAAGGTCTCCAGAAAATAACTGTACTGTATTTATTCGAAAAATGGCAACATTGTGGAGCTATTTTGCTTTATCTGCTACCTAGACTGGGTACAGTTAAATGGCATTTCACTGCCACAGTAAAATCATTTCTTGTGCAACCATGCAAGGAAGGAGTGCAGCAGCAGCACAATATACTTATGGCATCACCAGCTGGACATGGAGCCGTTAGTTCTCTCCCGATCCTTCCTACCTACCAGTCTAAGCTCAACAAAAGCTGCAGGTGAGCACACACAGTCAGGGGTGACAAAGCGGCCTTCAGAGGGGACAGTGTCTCATTGGTGACCACCAGGTGGCAATCATGGGTCACAAACACACCCCTGCCCCAAGGGGACTTGCAGAGACTGCCAGGTTCCTCAGTGCAGGTGACTACCTTGGGTGGGCAGTGCCACCACAGAGCAACCCGCCAGTCACCAAGAAGACCAAAAGCCTGCTGTGAACTGTGCTGGGAAACACAGCACTGAACCTCCCAAGAGAAAAGAAAGGAAGGTGCAGCCCAGTTGTGAGAGATCAGCTGCAGGATGGAAAGTACCTGAAAATGTCCAAGGCATCCAGGAGAAATGACTGCCAAACTACTGAGGGAGTTCTTCCAGACTTTAGATGGTGCAGAACTAGGGGGTCTATAGCCCAGATATTTTCAAACCCAAGGTGGTGCTGCCAAAGGGATATCATGAAGCCTGTGGGCAGAGCTAAGGAGTGCACAGTCCCAGCACACACTGTCCCTAGAGCCACGAGTGTCTCATGCTCCCAATTCCTCTAATGTGGGCAGCAGGGGAAAGGAGCATCTGAGCTCAAGCAGCATGGTGCTGACACAAGGGGCAGCACCAACAAGAAGGAAAACTGGCTTGACTGCCAGATTGGGGACTGTCTGTGGTATTAATGGCTCATTCTATCAAACCAGCCTGAACAACTTCACCAAAGTGGCTGTGCCTGTGTTAGAGAAGAGCAAATACCCAGGAAGGTGTGGTGACAGTCCTCCAGGCAACATAACCACGGCTAGGGGGTCCAATTCCTCACCTAGTCACCCAGCCAAGAAAGTTCAGAAAAGCAAACATGCACTGAACTGCTGATCAGCTCCTCATCTTTCCCTTCAGGTAGACCATGACTAGCAACATGGCCAGCTGATAAACAAGTCCAAAAAACAAACAAGATCTTTTGGGACCTTCAAGAGGTTTCATTGTGTTTCAGCATTTAAACAAGCATATATTTATAGCTAAAAACAAAATGGGTCACCAAGGTTTTATGCTCCCACCTCCACAAGGCTCTTACTGAAGTGCAACTGAATCCCAGAGGAAACAACTATGTATGAAGACAATTGTGGAAGTTTTCTTTCCTGACAACACCCTTTACATCTTGGAAACTACTGAAACAGCCAGATGAAAATATACAATGCTGTCAGAAGCACAAATTAGAGAAACACTCAGTAGCCAATGAAACAAGACATTAGCCAGTTCTCCTAATTTCCTCCAGTTGTACTGAAAAGAAGGGTTGTTCACAACAAGAAGCCAAGCAGTACAATCACCCTCCAGTCTTTTCTCTTTTGGAGTCAGAGGAAGACAAAGAAAATCTCTGCCAGTAAGAAACTTAGTCATAGGGAAGTTCACAGCACAGCCAGCCCCTAGTTAAGAGGGGCTCCAAGGGAGGCCACTTCAGTTCATGCAGTTTAGCTAGGAAATACTGAGTGACTTAGCTGCTCACGTGGTTCTCAAGAAGTACACATGGAACTTGCTATTACTGGGCACACAAAGCAGCCGCAACTGATAACAAACTTAAAAAATCAAGGGAAACAGGGGCTTCAGTTTAATTTACTTTTAGTTTTAGAGCTGACAGATCTGTGCCAACACACTTGCTTTAAAAAAAAGTTTTATATAATTTTTAAGTTTTACCAGCAGTTTTGAGCTGAGATGACTCAGTAAAAAACTCTCTGCTATCTGACACTGTGCATCATCTGTGCTACCCCATCAGAACAGCTTTGCAAGGGGAAGAGGAAGGTGGCTTTCTGCCCAGTACAGCTGCCCAGCATCACTCCCAGTACAGCACATACTCCAGATTATATCCAGATTACATCCAGATCCCCAACACCTCTAAGATTTGACCACAGCATTGCCATAGCTCAGAATTATCTACTTGGGATCACTGAATAGACCAGGGCTACTCAGTTTTTCCCAAGATAACTGCGTAAGTTTACCCATGTCCACCATTACTTAGTGAGGCCTACTCTACAGGAAATAGTGGGACTGCTCCAGCTAGGTGCATGGTGCACTGCAGCTTTTCCCAAAAGAGCACAAAAATACTGAAAAATACAGAGTCTGCCCCAGGGAAAGGCAAAATGAACTTGCTATCTGGATCCAGCCCAGCATCAGCCATTTGAGTAGGCCTGTCTTAAAACCTCTTCCTTCATGGAAGTGCCTCTGATATGTACTCTGGACAGCATGAAGGGCCTTACATTCCCTCCTAAAAAGTACGGCATGCAACACCTTTCTGTTTCAGGAGCAACAGCTTGATTTCTAGCACTCTTTGAAGCAAAGCAAATTTAAATACCACAAAATTTGTGACTTACTACTTAGTATCAGTAAGGGCTTAAAAAGACAAAGGTGAGCCTCACAGCCATTGACACTCCTCTGACAGAAGTGAAACAGCTACATGCTTTGTACTCCTTTTGCACGAAGAGAAGAAAGACCAAGAGGCTGCCCAGCACCCTAGCATGTCCATGCTGGTCAGGCCAAGTGCTTGTGTTTCTTCCCTCTAGACTAAAAGCTCGCCTGAGCATAGATCCTACACTCATTTATGCTGTCATGTGCCAGCACACTGAAGGAAGCATCAAAAGAAACTAACTTTACATAGCTGTGAGATTTAACTAGCAAGGATATACCCTTAGCATCACCACAGTTACTTCACCAGCTATAACAGGGATGCAAGACACCTGTCTCGTTAACAGATTCCTGTCTCTACTGCATGTATCAAGCTAAGGAAAACTAAGAACCCTGACTAGAAATCTTATCTCTACTTCCAATGGCAGCCACATACCCTGTTGCAAAGTTGCTGTCTTCTTTCCAGTCCACTATGCGACAGATGAAGAGCGTATTTGAATAGTCCTCAGGTCTGGCTGCAAAGTCTGAAGGGCAATCAGCCAAGGACACATAGGCCCTAGGCACTCTGTGGTCCACAGGTGAGAACATGGCACACTTCTTGAAGAGTTCACTGTTCTTGTCTGCCAGAAGCTTGATGAAGCCTGTAGCTGCTCGAGAATGCTTCTTCTCCAAAATATAGACCACCTGGAAGAGGCAAAGGTTTCTACAGCTAACACCTTCAGAGAAACTTATTTTCCATAACAGAATAGAGATACATAGAGACTCAGCAGAATATCTGGAAAGTTCACAAAAAGCCTGTATCATGTTTTCCGTTGGTGTGCGCGCACACATTTCTTAATTGAGTACCTATTTACAATGTATTTTTTTGCCATCTTGCTCATGGCTATAGAAGAGCTAAGTGCCTTCCAACCGCTAGCTCTCTACAGCAATTTTCTTGATTACAGAACAAAACCAGACAAGAAGCAGATGCTTCCAAATGCAGAGAATTAGCCACAACATACAAGCAACTCCTGTAAAATCTTTCATTTGTATCCTCAGCCTGTGATTTCAACATTCAGTGCAGAACAGGCCAGTTCAAAAACGGTGCCTCTGGCGGATCCAATGCTAACCACAGGAAAGGATGTGCTGTGGGGAATTTGGCAGTTCTTTCCTCTCTGTGCTTTCTGAAGTTAGGGGTTGTTTTACCTTTGTACAATACAGCTTTGAAAAGAATAATAAATTACAATATCATTAAGTAATTGTTCCAGAGAGGTGATCATCCAGACTATATTTTTGTAGACCATAATAAATCACTGGATAACAGAAATATAGCTGATTTCCTAAATTTATACAGAAGAATCCTTCCAGAAGGCTTCAGGAGTGGCACCTCTGTGCAATTCTGAGCACTGGAATTGCCACGCTGGATGAGACCAAAGGACAGTCCAGCGCAGAACAGGGACCAGAACCAGAGGCTGCAGAGGAAAGCGCAAGATGTGGGAAAGACTTGACCCAGTCTGACTCAGCGATCTTTTTCTGGTTTCTTAACATTCAGAGATTGACTTAGATCTTGAATCAACAGCCCCAACAGTCTTTCCAAAAGCTGCAAGAATTAATTCTGACAACTTTGGAAGTCTTCACATTCTTATTAGTATCCAATCTTTTTCTGAATCTTACTAAGTAATTTTGCCCAGCAAACAAATGGAATTTAAACTAGGATAACTGGTAAAAATAACAAGACACTTGAATTTTATCAGATCAGACGATCATTCTCCTCACAACAGGGAACGAGATTCAAAGACCAACAGATGGAAGATGACAGGGAGGCCAAGGGTGGTTTAGTTCAGCTTTTTGGAGCATAATGCACTAGCATGCTTCTGATACACATGCCTGCTTGTCATCCTACATGGACTTACTTTGGCTGTCCTTTGAAGAAACTTATCAGGAAGGACCTTGGGATCATTCACCTTGGGCGCATCATCTTGCTTTGTTCTGTGCACACCACCAATCCCAACAGCCTTCACTGTATCAAACAGGAAAGAGAAACAAGTTACTGTACTAAATCTCCATCACCAACTTATATTGGTCCTTTGGTGTAAATTACAATACACGGTGCATGTATTAGTCCTAACTGAAATGAGAAAGATCTCTTAAGTGTTAGAATAGCTAGGCATTAAACATTTTTTATTTCTCCAGACTACAATGGAGAGCAAATATATGTTCACTTTTTGTGCACATCTGCTGAAAAACAACAAAAATCAAAATAAACCCAAACTTTACAAGTACCATTATACCAGCCATAATAAACAAAATGGTGGAAAACACATTCTATTTATTAAATACCAAAAACTGCATGAATTTCCTGGCATTTCTTAGTTGAGTCATTAATATTACATAAATAGTCCCTTATGTCCATACATTCATTTAATATTTAATTTCCTCAAAAAATGTTATGCAAAGTTATAAAATGTATGTTTATCTTAGAAACTGAAACCGCATCTACTAAGCTGACCCTCTTCGGCTCCGGACCAGGATTGTTAAAAAGCCCTATGAAAGTAATCACTACGTATGACAAACAGCCACGTTCCCTCCCCTGAAATTCCTTCACCAGATACCAAGAATATTTAAACCAACTGCCAACTAAATTCTAGTCCGCAATTTTCAAATATTCAAGTATCTGAGTTTGAAAGCATTTGTTATAGGTAGCTGGCACACTGAATGCTTTTTAGTATTTACAAACAGCCAGAGTGATCTTTGCCACGAGGGAGAATGCTGGGACCAGGCCCTCGCGAGCCAAATTACTGCTGAGAGCCTGTGGTTACCAGTCTAGAAGTGTTTTTAGGATGGAAACATCCATGTGCTCTTCGCTGGAGGGCTTGTGGAGGACGCCTGCCTTTTTCCACTTCTATGGAAGTCACATCCACCAAGCACACATGCTAAAGTCAGGTCCTGAGTGTTCAAGAGAAATTTGCTGTCTTAAAAAGAGACCGGGGCGCTGACTGCAAGCTCCAAGGGACGTAGCTGTCACTGCTTCCCTTAGAAGACACAAGATAAAGCAACATTGCACTGACGACTGCGTTCCAGAAGGCCAACAGTGCTCACACGCGCGCCAGAAAGCCTCAGGGAGAACAGTGGTGACACCCGGCCCCAGGCCCCCGGGTGACACCCATCTGTCCCGCAGGGCCCCACCGCAGAAGCTGCTGGTGACATGATGGATGAAGAGCGAGCAGGCTCCGCGTGGGGAGCGCCGCAGCTGCCGGGAGCCCGAGCGCAGGCAGGAGCTAATGCAGGCCCAGGAGGGCGGCTCTTCTGTCAGCAGCTAGCCCGGAGGGTTACGGCTGTGCACCGCCATCACGAGGGCACGTTCACAGATGGTCGATGGACTGGTTTGCCTTCAGGCAACGCTACAGCAGCAGTCGCTTGACAATGACGGCTATCGTTCTAATGACATACTCTGGTTTTCATATGCTGCTAATTATCCCCAGCTTTGCCTTTTGCTACGAAGCTCCTCAGATTTGGGCGCTCCCTAGAGATGATTTTTTTCAGAAGAACCTAAGCAACTCCATTTCATTTATCATATCTTTACTGACTTCCTAGCAAGGCTGAGAGGAGAACAGACAGATATAATACGCAGCAGTTTAAAAATAAAAATCTTCAATTTTTCCCTTGGGAAAAAAGAAGTATCAAGACCAGCAGCAATCCCCTTTCTTTTTTATTTCTCCATGTGAAGTGACTCAACTTGGAATAACAAGGGTTACTAAGGAATAAAACCTCCATAGCGTCTCATGGTGACAAATAAGTTTGAAAAAATTGCTTGGATAACTAAAAACAGCTTGAAATATGGGGATACCTAAGTTGCGCACCTCATTTGTTTAGGTCCTGTAAGATCTCTGTCAGCTAGAGGTCATATCAGGAAATAAGTTAGTTGAGAATAAAAGCAAGGAGCTGCCTTTGTTTTCTTAAAATTTTTCAAGCCATCCGTTAATAGTCATGAGCTTACAGTGTGCCAACCATAAAGACAGCTAGGACAAAGAACGGGACGATCTGAAACAAAGCAGCACTGGCAGGCGCAGTGGGCGGTGAGGATTTGGTAGTCTTCCAAAGACCATGTGGTTCAGGCACACCTGACCCAAGCCCGGGGGTTACTGGAAGGAACTCTCTCCCACTGAACGGCACATACTGGTTGGAAGAGAAACCAGATCGAAACGTACTTGGAAAGCAAGGTTTGCATTCACTGCTTCCACGGCATAGCGGAAAGACAGCACCGACTCAAGGCACAACAGACAAGAACAAGAAAGGGAAAAGCACCGGGAGCCACGCTCTAGGAATATGCCCTTATTAACGCTGACTTCTTTCCATTTTCCTTTCCAATTCCTATTTCTCCAAAAAGTCTCTTGCACTTTTTCACTGAAGCAGCCTTCCCTGTCAAAAAAGGAGCCAGCAGCTGTGTCCTTGGAAGATATCACATAGCTGCATGTGAAAGCACAGCATCCCAGAGCTGCCGTTAGGGGGACAGCATATGGGTCACTGGCATGGCCTTTGCCTGGGATGAAGAATAGGCAGGACTGAAGCACTTCACCCCACTCTGCCAAAGCTGAGCCCCTGGGAACCTACTACAAGTACTAGAAAACATCCAAACTCTCACTGTGGCACACAGTAGAATTTCACAGTCAAAATCACCCAAGGGCTTTGGCTGGCTGGAGTGCACCTTCTTCCTCAGGGGTCTCTCCAATTTCAGTATCCCTCCCAGAATGAAATGCCAGCAGAGAGAGATTAGGATCCACAACTAAACTGTCAAGAGAACAAATGAAGAAAGACTATTCCAGCCACATACTCATTCATGCCCATCTTTCTTAATCTAGCTTTAGTTATCATTGCATACATTTACAGATGAGCAATGCTCCTGAAACAAGGGAGAGGGAAAAAAACACCTGGTGCTAATATATGTGGACTTTCCTACAGCTTGTAGCTGGCTCCTTCTGAAGTCAAAAGTTTATTGGCACTAGGGCTGCATCTAAATTACAGGTCAACATCAGCAGAGGACCAGCAATGAGGGCTCCCTAATGACAAGCCTCTCTGTTTAGAGAGGAGAATTATAACCCAGATCCAAAGTCCATCCGGCTCAGTTGTGAAATCACTAGTCAGAGGCCTCGGTATCAAGACAGCAATATACTGTGACAGAGAGTCCAATACACAAGTCCCGATAAATACGGTTGTCACAGACCCTCTCTTTCATCGCATGTTTCCCTTTTCCCCACTGAAGCTGGAATTTGGTGTGTGGATGGACAGAGAGGTATCAGGGCCCCACTGGAGACTGATGTTTTTAGAAGATCTGAGCTGGGAGATGTGACATCTCCCACAACAGGGTATATCCACAGAGGTAATCCTAAAGGAGAGTTAAGTGGCGAGAGAAGCAGCATTTGGGGCAGAGGAGGTGGGAAAAGACTCTTTGCTTTGTGTTCCAAACTAAAAATGAATTATTCTGACCCCTTTACTGTAGCGGTTATCCAATGACCATTCAATATTTCCACCCTGAGCAAAGACATGTTTTTTGAAAAAGATTTACTATGTTAGCTTGGGCAATACTTCATAAGCTTATCTTACAGTGAAAACACACTTAAGCAGCTCGGATCCAGTGAAACTATATTATAACCTTAGTGTTTTCCTTTCAGTGATTATCTGACAAACCAAAATTGTAATAGTTTTACTTAAAAAAATTAGGCACTAAATAAGAAAGCCTCTCAAATTAGTTAAGTTATTACCAACAAAGTAGATCCAAGACATTGTGGAATTTGCCTCCCTCTGTAAGAGATCAGTTTAGACAGCTCTAATGTACAGTTTTGCCTGACAGCCATTCCTAGGTCAAACTTTTTTTTTAAGCCCCCAAAATCTCCTTTTACAATTAGATTACCGTGACATTTAAAAGATGGCCAAATGGCCAAACTGGACCAAAAGTCATCAGACTAGAATTCTGATTAATTGTGACAGATCCAAAATTATTTTCACTAGGTTTGCATTGGTCACCGTGGAAATTCACAATTCTGTCCAAAAAGAATACAATTAAAGATGCAATATCCACTTGCAAGTGAAAATATATCACAGTTTCAGATCTCAAAAACAACTGACTGGAAAAAAAAATTCCCTCCCTGGACAGAAAGAAACAAGTTTTTTTTAAAAAAGTTCAATGTTTGCTACTTCAGCTAAAAAAAAAATCTTTTTAAGTAGTCAGTTGTTCTACTTCACATGGGCATATCTAAGAATCCCATCAGAAGACACTGCTGATATCAAGGTTTTAGAAAAACATAATACTACACTTTAGGTTGGTGCTCAGACTCCAGAACTTCTGTAAACCTTTCAAAAGCCAAGTTTAGTGCTTACTAAAGAAGTAACAACACGTAAGTTTTTTGATGTCTGTTTCATTACGCAGTTTTCAGCATATTGTGTTTTAGTATCAGACATATAAACAAAGTGATGTAAACAAGTTAATTATAAATTTCCTCTCAAGGATGGTACATCACACTCAAAAAATATGTGTTTTTGGAAGTTTGGTCTATATCAAGACAAGAGACACATGGAAATGAAAATTCACTTAACCCAAAACAACAGTATATACAAACACACGCACAGATTTGCCCCAAATTACATCATACTGCTGCGATCTTCCTTTTTAGGGATAATGAGAATGAAATGTGTTAATGTTTAGAAGTTAATACAATATTCTGTCACCGGTATTTATTGGCACAAAGCAGTCTTTTCCTTTAGAACACAAAATTGCTGGTAGCAACCAATGGTTCACATTCATACCTGGTCCTGCCTCCCCCCCGCAAAAAAAAAAAAAAAAAAAAACAGTCCCTGGTATTTCGGTACCTACAAAGGCAGGATCTGAGCTACTCCTGATCTTGGCAGATTTCTGCCGCATGGAGCCTGCAAGGTGCAGGTAAGAGTGAGCTAACTCAGCCTCTTCTTCCTTCCCAACCGCCCACTGCCACAAAACCTACAGGAACCCCAGTTCTTGAAGACTGCTTCCCCCTGCAAAATTTGACTGAAAACAACGCGTTTAAAATTTGTGAGGGAGAAGGACAGCCAACACAATCACACAAGCCACACTGCTGCAAGGAACAAGGCTGAAAAGCCCCCCATGCAGTAGATGACAGCACGCCCTCTGCAAGCCTCCCCTTCGCTAGTCAAGGCTAGGAGCGGGCTCACCGCGTTAGCAGCCCGGCAGGATCGGCCCGCGCAGCAGCCTTCCACCTGGAATCCTGTCGCTGCTATGATGGTGAAAGGGCCGTTTCACTTGGCACCAGACACTGTACTTGGGCAAACACCATGCAAGAAGCAGCATTTTGCGAGTACGTGTATCTACACACATGTAGCTTTCCGCTGTTGATGGTGGGAACGTAGAAAGTTCACCATGACAAGACTGTTAAGCCAACAGCTTTGGGATTTAACAAGGGGTAAGCAGAGCTCGTCCAAGATCAGCTGAACAGCTCCTGTGCACAGTGCAAGAGGGCTCTGCACATGTAACAGCAAAGCGGCTCCAAACCATGCAGAAGTTCTGCATTGTCTCATCACAAAACCACATGCTTAGAGAACACGAATAACGTTGAGAGATGTCTTCTTCAAATATTCATTTGAACAGCCTCATCCTGCCACAGCTGTTCAGGTCTGAACACCTGAATTTACACATCTGCATGCCCAGTGGCACACCAAACATGAGGAGCAGGAGATTCCTATGATTAGCAAGATTTCCAAAGACACACAGATGGGTGGAGACCCTCAGAGAGGAAAAGGAAGGGCATAATAATAGATCTATACAGCAAAAAGACAAACATCTGCAATAATACAGAACAAAGGCAATGTGAATAGGAGTACAGCTGGCCTCCTTACATACACAACTCAGCCAAGCATGTAATTATTTACTTATGTTTAGCACCTCCATTAGGCATTATGGAGGAGATAGCAGAATGATGAGATAGAAGCATCACTTTTTCTTAGACTCCTCCAAGCCTGATTCACAACAAAGAATCAAGATCATTTTCATAAGGTGCCACCTAGCCCAAAAGATCAAATGGTATCTGTCTCAGTAGCCATATTCCAAAATTACTACAGTCATAGCACTGGCATTCAGGCCTCCTGACCCTCTGATATCCCTGAGAAGCTGCCAGTCAGCTGGGGGGTTGGAAGCTCTATTGCAGCAGGATTAAATCTCCTAAAAAAATCAGGTAGTGTTGCAGTCTCCATAAACACAATTTTATTAAATTAAGGACGAGTAAAATTAAAACATTACAAAAAAATTTCCATTGAACATTTTGCCTATTTAAATGTTCTTCCTTCCTGTATGTGCATTTGTTCCTGAAGTGTTTGTGTCCAAATTTACCACTACATGGAAAATATGTTAGTTGAATGAATCTTTATCTGATTCATCCTGGAAATCTTGCTGCTAACAATGATCATACTCTAATATGTTTATCTTTACACCCACCATTCATTCTCAGTATCATGCCCTCTTACTTATATGACCTAAACTTGTAACTCAGGGGAGAAACACAGGTGAATTCAGGAACATATGGTCATGTGCTGAACTTAAACTAATTCCTGTTACCTAATTGCATGAGTAATTTTTTTTCTTTTCGCCTTGCTTGAAAAGTCATTTCGGGGTCAAGATAACTTACTAGGGAAGAACAGCATAAGAAGCTGTCACAACATTAACTTCCATTGCAGGCTTCAGCTATGCAACAAAAGAATAACTGAAGCTTATTCAGCCTGTAGCATTTAATCAACACTACAGTAAAGCCTCATTTCTTCAACACCGGTAGAACACTTTTCTTAAGTTGTTATGCTGTTTATTTTTTAAGACCCTATGCTCTCATTTAAGATAATTTAGAGTAACTACCAAAAGAGCTAACACCAGAGACTTGCAAACATGAACCTAGGATAAACTGATGCTGAGCCGTCTCGAGCAGCTGAAACAGCTCCAGCTTCTCTGCTGGTTTTCCAGCCTTCAGCAGAGTGAAACTGATCTGATTTTTGACAGTTCCACCTCAAGGATTTCTATTAAAAGCCATGTAACTGAGAAGATTTCCTGGTGCGTTTTCACTCTGCTGTGGCCTAGAAATGTTAAGAGCTATGCAGTGGAGACAATCCATCTCCAGAAAGCTGGAGGCTAGGAAAAAAAGAGAGAAGACTCCTTAACAGCACTCAGTAAATGGGAGTCTCTGAAGAGAAGGGAGAAGGACATTTATTCCTTCTAGCAGCCAGTGAGGTTGGTGGGCTCCAAGTTTGTCACAGGTTTCATGGCAGCTAAACTGAAAGAAGGGGGAACCTAAGCAGACTGGAGGAACAGCACATTACACAGACTCTCATTATCGTCTTCCTTTCCCTACCAACAGATGTGGCCAAGGAGGGGAGAGATAGCAGCATCTGTCTAAACTCTTCCTACCCCAATATGGGACGCTAACTGCAGAAGAGCTCCTGGTGCACAGGGAAGCATCTAAAGGCACAACAAACGGCTAGGCACCTGCTCACACTTAAAAAGAGAGCGAGGGAGCGCACAAAACAGAGCATGGATGCACGAGCAGAAAACACAGAGACTTGTATTCTAAATTATATATACATTCTCCCCTCTTGCTGAAGGATCCAAAAAGCACAGATCCCATTCCTGCACTATTACATGGCCCTATTGCATAAATACCAAATACCATAGATTGCCATTATCATGGCCAAGTCAAGCAACCCCAAGATATTCAGTAACAGCCTCCAGTCAATAGCGATTTGGTCACTGAGTGATTTTAGTCTGTGATTTCTGACTTACTAAGGTTAGAGACTGTGACAGTCACATTTGACTTAAAAAGAGACTGACCGGAGACTACTTGGCCAACGCTGAACAGGAAGGCAGACAGGACCAAGTCCTGCAGCAGCTCCAACCCAGATTGTGTTGACTTTACCTAGTAACTATTAGTTATTTGATTTGATCTTCCCTCACACAATTGGCTGAGTTTGTTCTCAGTTTACTCTGCTTGCAAACAAGCAATTTCTATTCAAACTTTGTTACTTTAAGGCAGTGAGCAAGCCTCGGACGTTTACACAGACTGACTTGCAGAAGCGTAGGTGCAAGCAAGTGGAAATCCTGAACAAACACAGCTATCTGATTGCTGCCAGGGCAGCCAGTCCACCAACTTGATTACTTCTGAGAGCCACCCCGTGGGAAGCAGGATACTCTGTGCATCTGATAAAGTAAGATCTCTCATGAGAAGAGCTGAAAAAAGCAGAGCAAACTAGTTTGACGAGGATAGCTTTTGGCACAGTGACACCATTTTACAAACTTTTATTTGAGTATCCTTTAGCAAAGAAAGACTAACACACTTTTATGAGCACAGCTGCCATTCTCAAGAGTACAAGTAGCTGCTACTGTTTGATTGCTGATGTTTCTTTAACAGAATAATCTGATTCCAATATTTAACAAGAGGCAGCTCACATTTGTATGAAACTCATGTGACACAAGTCTAGGGAGGGATATAGCATCATAAAATATTCTGTACGGAACATCTTGCACTTTTCCTGGGTTGGAAGGAAACAGAAAAGTTTCTATTTTTTATTACATACTGAAATATAGTATAACGAAAATCCTTTTACAGCAGTGACAAGTCATAGGCTTGTCACTTGATAAGATAAAGTTTGATTACCTCTGTTCCAATAGTGAATGTGAATGAGGATGAAGGAAAGAAATCGCACATCTGGCAAAGGTTATGTCCAGTGGTGGATGGCTTTTTTTTGGAAAGCAGTGACACAGAGTAAGCAGAGGTCTCAAACTAAAGCACAGAGGACTTCCAAGCAAAAAAAGAAATACCAAGAAGGATTTGGAGGTAATCTTTTCTCTGTACCCAGTATTGCTAAGACTGCTGCCGGGATACTATGCTTGGTTCTCTGCCTGCCTTTCAAGAGGGCATAGGGACTCTAGAAAGGTTTCAAGGGACACTAACAAGGGAGCTGAGAAACTTTTCTTCAGATCTGACAATCAGGGTGCTCATTCTTTGTTAAGAGAAAACAAAGAGAAGGTTTGATCAGCATGCAGAGATATTTACACCTTGGAAATAACAGCTGGAAATGCAAGAGGAGAGGGATTGCCAACCTTGCTAAGACCAACCTGCATCCTAGAACTTAATACTTGGGAAATCTAACTTTAAACAAGTTAATATTGCTGCTCTGTGTGGAACTGCTTGCTGGAGAAGGGCTCACCACTTCCTAGATCAGACACTTTTCTGAAGATAATCTTTAACCCAACTTAGCAAGAAGAATTCAGAAAAGCAGAACAAACTAGTTTGACAAGGACAGCTTTTGGCATAGTGCCATCGATTACGAGTTTTTATTTAATCATCCTTGAGCAAAGCGAGACTAAGGCACTTTTATGAGAGCATGAGAACTTTCATAAATTACATGCACTGAGAATCAGGCTGAATGTACTGGTCTCTTCAGTTTTGTGGATTTACCTCACGTTTATCCCGTCTCTTTTGGGTCTTAGGAAGAAATGGACAGGAAAGCACAGCCCTCAGACCCTCAATAACTGCAGTACTTCATTAAGACAGATAGGACGTCTGAGTCTTAGCCTGCAGCACCAAGCCGAAGACTTCCTAGCAGTCTTGAAGCTCCAAATTAGCATAAGCTGCCCAAGATACTATGACTTCAGATAAATTCAGCCCACCTAAACCTGGACCATAATAATCAGTGTACACAAAGTTTCATGCTTAAGAGCTTCTGACAGCAAGGGCCAATCTGGAATACTTTGCCCCAGCATGCAGCTAGGGATGGAGAGAGGGGCTGATGCTCTGAAGAGGAACAGAGCCACCACAACCAACGGGACACAGGCCAGGGTAGAAAAGATATCAAAACAGCCCGCATTCCCAGTGTGACCCAGAGTGCTCTTACCCTAATGACATGTCTACTTTTATTTTTCATTCATGGTTCATTCCGACCATCAGCAGTGGAACAAATGAGACAAAGATGTTATGTAATTCCACTCCTCCATCCGAAGGGACAAAAGCCATCTTGCAACTGAGGCAGAGCAATCTGCAGAACGTGTATACACACACAAAGATTTGAACACCATCTAGTAATGCCTAGAGTCAATTGGCTCTGTGTTTTTCCTCTAATCCTTTCTCCCCCACAGTGAATAAAATTTGTTTTTTATTCTATTGGGGTAGCTATTGATATTTTTCACCCCCTGAAATCTGTGGTTTTGGTTGTTTTGGATTTTGTTTTGTATATACATGCACATATATGCCTACAGATATATAAACAGACAGAGAACATGTGGGTGAGAGCATAAGGGACAGTTTCTTGATTTTATTAAACATGATATCCTTGACTGCATCTTCATTCAGCTTGAAGCCTGACTTCAATATTTTGGGGGGGGGGGGGGGAGGGGGGGAAGCCCACTACAGATGTTAATTGGAGAGCTGCACTGGCCACGGATTATTTCTCCATGCAACGAGTTCATGCAATGAATTTGCAATTTCTACAAAGCTAGGCTTTCAGGGGAAGCAAATAAAACACTGATCTTGGTGGCACAACAAGGAATTTCCCCCATGGGAGCTCATCTCCCATCCACTTCCATATTCTGCTGCAGTAGTTGTTTCCAGAACATAGAGGAGAAGCCTCATAAGCAGTTAGCCTGAAAGAAAAGTACAACAGGCAGCATCAGCCAAGCAGCGTTCTCAGGAGAGGCCAACGTTGCACAAGGAAGGGCACTTCCAACCACTGCAGTCCAACCCTGCAAATCGCTCTACCTTCACGTGCCGGTACGACATTCCAGTGGCTGGCCCTAAGAAGTCCAGCAGATACCATCCTTTGAGGCTAAATTCTGCCTTGAAAAAGTGTATGTTTGGTCCTTTTAAAAAGCACTGGAGCCACACCTGGCTCTCCTGAGGGTAGAATTTGGCAAGATTTTTTTTTTTTTCATGACAGTTATCACTGATGCTAGAATAACTATAGCTGTTTTCCAGGCAAGCCTTAAAATCTGGATAAGTGATGATATGAGAAATTGCATGAAAGACAGGAAACATGCCAAAGCAATCATTAACTGCTCAAAAACACCTTCAGAAAAAGCATCATCATAAACTTTATATGTTTAAAAAAAAGAGGGCCTTAAAAAGAAGAGCAAGGAGAAACTAGAGAAAAATTTGTATGGGTGATATAGCCAAAGGAGTTGAAGCAGCTATTAAAAGAGGTGATAGCAAAATACAAACTCAGCAGAACTCTAACTGGCACATTCACACCAACCAGAAGGCCTGTTTAGGCTGGACAAGGAGAGGACTTAGAAGAAAACAGTTGGCTTAGACAGTTCTAATGGAAAGGCAGTTTGGATTTTGACTGTGTAGATATGTTGATCTAACATTTGCCCTGCAAATATTCTCCAAAGAGAATTAAATGGCAAAATAGACTCAAGTGACATAGATTTTAAGAGATGATTTGAGTCTCCAGCACGGGTTATGCCAGAATATCTTGAGGGATTACAAAGCAACAAGAAAAGTAACTCCCACCAAGCACAGGTGACTCCTTCACATCAAAGCGCAGTTATACAGGTAAAATAAAACATTTGCTCAGTCTGTATTTATTTTAGATACTGGCAAACTAGAATGCATTCTCTGACCCTTGATTTTGCATTGCTACTAGAAGCAAAAACAGAGATGCAACAGACATGTGAGTCTGTAGCACATCAGGAGATTTTGATTTGAGGAATCAAAGTGGCACCTCAACAGTACACAACTAGAACCAACTGTCCAACACTGCAAAACAGATGGGGTTAATAATTAGTTACGTAAAACATCAGTGGACAATCCCAGTAATTCCCAACTCGAGCCTTACACTAGAAGGTAAAGGAGCAAGATGGAAGTTGGTTCACATACCTTGGCAGTAACTCAAGCAATCTCCAAGACAATGGAGACTGCCAGAAGGAAACAGCATCATGAACTGGTGAGGGGGCAGCTCCATTCATCAGCTGAAACCAGTGTTTTGTAATAAACACTACAACACTCCTACTCAAACGTTATTTCCATTTCTATTAACAGATGGGTGCGAAAATGGAAATCTACCAACAGTATAGGCAGAGGTCTGCACATCTTCAAAAGCAATCCCTCAGGAGAATACCAAGGAGAGCTTTACAACAAACAGCAAGATTTGTCAGAGATCAATAACTGCTTAAGCCCTAAATTACCACCATCATCTTTTTTGAATAACTGGGATGTGCATTAAGAATGCACCAGATTATCTGTCCTGGCAGATTTTTCACCAACAGCTGAAGGCACATGTTAGATGGACCAATCGTCAGAGCCCTTTCAACACACAGTCCTTCAGGACGGGTGATCTTAGGGGATTTAATACCACAAAGGACATGCAAAGAGCAACATAGCATAGTTCAGGACAGGGGAGCTTATTTTATCTTGCCCTAAGCAACATTTGACAGTTTGAATGAAATTCAAATTCAGAATAAAATAAGTTTGTCTTCAAAACAAATCACATAATTGGCTTTAGGTTTTAGTGCAATTTTCTTTTTAAATGGACCAAATCTTTAAGTTGTTCATAACTCAACTGTTTGAAAACAGCAACAAACCTAACTGCCCCTGAGGAAATACATTCTTATCCCCAAACTGAGATGCACAGATTGGCCAGCCAAGCTGCAATGAAGGAAACTGCTACAGCAGCGTCTTGAATGAAATAGCAACCAGCAATCCCCAGACAGCCCTGAAAATTGCAAATCTAGAGGTGTGACTTCTGTTTCACAGATTTACTTTCATCAATCAAAGCTGCATAAAACCCAGTCCTTAATATCCATTCAAAACTATGAAGGCAGTTTAGCAGAAAGGGATAGAAGTGATAAGGCATTAAGCTTTTACGCCTGTATTTTATAACTTGGAGCAAAGCAAGGCAACAAAGTAATACGTCAACGGTTTGCTCAAATAGAGGTTGAAATCAGCAATCTGATCTACTCACCCTTTTCACCAGTATCCAGGGAAAGTTTCTTAATGTCTTCAGCCAACAGATCCTGCAAGTTGTCTTGTCCACGCTCTGCATCATCATCATCAAACTGAGCTTCTATAATGACATCCGGACTTTTAGCATTGCCTTTCACTGTCTCTTGAGGAACACAAGTCCCCAGCATATCCTCAGGGACATCTGATTCATGCGTGGCTTCTGTTTCTTTGTCACTACCATCTGGCTTTATTACCTGAAGGAGCAGGGGATTGGGGAGGGGAAAAAAAAAAAAAAAAAAAAAAGAGGCAAGCTAAATCACTGGACTGAAGAAAGAAAACATTATCTTTCTTTTTTTATCTGCATCCCCAAGGAGCTGAGAATGAATTATGGGTGGCTGGTGGCAAACTGCAATTGCCATGTAATTAGCCACAGATATTGCACAATCAAAAGAGGTACCTCACTAGGAAAAAGATGGGAACAGCATGGCTTTTGCAATACCTCAACTGTGACAATAACGTATCCAAAACGTATCTAGAGCATAACCATACAGTTCCTGCCAAGCCTCTAATCAGCTTTCCAGAAGTTGGGAGTAAACACAGACAAGGAGGAGGATACACTACAATTTAATGAGTTGCTTAGGCCATAGTTAAGAAAGATATACTAATCATCCTGGGAAGTCCCAAAACTCAGGCAGTTCCAGTGAATGCCAGGACCATGTCAAAGTTCATCTCAGGGAGACCTCCCCAACACACGGCTAGGAACAGACTGAAAAAATACAGACCAGAGAACACTCTGTGCTGAAACCTGAGGAGGAAGTGCACGGGGGAAGCTTGGTAAGGCACCAACCTTTACATTTCTTTTAGGCTCCTGTCTTTTTGTTAAAGACATTGAATTATTGCTGTTACCTATACAAATCTGCCAATTACATCATCCAAAAGAATGAACTCAGAGTACATATTAGTTACCCATTAGCTAACTGATAATCTAGACAAGTAACTGACCATTGCTACAGATTTGTAGCTGCTTTTCCACGTGGAGCAACAGGAAAAGGGGAAGAGAAACCACGTGTGTAATATATCACATCAAACAAAACCATGAAGAAGCCTTTTCTGAGTAAGGTAAGGCAGCCAACAGACCTGGGTGGCATCATTCATTGCACATGACCGAGGCAGGAACTGCTCTGTCTCAGGTCATAAAGATCAAAATAGTTCACACCTTGGATAAACATGCCTTTACTAGCATCTTTCATGCAACCAACAGCTAGTTTCAGGCAATCATCTGGTCCTTGAACCTAGATCCAGGTTTTTGTTTCAAAAGCAGTGCTTAAGGTTAACTCAGGCTGCAGTAATTCAGTGCGAGATTCAGATCAGCATGGAATAAGAAACTCCTGGGAGACACTCTGAGGTTCCCAGCATCACTAACCCAGAACATGACAGCAGCAACTCACATCGCCAGAAACGCAAGCAAAGGGCCCTTTAAAGATATAAGGGGAAAGCTTCCTAGTGACAATTTAATCATTAGCAATAAGCATAAACAGTCTCAACAGGTCCTAGCTGAAGACAACCATATCAAGTGAGAAAAATGCAACCTAAAAAGCTTCACAACTTCTAGTCTAGTAACTGAAAAGCAAACAGATCAAATCAAAGCTGTACAGGCAAGACTTTCACAACTTTAAATATGCAGAGCTACAGTCATGATTTCAAGCAGTACCCATTTCTTTGTAAGCTTTTCAGAATATGAAACAGAAATAAAATCAATTTTAAAATGGGGTTGAATTCAAGTCTTTTAAAAAAAATCTCTAAGATGACATTATTCTGAACTCCTGTTACCTTTTGTGACTCTGCTTTCCATCTTTATTTTCATTTTTTTAAAACATGTATATAATTTGTTACCATAGCAGATTTTGAATCAAACATTAAATCCTGAAAAAAAAGGGGAAAAGTTTGGCAGAGGGTGGGAAAATGGCTGATTATTAAACCTGGCTGCATTCGGTACATAAAATACTCACACACAATGGTCTGGGCAAGAACAGTCTATTAGATTAGAGAGCTGACAAGGCTCCACACGCTAGTGACTCTGCCAGTGTGCCTATCCAAAAAGAAAACTAGTGTCAACAGTAATGTTTGGACCTCACCATGGTCAGATGTAGATGTACTCAGCTCTTAAATTTCAATTGCACCAGATGTGTGCAAGTGTGCAACTGCAGCAGGAGTTCATTTTCTTCAACCCCTTCAGGCTCTGCCTGAATTTCTTTCTTTCCAAGTTGTTCTTTGGACAGTAAAAGATGTGTTCAGGGTACTAAATTACAAATCTTTCTATATGTAATGCACAACATCAAATATATTTGAATGATAGAGAGTGCTTTTCTAATGCTTGGTTGAAGAGTGCTTGAAGAGTTTATGTTGCATTAAATAAGACAGCAGATAAGAGATTTCCTTTTAAACAGTGTACATAAAAATTACCATGCTTCCCCCAAGCTAAAGGATACACACTGCTGTCACTAGCTAGCATAATATCCCCACTGTGACTACCTAAAGCCCCTAGTCACACATTTCCTCACAGATTTGCAAACAGATTTTTAAGTAAAGTTTTCCAGAGTCTGCAAAACCATGACCTCCACATAGTGTAGAGCAGCAAAATGTCCAGATGCTGTCAAGCATGGATTCATAGGATTTTGTTTTCCTTTTAAGGCCAAGACAGATCATTTAGGCTGACCTCATACATAACAGAGCAGGGAATTTCACCCAAAAATTCTTAGATCACACTAAAAATGTACAGAAGCTGTACATCACAAGACTGGAAAGCTGCATAAAATTTTGCAAAATCAGACACTTGATGGATATAATTATTCCATTTAATGTGATCAGAGTTGCCAGCCAAAGAGTGCATTACACAGATGCTAAAAAGCAGGATCATTCTGTATTTGAGCAGCAGCACAGTTGAACAGCACAAACTTTTTCTTATGAACAGCATCTCCAAAAACTAGAAATTCATGATATTGTACTCTCTTCTTTCCTATTATGCTATTGAAGCTCATACATGCAATAATGCATACAGCTAGAATATATCAGTAGTTAGAGATGTGGAATAAATTAAATTCGCAATTGGCTGTTTGTCACATTATCAGATGTGCAGTATAGAGTTAGCTCTTTTCCAATGCAGCACACTCTGCATGGACCCAAAAGAAGGGAATCTCCCCTTGCTGCATATTCATGAAATGAATGATCCTATCACCATGCTAACATCCCAGGATGTAAAGTTAAAGTCCCTTAAAAAACCCTAACTTCCTGACTTGTGAAGTCAAATGTCAGCCTTATGGCTGTATTATTTTTGCATGCTCTTTAGTCAAAAAAAAAAAAAAAAAAAAAAAAAAACCAACCACTTTTAGCAAGTATTTCGTTAAGAGACAATTGCTTATTTGAATGTCTGATCCTCAAGATAGTGGCTGAATAGATTTTCCTCCAACTTTAAACATCCATCACTGAATAAGCACCAAGTTTCTGCCCTGCAGTGATTGGTTTGTAAAGTCATAGCTGACTGAACACCAGATCTTTGAATGGAAGTCCCATCTCAATCATAAATGTAATACAAAACAGCTAGTGGGCAAGTGCATCCTGCCATGAATACATACAATCTGGACAGTGTGGTGATCACCTTGCTGTATCCGGCCCAGTCGAGAAGAAACTATCAAATGAACAATTGTCCTTACTCGTGAAGAATTTGTTCCAACAGAAAACTGAACCAGGAATCTGTGCATCTGAAAGCATTAAGGGCTACCTCCTGAGCTACAGGAGAAACTGCTTTCTCGGTCAGGAGATATCCTGCATCTGCCCCGTTAGCTCCACACATTCCACAGACCTTCTGCTCGCAGCCTCCCATCCACACATGCACACAGCCCCATCCTGCTTATTCTCACATCAAATATGGCTTTTTTTATTGCTGCATCCTCAACAGTAATAGTTAACAACTCATACAGCATGTCTATAATCTCAGACTACCGGACCAGACCAGCAATTTTCAGTTGTCTTTGAGCTATTTACCCCCAGGCATTTTCCAATAGAGGCACCAACCGCACACAGAGAATTTAAGCCTGATACCACTAGGGCTGCTTTTCCTTATTGCTCAGCTCTCGCCCTTAGAGGTAACCTATGGATCCCCACAGATCTGAGGATGAAATATGGATGACTGCTAGACTAGACACAATTGGACCCATGCACCTTGTACGGCTAAAATCATTCCACGTAGCTTCTGCTGTTGAAAGTAGGTGCTCTAGCGGAGACAGACATGGAGAGATCTCCTCCATTGAAAACATTCAGTAGGTAAGAAAGTAGAATCATCTTCTATACAGCTACTTTGGCCACAGATCCAAGAACTGTAAAGTTTTTCATTTCAGTCAAAATGCTGCTATTAAAAAGAGGAACTAAAAATATTGAATTTTACACATTTCCACTAGAACACACTGTTACTGGAATTCTTCGGGTCGAAATTGTCCCACATGCTCCAGGACCATAACCATTACTTCAAGCAGAAAGTATCTTAAATCCTTATTAAAATATCCAACTACATGCATTCAGTTTTCAAAATTGTTGCACTTTTTTCCCCACAGCAGAACTGCTTCAAAAGTTCAAAGACAGCATTTGCCTTCATTTAAAAGGAAACAGCAAATAGATACATGACCAATTCTAAGCTAATAAGTGGATTTAGATTACACAGTGAAGGAGTATGGTTACAATATTTCCCAGATCAGCCAAATTTGGGCAGCTAGACACCCTGGGAGACAGCCTTTCCACCACTCCAAAACTCAAAGTCCCCAAAGGAGGTCTTGCAACGAACGTGCGGTGGGGAACTCACAAATACACATAGTACAACAGAATACAGAACAATCCACTGGGGATTGGGTGTTGGGTGGGATTTTGCAGAGGTCTGTACCAGGCCAAGCATTCCCAATAATCTGAAACTAAGCATTAAGTCACTGGCAATAAAATTTGTGAATGACAAAGACTTGCAGAGCAGTCAAATTCAATTAGTGAATCAGGCTGATCTGACTCCAGAACATTTGAGAATAGCCAAAAGCAAACTCAAATGTCTAAGAATATGCAACACGTGCCTGTGAATGAGCCCATCTTGAAAACCACTGACTCTGAAAAAATGTGAAAGGCTCCTAATGAACAAAAACCTCAACAATAGGATCCTCGGTAGTAGAAACAGAAATGCAATCTTAGCTCCGTAATACTGCACTGGTGAGACAGAAACCAGACTCATGCAGTGCACATTTTCATAAGGACATTGGGGGAAAAGTGGAAATGATACAGCACAACATCTCTCCTCCTCAAGTCGGTCAAAATCCAGAGAAAACACTGCATAATGAATAAACCCATCTGTGTAACTTTTTAAGACTTGAAAAGCAATAAGCCATTAATGGTAACTACCTTCAGTGGGGCCAACAGACTAGGTACAAAGGGGGTCCCCAAGCTACTACTGAAAGGCACAGCTGGATTCACCAGTGGGTGGAAGCTAAAGACAGAAGATTCATTTTAGGCAGAAAGCACACATCTTAACAGAGAGAATTAAATACTGGAACAGTTATATGGGAAATAAGGTCTTTAGCCCAAAGCCTCTCTCAAGTTCTGCAGATCAAGGTAGGATGCCTTTATTGCAAAAATACTTTAGCCAAGCACAAGTTCTGCTTTAGATGTAGACAAGGTACTACACTCAATACTGGGTAAAGAGACAAAAGTTTTGGTCAGAAGATAGGTGTCAAGTTTGAGAAATAGAAACAGGATGAAAGGTTATTTCAAAAGGAAGACAGCTGAAAAACAGGAGCTTTGAACCAAATCAGCATCTCACCCTTAAAATGACTGTTGCTACCACAGCGCTAATACAAACACCATATTTCATACCAATACCATGAATGCCTGCATCTATTAGTCTCCCAGCTTTTGCCGTATTAAACAGGCTTCACTTAAAAGCTGGTTCCCTAATGTTCACTCACAAGGGAGTAGGAATGGAGCCTGGCTAACATGAGAATGCTGTCACAGCTCATACATACACACTAGAGCCAAGCTATCAAAAATATTAACAAGGAAGAGCTTTTCTTTTCTGAAAAGAGCAACCAAAAGGTTGCTGCTTTCTAGCTCCTTCTTGGCTAAATAAAGGAAGATACTTCCAAGAAGAGGAATACCACCTTTCCCAATTACCTTTCCATCTCTTTGTAATCTCACGTACACCAACCAGCTCTGGCAAATAAGACAGCTCAATAAAAGCGACGAGTCTCTGTAGGAGTAGTTACGGGATTACTTTTAAAAAAACTATAAGGTTAGGTTTTTTACACTCTATTAATTCTAAATCACTGGAAACACTAGCTAACGGCCAACAGCATAGCTATTTTATATTATACAGCACAGTATAGTTTACATTCCAGGCACATCACATTGGATGCAATGGGCATACAAACATCCAAACCAAAATCCCTCTTCTTGATTAGAAAAGGCTATTTGCTGCTCCTCAGCAGGCTCTGCTGTTCCCAGATGTCCCCCACACACTTCTGTCATGGTAGTCACCCAAATGCCCTCCTGCTTGTGGATTCAAAGGGGTAAGGGAGCTGAGCATGCAAAGGCTCCTTGGAAGCAGCCGCCACCAGCTGTGCGAGGAAGGCAGCACCATTAATCACTGGCCCTTTTTGGAGCTCTTCTCTGACTTGTCCCTGACGCAGGAGGCAAGAGGTGGAAGGGAGACAAACAAGACCTAACGCACGGGTTTTCAAAACAAAAATGTACAGACAGAGCTACAATATGCCCATTAAACTTATCAAACTCCAAGTTATCTCCCCTGCCTTCATCAGCCACCCCACCACCAGGTAGTTGCACCCCATCGCTGTTTGGGACACACGCTGCTGTGCAGCTCTTCAAGCAGAGGTGGCCTCGTCTGTCCTGAGCACATCGGGGACTGCAGCAAAGCACTGAAGGACTAGCAGAGCACAAGAGATTTAAGTCTACACACAGGGAGAGCTGGGCAGGTTACCAGTGCTATAGAGAGCCTCTGCAAGGCCTCAGGCACCTGATGGAGCTTGTCAGTCCTATGTGAAAAAAGCACTGAAGAACTTCCTTCCGAGGAAGAGAGTTATGGCCCGAGTAACAGAGGTAACTGCAACAGAAACATAACTCCAGAAGGCTGCCTTTTCTCACCAATTCATCCTGCAGCCACCAGCAAACCTCTGCTCCTGAACTGCTCTCTCATCCTCTCTCCCTGCTTCAGTCTGCACTTAAACATCACAGTTGCCCTCCAAGTCCGGCTCAAGTCCTTCACCCACCACCTTGTGCAAATAACTAGAATAAGAAAGTGAAAAGCCAACAACAGGGAAAACACTCATGACTGACCTTTCTGAATCCTAAAGCCAAAACAAGAACTGTCGCCTCCCCATGTATCTCCACACCCTATCTGGGCTCTGACTTATTATTTCCCTCTGAAAGCTCCATACTCACATTGCCCTGGCCCTTGTCCCACACCTACAGTCTGCCTCTGAAACTGTTTATCAACACTTCATTATCACCACGCAGGAGACAATTGCCTCTGCCCCCGTCTCTCCCGAAGTCTCCTCCTGCCTCCATCCCCTTCCTGCCACCTCGCTGTGGGCTCCCTGGGCCCATCTCTCCCAAGTCTGGCTCTTTCACTGCTGCCTGTCACATACACAGCCATATGATCAGCACCACCGCACTCGGGTTCATTTCATCTGGTTGTCCTACAACACAATAAATTCAACAGCTCCATCTGTATACTCCTGCCTTTTGTGCCCTCTGGCAACTGCTTAAAAGCAGGAATAGAAATAGCAGCCGAACAGAAATGGCTGCTCCCTGCACAGCACAGGCACCCTATGCCGCCGCGGCACTGATGGTGTGGATCACACCATCCCAGGGCTCCAGAAGAGGAGCTGCCATGCAGAGGAAATATTTGGACACAAACTAGGCCCTCACCCCAAGCTGCTTTGAAAGCAAAGCTATTAAAGGCTCATAATAGGCCCACAGTAGGTCTCTACAACCTTTCCCAAGGAATATTCGAGGATACCAGCGAGAGATATCACAATGGGATTCGCATCCCAGAGTCGCTGTGCAGTATTTAGACATGTCGAGGATAACAACATCAGCGAGACACAGGGAAGCACAATGTCTTCACACCCGCTTGCAGAGAACACACTTGTACCTCCTTTGTAGACAAGGTAACCTATTAAGGACTCCAACAGCCTTAGAAAGAGCTGCGTATTACTATGGCCAGATGAACAAGTTTGTTCCACACTTTCCACTCCTGTTACTACCCTCAGGATTTGATTTGGTGCTTGGCTTAAAACTGGCCTCTATTTTCAGAGTACCTACTGCTATTGCACTGACCCTCCCACACACGTTCCCCAAAATACAGGAGTCCCTGGAACCAAAGTGATATAGCAAACACCTTGTATCCCAGAGATGGGTTCCCAACCCACACACTGTTCTCTCACACAGCTATATGTTGTCACAGTTAAAACACTGATATCCCACCATCTGTACAACAAATCTTTCAAGTGAGAAAAGTTTGACTCAGATTAGGTGAAAAAAATCTAGTTCAGCACCCAACCTTTAACACACAGGAATCAACCTTCTCCTACACTGTCACCCCACAGCCAGGCTCACAAAATCCAATTAAGCACACACAGTTCCTCCTATCTCCTAAAAGCAAAGCCTTCTCATAAAAGAGGCCCTTGGAACTGGCAGCCTCCCTGCTGGACCCTGGTGAAATGTTCCTTGTACCTTGGGTCTTTCGATTGCCTGCTCCTTGCAAGACCTCCCACTTTGGTGCATCTCATGAGCTGTGTGTTGCACTCCAGGCCACAGCGAACTGGAAACAAGAGTGTAATGCACAGGGCCCAGCAATGAGGTTGCCAGAACATATTGGTTTGAAACATCACAGAAAATATTCGGCTCCATATTTTCAACAGTAGCCAGGAAGAAAATGCATGGAACAATTTGGAGAACTGTTTTTCAAAAGTCGTTTAAATCAAATTATGCCCCATCCACACTGGCAGCAAACCCTCTCTGCTAACTGGAACTGGTTTTCTTTTCTTTGTGTGTGTGTTCTTTTCTTTTTGGTTTAACATATTTTTAAAAAACTGTCTCCCAGCCATCTTTTTCTGGTAATGTGGACAGGCACAGCAACACTACAGTAATGGGTGCCAGGACAAAACCTATGATGCACAGTCCCTAGAATAAATCACTCAAGAGGGGTGGATTAGAGTAAGAGAGCAACGTAAGGTTACATCTTCAAAGATATCATTCTCTGAAATCACTCGATTTTCAGCAAACTACTGCAGAAAGATATCCAGTTTGTATCTGACACTAAGAAGCAGGCAGGCTTTTGGATTATTAACAATGTTAAAACAATATCATGAATCAATATATTTTAAAAGATGCAATTATTTATACAGTATTTGCATGTAATCAGAAAAGAATCTACTTGTGCTGAGTGTATCATTTCAGAGCTTCAATGCCAAGCAAATCCACTCAGTTGGCTCACACAAACCCAAAGTATTATCCATTACTGCTTTTTTTCTTTTTCTTTTTTTTTTCTTTTTTTTTTTAAACTATACAAGTATGTATGAAAAACATATTTCCTGGAAACAGTGATACTCTTTGAAGGCTTATTTAACATTTCATAAACTGAACAAGCCTGCACCCGCACATGCCCTTAAGAGGAAAGTGGGTTGACAATGCCAGCTAACAGCACTGTACTGCGAGGGCTATCCAAGATATTTGCATATCTCTACCTCCCAAGGCTATACAGGTTTGAAGCTCTCTTCAGAACTGTCTCAGAATGATTTCCCATGAGTCTAAGATAATCTCTTATTGATGACTAGCACTTAATTTATCGAGGCAGGAAACAAACAAATCAACCAAGAGTTAACATGCCTTGAGTCCCTGCTTTCTTTTTTGGTTCCTTTTGATTGGGCTCTGAGTGCCAGTTCCCAGGGGTCTCAGCCCTGCACATGTTTTGACACACTTTCAAAGTCCAGAATGGTACACCTGGGACAAAGCGCACACTGCTCAGGAAGTGCGCTGGGGCCAAAAAAAGCAATAGAAATTTCCACAGTTAACTTGCCTTGCTGATTGCCAATAAGCTTCTTATTATGAAAACCTGTAATTGGAAACTGTCATATTAAAGAACAATTTATGGAAGTTCTCAGCATATATATGCCCCAGTGGGAGCTTCCTTTGACTGGTGTGTTCCATCAAACCAGGTCTGCTTATTTATTTATGCAGTGGAATAAGAGCATCAGGAACCTATACAAGTCATTGCTGAAGTGCCTACAAGACTCCCACTCTATGAGTGTTTCAAGTAGTTCTCAGCTTCTTGTTAGTCCTTTCAGCCGCTCATCTTTACGACTGCAGTCAGTCAACAGCTGGGCTGCCTAGTTTTTATTTCATTTTATTTTCTGCAGAAACTGTCTCTTGCACAGACACCGTGATCAACCGCTCCCTTGAGGACAAAGGTGGCAAAACACAGCTGCTCTGGGCTGACTGCATCCTGCCGCGTCTGCTTCAATCTCACCAAACAAGCTTGGCAAAATCAAATCTTATTTCTACAGTCACCAATCTGTCACAGAAGGGAAATTGGCACCTACGCTGATTCCTAAATCAGATATCAATTGCATCAAAATATGGCTCCAATCAAGAACAGCAGCAGCATCCAATGCCAGCATGATACTGTTAAAGCATACTGCACACATACAGCCAGTGCTTTCTTTGCAGGTACCCGCGCTTCAGTGTGGAGGTAACGGGATTTCACGACAGGTGCTGGACAAGTGTCCCAGGAAACTTAAGACATTTTTAGCAGCAGAGGATTAGAAATCCATTTTAACACTTGGTTTTCTCTACAGAAGCTAGTGGGTACCACCTGCCAGAGCAGTTTCTTACTCCAAGCAACTCTATTCCGTAGAAAATGGGTCGAGATAGATTGACTGCCAGGTTAACTGTGTTTTGGCATGCTGCACTGCTGCCAATTCCAGCCATGCACACCAGGATCACAGTACCTTCACCATCACCCTGGGATGGGCACTGAAAAGGCTCTGTACTCAGAGGCAGCTATGAAGGAATAGAGGCAGCCACTGCTGAAGAAGAGAAGGCCTGTCCTCAGAGGAAAGGAGCTGGAGGAGATAAATACCTGCAAGCATGGTAAGAAGGGGGTGGGAAATAAGATGATTCCCTGGGGAAAATACAACAGCTTCCTCTTTACTGTTGAGAGCTTCTGTGTCCCTCAAAGTCATTTCTGAAGAGAAGACAAACAAAGAGTCAAATGTACTCCATCACACTCGATATCTGCAAATTCTGACTCTGGACAGCATCTCACTGCAACATAAAGCACCAAGTGTCTGTGGAAGAGAGGAGGGAGATGAACAGAAGTATATTTTGCTCAAAGATTCCTGAAAATACCCAGCTGGGTTTTCAGGACTGGGAAGGTTCTCCATCTGTGACCTAAATCTGCTATAAATGTCCATTCACTTGGGCTTCCTCAAATTCACAGAGGGCTGAGTTTTTGAACATCTAGCTATAAAGCACAGATGGGACAGCATTTATATTAAATCATCCTTACAGCCAGGAAATCCCAGACTTCCAAAACTATCTTAGACTCGCAACAGGTTTCCTACAAAGTGCCTACAGAAAATAATCCTGCTCTCAATCGCCCATGACTTTTGGTAAGTCATTCAAGCAGTCTTGCTTAGTTTACACTGCCTGACATTGTGCTAGGCAGATCTGCATATTCTGTCCTAAAGATGTTACAGTTGAATTTCACATGACTAGCAAGGCAGACACCAAGTGGGAAGAGAAGACTGAGAACAGCAAAGCAGCTGCATGGATATGCAGTAACACCACACGCAAATACCTGAACAGTTTTCACAAATTAAGTATCTAAGTTGCTCTGCGTCTCGGGCATCAAAAGGAGAGCAAGTCAAAGCAAAAATACATTAAGTCAGTTGGGGGGACAAAGGTGTCAGGTGGATGAAGTGAATGGATGAAAGTATAAAATAAAATAAAAAGGATGAAGTAAGGGGGCTACTTCTCCATTCACAAAAATGGGGATAATACTTGATTTATACAGAAGTGAGAATTCAGGGTTACAAGAACTTCACCGACATTCAAAGTGCCACGTAACTCTTAGGGGTTACCAGAAACAATGACACATCAGTAAACTTTTATTAAGTGATGGATACTTTCTCTTCTTCCCAGGGATTAAGGATTAACCACACAGAACGTGTTTGGCATTTCACAGCTGTAGACCTGACTTTCACAGTAGGTGCATCCACGACTGAAGGTCAGTATTATTTACAGCTGCTACTTGAAATTAATAAATCAGGAATGGGAACAAACTTTTCACAGTTCCAAAAACAAAAAGGCATCTCTTTCTTGTAGTTGGGAGAAAGCAACTTCTTACTTCTACACATCAAAGCTAACAGCCTTATCACTAATCAGAACAATTACTGAATTCCTATTTAAATATGATCTGAAACATTACTCTGTTGTACCACATTTGAGAATATCACTGCAATAGCAAAAAGGAAGCAAAATCATGAACTGCTTCACAGTTACAACCATAGCACAGTTATCTGTTCATATGTTTAAGGCACTTGCTAATAAGAATTCTTAACAATTCAGTTATCCATGCCTATCCAAAGTTAGTTCATACCTTGGTCAAAATATTTATATATTAAACATTCAATGAGTTTAGATATAAATGATCTGAATCTGAAATGTTTAGGTAATTGCCTTTTATAATAAAAAGGGAACTAGAGTTATAATAAAAATCTACCTTCAGTAAGCTCCCCTCCAGCAGCAAAACTAGATCTCTAAGACCCTCTCCATAAACACAGTTCTGCTATGACCTTGTTTTCCTATTACATAGCTTCATCTATATGTATGTAATAGCAAAAGTACCAAAGCGCCAATCTGACCAAAAGCAAGTTGCAGATCTGCCACGATGGAAGACACAATACAAAGAAGGCACAGGAGCATGGTAGGTGGGATGTCTCCAGGGAATAGCTATGTCTTTGTTTTCCTGCCAGAAGGAAGGGAATTGCACGTTAAAGGCAGAGGTTCCATACACGATTATCTTTGACAAAACGTATCTCTTCCAGGGTTATGTTTTCTAGCTGTGCTCAGTGGCCCCATTCAGAACCCAGGACACACTGTACTGAGTGCTGTACAAAACATATACAACATTGCCAACGCTTCACAGAATTTTTAGGGAGTTTTTATTAAAGATAAAACACACTAACGGGAGGAAACAGATAAGAACAATAGGGTTGTGCACAGATTGCCTTTGAAAGAAGTCCATTTTAATGGAAATTAAAGAAAACTCACTTGAGTTTGCATTTTTGACTAGTGACTCCAGCTCTGGCAAAGACACTTCTTGAAACAGGTGGGTGATGCTCAGCATTTTGCTGAAGATATGCAGTGCTGCAGTGTTTTCTCTCCTTCTAGTGAAAACACTCAGCATCTCAAGGTTTCCTCTTGAAATGGTGACAGGGAAACAACTTGGCATTTGCGTCATGTGGATCTGCTCACATTACTTAGTGACGAATCTTATTAAAAAGCAAGCACCTCAAGCAAAATGTCTCTAGCTTAGTTTGCTTGCATTTACCTTTAGCAACACCATATGCTTCATTAAATTTTGAAGCAGTGTTTATTAGAAGAGTAAAACACATCAGCATCCTCTACAGGGCTTCTCAGCTTATTTTCCTGACGTCAGTATTTAAGTTTTTTTAATCCAGTGAAAATATACATTGATTAAACTTGGTCTCAGAGCATCTCCTGCAGCACTGAAAGTTCACTAAATAGGAACAGCTTAGTTTTACTACTTTCCTTCAAAATAAGATTTACCATTACCATGAACAAGACATATCATACCTTTGCAACCAGCAATTTACAATGCATCTTCCTGCAGTGAGCACTTAGAAATATTGGCCACCACACAGTTCGCTGCTTTTTTAATGCAAGTTGTCCTTCTGGCCTGTTTCTCCTGCCCAAGTTGTTTCCCTCCTGAGTGGAGAACACAGAATTCACTCCAGCAGCTTTCAGACACATTACCAAGCACCACTGCTATCAGATACTTCAGGAGCAGAACAGTTGTAGGGGCTTCTCCTGCTGGGAGATCAACCACCACCTGTGCACAGGAGCAACCTCAAAATCAGTGCACTCACTCCAGAGAGATTCCCAGCTTCCTCCAAAGTCTGAGCCATGTCGAAGACAGAGCAAAGAACTCATCATGCTCCCACACCTTGTGTTACCCAGATAAAACGTATATCAGTGTTACTGGCCAGTGAGGTGGTTTCACCACCCACTCCACCTCCCTGCTCCCAGCCCACAGGACTCAAACTCCTCCAGTGAGGCTCTCCCTCACCTACAGGGCTGCTCTCAGAGCCAGGGACCAGGCACAGCTGAGGTTCACATGTTCTTGCAAGCAGTCACACTCCCCCAGTTGCCTTTGCTACCTCCAGGAATGATCAAGCTTGTACAGCTATCAGAGATGCTAATGTGCTTAATAACAGTGATTCATCAGTTCCCCAGGCAAACAGCAGCAAAAAGCAGCTGCTAAACAGCCCAGAGAAGATTTGGATGACCTGCTCAGTATTAGTTAAGGCCATAACACAGGCTTACAGGGGACCACCACTCTTTTTCCACGCTTTTCACACATACTATACCTGTGTAACAGTGATGGTCAAGCCGAAATAAATATTACCAAAGAGATCTTGGATGCAGACAGCAACCAGAATAAATTCTGACTGCCTGCTTGGCAAAGAAAAGCAACAGAAAAAAGCTGCATAAAAATGTTCTTATGCTTTATATAGTCAAACCGTCAGAGGGAAGCTGAAGCAGAGAGACTCAAGCACAGAAGTTCACTGGCAATGGATGTCACTCTACCAAAAACTTTTCCATAGAATAAACGAAAAGTTAAGCTCAACTGTTATTATTCAAATTACAACTGAATGCAGGTCAAGGGACTGAACTCTGGAGGGTTTTGTTCCACTTCTCTACAGACTGACTACTACTACAGGAGGTTTCAGTGTATACTTCTCCTCTGTAACCATGACTTACAGAGATGTCCAGGTTTTCTTTTCCTCTCTCGAAATTCATTAAAAAGCCTTATTTGAGCTGAGATCTTGTATACAAACTTTCTGCCAAGAACAAATTTTTACAACTGCGTTTTAAATGCATTTAAAAAAAAATCCAGAAATTTATAATGGAAATACTGACAGCACCCATAATCACAAGTGCAGAAACACTATTGTGATAGGTAGTTCCTATCCCATCCAAAAAGAACAGAAAAGTTGATCTCACAACCAAATTCCACTTTTGTTCTTTAACAATAGCCAGTTATGAGATCAGTAAAAACAGGTGCAAAGAAAAAACATACTGGAGATTTAAGCATTGATGATGGCAGCATGAAGCCATCACTTTGGTCATTAAATGGATTATGCAAGATTTAAAAAAAAAAGTCTTGAATTACATTATAACTCATTTTTCTCCTGGGCAAACTTTTCTCTTAGTGGCCACCACAGGCTAACTTTGCAAACGTTTGAACTGTGCTTCCAAATTCTAATAGCTTAGCCAATCTCAGAAATGATTAATACACTGATCTATATTCAGTTTTGTCTGTTCTATCTCTTGGCTCAGTTCGAGGAAGTCCACCATTATACGTAGGTATTACCGAAAGGCTTCCACTTTGCAGCCTGGAAGGTTACACAAAAGCCAACTATTCCCTGTTGACAGACTAAAGTTTCGCCCTACAACTTGCCACAATTTTTCCCAGTCTCCTCAGGGTAAATTTTAACTGTGTTCCAGTAAGAAATGAATGGTTACATACTATAACAAACTGAATCTCACAGGCTCCTATGTGAATGCGGTGATGAGCTGCCTAGTTACTTGCACTGGAAGAGAAATAGGTGAGAGATCAGTGTCCACTTGCAGCAAGACCTTCCTCTTAATACTCTGAACACACCCTTCTGCTTCTCGTAACAAATAAGCAGTAGGTACCACAAAAAGTAGAAACAGAAGAATTATGCACTTGATTGTGTCAATACAAAGCCAAGTTAATAACAGTCCATATCAGAAAGCTCGACAGCCTGAACTCTGCAATGTACAGGCATTAACCCATTTGACACTTATGCAAAGCGAATCTGAGAATGACGAAACTCAGAAGCACGGCTCAAAGACATGTGTGATTCTGTGAAACAGCCCTGACACCTCCTCATGTAATAAGATATTTAATGTATTAAGATATTAAGAACACTGGGTCTTCAAAAGTGCCTTACAGGCACTGAAATGGATTAGTCCTGCAAGCTAAACCCTCACTTCCATACTGAAAATTACTGAACAGTGATAACAAATCAAAGCTTTGCAAGGAAGACAGCGCAAACGACAGATTTGGACTGTGCTGCCTGCAAATGTTCGTTAATAAAAATTACAGATTGCTAATTGCTTCTGTCAACAAGGAAGGGAATAGCTCTCCCTCCTAGTATATTACATAAAATACATAATGTATTACAAAGCCAAAAAATGACTTTGAAATAGGCAACTACATTGGTCTTTCACTACACCGGTTAAACAGTCCAGTAAATTCAAAGCTTATTCATACAGTTTTGTTGCACTCAAAGCAATCTTGACTTGTTCAGTTTTCCCCCTTGGGTAAAATCCGTACAAGATGAAATTTAACAATTTTCCTTACCTGGAAGAAATTACTCCAAAAATATCTACAAAAGTAAACCGTAATATAGTAAATGTCTTGGTGATTTTTTTGTTTTTAAAGAAACTTTATCAAAAAAAGAAAAAGGCCAAAATCACAAATCAAGCAAGATTATCCTGCACTTAGCAAAAAGGTAGGCCTTTCTGTAAAACTAGGAAGAAAATAAACTTGCGTTCATTACTATTATTTATATATCATTTAATTAAGCTGTTTCCGTAACAGCTTCTGTCATGTAACTTAATCAAGAAGCCTTGAGAAATATTTTCTTGAAACTCTACAAATGACAGGACTAAATCTCAACTCTACTTCATCACAGGAAGGTTTGGAAAGCAGCCTTTTGAAACAGTACTGCTGCTCTGCAGCTTACCAAGTGAGTTTGTTTATGCTCTTAAAAAAAATACAGCCCTTTCATATATACGCACTGCTAAGATAACAGAATTTTCTTCACAGCTCCAAGTTAGGCACGAAAGTTCTTTGTTATGATTAGTTTTATCACATCGAATCCAAGTGCTCTGGATTATTAATCAAATCCTCTGACAGGTCTCCAATAATGAAACATGACATGTAGCTAACAATGACTCACCATTCGTCTTAGGCTGATAAAACAAAAAAGGAAGCACAAAGTTTTCAGATCCTTCTCCGGCCAGCCCACAGCTTTAGGAAACCCCTTCCATTTGCTTTCTCACCAGCAAAACCAGCGTATTTGCTGGCTGTGACATGGCAAACTTCCCACTTGCACGCTCCCATTCTGCGGATAGATGACAGCTATCGCATCAAAAGATTACTAGTACACAAACCTTGGAAAGCATGTTGCCTGGAAAGCAGAGGACATGTGAAAAGCAAGCTGATGTCCTCGTCAGTAAAATACTTTAAGTCCTCCATTTCCTTTTTGCTTAACACCTCCTTAAACTCTCTGCCTTGTTTTTAAATGTCTATTCATCCTTCAAGCTCCTTTACTGTTGTAGCAACTGCAGTACCATCCTATGCCTGTGCCATCACACCATTTACCCGTAACTGAGAAAGAAAACCACTTCACACAGCAGTTTGTTCTTGGGCTGCTGGGGATCCAAATTCAAATCCCATTTCTTCATTTGGGACCCAAAGTCACCACCTTCCACACGCAGTTTGGCTCTGTCGAGCCCAGGCACTGTGGAGGCAGAGGATGTGCAGAGAGAAGGTGAATCAAGAAGGTGACGTAGGGGCAGAGGTTCGCAATGTGAAGCGCTGCAGCGTGCACGCACTCTCCTACGTTATTCCACCCGTCCTAGCTCATGGACTACTGAACGAAGTGCTTCATAACCCCTAGCTCCCCAATTACACAGCACTGGGAAGTCAAATGATACCAGGGGAGCTTATACATAAGGCATTGGGAGTAACCCCAATTCTTTCTTGGGCAAGCACAAGCCAGAAAATGCTTGTTCCATGCTGTGCAACCCCCCCACACACACACCTTCCAGCAGCACCAGCAGTTTCACAGGCGCTCTGCTGCTGCAGCATCCCTCGGAAACCCCAGCTCCTGTCCTCTACCGTCTTTTAGAGTTAATGCTTTTGTTGCATTTCACAGATGATTAAACGGCTTTTACAGTCCCCGATCCAAAACAAATTAAAAGGGATACAAGTCCAAAAACATCCGGTGATAAGTGCTTGTTCAGAGTGAAACAATTAAACGGAAGGATTTGTCTCGTTACACACACAAAAGGTTATCGATAACCTACCAGTTCGCACCATGTCTTCCAGCTGCACAGAGGGACCCTTTCCCACTCCATAACACCACAGCTGCTGAGCTTGCCTTGAACAGTCACAGCCCGACACCTCCACCAAAGGCAGCTTCCCCTTAGGGAGCACATCCAAACCAACGGAGAAAGGCTTCAGAAGAACAAAGACTATACGCAGCACAAACCTGACCTCAAACCAAGCACATGATCAAACCTGCTTCCTTGTAAAAACTTAATGGGACACCACCATAATAAAACTAAGAAAGTTAGTCAATTCTTAGCTAATATTTTTTTTTCTAATTCGACCACATTGTAAAGTCGCCTTAAAACCTCCCAGAAGTTATTTTACAGCATTATGCACAGCCCTGCAAATACAATTAAAAGGTTCTACCCAAGCTTTACCATATGAATAGTTTTCCTAAAGTCTTGACAGAATTTTGCTTTCCTTTCCCAGCATGGTCCATATACCCCCAACTTTTTTAAAGTAAATACTTTAAACCTGATGAAAATCAATTTTATTCCTTACACCATTCAACTTTTATACCTCTTATTTTATCCCCTCCCAATGACTTTAGCAGCTGCCCCCACCCAATCCCACTATGAAGGGCAGTGAAGCCAGCTATGAATTTGCAACAGAAGGATGTAACTTAAATATTTAAAACATCAAAACTGCCTAAGATATAAAACAATACGCCAGGATCAGCAACAAGCTCTACAAGCACTTGACTAGTTCTCTAAAAGGAAAACAGAAAGTTGCTAAGGTTGTTTGAAATTAGGGGTCAAGCTAAATTAATACACAAATCAGCCTCACTACAGAAACTGTTCTCACCTGAATCAATATTTTGCAGAAAGTCATGTAACACATGGATGTTGCAACGGAGTTTGGTATGGTGAGACAAACATGCTACAGTCGTCCAATACCAAAAGTAGTTTGTCTTATTTTTCTTTAATGATAAAACATAGAACTTTTAAAAGTGTAAGTTTTCCAGGCATACTATCTGGAAGCCTTGCTGGCTACAGCAGTTCATGCAACTATTCATTACTTGGGAATTTAAACCCTACTTGTTCCTCTAGAACAGTTGAAAATTGCCACACAAACACTTCTGTACTCATGAGCTCTACAGGAAACAGCTCGTTCCTGACGCACTAACAACTGCTTCAGGTGAAGTTTTCCCATCATCGGCCTAACACGCTCACCTATCGTATCAGAACTGCCACACGTGCGCTCGCATGACTTACTAGATTCTAGTGGTATTTGCTTGTAATGAATACTAGCTTTTCCAAAGCAACCCCCCAAATTACCAATAAGTTTAAACACATCCTAAAGACTTAGGGTCTTTGCTTTTTTCTTTCTCTTCCCCTAATCCAAACAGAAGCCTACATGTCAAATTTATATCCTGGAGTCATCATTTGCAAGGCTTTATCCTAAAAGAAAATTGTTCAGTTCAGTTAAGTCCATCCACAGGTACAAAGTGATATGGAACTGCTTCAACATGTACAATTTAATTGAAAATCACCTACCAAATTTTGACCATAAAACATTAACTTCAAAACAAACCTCTAAGGCCAGTTTTCTGCCCAGAACAAGTTTTAGTATAGAGTTACACTCAATTTTCTGAGCTTGTAACATGAAAAGGTTGACTACCCTCAGCTCTAAGTACGGTGTTTACAGAAGTACACATATGCTGTAATGTGTAATGTATAAGGCATAGTTTAAATCCTCTTCAGTGAAAGTTAAAAAAAAATCCTCCTCTGTCTATATTCACCATCATTTATGAAAGACACATGATCCAGGCTTTTCTGTTGCAAACTCGCTCATCTATTTTGCATTTACTTCTACATAGCAGGCATACCAGGAAAACCATGCTTAAATCTACTCCTAGACTGAGATTTTTATCTTCACAACCATGTATCAGAAAACATAACCAGTCCTACGGTTTGGGGGGGGGGGGGGCTTTTTTTGTTTTGTTTTTGTGTACCTGGCTAAAGAACTAAATAAAAATTCCCCTATCATACCCTGGGAGAGAGGAGTTTTCTGATAAGCCTGCACTACTTTTCACTTCAGAGACGAGGGGATAGGAAGCAGGCAGGAAGATACTTATTCTGATGCCATTTGGACCAACCCTAGGAAATAAGGAGACTTTAAAAAGACAGCAGCAACTAATAAAAACAGCACCTGTGGCAAAATTTGTTTTTCTTTAAAAAACAATGTTCATGTTCATTGCAACTTTTTATATCCTAATCCTAGAATGTACAGTATGTCCACTGAGACTCAGCTGGACAAACACTTGATGCTGTAAGAATGGCTGACAGCAGTCTAAGCAAAGAGCAATGCCCAAGAACAGAAAGGCTTCTTGTTAGACAAGACTTAAGAGCCCTGCTCTACACCTCCTTCACACCACATCCTCCCACAGGGAAGAGATTTTCTTTAGCAGATGAGAGCATAGGGCTGCTGAGTAGAGCCAAGTATGCACTCTTATCCTTATTGCTCACCTCACCCAACCGACATGGATCACCTGTGCAATCTATTACTTTTATATGAAGTTAAGGTTGAGGAAAGGTACGCAATACGACATTTAATCTATGAGGCGGGGTAGGAGGAAGCACTCACAGCCTGCTAAGCAATGGAGGTGTTGAGGCAAGTCTATGGAGACAAAAGGAGCCGGATGAGGAATTTCCGAAGATTATTTTGCAAATACTTCTCACTTTCTAAGGTAATCGATCCTCAGTTGGCCAAACCACAGTGTTTAATCAGAGGGAGACCTGCAAGTGTTGGGAGCTCTACTTCCTAATATCACAAAAAACCTGCACAAAGAGTTATGCATATTTCGTTGCCTGTCACATTGTAAACACCCGTCCCTTGAGCACTGGTCCACAGAATCCATCGGTATACATTGTTAGAGAAGATTAGTTTAACTGTAGGTCTCTATTTTGCTTTCGCAGAGCATTCAAAAGAAACTAGGGCTGGGGAACTGGGGCTCTGAAGCACAGCATACCAGTTTATTCATGGTCATAGCGACTAGTTTCTCAAAGACAATCCTCAGGCCCCAGGACCATCCCCACGTCAGTGAAGTTGGCTGCTTCAGCGATTGGCCACCAATCGCAAAAACCAGCGTTGTTAACTTGTTGAAGTGGCTTTGCTGGAGGAGGAGGACAGACAGCTGAACAACTGACTGCTGGACAATGCAGACCGCTTTAGCAACAAAAAGACAAAGGGGTGGGGAAATCAATTTTGGTGTGTGCTAGTGGTTTTGTTACCCCAAGCAAAGTCTGCCTGAGGTCTCAGCCAGCTCAGAGGAAATTACTGTACAGATGGAGACACTGCCCTGACAAGGCCAGCTGCCCCCTCCCTGCCTTTCCTTTATTTGACAGCTGCAGTTGCCACCACACCTAGTCTTTGGGCTCCGTTATATCTCAGCCACTGATAGGAGTCACCCCTGGGAAAGCAGGATGGTGGGACTGAAGTGATTTCAGGTATCACGAAGAACATTTTCCCGTTTTGCTTTACAAGCTTGTGAACCTTACAAGAGGGTAGCCACCCGCTTCCACTTTTTTTTTTTTTTTTTAAACACAAATAAACTGTAGCAGTGTATATCCTGCCAGGAAACATTACCATGCATTAGTGATAAAGCATTACATAAAAAGGTAAATTAAGTTTGCAAGCTGCAAATCTAAGCTGATAAACGTATTACATCCGCAGTTCAACAACTGTGCAGAAAAGAAAAAAGAATAAACAGTTCTAGAGAAAGCTTCAGGAATATGGGGGAAAAAACAGGAAGAGTAGATATGTAATGCCACGCTGTCAAAACACTGCTTGAGAATGTATGAAGTATAGCTACTGTACGCAATCAGATTAAACTAACGGCCAGGCATTAACCTTGGGAATGCCTGCATGGGCCAACACAGTCCCAAAGAGGTGAGCTCAAGTGCCAGACAGCTTGCCAACACAGCACTCACCCATGGCATTATACCCCTCCTCGGCTAGATGAATAAACTATAGCCAGATGTGAGCGTTTATTTTCACCCAGAAGGCGGCAGCGGTGGAGACGTTGCACAGCTCAATAACTGAGGCAGGCTGACGGGCAACGACTGCGTTGCTGCTTTGGGTGACGCAGCGGGGCCGTCACCGGACTGGATCGCTCGGTACGCTCTGTCCGGAGGCACTGCTCTAATATGGAGATACTGAAAGAAATTAGCAGGGAGGCCACAGACTGCCTCTATAAAAACTGCAGCCAATTATACATTTAAGGCACAACTGTGAGACAATGGCTGAACTGAAAGGCATTTTCCAGGCTCCACAGTTGCAGAGCTGCTTTGCCAAGATTGCGAGGCTAAAGATCAAGGGACATCGCTCGGTTAGAAAGACGCTGCATTGAAACGGGCGGCGAGCCATTCCCAGGGCAATCAGACCATGCAGGGCACAGGTCCCGCAGAGTCGCCGGCACAGCTGGGCTCTCCCCAAATCTATTGCAGATGGGAGCCTGTATGGGGGATGTTTGTCACAGCACACCCTCTCATCCTCACGCCTGAGGGAAGAAGAGTTATGGATCCAGACCTAACTCTGACCATTTCGACAGCTGCAGTTACTACAAGGAAAAAACTAAACTAAAATAAAAAGGTCAGGCAATCTGATCTCAAACAAGGTGATGAAATACCACAAGGAATTCGCTTTAAAGGAAAAAAATAAAATAAAGTAGGGTTTAAAGGCAAGTCACCTGCCTACTGTGCTAAATGCCTTCACCAGAATGCCCTCCACACCACCACTACCCCCATACAGTCACCAGGGCAGGAAGGAGGGGAAGGCACTGAAATAGCACTTCCACTTCACACAGCTCCTTCGGTCTTCCCCAGACAGCAGCAAACCTGGCAAACGCGACGCCATGAAGGGTTTAAAGAGACCACAGTACGAGATGTGCCAATTTCTGCACGTTACAAACAAAAGCAGACAATACTCCTTCCAATAAACAAGCAAAACCCAAGGAGAACTAGAACAGAAAGACATCATGACGACTAGCTAATTAGCACTACAGCTGGGACTTCCAAGAACCAACAAGTACTGCAGGAGGAGATGCACTTTATGCAGTCATCCAGCAGAAACCCAGAAGAGGATTTTTTCCAGACAGAACGGAGGATGACATCTGGGGAATTCTTAGCCCGTCACTTTTCGCGACCAAAGTATACAAGTGCTAATTAGACTGTGCCAAGTCTTCATTTTCACACTTCCAGGGCTGCTCAATTAAAAATATGTATTTTGGCACTGCTCTTTGTTTTAAAATAATTTAGACAAAGCTAAAAACAAAGAAAAGCTTCAACCCCAGGAGATAATGCAACTGAAGATGGATGAATCATTAGCATACTGGGAGAGAGGAAACACTGACATATACAGACCTACTTTTCTGAACCAGTTATTGCCTGACCTGACAGAACAGAGAAAACAAAAGTAAACGAATAGAAACACAGTGAGAAAGCAAGGAAACATAAAACTGACTGCCTTCTTCTGCATTGTTAGCAGATCACCGGTTTGTCCTGCAGTATTTTCCTAGAGTCATCGTCAAATCTTTTTTAGAAGCTTCCAGGTAGTTAAGACTGGGACAGAAACTGGAAAGTGCCAACAGAGTCTAGGACCTTCAAAACACACAGCAGATGTCTGATCAGTGAGCACACGCTGAGTAATGTTGTCAAGTACGCAACTGCTGAAAGCAGTGAGGAATTTGTTGGAAGAGATAATCAGGAAGAATTTTAATTTATCTTTCAGTGTTTTGAGTGGCAGCTTTTAAGCAAGAAACATGATTAAAAGAATCACTTGCAATTCTTCAAGATGTTGCAGAAATAAACATGCTGCCACAGATAGAGATGCCACAGCATTGATTTCTAAGTTAATTGGGTTAAGGATAATACCAAGTGGTAATCAAAGTAAGATTTGTTACAACATGTTAGCAATGTTAAGATAACTGCTATTGGTGTATTCAAACACATATATCCTGATTTCTGAATCACTGGCTACCTTCCACTGTATGATAGTGCACCAGGAATAGATCTGTGCCCAGCTCTTGTAATGAGCCTAGCAGTCATGGCACCAGCTTCTGAAATCAAGGAAAAGGGAACCCTCCCTGTAACATCATAAAGCTAGGCGATGAGGGAGTGGGGAGGCTAGGAGTCCTCCTCAACCTGGCTACACGTTGTCTTGTCTGGAAGACAACACATGAACAGCATTTGGGGAAGGCACAACTGCCCTGGACTTCTGAAGCTAACAGCACACCAATATTGAATCTATTAGACTTGAGGGTCAACTTTATCTTGGACAGTTACAAATTACTTTCTGCCAACAAATTTAAGGCATTCCATCCCTGAGGACAAATATCTTATCTCCAGGAACTGCTTGGTTATAAATGGGATCCCACATCTTGCCCCAGAGAACCTGCTGTAGAAAAATCCTTACAACTCTTCCAGCTCCACTTGCTGCAATTCTCCATTTACGCGAATCACCTGTATTTTAGATTCCCAGTCCCTTGGATTAATGGCTTTAAGAAAAATAAACATGAGTTAAGGAAATAAGGGAAAAGAGTTAATGAGCAGCCTTAGCAACTTTGATCACATATGTAAATACTGTGGTTAATTGTTGTTTCTCTGCCAGCCAGTCACAAGAACAAACATGCAAATAGACAAGTAACGCTCTTCCTTCTCTTCAGAACTTAGGATGTTATCCAAAAACACTTCTTCTAGGGACTTTGAAGATTAACAGCTTTTTATTGTCATAATAGCTCTTTGTTTCTTTCGCTATCAAGCTAAATTAGGGGCACAATCTCCTTAAGAAACAAACCAACCAACCTCGTTCACTTGAGCCCCTTCTTCACAATATAACATTCACTGCACAAATTCTAGGCCAGATGGGACTTTTATCACCAGTACACTTTATTTAAACTCGCTTCTAATTATGTGGATCTGAAAGTAACCAAAACTATCAAAAAGCTGGACAGTCTTTCAAGAAAGAGTTTATAAAAAGTTAAGTGAGTTTAATGTGCATGACATTCCAAAAAACAATCCCATCACAACAGGTATCTTGACTCTCTCTTATAAGGTGTGGGCTCCAAATACTCATGCGATATCATCAAATAAGTCCCCAAACTGGCAAAAAGCAAACAGTTCTAAGAAATACTAATTCCACAGGAATCAAGGTCTAAGAAAAGTCCTGAATGATAGTGGTTATATAAGAGATTGGATGAAAAATAATCTAGTGTGATGTGTGCATATTTACAGAAGACTTGGAAGAACAGAGTTTAAAACAATCACTTAAAGAAAAGTCAGTCCTTAGAGGAAACAATTTGCTGTACTAGATTATATTCATACCACCAAGAAAAAAAAATGAGCAAAAATAGAGGATCAGGTATTACATGTTGGCTTGACTCCTATTCTAAAGTAAGTTCAGATGCCCCCACAAGCACTTCCTTTCATTCAAAATGTAGCTCTTCCAGGAATACACACTGAAATTTAGCGGTATCTAATTCAGTCGCAGGTCTCACAAGTCATCAGGGGCTTATCCACCCTTATTCCACTGGGGGGGTATAACAACTGACTGCATGTGACTGCCTGAGATAAATGATTTAATGCTTGACTGATCACCTAAGGGTAACATTTTTATCTTATTCTGCATCTATGCAGCCAAACCACATCCGCAGTGTAATTTTGCACTAGTAAGACAGGATGCAATCAGTCAATACACAGAAGCTCCCCCTTCCTACATATTTAGCCTTCTAATATCACTCTTTCCAAATCACAGAGCAGGAAGGATTAAAAGGACACAAAATTGTTCCAAAACGCTGCACCTTTGTTGTTGCATTATTTGGGATCCTGTTTTTGGCTCTCCCAAAGACAGAGGCAGGTATCAATCGCAAAGGTCAGATTGTCTGCAACATCTAAAAAGCTGGTATTTCTGCCTCCCTCTTTTGCACATCTGGGGGAGGCAAGGGACAAATGAAGCACCCTTCCATGGCACTGCGTCACAGCAATCTCACACAACCCAGATCAGTTTAGCAATTCTATCATTATGCACCATAAAAAGCATGCCAGGTCTTGCTATTAAAACTCACTGTGTTAAGACTTTGTCTCATTCACAAATTATATATGATTAACAAAATGTGAAAGCAACATCTAGAAGAGCAGCAAATTTAATGCCACATATCTCTCAATAAGAAACACTTCCTCTTAACTCAGCTTTTTTACTGTCCATCTTCTATATCAGCACTCTAACTAAACACAGTCAATATGGAGCTAAACAATGCCCAGAAAGAGCCATGCCAACTCAGAGTGAAGGTCCATCAAATCCAAAACTGTAGAACAAAGCATTAATATCCAGAGAAGGGTACAAGAAGAAAGTAAGTGTGTAATGAAGCTTATCCAGCTTCCACCTATTTGTGGCTTGGGGGCTTCCCTAGAAGAGTGTGGGGAGGGTGTGCACATATACACATACAGCCATCAACGTACAGCCCTCACTGTGAAGTCTACGGCAAAACAATAAAAAAAACCTGCCCTTCCCCCCTGCAGCATCCATCAACCTTTCAGATTTGTTAGAACTCTGCTTTTCTGGACATATTCCTAGCTGGCTGCTTAGGCTTCCCACTTTACTCCTGGATATCATGAATTACGCTTGAACACTTTTAAGGTGCCAGAACACTTACTATTTCAATAATGACTTCTCCAGATTTTTTTTCTTCTGTTATGAATGTAACGTTTCCAAACAACATTCTTGATAGTTAGACTCAAGCTGTATTGCTGTGATAACCCTCTAAGAACCCTATCCCCTCCTGAGTTACTGTTATCCTTACATCAGCTAGGAGATTTTGAGAAGAAACCGACTCGCAGAAGAATTTGGTTGAAACAAATCATTATTCACTTGAGCAAACTCAAAGCTAGCATCTCTTCTGGACAACTAATGGTTCACAGGTTTACACCAACAGTTGGACGTGGTGGCTTGCCAGGATACGTAGCATTGTTCATACTGTACATTATATTTGTGACATCTGCTTGAAGCAAATTTTTCCTTCCCTGTGTTTGTTGGTAATTATGCCAATAACGGCCACAGCTGGGAAAAGTGAACTGTAGTCTGTCTTCTGTGTGGAAAGTGCTGAAGTATTTATCTTTGATGCACAGCTCTAAAAGAGCCAGCTACAAGGTTCTCTGCTGCCTTATTATATCTGACACCTCAGAGCACCAAACAGAACATGTGCTTTCATGGGCTATAAAGAATGACTATTCCTGTTATTTCTGACACTTCATGACTAAAATGCTGGACTTGTTATCTGGCAGCACACACCGTACATAAACCAGCAGTTCTACATCCTTGACCTTGGAGACCTTCTGAAGAGATCAATAGAACCAGCTGAAAAGAGTGCAAAGAAGTACTTTGAGGAGGAAATGATTCATGAAGCAACAGCAATGACAGCAGATACCACGTGCAGGCATTGATTTCTGGAGAAATTGGTTGGTTCACCTTTTATTATTGTTTTTAATGTACCACTTCTACAAGCAGATGCAGAATCTGAGATACCTCCTGCATATGGTAGCAAGCGATACAGGGTCAGACCCCAAAATTCCTTTCTGACAATCTTCAGCAGAAAGAGCCAGATACACAGCATTCAGTCCTTGCCTGCCTACTATTTTCAGACTAAGACTCTAAAATTTCAACCATAGCATGCAATGCATGAGACGGTTGTCATGAAAAACATTCCATACTATAAACTACTATTCTAAAAGCACCAAAGATTGGGCCAGGAATCCAAGCCCCAAGTGATATCAAGTGACTTATTATGCTATTTCTTTCCACCAAAGAAATCACATCTTGCAAGAAAAACCAAAACAGATACCTGAAATTGAACAAATTCTATCTGGCAGTTAAGCAGAAGGTAAAAGAGTAAAAATAGGCTGAGAGAAAACACAGGTTGCTTTTATCTTTTATATTGACACTCTGCTTCCCTCCTTGATGAGCTACAGAAATATTGCTGTAATCATATCAACATTTTTTGCCTTCCAGTGATTATGCCACTGTATAATTGAAGCTCCTGAGATTGATGTAAGCACAACTCTATAAAACATAAGAACCCACGGGCAGAAGTCAAACTAGGGAAAAATCAGTCAAGAAATAAAGCACCATTTTTCTTCTTTAGAGTAATTAACGAGGACTGAGGTATATTCTCCATCACTGGATATCTTTTATCACAGTGTTTTTCCTGAAGATTAAGGCATAGATTCAGGGAAACGCTACAGCTTGAATTAGGAAGGGGACAGTCTAGCTGACTGCAACAATCCCTCTGACTTCATAAGTTATGAGTAGGTTAAGTACCTGGAAAAACAGTCTAAGTCAAATACCTTACTTTGCAAAAGCTAAATATTTAAAAGTTACCATAGTACCTCAATATTCCCAAGATGTAAGGCAAGAGGACAGAAGAGGAACTTCTGAAATACAGCCTCCAAATGCGGTCACTGCAATACATACCACTCAATTCTGGCAGGAAACCAAGGGCTACCTTCTTCAGGAGCACAAGATAACAAAATTCTAGGACAAAATGTCTGTTTCTCAAGCAACTGGTGCCACACTGGAATTGTTGGCTCTTGATCAGAGCTTATAGTAAGCACAGAAATATGAACTGACAAACTGATCATCACTGAACAGCAAGTAGCTCTCCCAGAGGATGCATGAACAAATGGAGCTTTAAGACCAGACAGAATAAGCACAGGAAAGACCACAGTAGCTCATCCAACTACTTGATGCGCACACTGGGAAGGACATGATGTTGAGAAATTCAAGCCTGACAAATTTCCCACTACTGAGCCAGGAAGTGGAAGGCTGGACGAAGAAAATACTGCTTTTCCTCTCTAGAAGATATTACATAAAAGTATGACCGCGCATCTAGAATATCTCAGCATTCCTTTATGTTTCACTGTGCCATTTATACCTGCCTGTGAGATGTTACTGCCGCTACAGACTCAGCAGAACCCAGTCTAGCCCTGAGGGAACTGCTCTCCAGAGAGTACCCCTTTCACAGGCTCTCAAACCCATTAAGATTGACTCATTGAGTACAAGGCAGCTCCCAACATCCTCAAAGCTCCCTGTAAACATACAGATGTCTGTATCCAAAATCTCTAGTTTCACCAGTAACATTTCCCCCTTCCTCTCATTTACACACAGGTAAATTGGAATGAGGTTCCAGCTAAGAAAGTCCTGTCATTGCTTGGATGCAGCAGTACACTGAGACTTCGCGCTTGGAAAGGCTGTGGCAGGAATCATCTGCAACTAGAAAAGGGAGGCTGTCCCCTCAGAGCATCTGGGGGCCATGCAGGGTGCTTGAAATGCAGAAGGCACAGACCTATCAGGCTGCTTATCTCATGCAAGACACAGGTTTACCAGGAAAGAAAAAAAAAGGCTCAGTTCTCAGTGGAGCATGAACTAATGAGTTGAGAACAGTGAACCATAAAAATGATCAGCTTGCAAATCTCAATCCTACCAAACCAATATGTGCAAAGTGTGTAAAGTCTCCTCAGAGAGTATCAATTATACTATACATTTGATTTACATTTTTCAAGGAAATAACTGAAGCTGTTCAGCTCACTACAAAAGGCCAAATGGGAAGGAGAAAACCCTCAAGATACCGATATGGCAGCTTTGCAGCAGCGTGAGACTAAACAAATGGAAAAGTACCTAAAATAGCTTGTGACAGTTTATCATTAATCAGTACGAATTACTTGGCAAAATGTGGCATCTCTCAGTGCAACTTAGTGGCACCTTTCCCAAAGAACTAATACAAACATGAGTGCATAGCAAGAGACTCTGGGAACAGGAGAAAAGGAATGTCATTGCCGCTCAAGTTGCTGATGGCAAGAAACAAAAAAATGAGATGACATAGGGCAACACCTGTGTGGCTGAAAACATGACTGGCATGTTCCAGCTACTTCAGCTGGCAAGGTTAAATTCACCACAGAAGAGTCATAATCATACTACAAAAATCTGAAGTCTTCTGAAGTACCTTCTTGCAGTCAGACATCATTTCTCCAGCAGTTGTTTCAGCATTTGCCCAGAACTGGGAGAATACTCTGAACCCTTCTTATAAAATTACTAATCTATTCATAGAAGAACATTACTGTTTTAGATATGAAGTTATGAGGATACAAGAGAGAATCATTACATTTGTTTAGAGATGGTGATAAAATAGGAAACCTACAGACGAGCTCTCCAGATCAGGCAATCCGTATCAAACCTACAAAGAAGCCCTTGTGCTGGCAGATCCCGGCAAATGGTGCAAGTCCCCAAGCTATTTCATTTTTCCAACTGTATAAAATTGTCTAATACAAGCAGTAATTTATGCATATGCATTTGGTGAGCCAAACTCATATAGCAACTACCATAGGTCTTGTGAACTCAGATTTGCACTCTCAAATAGCTAAAGAAATTTTGCTTTGACCCTCAAAATTGTTTTTCAAAGAGGTTACATGGATAACAGCAAACCTCTCTCCTATATTTGCATGGGGCTATATCCATAATGCTTTAGTTGCTACTTACAATCACTTTTTGCATAATGTAGTTTTGCACTTACATGCGTCAATACATACATAGGTCTTTTACTCATTTCACGCATACTTAAAAGGAAGAGAAGCTTTAGTGTTTCAAAGCATGATTCCAATTGCTGTTAGATTTAAACAGGGAAGGTAAGAAGTTCAGAGAATAACCAAACTGAACACCTTGCATTTGCAAGCCTGAAACCACATAATGCAGCTTCAAACAAAGGGAGGGAGGGAGGTAGCTAGAATGAGCACAAAGCACCAGGCTGAAGTAGTTCAGGCCAGTTCCCACCCTGCTGGAAGTGTCCTTACTACTTTTGTGCAAAGGATATACAAGAGTCTTTAAATTCTCAAGAAGATTTCAAAAATCTTCTTTGGAAAATAATTTGTGGCAGTTCTGTTCCAAAGTAAAGCCCCAAGTTATGAGCGCTAACTGTAGCTTATATCTCCCAGCAAATGGAAAGGAAGAGTAAGAACTTTCTATGCATAAAGGTGATTAGAGATATACCTGTAAGCAAAATAAAATCATCTAGATGTTTGAAAAGACTTAGAGCTTGATCAGTGAAAGAAAAAACCCAGAGTGAGTGAATTCTCAAACATGAAAATGAAAAATAGGCTGCCCCATATTTGCATTACTCCAGCTATTTTACACATTGTTCTTCCAGGTAAAGATGGGTACCACCATGAGATCTGGAGCTGGAACAAGATGAGTTCTCCATGGACTGAGGACCCACAAACTAGAGGTGGCTCATCATTACTAAAGCTGTATGAATAGCACATTTCAAATATATAAACAATTGCAAATAACTAATTACAGCTGTCAAATGCCACAGCATGAAGACAACTAGATAACAGACATCAAAAGTCACCTCTGACATTCATGCCTTGAAATTAGCTGTTAGGTCAAACTACAAACCTCTCCATGTAGCGATAAAGACGACCGCTCCATGCAAACAGTGAAACTTCATTTTAGATATGGTTTCTTCCAAATGTTGCAGAGGATAAAGCATTTTAATCTACAGCAGTATAAACCATAACTTAGCTAATCTGATTTGTAGGAAATTCTCTGTTCTCTGGCTTAGACCCTACATGTAGTGAAGAAAACAACAATAAACCCTTTCTGTCAAATCACAGAAAAATACACTGAACTGACCTTCCATTGTTCCTTGGGAAGCAGTTTCACTACCACAATGTCACCATTCAGGGCTCTGTTGCGAGCAACCACTCCATCAATAAAGATATCGCGAGTCCCATCCTAGAGAAAGAGGAAGAAAAATAAATGTCAGACCAAAACATATTAAGTTACAGTTGTTATGAAGTTTAAAACATTACCATCAAAAAAGACACACACCCTGCGGAGACAAACATCCTGCAGTTGTGCATAGAAATGAAATGGATTCACCACATGCCCTCCACCACGCAATGTCTTTCAGCAAATAACCTCCTTCGGGAGTCTGTGCCAGCACAGTAGTTCCACACTATTTACTCAAGACAGAGCCAAGCCTTCAAAATGTATTGTCTGCAAACTCTGCTCAGTTCCTCCACAGTTACTCTTGGGAATAGCTAGACAGTTTTCTGCAGTCACAGTTCTTCCCATATTAAGTTCCCACCTCAAGCCCTGTAAAAGCTATTGTTCAAAACATGTTTCCAGGACAGTCTCTGCAAAGCGCCCCACACAGTGCCGCGTGCTGCTCTCCTGGGCGAGTTTGAAAAGCGGTGTGAAAGTGATGAGCAGCACAAAGATCCACAAGTGGTCCTTTGAAGGTGGCTTGGACATAGGCTAGGGAGGCACAGTTTCTTTTTCAAATGAGGTAGCACCATAAATTCTGTATTTGGCACAACCATTATTAGAACAGATTCAAAATGCTGGCTACAGGTGCCAAGTGCAAACCAGATCTTCTACAGTAACAGGCATATTAGCACACCTTCTCTCAACATGCTGTGATAACATCCTTGCACAGGAGCCTCTACTAATTGTACACACCATGATTATCTGCCCTAGATATGCTTGGCATTCTGCTAACCTAGACTTGATTTGGAAGATTTTCTTCACGGGGGTGAATAAAGATGAAGCTTTTTAAGGATGTCAACACAGATGTTTGGTTTTTAAATGACTGCAACTTTGTCTGTTTTTGGCTAATTATCTACAGTGCTCTTGCTGCTTTCATTTCCCTTTCCTCAAAATTCAGTACATGAAGAATTCCATGTGGCTGTTTACAGTGCCATGGAAACACCAAACAGCGTAAGCATCAACAAGCACTCAACACAGTTTTTCTACAGAGAGCTATCTTTTCATAGTTTTGAGATACAAAAAGGAGGAAAAGTAAGTTAAAGCTTTTCATTTCTTTTATCACAATAAAAAACAGCCTCAAGAAAAATAAAATCTTAATCACTACTTTAGTGACTTCAGTTGCACACTCCTGAATATCAAATGTTTGAGCAGATCCAATCAGAACTAGCAGTATATTCAGCCTCCAAGAAAAACTTATTTTATAACCTGAAAACATAAGGCCTTAATATCACATAAATATCTTACTCTGCTTAGATACCAGAACAATAAAACGGCAGAACCATGCCATGATGTGAAACTAAGGCCATCCTCCAAGAGACCAAATTACTCTTAGAAAGAAAAGCAGCAGCAGCTCAACAGCTGTGTGAAAGCTGCCTCCCATGACAAGATGCAGAAAAATTGCAAAGCCTCTTGGACCAGCATAATTCAAATTGGAAACCGTTCTTTTCAAAAAGCCAGATTTTTTACACATGGTCTTATGCCTCTTTTCTCCCCGCCCTCTCCCTTCTCCTCCAACTCCTGACCTAAATCCACCACATATATAAAAATAAAAGTTCAAAGTTACTTTTTAAGGAAAGTGCATGTTTTTGTTTTAAATATCTGTACATGTAGCTGCTGTGCTACAGGTCACGGGCTGGCATTCGTGACAACTTCATTGTTCCATGTTTTTTTCCTGTTTTCTTTCTCCTTCTCTGTCCACGAAAATGGAAGGCAGGCCCCTTCCTTCACCCCTTATAAAGACACCTGACACGTCACACCAACAAGTTAAAGCTGCATCTCTAGTCTGTGCAAGAGTCTTGTCTTGAATTGCAGCCAGTTACTCTTATCTTAAACAATACACTCATATATAAATATACATATATAAAAATATATATAGTGCAATTTTACAGCAATTAATTTCCATGCCTGTTACATCAGAAATTAGAAACATCAGTAATTAGAAATTGGCCAGCAGTTTTATTTTTGCCTAGAAATAGAAACACTTCTGTGTGTAGAGCTGTAGGCCCAGGATTGCTGGGTGAACTTGCACACTTCCAAGAACACTTGTGTACCCCTCTCTTTTTCCTTCAGTGTCCCCAACCCTGCACACTGCCCTTTCAGGTTACTCATGCAATTAAATGGCACTGAATTACAACACAATACAATCACTTGCAAAGTTTAAACTGGCCCCAGGTCCATACGCCGTATTACTCGCAATAGCTTCAGGACTTCTACAGCCATCTCCAGGTAGCAAGGTGCTTTTATTCCTCAGTGGCCTTCTGTGAATATCAATAGCTGTGCTCTCTATTCCTGTCTAACAAGACGACTCCCTGCAGTCCTTTTATCTGCTCTGGAAGAGTGTTCCAAAACTGCAGCCCAGCCACCTAAGATGCTCATCACTCATGCTCAGGAGCCTCATTCTTCAAAGTGACAAAGCCATGATTTCAAACACCACAGTACTGCGAGCAGAGAAGACAAGACATGAGGTAGAGATTTCAGTGCTCTGGGCCCATTCGCTGAGAGGCTTTGCAGAGAAGGCCCTGGGCCTTCCCCTCTACTCTTTATGCAACAATGAGATAAGCAGACAGAGCACAGTTGCAGCAAGAAACACCCTGGGACTTCTGGTGTTAAAAGGTGAACAGCTGTTGTATTTGAACTCCATGAAGTCGTAGCCAAGTGAGAGCTGAACAGAAAGGGGTACAGTGCCCTAATCAACAGCAGGAGAGAAAGGGTGATTTTTCACAGCTGTAGCTCTTGCAGCATCTGGCAACGATGGGAAGTCCTGCAGAACACCAAGGCTGCAAGCCCTCCTGCTACCCTCAGTGGCAAATTCCTAAAGTGTCTCTCTCCCCTTACAATGACAATGTCCACACCAGCCACATTCACCTTCATCCAAGTGTTGACTCTACTTGTGATGAGGGTGGTTCTGTGATTCAGCTCCACAAATGAAAGAAAAAGTAAAAGGATGAATGGGGTACTAACCTCAGCCAGCCCTCCTTTTATAGATGTATTCCCACATGCAGTAATCTCCTGCATGAGGCAATAGCTGAGCACTAGGAGGAATTAGGGGTAAAGCTTCACATCCAATTAAACTTCGTGTTTAGCCAGACAGCACATTTAACTTTGCATTTTGTAATTGCAGAGAGTACCTTTTAACAGCCTACACTTGCCTCACCTTTGAGGCCACACGTAGAGAAAGCATCCCAGTTCCTTTCCCACTTGTACAGTCAGTGCTACTTCACCGAAGTACCAAAGAGCTGTTCTGTACTTCTTCCTCCAATTAATCTTAAGAATCCACCTCATGCACCCCTGTTCTTTCTCCACCCCTGGAATGCTAGTCTTCTAAGGAAAGGGGCTCCAAATCATTATCCCCAACGAACATCATGAACTGACACTACCACAAATTCCAAGACTTTCAATCCAAACTCCAAAACAATAGTGCTGGCAGCAGCAGGGACAGAGTCAGTGTTTCACTCTCAGTGCAGGCCCTGTCTTCTCCCCCTGCATACCAACAAAACATTTCAATATGAAACTCACTCTCTCATTGATAGTAACATTTTGACCAAGTCAGTTCCAGATAAAAAGCTTTGGCTGTGCCAGCTGTGAGGTCACCTTCCCTACTGAAAGTCCTTGAAATTGCAAGAGCCCTTCCTTTCTGTCAAAATAAGGAAAGAGAGAAGAGGCACAAACCAGTCCCCTGTGAGCACATCCCAAGCCAACCAATACAAAGCGTAAAAGCGGGCACATGAAAAGGAATCACGTGCATTACTTTTGGAATGACTTTTCAAATTAGCTCATGCAGCAGATAGAAAATGGAGAGCATATTTGTTTAGGGAAGATTAACTTAAATCAGTGGAAAATCTATAAAACCTCTGCAGCCATAAACCAAGGGTTTACAATTACACTGTCTGGTGGTCCTCAAACCTGAGTTCAGCTGGCTTCCGTAGGATGCAGTTGTATCCCCAATTTCAGCACAAGCTAAGATGTTTTTTGCAGTATGAAAAAGCAAAATTTGCTTTATTTGATTAAAAAAATCCGGATCATGTTCATTTATTCTCAACTTATTCACCTCTGAGTGACCTCTCATAAACAGTGTAACTCCTATCTTAATATACCTTCATTTATGAATTGTAAAGCATTATATAATTACACTTACTGGGGATGGAATGAAGGCTTCATGGTATTTCTTAGGATTTATTCTCAAGGGTCCCTGAAAAAAAAAAAAGAAGAAAGATTATGCATGAATCTTATTAACTTTATATAACATCAGTTAAATTAGAGAGCTGTAATATATCTACTGTGAAACAGGAGAGATGCATCTAAATTTTCATTATACAGTACAAGTCTTGTCAACTTCACATCCGAGCAATTTCAAGCCAAAAGGCAGCTTCATGATAGGCTTAAGCTGATCTACTGCAGTGTGCCACCAACAAGATGTTGAATCATTAGCTGCTGCTGCTGGATGAATCGAGGATCCAAGTCTTCCTGTTCCCTTCACACATTTTCTCCTGAGTTTAAAGATTTCACCACCTTTATTAACAAACTGACAATCAGAAACAGTTTGCTTTGCTCTGGTTTGGAAAGGGAAGGTATTGGTTTTGCTTATTTTGGAGGACAGGAGGAAAAGAGCAAAAGCTGAGCTGCGGCAGTAGCACGGCAGCAGGTGTGAGCCTTATGGGGCTCTGGCTGTTCCAGTAGACACAGTAGCAATAACTCAGTGATAAAGAACATTTTCAAAGATGAATAGAAAGGATTTTCCAAAAACAAACATTTAAGGTCTAAAAGATTAAATATTGTTTAAATACTTTTAAAGTCAAACCATTTTAAAAACATTTGAAAGTCCTGGGTGCATCTATTTCAACTTTGTTATCTGCCAACTCAAGATTCAACTCACTGCAACAAATACCTATTGACTTCTCCAAAGTAAACCAACCCGTTTTCTGCTTGCACTGAGGTATATCAGTTAACAAGAGAAAGGGAGAGCCAGCGAGTTACAAGCTATGCAATAGTGCCATTTCCACCCTAGAAGGCTCCTGGGAACTGCAATTCAGGTGGCAGTTAAAACTGACAACATTTGATTCTTACAGAAACACAGCTCTGTTAGCTAGGCACCTGCCTTCGTAAAGGCTTTTGCTTCGCTCTGAAAATACAAGACTTCCTTCGTTTGTATATCTGAAATAATGTTGGCCAAGTTGTTATATGAACAGATTCCATCTGTTTGCACTTGTGTTAAGCAATCATAGGAACCTCTCGTGGGAATTGCTTCCTTAAGAATTTACGCAGCATATAATTTTTTATGTATTCTGGGAAACACTCATACAATAGGAAAATAAAGCTGTTTGCATGTGAAAGTTTTGCTGCCTTGAAGAAGAATCTGCAAATTCATGAAGGTCTTCTGTTTTTTTTATTTGCTTAGGTATTTATTTGCTTAAGTTTGGAAATACCAGCACCTCATACTCTATATTCGTGAAATCTTATTTGGGTACTTTTCTGCAATGTCTTATTTTATACTTTATGTAACTAGTATTAATGTGCACACTGGCCACACGGCAAGCACTACCCAGGACAATGGCAAACAAAGACGACCCACTGGGAGCAACCCAGGGAACACTTTATGGTTAGGCAAAGTGAGAGCTAACCTGCTGTCATCAGCCTCTACAGCACTGGTGCCTACTGATGGAAAACTCAATAGCTTCCCCCCGCGCACACACGCTCTCTCTCCCAGAATTAGCCACTTTTAGTAAAGGAAGCTGCTACGGAGAGCCACAAGAGAGGAAAAAAATGAGAAGGGATGGCTGCTTTGCTTGAAAATGAGTCAAATAATTCCCATATCCAGGATCTATCCAACAGCACAAAGCAGATGAGGGGACGTCCTGTGTTACTCTGGAGAACCCCCCTTGGATAGTTTAGGACAGCTGTCAATCAGCCAGGTGCAAATGCCCAATATGCACGTGAAAAATCAAGTTTTGCGTCCATGGCCCATAAGGCGCCTACGTGGCTATACACACATGAACACCCAGCTCAAACAAATACATAAACGGAGCAAAGTCTTACTCTGTTTACAGTGGATACCTCTACATTTCATATGCTCTGCCTAATTATGACCAGCATTAGAATTCTTACATCAAGGAGCATTAAAATACTTCAGTTCTTTCCTTTAAGCAAGGAACTCCCGAAGTTTATCTTAGAAAGCAGATGGGCCCTATTATCTGTGCCTATGAAAATCCTATTTACAATGTTGTACATTTCACGCTGTGATATCATATCTGGAACCAGTCACTCTCCCCATCTGCAACGAACAACTGTTCTCATACGTGTATTAGGGGCTGAGGATCTGGCTGTGGAGTCTCATGATGTCACACTAATGCTGTATTATTTTACAATAGCTTGCAAACAATAGCTGCTATATTTATCAGTGTTTTTATGTCAGTAGGGCCTGTGTTTTGAAAGGAAGAGAAAGGTCTACAGGAAGGTTTGTGAAACACTTTCTGATGATTCAGGTCAGCTTCAAACACACTTGTCAAAAAAGTTTCTAACCTTATTAAGCTCCTCCAGCCAAAGACAAAACGGTCATGATTTCTCAAGTTGCTCTGCTAGAACCACAGCAGGAAAGACTCAGACTAAACATCAAGCATCTCAAATCAAGCAGCTCATATCAGCTATCATAACATGTATGCCTTGATTGGTTTCTGTGTGAAACACTGGAAAAGGCCAGGGTTCAAGTAACTGCCCACTACACCAAGGCCACCTTCGACTAAAACAATCCATGACCATCAGGGAAACCCCAGTCATCATACCCGCTACAAGCAGCTTTCCAAAGGAAAACATCAGCTTGATGGCAAAGTCAGCTCAGTGCCTCTGTACATTGCGCGTTCCCACTCCACCTGACCCCACCATCCCCACAGGGAGGGTTGGGAGACACTGGAGGCGTGGAGCAGACATGAGTTTCTGGCTGGCGCTTCACAAGATGATTACTGTCCTTTGGGTCAATGTTCCTTAATACATAACCTGACTTCATCTGTTGTGTATAGCCAACATCATCCAGTTACGTAACTACGCAGAAGTTATTCAATCTTGTTTGCCTTCAGACCAGCCTATATCATTCCAGTCAACCTGATGCATGCTGTGCTTGCTCACTGCAGAGTTTTATGGGGTGGGGAAGCAGGCAGTCTATGCATTCTTAAGCACCTGCGCAAAAATGCCCTTTTTTGCGGAAGGATACTTCCACACGTCCCATGATTAAGTGAATCCAGGAATCCTCACAGGCACACTTCTCCACACTACTTACTGAAAACTGGGTTACGTCAGCTAGAGCGCCCGAGGTCACTGAGACTATTATTGACAGACTTCAGCAACCATAAAGATAACACTTTTTTTCCTCCTGATATAGGACTGCTTGATCTTCATGGCACTCATGTTTCATCTCAGAGACCTCCCACATCTGCCAGTAGATTCCCTCATTAGAGCTTTCAGGATTATTTAGTTATACAGCTCCACTGCCAGGATCCGTGACATCTTCAGAGCTACAGCAGGGTTCTTCCCCCTATACAAGATCATGTTCTCATTCAGACATATGCAAACCCAGTGTTTCCACAATACTCCAGGGGACTCCCCTGCTCAGAGCGTCACCTTTCTGACTGGCTAGCCCTGAAGTTTGTTTGGGACCACATTCAGACTGGTAGATTTCTTCATCTCTTCTACAGCTTCTTGTGGTGCATTTTTGCAGGTCACCATGCCAGACCATTTCCTTGCTCTCGAGGATTAACACAACAGGTTTTTGTCCACTGTTTCCCCCATCACAAAGAGCAGTACTGAATATCTGTCCATCCACTAAAACTGCTTTCAGGATCTCACCTATCCTGTTTGAAGCTGCAACGACAAACAGTCTTGATGAGATCATAAGGATGAATAAATTCAAGATGAGAGAGACTGAGCTGGGATGCTCATGATCTGACACTCAAACCTCGATGATTAAGTCCAGCTCCTACAGTCTCAGCTGTTTCCCTGAGACATGGAACTGGCTGAAAGGAAAATGGCTACAGACTAAGAGAGCACAGGGCTCTCCCAGTTGCAGAGCACATGACCTGAAGTAGATACTAGGCATTTAAAAGAATTAGGGCTTCTTTTGCTAGAATAGTATGTAATCACAGGTCCTCTGCGACTTACCATTTCCATGGGGTTCTCAGGTAGTAGCAATAGTCTGATGTGCCTTTTATCATCTGCAGCTATACTTGACCTCAGAGGCAGACTTTACACTCTGCACTTACTACTACCAGGCTATGTCACCGCAAACAGGTAACAAAAACAGTCCTGAAGTTAAGGCAACTTTAGTTGCCACCATATGCTGCTGCAGCCATCTAAAATCAGATGTAGGGAAGTCACAGCTTGAGGCTCCCATTTCTTCCCTGACCATTTGCTTCCAAATGTGGATGTCTATGACCATCTTTAAACAGACTATGACCTGAGGCCATGTGGGCTACTCTGATAATCACTGATACGCTGTATAGTCTTTCTTCCAAAAGTTAAGACCTGATAAGGGAAGGAATTAGTCTGAAGTCTTAAATGTAGCATCTTCATCACACTTCCAAAAATTATGCCTTTATATTACATTATTATACAAGAATTACTATGTAATTATAACAAGAAATCAGATAAAAAGGTAGGGGGATGCCATCTCTGATCGTACTGATGAAAAATAAGTATCACAACTTAACAGCATCACAATACTACTTAAACAGTAAGGCATCAGTGGATGTTCGGGTAAATGATGCCTCAGCAGGATAGCATGAGTGTCTGCCTTGCCCTCAGACTTCTGCCTGCCTTTTTTCCCCAGCCAATCTGATCTCACAGGGATGCTGAGTCTGTCCTGTGGAACATGACACCACAACGAGGACTGTACTGCAATGGTACTTCTACCCCTCAATGAACATCAGCCCTGCCTGCTTTTATGCCAGACCCCCCCTCCTGAGATCCAACTACCCACAGATACAGCAGGTCTGCTCCCACATGTTGCTAGACACTAGAAGATGATTTGCTGCCTAACTATGGCTGTAGTTTTTTTGCTCAGAACAAAAGCATAAAGTCAGATCTTTGACTGACAGGCACAGAACCTGTAAAACAAGAAGAGGCTTATTGCTAGCTGTTCAAGGCAAATGACCACAAGCACACAGGCAACTAATTTTCTGCACTTCAGTGGCCTTACCTGCTCCATCCACTATCTGTGCTTTACTTCAGTAAAACACACACTGTCAAAGACAGCTTAAGAACTACCTGGCTCAGCCCTACTATCTTAGGAGAGTGTAAAAACAACATTACACAAGTAAATCAAGGATCTGGCATGACCAACTGGCTCTTTTACGTTATTTTAACCAGTTCTGTTGTAGTTCATAACACTAGTGCAATGCTCTGGTAGGCACAGCTCTACCAGACTCCAGGGACTACACAGCATCACTTGCACCATCATTCTCCCTTTTTTTGTGGGAGGGAGACTTCTGGGAAGAGCTGAGAAAAAGCAGACAGAAAAGAAGAGAGGAAGCATCTGCACCTCACTGCTGAGGACTAAGCAACTTCTCCATGAGGAATTCCTCAGCAAGGAACATCTTGCTAAGGGCACTCATTTTTGCTCACACTGACAAAGACAGGGACTGCTTATTTACTCTTTCATTTCATTTGAGGCTTTTGGGCATTTTGAGTTCTCCCAGCCCCTGCTATGTTTTAGAGAATTATTTGTAAGAGTAAGAGTCTCCACAATAAGTGACTTCACCATGTTCATCTGATGAGAACTTTACAATGCATCACATCTGTGGATGAGAAATTTCTCCAAACATGCAGCCAAGCCAAAACCTGCACTTTAGCTGAACCTAAAAGGTTTCATTCCATTTCTAGAACCTCCTGGGGAAAAAGAATCCTCCTCCAGCATCTCCAAGTGGCATATCAATTCCTTGTCATGCAACCAAATGACATTTGCACCTATAATTTCCACAGGCTTATCACAAAAGTAAGGTCATTCTAAGTTCCAGGCACCTGAATCAGCTCTCCCCTTTTCAGTCCTGCTGAAACATCTTCCTTTGACATGTAGGCTTCAAATATACTCTTCTTCCGCCCTCGAGTGGTTTTATTTCGATTCTTTCTATCACCTGATGTTAGGGCAGCACCATAGGATCCTCCTGCAAACAGAAATTCTTAAGAGTTATCTTGCCAAATAAATTTGTCCATGTATTTTAATAGCAGTTGTACAGAAGCTTTGTATTCAAAGTTGAACTTTTGAGAATAGTTTGCCTAGAAATACTAGCACCCGATTTCAAAATAACAAAATGCCTGGAATGGTCGTATTTTACAAATAACCAACAGTCTTTTACAGCTCACTTTAGAGTTAAGACCATTCATCCCAGCCCATCTTTTAATAGTGCTGAGCACACGCTTCAAGGCAGCTTATTCCTGAAGCGTGTACGCACTCTGCTTTAATACCTCTGGGAGTTCCCAGTTGTCTAGGATTTATTCTGCAGTCTGAATTGTTCATTGTTTCTGTCTGCGATTCAGAGAGTTGCCTCTTCCTATCGAAGTTCTGGGGAGCTCTTGTGGATTCAGAGTTGTTTCTGGTCCTTGCAAACCCTCTCTTTTCTGCACCTGAAATCAAACACAGATTTGAAATAATGGAGGACAGAGGGGGAACCCCATTGCCAGCTTGTGGTCCTGATGCCAACTCAGTCTGCAGTATTTCAGTATGAGTCACAATTCTGTCATGCTCTTTACCCAAAAGAAGCGACATCTTCATTAGTTCATTTGCAATCTGTTGGCTTTTCATGCCTTAATCCACCACTAACTTACTTTAGCATAAACAAAACTCTGGAAATTACTATATTAAAGTTGGATACAATCTTTCCGAAATCCTGGGAAATTCATTAGAGTGTCTAAAATGTGAAGTTGTTAAACTGTTTCCAAACCCCTACCCTCCACCTCGTTAAGCCCCCAAATAGTGAGAAAATACAGTTTTAAATGCAAGTCACAGGCAACTTAACTATTTCAAGGAGTGGGGCGGGGAGAGGGAAGAAATCAAAACAACACACTCTGGACCAGTTAACTTTAGAGCTACTGGGGCAGAATCAATCAAGGTCCTTGCACACAATGAACTGCAAAGAGCTGCCAGGGTTGCAAACATCCAACCTGCTCAAAATAAGCCATGATCATACAAAATATTCTGAAAAGACTCACCCCTTTCTTCCCTGCCATCACCTCAGACCCTTCCCTACAGCCAGGAGAGCAAGCAGCAGCTTCCAAAGCTTATGCCAATGCTGTTCCACGGATCAGCACATTGGAATGCAACGCAACGCAGCTGCCCTCTTGGCCCTCCACCTGGATACTGAACATGTCATCACAGCTTTGCCTTCCAGCCCCTCCTGGCTACGTTCCCTGGGTCCAAGCTTGTACCTGCAAGTCAGAAAATGTACAATGCCAACTTATTTGCTAAGGGGCTAACCAAGTTACAAGGCAAATTTTCTCTGTATGGTATCTTTCACAAACTAAATCCCCAATTGATTCATAGAGTTAAAATGTGGCAGTGGGAAGAAAAGGCAAAAAAAATTGTACTTTAGCAGAAATCTTTAAACATATGGCACAATAAGAGAAAACTGCTGCCCTACCCAGTCACAGACTGAGAGCAACTTTCACATGCAATGACAGACAAATCAGCAAGAGGAGGGATCCTCCTAATTCAAGAGAGGAGAAACAAGATAGGAAGACAGACAACTTGAGGTATTGCCTCAGACCAGCCCAAGAGAAGATTAAATGCCTGAGCAGTATCGCTAAATGGGATGCTGAAATGAAGAGGGAGCCTATGTGTTAAGCAAAGATAAGGATAAGGGTAGCATAGTTTGGCCTCTTTCTACATGAGCAAGCTTTTCATACTCTGTGCATACACTTGGATAGCAGAGACTGAGGACAAAGTGGAAACAGAGATTGCAACTGTAACACTGCAAGGGCAAAGCCACAGATTCAGATTTCAACAGATTTAAAAGAGGCAATACTACATGTACAGATCGCATTATGAGGGGATTAAAATTAGCTGATTTGCAAATGACTTAATGGTCAAGAGATCAAGGTCAAAACAGACACTGCAACTAAAAGCACAGACCAGAGAGACACGAGTAGAATAGCATCTGAACTGGCCACAGCCTTGGCTTTGTAAGTTCTTCAGCGACATTTTGATGAAGGAATCTTACTTAAACCACAACAAGGGAAAAGGAGGCTGGATCTTTGTAAAAATGTTAAAATAGCGAGGCACTAGACCGATCGCCCAGAGAGGTCATGGAATTGGCATCATTGGAGGTTCTTAAAAATAGGTGAGACAAATGTCTGTCAAGGTTGGTCTAAAGAGTCATTTTTTCCTTGAGGTAGCGAAATAGTTTACATGAGCTTCTGAGGTCCTCTACAGCCACCGTTTCTATGACAGCAAGTCACAGAAAATACTACTATGAATTAAAGAACTTGGGATAAAAAGGAGGTTACCTTTTAACATATAATTAGGGAGGAGCTGAGAAAAGAGAGAGCAGAAAATTAAAATACAGGAAAAAGGAGCAAAAAAACATCTAGTAAGTTTGGAAGTGAGCTGGGAGTAAGAAGTAGCCATGGCAGAGCAGAGTTGTAGCAGCACTTGCTGCGTCTGTCATTCTGGAGTCCTGAGCCACTACTGCCAAAAACGATACACTGCAGCAGCAAAATGTAGAGAAGCACCTTCCCATGCCGAAAGCAAGACTAGGAGAGAGGCACTTGCATGTTTCCAACACACAGAAAACTTTGATTTGCTCTCCAGGGGCCTTTTTCATCCACTCAGACTGTGACACAAACACTTAAAGACAAAATTTATGCAGGTGAACAAACTACGGTTCCACATAGCTGGCTCACAAGCCAGTTTACACATAGCCACTTTGCATAAATATTTGACTACCCTGGCCACGACATTTATGGCTAACCAAAACCACCCTGTGGTATCAGACCACAGAAAATTGTCACAATAAGTGGTCAAAAGGAACACATGATATTCTGCATGAGTAATTTTTCCATTTCTTTCTTTAAAAGAAAAAAAAGACCTAACTTCACATTGTCCTCTGTCTCAACTAGACTCAATATTTCCCTCCGTAATACACCTATCCCTTAAACTGGAAGTTAAAATAATTCTCATGATAGGGTTTGCTGCTGCCCCCCATGCCCAGCATTAATATTTCAATGGATACCAGACATCATTCTAAGAAGCAAATTGTAATTTGACAACTCTCTAGATACTTCAGTCTTGGTATGCTACGCCTTCTAAAATAACTGCTACCACAAACTTAGTTAAACTATATTCCAGGAGCAGGTGCCTCAGAAGTCTTACTTTTTCTACGGTGTTATAGTTGTGCTGTAAGATATACCAAAATCTTTTAAGATAAGGAGCAGATATCACAAAACAATAATAAACACTTCTAGTCATTAAAATAATCTACGACTAGGAAGCTGAATCAATTTCTTTTGAAGAAAGCCCAATGGTCACTTCAATCCAATGCACAATAAACTATTTGGAAAAAAGAAAGGGGGTGCTTCTCAGCTCTAATATAAGGGAGAGTAAAGCGTGGTGGCTGACGTATCCTAACTGGGCAGCGGACGCATCCACAAGGCACCAGACAACGCATGCACGTGCAGAACTACTAATGTTTGAATGCAGAGCAATTCTAACGCAAGCAAGACACACACCTATTCGTAACACAGAGCAAATACAACACACACTGTTGCATTCACCTGGCTACACAAATGATGCGGAGCTGCTCTCTGTGGATGCAGCCACCATTTGTCTGGGATTTCTAGACGTTCTGGCGTTTTCATTACCTGAAGTCCTTTGGAGTGGGATTTAGGTGTAAACAATCCAGACACCTACACTAGGCAAGGAGGCTCCCTGCAAAGATATCAGAAGGACCCCTAAACAGAACAACCCAGGAATCGTACATGCGGAGCAGGAAACCACTTCAATTAGCCAAGGAGAAGCACTTTGGGGGAGGTGAGAACACACAACTCCCACCTTCACAGCTACAGAGGCATGGAACGAAGAAGGGGTGGCATTCCCGGGGCTTTCAGAACAGCCCGCAATCCGTGACTCACTTTTCTTCCTGACATAGGCTGCCAGGAAAAGGAGCAGAAAGGGTGGAGTTGGAGGGTGACTCCAACCAGGAGCTCAAAGTCCAGCATCCCAGGTACAGGCAAGACTGGCTGGTGCAATTCTGCTGCAAGGGCAGCGCTGGAGATCAACCTGGAATCCAACGCATCACACTTCATTGCCGTCACAACCAACAGTGACATCACACAGCGGTGCTTTTTGGTCTTTAAGCCTCTTTAAATCAACTTATTTTGACAGTCACACAAAATCACTCAATAGTTTAGGTTTTGAAAAGTACTGTATTTAATTAAATATTAGTTGATCAACTACGTGCTCAACTAAATCAACCAAAATGTTCAACTATATGGAATTTAGCATGATTAGAGATTAAGCCTTTAATTTGAATACTAAAATTCACATACTGCTTTATAAAAAGGACCAAGACCCTAAATTTGGTTTACCAAAAAGAAAACATTTCCAACTGCCATTCAACACCTGCCAAGTCACTTGATTACTACCAGCACAGAAGGAAAGTATTTCCAACTAAATTTTTATTAGCACATGCATGAATCCTTGGATATCTCCAATCCAGGATCCAGCATGAACTAGATTTATTTGAGAGACCTGAGTAAATTCTAATATATGGTCATCTCAGGATAGCTTTCCCCTTCCTTGTCAAAGGGCATCTACTTAATCACTAGGCATTTTTACCTCTAACTGAACTCTCAGCTTTGTTAGCGTCTACGTTGTTTATATTTAACCCGGCTCTCCTGGTGTGGGCAGAAGTGTCCAAGAGCATCATAACAATCGTGTGGTTACCTGGTAACAACCCCACAAGTTTAGGAATCTGGCCCCACTGACAGCTATCTCGACGCATAATTGTTTCCTTTGTATTTAAAAAAAGAAATATTGTTGAAGTAGTTGAAGGGAACAATACCCCCTATTGTTCTGTAGCTTTTTCTACTCAAAACACTTCCATCTACTACTTGCTGCTTTTGGTCCAATACTTCTTCCGCTAAGTCTGCTATTGCTAAGGAAATTTTCATTGCCTCCCAGTATTAGATCATAATCTAGTTATGTGAAGGGATCTTTCAAACACCCGCACTTCTCCGGCTAGTCTAAGCGTGAAAAGAAACAGAAGCAAATCCACGGAACTGATAAAATGCAATAGAACAATTTGTTATCGGCTAATGAGACTCTTTCAACACATGGTTACTAAATATTTGTCCGTATTTCTACAATGTTTCACTTCATTGCTGACAGATTTCGATGACTTAAACCAATTTTCTTCAAACCTTCCAAAAGATTTCCTGACCTTTAATTCTTCAAGACAACCCAGCTATGTGCTTAATAAAACACTGTAAGGATACCTGCACAAGCTACAAGGCATGTCAACGAGCATATGAAGGGTCACCCAATATTCTCTCCCAGCAAAAGCAGAAATCAATCGACTACTGGCAATGAGAACGACTCTGACACCAGCCCCTGCTTAGTCCTGTGCTTCCATTTGAGTCAGACTAACTTAAGCATGGCAAGAAAAGTAAACAAAGTATGTTCCTCCTTCTCATCTTCACTAGAGACCCAAGGAAATTACAGGCCAATCATGTAACAGCCCAAGGCATCACCACACAGGTCTGCAAATTCAAGCTGACCCTTTGGCTCCTGAATACTTCTACCTACAACTTTGAGAGCTACTGTGGAAGCTGATGTGTAATAGTACATATTAACAGTCTCAACAGAAAAGCTGAGCCTACAGAAACTCATTTAGCAAAGGTGTCTAGAAGCAAAAAAGTACCAGATCCAAACAACCCAACCCAGGTGCTTTTGTGAATCTCGTTGTCTGTCAGTTTTGACAAGTTAGGTGGGATGCAATTTTTAGCTGGATAGGCACAAACCTAGTGTTGACACAGTTGTACCAAGCAACTATTTATTTGACTTTGGAGAATGAAATAAACTCCACTAGCAAGAGCATGCTTTTGCCAGTAAAAGCTGCATTTATATCAGCAAGGTTTTGCTAGGATCCTCATGTCTTCCCCTTTCATATGCTTAAACAGGCAATTTAAAAGCTATTTGATGTTTTCTCCTGCTCAAAGAAGCCTCTAAGATAATTCCCTATCAAAAATGAAAAGCTGAAGTATGTCTGTTATACAGTTTTTAATTTCTAATGCACGACTGACTTCCAATATACACCATATTATATAATTATATATAGTTTTTACATATATATATACGCATATATATATATACGCATATAAAAAACACTCAAAACCTCCAAGCACTTAAATGACTACTATAATATTCAGGATCAAATTACTGCATGCAGGCAAAAACAAACGCCAATGAAGTGATCTCAAATGTGAATTATGTCAATAAAAACATTGGTTGTAGACAGGTCAGCAGTAACCAGCTATTTATGTTTTGCAAAATATTTTGCAGATTTAAGAGATTAAATGTCCTGCTAATGGTAACAGCCAAGTACTTTTGTTCTGTTTTGTTTTAAGAGGAAAAACACAAAGACAGCTGTTGGTATAGCCGATCAGAGAAAGAGTTCAGTACCACAAAGAGAAAAGATACTCATTGGAAGACACATTAAGCAAAATTCTGTGGTAGTGCCCCAATAACACAAGCAATACCAAAAACCATCTACCATGCTCGTTGTGAACTTAGCTCCGTTCCAGCCTGCACTGAACTGCTGTGCTCCAACACTGCTTTCAACGTTAACTGAGTTCAGAGTTCTCCACCAGCCTTGAAACAGAACCGTTTCAGTGTATTTTACAGTATCTTAGAGCAAATAGGTTAAATGCAATAGATGGCTCAAGAATAAAGACAAAGCAATAGAAATGAGAATGTTACAGAAAATAATTCATTGCAGTTTTTGTCTCGAAATCTCTTCTTTCCATTACACATACCAGTTCAGGAAGGTTTCATTGCAGTAAAGAGACTTTCTGAAGATAGAAGGTGGTAGGCAAAATTTCAGATATTCAATCTGTGGTCTAAGAGAAAGTCAAAGGGCACATTCTCCTGGTCATGAGCAAATAAAAAAAATTTTAAAAGATTCTTAGATTAAATGTAAACCCAAAGAATCTTAAACTGAAGGTCCTGCAACATGCTCCATAAGGAAACTGTACTTCTATCTTCTTCCTACGATCTGTTCAAGACTATGCTACACAGCTAAAAGGAGTTTATACAACATTACTGTGAGTCCTCTCACAAAATAACTAAAAATGTACATGATTTGAAATTATCTTAATGATTTAAAAGTAGGACAGACTTCCGGGAAAGGGAATATCTTGGCAGAAGTGGAAAAAGATGGTGATACAACAGCATTATAGAGTTTTAGGCAGCTGACAGATGGCATAATTAAGTTTAAAGTTAATTAAACAGTCATTCAAAGAAGAGAAACAACGTAGACCTACATTTACATGCATGTGCTCAGCCAAAATGTAAATTCTATGCAAATGTCCTGAACTGAGGGGATGACATATTGAAATTCAGGTGCCAGAATCATCTCCAATGCCCCACCAGTTCCCACTAATTGACCCATTATGATGGGCCACTAGGGCTCAACCACAGCATAAATCTGAGCTGTAACTTTCCACAGTCTAGACAAATCAAAATAAAACAAGAAGACAGCCTCAACACACAGCTCTTAAATATGATTTTAGAAGTGGTTCGAAGCAACAGGTTCCTCTAGCAGCAACCTAACTGGTTACAAGGAACCCAGCTCAATCTAACAGCTCCACCTGTGCCAGCTAGCAGCTTGTGCACCAGTGAGACCACATCTGTGCACCAGGACACAGTCAGGCTGAGAGTCACCCATGCACCCAGGAACAAACCCAGAGGGCACCTCTTGTCCTGCCTTTCTAGGAGAAGGTGGCTCTCTAAGCATTTTTGGTATTTCTCCATGATGCAAAGAGTTGAACATCCAAGGAAGAACAGGCAGAGAAGGAATACTGTCCACATGGGAAAAGCTGGGTACAAAAAAGCACTCTGCCCCTGAGCCGGTGTCTCCCAGGAAGGGGAAATGGACTGTCATGGTTTGTAGTTGAGTTCATAGGGCCATGAGCTGTTTTTGGAGGGGACCATGCCATCACAATTAGTTGTAAAAATTCAGACATTGCAGCAATCTTACGAAGTGCCATCGAGGAAGAAACATCCCCATTCAGAGCTGGAGGTATCCACAAGAAGTCAGTAGCAGAGACGCGTATCATTCCCAGATCCACGCTCAGTTCAGCACTCTGCATGGTGTTGCCACTGCTCTTTTCCTCTAAGCTGTACATGCTTATTTTAAAGTATTGTGCTGCATGTCCTTAGATTTCAATATGGAATTAGGAAAAAACAAAAGTGCTCTTGCTGACTTACTTTCCAAAAGGGCTCATGCCTTGAAAAACTGAGATGAAGAAAAAAGCACAATGCGTTATTTTTGCTGTGAACAACTATACTGCAGAAACTACTCCCAGTCGCCAAGATCATGTGCCCACTACACCACTCCTCTTGCAAAACGCTTCCAAGCATCCTGATGCTGCAGGATTTTGACTTTAGTAACTCACAGACAATAAACGCAGTTTTATTCAATCTCAGCAAGGTTTGTGTTACAGGAATGCTATACAGCTACAAGAGCCAAAGATACCATTCCAGACGCTGAACTAAAGGTTGGTGACGAAACTCATTTAGTAGCAATAGACTAAAAGTTTATCAAAATAGTTACTGTGCTCCAGCTGCGTGCAGCAGCACAGCGGCGTTGTCAGGGAGGGGATACAGCTCTTCTGGTTTTCAGGACTCTTTGTGAACCTGCTCCACCCTGCTCGTGACCTTCTGACCACCTACTCCGCCTGATGACTGCACTCCTCCAGGCTTCCACTCCTGCCTCCTGATGTGGGTCAGGGCTGCTTCCACTGCCCCCTTATCCTTGCTTTCTCATAAATCATCTTTGGCAGTATTTTTCTCCATTTCATATAGCAGCTATGCTTTGAAAAGGCTTGTTCAACACTTCAGGAAAAACACTTCAAGAAAAACATTTAAACGTAATATTGAGGAAGTTCTCTCTTTGACTTCTCTGGGCTTCAGTACTTTGAGGGAAGCAAGTGGCTGGAAGATGAGAGGAAGTCAAGAGGCCTTGAAAGAGAGAATATCTGACGGGAGGTGCTAACGTACCAGAAGATGTTAGCAGATGAAGAAATGAAAGAACTGCTTTCAGAGACTCAGATCCTGAGGTTACCAAATGAGCTGTAGAATAAGATGCTTGCTGAAGAAGCATACCCTAAACTCTACCCATTCAACGTAAGTCCTTAGGATCGTGGCGGAAAAGATGTCTAACAAAACACAAACGAATAAAAATACATCACTGCTGCCAGCTTGTATCTGTAGAGAGCCTGAAATACTTTCCAAGGCATGACCTGCCCCATACATCCATGGGCTGCAGCTGCTTGTGTTGACTTTTTCCTTGGGCACTCTGGAAGTGTGTATTTTTGTCACAGAAGACTCGTCATGCAATAGGTTTTGAACATTTTGTATTCCATCCTGCCCCAACCACATTTCAACTCTCTGTAGCTTGGATTTCCCCACAAGAGGGAGTTAGGGACATGCATCTCACAGCATTTCATGGAGCTAATGAAGAAGGGGCTGGATACAGGAGGGCAAGAGATGGACACTAGCACATGGAACAAGGGAGGCAGAAGCACAGGCTGCGGAGTTGGGCAGCAGTGAGAACCCTGCACCAATTAAGGCCTACAGAGGAAATGCAATTAGCTGCTGAAGCCAGCCGCAAAGCATCCGCCCTACCTTGGTACCCGCAGCAAAAGAGACGTTCTGAAAATTCTCAGAACAAAAGGCCCAAGCTGATCAGGGTGTGCTGACCTCAAGGATAGCAGAGGACAGAAGGCTTTTTCAAATTAATCCCTGTTTGAAGCGCAGTGGTTTTGGTTTTTTGGGTTTTTTTTTGTTAGGTAGAGTTTGCTATGAAGGCTTTTCAACTTGCCAGTAACAGCCCACATACCACAACTCTTCATGAAACTGTTCCAGTGGTCATTTACCCTCACTGTTAAATTGCACTTTATTTCAAGCCTGGATTTGTTTAGCCTCAAATGCGTTATATCATAATCTGCTCAACTGAGTAGCCTATTATTGAACATCTGTTACCCATGTAGGCAATTTACTGAAAGCTCCCTTCCCCCTAGCATCTCTTTGATAAGTAAAGCAGAGTTCCTCAAATCATTCACTGATGATCCCAGCGTTTTAATCTTCCTTGTGGCTCTCCTCTGAGTATTCATCAACTCATTACCATCCTCCCTGAACAGAGGGCATCCCCACAGGATACAACACTCCAGAAGCCGCTGCTGCCATGCCAAAGACACATGCAGACCTCACTCCATCTTGCGATTCCCATGCTCATACATCCGATGCTCATACATTACCCTCTCAGCCAAGTTTCACAGGAGGGGGATGTTCAGTTGATTAATCAAAAGCTCAAAACTTTTTTTCCAAGCTGCTGCTTCCCACACCAGGCTCCTTGCACTGCGAGCATGGCTCTACACAGGCCCAATAAATGGATTTTGTTTCACCTGCTCCCAGTCTGCCAAATGATCCAGACAGCTGTCAGTAACTGCTCCTGTTATTCACTACTCCCTGTAGTCTCCAAGTCATCCAAAAAACTCTCAAACTTGTAATTTTTCTTCCTGATCATTGACAAAAGTGTTAAAGAGCATAGAATCAGAATACGACCCTGTAGGAACCACCAGACACACCTGTTGGTTACAATTCTCAATCTATAGCTGCATTTAATTACTTCAGTTGAACCGTTTTTAAACCATTATACAAGCACTGTGATTCTGTTATGCTAACACATCCACACTAGGCACCTATACCTTTATCATCAACAGACTTGTAATCTCATCAAAAATTGATATTGAGGGAGTTTGATAGGATCTGTATTACATAACTTCCTGCCAATTCACATTAAAGAACAAATTTAGTACAAATTAAAGATTTAAGTCAATTCTTAAATCAAGCAAATAGGCTTGTATCAGCCTATTATTTTTCTGGGACAGACATCAGACTGACAGGTCTAGTTACGTGAGCTAAATAAGGAAGGCTTAACGCCAGAGATTGGAGCTGAAGAAAAAGAGAAAACAAAACATAAGTTAAAATTAAAAAAATAGGTTAATAGTAACCTGTAAAAAAGTGTTTCCACGGACGTGCATTTTCACATGAGCACTATCACATGACAAAAGTTACTCCATGAAGATAAAATAACTTTGCTGCCAAATGTAAGGGCTTCTCCTACATAGTTCAATCCTGTTGCACCACAGTGTACGTACGACACTGGTGATGGGCATGGAAGACAGTTATTAGATCACATACAAAAACACAGTCCCCGCAAGAGCAAGGTCTCATCTCCCCAAGAAAGGATACATCAGATATTAACTCACACACTATAGCTGATCTTAGCCAAAAACATTACAGTTGCACAAGGTTCAGGAATGCAACACTTTTCTATCAAAAGCAACACAGAAATTTATGTTTGTGATGACATTGCTAAACCGTTAGAGAAACGAGCATCCTAGTTTTCGTGTTTCTCAGATGAGGCCATACAGTAAATCCAGCTTTCCCCTCCTCTCCCATATCTTATTACTATGATTAACGTCATCTAAAGAACATTACATTGGACCTGGCAAAGATTATCGACATTTAAAAGATTTCCACAGCAACCAACATTCTCCATTTATTGAGCTGATTCTATGGCCTTTATTAGATTGCTGGCTCATATTTACTGGTGCCAGATAGGGAGATAACAGCATTCTTAAGTGCTGAATTTCACCACACAAGAACTGGAAGGCTCGCCACTAGAAAGCAACGTTATCTTAAGTTTGCCTTATGAAAAAAGCAAAGCAGAAATTGTGGTTCTTCCTTCAGACTTCCCTCAGAGGAACAAAGGCAAATACAAAATCAGGTGTATGATGGAAAGACAAAACCCCTGAGATTTTGTCTTCTGGCTCAGCCTGGTATTTCTTGACCGGTTGTGCCCATCAAACATCCAGGAAAGTCATCTCAGGACATTTCCTTTACCATTCCTGCACCTTTCAAACACTGGTGCAGCTACAAACTCATCAACACCATCCAGCAGCACTAATTTTTTGTTGTTGTTTGGGTGTTTTTTTAAAAAAAGCTAGGATGCTAAACACCAGCCTGATTGCCAAAGAACGCTCCTCTATGGAAGCCGCCCAAGTTGTTTAAGTACCACAGGCTGGGCACATAAATGCCAAGCATCAGACAGACAATAAATCAGAAAAGGCCATGGAAATCTTCTGCTGTTGCAGATGAGGCCTGTTGCTACCCGGGAGCTGTCTGTTTCTACTCAGGGGGCATGCTGACCCTGACAGATGGGCAAGATACCTCAACCACATCATAAACCTGTGAAGCTTTTAGTGAGGGGAGCCTCAGGAGGTTACCTAGCAAAGCTGGTGGTGCTGTTCTTCGTGAGGAGGTGTCTGCAGCTACCAACTCTGCACCCAGCCCTGTGATATCTCAACTTATTTCACAGCAACCCGCCACTGGAGAAACACAAGCATCCTGCTCCACCCAAGCTTTTGGCATCAATAAAGTCACCCCACTGTCTCGCAGGTACTCAAGCTCCTGAGATCCTTGAAAATTCTCGTGCAGCTGGAAGATGGTGTTTCCAAAGAACATGCTGCACCCCGTGTTTAGAGGGCAGTGCTTTTATGCAGATGTTTTTTAGGCTTTCCAGCAGACTCAGGAATGCACTATTTAACAGCAACATTCCCTCAAAAACAGGACTGAGAAGCACACATATCCAAAGCACAACCAAAACTTTGTTGTCCCAAATAAAACACATAGCTTGGTCTAAACTCCTTACTGAAAAGAGCAATACTTGAAAAATACTTAAGATGAAGTTCCACGTAGCAGCCGTGCAAATCTCAGCTACTAGCATGTGACAGACAGATGGCTGCAGAAACAGCTAGTACTTCTGTCCTCAAGGAAAAGGGGTTGTAAGCCCTTTTAGTTCAGAAACATCAGTCAGTAGTCAGCCTGAAAAGAGATTTTGATGACTAACTCTTGATTGAAGTAGGAAAACCCTTAGAGCTTTTGATCAAATAAAAGAAAACAACCCAGAGGACTTCATAAAAGACTTTTTCTAGCAAGGAAATTTAACCAAATCTTAACACCCCAAAGACCTAGAGGATCAGGAGATACAGCGAAAATACTGGGCAGGGAAATTGCATTAGATGAAAACCTATGAGCATTATAATTAATGATTTTAGAAGTCATTTTAGCTTGATTTTCTGCTTTATTAGGGTTTGTATGAAAAGAAACTTCAGAACAGAGGGCTTTATGGCAATTATCCTGGCAGACATTATAGTCGCACAGAAAGGAGCAAAAATCTGTTGAATGCATCTACGTGCAACTTCATCTTCCTAAAATTTGAGACTGCTAATATCATACATTGACTCCAATATGCAGTTTCGGGACTGTCTCACATTTCAGAGAAGGGACAACAGAGGGTTGTTCAAACTCAGCTCTCTCAACTGCAAAGTTCTTTGGACAAACCAGATGGTCACATCCTACATTAAATCTCTGCAAGACCCTGGGGAGTTGGGGGAGGGGGGAGGGAGGTGGAAAAACCCCAGAAGAGAGGAACAAAGATGAATTCTTGATAAGCCAGCGAGAGAGGGCAAAAGAGACCGCAAGAGGCATACTGTCATAGTAGAGGGGCTTCTCCCCTTTTAACCAGGGAGAAAAGGAAACTGGCTCCTTCAGAGAGGGGAAGGATCCTTAATTCCTCCACACAGAGAAGAAAGCAAGGCACAGAAGTGCTCATAGGCATTTTATTGTGCTGTCTAGGTCTGTATTTATTGCTGCATTCTGCACAATTGTTTGGGGATCTTTACAAAGCCCCTGTTATCAGTCAGCCGTAAGAGATAACATCTCTTATAGCAAAGAAGACACAGATAGATAGATAGATCTTTATAAAAGATATATAAGATATGCCTGTAGGGAATCTGGAGCAGACACTGAACCAGAAGACCTAAAACTGCAGAGAGGCAGGTGCTATGTCTATAAGCCTGTGTCCCAAACCCACAGCGGGGAAGGAACCTACTGAGCACAAAGGAAGGTAGAAAAAAAGATTTGCCAGGAGGCGGAAGAAAAAACACCAGATCCAGTGCAGGAGGAACCAGCTCATGAATAACAGGGGTACTTCACTCATCATGACAGAGTCTTTACTGATAAACAAGGTGTACCAAGAAATAGAGCAGTATGGAGACTCCTGTTAGAGTCAGTCAGTTGGAGTTACATGTCAACTTTTAATAATGAGGGGGGAAAAAAGCAGCTCAGAGCAACTTCTACATAGTTCAGCATCCAGCCTCCAAGAAAGAGCACCAAGAATTTCAAAGATACATGCACCAGCTAGCAAGGTTAAGAATATTCTTCTAAACCCAGGAAGATGGTTTCCTTTTCTAAGCTGGAATCCCTCTTTCTATCCTCTCGCACCAAATCATGGATGTCCTCATTACCCACATCGAAGTCTGCACTGAAGCACACCATGATTTCCACCTTGGTGTCTCCAACAGCAGGGTCCATTTGGCAATTACAGATAGCACAGGACAGTGCTACTTGCAAGTTTTAAACATGTTGTTCCTTGAATTCACACAAAACCAGAGCTCTCAAGTCAGCCTTTTCATTTACCATTCATTACACTTTAAGCGTAGTATGTCAGCATAGCTGAGCAAGCCCCTGAAGATCAATACTCTGGAAAAGCATGCACTCTCTGGGATATCAGAAGAGACTGGCATATTCACAGCCTCCTGACTCTGTTATTAAATTACTTCTATTTCCCAAGGTAAGGCTTGGGGCCCTACAGTACAGAATGGCAAAGGCAGTCATGACAGAGGATAAAGCTATGTACAGTTTAAAATTAGCTTCTCCTGTAAAACATCCCACCAGATGCAGAGTCTCCTGTGCTTAGCTTCTCCCTCTACCACACCTTTACTGAGATTACACAGCACTGAGGTAGTGGAGAAAGGTAACAGCTGAATCATGAGTGAGACATATACCATTTGGAAGAGACAGTGAGTAATTTTGCCCATTTGATACCTTGGTGATTTTCTTTTGTTTAGGACCAGAGGTTCTCAAACTTTGGGAATTAGCAGATCACTACCAGGGCTCCTCAGTGCTGCCAGTGGAGAGCAGCATATTGCTGGCAGGGAGCTCCTGAGGTCAGCAGCGCTTGCTCCGACTCCACTGACTGCTCTGCATTCCCCCAAGGCCATCAGAACTGCTGCACCATTGAGGGGGTGTTGACGAGGAACAGCCCTTCACTCCCCGGAGCCTGCTCCATGGCACTCAAAGGGTTTTCTCAGCCTTCAGCATGTTTGCCTTCAATTTTAGCATTTTCAGTTTTAGGGTCATTGCAAACCTGACTATGGCTAAGTCTGAACTGAAGAACTGTTAATAAGAGGATAATGAAACAAACCAATATGAAGAGAGATGCTTGGCTTTGAGATTAGTTCAAAGAGCTTTTTGGAAAGCCTACAACAGCCTGAAGAGAGTTAATTTGTGAGGAAATGTCACTACTGAAAAGCTGATATGCCTCACCACTATGACAGAAGCAATTCTTGCCACCATAGTTTCACAAGCCTTGATTTAAACTGATCAAACCAGACACCTGCCTATGCAAAGTAATATGACTTATATCAGCATCAAGAGAAAAAGATGAGCTTTGAAGTGAGAGAATATTAATCTGGTACTGTGATGTACGAGTTCTTATGCCTAAGCACTTGCATATTGTAAAACCTTCATTTCACTTGAACAAGAGTGCTAAAACATACTCAAACTGAAACAGCAGGAAAGAGGTTTCTTTGAATCAGATATATTTTTTTTCCTTTTTCTTTCCTCCCCAAGAAACTGTTTTCATGTCCCTCCAAGTGTTCTGGAACGTAACCAGTCTCAACTATGCAGGGGGAAGAAAAGGAAGGGTGTCACTGTTAAGCAAATAATTTTCCAATAATCTTTCCCACAGTGTGAGTTTTCCACCTGGGAGGTCAAACATCAGGGTCAACATTTTCTGCTCTAGCTCTTTATACTAAGTTTCTAAATAAATAACTGGTTTTCAGAGGGTTTGTACAGCCCCATTCCCAGCTAGAGCTGTAGAGAGCTGCAGGTGCTTGCTTTGAAAGTCAGACTACAGTTTCATTTTAGGCTAAAAAAATCATATATGCACCTATCATTTTCATGGCTACACTTTTAAGTCTTCTAGACTTTCCATTTAATAGGCTTTTTACAAATGCAGTTTCTTGAAATTTGGGACTTCATTTGTGGTGAGGGAAAATCTTTTTCATCTACTTACACCTTTATTAGACTTGCTCTTTAAACAGGTATTCTTGCTTCCCTAATACACAAGTGGGGCTTTCCAGGAGGGGCAGGAAGGGTTAAGATCACACTTCTCCCACAGCAGAAAAACACACATACCATACCAGCTTAGGAAAGCCATAGAAAACAATACACAAACCATTGCAGTTTGCTCCATGAACACAATGAATCCATGAAAGACGCACTACTTTGAACAAGCTTATCAATTCAGGACAAATTTGAGTCTAAAACACTGTTTTAGAAGTTTACCTTGATCTTTCAGGGTGGGAAGGAGATTAAGAGTATAAAACACTGTTACTGCTGAGACCTACAGTACATACTCCTGCATAACTTCTCCCCAGGGACGACTGTCTCATGAGTTGATGAGCTAGAAACAAGCCCTTGTGTTTATTTCAGAAGAGACTAGAGCACCCAACAAGGTCTCCAGGGGCCAGGCTTGGCTTTGGATCGGGAATGCAGGAAACGCCAGGTAAGCCTTCCACTAAGCTCAGGGCACTTCTTAAAACTGCTCAGACAGGACAGTGCCTAAGCAAGGCTCCTTCTGGGAAGCACTCCAGCTACCTAGTTTGGAGTGGCCGGTCCCAGGAGAGGGCTCAGGGCTGCAGCAACGACCTGTCACAGCAGTGTGAATAACAGGACATATGGGACAGAAGAAGATGTGCCAGAGACCTTTCCCACTAGAGCACCACTCTAAGAAGGTGCCCTAATGTCATGCTTGCCCACAAAAGCAAAGGCCCTCACAACCAGCGTGCAAGCTTTAGAGCAGAAAGCTATTTACTTTTTTTTGGTAGTTTGCTTTCTGACAGTTTGATTCCCTGAACTAGCTCACTGCAAGATCAGGCAGACACTGGTGTTGGCAGAAGAGAAGAGAAGCGGAGTCCAGACCCACAGCAGCCCCAATTTAGATTGGCTTGGTCTGCTCTGGGACCAAATCTCAAGACTCATGCAGTACCCATGCAATTAGTTTGCACAGTGTCAATTTAAACTTCTGTAAAGTGCATCACTTAACATTAACAAACCGACTAGTCTAAATTTAACATTAGCATGGAATGTCTATTAACTGCTCTTCCCCACTCACCAAAAGCTACTAGCTCCCTGAAGAGTAGAAGGCAGTAAAATTTATTATAACAGACTAGCATAATAAATACAGAAGTGTTACAATGAGGCATGCAAAAAAAAAGTCCTAAAAATCAGGCTCATCAACAACACACATCATCAACAATCACATTAACATAACCTGCTTGTGTTAAACATCTAATTACGATGTGCCTTGCGAGAACTCATGAAAGTTCACCAACTTAAGCACACAAAGTTTCACGGCCAAAAATACAGCAAACCATGTAAGAAGCGTATTACTTGCAACTCTTGAGTGATGGGGCATAGTTTTACAAGGTCGATTTAGTTAAAAATTTACTTGATTTCCAATCCAAGAGTTGTGATAGGCCTCAGGCCCATCTTACCCAGCTGAGAAATCAATCTCTTTACTACTTGTTACAGAGAATTAAATGCAGTGACATTTATGAGCTTCTGCAGTAGGAGCTTGTATAAGTGCAGGCTATCCAAGTATTTCACTATAAATATCATTCAGAGGAAGTTTTAACCCATTATACTAAGAGACAAAAGTGCCTGGCTTTCATTGCGTGTTGATTTTTTTTTCTTAACAAAAGATTTTATATATGCCCATAAGCAGACTTTTCCCCCCCCAACATTGCATTTGAGAGACATTCACTGTACCACAACAAGATGTGGTCCCTTTGTTACTAACAGCTAAGTTATTGGCGTCAACACTCTTAATCCAGAATCAGTTGTCATACAGGCATCTTGGTCCCCAAGTACTAGATGGACTTGGGCTCACTGCAAAGGCTAACCAGCACTCCAGATCCAAAGAGGTGATGCAGAGGGAACCATGACTCTGCCCTGAATCAGCTCAGATCCAGCAGTCTTATTAATTTGGACACTACACCACAGAAATTAGGCTCTCCTAGTCTTGAGCCGGTCCTGGAAGCAGCACAGCCACATTCACAGAGCTTACGCCAAAAGGATTAGGTCCTGCCAGAACCAAGCTGGCTCCACATGAAGCCATTTGCACATGTTTGCACATGCAGCATGGCTTACTTGTAAACCAGGACAAAGCCACCCACAGGTAACTAAGGGCTGACTGGCTCGTGTTAACTCACTCATGACTAACAGACACATCACATTCAGTTCCACTGTAATCGTAGCAAATGCACCAAACAGTTCATTAGCTTGCACTCACCTTGGGTTTGACCAGAAGACAAGTGACTTGTTTTCCTGGCATTTGCTGCCAGCACATCCCCACTAAACTGCTCAGTCAACAAGTGTCCAGCTGCTGTATCTGTGCTGGCAGGACACCTGCCTCGTTTCTTATGCTTCTTCTTCCACATGTCCTCCTCATCCTTTTCTTCAGAACCAGAAGACTTCTGCAGAGCAGTACTGTGTCTCAGGCTGTTCGATACTCTCCCACCCAGGGCATCGCTCATATTTAACAAGTCAGCTGCAGCTCCATGCTGGCTTATGTAGTAGTCTTCCTCCACCTCCAGGTCACCTTCTGGGCTAATATTGGCATTTTTTTTATGGTGACATCTGCTCAGAGTATTTTGGGGTTTATCTTCATTCAGTTTCTCAAATCCTCCAGACATAGGTTGTTCCAGATGAGATGTTCTGACCGGTGAATAGCTGTGCGCGTTCAACCCATTCCTCGCCACACCATCCTTCACCAGGCCTCTCTTCAGGGATGGTTCCAGATCCAAGCTGGAGTCATTGGGAGCGTTCTCTTCCAGCTGCATCTTCTGCGCAATGTGATTCAAATAGGACCGGAATCGGCCACTGTGGTGCTTTTGCACAAGCCTAGCATAAGCATTCTTCTGAGGAATGGTGGGTTTGCTTAATCCCTCTTTGGTACCTTGGGCAGAAGCACTTCTCACATACCCCAGCTGATCCATAGTGTAGTAAAAGGCCCGGACTTCAAAGAGTTGTAAATAGACACAGGGGGGAAAAGGGTTATTTTCTCAAAATAAAGGGTCAAAGAATTGATTATGCTAACAGACATGAAAGTTCACTAAATAACAAGGCATTGACCTTTACAGAAATTGCAGGATGATAAGATACTACACTGGGGATGGGGGTGTTAAAACACAATCAAGTCAACAGCTGCCTTGTATTAAATCATTGTCAGAGACACAGGAGCAAGCTTGTAAGCTGTATCTGTCCATAAGCCACACAAAACAGGGATTCTGTCCAGATGCTTATATCCCAAATATAAATGATTCCTATAATCCTCTATTCCTTGCCTTTGAAAAAGCCTAGCAAATAAAGGCAGTAGCTGACAGACAGTATTAGATGCATAAACTTAGAGGCTACCAGGAGTAAAATCTTGTCATGTCCAACCTGGAGTCTTCAAAAACAACTGCATCCTTACTGAAGTGCTCAAACGTTGCAATAAAAAGAACATATATTGCCTCTTACTTCACTTCACATACATATATTTCTACAGTGACTGACTCTACCAGATAATTTAGGACACTTGCTTCAGATATCAAGACTAACCATTTCAACTTGTCATTCTAGCCATAAACCCACTCTCAGTGTAACTGACATAAAATAAATTCTCCAGCACACCTAAACAGCTTGCAAGAGCTCATCATTCTTAGTGATTAAGACACACTGACTACCACTCCATCCAGCACCAGTTTCTGTAGATAGTATTACACTCCCACCTTTTTGGCATGAGGGTGGATCAAGTGTCTTTTGTTTGTCTCAGCTGCTCTACCTTTTAAGTTTTTGGAGGGAAACAGTCTAGTACATTTTCCTCGACACTACTACTAAGGAAAATCGTAGGCAGGGACAAGACAAATCAGTGATTTTTTCTGTATCTAGCATGAAAGAGAAATACAAATATTGATAATGAAGCCCCGTACTGACGTCTCTCAGAGCAACTGCTGTCTTCCGCAGGATTTTATAAAAATGCCTTTTTTCTCCTTCGAGGCACATTAGAAGCTGAACTGTTGTATTTCACCCCAGCTGTTACGTTGAGAACTTCAGGGCCTCACTGTGACCTCTTATATGCCAGAATTGATAGGCACTGGACTCTGTGCTGAAATAAAGGATACTGTCCATTAACCCTCTCTTTTTTCGCTTCTCTAAGCACGGGGGTGTTGGTAGGGCAAAGCACAGAGTTCAGCAGGAAAGAAGTCTACACTCCCTTCCCTACTCCCACCACACTTGGAACTTATCTTCTCCCTTACCCATCCCTCTTCCCTCTTTTGCTGCGGTTGCACAGAGGACAAGCACCCAGGCACTTTCAACCTTGCACGTATTGCCTGGGAACAGGCCATCCAACAGAGACCAGGGGTTGCAGAGCTGGTTCCTCCTCAGAGTGCCTGCTCTGGCCCTTTCAGAGAAACAACACGCATTGCAACTTGATTTATTAAGTAATTGAGCACGGATGTGAACAGACTTCCCAATACAAAGCAAAAATAAAAAATCCCTGAATAAATAGGAAAAATTCTTTGTGTGGTTTGTGATTCTTTTTCCTAAGATTTTCCATTGTTGCTGGCCAATAACTAAACTTTTCTAATAGACTGACCTGCTACAGAGCTATTACAAAACCCTCACACGGGTAGGTCTACAGCAAACTTTCTTTTAACGTCATCTTCACCAGTTGCCAATTCAATAGAGGTAGATAGCATTTATAAAAGCCAGTGAGAATACTCTCCAAACGCTGATTCCAGCATACATAAGTTTGCCATCTTTACCTACAAGTAAAGAATAAAAATTTGCTTCTTGCCACCACTACAATTTATGTCTTGTTAATTACATTAATGATTAAGAATTGTAACGCACACAAGAAAAGGTCTCACAAGTCCCCTAAAGATTACAGCTTCATTATTAGCTTCCCACAAACTCACAGCTTCCTAGCAATTGGGCTGCAGAGTGAGGATACAGGTAGGTAAGCGGTATATCCACCCTGCCCAGCTCCAGCAGGCAGGGCAGAGATGCAGATACGCTTGGCAGCGGGAAACACCACTTCACATCTCTCAGCAACCTCCAGGAAAGTGCCAATGGAAGGTGCTCACTTAACCATTTTGGAAGAGCAGCATTAGCCTTCAACACCCGCACATCAAGCTGTGAACACAGGATTTTTCCAAGCACGCCACAGGAGCGAGCACAGGCACATCTGCTACAGCACGAGGGGCACCACAGGGGCGGGGGTTCAAGAACCTGCCTTCTGCAGCCTGCTGACCACGACAAGCCCAAGGGCCTCCCCCTCCACCCACTGCCTCACCTGCCGCGCACGAAAGCTACTTCTTTCGTGTGGAGCAGTAACGAGCACGTCGGGGACTCAGACCGGACTATCGCCGCCTCGCTGCAGCGCCCGCGCCGGGACCTGACCGCGCGGGAGGAGCCTTCACCCCGGAACGAGCCGCCGGGGCGACGCCCGGCCTCGGGGACCAGCACAGGCCCGGGTGGAGCCCCGCCGCGCCGCGCCGCACCTCGGGATGGCGGCGGCAGCGCCGCGCTGACGGGCCCGAGCGGCACCGGGCCCTGCCGGGGAGCTGCCGCCCGCCGCCAGGGACCCCGGTGACGGGACCCGGAAAGGGGGGAGCAGCACGGCTAGGCCCAGCCCCCACCACTCACCGGGCCAGCCGCTCCCCCCACCGCGCCGCGCCGCTCCGCGCCGTTTAAATGTCCCAACGCCCCCCCCGACCACTTCCGGGTCAGAGGCAGGCTACGGGCCGCGGCAGGGCCCAGAAGGCCTCAGGTGCGAAGCGCTCGCTCCCAAGCTGGCAGGGCAGGCGCAGGGCAGGCGCAGCCCCGCGGCCCCTCCGCACCCACGGCGGTGGCGGGAGGCTGGGGCAGGACTCCCCCCCCAGTGCCCCACAGCCCGGGCCGGAGCCCCCGGGAAGCCTCGGTGACACGGGGCGGGCTGCGATCCCGTGGGCCCTGTGTGCAGCACCTGGCGCAGCCCCAGGCCTGGGGGCCCTGCCCTGAGGGAAGGGGGCCATGAGGGGGCCCCCGCAGGGGGCCAGGCTGCCCCAGCCCCTCTCACCCAAGGGAGGGGGCCACTCGCAGGCAGGGCCCGTGGAGGAGCCCCCACAGCCCTCGCAGGAGCAGGACGGTCCCCGGGGCTGGGGCACAGCGGGGGCAGGTCCTGGGGATCGGGGGGGGGGGGGGGGGGAGAGCGGGCTGAACGGCAGGCAGGAGGCCCGGCCGTAAGGAGGCTGGTGGGCTGCCCCTAGGGCTCCCGAGGCGGGAGGAGAGCCTGTCTTGGGTCCGCCCGGACCGCCAGGAGAGGGGAGCTGCCGGGAGGGCTCAGGCTTGGCTTGCAGCCCCACTTCGGTTAGTGGCAGTAGGCAACCAGCCTCAATCCTCACAGGGCCAGGGCACCATGGGGAGTGGGAGAGGGAAAGCGCTGGCCGCACCACAGCGGAGAGCAAAGCCAGACCTCCCCACCAGCCTGCAAAGCCATCCCCAGTTGTTGCAGAGTCACCTTTCCAGCCAGCGCCAGCTGAAGCCTCTGGCATGGTTTTGGTCCAGCTCACTGCCAGTGCTCCTGCTGCGGCCAAAGTTTCTTGTCAGAAAGGCAAAAAAGAATAGCTTTAGCTGATTTAAGATTATAAAGAGGCGAGACTGGTGTTTCAGTTCCTTGGAGACCCTCAGAGCTTTGAGGGCATCTGTGCCTTCAAATGCAGTGTGGGGAAACCTTCCAGAGCTATGTGGCCTCACCTTCACTGCAAAGGAGAGCAGGACAGGCTCTCGCACTCCTGTTTCCTGAGCCACTGGCTTTCCCACTCCCCTAGCACTGGCGGCCAGGCACGCGGCAACCTGTTGAATCCTCCAGCCCATCTGTACTACATCATCCAAGCAAATGACAGTCACAGTTTTGGGTGGCAGTGGCCTGATCTCTGCTGAGATAAGTCAGAGCCTTTGCATCAGAGGGTGACATTAAAGCAAGCGACAGGACTCTGGAGCTGGGACTTTTACTCCCTTCTCCGTCTGTGGCTGCAAGCCTTCCACAGGGATTTGTAGCGGAGTCTGATCCAGCGTTTGGCTGGCTGGGAATAGGTGGTTTGGTCATCCTGCTGTTTTCTGAAACTCAGCCTGGGTTTGCCAAAGAATTTCAGCCAGAAGAAAAACTGGGGCTCAAGAAACTAGCTTCATGGCACCACTCCTGGGAAAGGAATCAGCCTCTTTTGAGCTCTTTCCCTGGGGCAGCCCCTCAGGACGTGGAGGAAGGGTTTGAAGGGGCCTTGAGCTGACATCTGCAAGCAGGGCTCCAGCGGGGAAGGTGTGCTGCATTCAGCCTTTCCTTCAGCAGGAATGTGGGTCTGAGCAGCTGTCTGTGCTGCCCCTTCACTTGGGGTGGGGAAGATGCCTGCTCTGTCATGCCCCACATCGAGCTGGCGTCCATCGCCAGTAGAGGCCACAAGACTCTGTGATGCCTGCTCAGGGCGTAGTGTCACCTGTGACTGCCAGTCCTGTTCCTCCTAGACACACACTTACCTCGAGACCTTCCTGCCAGCTGGCACTGCTGAGCCCTCCCTGAAGCCACGTTGAGAAAGCTGGAGATGGAAAGGCTGGAGGTGAAGTTCTCCACAGCAGCCAAACTCCACCAGGCTCCCCCTGTGCAAAGCCACCCACAGAGCCCCGGGAGGGCAGCTCCCAGCTGGGCTGTGGTTGCCCTGCTGGAGCCAAGGAGGTTTCAGTCTCGGGGAGCGCCAGTCTCCACTGGCTGCAAAGTTCACTTGTAAATACAGTAGGGACAGAAGGAGGCTAAGAGCACTAGCTGTGGCCATCTCACGTCCCTCTCCCTTCCGTTTTATCCTGGTCTCATCTGCAACTGTGATGGGATCTCAGAGCCCTGCAAGCTTGATGGGAAACTTCTGGGGTGAGCTTTGCTGGTGTGAGTTGAGCATCTTGCTGCTGCACAGCTTCAGCAGACAAGACCTATGTAGGCTTTCTCTAGTGGACATTTCATAGAGTAGTCATGGGTCACAGACCCTCCACCCCAAAGGGTCTCTTGCAGTGTGCACAGTTTCTCCCCAGTGGCTGCCCTGCTCAGGGAGGCTGTGAGGATGGGATTCCCAGCCTGTGCTGGACACAGACCGCTCCGGCTCTAGCCCTTGGGTCGGTCAAGGGAGCTGTCCTCAGCACAGCAGTTTTTCCCATGGGGACCAAGGGGAGCACACTGCAGACCTGCCTGCAAAAGCACAGTCAGATCTCCCCGTCCACTGGGGTCCCCCTGGCAAAAGCACCATGTCTTGCTCACGTGAACTGTGCAGAGCCAGAGGGCTGAGCCTGCGGTCCTGTCTGCCAGCACCACTGCTGGTGCTGGGCTGAAAGACAGGCCCAGACTATCAGCTGCCCTCGCTCTGGCAGCTTTGGCCACCTCCAGGAGGGGAGCGAGGGCTTAGCTGAGGGCACATCTGCCCTCTCCCTGGCACACCTGGGAGGCAGCAGCCCCCACACCGGGCACACAGGGAGCAGCAGGCTCCACGCAAGCCAGACAGCAAGCGGCCCTCCTCCATGTGAGCAGAGCTGCCAGTTGCGCAGCAGCTGGTCCCCCCCAGCACCGAGGACGGAGGGCATGCGCCGTTCCCAGCTGGAGCAGGCTCTGGGGGGGAGCGCGGCTGTGTGGGATCGCCCTTTCAGTGGAAGGGTGCATGCTCTTCTCCCTCCTCCCCCTCTCCCAGCCACCACCTAAGTAAAGCGATTGGCATGTGCTCTGCTAAGACGCAGCAGTTGCACGTCCCCAGCTGCGCTGGGCTAGCTCATGTCGTCCCTTTGGGCTGCTGTCCCCACGGGGAGATGCGAGGAACTCACCCACCCAGGAGAGCTGGAGATGGGACAGGGAGGACCCCAGCGCACCCAGCCCCACCAATCCTCTCGCTGCGCAAGCCAGGTGGGAGCAGGCAGCTCCTCTGGCCTCTCCTCACCGCTGAGTCACGCTGTGTCTCTGCTCTTCTTCACCCCCGTGGGGATGGAGCCAAGCCCATAGCTTGGCCAGGCTCCCTTGTGCACCAGGTGGTACCACCAGCTGCAAGGGCTTCAGCACTCCGCGTTCGTTCCACCAGAGATGACAGGCCGGGGTGGGGGGAGTGGGGGGATTCGGCGCTTGTTAGCCTCGCCGCCTGCGTTCACGCCTGCGGTCGAGCAGTGATATCATGCGTGGTGGGAGGGATGCGGCTGCATGGCTGGACGCCTCCATCATCCTTGCCCCCTGCCTCCAGCTGGGCCCGTGTTGCACAAGGAGCTGGCGCAGCCCCCGCAGATTTGCAGTGTGCTGCCCAGCTCCCTGCTCCCAGCAGCGGCTGTGGGCCTGTAAATTTGGCCTGGTCCATGGGGTAGGGGCTGTGTTTGTGCCCCATCTTGTGCTGTGCCCCATCACTGGCCCAGAGGGACAAGAGATAGCACAAGCATGTGTCACCCTCCCAGGGCCCTGTGGGCCCCCAGCAGACCCCTGCGCAGCACACACCCTCCCTTCACACCTTTTGAAAGAGGGCGCAGGCAAACATGGCAGTGGGTGGCACACCAATGCAGGGTCTCGCCAAACCAAATCCCTCCCAGGCAGGCGGGGAAGGGCTGCGCTGCTTCAGTCTCGCCTGCCGCGTTATCTTCCAGCCACATGGTCCTCGTGGCTGCAGAGCAGAAAGGAGCACTCACCTCCTTGCCGTTCCCAGAACCCTCGACAGCAGCTCGTGTGCTTTCTGGAAGGCAGCAGGTCCGTGGGTAGATTTTTCCCCCGCACTCTCCTTCCCCAGGGTCCTGTAGCAGCAAGCCCAGCCTAGTGTCCCGGCTTGCTTTCCCACAGCACAGCATTATCTCACCATCTTCCCCCAGGCAGTGACTGGTAGCTGCTACCAACGTTCATGGCTGGAACATGTTGCAGCACCTCGGCCGAGACGAGAGCTTCGTGGGACTCGTTGGATGGAAGCGCCCTGCTTACGAAGGCTTTGGCTCTTCTGCTGCTTGTGGTTTTGCTGAGGAGCAAGGGCCCGCCCTGAGCTCGTTTACATCAGTGTTAATCAGGAGTGACTGGCCAAGTGGATGGAGCCGCCCCAAGATGACTAAAAGAGGGGAACCCTGGATGAGAGCAGAGCAGTTCCTCTTACAAGTCCGTCTGCCTCCAGCATCCCACCCAGTGGATACAGACGCTACGAATCCAAAAGTCTCCCCTTCAAATCCTGATGTCATCTTTCATTGATAATAAATATTTTGGGTTGCAGGAAATGAAGTGGGGATTGAGAGCAGTGGGGTGCTCTGCCTGTGTCTCTCCGGCGTCAGAGGCTAGACCCACACAATGAGGATATGCTCAAAGGCAGAGCAGAGCCTGGCCACAGGTTTGCTCTGGAGCCTCTGAGCACCCTTAAAATGTTTCAATTACAGCATCTTCCAAAGAGTTACGCCAGAGTCTCACTCGCTTTGACATTGCTTAGGCATGGGGAGCTGTCTGAGACCTTGACCTAAGGAAAGGAGGTATGCTCGGGGGTTAGAGGAGAGGGAGATAGATTTATTACCATAAAGAAGTCAAAAAACATCTCTCCATGACAGATACCTATCTGCTAGCTGTGTCACAACAAATATGGTCTTGCCCCACCTGTCCTTCAGCTTCTCCAGTTTTCTCCCAAGCCCTCCATACCTCTGGGTTGGGAAATATACCACAAAAGATCAGGACTGATGGGTTCCCACCTCCTTTAGACAAAACAGTGCCTGGAGGAATGCCGGCAGCTCTCCCCCAGGCAGGGGGAGACGCCTGACTGGCTGTTTGTCCAGCAAAGGGAAAGGAGAACCAGGCCTCACCAGGGAGGAATAAACAGGCCCAGAAAGAGGTGAAGGAGACAGTGGAGGAGAGAGATGGGATGCTGGGGCAGGGCGTGAGGGCAGCAGGTTCAATGCCTTGCTGCCTTCTGCTCTGCCTGAATTTTTCTCCTGGATGTCTTCAGATCTCTTCCCCTGAAATCCTCCCCGGTTCTAGCTGCTCAGATCTCTTTATAACGTGGCCCTTGGTTTCCCTTAGTCCCTCTCCCCAGAACAAGCCTCCTGACAAAGCTGCAAGCAGTTGTGGAAGAGAAAGCTCTCAGCTCCAGTGGTGACAGGGCACATGGACCGTGTCCCAGGCACCTGTTCCCATCAGGGACGGTGATGGGTTTCCACCACACTGCGGTGCCGGGGAGCTGCCCTGCAGGCGCCTGAGCTGTGGGGCCTGAGGGAAGCCCCCAGGGGCTGGGAGCAGGGGCAGGGGATGGGCAGTGAGTTCAAGCCTTGCCTGATGCTCGCAGAGAGGCAGAAAAGGCACATCTGAGACCAGCAGGGGCTGACAGACCGCACCGCTGCACCAGCCCCAGCCTCACGACCTGCCTGGCAAACCCCAACGACCAGCAAACTCATTGCATGACCCCCCCAAGCCATCACCCTCCCATCCCCTGCCCCATATGCAGGAAAGCACCTGGGCAGCCGCCACGGGGGCCGACACAGGCAGGGGATGCTGCAGGGCCGTGGGCCAGGCAGGGACAGCGAGCAGAGGGGCCGCGGCGGGTCACGCTCCGGCAGAGACCACGCGGCCGAGGGGCCGGCAGGGCACGTCCCGCCGGCCCAGCGCAGGCGAGCGGGGGCAGCCGCCAGCCCTGCTGCTTGCTGGCAGGCGGAGCGGTGAATGAGAGCGTAACTTATCAGTATTACCTCATGTGAAAGCCCTGCGCCTTTGTATCTCAAGCAAACAGTGGCCATTATATGTGAGCGGGCTCGCATTGTTATTCTGTCTGGTTGCAAGAGGTTAGGGCTGTGGAGCCCCGCACGTCCACACGGGCTGCCGTGCGGGGCGGCGGGCAGAGCCCACAGCCGCCAGCGCTCCCCGGCCTTTCCCAGGCATGGCCGAGGCCCAAGCAGGCCGTTATCTGCCTCGCAAGGCTGCGCCGCCGCCTGCCTCGTCCGCGGCACGTCAATCCGCCCCGGCCGCCAGTGGCGGCGTGGCCGGGCTGGCGCCTTCCCCTCACCCCGGCCGGGGCACCGCTCGCGGCCACCTGAGGCCACTCATGTCTGGCCTCCATGCTAACCCCCATCAAAAGAAAAGACGGAAAGCCCAACTTCGGCCTCAACGGGAGCACAAGCCGGAGAGGACCTGTTCCCGAGCACTCGGCCACCAGCGTCCCCAAGACGCCATGGATTTGGCTCCTGGCAAAACAGGGCTCCCCGTGGTCTCTCACGTCCTCCTCGGCCCCCTGATGCTCTTAGGAATGGCTGGGGAAACCCAAAGGCTTCTCCCTGGAGGACCCATGCCAAAAGGGGCTTCCCACTGCCCTGCGCTGGGTTCCCTGGAAATCAGCTCGGAGGAGGACCGGGGAGTTTCAGGGCCCGTCAGGAGGAGAGCCAGCAGGGAGCTGTCTCTCCAAGAGCAGGAGCGTTTCCCACAGCCAAGCCAGGTGTCAGAGGCTCCTGCCAAGCCAGGAGCCGTGGGGCTAGTGAAGGCCTGCTCGCCCGTCCCGGATGCGCATATAGCATGTGACGGCACCGACCCTCCCCAGGGCTACGTGGGGCCGCGGGATCCCCCGTGGCCATAGACTTGGGGTCTGTCCCCAGCTGGCCTGCAGGCTCCTTCCCTGGGTACTCTGCACAAAGTACATCTCCAGCCTCTGCTCCTCCTCCGGGGAGACAAACATGGTAGCAATAACCTGCCCTCTGGCCTTTCCAGGCCATAAACTCTTTGGGCAATAGCTCTTACAACGGGGATGTTCAGTGCCAAAAAAGACGGCCTGGGCTGATGTCGGGGCCTGCAGGCAGGTGAGATGCTTCCAGACCCCCATTTTTGGGGGGAACCATCTGGGAAAGGGAGGACAAAGAGAAAAGATGGAGCATTTAGCTTGGAAAATCCCAGCGACCTGCTCCTACTTTAGCTAAAGAGCCAAAGCCGCCGACAGCTGGAGGCAATGCAATTCATATCCTCTGTGGACAGACATAGAGCGAGACTCACAACATGTACTCACCAGTGAATTATAGTTGCTTAATTTTCTCTGTGTTCAACAAAAGTCTAAAATGTCATGTTCCCGCTCCAGCCAACCCAGGGAGGCAACTCGGCCCTGGAGTGCAGCCACCTCAGCTCAGCCCCAAGGAAAAGAAACACCCGGAAATCAGGAGGAGGCGGGAGCATCCCAGGTAACCCAGACAAAATGCCACAAGCCACAGCATCAGCTGGAAGATGGGAGCTCGGGAAGGCATGAGGACAAGCCCTCCGTGGGGCTCCCTTGACATGAGCGGCTCCACCACCTCCCACCAGCCCAGGAGGACCTATTGGCAGCGGTACAGGCCACCACTATGGGGCTCACTCATGAGAAATGAACCTTAGTAGGTTGTTTTTTAGGCCCAGCTTCTCAAAACCCCCTAAACAAACCCTTGGAGGTAAATGTGTCGGTGCCACCGAGCAGCACCAGTCCAGGTGTCTCTGCCTCCTGCCAAGATGCTGTCACTCTGCTAGCAAAGGCCCTGGGTGCCTCTACCTGGGGCTTTCTCCTTGACTCCTAGGTGTGCCGCCCTGGGGTGGTGGGAAGGGATGGGGATGTCCTCCTGGTCTCCCTGCCCTTTCTGCTGGGGCAGGCAACACAGCTGCAGCTCCATTCCCAGTCTGGTCCACCAGGGCAGCCCTGTGGGGCCTCTTCCCCATCATGGTCCCCATTTGGGAACAGGGGATGTTGGACACACGTGTGTCCTGGACCCGTGCCCTCTTCTAGACCCAAAAGGAGACAGGGGAAAATGTAAAATCATTTATTGTTTCCTGTAATACCTCATGCAGCAGAACCATCCAAAACAAACACCAGGGATGTTCAAACAGGCTGAAAACTGCCATCAGCATTTCAGATGTAGAGACCCGGGCTCGCAGGCAAAGCAGGGCACCCCGCACCACGTGACCCAGGAGCACTGCACCCCGGGGAGCTGGGCGATGCTGTCCCACTCACCGTCCCGTTGGGTGCCCAGGTCCACGGCTCCCAGCAGCTGCATCTGAGCCCTCTGCCCGGCATTCCTGCCCTTGGGACAGGAGAAGACAGCCAGCCGGGGGCAATAAGGTTATTCCGCAGAAAAGCATGCTGAAGAGGCTCTTCCCGAGGCGCATCGCCTGCCGCGTCCTGCCCAGGCGGTGGAACCAGATGGGTCGGTTATGCCTCGTGTCACCTCCTCACTGCCTCCCCTGCCACCGCCATGCGTGGTGGGGGCCGCTCGTTTGGCCCTGCAGCCAAGACTGAACTCCCCATGCAAAACCGCTTCTCACTGAACCTGCTATCATCAGACACATGGAAAGGCACTGTAAAACCAAAACAGGACAAAATTTGAAAAACAACCTTTTAGAGATAAAATTCCTTTTTTCTCCTTCCCCCTACAGCAGTTAATCCTCTCCCTACACTGCTGGCACCTGCCCACTCTCAAAGAGCACAGTCGTGGCAGAGGGCAGTCCCTGCCCACTGAGATCCCTCAGCACACTTTACTTCCCATCTAGTCCCACCCTGATGGGCTTTATAATAAAAAAAGCTACTGCTGTGTGACCTCAGACCCTGAAGAGTGTTCTCCTGGCAAAGACCAATGCCTATCGTGTTCCTGGGGGCTGGTACTTGGTGTCGGTGCTGAAGGGGAATTAACTCCTACCTCCTTGTACCTGCTCTGTTCCCCATCACCGCCTGCCCGCAGGCCAGGTTTGCTGCTCCTTTCCTGGACCTTGTGCTTTTCTTCATGATGTCCTGTGCACACCTAGGCACACTCCTAGGGTAAGAACCATTCACTGGTGTCCAGGGAGCCAAACAACCCCTGGGGCCTATCTGTGTCCTCCTGCCACCAAGCCCCTATGAACACTGCCGCAAGCATCTCAGGTACTTTCATCCTGTCACTTTAGGAGCAGCAAAGGTTGATGGAGATTCATCTGCTCCCATCCTTGTGTCCAGTTCTGCAGCCCAGACCCTTGACACCTGCCTCCTTGGGAGATTTCAGAAGATGGCAAGCACACGATGGAGCCCAGCAGCCTCACGGCTGAAAATTGCCTCCCATGGATTGCTTCCCATGCAGATTAACCCCCTTGGCTGGCCCTGCTCAAAGCAGCCATGGAGCAATCCAGGCAGGATGGGCAGAGCAGCAATGTTTCAAGAGTTTGTTCCAAAGACACTGTTATTAGCACCTCTGAGCTTGGGACAGTGCTCAGACCTGCTTAACTGACAGGTCTTAATGTTGGCCATTGCTCGCAGGAAAATGTCTGCTGTTCTGGTGTCTCCAACATGTTCATGCACCGTTCTGATGTTCCTTTATGCAAAGGAACAAATGGTCTTAATATGTGGCATCTGCTAGAAATCCTCATACTACAGTTATCTTCCACTCCAGCATGAACCACACCTTGGCCCACAGGCAGCAGAAGAAACATAAATCTGGGCAGTGATTTCCCCAAATCAACATAGAAACATACTCCCTAATGAAGAGCCAGCGGAAAAAAAGGGGATAGCTCTCTGCTGCTGCTGTGCAGAGCTCTCTTTGGGCTAGAGTCCATGTTTCTGTCTTGCTTTTAAACAGGTTGAGGTGGGAAGACCTCAGACAAGTTTTAAACCTTTTTGGGAGTCATTCTCAGGAACATGCCTGAAACTTGGCTCTTAACTTCGGCAGGGAGAGCGGGAATCCCAGTGCTGCCCAGTAAGATCCACCCACACCCCCAAGGATGGCTCACGCCTTCCTTGTGACCAAAGGTTTCTGCAGAAATTCCTCGTGCTGTTTTCACAGTTACCCTGATGACCCATCGCCTCCCACCCTCCAGATCATGCTGGCACCGGTCACGGCTGGATGAGTCCCCCTCGGTCCCCAAGCGCATGTACCTGCGCACTGTCTCGCACAGGCGCACGTTGTTCTCACTTCCCCGGGCTGTGGACACTGACAGTCCAACCCAGCAGAGCCCCCTTCTCCGGGGTGTACCCTGCTTCGGTAAGACTTGCCAGTTAGCATTTCCCAATTTTTAGCCCTACAGCGCTGATGTTCTCTGCTTGAAGGCAGTTTCCAGCACTTGCAGCCTGCCATCCCACCCTGGCAACAGCACTCTCCAGAGCGGGGGGATGCACCCGGGTTTGGGGTGATGCCCAGCAACCCTCCCCAGCAGGGGCCATCAGACCCTGGGTTAACCCTGCCGTTTCTCAGGGTCAGAAAAGCCCTGTGAGCCCCCCTCTGCCCCCACAGCTCTCAGCTCTGTTCAGGTCCCCAGGTGCGACACGGAGGGGTATATCACCCCGCAGCCACCCTGCAGAGGAGCCGGCCAGTCTCCATCCATCCCCTGTGGTAGTGGAGGCAGAGAGGCTCCTCCAGAGAGCAGGACCTGACCCCAGGCACCCTGGTCACGCTGTGCCGGATCCCCCTTGCTCTCCACAACTACAGAGAGCACCCACGGGAAGCGAGCAGTGAATGCAGCCCCCTCAGCGGCACGGTCCCATCCACTCCTCCATGTCCGGGTACTTCTACGTGTGAGCTGAAGCTGCCAGCTCTCAGGTTGGGCGAGCCCCCCGCCAAGCCATGGGCCAGCACAGGCACATCCCTCCAAGGGTTAAGAGCTTTCAGGCCCCCCCATGCCACAAAGCAAAAGATTCACCAGCCATTAACCCCTTCCCGCCTGCCCCTTCTCCCCTCTGAGTTTTTGTCACTGTGAAACAGCTCTGGTGGATCTGATCTGGTTTTAGTTAAGGAAATGGCTTTGTGTGTGCCGCGTCTCCGACTCCAGCAAGCTTCAGCAGAAAAGGCAGGGTAATTTGAATAACAACACTAATTGGATTTATAAAGAACAGTTCCCCCCCCCCCAACTGAGGCTCTGCACAGTGTGACAAAGAAAACACGCTAATGAAAACCACGCTCATAAAAGCCCCAGAAGAGTGCGCGAAGCGAGCCTCATGTGGGAAGGCGCTGGCTGAGACCTGACCATGCTGCGGTATTCGTGGCGATGCTCTAATCCTCCAGGGAGGAGCTGCCAGAGCAGCGCCGAAGCCGGCTCCCTACCCCACGTCCCCAGCATTTCCAGGGGGCTTGCAGCAAGCAGCCTTCCGCACAGCCCTTTCTTCCCAAGCCGTGCCAAGATATCTCCTCTTAATGCGCGCACCTTGTCTCCTTCCCTTTCTTGGGTGGCCCTTGGGAGAAGCCCCAGGGCACAGCTGCCCTCAGCATCAGCACCTGGGAGGCAGCACAGGCTGGTTGGCAGCAGGACCCTGTCCCACCCAGCTTGCCCCTGCCGCCAGTGACGTCCAGGCCTCGGCGCTGGCATCCCCAGCTTGCGGAGGTCCCAGCTCAGCTGTCCCCTGCACCCTTTCCTCCGCATGGCTCTGAAACAGGGCAGTGCTGCAGAGCCCTCGAAAAGCCACCCCTCCTTCCACCCCAGCAAAGCTGCGCTGCAGGGCCCAGGCTGAGCTTCGCGGGGAGGCGAGCTCAGCCCAGGGAAGGAGCGAAGGGGCCTCTTGCTGCTCTTTGCGTGCACCCACGGTTACCTGGCACTCAGGGTTGGCTATATATTAACTCCGTCGCCTTAATCTGCCTACACACAGACAAATGCCCAAGCCCAACTTTGCACTCCAAAAAGCCCAAATTGTCTCCACCTGGCAGGCACAATGGAAAAACCACCGAGACCTTCTCTTTCCAGCTCCTGTTCACATGGAGCTAAAAAGATGATCTTCTTCAAATGTCCCGTGCCCAGCGCCTGGGCTGTGGAGCAAGAAACATCTCCCTGCTCCCAAGCAGGGTCACCCCAGACCCCCAAAGAGCCCCGGGCCCCCAGCAGGGCCAGCTCCCACCAGCCCTTCCCTCCCGAGGGAGCTGGGGAGCAGCAGAGCCTGGAAAGACCAAGGAAGGGCAGCTCCTGCCAGGTGAAAGGACCAGTCTGGAGGGGCCCCCCAGGGAGAGGGGGGAGAGCAGAGACCATTCCCCAGTCCCCAGAAGGGGATTTTGGAGGGGTTTCTCTTGGGTGCAATCCACCCACAATGCTTCTGTGAGCAGTTGGGGGGGTGCCTTTCTTCTGGAGTGGTCCCAGAAAAAATTGGTCCCTCTGGGGTGCCAGGGATGGTGCTGAGCTCCCTCAGCGATGCCTGGGAGAAGAGCGAGCGGAGCCCCAGAGCTGCCCCCTCCCCAGCGCAAGGCACAAATCTTGCCCACCTGGGCGCTGAATCGGGAGGGGGCGAGCGCGGGGCTGAGCCCTCGGCCACATCCCCCCACACACTGCCAGGGGTAACCCAGGGAGCAGGTCCTTCTCCCTCGCCCAGCCGCCGGCTCCGGCAGCAGGTGGGAGCGCTGGAGGCCACGTTGGGCATGGCATGGCGCGGGTTTGGCCCTCGGGCCCTGTCCCCGGCAGGGACCGCATGGCACCGACTGCACCGTGCGAAGGAAGGGTGGCAGCAGCGGCGAAGCCCCTTCTCCAGCTCTGGAGGCAACCTGCAGCCCCCGAGCCCTGACGGGAGACGCAGGGACCGGCTCCCGCCCCCCCCCCCCCCCCCCCCGCAAGCTGAGGCATTCACCTGCATGCCCTGCAGCGGCGCCACTGCCCCCCACATCCCTTGTGCCCCCAGACCCAGCGTCGCTGCCAGGGAGGGCAGTGCCCCCCCCGGCAGACAGGGACAGACGCTGGGGAGACGGATGGGCACACTCTGGTTTAATCCTGGATGTCGGAAAAAAGTGTGTTTCGCACTCCTCTCTGTCTTTTGGACTCTACCCCCCCCTCCAGGGCCCCCCCAGCCTGCTGGAGCCAACCCCAGGCTGGCCCGTGCTCTTCAGCGGGGGTCACCGGGGACAGCGGGGGGGGGGAGGAGCGGGGCCAGGGGCACCTCAGCTGGGCAGAGGCAGGGCTGGGGGGGGCATGAGGGGGGGATCAGCCAAATGCCCCCCTCTTTCCACTTTTTTTCTCTGAGTCCCCACGCGCTTGCCTCGGGCTGATGTGTCATTTGTTCCTGCCAGGGGAAAGCGACCCCCCCCCCCTTTAAATTCCTGCTATTGTGAAGTGGGAGGCCGGGTTGGACCTGGCTGTTTAGATGACATCACCGAGCAGGTTGGGTTATAAAATGAATGAAGCAGAAAGCCCAAGTTCACTAGCTCGGCACTTCGCAGGCGGCAGGAGGGACCTCCGGGCTCCGCTGCCAACTTTGAGTCACCGCCAGCCTCTGGCGGGGCTCCCCTGCGCTCGCCGCGGCCCCCGCTCGCCAGCCCCGCAGGATGCACGTCTCACCCTTGCTGGCCGGGGGACTTTTACTCGCGCTGCTCTCGGCGAGGCTGGAGGCGAAGCCGGCGTCCCAGCTCCCGCAGAAGGTAAGGCAGGCTGCTGCCCGTCCCGGCGGGGCTCCCCGCGGCCGGGGGGGACACAGGGGACGGAGACAGGGTGCTTCTCCCTGGGGGGGGGGGGGTGCTGGGGCCCTCCCTGCTTCTCCGCCCTATCCCAGGCACCACGCCGGGGTGCGTGTCCCGAGCCCCAAGGCCAGCGCCGGGGGTAGGATGCCAGGTGCCCCTCACCCGGGCGTCAGGGCTGGGCAGGGCAGCCAGCTGCTTTCCAGCTGTGCCCCGGGGGCCCCAGGAATAGGGAGCGGACCCGGAGCAGGTGCGCGGAGGGCTGGGCACGAGGCCGGAACCCTGTGGGCAGCCGTGCCCCGGGCAGCGGCACCGCGGCATCCCCAGGGAAGGGACACCTCGAGCGGGGAAAGGTCCCCAGGCAAGGGGGGCACCGGAGGCCATGGGTGATGCTGCCCCGGGGGGCCTGGCAATGGCACAGAGCCAGGGACCAGGGGGGGCCCCAGGACACAAGGGGGGGATCCCTATAGGGAGCTGGGGTGCAGGCTGGGGAAAAGAGGGTGACAGGGGGATGCGGGGAGATAAATGGGGATGAGCAGCCCCAGGGCTCGCAGCCCCGAGCAGGGAGAGAGATGGGGGCCGGGGAGATGCAGGGGGGCAGCGATGAAGGAGGGGGGCCGTGCCCCCAATAATTGGGAGTCAGAACTGGAGGACTTGGGGGGGGGGAACCAGAAAGTGTCACCCAGGTGGGGTCAGTGAGCCCAGGAAGGGGGACACCAGCCTCCCCGTCACGGCTGGCGCCATGGCGCGAGGCAGCGGTACAGCAACCCCCCGGCGCTGGGCTGGGGACAGCAACGTACCCCCACACACACCAAGTTCAAGGGGCCTGAAAGCTGGCAGAGGGCGCAGTGACCCCCGGGGGGGGGCTCTGACCCCAGCCAGGGAGCGAGGCACTGACTGGGGGGGGATGCACTGACCTCAGCCCGGGGCAGGGGGGGATGAGGTGCCCCGGGACAGGGGGCACCGAGGGGGAGGCCTGAGCTGGGGAGGGCAGAGGATGCCCCGGTCGGGGGTGGCGGGAGGCACTGCCCGGGGGCGGAGGGGGGGGTTACTGGGTGGGATGCCCTGACCCCAGCTGGGGGGAGGTACCGACCCGGTATTTGGAGGGTGCTGGGGGGGTGCACTGACCCTGGCCAGGGGGCACCAACCGCCGTGCGGGGGGATGCTGCGGGGGGGGTGCTGTGGGGGGCGGTGCAGCGACCTCCTCGGCGCGGCCGCGCTGACCCTCTCCCCCCGCAGGGCTCCCGCGGCGCGGCGGCGGCGGCGGCGGCGGCGGGCTCGCCCGAGGCGGCGGGCGCCGAGCGCGACAAGGAGCGCGACAAGGAGAAGAGCCGCGGCGGCGGCGGCGGCGGCGGCGGCGGGCAGGGCCCGCGGGAGGCGCGGGAGGCGCGGGCCGAGGCGCGGCCGCGGGCGGGCTGGGCGCGGCTGCTGCAGGACCCGCCGGCCCGCCGCCACAAGGGCCTCCACAAGAAGGGCCTCGGCAAGGGCTGCTTCGGCCTCAAGCTGGACCGCATCGGCGCCATGAGCGGCCTCGGCTGCTAGGCCGCCCCCTGGCGGCGGTGAGTGAGCGCGGCGCGGCGGCGCGTACAGCGCCGAGCACTCCGCGGCGGCGCCCCCGGGTCCCCCCCCCACATCCCCTATCTGGCACAGAACATAAATTATATAAATCTAAACACACCCAGTGTAAACTGGAGGGTAGCGGTAATTATAAGCAGCACCACTGCTGCCCTAAAGACTTGGCACAAATTAGGTTATAGACCAAAAACCTCCTTACATGTTGTCCGCGGGGCGCACAGCAGCCCAAAAACGCTACTTGCGGTCTGCGCCATGACAGAGGGCAGCAGCTCCGGCCTGGCTCCGGGGCCACCGGCGAGGACGAGCGCTCTGGGGCAGGGGACGCGGCATGGGAGGGCTGAAACTAATTAGGCAGTTGAGCAATCTGTGAGTTGCACCGATGGAGCCCTCCCTGGGCGCTGCCGGTCAGTGGAGAGCAGGGCCCCAAAGTTGGCCTCAGTGGCAATTACACCCTTCCAATAACCCCCCTGCCACTATATACTTTAACTACATCTGCAGAACGATACAAAACCGCTGCCGTAGTCAATAGCTTCCTCAACAATTATGGCTGGATTTCCCAGGGCTCCCTCTCCGCGTGAGCAGGACCCCACAGGCTCCAAGGATGCTCCCCCTTGCCCTGAGCCCTGTGTGCTTGACGGGTGCAGGTGACCTGGGACCTCATAAATGGGCATTTAGGAGGGAAGTATATACTTCCCCCATGCCTGGGATTAGCAAGGTACCTGTCTCAGCCATTCTCCGATTCATTTATTTTAAGGGAAAAAAAACACACAAATTGCCCAGCTGTCTCCTACTCTTCAGCACAACTAAGGATAGTGCTTTCCTCGCCCAGCCTTTGCATCTGACCAAGTTAGTAGAAGCTGTGAGAAGCTCTTCCACAGCACCCCACTGTCAGGGCTTTTAGGGACTGATGAGAAAGGTGTCACTTCCCCACAGCAACCAGTTTGGGGGAAACACGGCAGCTCCTCCACTGCCAGCTCTGCCCAGCTGTGCTGTGGGAGCGAGCCACCACCAGCTTGGACCCTGCCAGCAGGTTTTATGCAAAAACCCCTCACGCCTGGGGTAACCACTTGCCCTGTGCAGCCCGGGTCAGTGAATATTCTTCCTGTAGCCTTAGTGCCGCTGGCACAGCACTGCCCCGTTTGGAGAGACATGCCCTCGTCCTGCAGTAACGTGAGCGGGCACGGAGAGGACCGGACCCAGAGATGCCGGCATTCTGGCTGGAGAGAGCAGGAGGAAGAGCAGGGCCCACAGGACATTAGCGCTGGTCTGTGGCTCTGCCCAGAGGGGTCGGTGCTGTTTCTCTGCTGACGCAGGCCCTTGTCCAGCTACTCCTCAGTATTCCCAAGGCAGCACCCAGCCTAGGGCTCTGAAAGGCAAACACATACTATGTATCCAGCTCGCAACCATCCTCTCACATTAAATTCTCATCAGGAAAAGTTCTTTCATATTCATTTCGCATCCCTGCCTAGCTCATGTCCCAGCCAGGTCCGACCCTCATCAACCACAACCAGACCCATCCCTTGGCTACTTCCTTACCAGGCGCAAGGGACAGAAACCTTGGGGCTGGACTGAGGTGGAAGGATCTCCAGGCCAAACTCCTTTTGAGCTCTTGCATTCAGTTTCTGGATCCAGTCCCTTCATGTCTGTAAAGCTTCAGACAGGTGGAAAGTCTGACTAAGCCAGAGGTGCACAGGATGAAAAGCTAAGCTCTTTAAAGACCCTCAAGATTCCTGCTAGACCCAGGACAAGGGGGAGCAGGAAGTTTCCCTCAGTCTCTGCCATTAAGTAGCAAAGAGCTAAAAAGCAGCGGGTTAGGTTCTTCCTAGCAGTAGCATGAGCAAAAGGCTTGGAGCGGTCTTCTGCTGACTTAATCCCTCCCCCATGCCCAGATTATTCTAGTGGGGGGTTCAGCTCAGGACTTGTAATGGCTGTTGTATGGCAAGTACTAACAGGCACTTTGTTCTTGTTCCTTGCAGGGCTTTGAATCAGTAGTCCATTTTTTCCCATCGTGGCCATGCACGGCCATCCCCCAGGCAACGCCTAGAAGAGCAGAGACCCCCACCCCAAAATGGACAAAAGATGTGGCTGTGTTTTTCTTTTCGGTACGAGGAGTCATGGCACCAGCTGTTTTGGTTTTGTTATTTTTTTAAAAAGTGCTCTCTATCTTATATATATATTATATATACAAACACTCACCAAGACAAGGGACAGTGCTTTTCCAAAAGACTGATGAAGCCAGCTGTATAACGTTGCTGTTTGTAAATTCATGTCATGCATAAATGTATTTATGTTGTAAAGCTATTTATATATTGTTTATAAAGAGATATTTATAAAAAAATTATTTATGTAACTAAAAGAAAAGTCAAGCATTGTAACATTTTTTGTCCTAAGTAGTTGAAAAGTTAAAAAAAAAAAAAAAAACATTCCGTGTGGCATTTTGTAACCTGTCTTTATTTATCAAATTCACTTACAATTTAAATGTCAGATTGATTGATTTTAACAGAGTTAAAGAAGAATCTGTTCAGATGTTTTAGAAAAGTCAAGAGCGAGAGAAAGGCCAGCTGATATTTTAAGCTTTGATCCCTTATGCAAAGTAAACTTGCGCCCAATCCTGCGATGTTCGGATGGACCGAATCCTGCCTAGCGCTGCGTGCAGCTGCAAGCCTGTGCAGAACCCGAATGAACTCACTGCAAGAGCATGCTGCCTCAGGCAACTCATCTGTCGCCTGGATCCTGAATTGCACCCATGGAAACAAGCCCATCGCGTTCAACAGCCTACATCCGGATTGATAGTGCTGTGATGAGCAGCATTTGGCCTAGGAGTGTTTCCACCGCTCCCAGCCTGCAGATGTGGGTCCAGATTTCATTCCCCAAGTATAGCTGAATCACTGGGTGCCGTGTATCTGCACATGGAGATGCAGTCGCTGCCGAAAGCACCAGAGAGACCTGCCCTGGCTGTGCTAGCAGGAACAGAGCTCTGTGCTGGAAGTGCTGCTATTCTAGGATCCAGCAGCTTATTAAGTATCTTCTTGATATTCCCATTCTCCTAACATTCACCACTAAACTGTAAAGTCCTTTTCTCCAGCAGAGAGATTTATTTAACTGTGCCTGGGACAATACATAGACAGACCAAGATATACTGAGAGCTGCCTGGTAAGGATTCATGAACACAGCTGTTGCTACAGCTTCTTTCTATGTAAAGTGCATGAAATAAATCATTAAAATGACTCGGAACTCTAAAGGAAACAGCAAGCAAGGGGGTGGGGAGCACAGCAAACAAGCAAAACTCCGGTATGAAGGCTCTTTGGTCTCATTCTTCAAAGAGGCCTTAGAAAAGAGTGGCAGGCGCCCAGCCGAGCCGTGATGAGAGTCACAAATTATACCCTGACCATTGTAGCGGGCTGGAAAACGATGAGTATTACGTACCACTGAGCTCCGGTGCCTGGGACAGGGCAAAAAGAAAGTCACCAAGACCTAGAGGCAAAGAGATTCCTTTCCTTAGCAACCACCAGGAAACCACAGAAACCTCCAGCCAGACTCTCCCCAACTATTACAGGACACTAGGTTTACAGACAAACAGGATTCCTCCAGACACCCAACAGACAGCTCAAGCATCAGGTTTAAGTGTGCACGTGACATTTCTAGTCTTGTAAGGGCAAGCCTCCAGGAGGAGCAGGCACCCACCTCACAGGGCCCACAGAGTCCAGTTGGATGGGAAGCAGCAGCTGATGGACATGTAAGACATTGCCTATTGGGAACAAATTCAGGATCTCTGGAGGCAGGGCTCGAGGCAGGCAGCAAGGGCAGCTAGCGCAGCTCTGTGCCCTGCCTCAGGGTCAGTGAGCGCCCTCCAGAGATGTCTATACATAATGACAGTCCACTGCAGGGCTCTGTAAGTTCCTTAAGGCAAACATAACACCCACAAAGTTCTCCCTACCTCTTCTGCATATCTTTAGAGGCAGGGAGGGGTTGTGCACCTTAAGAAATGCCCAGAGGGCACTGTCAAGTGTCACCTAGCAAACCTAAGGGACAATAAGGAATCACTTGGTGTCAAGACCTTGCACACCAGGTCTGAAGAGTAGTGCAAAAGAAGATGGTACTGCCGGTCCCCCTTTGGGGTCCCGTTCCTTGAGCATGAAGCCAGTAGAATACCAGGCTGGGACCAAGCTAAATTTCCCTTCCAGCTTTAGCTTTCTGTTGCAAAAGCAGAGCTGGAATGAAGCCATCCGCCTGATGACAGGGGGCCCCTGGAGGCCGGGGCAGACAGAACTTTTGATCCTAGGAATTCACAACACAAAATTTGTCAGCCTGTGCAGGGCACAATGGCCTGAGCTCAGCTTGGGGGTACCTCAGAGAGATCAGAGCCTGGGGTCACACAGGGTCTGGATTCCCTTTGCAGAGTGCAGTCCGAGGGGCAGAGCACAGCCCCTACAGCATGGGTTCCTTCCCTCCACTGGGCTTCCTAGAAAAGAGCAAGTCTAAAGGAAAAGACAAAGCTGCATCTCAAAAGGATGCTAGTTCAGCAGCAGGAGAGCAATCACAGTAAGAGCTCCCTGTGCAGAAGGAAAGGATAGAAGTTTGGTTCCCTGCTTTGTCGCTTCCTTTCTGACCATGGATAAGTCACCCTGCCCCTCAGCAAGCTGGTTTCCCACCTGCGGGATGGGAACACCAACTCTCCCCATGCAGGCATGATGTGCAAGAGAAAAGGCAGCACTCAGGGGTGAAAGAGCACTTGGGAAACCTTTCAGATCAACTTAAGCTCAGCACCTGCACAGCCCAGCCAGCATGGTGGGTCTGGCTGTTCTGCAGGGCAGAATGGGGCTGAAAGCAGAGGCCAGTTTCCAGAGTGGCAACGAGCACCTTCCTCGAGCACCTTCCTCAAGCACCTTCCTCAGACAGGCCAGAGTGAGAAATAGAGACAGCTCATTAGAGCACAGCAAGCATCCAATAAGGCCACAGTTAGGTCTCCCTGATAGGGGCTCTGTAGGAAACAAGGCCAGGAGGAAAGAAAGAGGACACAAGAATCCAATTAAGAGGGGAGGAGGCATCACATGCAGTGGAAGCAAGTCGATCTCACTTCACTGACTCCTTTGTGGACCAGCCAGGTTAAATCCTGATGACACCCAGCAAAAGGATCCAGGCCCAGCGCTAGAAACCTCCCTCGTCACATGCCAGCAAGGAGAGCGCGTAACTGAAAGGAAAAAGCTGTTCTGGATATAAGCTGCAGCCTCAGGGAGTGGCACCTGACTTCTCAAAGGTGAGCTCAGGAGAGGATGGCATTTGGAGAGGCTGATACTTGTGTAAACACACAGCTGGAAGCAAGGATGGCGGGAGTCCCAAACTCCTCTTGCCAACACTGAGCTCAAATTAACACCCGCGAAACCTATGTTTCCAGTTCAACCAGCTGAATGAGCAGTATCCACATTCAGCTTTCAACTGGGAGCACTTGTGACATGACATAGGGAGCAACAGCCCTGATTTCCCCTCTTCAGGAGCCATTCAGAGCATGAGATGAACCGTAAGGTCGTAGCCTGAAAGAGCACGCTGCTGTCTAGTGAGAAAGGACATGGAGTTTTCTCTAGCGCTGCTTTACAAAGCCTGAGCAGGCCAGAGCAGACCTTGGAGCTCCCACAATAGAACGCACAACTGCCCTGTACCACACTGGAAATCAGCTCTATTTTCCCAGCCCACACTGCATGCTTTTCCCCTGTATCATTAATGCTTCTTTTCCACAGTATTTATTACTGAAGGGTTACAAAGCCCAGCTCAGTGACAGCAGGTCCCCAACCAACAAAGAGAAAGAAAAGCCCAGAGCCCCAAAGCAAGAGAGCAATGGAATTTTCCAGCTGGAAAGGGACTTGAGACACTGAGCAGGGACTGCCAGGGGCAGCAGCACACAAGCCCCCATCACTTGCTCTAGGACATCTCCAAGCATGGACTGCTTCCCTCTGAATGCAGAAAAACAAAGGAAAGGGATCACAGGGCAGCTTCCAGAGGGAGCCTTCTCTCAACACAGGCACAAGTGGCATGCAAGAAGGGAATTGAATGCAGGCCCCTTCCTGTCAGTCAGCAACTAACCTTGTCAGAAGGGATGGCAGCACTAGCCATATCAGGCAATTCATTAGTTTGGGGCACGCAGCAAAGGCCCACACTCTCTGGAGCAGAACTACAGTGAAAATCCAGGGTAATGAGTTGCAAACTGCCTTTGTAAATGACACTTCTGCAGTGACTCTGGCAGGCTGGGAAAAGAGCTAATAGGAAAATCATTAGGTAGCATCCCTTTGATATTGTTGAAAACAGCACAGGCTATTTTTCTGCCCCCTCCATAATTAACCTGGCATATTACCCATAATACTCCAGGCCTATATTCCCACAATGGGCAAACTTATTTGCATCGGGGAAAAAGCAGGGTATGGTTTACCTGAGGAAGATGACTTCCAGAAATGCTTAAAAAGCTTTAAGGTTCTCCCCTCCCATACACATGGGCTGCTGCTTCTTTAATTACATCAGCAATGAACCTCTGCCCAGCCAGGAGACCAAAGCACTTAAAAAACCTCTGCCACAGCCATCACACATGAGAGATGCTGTCCTGGGAAACTCAGGTGAAGAACAGCTGATTTGCCCAAGGTTACTCTCTGCATCTGTACAAGAGCTGGACTAGGACACAGCTCTGTGCTTCGCCCCTTATTTATAGCACCATCCGGTGTCCTTGTCCTTGATTTCCATTATGCTAAACCAGGCAATAGCCTTTGCCCCCTAGATGCAGAACAGCTCTGAGGAGCAGTGCCTACCCACCTGGCTTGTCTGCCAGTTTGGAGAGGTGTCATCTCACAATGATGTAAAAGGAATAGCATCACAGCTGGCAGGTGATCCTGTAGGAACTGGTGCTCTCTAACAGCTGTGAAGGTGACAATGAAACACCAAGATGTTACTTATTGCATCAGAGCAAGGCAGACTTAGGAATGTGCTGATCATGAGACAGGGATTGAAACATCAGGGCTAGCAAGATAAACACCTTCAAGAAGAGTCTGGAAGACTAGACAGCACAACTTCTAAACTTCATAGCTATGAGGATACGGCCCTGCTTTCAGAGAAGCTCAGAAAACTCACAAGAAGGCAGATCTCCAAAAGAGCGAAGTTTCCCTTACCCACTACAATCAACTCTTCTCGAAACACAGATATCATCTGTGCATGAGCATTTGAAAAATGTCCTAATGAGACTGAGGTTCACAAGCTTCTACAGGAGACCTAGAGCTGTGGAAGGGTCCCCTATCTTTTAATAAACTACATCAAGCAGGGACTACTGGCACAAATTCTTCTGAGCTGTGCAGAGAAATACACATTTCAGGACTGTTAAATGACCTTATGGCAACCCTTTACTACCTCGAATTTCCAGTGTGCATGTTCACTCACTAGTGCAGCAACACCTTCCCTTTTTCTTGACATGGAAAAGCCATGATCGCAGCTATCACACTCATGCAATTTGCAGCCTGCAGTAAATACATCAAGTCATCTCTCAAGATCTCTGTGTTGTGGGAAACGAAGCATGCGTGCCTGTATATTTGGAGACAGGGAGTGGACAGCTGCTCTGCCTAATCCTTTGCCTGGTTCACTGATCAGAGATGGGAGTACCACCACTGTGCCTCTAAGAAGCAGGGTGCAGCCAATCAGACTAGGGGGTAAATACCTGCTCTCTTAATAGTACATCTTTCTAGCTTCAACCACTTTCCTCTGCAATAGGGCCATGACTGCTGAAATATCAGCAAAATGTCAACAGTCCCTGAGAGACAATGACCTTTGCCACAGAGCAGAGTGAAACAATGACATATTTCTAAAAAAAAAAAAAAAAAAAAAAAAAAAGCTGATAAATTCAATCAGACTGTCAGACTGTTAGGCTAAAATTCCACAATAAAAATACAAGGTTGAGGTTGCAAATAAGAGCCAAGATCGCTTTAAACTTTAATTAACCCTTCCTGATGCCCGTGGGTTACAATCTCTCAGATTGAGCAAAAATAAGCTAAGCAGTTCCACTATTTTGTTTCTTTGTGTTAGGTCAGATGCTGTAGAGGACTTGGTGGGGGAAAAAGCAACATATTACATGAGAGTAGGTCTCAGAGGTCTGACTAACTGGGTCTATATAATTCTAGGGCAAGTTATTTAATCTATTTCCCAATCTTCAGAATAACAAAGAACAATGTTGTTTCTCTCACTGCAACGTTTGCAAAAGGCTCACAAAATAAAAAAAACAGCAGCACCAACAAGCCTACAAATGCATATACTTTGACTGTTTTACCCCAGGACAAAGTGTGCTTTGTTTGGTTTTTAGTATCTGAGGCCTCTCTAAACAGTTTAGCCAGCATTCATATAAACCTGTACAGAACTGAACTTCTACAAGTCTGATCTACCTATGCAATTTGTCACATTCTAATAGCACTATCCAAGCTGATGGTCCCCTCATTTCTGCATTCCCTGCAATGAACAAACTCGACTTCTTTTTTTTTTTTTTTTTTTTTTTTTTTTTTTTGAGTGAGTGTTTCAATGCATTTTCTCCCCATAGGATAAGCAAAATGCTAAAGAAAAGAAGTTATGCATCATTTCCCACTCTTTCAGCAACTGAATGTTATTCAGCAAAATTCACTTCGCAGGGCTGGCAGGAGAACAGCCATCTCTTACTACCACTCTCTACCGTGGGAAGGAAACCTTCACTCTCCCCACTTTCACTTTGGAAAGCAGCTCTGCAGTTCCTACTCCTGTATCCGACCTATGGAGAGAGACCTCTCCAGCAGCTGCAGGCTGTGTGTCACTTGGCTGTCAGTCTGAGGACTGAGCCTCAAGCTAACTGTGGCCCTAGCAGGGCAGACCTCCAAGCCTGCATGAAGCTCCATGGGCATCCATGGGTTTTCACAAGTCTGCCCATGGCTGGTTGCAGGATGGGTCTCAAATCTGAACAGAGGGTCTCTCAGCAGACCCCTCCTGCTCGCAACAGAACACTGGGCTACCAGTGAACTCAGATAAGGGGGGGGGGACCCAATAGGTTTTGAGTCAGAATTTCTTTCTGTAAAAAGATTGTCATCAACATTGCTTTACTGTGTTCCAGAATTGCCTAATGGTAGCTGGTATAAACTGAGTCACAGCAGGAATGCCAGGGACATTTGTTAGCATGAGGCACAGCTTTAGGGCTAGGGCAGTCTACCAGCACTGCAATCGGCTGAGATCCTCTCTTCCATTTTCCAGCTCAGTGCTCAGCTCCATATTAAACAAGCACTAGTACAAGCAGAGCTGCAGAATATGAAGCTGGATAATAAAGCCCTGAAGAGCAGAGGGAAGGCAACTCCATCTACTTTCTCTCTCTCTCTCTCTCTCTCCCCGGGTGGAGGAGGCAAACAGAAGTTCAATAGCTTGAACTCCGTCCTGCTGCAGTCTTGAAGTGAGCTGCAGCTGGAGCAGCCCATGGCTGCCATAACACAAAGTAGGGCAGGATGGTCTCCCCACATCAGGAAGCAATGTCCGGCAGTGCTCAGACAAGCAGTGTTAGCTGCCTCCAACAGGCACATGCAATACATTGGACTTTGCATCAAATCCACCTCTGCTTCCATCTCCCTCTCATCCTCACAACAGGATTAAGCTCTCCAGACACTCCCCTCCAAACTGACTACAACTCAACCCCCACCAGCCCCTAATTCACATAACTGTTCCGAGCTGCTTCCCTCCCTGCAGCCACAGGGAGTCAACGCAGTCTTTATCTGCTGTCCTTCTCATACAGCATTGCACCTCCTGCATTCTTCCCCATTAACAACTCTGCCTTCTGCTCCATTCCTGGAATAGCTTCTAACTCTTTCCTTCAAGCCAGATTCATTAACCAGCTGCTGCAGAGCTGTTTGCCTCCCCCAGGTACTCTCTGCATGTCATTTGTTAATGACTCATCTCAGACCCGGCTCATTGCAAAGACGCCCCCTTCCTTTTGCGGTACTGAGCACACAGCCAGCACACCAGGAAAGCCACACACAGAGAAAACTCAGTTCTGTCCAGTACTCCATCCCTTCTCTGTCCTTTCCCATCCCTCGCACCATCAAGCATGGGACAGATCTTTACTCAAAGTGCTATTTCCTCCCTTGTTTCTTTGCTGATCAAAGGCAACGCATACTGAAGTGCAAATAAGGCCTCCTCCCACAGCCAGGCTTCGAGAACAACAACAACAAAATATAAGAACAAACTCAAGAACTTCCAACATATTAAAGAAGCTTCAGCAAACTAATGCAGCTCCTTTAGTAGGCAGGCAACAAACATCAAGGATGCCAAATTCACACCAATTTCCCCAGAAAGCTGTGGCTTGCTGAGGAGGTAAACCTATTTCCAAAGGCATTTGCATTCCTCCTGCCTCCTTCCAGGACTGCCTTTAGAAATGGGAGGGCAAGAAAAAAGTTTAGTGATGACCAGAGAACCCTTCCTCATTAGTCAAACCTTGTGAGGAACTGGATGACCAGTACACTGCAGCAACCCACACAAGAAGCCAGAAAAGGACCATCTTCATTGCACAAATCTATTAGACTTGTGTATGTGAAGTCCATCTACACCTCCTGAGAACCTGTCAGCTAAGCACTGGGAGAAGCTAGTACAGAAACTAACACAAGCACTGCTTGGGAAAGAAATCTCTGGAGATTTCAGAGAAGGCTTTGCGCTTTGGTCTTATTCACTTGACATCCTTCATTAGAACTTTTTTGGCTAGCACTTTTAGGGGAGAGAGAGAGCTGGCAAAGAATCAGAAATCAAGAGACCTGACCCAGAGGCAGCTGGCTGGGAGGTATTTAGATCCCTCTTAGGATTCAAAGCTGGTGCGCCTGCACTGCAGGAGGAGAAAAGAGTAATTTACTTTCGCAAGTGTACAAGTCCTGTGGTCGAGGACTGAAAACACACAGATGGCAAAGAATCCTGGTAGCAGTAAGAGGAAGGCACATGCTCTGCACAAGATACATGCAGGTGACAGTTGGCTGCAGAACTGGAGCTTAGTCACAGTCCTCTGCTTGAACAGCTCCCCTTCCTGCTCATGGAAAGCCCTTCTCTTTACAACGTGGAGTAAAGTTAAATAGAGGGGCCAAACTGCAAAAGAGTACTCTGCTGGACCCAAAGTAAAGAATCGACTTGGCCTAAGACAGAGCAGAACTTCAAATCTCCCACAGTTAGGCAGCAAAGGTGTTTATGCTCAGGAGATTTGGCTCAGCTATTGGCTTTGCCACAGATCCTTCTGCACAAACTTGGACAAAGATGAGCTACCGACATAATGGGAAGTATACTTCACTACCTCCCAGACACGTCAGGGAGACGTGGTCAGACCTTCTGATAATGTAACATCAAAAACCAAGTAAACGCTTATGCAAACAAGCGCTGTTGCACTACAAGCCTAAAGCAACCTCAAAGCCAAGACTCCAGGCTCTGACATTAAATCAGCATTTTTAATTTTTTCCAAAATGTGCTTTTTTGTCAATTGCTGTTTCAATGTCAACCCCATCCCCCCCCTTAAAAAAAAATCCACACCTTGCCAAACTAGGTGCAAATCACCTGAAGTTAGTCTGTAACAAATAAAAAACACAAAACAAAGGCTGAAATGCTTTAGAATCACAACAATGTACAAAAAAGGGAGGAAAATACAACCTGAAAGTGTTCAAAATTCAGAAAGACTAGTCAGGTCCATTGCTTCAGCAAGGGGATGCTGCTGCGACCCCTGCCAGTGGGTCCTGGGCCACCAGCCTGCCACACGCTAAATGGGCTCTTCTCCTATGCAGACCACTGTCACTAGCATCCAAGGAAAAGTGAATGCATTATCCTTTAAAGGTACTGATGGGGGGACAACTCACAAGCAGCTCTGAGAGATCACACCACATTCAGAAGGAACACAATTGCTAGTATGCCCCTAACTACCTGTAAGAAGGAAGGCTTGAGAGCAGCCTGCTTCCTCCTTATTGTGCTGATGCCTCAGAGATACAGAACAGTGCTTTAAATCTGTGAGAGATTAAAGGGCTTAGTAAGGGCAGTAAACAGACGGTTAAGTAAACAGCCCAGCACTGGATCTCATCTTCACAGAGCGAGGTAGTGTGAATTTCACCCCAGTTTAAAATAGACAGGGGTAGCGGAAAGGCCGAAGACTTCCATGTAAAGCAGTTCCTGGCCTAGAAACCTTTCTGCGCTCCCTCTGGGAATGGAAGGATCTGTGTTGATGGCTTCCTCACTCCCAGCCTGGCTTTGGAAGCCACACTTCAACCCTGGAATTCAGATACTTGCTACAGAACTTCTCCCAAGATCTGATTTAGTACAGCAGCTTCCTCAAGGCTGAGCAGCAGTGAGAGTGGCTGGGAGGGAGCAAAACTGTCCACAGATTTCTCTTTTTCTGCCCCTTTGGTTAGTCCTTCTCTTTAGAAGTGCCTCTTTAAAGGACCAGGAAAACAGGGACACCCTGGAAATGAATAGGGCCTGCACAGTGTAACTTGGCCAGGTGCTGCTAACTGGGAGCTGTATTCAAACAGGGCTTTTTTTTGCCAGCCTGGAAGGGACTGGCCCAGAACCCACTGAAAAAGGAGACACAGGCCCTTTTTTGCTCCTCCGGCTGTCATTCCTAGCTGAATGACATTTAGATGGTATGTTCTAGTGACGGCTGGAGACCAGCCCTTTGACTTTGGACATCTTCTTTGTGGGCTGCCTTTGTTCTGCATGTGGTGGGCATTCTCGCTCTACCAGCTGCTGTTCCATCTCCTGTGCCGACGACGAAGCTGTGGCTTTTAATGTTTTCTTTATGTTTGTGACCTGGCCAAGAAGAGACAGTGAATCAGCACCTCCTCCTTCCTCCCCTCACAGTAGAAGCTCCATTCATAAACACACTGAAAAACCTCTGGAGCATAGAGTGGAGGTTATAAAATAAACTGTCCCACCAGAAACAGTCTCATTGCTCTACACTTAAGATTATTATTTTGTCCTTACTTAGAGGCAGAATTATTAATATTCCATACTGGACCTGGACTAGAAACAACTAGAGGTTACTTATATCTTCTAAGAGACACTGGCATAACACAGTGCCAGCTTCCTAGCTGGTTGGAAGAACCTACTACTGCTTTGGTGCAGAAGTCAGCCATCTTACCCTTATGGGGTAGCAAGGACAAAGGAGGTGGAAAGAAGCAAGCTTACACTTAGGACAGCGCTCAAAAGTGAAAAGGGAAAATGATGTTTGGCCTAGTTGGCTGAGTCACAGATATCTGCTAGAAGTAGGAATAGGAATTTGTCCATGGAAGGCAGCAGTGCTTCTGCTATTCTGGCCAAAAAGGAGAGATACAGCACAGGCATCATATTCTGCCCCCAGAGCCCTGTAGAGCTCACCAGAAATACAATGTGTATATGAGCAAACAAAACAAAACACCTCACAGGTCAAAACGCATCTAGGAATCAGATGTGTCAACTCCAGGCCAAAGGCATCCGGCAAAACAAATGCACTACGGATGCCAATCAAGCTGCCAAGCATAAACTGCTTCAAAAGGCAAATGTAAACCTGCAGGGACGCAGCACTCTGCAAGAAATTATCCCAGAACAAGTGTCTCTGGAGGACCATTTTCACCTTTACAGCTGTATTAGCCAAGATTTGTTCTCCCAAGTAAATACACACCAGCAGAGGCTGAACTCGCGTGCCTATGCCGCCATCTACTGATCAGCTGCGAGAGCGACAGACAGCAACAGCATTTCCAATTCACACTTGCGAAGACAGGGTGCTAAGAGAGCTCTTTCTGGGTGCTCACCTTGACACCAAAAGAAAGACCCAGAAGGAAACTGCTAAGGGCACTTTTTGCAAAAGCAATAAGACTCGAGAGATTGTTAATTACACTCTCAGATTTAAAACAAAAGCAAACTAGTTTTTCCTTCCTTCCTTCCACAAAAGGAACAGAATAGCATCCTAGCTTTGTGTTAAAAGCGTTTGTTCCCTAATGAATCAATTCAGGGAATAGCTAGCGCACCCCTCTAGCCCATTTTATAAAGACAAGTTCCAAACTGCTTAGCACCATTGGTCAGATCTGATGTAGGTCTTTGAGGTGTTACTAGAACATGGGAGAAAGCATGTTTTTCCTACCCCAGCACAGCACATCTGATTTGCGTGATTGCTGGCCTCCTTCAGAGAAGCTGTGGTCATTAACCAGATTGGACCAGATTATTTTCTTCAATAAGCACAAATATTTATCAAAAGCATAGAGTGGTCTAAAATGACTCTGTACCCACCTCCATCTCTACCTGCTGCTGAGTTCGGTGATGGTTTTCTTTGTATTGGTTGGCTCTAAGTACTTGCTGCTCAATTCCTAAAAGAACGGCTTCACAACCGTCGCACCTGCAAAATACAAAGTGTCAAATAGTGCTCATGAAATCTCTGCAGCACAGCTTGATCAGGCCATCTGAAAAGTCATGCTCACCTAAAAGTTGAGGAGTTTTTTAAATTTATTCTCCTTGCTCACAGGTTAGAGTTCCAAAAAGCTACCAAGAAAAGGCTTTGCTGTTCATTTGATGTATTTCACAGTATTCTTTAGCTAGTCCACATTACTTTTTAAGTGCAGGTGAGAGTAAGTGCAGGTTCAATGCACTTCTGCGGCTCTACAAGAGGGCAGGACAGCCTCAGCAAAACCGAAACTGTAACAAGTACATTGGTGAAGGTGTCCCAGAGGGAAGCAGAAAAAGCTTTCAGCCTCCTTTTAAATCAGAATTACTGCTTAAAAAGGGGATGTAACACATTCTTCAAGAGTTGATAAAATTTAAAAATAGACAAGAAAAGTCAGATTGAAAGAATTCCCCTGCTTGCTAAGTGTTTTGAAGACAAAACCTCTTCCAACACAAAGTTCATAACAGAAAAGGACAGAAAGGGAGTCTGCAGTGGGTTCATTGTTATATTCCAAACAATGCTGTAAGGTCCTGGAAGCTGCCACAGCCCTCCCTCCAAAAAGGCATTGAGGGAACTGGAGTAGAGAAGCAAAAAAACTCGTCTCCACCTCAGGACAGCACATTTGCACAGCGCTTTAATGACTTTTCATGCACCCATTACCATAGCAACTAGGCAGAAATTCTCAGTAAGCTTAGAACCTGCCACAGGCTCCACAGCATAGAAGAGAATTTCTCTGGATGGGAAGGGAATCCTACAAAAAGGTGAGAAGCAGCTTCCTGGCAAAGGTTAAAAAAAAAAAAAAAAAAAAGAAAGATAGTACCACAGACCAAATATGATGGTTGCAGGCAAACTGCAATTGGAGGAACAAAGATGCAAACAAAGGCATCTAAAACTTCGCTTTTGAAGAGACTTTACCTCCCAAGAACTGTGATTCTACAGGATATGCCCATGCAGTTCGCATCACAGTGAAAAAAAGCACAAAACTAACGGACAGTTCTGTTTTGTTATCAAGTGTAACAAAAGAGGGGTGAGGGGTTCACACCGTACAACTGTGATTCCAGTTTGGCATGGCTGTTTGACAAAGCCTTCGATTCCTAGCTAGGGTTCTGCCAGGTAAAAACTAAGGTGACAGCAGAATCTGAAGAGCTAATACCTTGGCTTGATACATGAACACAAATTGAATCCTAGACGGGATCTTGGTGATCTCGCCCAACAGACACTTTCTCCAAGTGCCTGCTCACAGCATAAGACTGCTGATTAATGGAATATGCTAAAATTGAGCCAGCACTTGAAACTTCAGGGAGTCAGAAAAAGCCAGGACAGACTATGCACAAGGAATAAGCAAGCTGAAGAAGCCTGCCTCACCATTCCTGGAGCGTTTTGACAATGTTACTGATGTCCTTCTTCTGAATGTCTCTGCCGATACAAAAATCGACCTCTAGCACCTGATTGCGTTGATCTAGCTTCCCCTGGATAATATCTGTATAAACCGCTTCAATAATGAGATCTTCCAGCTCCCTCAGATTCCTCATGTCCAGGTCCTTCAGCAACACAGAGTAGGGAATACACTAGAAACAGCAAGCCCAAAAAATAAGTTATCAGTCCTAGAGCCAGAAGGAACAGCTAAGTCTCAAACAGAAGTAGGGTTGGCAGAAGCTCAACTCCCAAATGTTTATTGTATTCTACACTTTAGCCTGCAAGCATAGCAGTGACTGATTATGGCAGAATAAACACTTAGTATTAGGCTAGATCATATTCTGACACAATCTAGGTAATTCCTGAAGCTTTGGCACAGTACATTCTGGAGGAAAGAGGTACTGGAATTGTGGAAGAAATTAGGAGTGTCAATACATTTCCACCAGGGAGAAAAAAAAAAAAGTCAGTGTTTTTAAGAATGATTCTCCATCCCCAATAGCAAAAGAAATCATACAAAGTGTCTCAGGCCTTACTAACCAATTTGCATGGCTGTTCAGACACTCCCACTTCTCATCCCTGAAAGTCCATTAAGTTAGTGCCCCAAATGCACCAAGAGAGAACATTATCTATTACAGGTACTTTCCTAGTTGCAGGGTTCTTTGGGGGTACTCTTGCAATATGATACAACTACAATACTACAGAATAGATGCCAATTAAAATAAGAATTAAAAAAAAAAAAAAGCTATCAGTCACGATGTACTTCACCTTCATTCTGGAAGCCAGGCTTACAATCGTCAAGTGTTTCAACTTGTTTTTCTGAGTCACTGTTAATTCAGGCAGGTTATCTTTGTTTGCTGTTAAAGTGAAAAAAACCAAGATTCATGACTTCAAGAATTATATAATCCAGACTGCAGAACTGTAGGCCAGTTAAACCACACACAATCCTGAAAGGCTGAACTTCTCCCGCTACTGTGGGTGCTGATGAGCAGAGAGAGCTGCCGCTGATGACAGATCACCATACCCATTGGAGAGAGAGGAAAAGTTAAAAAGCAAATTGACGATTCCATTCTTCACTGTTTCTTTAGTCATTCTGGTTCTGGAATTAGAATGTAATTCACATCTACACAAGTAGCATCCTGCCAAAACAGTTTGTCAATGCTTTGTTCCTATCACCAAGACATTTTTATTTCATTAGTGAGCTGACAGAATAAAACCTTCCCTCTTTGCTGTTCCGGTTGTAAAATACAGTTGGCTTTATTTCTCTGAAGAGCTATAGAATTTAGGGTTGAAAGTGTTAAGCACCAGGCTGAGGAAGAGAGGAGAAATTATTAATCTAGACACTTATATGGCCTCCCTGTCACCATATTACAGCCACGTGCCTCATGAATATTTAAAAACAGAAAGAAGACTGGCTGCTTTCCAAAGCAAAGAAACTCTTTAAAGTATCTGCTTTAATGAAAATGAGTGTTTCAGGGACATTCAGGTTCTCCCACTCATGCCACCTCATTCAATGCTCTAAATTTTGACTACTTTTCTTCCTTTCTCTTTTTTAACTCTCCTCAGCTTCTCCCTGACCCTCCCCAGGAGCTGAATACTCATTTCATATACAGGCATGATGTATTAGAACTGGATTTCTCCGGGCAGGCAAAATTGCTTTGTGAACTGTATGTCTGGGATGCTGTGTGGTGAAAGGTAGCAGTCACAACAAAACACATTAGACAAGAAATTGTTTGTAAAGAAAGAACTGAACTGTCACATGCTGGGATGTAAAACCCACGCAAAGCGAACATCCTCTCATCAGCCACAGAATTAATGAGACTCGTTGCTCCACTGCCAATGAAGTTTCCAACTCTTGCATTTACTGATGCCACTTCTTCTTATAGGAACTAGATACCTCATCCACCACAGTCATAGCCAGCATTATGATGGAATTATTTGTCACATTCTGTAATACCCTGGATTCAGGCTGCTACCCACAAATAAGTACTACATTGTAGCAGAATGGAAGCATGAGCACAAAGGACACAGCACCTTCAGACAGAGAGTCTGATGATTCACACATAACCCTTTTGAAGCTGTATAAAAGTCATTACTCCAATTTATATTCTGGTTAAGAATTTTTCCATTTTATTTCAGCAAAAGAGTCACAAAATAAAAGATTATCCTATAAACCATACAGGATTTTAGAAATAACGCAGAACAACTTTGTCAAAGTTTTCTGCAACTTCCATAACCAGCATCATCTAAATTTCAAAGCAGATGTCTGAAACTGCTCTCTACACAGGTAAGTGGCCTGTGAACATCACTGAATACTGCTACAGACCAGTTCAGCTCAGTGTTGCAGTCCAAGCCAAACAGTCTCTAGCCTAACTTTAGCCCTTCTCCATATTTCAGTAAATGAAAAGCACATATGACCCAGAGAGTTACAAACCGCTCTCCTTCCAAGCAAATTTTGTGCTTAGACCCTTTCACCTCACCACACTACATCAAGTACCACAGAAAACACAGAACTGCCTCTGACAATTATAAAGTGCAAATCAGTCTTATAATCTGCAAACACCAGGCAAGCTCTTACCTACATAGTCTGGGTATGTTCCATACGCAAACAGATTCAGCAACTGGAAATAAGCAGCATTAGGCCCTTCGGCAAGCTGGATGGAAAGAAAATAGAAATCCCATTTAACACAATAATAGCCAACGTTATACCAACAGGCAGCTTCTTCAGAGCACATTTTAAGTCTGCAAATGACAAGCAATACTTAGAAAAGGAACTACATCCAGGTCTTAGAGAACTAGACCCTTTCCATGGTCTCATGAACAGCAGTGTATTTCAGCAGTTTCAGAGTCAAGACGATGCAACCACGTACCAGAATTTAAATACAGTCTGGGCTGTCAGCTGCTTTGTGCAGCATTTTGGGAGGTAAAAGAGTAAAGTGACTCTTTATTTTAGCTGACATCCTACATGCCAGCTCTTATTACATGACAGGCAAGCAGACAACAGTGTTGGTTGGTTAAGCATCCTTGCTATTACTGGGAAAGCTAAGACAGCTTACCTGCAGAGTGACGAAAGACTTCAAAGCAAAGCAAGCTAGAACATTTTACGTTGAGTGCATCTGAAAGTAACAGCTCTCCTCTCACATACAAACACTTTACTGGAAAAACTGCAGCATTAATGAGTGACTTTTATTGAGCTGTTTTTTTAAATATCATTTGCCACACACACATCCATAACCATGGAGGCATTTTTAGACATACCTAAGAGCCCACCCAGAAAGATGAATTTGCTCTATGCCATATTACTCCAGCTGCAGAGATACTCAACCTAGATTCCCTCACTGTAGTAAAGGGGGTTGCTGGCAAGACATTCTCTTTAAAAGCTCTGGAACTTACTTTCCATCTTGATTTGAAATGGTTTGGATTCGGTTACCACTCAGGCCTGATACACTAGACATCTGTTCACAAGGATTTTTGGAGAGCATTGAGGTTATGCTTTCCAGGACAACAAAGGAGTAGAAAGAGATTGTTGTTGGCTGGCTAGACGCCTTCTTAAAATTGTTACTACACTGCTGCCAGGATTTTGCTGTATTAGCAATCACATAAGGTAGCAAAGCTTTATATAGGTATCTTTTTTACCTCTAAATATATACAAACAGAAGCAATGCCAATCTCATATTCACCAGATCTTTCCAAAGCACTGTATGACACAAGTATCTCAGAACCCAGGTAAGTCACACCAGGCCCTTCCTGGAACAACAATTTTACAAGCACAGGGTGTCTGTGGAAATTTCTGGGGATCCCTTACACTGGGAGTGCAGAAGGGGCATTAGGAGAGAGATTCCTCTCTTACCTCTTGCACATTTGTTAACTCCAGTAGCTCTCCGAAGACGTAAACCCCAGGAGCCTCCAGCACTTGGTTTATAAGAGCAGTCAGAGCTGAGCCACTTGTGCCTTTGGCTAGTAAAATAAACTGTTCAAGAAGATTGCAGGACGGTTTCTGTTCTCCTGCCATTCTAGGTTTTGAATCTGTCAACAAAAAAAATAAGGTATTAATTCATCCTTTCTCCTCTGCTAAATTCTATCTGACAGTGGACTGGAAGATACACTCGGTATAGTAACATTTTAGCATTAGTTATGCCATGTTTTTCTTTGGAATTCAGAGGGCAGGCCAGGAACCCTGCAGGCTAGAAACCTGATTTATCTGGGGAGCAGGAACAATTGAGGCAATATCTGGGCGAAACCTCTGCAGGCTGTCTGGTCACTTCCCTCAAGGATCCATTCCTGCTAGTGGGAGAAGAGTTTAGCTTTCATACTGTTTTCAGACTTCTCCTTCTACTGATGCCAGCAAATAATGACAACTGCAGAGATATTATTATGTCTACTAGAGGCTAGCTAAGTCTTCCTCCTTCCTAAAACTCATTAAAACTCATTTGTGTAGAATTTATCCACCTTGCAGGCCCACACATTGCATCTTTTCCTTTGACGTTAGCTACAGACAACATGTGAATACATAATTCCTATTCTTAGCCTAAAAGAAGAAAAAGAACTCTGGTGGGCAAATAGCTTACTCGTCTACTTTGCACAGTTAAAGTGTTTTGGGTTAACTAGAAAGCTTAAGTGATAAATATATCCTTTCTACAAAGACTCTATTTAAGCCCTTGTAAAGAGAGGTCTTTGTTTTCAGCTGTTGCCTGACATTTTTGATGTGCATGTTGACTCCTAGCACGAACACTTTGCTTTTGAAATGTAAAACGCTACTTGTTAACAAGTTCAACAAAATGTGTTTTTAAAAATAACTAACATTTCCAAAGCATGTTATCCACGCACCAAACAAAGAACATACCAGACACGGGTTTCTTCATGTTATGTTTATATAGGATAATTTTCAAGTTTAGTAGCTAACCTTTACTCTGGTGAAGAAGTTAGACACCAGAGAACCTATGTCTCATTGTGGCCGACTGCCGGGACCACAGCTGTCCTTTTAGAGGGTGCTATAGCCACACAGGTGTGTACATGGTTTTAACATATGTACGCACATTAAGACTTTTGAAGACAATACAGCTAGCTTCAGTTATTACTCAACTCCTTAAAATACGCTTTACTCCACACCTCTAGTTACAAATGGTCTCAAGCTGAGAGGCCAATCTTTTGCACTTTCCACACAGATTTCAAGGCTCTTAGCTTAAAATCTCATTGTGCATCTTTTCACTAAAGGCGCACATGCAACCTGAATGAACAGTACCTTCATTTCCAGTGGAGAAATCCCTGCAATAACACTTTGTTTGGCTTTCTAATACACCTAAGAGCGCATCATTACTCTTCTCCCCACTCACAGATAAGGAAACAGACACAGAGGACAAACAGTTCTCTCAAGACTGCACATGAGGTGACAGAGCTGGGAATGAAATCCAGATTTCAGGGTTCCCAGGCTGTTGTCCTCCCTCTCAAGTAATGAAACCACAGACTGGTGTGTAAGATTACCAAAGACTCATTGGCTTTATCCATGTCCTAATAAGAGAGGAATGCCAATTCTCTGCTGCTTTTTTTGAGTGTGCACTTAGATGACCATATCGCCATTGCATTCATGTACAACCGTGTCGCTGAGACTGCCACGCTGCTCTTTCTGTAACTGACTTACCCTGACAAAAAGTGACTGAAATGCAAATGGAAGCCAGGTTAAAGAAGGAGCTCACCCAAAGGCTGCAAAAATCCATATAGAGGGATAAATTGCCTTCCCCCCCCCCCCCCGCCCCAGCCGTACTTCTGCCCGTTTTAAGGTGCCCTGAGGTGTATCAGGGCAGTAAGCAGCACCCACAGGACGTAAGGGGCAGTCTGAGGGGCACGGAGGCGGCCAGGCCCCCGGCCCCGAGGGCAACGCCAGCCCTCCCGCCTCCCCCGGGCCCCCAGGGCGACCTCCGGGCACCCCGGCGCCGCGCCCCGCCGCCCGGCCGAGCCCCGGTCCCGGGGGGCGGTTCCGCGGGGTCCCGCCCCGGGGCCGGCTCGCTCCTCCCCGCCGCCCCGGTGCCGCTCGCCGCAGAGCTCGGGGAGCCGCGCGCCCGCTGCCCCCGCCTCAGGCACCGGGACGCGGCCGCGAAGCGGGGAAGGGCTCGCGGCGCGGAGGGGCAGGCGGGCGGCTCCCCCCTCCCCCGGCGTTACCTCGCCGCTCCGGCCTCTCCGCCTTCCTCCCGCCCTGCGGCTCCCGGCGCCTTCCCCGCCGCGCCTCAGGCCGCCATGATGGCGGCGCCGATGTCCCGCGCCCGGCCCCTTCCCCCGGAACGCGCGGCCGCGCGCTGAGCGTTCCGCCGCCGCCTGAGGCGGGCAAAAGGCGGCGGGGGGCGGCGGCCACGGGATGCCCTGACCTCTGCTCACCGGCCCGGGCGGCCGGAGCGAGGGCTGAGAGGGGTCAGCGCGCCCCGGCCCCGCTCACTGCTGCGGGCAAGGGCTGGGGGCAAATGGCAGCGGGGGGCAAATGGCAGCAGGGGGCAAATGGCGGGGGCTGAGGGGACGAGGCACCCGAGTCTCGCTCACCACCCTGCTGTTCAGGGGCCGCCGAGGCAGCTGGTGCCCCCCTGCCTGGGGTTGTCGCCACGGCAATGGGGTGCTGCAACCCCGGATGTGAGCGCTGATTCCCGCTTTGGCCAGTTTTTGGCATGTCCGTGTTTGGGTCGCCCTGCGCACAGGGCTGGGCGAGCGGGAGGCTTCACAGTGCCTTCGATGGCCTCTGCGCTGAGGCCTGGGTTGTAGCTCCGAGCGCCGGGCCTGACCCAAGGCCAAGCTTGTCCGACAGCAGCATCCACTCACGTTTCTGTCCAGTTGGCCGGAGTACGTAGCACCACATCTACGCTGACCGGGGAGGACCAGCGATGGCACAGCTGATACCGAGTATGAGCAACAGGCACCTCTGCAAATCCACATTTTAGTGTTTGTACAAGAAAAAAAGCCTGTAAGTGGGCTGCCAGGGCCGCTTCTCATCCCCACCACTTCTTCTTCTTTCCACTCTGTACAAATCCATCACAAAGCAACGCCTGGCAGCGGGACGGGATGACTTTATTCTAACCAGGAAGAACCAGAGCTGCAATACAATTTATCTGCTGGTAAAAGAGGGTATAATTCTGCTGGAGGTACTGCCTCAGCCTGTAGTGCATTTAATAGGAGTAGGTGCAATGAGGCAGTAATAAACACAGCCTTAGATAGTAAGAATTATCTAAAAGCAGAAGAACAGTTTTCATTAAAATGTGGAGACTGACATAAAACTGAACTCCAGTGCTTTAAGTGACAGACATCTACCTGGACAAGTGATCTACTGATTCAGATCCTAACATTTATCACAGTAATATATGTAATCACTTGGAAGCCTATGTTTTAAGGAACAAACACTGCTTTGCCAAGCTGTGAGACCACTTAGTCTCGCTCTCCCACTAGGAGACTGCAGGGAAAAGCAATTCATAATCCAGTTCTTGTAGCTGAAGGCTCCAAAAATTATAAACATGTCCCTGTCCTGACCTCAGATAATCTGTCAGCTTTCCAAAATGTGGGCTGGATAAAATGCCAACCAGTCTGGGAGCAGGAGATTACAATAATCAAAATGACAGATGACTGAGGTGTGGGAGAGTGTTACAGCAGTGGGATCAAAAAGGAACTCGTGGATTTGGGTGACAGTGAAAAGCAGGAAGCATGATATCAATCTACTTAATTTCCCTAGTCTACCCTGAGGGATTGGGAGTAAATTTCCAAGCGCCAGACAGCAAGAGAATTTCAAGATAATGCTTTTAGCCAGTTGTCCTTGCCTTGACCCTTAGAGACTCTTTGCAACTGGCACATCTCTTTTGTGCTCGAGCCCTTTTTCTGAAGACAGCTGGACACGGAAGTGTTTGATGTAATGCTCAGCAGCACCCTTGGTGGGGGTGGGAGTGGATACTGGGGATGGGATGGCTGTATTAATGAGAAGACCTGCTGGGCCTGGAACGATCAAGTGGGAAACAACGAGCCCCAAATGAGGATTTACAGTTTGGGGCTGCAAACAGTCCATTGCCTGTTTTGTCAGCTGGGGGTCCCTGCCTGCGGTGCTGGCCTGCTCGTGACAACACAGAGTCCCAACTAAGATTTAGAAGTTGGGTCCTAAATTCCTGTGGCCTATGCCCCTAGACTTGCCTGTCCCCTTCTGAAAGCCCATTAAATCCCCTCTTTCCCCCCTCCTATTGTGAATCTCGCCTCTCTGAACGAGAACCCCAATCTCAGGCACCAAACTCCCCTACCCCTGCACCTCCCATTTCCCCAACCACATGCCTGGCTCTCCCACTCCTGTCCTTGTCTGGCAGAGCAGATCCTGGCACTGCCACGGGCAGGACACGGAGCAGGTTACTATGCATTAGGTGCCCTGTGGCTGACTGCCATGCATAGCTTCTCATCGTCTCGTTTATGTAATAACATCAGTCCATAGACGGCAATTAATGTGCACTGGTTGGTGCACACTCGTTTATTGGGATGGGGAGCCTGGCTACACTTGTGGCATCCCTGGCAGTATGGGACTCGAAACGTCCCTCGTGCTCGGTCTGCAGGCGGTGGGTCGCATTTAGCCATGACATAGCAATCCCTCAGAGCAACTGTTCCCTCTCAGGTTCCATCACTTCCTGGAAAACAGTTTAATTAAAAGCAAGCAAAGTTTCTCTCTTGAGGGCACAGCAGTCATTTGGGATACGACACACAGTGGCAGCATCTCGGGGTATTTGCACTGCAAAATGACCAGTACAAAGGGGTAACATTTCAAAGCTACATTTTTAGTGTGTTCTTTGTTCCCATGGCATGACAGTTTGGGTCTATTTTACACTTACAGGTTCCATTCATCTTTTGAATCCTTGCATATGCTACAGCCTTCAGAACGGATTAAATCTTCCATTTTATGGCAAGAACCAGACAATGCCTGAGAAACTGAAATGGGGCCATTAACGGCAATAAACAACTGAACAGTTGTGCCAGGCAGGACAATGGAGGCTGCCAGCTGAGCCATTGACTGCTCCTCTGGCCGATCCTCCTGGGGTGGGAATGGAAAAATGCCAAGAGACGCAGTGAAAGACTGCAAGGTGCTAGAAGTGATTTTAGACTCTCTAGCAAAGTGGTCCCCACGAGCGATAAACCACACCACAGAGCCCAGTCCGTGATGTGGGGAGCAGGTGGAGCAAGGAGGGAGCTGGAGGAGTTGAGGTCCTCTCCAGGACACAGACCGGGAGCCAAAAGACTCTGGGAAGGTGGGAAAACTGCAGGGGTGGGAACCAGAGGGCTTTTGGGGGGTCCTTCCCAAGGTCTGTACCCTTATCTGTGCCACTCTGAGAACAAAGTGTGCGTCTGTTAACAGTTCTTTAGCTAAGAGCAAAGTGCTCCTAGCTTTAAGTCAGCTAGTCCCTGAAGATCAGACTGTACTGGCACTGGCAGGAGCAAGGAACTTCCAGGGAATGAACATCAGAAACTATTAAGAAAGCTGATGGGGCTTAGCCTGTGTCCCCGAGTCATATACAGCTGGTCCCTGGGGTCCCACGTTCCAGAGAAGGTGTGTCATACAAACAGAGAGCTGCAGGTGTTGGGATGCCGCTGTGACACTCGGAGCTTCACAGCAAATTGGATGTAAAAAACTAGGCCTTGCACAGCAAGGGAACTCAGCCAGGGCCATAACAAGCCATTCAGTAATTTCCTTAAGCCACACTTATATCTCATCTGCACAGGGAGGGAGAATTACCTCCTTAATCACATCCTAAACAGGCCCGCCACCACAGTTCATATTACCCTGCAGATACACTGAAACAGTTACCCTGGGAGAGCAGTGCATACCCTCATTTGTCTCGAGAGCTGTTAAAGCTGAAATCCAGGACTGAAATAGAACTGGAAATATGTGATTGTGAGCTATTTCCCATGGATCATTTTTGCAACCTCTAGCTGGAGCCTGCAGGTAAAAATCTATCAGCTACTACCAAGTCCTGCTGCATTAGCCCCTTCCAGGTCAGTGAGGAGGGTCTTTTGGTTCGGCTGTCCTGACATCTCTTGACTGCTGACAGCCAACCTGACTGGCTGAAGTGGGCTTTGGAGGACATCGTCAGCTAACCTCAGCTTTCGGGATGGATTTCTTTTTTTTAGGAGACAAATAAGGGGATGCCCAGCTGTCTCATCCCCTTTTAAACTGCTATTGCAGCATCTCACCTCCACCCACGCAGCTTTCTGCATGCTGGGAGATGTTAATCCATTTTATCTTTTAATGTTGGCATTATCTCTTGACTCACCCATCTCTTCTCCTTGTGATTCTGCAATCCAGGTCCCTTTTAGGCAGCAGATAATTCACCTTATTTCCCAGCATTGCCTGAGAAAAAAGACTGTAATCCAGAGTAATCTCCCCAAGCAGTGGGGTCATGGAGTCCCAGGGGAGAATCTCAGAACATGGTTTCTCTCAGAAGCTGACATGTGAGGCTGCAAAGTCACCTGTAAGGGACAGATACCTGGAAGGGTGTGATTAGTGGCACAGTGACATCCCTCTGTCTTACAACTTCCATCATGCGGGGTTCGGTGTCTTGTTCCTCAAAGCTCTTCAGCACTCTTCCTCAGGCTGCTCATCCTGCTGGCGTCTGCACCCATCCTGCCAGGCAGACACCACCAGCTTTGCCCCTTGTTTGTGTGCACTTCCCTGTGTCCCAGGACACACTTCTGGAGTCCCCTCCTGAAGCCCCAATACTGGTGTGTCACTGGCAAGAAAATTTCCACTTGTCATCTCCAAAAAGAGGGCTGGCAGTGAAAGTGGGTACTTTTATGTTTTTTATTCTTTCCCTCACATTTTGTAAATAAGGTGGCTTAAATCAAAAACTGGTGGAGAGAGATGTGTTAGGACAACATGGGAGCTTACCAATAACCCAAATAAAACGCGTTATATTAAGAAATCATAGACTAGGCTAGATTTATCCACTGGGATTAGGATTTGATTCCTAAAGAATCTGTAATAATTTTACTTCCCAACCAACTTAAAGTAAAATAAAATCAAGTGTTGCAGCCATGGCCATGTTAGAGACGAAGCAGCTGTGCAACCCCTTCCATTGGGAGCGGGGTGGGATGAGGTCCCAGCTTATGAAACCATCTCCCAGTTATGCTGATCCAGTGAAACAACACTTCATTTTTCTGCACCTTGGGAGAAGAGCAGTGCCTTGTGCTCTGGGAAAGCAGAGAGCAGGCTGGAGGCATCTTCTCACCTGCAATGACAGCTCAGAGACTGTGACACCTGCCAACAGCATGTGCTCCAGAGACAGGAAAAAAGGTGAGGTTTTCAGCACAAAGTTGGTACAAAGGGACGGTGAGACTTGCAACAACTTTCTTGCAAGTGGATCAAAAAGCTGATGTGCTCGAGGGTGTTATTTGTGTTAATGCAGTCAAAGGATTTTGAGGGGACAGAGATCCCAGGGTTTCTGTCACTGCTTGAGTTACCGTGTCACATGTTTCACTGCTACTCATGCCCGGAGCAGTCACAAGACCTCAATACTTCAGCCGTTACCTCTTTTGTGATTTTCAGGAGTTCAGATGTGAGAGATGCAGACAGTGCCTCTACCACCCTGCACCGCAACTTTGGGAACTCTAGGATTTGATCAGAAAACACAAAGGCCCCAGCTCTAAATTCTGGAAACCCTCCTACCCCTCTCCCCTACATACAACGTGGATTTCCTGACCATGCAGTGTCAGCCCTACGCGGCCAGAGAAGCCCTTTAATGCTGCAGGAACTCCTAGCTGAGAGATCCATTTGTTCGCTGGCTCTTTCATCTCTGCAGCCTGAACGGAGGCAGGATTGAGCTCCTTATGTCTTCCATAATCCAGCAGATCCTACTTCCACCTGGCAGACTCTTCCCCTATACCTGACCATTTGCTTCTGCCTTCTTCACATCTGCTTTTTTCCTTGCTCACCTTTTATCCCTATCAGTCTTTTCTCCTCAGTGAGCTTTAGTCCCTCTTCCTTAGATAGGGTGTGTAATTGCACGCTATCTAAAACCCAGGAAGGACTCTTAATAAAAGACAGATATATATTAGCATAGCATGCCACTGGCTTGCTGCCCAGATTCAAAATGGTCTGTTCATACACTTTTAAACTGATGGTGTGGAACTGAGCATGGATCACATACATCAGGGAAATAAATGCTACCTATTTTTATTATTAAGATCACTTATTGGTTATACTGGCAGTGGCCTTGTCTTTATGCATTAAATGTGACCTTTATTAATGTTCATGTTCTCATTTGTACAGTGGCTGATTTTGAGGCGAGCAGAGCCATGAATGTATTGATGGCACGGTGATTATTAGCCGGTCCTGTTCTGAGGTACTTTGAGGAGCGCCAGATTACAACTGCTGCGTTTATCTTCCTCATGGTTTATTAATGCTTTGTATTAGCTGTGCTTGGATTGTTAATGGAGGAGTTAATTTGTCGTGCTCATGTTAAAGAATAGCCTGGCTTCTGGGATGTGCTGATTAGCCAGAGACTTTCTCCCAGAATCTACTTTATTACACAAAGGCCAAATTTCTGTAGTACAAAGAAGGCCACTTTTGTGGCCTATTTATTTTAAACTTTCTCCCTAATGCTGGTCCTTTTAGCTCCAGCCTTGGTACATGCAGAAGAGTAGATACTCTGTGTATAAAAACAGAGGCAGTGAGAACAGCAACATAATGCAAACAGCTCGATCTGCAAAACTACAGACTTAATCCATCACTTGAGCTCAATTTAACTTCTGTCAAACAGTCTGAGGGATGAATTTGCTGCAAGATCTGCCCATCCCATGAAGAGAAATGCTAACAGAGCTCGATTAGCTTGGGCGTAGTTCAGGCAGTATTTGCATTACTGCCAGAGTACATCTCCTGGACAGGGACCGAGCTGTGAGGAGCAACATCGCATGAACACTAACGTGAATGGCAGTGCAGAAGGCGTGGGACGCTGTGCAAGTCCCCTCTCCCGAAACACACGGCTGAGGCCTCTGTCGGTGCGGAAATGGGACACGGTATTTTCCAACCTGAGGCACTGGCCGCCCCAGGATGAAAGGTGTAAACTTGGGCAGAGTTTACTCTCAAGCAGGAGACTTTTTCTCTCTTCTAAAAAAGACTTTCTGTGTCTGGACCTCACTTCTCCAAAGCCTGCACGTTTACACCAGCAACACTCAGGTCCCGAGTTTTCAGGCGCACAGCAGCCTCTGCAGCCTAACTGGGCGTTGAATAAAACCAGACCCGGGTTTCTGCTGCCGTCGCTTTGTTCTTCGCTACGGGCCAGGTCGCGGCTCCCCGAGCAGCCGGCCCGCGCCCGGATCCGCGTTCCCACAGGGACCGTTCAGGCCTGGGTCGGCTCCTCTCACCCCCGAGCCCGCCATCCCCTCCCTCGGCCGCCCGCCTCACTGGCTGCTGCGGCCTGCCCCAGCACACGCCGCCCCCGCCCCTCACCCTGCGCGACGGGCCGCGGCGCCACCTCCCCCCGCGCGGCGCCGCCCGCGGCCGCCAGAGGGCGCCCCGCCCCCCCGCCGCCCTTTGGCGGCCCCCTGCGGCCGCCGCTGGCAGCTGCGGAGCGGAGCCGGCTACGAAAGGTTTGTCCTGCGGCGACTCCCGTCCCCCGGCGACGTCAGGCTTGGCAGGGGCGTACGCCTTAACGACCGCTGCGCAGCCGCCCTTGAATGGGGGAAGGCGGGGCGGGGTGGAGGGGGAAAGCGGGCGCGCCGTCTGATTGGCCACCCGCGCCATCCTTCTGGTGGCAGGAGGCGGGGCGTCGCCGCAACGCCCCCTGCTCATTGGCTGCGGCGGCGAGCCGGGAGGCGGGGCGGCGCCAGGCCGCTCGGGTTGGTTGCGCCGGCCAGTGGCGGGTGCGAGGGAGTGCGGGGGGAGGGGTGGGGGGGGGTCCTGAGGCGCCGCTGTCACCGCCGCCTTCCCGCCCAGGCCCGCGGAGCCAGGCGAGCCCGGCGCAGCCCCGTCCGCCCGCGGCGCGGCGCGGCAGGACCATGTCGGCCACGGACGAGCGGGCCAAGGAGATTCTCAGGGGCTTCAAGCTGTATCCGCCCGACGGGGGCCGCGGGCCCGCTCTGCCCAGCCGGGAGGGGGCGGAGGGAGGGGTGGGGGGTGGCGGTGCGGGGCTCGCAGTCCCCGAGGGCGGGGGCGAGGCCCCACCCGGGGCGGGCGGTTGCCATGGAGACCGCCCCCCCCCGTGGCTGGGCTGCTCCCGGTTGCGTCCTCCTCTCCCGCGCGGGCCCCCCCGGAGCGTGGGGGAGGGCGGGGGGGGTTCCCCCCGCCTGGGAGCGGGCTACGCCCCATGGGGGGGGAGGGAAAGGGATGGAGACCCTCACCGCGGGGTCCTGGCTGGGCTCCCCTCTCCGGGACCGGTCAGGCGTGGGGGGCGACCCCGGCGGCCGGAGCTGTCCACCGGGCAGCTGCTGACGGGCGGCCCCGGAGCAGCGGGAGCCCCCCGAGCTCGCAGAGGGCAGGCGAGGAGCCCGGCGCGCTGTGTCCCAGGAGGATCCGCTCCCTTCCCCTTCGGCCGTCCTTGTGCACCCCGGGAGCTGCGGCTGCTTAGGCACCTCCACGCCGAAGGAAATACCTGGTCTCCACAGCAGCAGCTAAATGTCTTGGTCCTTTTCTTGTTGTGAGGTACTGGCACATGTTTTCTTGGTTGTAAGATGTCTTTTATCGCTGATGCTAACATCCTCTAGGTGCTAATGCCTTTCTGTGCGATTCATTCTGCAACTTTAGCATTGTAGCTTTCAAAAAGCTTTCGCATTTTACATCTGGGTGTGCTATTTGAATATAGATATAATCCTGAGCAAATGAGACAGATCTGAGCTTGGAAGAGAAATGAGACCTTGCATATACCCTTCCAACCCAGGATTTCAGTAAAGTAGAGAAAGGCTCAGTCCAAAGGCCCATGCACAAACCAGGAGTGGAAGAAGTATACCATACTTATAAAATGAAGTTACTATATTTTATTATAGCAGATTCTAAGTTTAGAAGACAGATGCAAGCTTTCCAGCTTCACCTTTAGACACAGAGTGAAATCTTTTTTTTTGTTTTTTAAGAAAACACTGAAAAGGACAAAAGTGCCCTCTTGATCTAATACTGCTATTTCTGAACAGCTTTTTGTCAGCGAGATGTTTGTAATCTGTATGCCATCTGTAGCAGGATCTGAGATGCTCTAGGTTGGATTTAGCCAAATATTGAACTATAAGCAGATGCTTCTCAACTTTTGAACCAGTCCCCTCACCCAACCTAGTAGTGCGTCTGGTTCCTTTGCTTGTGCAGTAGCAATATTGACAATTCTTTTTACTTATGGAGATGTAATATTTTAGTTGTCAAAAACAATTGAACAGCCTTACATGCAGGCAATTAGCAAAAGCATAAGCTTCTGACAGGATCAGCCTAACACATTGGTAGAAGTGAAGAGTGTTTGGAAAGTTAAGCCTAGGGAACGAACTTTTAACTGCTTTTTGTTTGCACTTGTATATCTCTTCAGTGAAGAGAAAAATTTAAGAGAACCTTTGTCCAGCTTTGGATGAAATAACTCATTCTGTAGCTTGCTGACTTAAATACAAAGTGTTTTTTCACCTTTGAGAGGTGTGATGTCAGACAAACATAAGGTAAACTTATCTCAGACAGCTATAGTGTAGACAAAAATCTCTAGTGGAAGTACTCTGCACTTCCAGGCTGAAGAACCTCAAAGCTCAATCTTCCTTTACACATGGTCCCTGAAATCAATATTATTACCTCTTGACAACCAAATGACAGGATATTTTTAGGCAATAAACACCTTGCTCATGCTTCTCCAAGAACATGCTAGAGTACTGTGATAGCTCATGTTATGGTCTGCCATACAGGCCTGACAGCATAAAAACTTTAAGTCCAAGGAGCAGGAAAGCTTTCCCCCCCCCCCCTCCAAATTTATAATTGGAATTTCTTTATAAGAAGTTAAAATAGTCAAAAAACAGTCTTGATGTGTCTTTAATAAACACAAAAGAAATGCAGCTGAACAGACATTCCTCATTTGTGAGGGGGGAAAAAAAAGCCTTGGAACACTGCACCATCCATGCAGGAAACTGCTCATGCCCAGATCTGACCATGCTCACTGTAAGACAGCCATCAGCTCAGACTTTTGTTTTTTTTTTTTTTAAAAAGGAGTGTGTATTCTAAAGAACATTAGATTTTAAATAAATCTTTATCTTTCTGCCCACTGTAGTGCTCTATCTGCTGCCTTAATTTGCTTAATAGAAAGGAAGAGATGAACATGTCCTGAAAAAGCTGTAAGTTTATCTTTGGAGTACTTAAACTTCTTCCTCCTGTCCCAGGAAGAGTTAACTGCAACTTAAGCAAACCCTGCAAACTTGACGCCTGATGCTGTGCTTGCTTTAGTACAAGAAACTAGCACAGTGGTGCCTAGGGTATGGATGTACTAGATTCCTTGTGTAGTTAGATCAGTTGATAGGGTAAAAGGTGTCATTGAGGAAGCAGATCTCTGAAATACTTGCTTACCTTAACACAGAACAAGCACTTCATCTGGAAATTCAGTTTGCATTGGGTAGTTTAAGTTTGCCTCAAACAAGTTCAGTTTGCATGTGGTTCCCTTGAAGAGGCTGACTACAAACTTTCCAGCTGATTGGGACATGCTGCTGTGGAAATTAGATTAAATCTCCAATCCACCCTCTGACTTCAATACACAGATATTCTTTCCTTCCTCTGTGACACTAGTGCAGAAACATGTTGTGGCTAGTGTCCTGAAATTCAAACCAGAACCATTCGCTCTTTTCTCAGATTTTACTATTTCCTGAAAAGATGAAAACTGGAAGTATATGGAGTTTGCAGGCAAATGAGGATATCATACTTGTCCTAAGAATTATGACATCAGTTAGTGTACTGTCAGTGTTCAATTTGTAAGTTTGCTGCATAGCAACAGATGGAAAGCAGCTAGCCAACAACTTTTATAGCTTGTCATTTCTTGAGGACTGCGTTAAAACTTACAGTATGTTTATGAATTCCCTGTTTTGAAGGCACTCTCCTGAGCAGTGGTGCTTATACTAGAAAAAACAATATCTACAGTAGTCTAGTGCTATGTGACTGCAGACTGATTGACTATAACTCATGTCAGCTCAGGTGGTAACTTACTCCTCTGGAATATTAGGTGAGCTTTCATTTCTGCAAGTATTTATGCCCAACTGGTCCTGCAGTCTCAAGTGCAGGAGGTTTGGCTATGCTTGTTTCCAGAAGATGAGACAGTCCTCTGTCAAGACTAGACTTATTTGATCCACGCTTATCTTTAAGATATTCTTCAGGTTTCATTCTGCCATTCTATGTTTACAGTTACTGGGTACCATTAAATGCATGTGTTTAACATCCTTTTTCACAGATGAGTAACACTGAAGATGTTTCCCTGTAACAGTCAAAACCTGGCATTGAGGAATTGCTTTTCAATGGCTTTTTCAACCCCCTTGGTAATTTGTGGGTTGCCTTTATATCTTTGTTCCAATATAAAGTAACAATTTTTTTTTCCTTGTGCTACGTTCACTAGAATAAGGACAACTGCTCTATTTAACCCAGTTTGCCAGCATTTGGAAAGCATGTGCTTTGCTTTCTTAAAAAATATCTATGGCATAGATTAGAAATATCCAGTCATGGGCTGCAACAGCTAATTCACAACCAACTCTTGAGGGACCACAGTTCAGCTTGCGTTTCTTCCTGTAATGTTTCTGCCAGAACAGGAAGAAAACCCCGAACAAGCCAAGAGCTAAAAAGCTACTCAAGTCTCATAGTATAGTCAAGGTGCTAAGCCTAGCCTTCCAAGACATGAGTAAGCACATCCATTTTTCTCAGTTTTAAATCTTAAAATTCAAAGTATCACCTATTTTATTTGCTTCTGTACAGAGAAGCCTCACCTGAACTGGACCTCCAGTGTTTGTTGCCATATAGACATTTATTAGTTCAGGGTAAAGTTGTGTGTGGACTTCTATTTCAGGCTATACAGCTTATCCTACTGTACTAATTCAGAAGTCTAAAACAAATTGATATGCTGAACTTCGGCACAAAGAGACAACATTCAGGTCAGAATCATGACAGAGTTATGAAACTAATATGTGGTCAATATAAGCCCATAGCTACAGCTCATACACTAAGCATTTGTAGGCAGAGCTTTTCATTTATGTCAGATGGTCTCCTACTTAAAATCCCTGAAGTTCCCTGTATGACATCCTCTTGTCTCCCAACACTTTCTCCAGTGCTCCTGCCATTATTTTTCCTCTCTCTAGGAAGTGACTCTAGCAGGATAACCTGTTAAGCTCTGTCCATCTTCAAGAGCTGTAATGAGGGATAGTTATATCAGAAACCGTTAACAGCTTCCATGAACCTTGTATTGCTTTGCAGACTGTGGGACTTTCCTTCCCCAACTTCTATCCTGCCTCTGCTGTATACAAAAAGATGTCTAGTCAATAGAAGTCTTGCCTGTCAGTTCCTAGAACAGTTCCCAAAGTTTTGGGCTGGTTTCATGCAGCATTCAGAAGTTACCAAATCCAAACAAAAGTTCCATCAAGTTGAGTCTCCAACCTGTTTTTATTAGATCAGTGTATTTTTAACTGCTTAAGTAAAAATACTCATTTATTGCCTTATTTACAAAACAAGGTGGCAGCCTTAATTGCCCTTTAAAACACTTTGTTCTGAGGTTTCCTGTGTGCCTGTCCTCAGATCTTGGTTTAAGACTTCCTGCAGTTGAATAAAGATGAATAACCAGTTTCATTGGGTGAAAGGAGACACTAGCCAGCTAGCAGAGGGAACAGGGCTCCCTAGGAGGTGGGAAATGCATTCTGTAGAGAGCCAAAGCTGTGCTGAACCCACAGCTAGCTTGCACCAATACAATTCAAAAAAAACTCTAGAAAATAGAAAGCGAGTTTGTGCTCCCCACCCATTTTCCTGATTTCTGAACATCTGGACAAATTTTGTGCTAGGCGTACAGCTTGTCATTCATACTATCTGAAAACTTGGTCTTCTCTTGCTCTTGAGCTTGCATTACCACTTTGCTATCTGTAACCTCAAAGTACTTTGCTGCTACAAAGTAGATGCAAGCAAGAGTTGTCCACATTTTCCAGTTGCTCTAACTGCAGAGAACAAGTTCCCATCCCTTTGCAATCAAGAGGGATGTTTCAGAGAGGCCAGCATTTCATCTAGAAGCTTCAGCCAGGTTGTACTTGGCATTTAAGTGTAATTGTGGTCAAGGTATCTTTACCATATTAGAATCATTTCCTGTGCTGACTGGTTTACTGTGGCTCTGGTAGACTAGATGAACAAACTCTTCACCTTCCCAATTCATAGGTCATGATGCCTATTTGCAGATAATGCAAGAACTATTTTACCAGATTTGCTGTTTCTTTTCAGAGAGTCATCCTGCCTGGTTCTTTGGTAAGGATCATGCTCCCCCTCATTCACTGTAATTGACAAAATCATGGTTAATAGCAATGTGTTGTTTATTATTCTTCCCATCAAAAGACTATTTGAGTGAAGTACAGTCAGTTTCCTTTCAGATTTAATGCAGTCCACTTGTATTGTAGAAGTGGTGCTTTTTTTTTTTTTTTTTTTTTAAAGTAGAGCCTTAGGACACATTTAGTCAGTGTTTCCAGAAAAAAATACCATACTAAAATATTGGAAGTTAGAAAGCTGTATTGTAGAGGACAGTGAACAAGGACAGCTCTACACAAAAATGGTTGCAGTCATAACTGCATTATCACCGCTCCACAACAGTGTATCAGTGGCAGAGGAAGGGAGTCTAATTCCTTACTTGCAAAATATATAGTTGCCTTAGCATTAGGTATCAGTCCATAGAATGCAGCAAGTACAAGAACACTGTACTTGTGATCTGACTCCAAAAAGCACTTAAAAAAATTCTGATGTGATGAGAGCAGAATGAGGGCTGCCCCCTCCCCCCCTCCAACAGAAATAGTTTGTTAGAGTTTATTTTTGTTTGGCAAAATAGTTACCTCAAGTTTTCTCACAAACCTTGAAGGGAACTAATAGGCTATTTCAGAGCTAGGAGCAGCAAGGAATATGTAATACTCAAATTTTTTTTAAGAAAGCTTAAAGCTATTAAGTTTTTCCTCAGTCTGAGACACTGATTTCACTTAAATCTAAGAGTTAAGGTCAAGTTAGTGGTCCAAGCCAGAAGACAAAAAAAACCTGAAGAGGTCATAGTCAGTTACACAAGTGTCCCATTGCCCTCACCCAGGGGGCAGAATCCAGTCCATGGCAGCAGAAGGGTGAGGGGACTGCAGGGGCAGGAACTCCACAATGGTAGGAAGTGACTTGCCAGGTACTAGAGGATACTTCAATAATGCTGATTTCAAGTTCACCTTGAAGTTCAAGGGTTTGTTTGTTCCTTTAGTCAGCAATATTTAGCTACTTGTTGTTAGAATTTTACTTTTAAGGTCTGTCCTTTCACCCCCCCCCAAAAAAAAACCCTACTAGTCTAGTGTTTTCACTGGAATTCTGTGGTTTCAATAATTTTAATTGCTTACTGTTAACGTAAGATGCCTACAGTGATTTGGTCTCCATTAACATTAAGCTCATTTTCCCTTATTTCTTCCATATTCTGATAGTCTCAATTACTCTGTGCATCCTTGGCAGGGATAAAAATCCCTAGAAATCATTGGTGCCTTATGCTTCAGCCATTGTTGCATTATCTTGATTTCCACACAGTGGAAGATGGTCATTTAATGGATTAAGTGACAGACAACACATGCCCTCATTCCACCCCAATTTATCATCATGGCCAGAATGTGTAGAAAAATTACACAAATTTAAACAAGCAGAGATGGCATTTTGAAAACCTTGTTAGACTAATGCCATTCATAGGAGTAGTTAATAGACATCTGATGCAGAGACCAACAGGACATGCATAACTATTTTCTCTTATTAACTGAAGCAGTCCTTACATGGAAGCTGATTGGCTTGGTCTTACATACTGGCATCTCCAAATTCAAGCTCATCTGGAAGTAAGAGGGTATAATTCTACATGGAGTTAGGAAGACAGCAGGCCACTGTATTTTGAATTCTGCCCTTGACTTGCATTGTGTCTGATACATGAACCTCTCTTTCCCTATCTGCAAGCTGGCAAATTCCAAGGCAGCTTCAAATTTGAGTCCACCCTCCATTAAGGATAAATGGATGTTTTGTTTATGTCTAGATAGTCAAACTCTATGCAGAAGTACAAGGATTCATTGCTAGGCTCCCATATATAGGTAGCAAGCAGAGAACTTGCAGGTGGAACTTAAACAGATCTTCCAGTATTTAATTCTGTATTTTTCTGCATGCTAGTGTAGCTACGTTTGTCATCAAATGTTAGTTCTGTAAGCAGCATGAGAGCTGACTGTTGCACATCTGTTGCTCACACACCTTAAGGAGCAGCTCATGTATTTGCACTTGTAATGTGCAAACTACAGTACTAATAAAAAAGTATTCCTAGACTCTGCCATTTCATCTTCCAAGACTGAATCAGGAGCACCCAGAAGAACATGGGGTTCAGCATGTGCAAAGAAACAATAACAGACAATCATTTAGGAAACCCCCACTTATTCAGTGTTAATGTTTCCACATCCATTTGACATTGCATCCAAGTAAGCATAGCAAGACTACTAGAAGGCTCTGTCCTGCAAATACCATAAAATAGTTGAAGTTCTCTAGAACAGCCATAGCATCCAGAGTCCCAGTTGCATGTTGCAAAATGCTTGACTGCCAGAATTTTCACTTGTGATTATTAACATGAAGTTCCATTGTCAGATTTTTCCTGTACTACACTTCACTGACCAAAATATTGTTTCCCTTAAATCTCTTCTGTGTCAGATTAGTTTAGACATGAGTGAACCTTTGAGTTGATCATGTTCATGACTAGGCTATCTGGAGACATTCTTCTTCCAAAGACAGGCAGGCTTAGGTAAAAGGCAAGAGCAAGAAAAATCATTTTTACATTCAATCAGCTTGTGGGATAATAACCTGATGCTTTTGTGCACTGTTAAATCTATCCACTCCTATATTGAAAGGATTAGCTAGCTTGAAGCAGTATTGTCTCCCATTAGAGAGAATGGGAGTGCACAGGATTTTTCTTCTCTCAGTGATCTTTACTGAGGTTTATATGGGTCAGTTTGTATGCTGCGCTATGTGCATGAGCTTTGTCTACTCTGCAGACAGTCAGAAGTTCATTTGGCCTCTAGAACAGCAGATATTGCACGATCCCCTACTGTTTTGATATAATATGGAAAAAATGAGCACTCTAATCTCAAGTTAATGTATACCCAACCTAAGCAGATTGCATGCATGCTTCTCTCCTCCTCACTTCAGAGGACTTTAAGCCTTTCCCAACTGAAGGATACATATACTTGGCACCAGAAACCCATTTGATGTTTTATTAAGTGTCAGAAACTTCTAATCAGGGGCAGCCTGCTGGGCAAGCAGAGAGTTAATTTCAGAAGTCTGCCTTGGAAAGGCAAAGGGAATTCTAATCTAGGAGACAGGGAAAAACTGGGTAGTTGCATTGCCTTAAATAAAAATTCTGTGTATAGGGGAAAATACTTAGAGAGCCTCACTAGGGAGGAACCTGTTCTTCATTCATCTGTTGGCATGACCTGTTGCTAGCTCTGTACTTAAAAGGAGTTCTGCAGTACTCACACCCCTCTTGCAGGAAAACATTTGAGCAGAGGTGCAGAAAGCAGCATTCCCCCTCCGAGGGTACACCACATGCTGGCGTATACCAACTCTGTTGGAAATTGGATATTCGGGCAGAGAGACCTACTGACCTGTAACACAGAGAACCTTTATAGAGATACTTTAGACATTTGACTTCCTATTTAAAGTCTTTAGGGGAGGCTCTTTAGTGCATTAGAGGACTTGCATCTATTAGTCACAGTCCAAATTAAGATTTAATTGTTTCTCTTGTAAAGAGATTTTCTTTACCAGAATCCAAGATAAGTGCAATTGGAAGGACTTCCCCCCCCCCCCCCCCCAAACCTTTTTAGCCTTCGGATGTTTAAGGAAGGGAATGGCATGGCTTTGTTGCTTCTGAGAAGAGGACACCTGAAAGATATGTGCCCTTGCATTTTGTGATGTGTGTACTTCCATGGCAGCAGCTGTGCTGACCGGAGGTTACCTTTCCCAGCTGCTTGTTACCCTTTCAGATTTATGAGCTGAGCTGCCCAGCTGAGCACTGCAACCTCCCATTTGTCAGGATGAGGCATACTAGCTTAAACAGCTTAAGCAGTAGGTTAAGGAGCAGAGACCTGTGTTAGTCAAGTAGATCAGGTTAGCAGTTTTACCAACAGCTCAGCTGTTAGATTTGAGGGAGAAAGTAACAAGCAGCTGGAGAGAGCTGTGAACAGCAGTGCTGTCTTCAAACAACTCTGCTGCTGTCAGGTGTCATGTTCACAGCCTCAGTTGCATCAAATTAACATTTTCCTCAGTGCAGTCTTGTGCCACCTTCTCCAGCACTCACACACTGGTTTCTCACCTTAAGTTACCATGCTTAGTTACTCTTGCAGCACCAGTTCTCTGAAATCAGACTGCTACTGTTAGGTGAACATACTAATATCACATTGCTAAGTTCATGATAACACAGCTTCTCAAAGTGTATCATGGATGACTTTATTAAGGTAGTCATCTATTCTTTACACTTGTTCTGTGCATCAGATCTTTAGCATTAGTGCTGCATGACAAGTTACTAACCCAGTCACCAGACAAAGTCACAAGCAAAACCTGGGAGCATGTAGCAAACACTCTTAGAGACACGATTCTCACATGAGCCACACATAGGAAATCATTAGCTGAAAATTGTGTGCAGCCTTGAAAAGCAGGCACATGTTATTTTGAAATATTTGTTCCAGAAAAGGGAGAAAGAGAGCTAACAAGTTACTGAGTGTAGTTTATATTAATTGCATTCCAGTTGGGGCTGTTCATGGCACCTTAGTTAATCCACAAGGAATCATTACAATTGCACTGTTGCCATAAAAATGCACTATTTAAACAGCTCCAGGAAAGAATTGTTTTATGTGCTTTCCCCTTGTAACTCCTTCAAAGGGAGCCACATTGTGTTATTATAATAATGACTTTAAACTCCACTTCCATGAAGAAACATTTAGCTTCTTAGGGAGAAAAGAAAAACTAGTTCTGGTCCTGCTAGTATCTTTTAGTCCACCATTAGAATAAGTTCATTAGAGTTTTAAACTCTGAAAGCCTCAAAATTTAAGAATTGAGAGCTTTCCTCTTTTCAGAAGAGCCTGAACCAAAGGACTGCTTCCCCACATGAAGTCATAGGCTCACCTCTTTGATGCTCTGGATCATACCACAAAGAGGAGCAAACTTCCCTTCTTACTACATATTCCTTCTCCAAGGCTCCCAGCCATACTCTCCTCACTAAGCCCCTCTTCCTCTTTTAAATACACTGCTGCCAGAGGCCAGGTGAAGACATTTCACACAGGTCATGACCATCGGTTGCATTTGTTTGATTGACAAAACATTAACTCCTTGTTTGCCTTCTGAAGTACTGGGAGTATCATTACTTAATAATGCTGCATGCACAGATTCCAGTTTTGCCCTTTCAGTAACAGTAAGTGCAGTAAATGAGATAGGGGCATGTTCGAAAAGATTCTACAATTTCAAATAAGTAAAGACTATATTTTAATGTAGGCATACCTGTAAAGGGTGCAGATAGTGTTAATTATGGCATTTTCTGAGTTTTGTGCTTGTAACTTTGAAGCTTTAACATTCTCCTTAACATAAATGCTTAGATAGTTACACATTTTGGAACAGCAAACTCATATTTTAAAAAACATATTTGTACCACCTGTGTGTAAATCTAGCTTCTCAATAGCTAGGTTGCAATATTCTTCAAATTAATTGGAGTTCAATTGTCAGTAAAAGTTAGTTATCTGAAAGAACTGACTTGTGAACTACAGCTAGTTGTATTATTCATACATGGTATTCTTCACAGCAGACATAATATATTTCATTGTTTCGACTGAAAAGTACAATAAATTTTGGGGTTTTTTTTAATAAGATCTCAAGTAATCAGTATCTGAGATTTTAACATGTAGCTACAAGCTTGTTAAAATAAGAAATTAAAATGCAAATCTCAGTGTAAACATAACTGTAGGTTTCCTTGATAATGAAAGCTGTAGTAATTACTTGGAAGTAATACAGTTTGTCACTTTTTGTCATTTCAGTAGAAATTTCAGTATCCCTACAATAATGTTTTTGACCTGAATTCCAGTGGTTGCTAAAACAGAAAGACTCTTGGCTTGGGTACAGGATCTCCAGTTTGGAGAGATCCCCTAGTGACATACTGAGGAGTTTCGTACAAGTACCATAGTGTATCTGTAGATCTCATACGTACATTAAAGTACAACATCCAAGAACCAAATATTAATAATTTATCAACTCTAAACCAGTTTAGAACTGAAATTAAGTTTTACTTATAATTCCACTGTTTTGCTATAGTGCTTTTCCAAACCACTTACTCTTTTTTCTGACTTACTACCTAGCACTGCGTAAAATGGTGGAATGGTTAAATTGTCAAATTGCTAATCCAAGTTGCAGGTTTAAGCACTTCTATTGTTGCAGGTTCCTAAAAAAGCACAGTAATTCTGACATGGAGTCCTGGAGTCCTTGTTCTTGGGAGTTCTGCCTCAATCTCTGTAAATCCCTCTTTATGCTTCCCTTCTTCCTGTGCTTTTAATGGCCTGTGGTCCATTTGCAAGATTAATTTCCTCATGCAACGGCCAGTCATTCCCTCCTGACATTATTTTCAAATCTGTTTTATTCTCTACTTGGGCTGTATGCTCCAAGTTTTCCTCCCTTCCTCAGAAAAGACAGGATAATGAACTTGTTTTCCTTGAGAAATCCTAGTGCTGTCAGTTGTAAGGGGAAGACCAAGACTTGTTTGATCTATATTGCAGCATGTAGCCTTGCCATTAGGCTAATTTACTGCTTTCACTTTGTTAAATAGCTTACCTGTGTCCTGTGTAGCAGTTATTGATTTTATATCCTATGTTTTTAATACCATGTATACCGAAATGAGTTGTTAACCTCTCATTTGTATAGCAGCCTCGTATCGTGTCAGTGGAAATCATTCATTGCTTTGAGAAATAACAGTGCCATGTCTGCAGAGGAAGGAAAGATTATTTTCTAAAAGATATCACAAAATGGTACTTTCAGTGACTTGCGTAGTGCTCCAGAGATCTAACTACTGTAGTAGCTCCCATCTGTGGCCTGCTTTTCTGTTGTCGCTTGGAGAACCTCCAGCTCCCACTGTGGTCTTGTCCTGTGAGTTTAGGAGACTGCTAACATTAACCTAAATATTCACATCCTTACTTACTACCCTGGCTTGGTGTTGAGAGTGTTCATAATCATTTTTTGCCAGTTTTTGACTGGCAGTGAAGATGATCTTCATGTTCAGTCATGGGGGCTCTGCCTGTAAGGGCTGTTTGCACGGCTTAAGTATGCCTATTTCTCATGCACACGTGGCCTAACTTTAAAAAAAGCCTAGATATTTGTAGCTCCAGTGAAATTCAAGCCATTACTGTCCTCATGGATTGTATATCAGAGGTACAATTTAAACGAATGCCAGGAAACGGGTGGCTTGTTTCCCTGTTGTGCCATGTCAGCAAATAGGAGATGGAGCATTTGTCAGTGTGAACTTTATGAAAGTGCTTGCCATAGCTGTTTCTCTGGCTGATTTGAATTTTTATTTTGTTCATTAGGTGAAGAGCATTGGTGCCAGGGCTAAGTACTATCTTACTATAAAATCTCAATAAGATAAAATCCCCTTGTGATTCCTTAGTTATATTTCAGGGATACTGAGTTGCTTTCCCAGAGAACCTCCTATGATCTCTAGATGTATCCCTGGTTACAGAATAACACCGGATTGAAACGGTGAGGGATGTGCTATGTGTGAGATATTTCAGGACAGTGTTAAAGGTTCTTTGAGTAAACTGCCTTAAGTAAAACCGAGCGTCTTCTGCCCTAGCAGTTCCAGTGTCACTTTTATGTTAGAGCAGATATGCTGAATATTGCTATAAAATTGAAAACTGTTCAGCCGGTGTTACTTCTCTTGCATTAGATAGTTTTCATTCTTGTTATAAACACAAATCCTTATAGACTAATTAACAGCTATACTGCAGCAGTGGCTCCTTTCACATTTTCCCTGCAGGCTGCAGTTGGCATTTGCTCTGAAAGCTACGTGAAGATTATCTTTTCAAGATTTCATTTCTTTTTGTCATTTTTTAGCATTCCTTGTGAGAGGAGGCATTATGAACACACCTGGAAAAGGAGGTTTGATTGTCTGGCCTATTTTCCTGAATAGCTTGTAGAGCTGTAATACCACCCTGAGGAAATACACACTGTCTTTGTGCCAGCTGGCTTGGGCAATATGCAGCTTGTCTGTGCCAGGAAATTTTGCACTGATGTAGCTACACTATGTAAATATACTGCACTGAGATAAAGCAGTGTCTGTACTTTTTTCCCAAGTGTCAAAGAACAAGTAGCTGTACCACCACAAAAAGCTCTAATGTAGGTAGAACCTGAGGGCTTATCTGCCTAAAATTTACTCCAGTGCAATTATATCTGCCTGATTTCCTCTCTGTGAATATCTTTATTCTGGGATGAGTGTGTCCTGTTCCAAATCAGCAGAAGTCACTTAAAAGCAGATCAAGCTGTTTTGGAATTGGACACACTTGGTGGAAAATAAGAACATCTAGGCAAGGGTTAAATAAGGGATGGTTTGCTCAACTCTATATTCACCCTCTGCCTTAATCTGAATTAGCTCCTCTGCATTTACAAGTCCCTAGTTAATTCAATCGTTAGTGAAAATTACTGTTTAAAAATTAATATTGTGTTGATAAGGTATTGAGGAACAGAAATTCTCACTCCACAGAGCAAGGAGAGTTTAGACAGAATCAGTGTGTGAATGCAAGGGAAATTCAGTGCTCGAGCTTTTATTCTTACCTTCTCTGAGACTGCCAGCAAGAATCTGCAAGTATTTCTGTTACTGTTGATTTTGGTGGAGTGGACACCCGCCTATTAACAAATAGAATAAAACTCACAAGCTCATTTCCTGGAAGGTAGGAGCTATCAGGCATAATGACTTTTGGCTTTGGAGTGCTGACTGAGAGAGGAAGGGTTCCACAGCCAAGTGAAAATCCCTGAGTCCCTGAAATCCCTTGCCCAAATGACTTCCTCCTCTTTCACAGACCCCTCTGAATTCATGGCATGGCTCTGTGCAGGCTGGGCTGTGGATTTTCCCTTAAAGAAGTTTTTATAAGCAGTCTGGCTCAATGGTGTTATTTTCCTTCATTCTCTATAGGTGGACACCTCACTTGCCAATAACTGAATTCTCCTCTGGCCTCGGATCTGTTCTCGTCAGCACAAGTTAAAGAATGCTTTTGAAGGTGGTTTTATTCGTGCTCTTTCCTGATCCTTTGGAAGAACAATAGTCTGAGCATCATCAGCTTCAATAGAAATATAGACAGTCAAGGGCAGGACTTTGTGTCTAGGGACAATGATCTGTCCCTCATGTGAAAGAGGTGGGTGAACAGCTCTTGATGTGACAGATGCCTACTTCTATGTGTCAAACAGTCACCAGTTATGTAAGGTTGTTGGAGGACAGCGCGGTACTGCCTGAGTGTTCTTCCTTTAAGCTTGCTCATGGCTCTACAAATCTCAAGACTTTTAGGATAGTTGCTGTATTCACCAGTCGCTTGTATGTCCAGAGTTAGGGACATCTGCCCTTCTGTGCATGGAGGAGTGTTTGAAGGGCCAGCTCAGAACAGGGTAACTCCCCAGTAATTCAGTGTACTTGTTGCCTCTTCCAGTCTTTGGGCAGTTAACCAGCTGTAAGAAATCTTTCAAATGTAGAAAATATCTGCTCCTAGGCTCTGTCCTGGCCAGACTTTCCACTGCAGAAGATTTTCAGAAATTACAGTCTCTTCCAGCTGTTCAATCTGATATTTGCTAATCTGTGTCACAGTCCTTGATAATATGGCCCTAGGTGTTGTTTGCTCCTTTTTTCTCAGCACATCTCATTGTCCCCTGTTACCTCCGACTTGGTGTGGGATTCTCCTTGCCTGGGTGTATATTTTGGAATATCTAGGAGTCCAAGTCCAGTGAGTCTGAGTCTTTCGGAGCTCAGAGCAAAGTTATGGACCTTCTTTTTCCTATGTGGGAAGTAGCCACAGATCTCACCTTTCCCACATGGTATGTAGAGAAGGAAGGAGTGCATTTCCAGCTGCTACCAGATGACACAAAACTGTGAAGATAGGACATTCATTAACAGGTCCATCTAGTACTCTGGAGAAGAGAAGGTGAAGATAAACTTGCTTAACAGAGCTCTAAGGATGTACAGAAGCAGTTCTTCAAGCTAACATCATCAGTGCCATCTGTTACAGATGGGCCATCCAGTTACAGACTTCGTTATGTCCAAACAAAATCACAGGTGCCAAGTGAATTACTCTACAAAAGCAGGCATATATCACTTTCTCGTCTGTTTCTTTGGGGATGTAATCAGCATCTGAATCATAAGGAAGATTGATCAGACAGAGTAAAAGTTCTTATAAGCGCTAGGGAGGCCTTAACAGGCCCTGATCCCGTGTAGTTGATCTCTGAGCCTCTATATTCACTGCCTTGGGTTCAGATTTCTTTCTGCTGCTTGCTACTGAGAGAAGAAATCAGTGTTCAGCAACATTGGTTATGATTGCTTTGCCAATAAGTTAATATTACCTTTTTTGTGTGTAGTAGTTTTTATCAGCTTTACATATGTTCATGGACCTAGTGCTGAACTTCAAAAGAAGAAACATAGCAATAATGTTTCCACATGTGCACATGTGACCTAGTTTTTCTTATATATCTGAACAAATGCTTTAGGCCAGATAGAATGGCTGAGGAAGGCTTTATTTATAACAGTGGTTACACAGAATAATCTTACTATAGAAGCTGTTAGAAAGATTCTAGAAATCACATTTTAAGAAACTTTGGAATCTCGGGAATTCTGCAGGAGCCTTTTCAGATTGTTTTGGAAATCTGTTTTTCTTTTTCTTGCTAGGTAGAAGCATTACTTCTTGGTAAGGCTTCAGCAAGTAGAATCCTTTTCTTATCGTTTTAACAGAGTGAATCAATTTACTGTATTACACCAAACATTAAACAGGAAGGAATGTTCCCGTTGATATCTTGAATGAAGGTTAAGTGTAAAATTTGATCTGAAATTTATAGATAACACTGAGTAACAAGTATCCTGGAAATCGCTTGCTATGACTTTTCCATCATTGAACTAAAGTGGGATTGCAAAGAGATGAGGTCTTGAAATTAGCTCTTTTTAAGATTTAGAGTCTGAATGGCCAAGACATTTGTTCTGTTCAGTTGGGAAGACTGTTAGGACTAACCTGCTGCAAACAACTGATGATCTTACTGCGCAGATTTCCACTATCTCACTTACATGTTACCATGTTCCTCTGTTCTCTGCTCTATATCTGTAGGGGTACTTTGGTAGAGAGGAGGCGGAAGGCTGCTACTGTGGTAAAAAAGCTGTGTCTTTTATCTTCTCTTAGTACATGCATCTGTGTGGGAACATTTTCGAAGAAGGAACCTTACTTGTCCTACCTCTCGTTCTCCAAAGAACAGTGTTTCTCCAAGGGATATTTAAGGGGCATACAGTTCAGTCTAAAAGAACTTCTGTGTATCTTCCCCTTATTTTGCAGAAGTTGTAGGCCTGCAGCTGCTATAAATATTTTTTTTTTCTGAAGCCTTATAAAAAGAATTCTACTAAAAGGTGGAATATGTATTTGTTCTGTGTGGAATATTTTTGCCAACAGAGATTACAGTAAAATTCTTGAACAAACAATATCCAGCTGAGAGCGGTAACCAACCTAGCAGGACTGTTTCCTTAGTGAACACTCTAATGACCTATTTCATGTTAATTTATAGCAATACAGAAATGATTAATAGGAGGCTTTTCAAACATAGATGGCTAGCTAGTATGTGTATTCTGTATGTGTGAACTACTTGGTGCTGATCTTTGACATGGGCAGTAGTCCAAACGAATAGTAATATGAAGAACCAGATGTTGTTGAACTGCTGGACATTCAGGGATGCTACCATACTATGCCTGCTGTGTCCTCAGAAATAAAATAAATAAAGGTCATCTAAAGATAGAAGGCCTTATTTAGTAGCTTGAAATACAGGCACAAAGAATCCAGGAGAATTTTTGCAGTGTTGAGTACGGCAACATAGTAGAATAGTAGTCATCAAAATTAGAGCTCTTTTGGATTAATAAATGTAAGGGAGGCCTTTATGCAAAATATTACAGTAATTGCAGGCTCATGTTCTGATTGCCTTATCAGGGGAGAAGCATCTTCCGTGGCATCTTTGTTTGCCTTACAATGGATAGAAAATAAGCAATTTAAACAGACTTGTTTAAATGCAGATTGTTCTGATGCCACACATCTGACCATTCAGCTATGCAGTTCTAGCTAAAATTATTGGTCAGTTTTTCTATTAAAAAAAAATCTTGCTGCTCTGTGTACTTGCTTTGTAGTGCGGCCAGTCTACTGACAAGAGATAAATTCTCTCTTTTTGTTTCAGCTATGATCTTCTTTTCTCTCTTCCTGCTTCTTACCGCAAAGCAGTCTCTCACGAATGTGAGCATGAAATGAGAGGTTAATTGCTTCCATTGTGTTCCTGGGATTCGTGTTTTACCAATGAATCTTGTAAGGAAATACTCTAAAATCTGGTGCTGGTTGGTTCAAAAATAGATGGACTATGCTCTGATTGTATATCAGTAGTCATTCTAGTAGGGAACAGTGATTTGTTGATCTTTATGAAATTAAAAGACAAACCTCTTGTTCTCTAGCTTGTGGTCTAAATTCCAGCTGGGCATTATCAACTCCACCATTAAATTTATATCTTCCAGGAACACAAGGATCCCAAGGGAAAATCAGCAGACATCTTTTATAGAGAGATAAAGAAACATATTTTAAAAAGGAAATCATTTGTTTTGTCCCATAATACCTACACATAACTGTAGTCCTATATTAATAGAAGATTTACATTATTCAGTCATTTAAACGTCAAATCTTTATGCATGCAAACTGGCATGCTTAGATTTTGAGTTACATCTCAAAGGCTCTTGCTTTCTTGTTTTGTGTGTGTGTGTGTGTGTGTGTGTTGCTTCATCTCCCTGGCCAGTAGAGAGGATGTTGTGAACTCCTCATTAAAGACGTCACACTGAGAAGATTGTAGTAGAGGAATAAATAGAACAAGTGTTAGGAAGCCAAGCAGCTCATCTCAGTTGAACTAAAATGCACTGCACGCAAACTGGCTTTCCTATAGTTTTCTTTCTTCTAACTTCAAGAACTTCAGTTGCCCTTTTGCAGGGTAGCTACCTAACTCGCGTATTTGAGACTTTTCTAAGTACTTTTGCATCCTTTTCTAAAATGTTGTTTTATGTATTTGTGCAACAACACAGCCAGTATTTTTTATATGAAGTTACTCCTTTGACAGTGAGAAGGCAAGGGCAGTGTCCCCCAAAGAGTGGAGAGGCCCAAAATTTTACAGGTGAGGTTCAGTAGGGAGCTTGAGCACTTAAGATCTGCTAGAAGTGTGCTGGCTTTGTGCAGGGCTGTCTTATTATCATTAGCCTGTATTCCAGGTGCCAGGTACACCACTACAGTGTGCATCTTTGCTAACGTGTCTAGTGTTTCTGGTTATAATTATCCTATGTGGAGATAACTGATCTGCTCGGGCTAATATATTTTCAGACATCCTTAACAAACAGAGGAAATCCATCAGGACAAATATACGTTTCTGCATGCAGCACTATATTTAGGAGTTCAGCTTGAGGTAGATATCTAGAGTTGAAAGATTTCCCACTAAAATGTGAAACTCTATGCGTTAATAGATCACATAAAAGCAGTACAAGTATGAGTGAAAAACTGAGTTCCAAGTCCTTTTCCCATTCCCCGCTGGACCCAGTAGTCTGGAATGACTGGAAACTTTTTCAAGCAAAGTCAGGTTAAATGAAAAGCTTGCTAGTGAAACTGCTTGCTTTTTTTTCCAGAAGTATTTTATTCCAGGGCTGTGATCCCAACAGATTCTGGAAGAATGTAATGCGAAAAGCAAACAAGGTGAGATGCAACTTGGTGGACGCTTCCCCAGAGTGGCTGCCTGCTTGCACTCGGACTCCGGGAGTCTTGACGTGAGATGGAAACAACTAGTTCCAAAATACAGTCGTGTAATGGAATATCTCAGTGTTATGGCTGCATTTGTGGGTCCTTGTAATAGAGCTGGTCGTAGGACATTCATTTTGGAAGCTAAACTCTACCTCAAACGGAGAGTTTATTTTAATATTTTAACCGAACAGCGTCAAGACTTGGCATTTTCTCTGAAACTAAACACTCTAGACTACAGGCTCCAGCACCTCGCCTTTAGCATCACTGACTGCCCGTGTTCAAGTGGTCTGATTTTGGGAGTGCTGGTAGAGTGAAGGTGATATTAGGCTCTCTGGACTTACTTAAGCAAAATATGTTTATATTGGTTCAGCTCTTAAAGAGTGTTTTAGATGGTAATCTCTGAATGTCGTTCTGTACAAAATGGATGGTGATTTTGTACAAAATGGTGCCTGCTTGTCTCTGCCAGAAATGAACAGCCATAGCATTTTGTCCTAAGCCTTCGTCCTTTCAGATTAACTGCTGACTACAGTTTGCAATATTAGTACTATAGTTCCTGGAGCTGACCATTTTGAGGACAGTTTGAATACGTTTAAAAAGTGCTGTGTCTTCACTCATTCATTGGGCTCCCTTTTATACCTAAAGAAATTTTGTGGAAGGAAGTCTGGTGTAAAAAAATGTTAGAAACTGAGTATTAGGGGCAAATCTAGTTTTTAGGACGGGGAAGATGATTTTTTTTTTCCTTAGTTAACAGTGTGTCTTGAGTGAACAAAGAAACAACTTGTGATATTAAATATGACCATTTATGGACTTTCTTGAAGAACTTCACTATGTCTGAACTCAAAACATGCCTGATTATCCCAGAGTTAAAAAGAAAAAAAAAGCATTTGAAAGAAAATCAAGCATTTTCACAGGGTCTCAGTTTGAATTAAAATGAACCAAGCAACAGAACAAATGCAATATTTTCCTCCATGACTCTCTTATTTTATGTTTCTGCTGTTTTTAAGTTGTCTTAATGAACAAGAATGTTATTGATATGCTTCTTATGTTTACTCATTTTTCTAGTTAGAAACATTTTGCTAGTACTGTCAGTGCTAGCACATCTATTTTTTTGTCCTGCCTCAGGATGCCATTTTAGACGCTAAAAAGTACTTCCAATTCTGTAACCACTCATCCATGTTTCCTTCCTGTCCCCCACTTTCATTAGTAATGCTTGGCAGTGAGTCAGGACTACCCTACTTTCGAGCTAGGGTGAATGGGAAACCACCAAAAAGCAAGACAAGCACGGAGGGAAGGGAACCACTGGCACCCGCTCTGTAGCATGATAGCAGCAATCTGTGCTGCTGCACAGTCCTTCCAAGTTCGCATAAGAGTTTCCATTAGCCGGCGAGCACAGTTCCTGGCTGTCTAAAGAGAGAGGCAGCGTTGTCTATTGAGGCATGAGACTGGAAGCCAAACACCTCCTGGGATCTCTTCCCTCTGTTTTTTACTGATTCATTGTGTAGCTGGGGGCAAGTCCTTATTTATTACATTCATCACCCAGTGTCTACAATATTCAGTTATTATAACTGTATACTTATAGTATAATTAATATAACTATAGTTGTATAAGTAATTTATAACTATATATTAGTTATATGTAGCTATGTATAGTTATATAACTAATAACTATATACTTACAACAACGATTACAAGGTTAACATGTCGGTCACTCACCTGTAGCATGCTGTCTCTTCCATGGGGCATCATTTTAGACCAGTTAAATAAGAGGATTCATATTCTGTCTGGGGTGGCCCAAGGAAGATGATACTGAGAGTGCAGAGCTGTACAGACTGGAAGCGCAGGGGATGAGTTCGTGCCAAAGCCTGTCTCCCATCGACTTCCAATCTGCAGATCTGTTCTAAGAATTGTGTGATGTATTAATACCTCCAGTAAGTTACATCTTCTTCTAAAATACCTGAATCTGTTAAATCTGTGGATTGTCAGAAGTAGTTTCTTGGAAATCAGTAGGTTGGTGTACTAGAGAGCTCTGTAAGAGCAGACATGAGGTAAAGGAGGAAAATAAGAAATTAGACATTAATGGGGGAAAAGCATGGAGTCACACCAGAAGTGCTGGCAGTTGGAAGTCATCTAGGCTTTTCACGTTGTCTGTTGCTTATTCTACCAGAGGGACACTTTCAGACCGAGACGTTGCTTAGAGTTCAGAGGACAGATAACCCGAACAGCAGGGGAACCTGCTGATGTTCAGCTATGCCATTTTCAATAAACGTCACTTCGCACAATAGAGAAATTATTGCAGAGGGCTTCAAGGAACAAAGGCATAGACCGGCCACAAACAGTGCTACGTAAAATTGCCTTTTCTAAGACTTTTAATTTTTTTTCCACACTTCAGGTCATTGAAGTGAGACTTTATTAAAACACCAGCCATGTTTATCCCATTTAAATATTCTGTCAAAGAAGTCGTTTCTCTGCTCAAGCGTGTGCTCTCTCAGTATGGGCAAGTGTGAAGATCCTTTAAAGACATAAAAAAAATCTAGTACTAGAGTATTACAAAAAACAAATGAAATCAGGCCAAGCTTTCTTTTATAAGCAAACTAATATAAATCATATTTTAAGACAATCAAATAGTGGTATAAAATAAAGAGGCATATTGATGTTCAAAATACCTCATTCCATTAAAGCTAATTTCTTTGCATGACTGTCATGACACCCTGTGTTTCAGCTGTGCAGAGAACAATAAGCCATAATGATTTACAGGGAGGTAGATTCCTCTGAGAGCTTCAGGTTACAACCTCATCTATGAAAATGAAGTTATTCACCAGAACCCCTTGATAGATTATTTCAGTGAAAGTCCCTATAGTTCACTTATTGCTGAAAGCCTTGAAATATTGTGATAATAGTTAAGCTACGTTGAAGTGATTGAATGTTCTCAAGTAGTTAAGAGAAAATGAAGTTGTTTCAACCACTGAATCACTTTTAGAGTTCACTTGCAAAGAGGAAAATTGCTTGATATACTAAAATTAAAGAGTGGGCAAACTGAATCACACACTCTTCCTCCCCTCCCCCCCCCCCCCAAACTGTTTAGGGGTTTAAAGCATTTAACTTAATTTTAAAAGTTCTGGGAAAAAAATCACTTTCCAGCCAGATTTGAATGGGGGGGATGTTTGTCTTTTAATTGCCTCTTCCCTCATCATGCTGTTGTTTGGAGTAGCTTCTCAAACTACCCAGCACGCTGCCTCACCTCTCGGTATATGTGCAGCATCTTCTGTAAGGTGGTCCCCCTGTTTTATGTTCTGATCATATTTTTAGTTTCCCTTGTGTATATGGTGTTAGTTTTCTCCTTAGCTACATTCAGTTTTGCTCTTTCCCGTGAGCTACGAGCAACCCGCCTTAAAGCTGCCTTCTGGTAAAGCTGTATGGATTTGAAAGGTCACATTCTTTTCTCAAGTGAACACATCATTCCCATTGATTCACCTGCTGTTTCTGCAGACTCAGAACATTACTGATGACATTAATTATGTTAATACTCAAAGGTTTCTTAGCATGAGCTCAAGCTTTTCTAACATGCTAATTTTCAAGATCTATTTAAAAGGCAGGGAAGGTGGGGAGGAAGGGAGTGTTATCCCATTGGAAAAGAGAACATAATTGTCTTTGTGCTGTTCATGCTTCTGAGATGGTCCTGCAAACAATGTTGGGTTTTTCTAAGTTATTGATTGTTTCACTGCCTAGGATGTAAAGCAATCTCCAGATGTGATCACGTTATTTTTCCTGCTGAGGCATTGGTATAAAAGAATTCTCTCAAGCTGAACAAAAGCCTAAAAAACATAGGCAGCAGAAAGCAGCATAAAACCACTATGTTGCTTCAGCTTGGTTTTATTCTGGCACTGTAGTCTGGTTCTAGGAACCATTTTAACATCTGTTTCTAGAGGAAACAAAACAAATTTCTGATAGTAGCAAACAAACCACTTCCACAGATCTGCCACACAAGGCAGCTGGCTCCCTCTGACAGGAGAACGTGCCCCCCAAGCTAATGATTTCTGTGCGTCCATTTGATTTGAGAGCTTATTCCCACTTTAAGCAACATCTTATTCCATGTACCACAAGTGCATTTTTCTTTTTCCTTTAACTTTCCTTGTTTGGGATCTCAAATCATAGGTATTTTCTTCTGGAGCTTAGAAGTGGTTAGTCATGTTAATTTGAGTTCAGAAATGTTTACCAGAGAAGTGCGTAGCACACGCTGCTCTTCCAGAAATGTTGTCCAGGTAGCCGTTTGCTGGTACGTTGGGGTAACGCGGCAGTCATCTTGTCCCCTGCAGACAGGAGCTGCTGGGGAACGCTCTGTGTTGCTGCTTTGGTGTGAAGAAATCAAAGGCTGCTTGTAGATGCCAAAACTGATTCCTCTTGCTCGGTAGTGACAAAAATGGCTGGAATTCGTAAAAGAGTTAACCTTCTGAGCTACAAGGCTGGGTTCATTTGGACAGAGAGGTAAATGTTTAAACCATAAGTATCTGCATCTGCCTGCATGTGCTGTCTGTCCTTAGCGCGGATATTTGCAAATACTGTGGTTGAACCACTGTAATGTATTCTCTTTGGCCTGTTTCCCTCCTGATGACCCTTAGCTTCACCTCACCGGGTCTGTAACTCTTTCCATAAAAATCTACATCTGTTTCTTGCTCCTTTGATTGGAGGAAGAGGGGAAAAGTCAGTGAAATGGAAACCTGGCTTCATTTACAATATTGCTGTGTGTCACTGAAGAAACAAAACATTCTCCCATCCTGCTGCCCATGCTGGACACTTCTCTTTTCAGAGTTTAGGAGCTCACCATTTGTATTGGTTTTGTGAGAATACGTGCTTTTGTTTAGCCTGCTACAGGTATCGCCAATTCTGATTTAAATATTTAAAATTTGGAAAGATTTCACTCTGAACAGTTTTAAACAGTAAATTGATAAGAGTGAAAATTAGAGGCAGACTAGTAGAAAGCAAACGCTGTGCCTCATTCTGCTAGATGACATCACACTATGTTGTAGAGGAGTCTTTTTTTGGCGAAAAAAATTCACTATTCTGGCAAAAATAGTGAATAATAATTTTATTATTGAATCTAAGTCATTTGTAAGGCACAGATGTTAAACTGGATAAGCCACTGCATTTTAAAATTTTTATTGGCAAACATTAAACGTGATTTTACTGCATTCCCAAACCATGCCAAGTTAGATGACTTTCTCCAGTTCGATTAGCATCTCTTTGCAGCTGATCTGACTGCAAATTGACCGGTGCTGCATTGTTGTTGTAGGCTTTTACAGTGTGCCTCAGTGCGAGTGCTACTAAGATTATATATATTAGGAAGTTCAACCAGGAAATGCTTTCATGGTGGGGACATAGCTCATCTTCAGAAAGGTGACCTAAGGCACAAAGAGTGTCTTCGTTACGTTCTCACAGGGAGAATATGACATACAGCAATGAAAAAACGTAGCTTGACAACAGGACCAGCCTACCTGCATAGCAGAAATGATTTGAAGTCTACTTAATGCAATGTAATGTAGTAATATTAACTTCTGCCCTATTAACATAATTTTCTATTAAAATTAATGGAAGGTTGACATGGTATTCAGTAATATGTGTGACTGTCTTTCCAAGGATGGTCCAAGAACAGCTTAATCCAGAACTGCCTCATGTTAGATGAAAATCTGTTGTGGCAATATAAGATCTGTATAGACAGCACCTGCAGGCAAAGAGGTAAGGGGAAAGGTAAAAAGAAGAGAAGTACAATGTTTACTGAGTGTTTAATATCATGTTGGGCTTTTTGCTGTGATGCTATAGCTCTTAAATATATCCCTCTGACTACATAATTTGCTGTGAAATTACTTTGTTGGTTGCAGTGGATTTTTGCTGCATTTTAGCATGTGTTTCACATTAATCTTTGGATTTCACTGGCTTCTGTTGCATAGCAATTTGTTCTGTGCAGGAGAGTTTAAAAGCAGCCTCTCTTAGGGTGAACACTAGTGTCAGGAGTACTTTGAAGCAATAATTGGCTTCTTTCCATTTGAGGATTTAGTAGAGCACCTTTCCAGTCCCCAGCACCTCACATTGTTTGGAGAAGCACAGCAACCCGTATCTTATGCACAACTCCAGAGAAGCTGGTTTATAATAGCAGACTTTTAAAAAATAGCTGCTCCTGTGAGAGCTGCCATCGCATGCCTTCTGACTAGTCTGGAACAAACCCAAGAGAGTGTGCTGCCGTCTACAAGCAGGAGAAGGTGATGGTGCTATGCGGATGCCAGTAACGTTTGAGGAATAGCTCCTAGTCTGTGTGTTTCTTTCAGGACTTTTAGTATTAGACAAAATGGATGGACACTCATTCAGTTCCTTCAAATACGATTTTATACTGAATTTCAGCCTTAGGCAAGGAGGAAAGACTCCTGTTTGCTAAATACACTGCCAGCATTGATAGCTGTGGTTTATTAAACACTAAAGACAGCAGCATTTCTTTTGTGTGCAAACAAAGCGAGCTCAAGGACCTGATTCGGCAGAGTATGTATGCACACGCTTAAATTTAAGCACATGATTAGGATCTTCTGTTGAAGAGGGATTTGGGAGTTGTAATAAAAAGTGAGATTAGAGATCGGGAAGATTAGAGGATGAATGGCAGGAGTGGGGTAGAATCATAAGGCTGTTTGGGTGGTCTGCTCCTTAATTCTGTCATTTGTTATTTTGCATAACTTATTTTGGTCCTCACTCCTCAGACTGTTGATATAAAATAAACAGCTGAGATGCAGATGTTCTTCTGGGAGAATACGTATCTGATATAAATACAACCCCTAAAGGTTGATCATTACTTATCTGAAACACTCTTTAAAGGAACATGTGCACCCACGTCTTGAGTGCCTGGTTGTGCCTGCTCTTCACAACAGACAATGTCAAATCAGGAAAGAAAGTTGGACAGTTCAGATGAGAAGCTTCTCTGGGTCTGCCACAAATATGTAAGTGTGAATTGTTCAGGGCTTTCAGCTCCACCTTCTCTTTGTCATTTATCCCGTAGGACAATTCTTATTTCCTCCTAATTTTCGAGATCCTCTTTGCACCTGGCATGTGTGAACTGTTCTTAATGATGTATTTCATGTACAAAAAGAAAAGTGGTAAAGATGATGAAAGACTTTCCCTTCCAGGAGTGGTTATGAACATTAGCCTTGCTTTTATTATGAAAGATAAGAGTGCAGCAGTTCCTGAGGTTTTGGAATGGTTTAGACAGCAAGGAACAAAATGAAAATGGACTGATCTTTAATGGAAGAAATGACACCTATCGTTCACTGCAGCCTTTGAGATACTCAAAAAGTGCTAAACATTGCAACGTACAAATAAGAGCCAGGGAGATTGAGGCAGAACTTCTTTAACTCCATGCTACTTCAAATGATTCATTTTGTTTGTACATATCCTCTTCCTTCAAGGTTATTCTTAATTACCAGTGTGGTAATACATGGAAGTCTTTTGCAATGCTAAAACATTTAAAGATAAGCTTGTATATTTTGATTTGTTTGAAGGAAGTGATGCCTATGACAGATATGAAAAAAGAAAGAATATCTGTCCTGAGATCAGAAGCATTCAAGACAACAAAACTTGGATTTGGAAATGCAGAACTGTTTCCTTCATCAGGCTAAGCAAAGTAGGTCTGTGAGGAAGCTAATTCATGTCATGTATATAAAGCAAGTCAAATTCCAGCTACTACAAAGCTTTTATGTAAGACTTTGCTGACCCAATAGGTGGTGGCATATAAATAGATCAACAGTACACCCTTCCTTCTGCTGTTCTACCTAATCCTTCCTTGCCTTCAGGATTGAAGTGTGTTTGATCTATTGAGTCTTAAATCAGACATTGTTTACCACAAAAAATCCCTCCAAACCAGGAGAATGAAAATTTAATGGTGGAAGAGTGTTCTTGTGATTTTAGAATGAGAGACTGAATTAGAGATACACTATTGTTATTCCCTTTTAAATTTATCTTAATTTCACAAAGTTGCAACTACCTGGCCCTCTATCTGCTCTCCTTAGCTACCTCTGCCAGGTGACTCTACATGAGCATCTTCAAAAAGAGTAATTGTGTTAAATCCATATTAGTGTACTTTCTCCTATTCAATAATATTTAAAATGCCCTCTTCATCCTGCCTGCAGGTCTCCACTGCTGCCCAGAAGATGGAGCACTTTTTATTTTTAGTAACAATATCTCTCACGCTGGGATGGAAGAATCTTAAACCAATTAAACACATTAGAAGATAACAGTGTGTGTGGGTTTGGTTCAAGATCTCCATTTTCTTCACTCTAGGGTATGTCCTAGTACCAGCCTTTCTGTCCAAGATGTCAGAAATAGTGTGATAAGCTGCTAACTAGGTAAGCAGTACAGCTGCTGCTTTGTCAGGTATTCCCTTGCCAAAAAAAAAGCACTAGTGATGGGTTTTGCTTTTTTTTTCTTTTTAATTACATTACAGTAGGTTCTATAAATGATCTAAATTTTGATTTAGGAACTTGTTTTCAGATTTCTGTTTCTTTTTAAAGATTTCTTTTTTAAGAGAAGGGAAGGGAAAGGAGAAGGAGTGGAAGGACGGAAAAAAGCAAGATGATCCATTAGTTAGAGTACTGGTATAGCACTTGGGAGGCTGGATCAGTTCCCTGTGAAATGTTGGGTTTGCCATTCTGGTAGTGAATTGTCTCCAGTTCAGAAGTACTTGTCTGCTTAGCTCAGCACTACACAGTGTACGGCCAGGCATGTGAGCTCATAACTCCTGCTGACATTGATGGGGAATAAATAGCAAGTAAATACTTTTGAAGAGCCTCTTTTTTTTTGGTTAACACAGGTTTTTGATAATCAAGTGCCCAATTTACTGAATTACTGTACTGCTAATAGTCAAGAGTTTGCATTGCAGGGCATTGTGAAGATAAATGAATTTGTCAGTGAGCTGCTCAGATTGTCTCATTTGTTATTTTTCTCTTGCACATGGTATTTGATAGGTGGCACACCGCTTTCTATGCCAATAGCTTCACCATGACTAGTTTTTATGTTTGTCTGTGGGGAGGGAAAATGTATCTAAAAATGCTGGGTTCTTTGACACTTTAAATTAGGGTTGGGGCAGGTCCATCTTGCAGGTTGCATTTGCCTGGGACACTGATTTTTCCAGCCAGCAACCACATGAGGTGCCTAGCCCTGCTGCTGTTGCTGCTTGTCTCCCCCCAACATCCTGCCTGCAGCCCAGTCTGCCTCTGCTCTACTGAAGCCTTCTAGCTGTCAGCCACAGAGGTAAGGAAGAGGACTGGGGTCCTGAAGATAATGGGAGTTGACTTTTCTGTCATCAGCATGAGGCTTTTTAGCTGTGGATTTCCAGTCTCTCCCAAAGTTTGGTAGTTAGGGAGCAGTTTCCACTTTCCACCTTTCTGCCAGGATGTGGAGGTGGCATATGGGTCCTGCAGGGATGGTGTTTTCTGGCTTCTCCCACTTTCCCTCCTGCCTTAATCCCAGATGAAGTGGTCAATAAGATGTGTTTTAGAACAAGTCTACAAGGACATGAGCAGACTGCCTACACTCCCCTTGCCTGCACTCCAAGTTGTTGCTAGGTTCGGAAGCTGTAAGGCTATGCCTGTGTAAACATGCCCTGTACACACATGCCCTCCTTTCTTCTCCCCCTCACCCTTTCAGGGGACTTGGGAAGTCTGGCTAGCCCTCAGAAAGGGAAAGGCTCCTCACGGCTGTTTTGAAGCAGCCGTCTTCCCTTCCCTCCTCCATAGACAATTTTACAACACGTTACCATGTAAAACAAAATTTGCTAAAGCATCTGTTTCTTCCCTGGAGCTCTGGAAAAATTTGATCAATGTGAAGAGTTTGTGTGAGTCTGCATGGAAACTGGGTATGTTAGAGAATGAATTATATACGCACACCTCTGACAGCTCCTATTTATACCCATGTCAAGCTCCATACTGCCTTTCTCTCTACCTTCCCAGTCATCAGTTCCTTGAGCAGCTGCTGCCTCCCCTTCTCCCAGATAGTTTCCAGTGTTTTATCCAAGAGGCTTTCTGCCAGGCTGCACTGAAAGGTCTGTTTGTACTATTTTTCCCCTGTCCTTTTAGACTCTGCTGCTTGTCTTGCTGTGGAAATTTGGAAAGTACTGAGTACGAAGGTTGCACTGCCACAGACTAGCAAAAGAATGCCTGTGGAGCCTTGCCCCCAGAAAGGAGTTGATTTGCGTGGCCTTGATCTCACAGATCCTGCTTTATTTAGACTGCTTGTGTTTATACTGGTGACTGCTCAGAGCCACTCTAAGCTGTGGAACAGGAGCCTGCTGCGGGGCCTTGGGCTTCCTGAAGGATATATCCCTGTTCAAAATGGTATTGGGCAGGTGTGCAGACTCTTTATTCTGACATGTAAATATCTGAGTTATATAATGGGAGAGATTTTTCAAAGGAATGCTTAAGATCATTACGAATTGTCCCTTTGAAAATTTGAGTATTTCATACTTCATGACTTTCATGGCTAATTCACTGATCCAGGCTTTTTGAAAGCTGGCACAGCCTCACCTGATAAGAGTGAGAAGAGAGAATCTCTTTTGCTTAGTGCTCAGCAGCTGAAGAATTCCAGTGAGTGGGAGTTACCAGGTCCACAACAATAGAACAACCACTGATCTTCTATTTTGTAAAGTAGGAAAACAAGCTCAATCTAGTATTACTCTTTTTCTAATGTCGTATAGAAAGTACTTCTTTTTTCCTTTTCCTCTTAATCTCAGAAAGGGAGAATAGAGAACAGTTTTTGTTTGTGTAGAAGTATCTGTTACTGTTAGTAATGTTCTTGCTTCTCTGCAGCACAGTGGCATTGCCTTTATCCTTTAGAAGCGATGGAAAATGATAAATGAGGTTAACAAGCTTCAGTCTAAAGGGAAAACTGAATCTGTGAGTATACAACTCTTGTTGCATTCAGCCTGGACAAGGGTTGGTTTGTTCATTTATTTTCTAGGAAAAAGCATCTCTTCTTGGTCTCCTGAGAATTGGAAAAAATTATTGTAACTCAGCTGGAGTGGCCTATTTCAGGGCTTAGCAAAGAATAGTAGGCTCAGTATTTAGGGATGTAGATGGCTTGTTTTCCTTAATTGCTTCCCAATCAGAAATTGGATGAACCTTCGGGATGCAGAAACAGGGAAAATCCTCTGGCAAGGAACAGAAGATCTGTCTGTACCTGGAGTGGAGCATGAAGGTACTGTGTGGCCTTCCTGTGCATTTTGGGGCTGGGTAGTGCTGTATGTCTAGGTCACCACTGCTGCTAGCATACCCGTGCTTCGAAGGACAAACTGCCTGGCTGTTAGTTGAGGCTTCCACTGCAATAGCTGGGGAACACATGGGAGGCCTGTTCCCCTTCTACTTCTGTCCACACTGTCCTTTACTCTTTCCTGTTCGTGACAAAGCACTGTGATAGGTAATATCCCCTGCCAACAGCTTCGCTTTGGCTCTGTGAAGTGCGACCTCACTGAATTAACTTTGCAGGCTTTTCTGTTTTGTGAGTATCACATATCACACAGCCAATGTCCAGCAGGTGGAGTGAACTTCATCATTTAATTATGTTGGTGATATTGATGTATTTGTGGTTAAACTTCAAGGACTGAGTTCTATCTTGCAATAGTAGGACATACATCTCCTATAAATTGGAAAATCTGCTGCGTCTGAAGGAGGCAACCAGCTTATAAAGATCCTTCTGTTCCCAGAGAGCGTACAGAGGCTCTGTGGCAGAATGCTGAGAGTCCTGTAGTCTTCCAGCAAGATACCTGGTTTCAAAGCTAGCTTAAGGCACAGATAAATGAGTTGCCTCTCCTTGTTTGGTTACAAGTCAACATTCATCTGCTTTATGAAAAGAGTTCATTATTAGGACCAATAAGTTGTTTCAGCTCACAAGTGACCTGGTGCTGGGAACGGAGGATGCAGGTCAGAGCTAGAGGAAGGCAGAGCTGTGACTGAGTGATTCCACAGAGCATTTTCCAAGCTTCGTCTCCTTTGGCTTGGCTAACCTGTACTCCCGTTCTCATACCAGCGCTGTCTAACAGGAAACAGCCCTGTCAGTATGCCTTAACAGATAGTTACTCATGCCCACTGTACAGATGTCTGTATTTAAGGAAGATATTCCAGCACTTTCAAGCACAACTGTACTAAAGCGATTGAAAAACAACTTTCAAAGGAAGTGAGGTAATTAATCAGTTTGATACCTCATTTGTTAAACTGTGGGCTAGTTGCTTTGCCATTTTGAAATCTGTATAATTTTGGGCATGAGTGCCCAGAGCAGCTAGAAGGAGACCTAGGAGGAATGAAGAATCAGGCTTTAGAAAGCAAAAAAAACATCAGTCAAGAAATATTCCCATTCTTCCCAGATACTGTGTTATAAAAGCTTCCCCTAAGAGGTATGGCTAGTCTCTGAATGCTCTTCACTCTGTCTCAACAGACGGTTACACTGCCTTGGTTCAACATAAACTACAGAAAGGTGTGTTTTGGGACAGAGTGGATGGTTGCAGCTGTGTCTCATGAGTGTTCGTTTTGTTGCCCCATTTCCCACCTGCCATCTTTTTCACTTTGGCAAATCGTCTCACCTGACCGTGTCTCAGATTTTGCTCACGTATAAAACAGGAACCCTTACCTCCATCAAAGGAGCTTGGGGAATTAATTAAAACATACTGTGGCATAAGATTAATGCCATTGTACAAGGAACTGTTAGGACCTTATCTGGTGGACAGTCCTGGTCATCCATCTTCAAGATGTATGACTGCAAACTGGAACAGATGCAGGGAAGAGCTATTAGGAAAGGCCACTGAAAAGATTAAGAGGATGGTCTTCCTTAGGAGAAGAGAGGAGAAAAGCCGTTCATGTATAGAGTAGCAAGAAAAGAAGGCTGAGATGGATAGATTGTTCTCAATAAATAGGCTAGGAAAGGGGAGAGGTATCCAACAAAGGAGGATCATCTGACCATGGATTAAAGGAAGGTGTGGAGAAATGAGATCCTGAAACAGTCTCGCAATAGAAACAGTGAGGGCAAACAGAGAGAGCAGTTGTTTTAGAATGGGCGCTGTGTGTGTCTGAAAGACATTACAGAATCCTGGTGTCTGTGTTCTGCTGTGGCAATCCAGGGCAAATCACAGTTGAGACATGGCAAACATAAAGCATCAAATATATAGGAGAGTGAATAAAATATTTTTCATTTAAACAGGATTTCTATTTGATTTAAGCACAGGTTTCTTTATAAAAATGAACTCTCAAATTTCAAATCTTGATGCTCTATTAATATCTAAACTTACTGTTACCACTTACACTAAATAAAAAGAGTATTAATGTGGTATTGGATTGCAGCTGAAGTTTTAAAGTCAGGCCACTGAAAATTGTGAAAAATCACTGCCTGAGCACTTGAAACTGGAATTTACTATGAGCTAAGCCAGCTTTTGATAGCAGGAGCCTTTCTATGTATCTAGTTTTCTCAGTTCGGTAACAGTGCATTCAAAACTGGCAGACAGTCTGGGAAATGCAAAAGAGTAAAGTTGGGTTTCTTCCAATATGTAAACAAAACTAGGAGTAAGTTCCTGAGATCTAGCACTTGTAGGATCACCAGGGTTGTTCCCAGTCATCATAGTCAGCTCTCATTCATGAAATACAAATAATCCTTCCATTGACTAAGAAAATAGATAGTTGTAAGTACGAAATGTAGCTTTTTTCTTTCATGACCCAAATGTTTAAGGTAGGTTTGTTCAACTATATAAAAACATAATGATATTGATATTTGAATTGAATTTCAGTTTCTAGCTAAATGTAGTTTGGCCAAAACCAGTTGTTTAGTAAATAATAAACGTACAATTCATCACTTTCTAATCTAACCAGAATTAACTAGCTGAATAAATGTGTGTTAGCTATATGATTGCTTAAATAAATTTGCAGGTATAGTGTATCCCCTGGTTAACAAAAAGCAGTATTACATTTAGGATAAAGTCTATGCTTGCATTTGAGCATGTTTTAATGGTCCTAACCAGTGAGAATCAAACTTCATCCTCTTGTATCTTTTTAAAGGAAAACAGGTATAAAAGTAAAGTGAGTTTAAAATAAATAATTGAAATGAAAATTTTCTGCTTGATGGTATAAACACCCATTAAAATCTCTTAGATCAGGGATTTAAAGACTTCACAGTCCTACTTTTATTAAAAGTAAGCTTTTTTTTTGCAGTTTCACAGTATTAGAGTAAGCCTTCTCAGTAGTCTGTCTTGGGGATGAAAGGAATATAATTACTAAATTGTGGAATAGTTTTAACAAGTCATTGTACACTTAGCTGCAATGGGGATGTTTATTCATAACAGGCTGTAGTCTGTACTTGTGAGGGCAGTAAAGGATGGTGCCAGGTAGATTTCTATGCACAAAAAAAGACTAAAAACAATTAGAGAACTTTTGCATTTAAAAATCTTCCCTTATACTGTTAACTTTCTTTTCTTTACCTTTTTTTGGATGAACCATGGTCTGTGTACTTCTCCATGAGATAGGATAGTAGCTAACACTCCCTAAGCCTCCAGCTCTCTAGTTTGGTTTCATATCAAGGTCCCATTCAATTAAACTGGTTTACGTTAGATGGATTTGCCTGGGGTTTGGTGGGATGTTCCTTTTATTAAACAGCAGCTTGCTGTCTGCTTATGGGCATTTTGGTAGGCTTTCCATTTAGGAATAGTTTGGCTCATAAAGCACATACCATCTGTATTCTCCCCCCCCCCCCCATTTATTTCTGATAAATTTACATGAAACATTTTCTAATACACTAGAAGTATTCTGTACAATTGCATCACTGAAGTGTGAAGGACTCAGCAGTAGTAGTAGTTTCTTAGTATATTGATTCCCCCCTTATTCTCCTGGTTAGGACCTTTCAGCGTATTAATCAGTGGTCCCAAACTTCTGCTTCTCTTACTCATCCACCTCAGAAAGCCTTATGAAATCTGTATCAAGTATGGTTTGCCATTTGCTGTTGGTGTCTTACCCATTGCAGGAGCTCAGAGGCCTTGGATTGCCAAATTTCTTTCTCTGTTAAACTGTAGAGCCCGGTACTGACTGTATTGCCTATACAGGGCTGGATGTTTGGGGAGCAGCCATTTTGTATACTTTTACAGGATGACTTGTGGAGAATATATGAGATGACTAAAACTGCTGCTGGTCAGAGAAGTAGCCATTTGTGGTTTGATTGGGATGCACAGTCTAAAATGGAAGCAGAATTGACAAGAGTTTACACGCTTGGTCTGCAAAGCAATCCTTTGGCTGCTTGTGACCTTCAGCACACTTCCTGAAGTTAAAATTTAAGTCACATCTCATATTTTGACTTAAGGAATTGTAGGTTTTAGTAAAAAACAGCTACAAACCAGGAGTTTGAAAGACCAGTGTTGTACTCCTGGTTCTGTCACAAGTTTCATTCCTGGCTATGGGCAAGATACTTAACACGTTTGCATCTCGGTTTTCACCAGCGTAAAAAGAAAGCAGAGGGACTCCTTTGTGTCTGCATGTCTCCTGCTATTATGCTCTTGTACTAGCACAAATCATCATTTCAAAGTATAGTATAAAAGCACCCGAAGCAGCCATGTTTGTTTTATTGTGTCCAAAATAATGGTTGTTTATCTGTTTGACAGCTCGAGTTCCTAAAAAAATCCTGAAATGCAAAGCAGTGTCTCGGGAGTTAAACTTTTCCTCAGCAGAACAAATGGAAAAATTCCGACTGGAACAGAAAGTTTATTTCAAAGGGCAGTGTCTAGAAGGTATGCATGTGCTCTGTGTGCAGCCCTGCTGCAGCACAGGGAATGACCCCCATTATGGCAGGGATTATAGGGACTAAGATGGGTTGAACATGGTTATTTTAATTTTTCAGAGTAGCGCTGAAGCACTCATCTTGTCAGGACTAATGGGCCACAGTATTAGGGAAAGCATTTCATAAGTGTATTAACACTTAGTTATGTAAGCAAAAAAAATCTGGGTAATCATGCTTCAGGGCATAAATCCACCACAGGCTGCCTGAGGTTAGGAAACAGGTTATTTTAGAGGCACCCATTATGGGGATTGATATGTCTTCTTCAGAAGTACCTAGTGCTTCCCACCACCACGCTGGAGACGCCCTGGACTCTGGTTTACTTTGGTTACAGCAGTGCCATTGAGTATTGTCTGAGTGACTCCATAGCTGCACATCTGATCTCCTCCATTGCAGTCTTAATTGGAGAGAGGGAAGGAGATAAAACATTGAGCTTCTTGTATTTTGGGCAACTGGTTGAAATCTTAGTCTAAACTAGATCTGGGGGGATGTCTGAAACAGGGGGAATGTGATTTCCCTGTTCCCAATGAAGCATGATGGCATTTCCATTGAATGTTAAGGAAGTTGCATGACTATTACCTTTTAGAAAGAGAGTATCTACTTTAAGAAGAGGGCAGGGTTCAATGCAGTTTAAGCTGTACAAAATAATTTAAATGTAAAATATTGGCAGCACAGTAGGACAGTTCAGGGAGTTCTCCAGCCTGTCGGGTGAAAAGCAAAAGGACCATTTGTGGATTATTCCATTTTCACATGCCTCTGGATCTTCTTTTTACTTTGCAGAATGGTTCTTTGAATTTGGTTTTGTGATCCCTAACTCCACAAACACTTGGCAGTCCTTGATAGAGGCAGCACCTGAATCACAGATGATGCCAGCTAACGTTTTAACGTGAGTGTCTTGGGACTAGAGAATCTGAGAGCAGGCAAAGAAAAAGCAGTGCATGACATTTTCTTGTGGGCCGTGGCGGGAATAAGGAGAGGGAGCTGCTACCAAGTCTGAATCAACCTCACTACTGTTAGCTATTGACAGATGAAAGGGGCTAAGCCCGCCTTATTACCTTCTTTCCCATAGGTCCAATTTGCATTAATACAGCAATAAAAATTTGGAGAAATTGGAACCAATCCTTTGTCAGAGCTGGTTTATTTTTTTGAAAAGTGATCTGTGAAAGGATTTAAAAATGCTTTGCAGCCTAGTGCCCTTTACATCCAGGCAAGAAAGAGATATTCAGGCCATTTTTAAATCCAGCTGTTGATAACTGAATCTTGTTGAAGGTGGGTGTTACTCAGGTGATGTGTCACTCATGGGAGTTGCTCTAGTGTTTGTTTCATCACTGTACCATTTTGCCATCTTTGTATCTTTTACACTGAAGTATAAAATAAGCATTTAGTCATATGGAGTTGTATCTGGGGATAAAATAGCCTTAATAGCTAGGAAACAGGTTATTTTACAGTCATCTGTAATGGGACTCACACACCTTCCTCTGAAACATCTAGTCCAGGCTACTATTAGCACGTTGACTTCGAGAAGGTCAGCTACCTCTAGGACTTTGATCAGAATAATGCACAGTGGGCATTGCCCTGAAGGTAAGCTGCAATGCACAAGCTTTGGTAAGATGAAGGAAAAAAAGCTCCTTGAGGGAGGCCCCTGGGAATTTGTAATCACTGACAAAAAGCCACCCTGCCTGCTGTGGCTGATGTGGTGCTAGATGGGTGCTGGCAGACACATGAGGAGTACATTGCCAGCAGAGACAGAAGGGAATAGGACGCCTCCTGCCAGCATGAGGCAGTTAGAGAGCAGCCAGCCTCACTGCAAGGTCACTGTGTCCTCTGGAAGACCCCTGTCTCCAGCATTTTCCCTATCGCTCCCTGTCTGGAGAAAAGCCAGTCACGCAGAGAAGGCACTGGGATGGGAACTATCCCTGATTTCTATTCACAGCACGTTTCAAAGAGATGGCAGACTCAGAAGAGAGCACTGGCATTGGAATAGTGCTCTGTGGCACTTTGCTCAGAACCTCGTAGATGCTACACGCATCCTTGGCTCCTGGAGCTGGTGGCTTTTAGTCAGTACAGGCAGAGATGAATTTAGGAATCAGAATAAAGAAACAAAGACATCTGACAAGTTGGTTTTGATCATCTCAGGAAGTCAAGCTGTTTTCTGGACTGGGCTCTTTGGAGGTGACAAGTGACCATGAGGATTTTCCAGTGTCCCATTCTTTCCCTGATGTCTGTCCATTTTTACAGGGCAGCCCATGTCTCTCTTCAATGCTTGGAAGTCTCCTAAAATCATTCTTGAGGGCTATTCGGTAGAATCACCAGCCCAAAGAAATCCAAAGGGTTTTTGTGGCCCAAAGATACCAGCTTCTTTCAGCTGCTGAGACTTGTAGAATCCCTCACTTTCTGATACTCCCAAAGACCTCGTGTTTGTCTCAGTGTTTCCTCAATAGCAAGAGAGAATGGAGATGTGGCATTTGGCACTAAACAAACACTCTTGCAGAGAGGATTCCCAGGATGACTGGGAACATCAAATGAGAACATTCCCTCAAATTGAGTTCAAGCATTGTCCACTCTGTAGCGAAAAACCTTACACTCTTCCCAGGTTCAGCTTTGCCAGTGTTACGGACATCGAGTGCCACAGTGGAGATGAAACTGCCACTTTGATTTCCAAGAACCAGGTTATTTAGACATGTTCAGATCACACCGCTCAGGTACCCAGGTGTTGTAGTGGCCCCAGTGTTCCTACCTTTGTGTACTAAAATCTCAAAGTCAGCAAGTTAAATCATCAGAGTATTTAGTCACACCCAAATCAACATCTCCATTGCAGTTTGTGTAAGATGTGCTTATGGATGGCCATTTGTATTTAAGCTTTTCTTGAGGAAAATGACATGTTAAGTTGGTTGAAGTAGCTCACTCAGCACTAGAGGACTCAGGCGTGCAATTAAAAAAAGAATTTCTGTTGTTTTTTACAATTCACTGATGGAGAAGAGAGGACTGAAGGTGCTTGGACTGCTTTTATTTTCACCAATAGAAGTGAGCAGAAGTGTGCCATTTGCAACCACTCTTTGCCTGGTACAGAGCCCAGAAATGGGCAGCAGAGGAAGGAGGGGCAGAACTGCTCTATGCAGGAATTCAGTGGAGAGATCCTTCAGAGCCAGTGGCCTGGGATCAGGATGTAGCGCTCACTGCATGTGCCTCCAAACTAACGCTAATGTTGTGGGGGTGTAAGATGTTAGCCTGGGCTTGTGAGAGCATTGAAAGGAGCAGTCATCTTCTGTTGTTTTTGCATTCTTCTAATATCTCTTCTTTCTCTTTTCCTTCCACAGTGGTAATGTTATTATAGAAACCAAGTTCTATGATGACGACCTCCTCGTAAGCACTTCCAGAGTGAGACTTTTCTACGTTTGAGATGGGGCTTTTTGGGGCTCTTTTAGTTTTCCTCCATACAGTTCTTGGTGCAGAACCCCCTGACTATCCAGTGGAAGACACTTCCTGTAGGCGGTGACCCTGGGGACCAGCTCAACGTGGGTTGTGACCTTTGCCCATCAGTTATTTTGCTTTGTCCTCTGACAAGACCAGACTAAACCCTCAGAGACATGACCATCTGCTCAGCGATGGGTTGGGGAATAAAGACTGTCTCTGAAAATGGGCAAAAAATGGTCATGCAGAACCAATACTGTAAATTATGTTTAGTCTCATCCTTTGTACTTCTCTGGATCTTGTTATAATCTCCCATTTCCACTCACACCAACTCTCAATGCATTTTGGTTTTTGGGGATTAAGTTAACCTTTTCATTTCTCATGTTTTAGTTTTTTATCCTTTCACTGGATTTCTGTGTAACTGGTCCACACGTCCTCTTACCCTGAACTTGTAAAATAGACTGTGATATCACCTAATGTAATTAAAACAAATTTCTCAAGTAAAACATTCCTACCGTCCAAAGAAGGAAAGAGATGTTAGTTCTGTGTTTTTTCCTTTGTAGAAGTTCCTTGCAGCACACAAACTCTTTATCACTCAAGCCAGCAGCAGAGCAGGGCTTTCCACAGCCTTGCTTCTTCCCCATATCTTTGCTAAATTTCTTTTCCTGCAGCCGACCATGTAGGAGACGTTTCCTGACTACTATGACCATGGGCAAGGTTTGTCCTTGGCCTCATTTCTGTCCTTTAGTCTCTCAGGACAGTTTGTTCTGTTTGCCCAGCCACTGCTGAGCCAGGTTTCTTGGCCAGCACTGCACTGTTCTGCTTTTCCTGGTTCCAGGGGACACTCAAACCTCTGCAAAACCTGCGCTCTCCTGAGTCTGCCAGCATCGGTCCTGTGCTGGGCTGTGCTACATGAAACCTGTCTGGGGCTACTGTTGCTGGTACCCACAATCTGCACGCGTGCATGGCTTTAATGACATGTGGAGGCATTTCTGCTACGACAGGCTTCTCAAACCTTGCAGCTACACTATCCTGTTGTGTCATTTAGAATTAGCATTAATAAATATATATCTTGGGAAGTGTGTACCTTTAGCGCCTGCTCTTAAACATCACAGGCAGCTTTACGATCACTTGACACCTTGGTCAGCCTGTCCTGTGGCTGGGCTTGAAATTGTCTGGGGAATCACAAGGAAATTAAACGCATCATTTCAGATCCTAAGTTCAGCCACTGGGTGTATGTGGGAGGGAGTTTAAAGCATAAATCATATTTTTACGTAAACGGATGTTGGATCATTAATCCCCATGAGAAGAGCATTATCCATTGTAGCAGCTTTCTCACAATACCTTACAGACGGATTTCAGCTGGCTGGACTCTCAGGGCAGAGCCTTCTCAGCAGCATGACCTGTGCTAGGCCAACCATGACACAGAGACCAACCGAAACGGGGTTCTGGATCCATCCTGAACTGTGCCTAGTGACAGCAATATCTCCTTCTACAAGGGTCAAAGAGGAGAGGGTGCTGGGGACCAGCAATGCTCAGATATATGTGCCTGGAGCTGGCTGATCTGCAACTGGCTCCAAATTTCTGGGCTCCTGATACAATCCCACTTTCGAACCACATTTCCAACACAGAAAAACGCTGCACAGGCCAGGTATGATAGTAGAGTCTCCGCTCCGCTGCCTTGCAGTCTGAGCTGTCTTAGCACGTGGCACTGTTTACACTGTATTTTGGTATTACAACTGTGACTGCAGCAGGGCACATGAGCACTTTGCCTCAGCCACACAGGCAGGGAGATGTGTTTCCTTTTGACAAGCTGAGCTACAACCAAGCGGCAGGGAGCATGTGAGCTTAATAACAGAGCGATGCTCACGTGACTTCTAACAGGAGCAGCAACTGAATCCAATCTGAATGCTTTTTTTTTTTTCCAAACAAGCTTTGAATTCTTGCACCTAATTAACCTTCTTGGCAAAGAAAGCGTCTGCAGGGCGATGCCCTCCTTAGAGAGCTGTGCACACTCCAGCCCACTGCCGTGCCAAGGGCTCGGCATGGATTCAGGCAGCCGCAGGAGCTCTGGGCGGAGGGTGCTGCTGTGCTCCTGGCTCCCGTGACACCCATCCTGGCTGGAGATGCCTGTCAGGGGTACGCTGCTCTTGTGATCATGCCTTGCACAGAGGTGAGCTGGGCTAGAAGAGATCCCCTGGAAGGAAGGGGCTTGCACGGGCACTGAATTGGCCACAGGACTTCCCTGGCCGCTCTGCGGCCCTTGGCGACGCCCTGACTCAGCCCTGCCACTGCCTGGGGCTGCAACGATGTCACTTCCCTCCCATCCCACTGTCCCTCCTCGCTCAGAGCCGCTCTGAGAGGTGCAGGACACCTTGCAGGAGGCCAGGCAACCCCATGGCTGTAGGTGCTGGACGGTGGAGGGAGGCTGCTGCACGGACTGGCTGGGGGGTTTCATCTTCCTCTTCCACTTCACCCTCCTAGGGAAAGACCCAAATCCCCGCAGCTCTGCCTCCCGTTGGTGACACCACTTAGCTATCCACAGCGGCAACCTGGAGCCATCCCCAGGGCAGCCGGGCCGAACCGGAGCCATCCTCATCTTAGGCGAAGGCCTCCTGTGGCCAGCCGGGCCTCAGCACCCGCCTCTGCCTGCAGCCCTCCCACTGGCACCGTGTCCCCAGTCCCGTCTCGCTGGCGCTCCCAGTGCACCCGGTTAGCCCCAGCTCCCTGCGCCGGTGGCTCAGCAGCAGGTCATTGCTGCCCTCAAGTGGCTCCGTGGGAAATCGCTCGCAGCCAGGCTGGGTTCGGCCCACTTGGGCCCTCAGCCCGGCCCGGCAGCGGGAGGAGAAGAGGAGCCGGCGCAGCCCCCTGCTAGGATCTTGGTCCAAAACGATGCTGCAGCAGGTCCCCGAGCAGCCGCGCTGGCTCCCTGCCCGGGCAAGAGGCCTCGGCCACCAGCCGTCCCCAGCGCCACGCGGGGCAGTGGCCCTGGATGCTCCCGCGGTTCACGGCCGCGGACACCAAGCCCTCGCAGCCGGCTTCAGCTGCCGGGGGAAACCAGCCGACGGTGGCAGAGCAGCAGTGTCGGGACACCCAGCACCAGCCCCAGTGCTGCCTCCGGCCAAGACGGGCAGCCCCTCGATGGAGGGGGGAGCTTGGGGATGCTGCTGGACAAACCAAGCGTCGCCTCCTCTGCCCTGCGGCCAGGTCTTCGCCCGGAGCCTTCGCAGCCGCGGGGCCGCACTCTCGCTCCCAGAGTGCCCGCAAGAGCTGGCGCGGGGCTCCCGCTGGCAAGCTGCCCCAGATCTGCCCTGCCCAATAACGCTCAGGCGGTTAAGCAGAGCCTCCCTAACGCAGCTAATTATCCGATCCACGGAGGTTACCGGGAACAAAAGGCACGCAAACAGCCCGGGGCCACGTTACGCTCGGTGCCTGCTTCGCTACTCTTACTGTGGCGGCACGCGGCAGGGGCACGCAGCCAGGGCTGACAGGCTGCAAGGTGAGCGCCGGCTTTTGCCCCCTTACCCCGCTCCTCTGTCCCCTGGGGCCTCTCCCGTCCCCGCGAGCGGGAAGCAGGGCCAGGGAAGCCTGGCTCCATCTGGACAGCCTCTTGGACAGCTGGATCCCAAGCCCAATATGGCAGGGGCAGAAACCCTGCCAACGCCAGCTTGGCAGAGTGGATTCACTTAGCCGTTCAGAAGAGCAAAGTGGCCCAATGTCTGCGCTGGGACCTGGTCTCCAGGGGGAGGGAAGCAGAGCCACACGCGACAGCTGAGGCCAGACAGGTTCGGCTCAGGAATCACAGACGCCACGGCCTCCGCACCCTTCGATGCTTTACAGGGTCCCAGTCTTAGCAAAAGCGAAGGAAAGCTCCCCGGCGCACAACGTGGGCATGGGGCAAACACCTGCCCCGGCGAGGCCGCTTCCTCCATCGCGCTGGGGGAGGCCTCGGTGGCGGGACCCCGCAGGGCTGACGGGACCCACGGCCAGTGCCCACGACACTGGAGTAGTTCTGGGGGGAGCGCGCTGGCGTCCGGCTTCCCCAGCCAAGAGCACTAGATGGTGCTGCAATACAGCAATATCCCCCCGGACCGTGCCGAGCCTGCACGACGCTGGGCGCGGAGAGGGGAGGATGCTGTCTGCAGGCACCGCATCGGCTGGGGACCCTAGGAGAGCCACCAAGCCACCGGAGGGACAGCTCGTACAGGCACACCAGGTAGGCTCCTGGCCTGCCCTGGACAAGGTGGGCCACCAGCTTTTCCCTGGAAAGAGAATCGGCCCTCGGGCTACAGGCTGGGCTGGGGGCAGGCAGAGCCCCTTGCGGCCCAGAGCCTTTTGGGGTATTTATGGGTGCAGAGCTATGTCCTTCGGGGCTGCTCCCTGCAGCGCTAAGGGAAGCGATTTACCCCGGGATTGGGAACGAGGGACCAGCCCAGGGCGTGCTCTTCGCCTCTATGTGCTGCCCCATCCCTTCTCTGCCCAGGCATCCGGGATTGGCAGTGCCTGGGAGCCAGCCAAGGCAGGCATGGCTCAGGCTGTGGGTTATCCCCTTCCAGGGTTGCCACTGGGACATGCACCAGCCAAGCCTTCATGCCTGTGCTTTCTGGGACAAGCTGGACTGCCCCTCACCTCTCCCCAACCCGAGACGCTGAACAGTTTCCAAATCCCTACAAGATCACTGCCTATGCCTTCAGCATAGGAGCCCCAGAGCCCGGGGAGCCCCAGCACCCAAAGCGAGTGGGAGAACCCATGTCCCCGCCACATCCCAGCCCAATGCGTGGCTGGCACACAAGGGGGAAAGAGACTGCCATCCGCTAGGTTGGAGAGGCTTAATGCAAAGACCCCATCCATGCGGATTTGCAGCCTGAGTTCACTGTTCCCACGGATTCTCTAGGGGCTGATATGGTTGAGCTTTCATGTCCCCCAGCTGCTGCACTAAAAGGGTCTCTCACCTCTCTGGCCTCCTGTTTTCATGAGATTTGAGGGATCTTCATATCTCTGGGACTTCTGCTTCTGCCTAGCATGGCTGCGGTGAGCTCAGAGCTCGAGGGAACAGACTCACTCACACAAGCTTCATTTTCTTAGGAAAGTGCTGCAAGAGGCTCTCCAGATCCCTGTCTGCACTGGAGCGCTGGGACTCGCTGCTTCTTTACGAGTCTCACACGTAGCGTGGCCCCGCAGAGCAGCCTCTGAGCCTTCACCATCCATCCACCCACTCAGTCCCCCCACCAGCACCCCTCACTAGCACTGAGGGCCTCTCCAGCCAGAAGAGCAGCAACCACAACTCTCTCCAGGGTATTGCAAAGCCGAGGATCTCCTGCACCCCTCCCTTGCCTCCTTCCTGCACTCCTGCCCTCAGGATAGGGGCAGCTCAGCTGAGCACAGAGGACAGCAGCCATCAGCACAGGGGAGGACAGACGATATCCAGCATCCAAACAGGAGAAAATACATGCACCCCATCCCGGCACACGCTGCAAGGCAGGCACCCAAGAGGGGCAAAGGAGAGAGGTGGAGGCCCCAGAGAGAGCTGACAGTGGGGATTGGCATCTAGCTGAGTTTCAGACCACAAAGACCTCATCTTGGCAGGGAACAGGCCAAGCCAAGGACCACAACCAGAGCTGCCCCTGTTCACGCAGAGCTCACTCAGCCTTTGGGAGACACCGCTGGGTAGGACAGGCCCTGAGGCATGCAGCAGCCAGGAAGGAGATGGGAACCAGATCTCCCATGTCTGTTATTCTGTTTGGGCTGGGCTTTCCTGCCTACCCCAGACAGCTCACTGGGCAAGTGCACAGACGTAACCGGTTAAGTAGGTACACCTTAGCTATGTGGGATGGGTCAAGATAAGCCGAATGCCCCAGATTTCCTCAGCCCACTCCCACATCAAAGAGATCTGCTCCCCCAGGGGCACCTCACACCCTGAGCTGGGTGGCAACTGCTAGAAGAGCACCTCTTTGGGTTTTTTTCAACAGCAACATCCCAGAAGTGCTTCCGCTTTTTGTGATCTTGAAGAGTCATGCCTGGAAGGCTGTTTCACTTATCAGACTCTAAGTATGCACTGATCATCCCATCAGCCCAGATGCAAACTGCACCAGTAGCCCCAGCCCATGTCTAGTCTGAAGCTGAAGTCCCACAGGCAGGTTCTCTGCCAAACCCTCAAGGTGCTCCAAATTGCATGAAGGTTGTCAAGACACAACAAGAACTGTTTAGCAATGTTTCAATGAGACTAAGTGAAAACTATTATAGCTGGTGCAGGACAGGGCAGAACATGTCTTATCAGCTTGAGCCTGACTTAATACAGGCAGGAAGTCAGGATCTGTGATAAATCAACTGGTCCAGACTCAGTCCAGCTGCCCACAGGCTGCAGGCTCAGTCCCACATACACAAATTCAGGAAGGAGAGGTGAGCTGGGCTCTCCAACTGGTTATGCTGCTAGTGGCCTGTGATGTTTGGTATCAAGACTTCATCAGTGTGTTGCACCTTGGGTCGACCACACAGATGTCATTCTCAGTTCACTCCATTGTTCAGCCACACATAGGACAACTGTGTTGCTCCTGCTGAGGCCTAACCACAGAGTGCTTGGGATGGGCTGGCCTTGGTCCACATGGTGTCATGAGCAAGCCAAGAGAAGTGGTCACCCTTATCCATCAGCACAGACTACACTCCCCACAGCCTCCTACAAGACACCCCGCAGCTCTCCTGACCCCTAAGTTTGGGAGCTAGCTGGGCAGTCTTCAGTAGTCAACAGCCAGTTGGTGCATCCCAGAACAGCTTCAGCAGTTCAGACACTGACACCTGGGACAAGTTTGATCAGAAGCCCAAGTGGGAAGCAACTGGACATGGTACCAGTCAGGACAGAAGGCAAGGGGCAGGGTTAGTATTAGGAGTATTTCTGCTCTGCAGGTTACAGCTGAAGGCAATCTGTGAAAACATGGGTGAGGAACCCAGCACCGTCACACCCTTCCCTGGAAGCACACAGAGGCCAGGTGCTCCTCATCTCCAGTCCTGTGGCAGCAGTCCCACTGCAGAACCCAGCCCTGATCACCAGGCCATGGTGAAGGACTTCACACAGCCCCAGAGAAGCACCTTGCCAAGGTCATGTTTCTTCTGAACAAAGGCAAATCAGACTCCCCATATCCTAGCAGGCAATTCCAGGTGCAAGGCCAGCTTACCCCAAAAGCCATTTCTGAGACATCCTCAGCAGCATCTTCAGCTGACACAGCTCTCATTAGCCTTCTTCAGATGAGGGAGACCTCCTTTGATTCACAGTCCCCAGCCTGAGACAACAGCCAAGTGTTTGATCACAGATCCCCTTGGCACTTCACATTTACACAGAAGGCACTTTACAGCATCAGGGCACCAGGTGATGTGAAGAGCCATCATCAAGCCCTGCTGCATGTGCAACCTCTCCAGTGCCTTATTCACAGGAGACAGAGGAGCTCTTCTAGAGGGCAATTATTCTTCCAGTCACTTCAGCTGCAGTCAGCTACCACAGGAAAGATTAACCACCATAAGCAGGTTCCTGAATCCAGGAACAGGTCTTAATGTTTACTGAAGCCTGCAAGCTCCTCCATGGACCCTCAGTCTGAAGGCTGGCTGGGCAGCTGTAGAAGAGATGGGAAGCTCCATCAGTCCATAGCCCCAAAACAGCAGAGGCAGGAGCCCGCTCTGAGCCCGCTCCAACCCCGCTGCCCACAGCGCACTGCAGATGGCACCAAGTTCATCCTCCCAGACATCAGCCGAGGCAAGCAGAGCAGCCAGGAGCCCCTCCACAAAACGCCAGCCCAGCCCCAAGGCCACCCGGCTGGGGTGAGACCAGGGAATGGAGCCACCTTGCTGAGCGACAGCACAGAGGGGGCTCAAACACACTGGTCAGCCCCACAACAGCCCTAAAACATCACCCCACAGAGCAGCAACCCCAGCAAAGCACAGCCTACCCTCTCCAACCAGCTCAGCCTGGTTCCCCAGCCCAGCCTGCCTGGCTGGCTTTTATACCCTCCAGCTGGGTGTGGCTGTCCCCGATTGGCCAGGGCTGCTGACAGATGGTGGAACTGGATTGGCTGGGGCCAGCCCCACTTGACCTGAGATTGGTGGGCTGCTGCAACAAAGGGTAATGCGGGGTTGGCTGGTAGCAGGGACAGATGGCAGCACCCAGTTGGTTAGGAGAGGAGCCAGGTGGTGGCTTTGGATTGGCTAGGGCCAGGCATTGCTCAATTGTGATTGGTGGAGAGCAGCATGACAGCAGAATGGGGGATTGGTGGGGGAAAAGGACAGGTGGCAGCGCAGGATTGGCTGGGAGGCTGTGCTGCTGCATGAGGATTGGCTGGGGCTGGGTTGCAGTGCAGCTGGGCTTGTGTGCACGGAGGGGTCCTAGAGTGCCCCGTGCACCAAGCTGTGCCTGATCTCAGCCCCCAGAGCCTTCCTTCCCGACTGGGCCTCAGCCTCCTCGGGGAGCTCAATTCACCCTTATAAATGTCAGGGAGAGCCTCTAGTTTTACCCCAGTGCTGGCCGGCCTCGCTCCTGCCCCTTTGCAGACCAAGGCGGCCCCGCTCCGGCTCCGACCCACCACCCTGGGTTTCCCCTGGCTGGGAAAGGCAGTGGGGTGGGATGCGATGGGCTCTGGCTCAGCAACGCAAGGGGCAGTAAGGCCAACTCTCCCCCCAAAGCTTCTTCCCCTGCAGCAGGGCAGCCCCAGGCTGCAGCCATGGCCAGCTGTGCCTCAAGCTGCACCAGGTCTCAGCCCCACAGCAGCCCATTGGTATAAAGCCAGGCCCCAGGAGCCTTGTGCTGGCTGTGCATCCTGGATCTTTGGGTCTCGGTGACATGGGGAGAACCTGCTCTTACCCGCTCCTGAGCTGCAGAAACTTATTTGAATAATTTACCTTGCGAATTTGCAAGCAGCAGCTTTAACAAGGCAGCGGGGGAGCCCATCGTCTTGCACAAGCCCCACGTGGGGCACAGCAAGGCCCCAGGCAGCCTTCGGGAGCTAAAGCCCGAGGGTGCAGAGGCTTGTGCCATCGCGGGCCTGGGCACAGGTGCTCTTCCCACCCCGCAGAGCACGGCAAGAGCAGACGTGCCGCCACTGGGAGATGGTTGCCTGGGCACAGAGAGCAGCCTGCGTGCAGCACAGGGGCTGGTGGCCCCCAGGCTGCCTCTGCACCTCTGCTCAGCAGCAGCAACCCAGGCCACAACCCCATCCTTGGGGGATCCATCCCTGCTGTGAAGTGGCAATCGGATCGCCTAGCAGGGAAATGCAGGCACACGCCTGACGGAGCCGCACGCTGCAGGCGTCTCGGTCCCTCCCTCAGCCGCCTGCGTCCCTCCCACAGCACCAGCTCTGGAGCACGCGCCTCTGCTCCATGACAAAGCGCGCTCGGCAGAACGGTGGCACTTGGCGGTGCTCTTTGCCATGCCCACGTTGTCACGTCCTTTCAGGAGCATCACAGCACCCGCTTATCAAATCTATGGCTAGCCTGCAGCCCTGCTGGAGCCAGGCGACAAGCATGGCTGGATGAGGCCTGAGAAGCAAGGCTGTAAATCTGATAAGCTATCAGCTAGCACTACGATTAAGTTGGATAATTAGGGACAAGGGCCCAGCTCTTGAGCTTATTTGCCACTGGTGTAAATACAGAGTAAGAGACAGGGCTGCTCCTGGGGATCAGGAGGAGCTGTGAGCCTTGCAGCCGGTGTATTAAAACACACTACAGTTTCTTTTTTTCTAACAACAATCAGCCCCAGCATCTCAAGACTAAGTGCCAGGATTGAAGTGCAAGCACAGGAAATGAGATCATCTGGCAAGGCTTTGTCACAGCCCAGGTCAACAGGGAAAGGGGAATTGCTCAAGCCACGCTGTGGATGCAGAGAAGGTTTCAGAGGAGCAGACACAAGACGGGTTCTTGCAAACAGTCTCTGCACACCTGGCAAAGCAGGCTGAGCTATTCTTAGCTCCAACACCCTAGAGGAGGGAGGAAAAGTTAGTTGGAGGAGGAAGGTTAGGAGCAAAGCAACAGAGCTCTTGGCTAAGTTACAGCATTTTAGGTTTTGTTTTGTTAAAGAAGAAAGAACCCTCCCGCCCCCCGGTTCCTCCTGTAGTCCCACCAAGAAACCCCCTGCTGACTTGTACACACTAGCAGCAGCCCTCGGGGACCAATTCTCACCGCTGCCCCATATCCCTGCTGAACCCCAGCCCTGGCAATGCTGTAAACAAGGCCCGCACTGCTGCAAGCAGCCACTCCCCAAACCCTCCCTGAGCAAGGGGAGGTGATTTGCACAGCCCCGGCACCCCGCAGCCAGAGGGTAACTCACCCATGGGCCAACAGGCAGCTGGAGCAGATGTTGCAAGGAAGCTTTTTTGGCTGGGTTTCTCGTCCCCTCTTCAAAAGCCCAAGGAGCTGCTCTGGAGCAAGTGGGAGCTTTTCTCCTATGATCTCCAGCAATTCTTAATTTCACAGGGACACCATGCAGAGCGGTGCCCTCACGGAGGCAGAAACTACCGAGCACCTCCAGACCCCGGGTGTACACTCACTCTCTTTTAAGCCATACCTTCAGCAGCTTTGCTAACTAACCTGTCCCTCCTAACCCTGAAGGCAGCTGGAAGATGCACGAGAAGGCAGGCTGGGGCGTCTGGTGGGGTTCGGACTGCAGACGCTCTCCCCGGAGCACAGCCGCGAGACCCCGCTGCCTTCCCTGCCGGGCAAACAGCAGCTCCCGTCGTCTTCTGCCAAGCAGCGCCGAGGCGGCACAGCCTGTGCTAGAGAAAACCAGGACCGAGGCGCCCAGACTCCCGTGTCACGGCTTCTGCCCCTCTGTCCTCTCTCAAACTCTTCCCTGCCCAAGTCCAAACCAAAGAAAGGAAGAAAGGAGAGAAAGAAGGGGAGAAAGAAATAAAAACTAAAACAAACAAAAACTAAAATAAAAAGCAGCAGTTGGGAGGCAGCTTTGTTAGGACAACTCAGCAAAATAAAATTCCGGTTTATTGTTGGACAACATTGTTTCACACATACATCAAACAGGCCAAAAAAAGAAAAAAATAAAAATAAACAGCAACTTCATAGACAGGAAAAAAAAAAAGAAAAAAGAAAAAAAAAACTTTTTATCTTTGGCCTTGCCACCTCATACAAACCACAATCTATGGTACAGCTAAAGTACATACACAAAAAAAGTTACTGGAATGCTCAGAATAAGATTGTAATTTTTTTTTTTTTGCATTTTTGTCTTTTTTTTTTTTTTTTTTTTTTTACAAGGTTTTGTTTTATTCTCCTTTGAGATAATGGTTTGGGCCTGGTCACACCACAAGTAAAGTCAGAAATAGGTAACAAGAGAGATATACACTTCAAAGCCCCCCTTTTGGTCAATCCGAGATCACTTAAAAATGGCGGACCTCCTAACAATATGTACAAAAATATAAAATGTAAATAAAAAATACAAACAAATTCTCCTTTAAAGTACTTTTAAGAAAGAAAGCAGGGCCTTGAAGTTTTGGTGCTTGGGTGGGGAGGGGGTCTGTGGGGGAATGGGGGTTTCTCTCCCCGCTAACGGGCGAATCGTTTTGTATGTTCATTAAATGGCAGCGCCGCGCTGGGGGGCAGGGGTGGGGGTTCACTCTACTTGGTGAGGATGACCACGGCGGAAGGTGGAGGAAGGGGTGCGTGTGTGTTTGTGTGTGTGGTGGGTGGGAAGGGTTGAGACGGGCAGGGGGAGAAGGGTCCCAAGGGTGAAGAGGATGCGCTGGCCTTTTTTGTTGTTTTCCTCCTTATTTAAAAAAAAATAATAATAATTTGCTGCCTAGTCATCTTCATCGGTTTTCTGCTTCTTGGGATCGACGTCGTCGTCCTAAGGGGAGAGCAAAGCCATTAGGGAGAGGGGCCAGGGACGGCTGCTGCGGGGCCGCCCAAGGTCCTGGTGAGACCCAATACACTGCTGGACGGGGTCCCAACGCAGCCCTGCTCGAGGGGCTGTGGACAGCACCAGCTGAGGACACCACCTCAGGCTCCACCACAGGATCCCTCACCCCAAGGGTCTGGGAGTGGTGCCTCCAGGGGAAGGCACCAGCACCTGCAGGTGGGGCCCCAAACAAAAGCAAGCCGTGGGGTGGGCTCTCCCTGCCCGGGGCCTGCTCCCACAGCCACATCAGGACAGAAACCCTGCCATGCCTCCATCTCCTCCTCCCCATCACCAAACAAGCTGGCTTGGGAGGCACCAAGACGCCCGTGGGGCTGCTTGGCAAAACCAAGGTGCGCAGAGAGGCAGGGGCTTCCTCAACACCCCAGGGATGACAGGTGACCACATCTCCCCCAATGCAAATGCCTCTCATCCAGCTCAGGGGACCCAAACACCCCTGCCCAGGCCCACCACAAGGATCCCTGCTCCTAGGCTCCCAGGTTCAGTGGCTCGCCCACACCCAGAGCAGACACCCCGCTAACCAGGACAGGGTATAAATGGAACTGGGCTGCATCCCCGAGGGCCAGGCCCCAGAGAGGTGCAGGGAGCAGGAAGCGCATGGGGAGTACGTTCAAGTCCCAGAGCCCAGCTTGGCATCTCCAGCCCACCAGCATCCCCCCAAACCCTCCCAGGACACAGGTGGCTCTGAGGCCTGCCTACCTCATCATCCTCAGCTGCCCGTTTGCCTGTAGCTCCCTCAGCTTCGTCATCTTCATCGCCGTCCTCCTCCTCACCTGCATGGGACAGGGGAAGGGGAGGAACATGAAACCTCTAGGGCAGCCTCATGCAAGACTGCAGAGGCTACAAAGGCAGATGAGGGCAGCAAAACGAAGCAGCCAGAGAAGGGCCCCCCTCTAACAGTAACTTGACCCACAACGCAGATCCCAAGGTTCTCTCTGGGCTCTCGGAGGGTTCAGCGCTGTGTACCTCTCCTCAGGTTTACAGCCCCACACTGCAACATCCAGGGTCCCTTTCTTTAAAGCTAGCACAGTCTCTTATCACAGCAGCAGGTGCCTGAGAAACAAGAGGTTTTCGGGGCATCCCCCAGATGACCGAATCCCCAGTCAACTGGGGAACAGTCAAGGGGGCTTCCCTTTGTCATGGGAAGGATTTAACTCCATCAAGCCTGGCTCATATCACATTTGTACAACAGGCAACAGACTGCAAAGCCTACACCTTCACTGAGCGCTGAAATCACATTACAAGAAAGTAAGCAAAAAAAAAAAAAAAGAAAGAAAAAAAAGAAAAGAAACTCTTTCTAGTGGCTGCTCCGCCTAACTGCTCCAGATCTCCAGATTACTTCTGCTTCCCTTCGCAGCTATTAGTCCATCTTTAATGAGTTAAGAGAGCCAGAATGCATTAGTTCTGAGTCAGAACACTTTCTAATTATCAGAACAGCAAACAAACGCTACCAACTTATCTTACAGCAAGAGAGAGGAGGATGAGCAGAGAGCTCTGGGCTTTGACCCACTTTGAGCTCAAATAGGCCAGTGGATCAGAACGACTCAACTGAGCATTTCATGTTTGACCAGTTGTTTTTTTTTTTTTTGGTTTTTTTTTTGGGGGGGGGGGGGGGGTGTCAGGGGGGAAGATCGGAGGCCCCGGAGGAACAACCACTCAGCTGCGAAGAAGTCCCTTGCGTAACAGGAGACTCTGCTAAAACTTATAGCGTTAAGGCCAGTAAGCTGGTTTTAAACCACCACGAGCTACACGCATAGACAGCCGGGGGGATTAAGGTCAGCCCATCCTCCCTTCCCTTCTCCTCTCCCTAGCATATACTTGGCCACAATGTGGCCCGTGCCTTGGGAACGGCAGGATTAGCTCCCAGCGATGGATCAACACCTTGCCAGCCATCACATGTGTGGGGCTGGCCAGTGGGTCAGGTGACAAAACAAGCTGATTGGGAGCATTTTTAGTTCTTTGAGCTGCTTTAAGCAAAGCAAATAATGAGATGGGATGGGGAGAAGGGTGAGAAAAATATACCCTCAGCTCCCCTGTGCTGTCAAACTCAGGGCAGGAGTTTGCTGCAAGTGTTGGGGACAGCTGATGCAAGCTGCACTCGCTGTCTTTAAAACTCTCTTGCAGGGTTCAGCTTTTCAGGTGCAGTTTTCAGGCACAGATCACCTGGAGTCAGCCAGTATGGACAGACAGGAGCCCATGCAGGATCCCGGGACGGCGAGGCATTAGGCCTCCAAGCACCACAAACAGCATGCCAAACCATGCCTGCGCTTTGCGAGCTGGCGACAGCAGGCTTGGCACTGTGGGACGATAGCTCCCCGAGCTTGTCACAGCAGTATCCAAGCAACGCTTCCCCCCACACACATGCGCGTGCAGCACACATGCTGCCCCCCCTCCCCCTCCAAGGGAAACGGAGAGGCAAATACTTCCTCCTCCTTTCACCCTGAAACGAGGGTTGAAGGTAGGTGGGTTCAGCACAGCACATGGCAGCAGTGCTCTCTGTCCCCAGGGATTAAAATCCAGAGTACAAACGGGGCCATGATTCCCAGCCTTTCTAGTGAACCAGTTCCTATCCGAAGGGCACCGAGGACAGCTGGCTGCTAAGAAAAGAGTGCTACTGCGAAGGAGACGGGCTTCCCTGCTTACACTCCTTTCTTTCTCTGTTGGAATAGGTGCTGCTCTAAAGCTCATTAAGTTTCCATCCCTGTATGCCCTGCCCCTGTCTCCCAAAACTACTCAGCAGGTTAGCAGGTCAGCACTTAACCCAAAATTCACAAGGGATTAACCCAGTAACAGCTAATCAAGGACCCCAAGTTCATTCAAGCCTAACAAGGATGGTTTTCTCCCAGCCTTAATGGGTGATAAAAATAAACAATGTTACTCATCCAAGCAGATCTTGGGAAGAAAAATAATAGTGGGGAGGGTAAGAAGAGAAGCAATTTGGAAAGTCACTGCTGGATTTCTAGTCACTGCTGCCAAAATCCACTTCCAGGCTGGGTTAGATCAGGAAGTGGGGGAGGAAGGGGAGACCTGAGACACTGGACAAGGAAGGTTCAAAACAAGCCTGTTTGACGCTGTTTAACGGGCAGGGAAAAGCTACAGGTTCCTCTGCCTGCTTCCACACAGCATCCAGCCGGAGAAAGCAGAAGGGCGAGGTGAGCGGGCGGGGGGACCAGATCAGCCCCTCCACAGACTGCTCCTCACCAGCTGAATGAGCAAGGGCCATGACCTGTCCTCCTTGCCCCTGGTAGGGCACAGCTGTCCCAGGCCACCTTGGCCCACCAGCCAGGGCTCACGTTCACAGCAGCCGTTGTGATCACAAGAGTCAAGGGCAGGTTTTTACTACTCGCACGGAAAAACTAATGCGCTTATTCAGTGCCGCGGTGCAGTGCCGTCTGGCCAGAGGAGGGAGGAAGGAACCTGCCCTTCACCTGCTGGAACAGAGTCAAGGGCTGACTTCACTCCAGAGCGCTGGCAGCCTCGGCGGGTGAGAAAGGACCGTCCAAGGCTGGTAAGAGCCGCCCCTGAGCGGCCGCGAGGGGGAGATGCTGCTCTCAGCTCTCCTCTGCTTCCTGGAGTCCTGCCGGAGGACTATTGTCCAGCATAGGACACTGCTGCACAGGACGCTGCTCTGCAGCTACGGGACGGGGACAGGGGGGAACAAGGAAAGTTACCATCACCCTCTTCCTCCTCGTCCTCTTCCTCACCACCTTCTTCTTCCTCTTCGTCTACTTCATTGTCAGCCTCCTGCTCTCCATTTTCCTCGTTCTCCTTGGCAAGACAAAACATCACTTAAAAAATGCACTGGGGAAGGGAAAAGGGGGGAGAGATGTTCAGCAGAAGGGCATGTCCCCATATTTCCTTCCTAAAGCAAAGTACCAGACCACTGGAGCCCCAGGCGTGCATCTCAATTCCCTTCTGCCTCCGCGCTACAGACAGTCCAGGAATGAAAGATCTCAAGTCTATAGCAATTTGGGGGCTACAGCTTTGAGGCCAAGACAAAGACTGCAAAGACTCTTGTGACACATTAAATTGCAGTAGAATGCATTTCCCCTGCCACGTTAAAAATAGGAAACCAACAGTTACTTGTATACAATGTATTTCCCTGCTCAACTGATTGTAACATTGTCTATCTAGGCTGGGTGGGGTTTTTCCCCCTTCCTCCTTCCCCTTCTTCAATCCCAGTGCCTAGAAAAGAGGTAGCACTAGACACAATCTCACATGGCTTCTGGGGAAGGGATCAAGAGAGCCAAGCCCAGCCCTGCCTTTCTGCACACATGGAAGTCGCCTGCAGGCTTGGTAGCTTCTGTTGAATCTGAAACGCCAAAAGCTCGATGGCTCTGCATGCTGCGGCAGTGCCATTCGCAAGGGTCCTCTCGCAGGCAGGGCCAGGAAACAAGCTCACAGGAAGAGCAATAAGAAGGGGGAGGAATAAAAAAGTGTTGGAGTAAGGGCTGTCTCTCTGTGCAGATCAAGCAATACTCACAGCATTGCCGTTGGCCGGTGCATCTCTGCCATTTTCTGTCTCTTCAACAACTTCCTTCTTCTCTTTTAGATCCTGGAAGGAGCAGAAAAGCAGAGAGTCACTGGAATTTCAGATGTTTGGATCCGTTCACGCCCCCGAGTTACGGAAGCTGCAGATCAGGTGTAAAATACAGTCCAAAGGAGACCGGGAGCTCATTTCTCTTCACACCTATTTGCTCTGTGATTTGGTCACCCCAGTCTGGCTCCTCCTTGGGAATGCAAGCACGCGGGGGCGAATTTCAGTCCAAGTTAGCTTCGCCAGAGAGCAGCTATCTAAAAAGAGACTGCTCCGTTTCACCTCCAAACTCCCAAACTACAGAGCTGGCTCCCTGCATATGCTCAACAGCAGCGAAGCTGGCTGATTTCCCATTGAGCACAGTCCATGCAAGCTCCTGCAGTGCCACAGAGAGCCATCAGCCCAGGCCAACGTATGGGCTCCACTGCCCAAGGGCTGCGGACATCCACGGCTGCTCAGTGCCTTCGCAGCAGGAACAAATCCCAGGAAATCATTAGCAGAGACTGCAGTCTCTGCCCTGCCCAGGGAAAATCATATGGCAAATATTACACGCCGGGTCTTTCTTGTAGCAGCAGAGATGAGACTCCAGGATCCATCTCACAGCTATAAGTGTAACAGGATGGGGTGGGGGAAGAAGTCTATTTTTACACTGCTCCAAAAGCTGTGCAGGCTAGTTTGGTTCAAATCTCCATCGTGAGCAGAGCAAGACGAGAGCAGGAGCTTATGTATTTTTGCTATTGATCACTGTCAAAATGTCATGCCAAGTCGCTCGGCAAACAGGCTGAGAGGATCCAACTTTATGTTCCCGCATAAAGAACACTTGGATTTAACACTGGCATCTCTGCTTGCATCCTCCTCCCCTTCTGTTCCTCCATCAGCTGGAGCAAGTTCCTTCAGCACAAGAAGTATTACCCCAGCCAAGGAAAGCAAAGAGGCCCTTCCCCAGGGCCAGCAGGAACAGTCACACAGCCGGCTTCAACAGCGACCACAAGGTGTTTAAAAGTTGCTGGCACCTCCCTACTTTGCTTCACCCCCTCCCTCCTGCACTATGTGGCTGCAACAGCCCCCACAGCGAGTGGGCACTTTCGCTCTAATTGAGCCGGTGTCATTTCCTTGAGTGAGCACCACTGGGTAAAGGCATGGTCCTGGCCCCATTAATACAGCCACTCTCCATTTTGGGGTAGAGATTCAAATACCCTGCAGACCACTGAGACTAACAGTACAGGCATTTTAGACCACTAGGTTTTTTAAACCTCTCGGTTACACAGGCATCGGGGAAAAAACAAGACAGGCACATGCACACACACACAGACACCATTACTTGAGGCATCCATGCCAGGAGGCCATCTCTAAAGCAAGCTTTTGGGTTATTACACCTGTTGATCAGACCTCATCTAACCAAATCAGCATCCCATGAGCCTGGGCTAACACAAAAACACAAGCTCCCCGGCTTCCACTGCTCACATACGAATCCCAAGCCGTCTCCCCCATGCTACTCAATTCCATCAGTTTTATGCTGTCACTGACTCCTGCTTCTTAGCCCCCCAGAGGCTGATCATGAGCATTTAACCTCTTGCGCACCACTGCACAGTTGCACTCTGCCACCGGTGCCTCACATTAGGCAGTCCAACGCAAGGGCAACAGAGCATTTCCCAAGTTAAACACAGACCAAACCAGGCAGTCAGAGCTTCCACATCTCACTGTGCCCCACAGTTCTTTTCTGAAAGAGCCATGCACAAAACATGACCAATTATCCTGGTCAAGAAACAATTCATTCCTGGGTATTTCAGCTGGATAAGTCTCCAGTCCTGACCTTTCCTGCCCCACTGAAGACACTCAGTTTAATTATGATCAAAATGCCAGGTCATGAAGTCTGTGCTAGCAGCTGTGCTGCAAAAAAGGACCACAACTTCTCCTTTTCCCCAGGACCAGTCCAATACAAACAGACAAACGCATACAGCAGCCTCCAAACGAAGAATCCATGTAGCAGGACTGCTTTAGCTCTAGTGCTTTGACAGAGCCTCTAATTATAGGTGTGGCAAGGCTGTTTGTCCATAAAATAGCAATGGTGTTTAGTCATACACCAACTGCCCGGGAAGCTCTACCTTCGGTCCCATTCTGCTCGCAAGGAGCCGGTGCCAACACTGCAGCCCGTGCAACCGCAGCTCCCACATCCCCGGTGCTCCTGGGCCCTTGGCGGAGGTGAGCCGCGACAGAGGGCAGGATCCCAGCGGCACGGCTCAGGCCGAGCCTCGTCGGATCCGCCCTGCCGCCCGGCGCCGACGGGAGCGCTGCAGAGGGCGAAGGGCTCCCGGCACCGGCTGCTCCGCCACCCGGGCCGGGGCCCCGGCGCCCGCCGCGCAGCGCGCCTCCCGCCGGCAGGGGGCCCCCGCGCCCGCGCCGCCACGCGCCCGGCCGCGTTTCAAACCGCGCGCCACTCTCCGCGCCCTCTCATTGGCCGCCCGCCAGCGCGCCGGCCCGGCGCCCCGCGGGCTGCCGGGAAGCGTAGTCCCGCGGCGGCCTCGGGCGGACTACGGCTCCCAGGGGGCGGCGCGGGCAGGGCCGCACGTGGTGGGCGCCCCGCGGCACAGCGGCGGCGGCCGGGGGCGGCGCTCAGCGCCGAACCGCCGCCCGGGCAGGGCAGGGCGGGACCGCGCTGCCCGCCTCCCGGGACGGACGGCGGTGAGCCTCCATCCCGCCGGTGTCGAGGCGCCGGGGCAGGGCAGGGCGAGTGGGAACGGCCCGGTGCGATCGCTCTCTCCGCGGGAGACCGGGAGGGGGGGGGGGGGTCACCTTGCTGCGGGCACAGCTCCGCCCGCCCCGGAGCACGGGACCCCCGCGGGGGAGCAAACCGGGGAAGAGCACCCTCTCCCCGCGCACACGCGCTGTAAAGGGCAGCGGAAGGTTAACGGCAAACTTGGCCCCGGTCCCTCCGGGCGAAGCGGCGATCGACCCACTCCGCCGCTTCCCCGCTCCACCAGAGCGGGAGGCACCGGGGAGCCGAGCCGCGGCCCCGCTGGCCCCGGAGCGGAGGCACCGGAGGAAAGGGGGGGGGGGGGGCGCGCTCCGGGAGCGGGAAACAGAAGTGAAATCGAAATCACCTAGAAACGGCTTTTTTTTTTTTTTTTTAACCCTCCCCCCGACATTTTTCCTGCCCCCTCCCCCGCCGGAGCGGACATGACCCGGTGCCCGGCGGCGGCCGGGGCAGGCGGCACGGGGTGGGAAGGCCCCCGGGCACGGCCACCCCGTCCCCTCGCTTCCCACGCAGCCGCCCGGCTCCTCCCGCAACTTTCCCGGCAGCGGCGGGAGGCCCCGGCGCCGCTGCCCCGCCAGTCGCCGCGGCCCCGCGGGCACCGCAGCGCGGTCCGGCCCCAGGGCAGCGGCTCCCCCGGGGACACGCGGCCGTCCGCGCTCCGCCGCGGCTCGCAGACAAAGGCGGGCGCCGGGACCGACACCAGGGCTCCCGGGAGAGCCCTCCCTCCCCCGGCCGCCCGCCCGTCAGCCGCTGCCCGGCACCGACTCGCCAAGTTATTTCGCTGCGATGAGCTGAGCCCGGGAGCGGAGCCCCGGCCCCGCCGCGCCCGCAGCCGCAACTGCCCCCTCCGGGGCAGCCCCACAACAACTGCCCCCCGCCGGTCTTTCGGGGGCTTCTCCGAAATAGCAACAGCCCCCCCCCCCTTTGGGGGCATCTCCACAACAGCAACCGCCCCCCACCCCCTTCGGGGGCATCTCCACAACAGCAACCGCCCCCCCCTCTTTCGGGGGGCAACTCCGCCACAGCAACCGGGCGCCCCCCCCTCCTTCGGGGGGCAACTCCGCCACGACCCCCCTTGCTTCAGGGGGCAACTCCGCCACTGCGACCGGGAGTAGCCTCCCTCCTCCTCCGGGGGGCAACTCCGCCACAGCAACCGCCCCCCCCCCCCGCTTCAGGGGCAACTCCGCCACAGCAACCGGGCGCTCCCCCCTGCTCCAGGGCGCAACTCCGCCACAGCAACCGGGCCCCTCTGCATGCCCGGGACAGCTCCCCCCCTCCCCACCCCGGCAGGACGCCGCCGAGCGGAACCCAAGTTTGATGGGGCTGTCAAGCTCCCGGAACGCATTGAATGAGCGAGCGCTGCTCGGGTCGCCGCCATCCCCGTGACGGTATCGGGCGCCGGTACGGGGCAGCCGTGCCCCCCGAGCGGCGGGACGGCCCCGGAGCCGCCACCTCCCGCGGAAAGCCGGGGGGAGAGGGCCGCGGCGGCCGGCGCAGCGGGCTCGCAGGCGGCGAGCACGTTTCCCGCACGTTGTAGACAAAGAAACGGCGCGGGGAGGCTCCGCGCGGGGAGCGAAGCGGCGGCCCCGCACCGCCCCCCCACGGGGGCTTGCAAACTTCAAAGGGGGGGGGGTGCGCAGAAAAAAAAAAAAAAAAAAGGAAACGCAAATTTCTCCAAAACGCAGGAAAAAAAAAAGGCGCGGGGTCGGCCGGGGGCAGCCGGCCCCGGCGCCCGCCGCGGCTCACCTTGGTGGAGATCTCGGAGCTGGTGTCCACGGCCGTGTCGGACATGGCGGGGGCGTGCAGGGCGGCGGGGCTGTGGCGGCGCGGGGCGGCGGCGCGGGCAGAACAATGCCAAGATGGCTTTGCGCGAGCCAGTGGGGACTCACGCGGCGCCACGGCCCCTCTTATAGAGCCGGGGGCGGCGCGCGCGCTGCCCCGCGCCGCGCCCATTGGCCGCGCGCGCCGCGGCCGCGCGCGCCCATTGGCCGCGGCGCAAACAATGGGCACGGCCGCTTAAAGCGGCAGGCGCCGCCGCCGCCACTGCGGCGATGAGTTCGCGCCCGGCCTCAGCGTGGCCGCGCGCCGGCGAGGAGGGGTGCGCGGCGAGGCGCGGCGCGGCTGCGGGCGCTCTCCTCCCCTTTTTCCCCTCCCTCGCCCTTTCCTCCTCCTCCTCCTCCTCCTCTCCGCCCCGCACGCCCCGGGCCAAACGCAGAGGCCCGCCATGCATTGTGAGGCGACGGGAGGGGGCAGGCGGCGCTCGGCGCAGTGCCCCCCCCACCGCGCAGCCCTCGGCGCGGCTGCCAGCACAGCGCCAGCCCGTATGCTTACGGAGGGGAGGCGTGCGCGCCCGCCCGCGGAAGCGCGGAGTAATAATAGTAATAATTTTAAAAAGCAAAACAAAAAGAGCTAATGCGGGAGAACCGGCTTCGCCCCCCGCGGGGGACTGCTCCCTCCCGCCGCGACCCCGGGCCCCGAGGGCGGCCATTGATGCCGGCACACGGTACCGGGGGAGCCCCCCCGCCGGGGTAACCCCGCGCTAGTGCCCCCCGCGCAACCTACGCCCCCCCCCCTCGCCCCTTATTTTCGCCGCCGCGCAAACTTCGCCACAACAACAACCGCCACCGCTGGCGGGGATGGGGGAGGGGCGGCGAGCGGAGCCCACCGCGGCGAACCGTCGCCGCCGCGCAGAAATGCGGGATTCCCCACGGATTTGCTCATTTTGCATTTAAAAAACAAACTGCCTCGGCTCCCCCGCCCCCGTGCCCCCTTTCTCACACACCTTTCACGAACTCGAGGCTGGCACGCATGGAGAGTTTCCCCGCGCACCCACTCCGCAGCCCGCCATTACTCGGGGCCGCGGCCCCCCCCCCCCGCCCCCCCTGTCCCGGGGCACCGGGGCCGCCCTGGCCCCCCCGCCGCGGGGTAACGGGGCACCGCCGCTCCGAGTGAGGGGGTTCTGCCACGCTCAAGATGGCGCCGGCAGCCCTTGGCGGGGCAACCGCACGGCTCCGCCACCCCCCGGGAGCCGCTCCGCGGCCCGCACCGGCCCCCCGGGCATAATGCTGCCGCCCGAAAGCGGCTCCCGTTGCCAGCTGTACCATGGAAGGGGCAAAAAAGACATAAAAAGCACCCCCAGACAGAGCAGCACCTCTGCCACACTCAACATGGCCGCCAGGCCGAGGCAGCGGCCGGCGCAGCCTGTCCTCGGAGGGCGGGATATAGGGACCAAGCGATGCGGGTTGGTCGGCAGGGCTGAGCGAACACTGTGCTGACGCTTTGCGGCCTCTTATTGGCTGAGGTGCCTGTCCGTCTGGGATGGAGTAGTTTTGAAAACCCGGAGCGGGTGGGTGGAGAAGCGTTGGAGCGGAGCCGGTGGCGCCCGGTGGCGCCCGGTGGCGGGGACGGTGCCCGCTGCAGGGCCGCGACCCTCTAGGGGTGCTGTCGCGGGCAGGACACGCTTCCTGCGGCCGCCGGCGGGCCGGGCTGCGTGGGCCTCGGACCCCAGCCTCCCTCCAAGGAGAGCTGCCAGGAGGCTGTGACCACCCCTGCCCGTTGGGGTCATGGCGAGGTGGTGTGGGGCCGGCACGCTCTGGGTGTCAAGGCTGCCAGGCCTCCATTTCACAAAAACGCATCTCCCTGCCACGCACGTGCATTAACATGCAGTAGTGCTGGGGCCTGGTCCCGCCGTGGAGGCTGGCCTCCTCGGCCCCAGCGTCCCGTCCCTCCTGGGAGCAGGCCTGCGGTAGCAGTGAGGGGTGACCGAGGCCTGGGGGCCACGGAGGGCAGCGCGGCTCGGCGGGAGGAACCGCAGCACCCGCGACCTTGCGCTGGCCACTGACCCTCCGCGTGACCTTGAGTTGGGCATCCTGCCCTGGCCCCGGCGCCTCGCCTGTTTTGAGGTTGCAAGCACTCTGCGGGAAACTCTCGCTATGTGTCAGAGCCGCGCTCGGCGCAACGGTGCCCTGCTCGCAGCTTTCAGGTGCCTGTGGCAAGCGCGTATTTAATCAGCCAAGGCCTTTGGGGACAATACATTTCTCGCGCTTGATGTGCTGCGCTGGTCTGACCGTGGGGCAGTGGAAAGCAGAGCTGCGTAGCCACGCGACGGGAGCCCTTTCCACGTGCTCAGGGCAAAGACGGGGCTGCAGGCAGCAGGGTTCCTGGTAGCCGCTGGCTACGCTGCTTCTGTTGGAGACAAGGGCAGCTGCTGTCTGTTCCCGGTACGAGACAGCAGTGAAGTGCCGGGGGGTTCGGGGCAGGTTGCTAGCAGGGCTGGAGGCAGCAGCGCCCTCTGCCACAGCCGTGCTGGGGACTGGCTGTTGGCCATTCTCTGAGCACATCCGAAACAGGAAAGAAACCCCCCCAAACCCAGCCCTAAAATAAAGCACTTGGGCTGCAACTTGGCTTTAATGTGTGTTGTCTCGAACGCGTGATGTTCTTTAGGGGCTGAGATTCCCACGTTTCAAGAATGCTTGGATAGAGAAAAAGAGTTTAAAAAAAGAAAAAGGGATGTGGGATATTTGGAGAAGAAAAATGGGAATCCTCTGGGGACGCTCACACCAGGATCCTACAGAATAGACAGAGGGAGAGAGGAAAAAAAAACAGCTGAGCTCGGAGTGAAAGCAAAACTGCCTTAAACCGCTCGGCGTAGGAAATCCACACAGAGCTGGTTTGCCGTAGCCTCTCCATTCAGCGGGATAACCCGGCTGGTGTGTGCCTGCGCGTGCGAGGCAGAGAGAAGCAGACGGAGCTTGACATTTTATGCCTCAGCGGTCCAAAAAGAAACAACAAAAAAACTGTTGCCTGTAAAAGGCAGCTGCTACTTTACCTCTTCTCCACCCCTCCCGCCAGCGCGGGCTGGGAGAGAGGCTCCGCAGGGAGCAGCGAGGAGGAGGAGAGTGGAAGGGGAGTTTGCAAAAGTGCCTGAGCATCGAGAAAGAAGTTTCCAGGACGGAGCTCTGCCTGGGATCGCGGGGCTGGGGCTGGGGCTGGGGCTGGCCTGCCCCGCTCCGTCTGCGGGAGGTGATCGCCTCGGCAAACCAATCGAGCTGCTGGAGGAGGCGGTAGGAGTTTTCAGTCCTCGTCGGCCGTTTTCCTAGCTCAGCAAGTAGCAGTCTCCCTAATCCCCGGTGAAGATCCTGCTGCTCGGGCGATTATTTCATCGCAGCAAGCTGCTCCTCGGAGGAAATTCTCATTACGCTCTTCGGAGAGGCAGGGGAGGGGCGACTGTCACTCAGGCACTCTGGAAAAAACAGAGGGATGAGCCTGCAGCATCCCCGGGCTCCAGCGCACGAGACACGTTAGTGTTTCTAGGTCAGGCTGGTGATGCGGGACGTGAAGCTAGCGGAGATGACATCCTGGCTGTGTCACCTTCTGTTCCCCTATGGGCAAGGGTGCACGCGGGGGGTGGCTTCGCGGCAGATCCCTGGCAGGAGGGCAGCAGTGCGGGGCCTGGAGCGGTGGGGGAGAAGGAGGACCAGTGGGGGCTGTGGCGATGGTGGCGGTAGGGCAGTGGCAGCGAGCTTCACATGTGCTGAGAGGGTTGTAAGGAGGCAGCGAAGGTGGTTGAGAGCATGGGGGCCGTGCCATGGGTTCGAAAGGCGGCTGCATGATATCGTGGGGCCAAGGCCTTGCTGCAGGAGGCAGAGACAGCACTTGGAGAGCACCAGCCACCCCAGCTCAGGGAGGAAGGGCCAACAACGCCAGGGAGACGAGCCGGCCTTCTCCCCGCATCCTGGGCAGCTGCTCCTCTGTCCATCCCCACGAACCATGTCAACACAAGGCAGCAGGTCTCTGTGGTGTGTTTAATTAAGGGATGGAGACATAGACTTCGCCTTCCCTCAGAGGATTGCAAAAGGCCCAGGCGGGCCCCATACTTCAGCTCACGGCCATCCCTGCTCCTACACGCGCTCTGCCCCGGCGTTACAAAACAGCTCTCTGACTCACTGACGTTTTCCAGCCCGGTGCTAACCAAGCTGGGAGGAATTTGCAGGAACCCTTCAGCGGGACGCAGCCAGCCAGGAAGCTTTGTGGCTCTGCCCGCCACTGCGCCGTCCCTCCAACATCCCCCCTCAGGTCTCTGGGGTGAGGCTGGCTTTCTAGGGAGGGTTATCCCCGGTGACTGCAGAATACGGGGAGTGTGACCTCTCCAGGTCCCTTCACCCCAGCCTGCAATGACCCCATGGGCCATCCCTCCCAGGATGGCCCCAGCTTGCCCTGGGGCAGGCTGCCGGGTTTAAAGGCAGGAAAGTTGATCATGGCCTTTCTCCCCAGGGAAGGGCGAGTAGGGCGCCTGGGCACCTCGCCCCAGAGGCAGGCGAAAGAGGTGTGTGCGTCTGGGTGGGAGCTTGGTAAAGCCTGAAAACAGTTGTTTCTCTTTCTTTTTTAATCAGTTTTCCGTTTCCCCCCGTTTGAACATCGGTTGTGACTATGAACCCAAGTGAACAACTCCGTGCATCAGACGCAGGGCAAGGGCCTATTGCGTGGAGATTATGTACCCACACCCTCCCTCGGGCCTTGGCCTTGGGCCAGAGATGTGGTTTCACTCCTCAGGGCTCTTGTCCCGGTGCTAAAAGTGATGCACAGAAGAGATTTAGAAGAAGAGAGAGAAAGGACAGTGGAAGGGAGGGAGTGAGACCAGATTTTCTTCCCTCCCTGCCTCACCCAGTGCTTCGCAAACATGAGGTCTTAGCAATGACTTTGGGAGGAGGGAAAACATCCCCCCTGTGTTTGCCCGGAGTTGGATGTGCAGTGGAGCAGGGACTGCTGCATGGCATGGCCAGCTCCAGCCACACGACCCCCGACACACCTTGCCCCCAGCCCATCCCCCCACTGTTGCAGGGTGCCCCCAGGGGCCACCCAGCACTCCCCAACCAGCCGTTGGCCACGGGGTGCCATGGGCCGTCGTCCTCCTCGGACACAGCCACGTGGAGAGTCGCAACTCATTCGTCCCGTCCCTCCTTGCCACATCTGCACACCTGGGAGCAGACAGACACGCACGCACTCACCAAACCAAACCCAAATCTGGATCGTTAGCTGAGAGAATTAATTACTGGCTCATGAATATTCAGATTAGAAACTCTGCTGAACCTGGCGGCAGTTCGGAGCCTGGGGCAGCCCTGGAAAAGAGAATTCCACTGGCAAGATATAAATCACCGCACCCCTCTATCGCCTTCCCGCTGGAGCACTACCTCCTTGGAAAGACAGAGCCTTGACTTCCTTTTTTCTCCTTCTTCGTTTTTAATCTGCGCGGGGCCCCTCTAATTACGATGGGCTGCTGTAGGGCTTGGGTTATTTATTGGGTAACAGTGACACACCTACCCGGCTCCAGCCGCCTGCCTTCCCACGTGTCGTGGCTTGTCGTTCCTACCCAAGAGCACCCGCCCCGCCATGCCATGCTTAGCGAGTTTAGCTCGAGACATTGCGGGCCATGAGAGTGGGTCTGGGGGGTCCAAAAAAGGATCATTACCCTTGATCGATCCACTAAAGACACCTCCGTGGTGTTGGAGCACCCCTGGGCAGAGGTGAGAGCTCTCTCTGGCCGCGGTGTTATTTTATTGCAAAACAGAGTCTCATGCACATGTATTTGTGTGCTGGCACAGCAAGGACTCGATGCTGCCAAAGCTCACACCTCGTTGCATGCCAGTCATGAGATCTCTGACCTCATTTGCCCGGTGGGGAAACTAAGGCACAGAGCGTGGAAGTGTCTTGTCCAGGGTCATCCCAGGAAAGCAGAAGAAGAAACCCCGCTCCCTCCCTTGGGCTGATGTGCGGCTGGGTGAGAAGATGCCAGCCAAAGCGCTTGGCTCAGCCACTCAGCTGGCGTTGGGGCCTGTCTCCGTGTCCCTCAGCATTGCTTTCCAGAGGTGCTGTCTGCCCAGCCCCACGTCCCTCCACCCAACCCTGCTACCCCTGCGCGAGGGCCTGGCCATTTGGAGAAGGAGAGGAGAGGAGCACTCAGGGCTGAAGACCACATGGCTGGGGGAATTAAATAATTGATGGCCCAGAAGTCTCCAGCAGCTACCAAATCTCCAGGGGCACAATTCGAGAAGCAAGGCAGAACCCCAGACAAGCCCGTTTTCTCTGATACGATGCCAGCGTTGTCTCTGATTGCTGGGGCTTCTGGTGGGCTGAACACGTGGGGCACCAGGGATGAGAGCGCTCCTCCGCACGTCCCGCCTCTGAGCTCGCCCAGCGCATTCCGGCAGCGCTTGAGGGACTGGCTGCCTTCCAGCGCGGCAGGGAGGAGACGGGGCAAAGGAGCAGGCCGCCGCTTCCAGGCTGAAAGCCGCAGGTGTGCCCCGGCTCACGCAGCGTCGTGTGGGGCTGTTTCCACTGATCAGGACCCTTCAGCCTCGAAAAGGGAGGGCACAAGAGGGAGGAGGAAAAAAGCTGACAAAATCAAGGCGGGAACCCAACTCTTCCCTGTACGTGAGCATGGCCCTGTCAAAAAGCAGCAGGCTCCAGACAGGCGAAAGGGGCAGCTCTTCCCCCGTGACGCACAGTCAAGCTGCAGCCTCCGAGCTCTGGGAACACAGAGAATGGCTTGAAAATGTACAGGCAAAAAGCAACAGGACAAATTCACCATAGAAATTGGAAGAAATTAAATCGGGTCCCACTCCCTCTTCTGCAAGTCCCCCAGCTACAAAGTCTTGGCAGATGGGAGGGTATCGCTTCCCGATCGCTCTGCTCCTGCTCTCTGCTGCAGGCGTCGAGGCAGAGGCACTGGTCACTCCATACGGGCAGAGCCACATCGGGCACCACGGTGTCACAAGGCGAGAGGCTCGGGCAGATCCTGGACATCAGCCTCCCAGCATCCTCATCAGTGCTGTGGAGGAAGTGTTTCTGAACCAAAGCTCTCCGACAGAGATCCTCAGGATTTGCCTCAGGATTTGTCAGGCTGCAGTGTGAAGCATCTTCCTGAGCTAGACATATTTGTTTGTCGATATTTAATCTGCCAACAAAACTGGTGCGTGACCAAATTGAATATTTAATTTAATTTACACTAACCAGAAGCTGGATGGCATTTTATCCGATGGAAAATGTTTGCAGCCCTTTCTTTCCTTTTAACTGATTTTTTCATGAAAAGTTGTTGATTTTTTTCTTGGGATTTGTTCACATCTTTTTTGTTTTTTTCCTTGTGATGCTGTTATGGTCTGTGTTGAGGATGATTTTCATTTACCAGCACAGGAGTTCAATGAATGAGCTATTTGAATAACCATTTGGACAAGTATTAAAAAAAAGAAGAGAGAAAAAAAATTCCATTTCAGATCCACTGAAATAGCCCCCCCCCAACTTCAGTAATTTGCAGAAGAGTAGTTTCTTCTTTTTTTCCCTAGCATACTAGATGAAACAGTTGAAAGTGTTTGAAGCTGGCAAGAAATGCATTTCTAGCTACTGATGTCATGAAAATATAAATTGGCAGATTTTTCACGCTGGGTCAATGTGTAGCGATAAGCACAATGCCATACCTTTAGGAGCAGTATTTGTTGGTAAACAGATGGGAAGCAACCTATAATGTCCGTAGTCAATAACATACAGCAAATGTGCATATGTGGGGTTGCTCTCGGAGTAGTAAATCACACCACATCTTCATGGTGGAGCCTGGATCATCCTGTGTGCAGACACTGTTGAGCCTGTTGTGGGCAAAACACACAATGTGGAGAATCACAATGAATAATTTAGAGCGCATCCTTGTTCGCCTCTCTTAAACTGTCCATTGAGTCATTTCTGCTGCTCCCATTTCAAGCGGCCAGAGGAATCCTTCCTATTTTCCATGCCAAATATAGCAGTTTTTCCAGAAATGCTAGAACACACAAGCCAGGAAGTTTCCTTTCTCTGGATGAGTCACTGGAAGTTCAGGCCGCAATTTCACGATTGCTTCAAGCTGATCAAAATCTGTGCTGCTGCCAAAAGGAGCCATCCAGCCTTCCCTGGTGAGCATCCTCACTCCTTCCTGGGAGCTAGCTTGCACCATGAGTCAGATTAGGGAACTGATCAGGCCAAAACCTAATATTACTGTTTTTTGGGAAGGGGGGTGATTTTCATCCAAATCATTTGGCTCTGTGAGCTCTAGAGGAGAGCAGGCTCCTCTGATCTGTATGTTATAAGGAGGCTCCTTATGCTGGAGTGACCAAAGGCGAAGAGGATATGAGGGGAAGTGCCACGCACACAGGGCCACAGTGGGTGGGTGTCCCCTGCGTCACAGAGCTCAGCTGCAGAGCTTAGGGGATGCTGTCCCCCCGTGCCTACAGCTTATGACAGGGACACAGGGAAGATCCCTGCCCAGAAGGGATTGTCTTGGGTGCCATTTCTAAAATCCAGCACAAAAATGTGATTTGGGGCATTGGCACAAATCTGTATCTCAGGATGGTCCCCAGCCAAGCCAGGATGCTCAGACATCCCACTGCACCGTAAGACTTCTGCGGAGACACCTGTGACAACAGGATCTTGGAGAGGAGCTACCCCCTCTTTCAGGAGCAGGACTGTTCTCTTCTTAATTCTTCTTTCCCTTCCACCCCCACCTCCCCCAGCATTTTTTCTAGCTACTTTCCACATTTCCACTTTCCGTTTTTTTCTAGCTACTTTCCTACTTAAGAAACTGAGCCTTCCTCCCTTCTCACTGCCTGATCCCCCTCTAAGCATTACAAACCCATGGGACCAATTTCAAGCAAATTTGATGGTGGGGGGATAGATCCTGGATGTTCCTGCGAGTGTCCTGGAAACAAGTGGCTAAGCAGAGGGGAGACACTCACTGGCACCTGCTAGACAGACTGGCTGCTGCAAGCTCAGCCCCTTCATTAGCCCTGTTCATGCCTGGGTGCACCTCAGCTGCTCCCAGTTTCACCTCCCACCCTTCCTTAGCGGCATAGCAGCAAACATCACTCTTGCAAAGGCCATGGGGCTTGGGGGGACAGTGGGAACCAGTTGGGGCCCCCAAAGCTTCCCAGCAGCTGATGATGAGTGCCTGGGAGAGCCAAGCCTGCCAGCAAAGATGGGGCCTGTAGGCAGATGGTGCTATGGTGTAGGTAGTAGCACAGCAAGGCCACTGCAGGTGCTGGAGACAGCACCCCAGCTCGGGTCCCTGGGAGACAGGGGTGCCATCACCACCCCCTGCATTACCCTGGCCCTCGGCACACCTTTTTCCCACTTCTTCTTACTCCCAAATGAGGTTATGTGAGGTCCTTTGCTCCTTGGATGCCACGGGCAGTTCCCAAGTTTTGCCCCAGATGCTCTGTGCGGGAAGCTAGCTGGGGTCCTGGGCCCTTACAGATGCCTTTGGCCCCACTGGAGCAGTCTGGAGTGAGAGGTGGACAGACCAGCGATTCCTCACCAGACTCTGCACCCATCCGTCCTCCAAACTGTGTCGCCTTTAAACCTGCTGCAGAGCCTCCATCCAACTTCTGCCCTGCTGCAGTCAGCTGTCCACATGGGTTCCCAGGACCAGCGCTCTTCGTTACGTGTTTCCAGCCCTCTCAAGAGCTGCAGCTTGTGCGGCTAGGGGATCCCCATGGCTCCATGGACTGCTTTCAAGGAAGGGTAACTAGGGTCAGCAAGTGTCTTGCCAGATGGTGTCAGTTTGCTATAAAGGAACTTGCATCTCTGGCAGAATATTTTTGGAGACCTGCTAACCAGAACAGGTTGAAAAACCCTGCTCTTGAAACATGTATTTTCTCCCTCCTCCCTAGGTTTGTTCCATTATTTCTTGAAGATAGCGCTCACCACTTTGCAGAGAAGCCTTCCTGATGGGCACTTTCTCTGCCTGCTAGGAAAGGGATCCTCGCTCGTCTCCAGTCTCTCCCTCGCTCTTCCCAGGGAGTTTCATGGCCAGAGGTTGCTCCTGCTGGCCCCGATCCAGGCAGGCACTTACGCAGGTCACTGCTTTAACTCGGAAGTCAGTGGATTGCTCCCAAGCTGCCCCTGGGACTCACAGATTTTCTTGCTCCATCTCTTAGAGAAGCTGCTGCAGTGGGGAAGGGGGGGGTCTGCAGTAGGGCTGGAGCTGGCCCCAGATGCCTGTCTTTGGATGAGCTGTGGAGGAGGGAAAGGACGGGGTGGTTCTCCGCTGCTCTCTGTGGCACTGTCATTCACCAGGGCCCAGCAAAGCCACCAGGATGGGGAATGGCATTGCCTTTGGCAGTCGGTGCTGGAACAAGGCACCCTGCGCACCAGCAAAAAGTTGGGCAGCTCAAGCACTGGGTGGGACAGTCCTGTCATGGAGGATTGGCATCCACCAAGGAAAATTTCTCCTTCCAAGGGCCTTTCTTCCTATTTCCAGTCTTTTCCAGCTGCCAGGGGAGACCAGGGCCAAGACTCACTCCTGTTGTGAAAGCATGCAGGCAGGATCTACCCCCATCTCCACCTGCCCTCGTTCTCCCCAGTGTCCCCAGGAAGCACAGCAAGGAGCATCCACACTGAAACTGCGCCTCCCCTTGGGGCTGAGCCTTCCCTGCCATGGGGACGGCTCTGGGCAAAGCTGCAGGGAGCTGTTTGGAAAGGGCACATGAGGGTGCTGGAGCTCGGTTGCTCCACGTGTGGCCCAGAGCTGAGAAGGGTGCAGGAGGAGCCACAGCTCCAGGGTTGTGAGCTCTGCTCTGACAAGGATCATGGTGCAATTATATGCCCTCCATTCCCTTGGAAGCAAACAGCCCTGGAGTCATTTGGGACCAGCAGAGATGGACAGAGGGAGCCAGGCAGGTGTTGGGATGCTGGTGGTGTCTCCCTCAGATCAAGGTCACTCGGGGTATGGGGACGCCGTTTGAGCTGTGTGCACCCCACAGTGCTCCTCTCTCCACGGCTCTCCTACAATAGGACTGAACAATTTATCTAAAGCAGGCACTTGAGCTCTGCCCAGGTTCAACAGAGATCAGCCCCTCCACATCTGCCCTAGGATGGGTGCCTGAGATGGAGGAATTGCTCAGGCTGGACACCTTTTGCGCAGCTAAAATCCGCCGTGGTGGGTCCCAGCTGACAGCTGTGGTGGCCGCTTGCTTTGAATCGGCAAGGGGGGAACCAGGAGCGGAAGGAGCTGCTGAGAGATGAGACTGTTCAGCACATGCTGAGCGTGGTGAGTCCCTTGCCCCATCACCCCTCATGTGCGATGTCCCCCCAGGGGCCAAGCCTTCACAGGGACACAGCACCAGGGACTCAGCACCCCAAACACAGGCAAAGAAAGCTCAGCACTCGATGCTCTGAAAATCCTTCAGGAGGAGGGGGATGAGGGAAGGCAGGGAAGCAGAAAGGCGCTGAGTGCTTTGAAGTTAGCCCGCACTGATGAACTTCAAAGGGTGCTAAGTCCTTCCACTGCCTCCTTGTGCCAGACAGCAGGTCCCTCCACTGCCTCCCGCTAGACTGAGCAGGCTCTGCTCGTGCCGGGGAGTAGCAGGGTCCCCTGGCCAGGCATCCGCTCTCCCTCTCACCATACGGCCACTCTGACTGTGCCGCTGAGCAGTTTCCTCCCCTCCCCAGCCGCCTTTGGCAGATAAATCACAGGCTGGGCAGTGGGCGCTGCAGGACGTGAGCGGAAATGAGGCAGCCAAGGCCCTGCAGATCTGCTGTTTATCTCCACGCGACTAGCACGCCCTCAGTCGGGCTCCGGAAGAGTAAATCACCCTGGCCTTCCTCAGCCCGGCCATTTCCACCCCAGCTGGGACAGCAGGGTCCCTCCAGCACTTCCCTCAGCCCGTGCTTCTCTCAAACAGCAAGCCTGGGCCAAGATCTGCTCCTTCAACACCACCAGGACTCCAGCCGGGTTCCCCAGCTGAGCTGCACTGGGTTTGCCCCAGGATGTGAATTTGGGTGCAGGAATTTATCCGTGGCTGTTTTGGCTGTGGCTGAACTCCACCTCCGGGCAATGACATGTTGTTTCCATAGTAGCTAATGGACTGGAGATGGAAGGGGGGAAACACATACACACACTAAAAAGAGACTCGTGAGTAATGTGGTTGCTCCCAGTGCAGAGTATGAACAACTTTCTAGCACTCCACAGAGCCCCTCCTTCGCCCGGCGCCTGTAAAGTGTCAAGAGGAGAGTGTGTTTGTGCAGAGCTGCGCAGGGAGCGGGCCCGGGGCAGGCGGACAACAGGGTCTGTGTGTGTGCTGCAGGGCTCGGGGCCACGCCGAGGGGGGTGCGGAGCACTTGGCAGAGGGTGCATGGCTCCCTTTACAGGGGGGTCGGTACATGGTGGCTGTGCAGGGACTGAGCGTGGGTTGCGGGGGGGGAAGACTTTGGGAGGTGGTATGACATGGGGACACTCATGCCCTGGGGCTGAGGGACCGGGTGCGTGCCTGTGTGTGTGCACGCAGGCCAGTTGCACACCGAGGGGTGTTTGCAGCCTCGTTGCACGCAGGGGAACGGTTCCCAGCCAGAGGACGGAGCAGCCCTGGGCCAGGTGAGCACCGGGCTGATTTGTGCCCTGGTTCCCCTGGAGGAGAGGCTGTCACAAGCAGTGGTGCTGCTGGGACAGGGCAGTGCTGGGGGAGCACTAGGCCATGCGTGCCTGAGGCACAAAGAAGTGGGGTGTGCTCACCCCTGGAATGATAGAAGGCAACAAGGACAAAGTCTAGAAGGTGCAAAGAGGCAGGGACATGCCATGAGAGGGGATTAGGACTCCTCAGTCCTGCCAGACCCTGGTCCCTCAGCGCACGGAGGTCAGACCCTTTGGAGCTGTGCCAGTTTAGGTGTGAGAGCAGCAGAGCTGCCAGGCTCTGTCCCTCAGCTGCCCTCCCGCTCAGAGTCTCCTCGTCGTCCCCAAGTCCCACGACTCTCCAGGAGCAGGCAGGATTTGATATTCTTCCCACACTGCAGCCCTGGGCTCTCCAAAAACACGTCGCTCTGCCTCACCTGCCTGTGAGCCCGCACTGTGCTCAGCACTGGGGTCTGGGGTGCTTTTGCAAGAGGGAGTAACATCCCAAGTCCCATGTGTCCCTCTGGGGCCCTACCTCACCCCTGCCCGTGAAGACTGATGGAGCTCCAAAACAGGCCCTGCTCAGGGTCCTACCTCTGTCTCCTCCCCAGGACTCAGGGTCCCTGCAGCCATGACAAATGTTTGCCCTGAAACATAACGGTGCTGAGCTCCCAGCAGGCTCTGGGCTGGGTGCTGGATGCCAGCAGGCAGGATCTGCCTCTCCACCGGAGCCCTACCAGGCAGCCGCGGGGAGCTGAGCAGGAAGGAGGCGAGGGGGCAACACCCTTTGACATTTCTATCATGTTCAGTTAAAGGATGAACTAAATCTCCCCTTGTTACTCCACATGCAAATGGAGGGCAACTCTTTGGGACAACCAGCAGCACATCCGAGCGCAGCCGCTTCCCTAGCCTGGCCCTCTGCCCGATGGAGGCCAAAGGAGCAAGGTGCCGGCAGGGGCAAACCCAGCCTTGTGCCTGCTGGGCTGCAGGGAGGCGAGCACCGATCTCTGGCCGGCAGCCCTGGCTGGAGCCCTGCAATCTGACTGCAGCCCTGTGCCCCGGCTGCTGTTACAGCATTTTTCTTCCACTTGCACGTTCCCCAGCTTGTTCGGTTGTGTAGCTCCTGCCGTGTCCGGCTCTTTGTGTTGTTTGCTGTTAAGTAAATCACTGGCAGCTCCCCAGAGCGCCGGGTAATGGCAGGATAATTCCCAGCAAGGCCCTGGTAATTCACTTGAAGCAAAGCAGAGCAGAGGAAAACAGCACTATTAGCCATTATCCCGGCCTCTCAAAGGCCTACTCGCCTGCAGAAACACTGTGCGGTACAGGAGGCATGCCTGTTCCCGCTCCCCGACACTGTGGGCCATGGCAAGGCCTCAAGCAGCAGCTGAGGCCAGGTTTCAGCCTTCTGTTGCCAACCTGGACCACCAGATGAAATAGAGGTGAGCGCCTCTGCCTGCCATGGGCAGGAGCAGATTGATATCAGCCCTGGGAAAAGCACCCCGAGGACAGGAATCAGGCAGTGCAGAAATGCTCATCAGGCAGTGCAGGCCGGCAGCTGCGGCCACAGGACTCTTCTCAGCTTTGAGCTGCCCACAGATGACACTTGGTGCCTTGCTCTCCCTTGCACAGCAGGGCCGAGGTCTCAGTGAGGAGCTGCAGGAGTGACCCGAAGGCAAAGAGCTGTCAGTCACCTCCCCCGCTGTCCGCAGAGTCCTAACAGCAAGAGAGGAAAAGAGGAACGTTTTGATCCTCTGGCTGCTGAGGTCGGTTTGCATCTCCTCTGAAGCCTGGGGAGCTTTGCTACACGCATCTGTGAAGAAAACTTCCCTTCAAGAGTGCCTCAGTGCTGACAGCACCTTTCACAGCTCCCTGTTGTCGAGATACCTTCTTCCTCACTGGGGCGCTCCAGAGACCAACAGCAAGGCTTAGGCTGGTGATTTGCCAAGGTTAAGTTCAAGCACTGACTTGGCCTCGCTGAGCCGCTCTGCACCCACCACAGCATATGCAGATGTTCATCACCAGTTTCACCTGGATGGAAGGCAGACTCTCCACAGAGCTTGGCTCCTTCCACGCCTTGCAAGGGAGGTGGGGATTTGACAGTGGTGAGCTCCCTGGAAAAGCTGTCTGCTTCTTTTCAGTGCTGAAATGGGTGCCGAGCTCCTTTGAAAATCTGCCCCTGAAGTGGCTGGCGGCATTTCTGAGAGAGGCCTCTGTTTGCAGAAGTGTCGAACTTCCCCCTGAGCCTCATAACAGCAGGAGGGAGCGTGCAGCTGCCGGGGACTGCAAGCACTTCTGCAGAGACAGCCCCCTGGCCTGCCTCACTGCTGGGGCACCAGGAAGGCAGAGGTGTGTGCAGCTCCACCCGAACCCACACTCACACCCCTCTGCATGCTCACACATACACGCAGGCACCCACACACAGAGGTATGCATACACAAAGGTGCACATACACATATATATGTAGGTTTTCAGACACTTCTGGTTTGTTGGCTTTAGAGCAAACTCCCAGCTTCATTTGGAACAATAAAGCCTTCCGGGCCAGACTAGTAGTAAAAGTAGTAAACTTTAAGGCGAAAATGGTTCTCAGACAATAGCCAGGCTGTTTCCACAGCAGTAGTAGCTATTGTCTGACATAGGCTTTCCCTCCGCTCACTTTACGCACATGCACATTTGGTGCTGATTAAACGTGTGGGACTATAACTCCAGGCACGTGGGGCAGCTTTGCTCGCAAGCACCCACAGATGCACACAGAGCCGCGCTACACACAAGCTCCCATCCAGGGTCTCCTTTCCAGCAACCAGCCAGGGTCTCGGAGCCCCCCAGCAAAGCAACATGACCTCTATTCATCACGCATTTGTTCTCCCACCTGCTCCCCGGCCATGGAGAATCCATGGAAAAGAATCATGTTTTGATAATGCTTGCGTGTGTTTCACAGAAATGCCTGTTGCTCTGTGCTTGTGCTGCAGGAAATGACTCAGGAAACACTTTTTGTGCTCAGAGGAGGTAGGAGGAAATTGGGAGCAGCCCATCACACTTGGAGAAGTAATTTCCACCGTTCTGTGGTGGCCCCTGAGGAGGTTCTAGCCCCCACCCCAGATGAACATTACAGTTGCCCTGGAAGGTTTTGTGCCATAGAAATAAATGATGGTCCTAACCTTGGCTTTTAGACACTACCTTTGTTTCAGGCCATGGAGTACCCAAAGACAAGCTTGGAGAGCTTGAATTCACTTCAGTAAAGACATTGCAAATCCATTCTTTTGGAAGCCTAGGGCTCACTCTCATTTCGAAGACTTGACCATCATTTACATAACAGCCTTGGGGGCAAAACATTCAACCTCCTCAGCCCATGTAGCCTTCAAGCCTGAGATGCTGGCGTGGAAAGCATTGGAGAGGTTTGACATACTTCGCATGGGTCGCGGGAGAGCTGGAGATAAATGCAGCAACACTGCTTACTCACTGGTGTCTCCTCGGGGCAACAGTCCTCATGTCCGGGGTATTGTGCTGCTGTGGGGCAGCCAAGAATAGTGGTAAAGGCGGGGAGATGACAGAGGCAGATGCATCCAGAGGGACAAGATGAAGTCTGCCAGCTGGAGCAAAGCTCTACTGAGGAATCCTTCAAGCAATAGCTGAAGGTGAAATTTTATCACCCCTAATGTAACCATTTGAGCCCAGGACACCTGCTATCATCAAGGATGAGGGAGAGGCACCTTCAGAGCACAGCACAGCACATCCTTGTCTTCCTCCTACCTTTCATCCATCCCATTGTATCAATGGCCCCTTCCACCAAGGAGGCAAGGAAAATAGTTCTCCATTTCCCCCAAGTTAGGAGAGAGGGATCGCTCCTCGATTCATGGCCTGACTGCTTTCTCTGAGAAACAGCCTTTCACTACCAACTGCAAACAGGATGCAAGCCAGCCAGGTCTCTCTCTCATCTGCCCTGATATCTCTTTTCCTTTGATTGCTCTGATTTCAGCAGAATCCTTCCTTCTCTGTAGCAGGCTGAACGAGATGGGACACTCTGTGTCCAGACGCAGCTTTTAGGTAATAAACCATGACAAGACCATGTGCTGGGTCTCTTGTGAGAAGATGATCCTGAAACAGTTGCCATAAGGCACATGAGCAGCTCTGATCTAATGGGACTTCCCTCAAGCACAGTGATTTGTGGGTTCAGTCATGGACTGGGGGCTAGGATTTTGAGAAGCAACAAGCTCCTCCAGATAGTACACCCAAGGAAGGGTCTATTCTGACAACCGGCTCAGTCTTTCAGGTGGTGGCAATTTCAGACATGTGCCACAGCTTTGCATACCAGACTCCCAAACCTCTGCTGACCCTGGGGTGGGGTTAGCCATGCTTTGGCTCTCTGCCCTTGGCTCTTTTACACTGCGTATTAAGGGATCCCTCAAAGATACAGAGGAGGGAAGGCTGGATGATCTGTCTCCTTGACCTTGATCTAGGGGAGCCCAGTTGCTCAGCTCCAAGTCTTGGTGTAAGAGATGGAGATGCAGTGTGTTTGGAAAAATCACGCCAGAAAGACTAGTCACCCCTCCCATGTGGCTTCTTTTACACCACAGGCCATTGTATTTTGCTCCTATAATGATGACAAATCTGGGTTTAGACAGCAACAGCTCTTCCAGAAAGGAACCAAGTCTTGATCTGGAGATAAAAAAGAAGATTCTCAGTCTCTCATTTGCTGGTTGGTTCTGATGATTAAGTGTGCTCCTTGTTGAGGAAGCATGATCATTTCTAATGTGGGTTTATCTGGCTTTGGAATTTAGCCATTGGTTTGTTGCCTATATTAAAGCATTTAGCATCAAAATGGAAACAATTAGGCTCCTGAGAGGCCTAGTTAAGGGTTGTGTCAGTTGGTATAAAGGAAAGAATCATACAACCTCCGATGAAGACTAAGGCATATGATTGTGTTAATGGAGCAATAAAACAATAAATCTCTCAATGTGTAAAGGTGTTAGATTAAAATGGGTGTAGATGGAGCAATACGGATATTTTAGCATCAGGCATCCAAAGTCAGGCTGTATTAACACCAACTGCTGTAAGATACTTGTGACATCAAGCACCGAGATTAAGTGGCCCTAATGCTTCTACCAATGTGAAACTGATATGAATGTGATGTTAACCAGCAGAGGCAGGTATCCCAAATACGTATTGTGGGATACCTGCTTGGGGTATGTTGAGATGAATATGTATGTTTGGATTGCTGTAGGGGATTGAAGGGTGTGTCTGATGGTTTTGTTTCCCAGGGTGAGGTCTCCGACACCTGTGATGCATCTTTCTTCTGCCAAGCCAGAGAGATTGGGAACACAATGAGAAACGGCTGGAGGTTTTACTTTGTTAGAAGGCGTCCTTCATGTGAGCAACAGGCTATAGAACTTGTATCTTGTTGGTTTCTTCTGTGTGAGTGTTCAGTGTTACCTGCAGCAACAGAAATTAGCTTTCCTGTGGCCTTAGGAAAACAGTCATGCACATCTTAATCTCTGTTTCATTTAGATAACCCAACTAGGCCTGTGTTCTCTTGCTCTCTCTCATGCTCTTGCCTCCTTGTGGTGGTCCTTTTCTACATCTCCTCCAGTGTTTCAACCCCATTAAAAAAAAACAACCAAACAAACACAGAACCATAGGCAGGATTTCAGTATCATGTCACAGCCAGAGGAGATACTATCTCCCATCTCCTGCTTTCTATGCATATATGGAAGAATTGTGTTACCCCTTTTAGTCCCATAATATGGTAGGAGCTCATGTTAAGATGCTTGTTTGCTCTGATGCTTTCCATCCTCTCAGTCTCTATGTGCAGTCCACAATCTCTTCTTTGCTCCTTGCATTTGGCTTGCTAAGACATTTGGTCTCAATGGGTTGAGTTCTTCAAAGGAGCAAGCCAGTGAGCGGGACAGCGTTACCTTTACCTCGTTACCCATCTTTCTGCCACGTGCCAGCATTATCAGGAGTGAGGATTCAGGAACACCAACCTTCCAGGGGATGCCCCCAGGAAAGACTCCTGTGTGTCAACAGAGATAACTATTTTTGAGGCCTGTCTGTGGCTGGTGCCTGTAAAAAATACTTTTCCATGGGACAGAGCTGACTTTTTTATCAGAGTCCTCAGGAGAAAAGTTTGCAAAAGGGTGTTAATGGTCACACAGTGACTTTCACCAACCAAACCCAGGAGCGCTTTTGCATGTCAAACCTTCTTGCCACAAAAACAGGTCAATTTGTTATTTATATTCCTGCCTGTTAGTTCTGTATTGGTTCAAACTCAGATTCTATTCCATTATTTTGCATGATGCCAGGTTAATAAGTCTGAATTATCCAATGATGTCATTTGCTTTTTTTAGAATTTCTGGCAAAATATTAGCATTTCTCTGATCTTCTTACAAATAAAGATCAGTAAGGCAGGACACCTCTGCCAGCTTTCTAAGGATTCTTCTCAGCTTGTGAGTTTACTTTTGTACGTGCTCTAATATCTTTCCAAGATTCCAGTGGTCTGGATGATATCTCGTCTGATATGAGTATATCCCCCTCCTGCTCTCCAAATGGAAATACTTGCTGAGCACAACAACTTTTACACATCACTGTTAGCTTTATCATCTCCGTGGCGTTAGGTGCAGACTCTATCAACGCTGTCATTTCTTGTTCTTCATCTACCTGAAAGTCTCTCCTGTTGTCCTTATCCCTGCCTGCCATGGATTTTTCCTTGGTATTTTTTTTAGCTTTCCTGATCAATTTCTTAAGTTTCCATTTGTATTGACTGATTTTTCCTATCCTCACTCCCCGCCAGTTGTGATGTGTAGCTCTTTGGTTTCCAATTTGCCACTGAATCAGAATGGGCCTTTAGCCAAACCCCTTTCCTCTTGATTTGCACTGTGACCTGCCAGCTATCAAAAACTCTAAAGAACTCACAATATTTTCTCACATTTTTCTAAATTATTCCTCCCAACCAGTTTCTCTCCTACTTTCTCTCAGCTTTGGAAAATTAACCCTATGAAGCATCACACGTGCAAGCACGCAAGTGAGCTAGAACTGTCCTTTTTTGCCCAGAAAGAATGGAATCAGGTCATGCTAACTAGTCCCTAGGCAACCACTAACTTCCAGTCCAGCGATTAATTCATCTGTATCTGTCATAACGAGGTCCAGAGTCACATTATTTTGTATCCTGTGTGATTCCTTTCATGTTAGACTATTACCTACAGTTTCGGCAACCTTCATTCTTTGTTTTTTATTAGCACATGTGTAAGACCTTCAGGATGTTCTTCACCAAAGTGAATTCCTCAGAACAACCGAGTGGGTTTCATCCCAATTCCCCGGATTGCATGCCAGTGCTTAAGGAATAATTAACTGTTCTTGCTCTGTGGTTCATTTCCTTGGTGCATAGACTCTCAGGAAGGATCGCTCTTGAGTGTTGACGTTAGCACATGAGTCCATGTGTGTTCCAGATCTTGCACTTTTCAGTTATCAATAATTCTAAACCAAGGAAACGTCCTGTTAATAACGTGCTCCCTCCCACGCAACTCTCATACATACTGTCCTTCTTAAACAGGCTACAACCATAGATGTTATTGTTCCTCTCATGTGAATCATACCAATGGCTTTTATTCCTACCAGTGACATCAAATTTTCCCTCATCAGTGAGGGCTTCCAGTTCCTTTGTCTTGTTAAGCACAAATCTAACCCTGGCATATATGCAACCAAGCTATCTTCCAATCATGTCCTTTGCCATGTGGGCTCATTTTATCCCTAACATGTTGCGTTTGAACTGCTTTTATCTCCTCAGTGCCCTTCTCTTGCAGTGTTAGTCCGATCCTTCTCTAGACTGTCACCAGCTGGTCTCCAAGTTAGGACAGTCGCTAGCAGAGCTGCCTGATGCAAGCTATAGTGTGTGCGTAGCTCTACCTCCTGCACAGCCCAAGGTTTCATCTGACAAAATCACCAACACGTATTCACTTCTGACACCTTCTTCCTTTTCTTTTGGGGCTGGAAGAGTCTCTACAAATACCCCTTGGACCTCCTTCTATAGGATGCACACCATACTGGTTTGTGCTATCACCAAGAAAGACTTGTGAGATGACTGCAAAACACCATCCAGCCTTACTGCTACATCTCTGATCCCTTCTTCCAAGAGAATGCACACCCCATCCCATAGCCCCTGGGACATTTAAATATCTCCCAGTTTACCCCGCTCAGTCCCAGACTTTGATTCTCCTTCTCCACTTTCTAATCCTTCTCCTCCAAATGCCTGTGGTGCCGCTTTTCCAAATCTGGGTGCCCAGAGAGTCTTCATTTCCAGGAATACTCCGCTATGCTGCAGTTCACCCTCCCAGGCCACCCACCTATCCCACCTCCTAGCAATCCCGCTGTCCTTAGGCCAAAAGCCGAGTTACAGTGGCGCCCGGAGCCTGTCCCTCACCCTCCCCTGGGGTGCGGGTTTGCCCTTCACTGGACGAAGCACACTATTCCCTGCGAGCCCCCTCAGGGGGTCACACAGCACTCCAGCAAGGCCACGCAGCACTGGAGGGGTCTGGCTGGAGGCCCCGCAGCACCCCAGGGCCACCCTGGCACCACGGGTGACGGGTCCCTGTCACGAAGGGGCTCCCATGCTGCTGCCACCCCCACCCCGCAGCCCGCCGGCCTACCCTGTGCCGTGCGGCCCACCCGGATTGGTCAGCAGCACACAGCTTTGCATGGGATTGGTCAGGCAGGAGGACAGATGGCAGCAAGTGATTGGCCGAGGTGGGGGCAGATGCTCGCAGGGGATTGGCTGGGACCACCAGGCTTTTCCCTCGCCTGGCAACAGGGAGCGGGCACCTTCACAAGCCACCCTGGCACTGGGCCTCGAGGAGCCCCATGTCCCTTGCTGGGGCCCAGTGTCCCCCAACAGCCCTGCACTGCCTGTGGGATGCTGCCATGCTGTCCCCTGCCAGCCTCCCCCCCAGACTGCCCGGGCCCTCCTCAGTGGAGGGGACAGCGCACGGCTGTGGCGCGCCGGGGCGGGAGGCCTATGTCTGTAGCTGCACAAGTCCGCGGGGCTGTGGCCACACCAGGGCCTGGGCAGGTGACCCTGGGGACAGCAGAAGGACAGCAGAAGCACCGTGGCTAAGCAAGGCAGAGCGAGGGTGGCCACGGGTTGCTGTCCTGTCACTCCCCATCTGCTGCCTGGCTGTGCTTCCCCCTCTCCAAACGGCCCCCGCTGCCCTCCTAGTCTGGGAGAATTTCACCATGGACCCCCCTTCCTCCTCCTGGGGTGTTTGGGGGGAGCCTCATGGGTGCCCCGGTGTCCTGCACTGGACTCGACGCCACAGGTAGCTTGTGGTGTAGCTCAGTGTGGGGGTATTTAACAGCCACCTAACTGGACTGCAGGGCATGAAAGGGGGAAGTAAAATGGGGGGGTGTCATTTTGAGAGCAAATCCCCCAGCCACAGGCTGGTGTGGGGGAACCTCCCAGCCCTGCAACCAAGAGGCCAAGGTGATGGACTCTGGCCTGGGGGCTGGAGGCTGTCAGCAGGGGAAGAGACAAGGGAGGGGAGAAGCCTTGGAGCATCTCCTGGCGCCTCGGGGCAGGCTGGAGAGAGAGCCGAGGAGCGCGGAGCAGCTTCCTGTGCTCTCGCCGTTAGCGCAGGAAGCCGCGAGGCCATTGTGATTCAGATCACAGCCAGGCCGTGTTTAGCCGCCTTGGCGGGAGAGGCGGGCAGGGCCGCTGGGGCTGCAGCCTGTCTCGTATAAACAGGAGGTGGCAGCCTGGGGCGCTGGAGCCTGCACTCCAGAGGCGGTTTGTTTGGCCTTTTATGGGCTCCTTTCTCTTCTGGGCCAAACAGTCCCCAGGGGGATGTGCCTTACCTGTCCGTGCCCCCTCTGGTGTGCCCCATGGGCTTCTGCAAAGGACCCAGCAAGGTCCCTGCTTGGCAGACTTTCTGACGACTGTCCTGCAAGGAAAATTGCAACAAATCTAATAGGTTTCTGTTAGAAAATTGGGGCTTTTGCCCCAAACCCCCTTCACTGGGGCCATGCCAGGACTGACATGGAGCCACCTCTGAGGTAGGGCACAGCAATGGCCATAGATCACCCAGAAATAACAATTCTCTACATGTCCTATGGCAGCATCCAGAGACCCCAAATGATAAGCAAGGTTGCATTGTGCTCGGAGTTGTACAAAATGTTTTGCTTCTACCAGAGAGGCATCCTGGGTAAAGCATGTGCCAACATTTTCAAGTATTTCCAAGCATTTGCACCTGGAGAGCTAATGGCTTTGAGGGCTTCAAAGAAGGATGGTATCTTCAGAGATCAAGGTGAAAAAGACATGACATTATTGCCAGTGGCTTCTACCAGCCAGGAGCTTCCCTATGCCAGCACACTGTGCAGCTTCTGAGCTCATCCTCTCTAGGGAGGAGACCAAGGGGCAGAGGCTGGAGTGATCACAACTCCGTGGGAATCCTGGGTGATTCTGGATCTTGTTTTCCAGCCCTGTAACTGAGGTCAGGATCTCAGAGCAGAGAGGGCTCTTACCCAGAGGAGATGTGCTGCCCGTGTTCAAGCCTATCTGTTTCCTTGCTGCAATGCTAGCCGTTGTCCTCCCAAGTGCTGCCTTCTGCAAAGTGACTCTTCCTATGGGCTCTGCTGTCACCCAGTCCTGTCCCCAGGGTCCCCTTCTTACTCCCGAGCAATGCTGGGCCTGGGAGGCTGCCTGCTGAATGCTTCCCGGGGCACCTGGACAGGGTGGGTTTGCAAGGCCGTGATGGCCTTGCACAAAGCTTTCTCCCTCTCTGACCTCCAAACCTTATTGCCAGGGCAGGTGAGAAACCCAGGTTCCAGCTGATGTTGTTAATAACCCTCAGCTTCATGCTCCAGTTCCAGAGGTCAGGCTTCCCTGCTCTTCTGGCAATACATGGCCTGGAAGGCCAAGCTGGAAAAAGCTGCATCCATAAAAGCAGCCTGTGAGGTGCACCCAGCTTCCTCACAGCTCTGTGCAAGCACCAGCTTGTGGCAGTGGAGGAAAGATCAAGCCCCTGTTAATCAGCTCAGACCTCAGGCAGGCGGGATCAGGACCAGCTCTGAGGGTATGGTGCTTGTTCTTCATCTGCTTGCTTTGGTTACTTCCCAAGCTCTTCCCTTCGAGCACCAGATCCCCTTAGCCAGTGGGGACTGACTGCATCACGCAGCAGCAACAGCAGCTACAACAGGCTGCCTGTGGGTACCATACCAGGACACTGATCCATCTCACTACAGTCCAGAGCTCATTCTTAATCTGGCGATGAGCTTTGGGGATTTCCCAGCATTGACACATTCTACAATTGCAACAGCAGCTGAATTACAGCACAGAGCCTCCCTCTGCAGGAGCACAGACCTCTGTCCCTGGAGCAAAAGGTCCTAGGTCTTAGGACACCAGCTCCTCCTCCTTAAATCACCTCCTTTGTGTATCCTGGCTTCTCAGAGAAGTTCAGCTGCAGGCAGTTATTTTTATTGTCTATTACTCGGTTCTTTGCTCATGCAACGAATGCAAGCAACCCAGAAGCCAGATGGGACAGGTATTACTAGGTAGGAGCATCTGGCTTCTCTGAGGGGCAAAAACACCCAGAAAATTACATTCGCTTTTAATGTGGGGGGAGACGTGGTAGGACACAGTGCAGCATGAAATCCAGACTACATGAGAACGGAAGAGAGGCAAGAGAGGGGTCCATCTCTGCCACTATCCTGTCTCCAACAGTAGCCAGCCCAGATGTCTCCCAGATGCTCAGGGAGGAGTACAGGAGCAGAGCAACCATGCAGTGAGTTTGCCCAGGCATTCTTCCAGCCTCTGGCCACCAGCAACCCAGGGACTTCTGAGCCTTTGTATTTAGCAGACTTCAGTGGATTTTTCTTCCATGGATTTTTGTAGTTGCTTGTTGGCCCCATGTAAACTTCCATGCATCCAGAGCCTCCCGCAGCTGAGCTGCGCCTTGTGTGATCTGTGCTGCCTGTTTTGCATTTCTGCCTATCTCCATTTGCTGCCCCCCTTGCTCTTCTTGAGGAGGCAGGAACAATTACTCCCTCTTTGCCTTTTCTGTGCCGCTCTGGATATTATAACCTTCTGTCATCTCCCCTTGGTGTCTCTTTGTCCGTGCAGGAGTACCTGTTGTTCCTCATACAGAGTGTACCCTTGATCATCCCTGTTACCCTCTCCAAGCCTTTCCCAGGTCTATCGGATCCCTAGAGGGGAGGAGGGGACCAGAACTGCACCACTGTGCAGCTCTTCTCAGGGGCAGGAGCCACTGTGAGCAAAGATGCAGGCTGCAAAATAACCCGCCTGCTTCCCCGTGGGGCCTGGAGATGGCTGTGTGGCACCTTCCCTTCGGTGAGCTGAGGCCCGGTAGGGGCAGCAGGAGCTCTGAGCCGGGTGGGAGTTAGGTACGCTCGGGACTTTCGGACCTGGCCACAGCCATGCCGAGCCTTGCAAGCGTGGAGCCGGGCGCCCTCTGCCGCAGGAAAGCCGGCAGAAAACGTGGCTGAGAGCAAGGCCCCCCCTCACCAACCCGCACCGCTCCCGGCTCTGCCGATGCCAAAGTGAGGGCAAGCAGCCCCCGCTGCCTTTCCCCCCGGGCTGATGCACCCGAGCAGAGAAGTCGGCAGAGAGGCAGAATCCCGCCTTCCCTCCTCCTCTGCAGAAGCCGTTTGGGGAGATTTAATTCCCTTTAACACCCTCCTTGTACACACTGCTCTTCTGGTTCTCTGTTTCCAGCCAAGGATGCTGGAAACAGCTCCCCTCGAGTGCCCTCCTCTGCTTCGGGGCTCCTCCGGGAGCACCAGGGTAGCAGCCCGGGCACAGCGCCGTGCCGTGGAGCAGCGCGCGCAAGCAGGATAACAGGGCCTGTCCCCCAGGGAAAGGAGGAGAAACATGTTTGTGATCCCCAGTTCTTCCTCAAAGGCTCTTTCAAGCCACAGCTCTTGGTGTGAGGTGCTTTTCGGCAGGCTGGGAGCAGCGTGTCTGGGCTAGCGAGGTTGGCTGCCGCGCACTTTGCCTCTTTTGTCTCGTACAGCTCTAGAGCAGCCCTGCTCTGCTGCCTCCCAGCCCACCCCACTCGCCCCAGCCTTGCTCACGTTCTGCCCTCAAACCCAGCTGTTGAGCGAGCGCTGCAAGGGTGCTGGGCACTCTCTGACCAGCTCCAAGATGCTTTATTTGCTCTGACCTGGCAGACCGGCTCTGGCAAAGCTGGCAGGCAAGAGCTAAGACATCACAGTGCCCAGCTGGCTTCTCTCTTCCACTGCCAGAGGGCCCTGCATGTCCCCTGTGTGTCTCCAGTCCCTTTTTGAACCTGAACATGGAGGTGGATTTGCACTCAGGCCCCGAGCTGTGAACTCAGGCTCAGAGAAACATCCCCTCCGGCTGCCTCTGCTTCCCCCAGGGTAACGTCTGTCAGAGCCTGACACCAGCCACGGACTGATTTATGCTGCCGTCTGAAATAAAGCATGTCTGTCCTGCTTTTCATGCTGGGTGAGGTGAGCCTGTTCAAAAACCAGTTTCAGGAGGAAACTTCTGTGATGTGTCACTTGGTGTGAGCCAGGCCCACGCAGACATGTATGGGGGCACACTGCATCACCCCTGGGGCAGAGCAGGGGAGGAGTGTCCACAGCAAGAGCACAGCACAGATGCAGGCAGATGGGGCAGCAGATGTGCTGGTTCTGCAAGGGTCCACAGGCAGAGGCTCCCCACAGCTGGCTTAGAAGAAAGAGAGCAACGGGACCTTTAATAAGTCCCCAAGTCACGTCAATCTAGACAGATGTGAGTGTCACTGCGCTGGGAGTGCAGCATCCTGCAGCACCCCAGTGGGAAGAGGCACACAGCACCGAGTAGAAAGGGGCAGCACCCAGCCTGCTCTGTGTGATGCCAGGGATGCACGGGGCAGGGGCCGGCTGGCCCCGAATCACAGCCAGGACCTGTGTGACAGTCCCTTCGTGCTCACATTCCCCAAGTGATGCGCTTTGCTCCCCCAGCAGTGCTCTGCCCTCTCCTCCCATTCCCAGCTTTTGCCTCATCCGCAAAACTGCAATTTGGGGAAGAGGGGGGATCTTTGTACGCCTTTAAGACACGGCTGTGCTTTGACAGTGCCAGCTGCTCCCCAGCCACACACACTTTTCTACAATGCCCTTTTCATGCGCAGCGGCCGTCTGGGCAGTGAAATGCCCCTTCATAGCAGCGCCTTGCCTATGCCAGCTGTGACTCTCGCAATGCGGGTGCTCTCTCAGCATGGCACAGCATCCTTGCCAGCTCCGGCATGAGTGCTGCCAGCGAATACTCCCGGACAGAGGGAGCAGGCCCTTGCTCGATGCAAACACGGCTTCAGTAAGGGTTGCTGGGCATCACAGCTGCCTGCTCCTTGTGCTGCTCCTTCCCCTCTCCCAGCATCGCCAGAGACGCAGGTATCTGCAGCAGCAGCTCAGGGTGGCCTGGTCTCTTCTATCCTGCATGAAATGCCCAGCAGAAAAGCTGTCTCTACACCAGGTCACACGGCCATGCTGCAGTCATAAATCCCAGCCACCTGCCCTCGAGGGCCCACACAAATGCTGCCTCGTTAGGTTTAGCTAATAAAGCAAAAAAAGAGCTAATCCCTCAGTGCTGGCTCTGGGCAGCAAGTTACCATATTGCACCGGGGAGGAGCCGCGAGCCCGCTGGGCTGGGCAGGCTGGGAGCGGGGCAGAAGGAAGCCCGCAGCCATATGGAATCAACCGCGTCTCTGCTGGGAATTACAGCAGCGATGTTTCCAGGGAGGAAGTCGGTGTCCCAGGCCTGGTGGGCTTGTTTGCAGCCTCCAGAGAGCCAGTGCATCCCTGCGAGAGGAGAAGGGGAGGAAATCAGTTCAGGAAGAGAAGCTGCATCTCTGAGGAAGCTCGTGGGGCTGGACGGGTGGGCACAAGCCCCCGCGGTGCCCCATGGGGCTGCTGCCCTGCGCAGAGGGGTATAATGCCCAGAGCATGGCCTCTCTGAGGAGGCCAGCTCCCCCGCTTCAAAATGTAGAGTGCGGTTGCCCTTAATGCCTCTCTTAGTCCGGTTTTGCCCCCATTAAGACTCTCCACTGCCTCAGCACCAATTCTGGACATTTACAGCCCAGTATGCCTCAGCCCAGGCTCTCTTCCCAATCCTGGCTCCTCTGCAGTGTGGCAGCTTCATGTCAAGTATCACCATGAGCGGATGTCCCACAGGTTGTCCACCCGCTCTCACACCTGCTCCCTGCCCTGAGGGTGCCTGCAGTGCTGGTGAGTGGGTCTCACGGGTGAGGCCATTATCACGGCTGATACCCAGCCATGCTGCTGCCCCTCACTGCCCTGACCTCGGCTCCCCTGGACAGCCGTGCTGGGCTAGTCATTGTGAATCTTACAGTGTAAATGCTCCTCAGTCCTCCTCTGGGGGAAGCCGGTCCTTCAGCAGGTTCTGGGGGATCAGGGCACCCAAGGGAACAAGGCCCAGGGGTGCAGGCAGGAGACGTAGAAAAGGCCACTGGAGCAAAGAGAGGCTGGGGGGACAGGGTGCAGGTGGGACAGGACCATGCCACAGGCCCAGGTCAGACTGTATGGAACTCCACACCAGGATTTCCCCACAACGGCAGCCCACCAGCCTGCACTCCCAGCCCAGGCATCCCCTTCGCCCACAGGCACAGCAGAGGAAAACACGGTGTAGATGCCATACGCCACTGGAAGGGAGTCAGGCAGGGGTGGCCAGGTCATCCTGTCCAGTGTGCCTGGGGTTGCACTTGTGGCAGCAAGCACAGAGCAGGAATGATGTGTGAACCTGCCCTTCTCCATGGAGGTGTGAGTAGGCCCTACCCACCCTGGCGGGGACAGGAGAGCTGGCCTTGCTCCATCCTGGCTCTAGGAGATATCCCAGCTCCTAAGGGATGACCTCTCCAGCCCTAAGCTGATGCCTTGGTTGCTTGGACATCCCAGGAGATAAGTCTCTTTCTTGGGTTTCTCCCAAAAGTCTTCCAAATGTGATCAGCCTTGGGGATTGCACCCATGTTGGGCCATGACTCCTAGCACACAGGAGCATGCAACCCAACACAGGCCATACGTCCTCCTCACTTAGCCTGAGGTGAGGTCATGCAGATGGGGTACGTGTCCCCCATCGTCCATGCCTTCCTTTATCTCTTCTCTTGTGAAAGTCTGATGTGGCCTACATCCCTTGCTCCCGAGTGTTGTGCTTGTGTCCTGAGTGGGAAGAAGAGTATAAGTAACTTTCTGGTCGAGGTGGAACATTTCTTTCAAATGAGCCACCTATGCTTGTGACAGGGACAGGGGTCTCTGTGAAAGGAAAAGCTGTTCTGTCCTTAGAGCAATAGGGAATAGAAACTTGCTCCCTAGTGCAACACACAGATGGTGAGACTCACTGCCTAGTCTTGGGTGCCAAGAGCATCGTTGAATTCAGTTGTTTAAAATAGCTGGATGAAGCTCACCCTGCATCTCCTGACTGGCTCTCTGGGTGCTCCACGAGCCGGAGCCCATTTGAAACTGGCTGTTGGCTGAAATGTTTCACAGTGCTGTGACAGTGTCCCCTTCCTCCCTCCCTGTAGACATACCCCGACACGCCACGCTCCATCCTATCTGAGCCCAGAACCACAGGCAAGCGGCCCTGGCCCCTCCATCCCACAAGGGCCTGCAGATCCCAGCACGTGTTGCTCTCCTCTGCTCCCTGCAAGGCCTCAAAGCCTTTAGATGCTGTCCGTGGAGAGGAGACAGGAGGTTTTGGCACCCCGCATGGCTCTTGCTCCTCCTTGTCTGGGTTTATGGACACTCATGAGGTGGGTGCGGGTGGCTCTGACGTGCATCAGAGCTGCTGCTTCCTCTGAGGAGGTGTCGCAGAAGAGCAAGACTTTCGGCATCTTGGCTTCTCCCTTGAAACACTGCCGGCCTCAGAGAGGTGCTCTTCAGCTCTCCCAGGCATATTTCCCAAAGAGAAATGTGTGCTCACCACTTTTTCCTGAGCTGCAGCACAGGTTGGTCATGAATAATGTATTGAATGCTCTGATCGATGTACTGTCCGTGGCCGCCTCACCCGGCCGGACTTGCCTCCTTTCTGCAAGGCTACCTCCTGCGTGTTTCTCATTCCGCACGGCTGGATCCACTGCGACTTGTCACTTGTTTGCTGGTGGTGTCATGCAAGGACGTTTGGGATTCAAACCCCATGGATGAGTGGAGCCGCAGGCACCTAGGTCCATGTCCAAGTAAGGGACTGGTGCCTTGGATCTCTTTAGATCCTGTTTCCAATGGGGAATTTTGTAGATCAGGGATCTTCCACCCCACCAACCTTCTCTAGAGGGTAACCCCTGCCTGTCAGAGCTCACCAGCTGTGATAGGTAACTGCCCTCAGCAGTGGCAGGGACGAGAGGTTCATATCCAGAGGCGTTAGCCTGAGAAGAACGTAGGCCTGGCAAAATGGGACAGGCTCCAGCAGGAGGTGGAGACTGGCAGGATCAGCCTCTGAGGAGCTGTGTGTGCTTTGTGGATGGGAGAGCAGTCTCTTGCTACCGGCCAGGCCATTTGCTACGTGGACAGACAAGTGACTTTTATTCCATGTCCTCTTTGGATGCTGCCTCACCAAGCAGAGCGCCTTAGGTGAGGGGGAATTGGGCACAACCCTTCTGAAAAGCTCAGGTGGTCCCATGAGAGGACGTTGTCAAAACACAGATTTGAACCTCAGGGAGGTAAGCCAGGAGCAGGAGAAGGGCTGAAACAACCCTGAGCTTAGGGGGGTTAGCAGGAGTGGATGTGGATAAGGGATGGCCTCTCTTACGGATGCATGTCTGAGCACATGCATAGCCACTTGCCTGGGGCTTGCAAATCCAGACTGCTCCTGATTTATCCTGCCTCCAGGACTTTGGCCAAGTAATGTCTTGGCAGGAATTTCTTGGCCAGCTGCAGAAACAGCTCTGGCCTTGGCAAGGCCTGTGCTGAACCTTTCAGAGGGGCTGAGACCAAGAAAGCCTCCAACTCCCATAGACTTCCACTGAGATGCAGGTACCCAGCTCTGGACTCCAGTCATCCTTGTTAACTGGGCTGTGCTTAAGCATCCTGCTCCTGTCCAACAGTCCATTAACTGGGCTCACATAGCATCTCTCTGCAGATACCCTCCAAACCAGCTAGGATGGCAAAGGGATGTTCCCAGGTCTTTGCTTGTTGGGATTCAGCTGATTCCTCTTGCATTAGCAGGTCACTTTGGGTCAAGGTCACCTCTGTCTATCACCTACCCAGTTACCACATTTGCTGGCTCCAGCCCAGGCACTGACACGCCATTAAATCATCTCTGCTTGTACTACCCTATTTCCCACAGCCTCCAGCCTCTCCTGGACACAGTCAGACCCTCTGTCCCCAGCTCCATCCAGCCTTTTCCAGAAGTTCAGCCCTCCTCTGAAGGATCTGGCTCAGCGTCTCACCTTCTTGTTTCCAAAATGTTTTGGGATCCCATTGCCACTGACATGGCCAAGACCTGATCTCTTGGAGACACTGGAGAGTAGCCCAGGCAAGACCTTGGACTGGCAACAGAAACAGAGTCAGAGCCTGCTTAGGCCCATTCCCAACTGTGCCAGGCAATGCAGTTGGCGATGAAGGTAATTCCTTCTGAGGGATGCCAGTGACCCTGGGGCTGTAGGGAAGGTGGTAGATGATGATCACAAATTTGTTATGAATGGACTAGCGTTGTAATCTCTGACTACAAGAGCCTGGTGGTCTCTGGACATTACATCCACATAACCTGCCCATTCTGGCAGGGCAGGGAGTGCAGTGCCAGGCTTGGATGGCTCAGCTGGTCTATCGCTCCTGAACTTTTTGTGGAGCGTCGATGTTGCATGAGGATGTTCCTCTGTCCACATGAGGCTGTCCAATGACAGTCCCTTAGCCCAACTGACTCAGTGCAGCCCAGGGGCAAACGACTCCCAGAGAGTTAACCTGCATCGTCTCACCGTGGCCGTGCCGTGTAACCCACTGCCTGCTTCTCCTGTCTCACACTGCTTCGTTTCATCCTTCTGAGAGCCTCGGATCCCTCCCTCTCCTTCTGTCTCAGGGGAAAGTGGTTCCTAAGGTGCTCAGAACAGTGAGGCCAGGAAACCAGGGCATTTCTCCAGCTCACCTAATTGTTGGTTACTGTCCCTGTCCCTCAGTGCCCAATTAAATAGAGCAGGAGGAAAGCCCAGGAGAAACTGTTACAGAGCTCAGTGCACAGGAACATGCACTCACGTTTCTGAGTGGCTGGTGAGGGATCACATCCAGGCAGGCTGCTTCCAAAGCAACAAGAGGCAAATGATGCCAGGGGACAGCAGGGCGGGAAGAAGGAGAAGACACTGGACCTGGTGTCCAGACCTAGGCACAAGCATACAAAGCAAAGTGTGCTTCTCACGCACATACTTGCTACTAAGTGATCTGTGAGACAGCTATTAGGTTAACAAGACAGCAGGAGAGAGCTCATCCTGGAGACAACGTGATAGGCATGAAACAAATGAGCAGAGAAAGGAGGTGTGTGTTTGGGGCATGCTGATCAGTCTCCCCTCGGGTTCCCAGTTGCTGACCAGAACACAGCTTTGCTTTCCTCCCACCGCAAAAGTCAGGCCAGCCATTTACTGCTGAAGTTTCCTCATGGCTAGCTGGCTTCAGCCCGGTCCTAAGAGTGCATGGGACATGAAAGACTGTCTCCAAACTGATTTACTGGCTGGCTAAGCCTCGTAATCACACAGAAATGCGGGTGGAGTTGGATGCTGGCCTAGGGTCCTGCCAAAGAGCCCAGAACAGATCTGACTTCTTCCCCTGTTGCTTTAAGAGAATTTCAAAAGACCCATTTCAGCTTTGAATGTTTGACTCAAACAAATGATCTTGCTGCAAACCAGGAGTGCCTGGCCCAGCCACCTGGCAGCAGTGTGTTGAGGGAAAAATCACTCTCCATCAATGCAATAACCGCAAAGCTACATGCTCGTCACTGGTACAAAAGCTGTGTGCAGGAAGTGAGCTGCAGAAGTGTGCCTTGGGGCCCAGCAGCCCAGCCAGCTGGGAGAAACACAGTGATCTCTTCATATCCTCAGGTCCCCATGGTTTCCTGGGACCTCATGTACCTGGGAGGAGTTTGGAAAATACTAAGTGCAGCCTGCTAGAGCCATGGCCCATCCTGAAGTGGAGGCAGCCTCTAGTGGTGTGCTGGTCCCGGGAATGAGTGCAGGGCAGAGTCTCTCTCTTCCACGGATGGCAGTGCCTTGGGGTCCTTGGGAAATGTTGCTACAGACAGAGCAAGAGTCGTGCTGGTATTAAAGAAGAACCTGTCCCAAACACGATACCATTCCCAGCTCTTCTCTGTGTCACCATGTTCCTGTGGCCGAGCCTGCTCTGGTTTTGTTCCTGCTCTTGGCTGAATAAGGGCAAGCAGCCAGACTGCCGATTTCTCCCATGGTATCCTGATGTGGACAGTGCAGGCACACTGTGCGTGTGTGTGTCGCTGGGTGCAGGCACTGCTTCGCCCAACGTGCAAACGCACAAGCTGCGACTGGCACTAGTATGGGAGCTTCAGTGCAGCCAGCACTCTAGGTGACTGTGATTTGGATGCTAGAGTCCTGCCTATGCTCATGCCTGCTCTGCAACCAGCGCTGAACTGGATGCTTCGTGGTTTCTGCAGGCTTTGGCTCTGGCCCTGCATGCTGAGTGACATCATGTGAATTTTTCATGATAACAAAATGTCCCTCAGTGCCACGGAGGGTTGTGATGCTGTCACACTTTGCGCTGAAGGAAGCAATAGGGTCCTGGATGGGGGTCAGGTTTTTCTGGCTCTACGTCCCCATTCCCCAGCCAATCTGGCCCCGCAGGGCTGCTCCAATGACCTGCAAAGCAAAATCTCCAAGACCCCATTTAATAAAAGGGGGGCTTTGCACAAAAGCTGGAACAAATGCTAGTGGGAGCATTTGCTTTGCCAGGATGCTTCAGCCAGTTCCAGCCAAACTTTCCCTGCTCAGTATTTCTGTTTGTTTTCTCCCTGTTGCCTGGGCTATTGCAAGCGATTTGATCTTCTGGAGAGAAAAGGCATCTGGTTTTGGTGGCATGCCTCTCCTCCAGCCCATTCTAGGCCATGCACAGATAAGGGTGAACTTAATGTGCGTGGCCTGGGCTGAACAGTGACTCACCATCAACCTCCAAAGGGTTTAGATGGCAAGGGTGAGCCTTGGGGATGGACCCGGTGTCCAGAAGTGCCAGGTCTGGCTAACGTGAGTTGGGCATGAGCCATCCTGGCAGTGCAGAGCCCACGTGCGCAGTGGGGCCCTGCTGGCTCCTCTGCCCCAGGGTGCCTGAGCGCTGATGTTCACATTGCAGCACCACGGACCCCAGAGGCACTTTGGGGCAGCGCTGTCCGACCTTCCCCGCCAGGCCAGCCCCAGAGCTGCTGGCAGGGGCAGGAAGGAGCAGAAGCCTGCAGGTGGGAATGGGAAGCATCCCGGCTATGGCTCCTACGAGGCACATTTCCAGGAGAAAGTGATGGAAAGCTCCTAGCTTGAATTGCTTTAAACTAGACAAGGAGGAACGTATGGGATAATCAAGTTTCGCCGATTCTTTTCAGTCTTCACTTTCTGCCATCCTGCGGGCTGGGCTTCCGTCTGCATTCCCAGTCCATCCAGCCCCTGACTTGAGCAGGATGTGGCTTTCATTTGCTTCTCTCTGGCGGAGGGAAGACAACGCTTTCCGAAAGCCATGCTGCTGCCACACTGCCCCAGCACCTGGCAGGGCAAATGCCGTCCATCCCCACCTCTCCCTCTTCCCCAGACGGAGCAGGTCCTCTCAGGAGCTCCTCCAAACTCTGCCTCTCTGGCTTTGCCACGTCCCACTTTGCCAGTGCCCTGCAGCCTGGAGCCTGGCATAGCCAGCCAAGAGGTTTTCGGATGCACTCCTGCACAGATCTGGTTTCACACACATGCACTGGAATGAGGCTGTGTGGTTTTATATATACGCCAATCTTGTTAAAGTGCGGGTTTTAACGAGTCTTGAGAATGATGCTGTGTCACCACTAGTGCCGTCTGTCGGGGAGCCCTGAGTGCCAATAACCCAGACAGTTCAGCCCTGGGGTTAATTCACTTCCCAGAGAAGGCAGCCTGATCAAAACTTCCAACATATTTTTACCTATCCGCAAAGTAGCTGCAGAAATCCAGAACCAGGTCAGGTTCTCCATAGGAAAAGGAAAAGAAATTAAAGAAACAGAGCCTTGATATAGCTTGTATATCATGTGACTTTTTTTTTCCTGTATACACACTGCTCTTTGAGATGGACAAGCCGCAGGCAGGCATTCCCCTCCCTCGGCAGTCTCAGTGCGGTACTGGTGAGCTGGTGCTGTGTGAGCCCCAGGCAGCCAGTTGCACACGCAGCTCGGCACACGGGTACCCAGTGCTCTCCCCGAAACCGAATGTTTGCTGGCGAATGGGAGAAGTTACTCAGCGCCTCAAAGAAAGGCCACGTTTACAAAATCGCTTCGCTCTCCGTGGGCAAATGCTTCCTCCGCCAGCACTAAAATCACAGGCGCTCTTTGAAGTCCCTGGAGATGTATCTTCGCTGCTAACAGGAGGACAACGCTGTGGCCAAGTACATGGGAACGGGCATTGCAAATGAAGGACCTGGAGAGCTTTCCAACGAGTGTCCTGCCTGTGCTGTAGGTATCACACTGACAGCATCCACTGTCCCTGCTTCAGTCCCAGACAGTGCCAAATTGGCTGTTGTCACTTCTTCCAGCCAAGATGAGCGAAGTGCAGCCAGTCCTGGCTCTAACTAGGCCATTACAGATGAGAGGTACTTGCTGCTGCTGCTTGTTTTAAAGCAAATAACATCCCTGGGGACTCGGCGAGAGCTGAGACTGCCGGGGGCATCGCTGGCCCCTGGGCAGGAGAGGAGGGCTGGGCTGTCCTGCCCCTCTCCTCCCTCACCCCAGCAAGCTCCCCGTGTCCCAGCTCTGGCAAGTGCAACAGGATGGGGGGATATGGCCTTCCCGTGGCCACGTATCATTAACGAAGAGACACCGAGTCCTCACCTCACCCCCCCGTACAGCTCGGCCCCACTGACCCCGCTCCGAGGGCTGGCGCTCTCATGGCGTTCAGGGTTATCAGCCCAGGGACAGGTCCCCCCTAGGAGGACACGTGTCCTGTGGCAAATCCCAACAGCCATGTCACGTTATGCAGGTCCCTCGCAGCCCGGATACGATCCCTGATTTGGGAACTGATACGCAAGCTGGAAGGAGCCCAGCCTGCCCTCATGGTGCCATAGCGAGGGCTCGCAGGGCACCACCTGGAAGTAAAATCTGCCTTTTTGGTAAGAAGAGAAGCAGAGGGCAGGCTCGACCACGGCTGGCTGGTGCCAAGCTCCTCAGTGAAGCCAGCCCGGCTTCCGTGCCTCAGTTTCCCCCTCTGCAGGACAACAAGTGCTAAGCTAGAGCTACCCACAAGTCTGACAGAAGAAGCAAGGATGGGCTAAGAGGCTTTGAAGAGTTTGGACTCCCTCTGGGAGCAAGGGAGGTCTCCTGTCCGTGCAGTACGTGGCAGCTCCTGCTCTGTTGGCACTGTCAGGGGGCTTTTTTATGGGGACACAAGGTGACAGCCACACAGCTCTGCACGGCATTGAGTGAAGAGTCACTGACTTAATCGGGCCGCCCGGACCCCGGACACTGTTACAAAACTGCCCCACGGCCTGTGAGGCTCCACGTGAAACGTTCTGGCAGGCTGCTACCCAGGGCCCGCTGCTGGGGGCAAGATCCGGCACCTGGGCGGGGAGCAGAGCGGATGCAGCAGCAGGCCCCGGCGAGGTGCTCGGCATGTGCCCCCTAACAAAGCGTGTGTGCAAGCGCTGCCGTTTCTGAAATTCAAAGCAAAAGAGGGGCTTGGGATTGGTGGTCCCGGCGGCGCCCGCCCCTCCTGCCTCCGCAGGGCGCCCTGCTTCCCCGGAGAGCCCTCCCCTTCCCGGGCTGGCAGGAGCGGACCCCGGCCACCCTCCATCCCCGGAGCACCCATCCTGCCCAGCAGAGGGGCTCAGCTTGGCGCTGCCCCGCACGCACGGGCATGCACACACGTGTGCGCGCACACACACACACACACAGACGTGTGCACATGCACGTACCTGCTCCCCAGCCATGCCTGGCCCTGTTCGGTCGAGAAGGGGCCGAGAGCCTACTAAAAGCAGATGTGAGCAGCACTCCTTGCATGTTAAAAGCACCGGGCTGAAGCGCGAGGAGGTGGGAAACTCTTTCCGTGTTAGCATGGAGTTTTGCACAGTTTCAGACACCAGACAGAAACGTGTTTCTGGCCCGGGAAACTGCCCCGGCCCCGCTGCTGGTATGAACACCCCGAAACCCGGCTCTGAGCGTGCCCGGGGCTGCGCTCGGCCGCTCTGCAGCAGGCAGGGCTCCCCGCTGACCCCCCGAAGCGCAGATGCCCTGGCCGGGCTTGCGTTAAGGCCTCGCCGAGCAGCGGCCGGGGCCGCACCGTGTGCGCTGGCGCGGGTGGTCTCCCCGCAGCCCCGGCCCTCCTCGGCCCCTCGCAGCCCTGCCGCGAGCCCCGCTCAAACCACTGGAGGGGGACGGGGCTGGGGGGCGGCAGCCCGGGCCGAGGGGCCGGGTTGCTCGGTACAAGAATACCCCCTGCCGACGAGCGGGAAGAACACAGCTCCCCGCAAACCCCCCAGAAAGGGGCCTGCGGCAAGCGGGGCCGCGGGGCAGCCCGGGGGCCAAGGCCGGACCCGCGGGGAGGAGCGGGGGCAGCGAGGGGGCTGCAGAGGGGAGGTGCCGGCGAAGCGCCGCTCTCGTGAATAACCGCCTGTCTCTGCTTTGCCAGGCCCGGCATTAGCAGGTTTTTTCCACCAGCGGCTTGTGGTTTGCAGGCGAGCGAGGCCTTTCCCGCGGCACCGCGCACAGCCGCACGCTGCCGGGGCCGGAGCTGGGCCGCTCGCACGCCCAGGCTGGCAGTGCTGCGGGTACCGGCAGGTACCGGGGGGGGGGGGGGGGGGGTCGGGGGGGCCGCTTAGGGCAAGGCCGGACTCGCTTTTTCCAGCGGTTGGGGCTCTTTCTCACTTTCTGCTTCGCGGTTTGCTTTGCTTTTTTAAAAAAAAATCTTTTTCTTTTTCCACCCCCCCTTCGCCGTGGAGGGGGGGGACCAGGCAGCAGCCCTGCCTCGGCCCAGCCAATCAGGGCCGTGTGGGGCTGGGGGAATCGGGACGCCGGGCTTTAAAAGCGGAGCCTTTGTGTGCGGGAGCCCCGGCGGGGCGCGGCAGGGACAGGGGCCGGGAGCGGACCGGGACCGGGATGCCCCGCCGCGGCGCCCCGCGCTCGGCCGCCTGCAGGAGCGCTGCGCCCTGCGGGGGACGCGGCCGCCGCGGTGCCGGGGCGAGGGACGCTCGCTCTCTCGGCAGGTATTTGTCAGCCTCTTTCCCCGCACCCGAATAAACATGCGGCAGCCGGGGCTCGCCCCGCTCGCTGTTTTGCCGGGGCTCGTTGTTTAGCTGCCTGTTTCCTTCCTCCTTTGCACCTGCGGGTGACGGCGGGGTCTGCGGGGAGCTGGGTGCGCTGTGCCGGGGGGGGGGCGGCTCGGTGGGGGTGGCCGAGGGCAGCGGCGGGGCGGTCGGAGCTCGCTCGGGACGGCGCGGCTGCCGCGGGGCGAGCACAGAGCTGCCCCCTGTTGTTGCAGGGTCGCTGGGGAGCGGTGCCGAGCGCGCTGGCCTGCTGCCTCTGCCCCGGGGCGGCTGCTTCACGCTGCCTGCCCCCCCCTCCCCCCCGAGCCTGCTGGCCGGAGCATGGGGGGCCTGGCCGGCTGCGCCGCGGTGTCGGGCGGAGGGGAGCCGGGTCGGGCTGTGCCTGCGGCAGCCGGGGTGGGCAGAGCTGCCGGGAAGGTCGGGGACTGCAGGGTGACTGGCTCTGCCCCACTCTGCTGCATGGCTGTGGACAGGCACACAGCCTGTGCCTCAGTTTCCCCACCTGGAAACAGAGTGGCTTCATCCTGTTCCTTTTCCTCCCACCCTGGAAAACCCCTTTGGAAAGTGACCTGCAGCCTAGCTCAGCCTCTTCCTGGGTGTTGGCTTTGGGGGTGGCTTGGACCTGCTGGGGAGTATCCCTGCAGCCCCCACTGCCCAGGTGCCGGCAGCTGCAGCCCCAGGCAGCAGCACGCAGCCACCTGGCCCGGCCTGCCGCAGCAGAGCTGCTGAGGCAGCTGCAGCGTTGCTGACCCCAGGCCCCCCTGTCTTCCAGCCCTTGACCCCGGTGCTGCTGTGTGAGCCAGGGCTCCAGCTTGCTGGGCCCTGTCCTAGAAACTGGAAAAACTCCTGCCTGGGCTGAATGGGATCAGTGTGGGCCTGCTGATGGCACGATGGGTCCCAGATCTGGCCTGTGCCCCCCTCTCCTGTGTGGCCTGGGCTGCAGCAGGGGAGAGCAGGTTTGTTTCCAAACAGTCCTGCTGCTGCCCGCCAGTCCTGCCCCTGCGCCCTGGGCCGGGAGGGGATGCGCTGGGGGCACGGGCTGGGGAGGTGAGGTGTCAGGCAGGTGGTGGAGGGAGTGGCGCAGGGCCTGGGGTCCCTGCAGTGCTGCATTTGCTCTCTGCCCTGCCGGCTAGCAGGAGTCTGAGGGTGGCAGGGAAACAGCAGCCTTGGCGAGAAAGTATAAGAGGCCTCAACCTTTGAACTGTGGGAAATCACTGAGCAAACCATGGTGAACTTGAATGCCAGAGTGACGTTTCCATGCCAAAGCCACCAGCCCTGTGTGAGCAGAAGATGGAGATGTCTGTCACAGCAACATGAGACAGCCGCCCCACTGAATCACCTCTCTCCACCCCGGAGAACCAGCCCCGTCGTTACAGCGATGTGACCCTTGCATTGCTGGTTAGAGCGTGGCTGAGCACCCATGCAGCTTGATGCACCCTGCCTAGGTTTGCAGTCTCCCCCGCGGCATCGCCAGCTGCCACGGAGGACATGTGAGAGCCGTTGTGAAGGATGGCAATGCACCTGCCTGGGGATGCTCTCTGCCATCTGGAAAGGGGCTGAGCCCTGGGCTGGGGGGATGAGGGCAGGCAGCAGGGCAGGCGCTCGCGAGCCACCCTGCGCGCAGGCTGTTTGCAAAAAGCCGTTGGTGTGGCTGTTTGCATGAGTGAGACCGAGACCTGGGGTTGACCGCAGCCGCCTCAAGGGTCTGCTGCGCGAGGAGCTCGGCCCTCTTCCCCTGCGCGAGCCGTTGCGCAAACTGCCTGGAGCCAGGAAACCGGTCGAAGGGCCGCTGAGGGCAGAGAAGTGAGTCTGAATTTCCCTTCCTTCCTTCCTCCTGAGTCACTGCAGCTGACTTTCCTGGCTCAGGGCTCCTGACCCTGTGTGTCTTCAGGGGACACCCCTGTGGCATCTCCACTGTGGCTGGGCTGGAGATGAGCCCTTTGGGAACAGAGGGGCTAGAAAGCAGGCTGGGTGTCACTGAGCCTGAGATGTCCAAGGATTTGGGCCCCAAGGGTTGGTCTCCTGAATATCACCCTGGTTTCTCCCTTGTGGCATGTTCCTGGTGGTACTTTAGGTTAGTATTTGGTTCAGGGAGACTGCTGTTCCCCAGGGGCAGAGGGTGCAAGTGGGCTCCCCAATGCTTTGCCCTAGGTAGTCCTTTTCCACCACGTCCTTCATCAAAACTGCCTCGGCAATAGCAGGGGACCGTGTCACTGTCTGCCCCGTCAGAGGCTGCCCGAAAACCCTGCTTGCGCCTGCCAAAGTACAAGCACGCTGGTGCGGCGGCATCATGTCCCTGTCGAGCTCTGTCTTTCTGCACCCTGTTTGCACCCGGGGACACAGGGGCCCAAGGGACCTGTCCCCTGTGGTGTGATAGGCGCAGCTGGTGGCTCTCCCCTGGGAAGCAGGTGCCCGGCACCCTGCGATTTCACATGCAAATAGTGGCTTGGCTGGGCGACAGCTGCCTCCCTGTCAGATACAAAAGGCGTCGCGTTGTCTGCCACGGAGGAGGAAGCATGTGCGCATGTAAACAAGACAGCCCTGGCACTGCTGCTCTCCCAGCAAGGGCTGTGAAAGTGCAACCAGGGTTAGTCCCGGTTCCTCACCCTGCAGGAAAGACAAGCCAGCCCAGCCCTGAGCGGTGGACACCCGCCAAACCTGGCACCCCAGGGCGGCCACCTCTGCAACGTCCCTCCTCCCTGCAGAGCCGGCCGCAAGTCAGTGCATGGGGCGTGAGCAGCCCTGTGTAGAGGAGCAAAGCCTGGACCTCAGAGCAGACTGTGGCACCTGGCCTGCAAGGAAAGGGGACAAGCTCACCCCATGCCTGGCCCAGCAGGGGGAAGAAAACTAGTTTATTTTGCAGTTTAAAGCCTCCCACGGCAGCACGCTCTGCCCCAGTGCCTGCCGGCAGGGCCCTGGCAGACAGACTGCCCCGGCTCCTTGGGGTGCAGCAAAACACCAGGGAGGAGATACCGTGTGCCATGGAAATGGCCTGGTGGCAAGGAGCTGCTGCTCTTCTGTGCCCACCGCCTGATCCACACGTAACCCCACTGCCCTGCTGGCAGATTCCCCCCAGGAGGGGTGTTTAGCTGAGCTCTGCCCTTGGAGTGCCCGGGTTGGAGCTGGCTTGTGAGCCTCTGCCCCCCCAAATCGCTCACTTCCTCATGACACCTCCACTGTGTAGGGGACATAGGACCCTCTTCTGCGCCCTCGGCTCCTGCTTGCCCCAAGATGGGTTGAGACACGGCTCCTCGGCTTCCCACACAGCATGGCCCTGGGACACTGCCCGGAGACAGGCATGGTCGCTCTGGTGTGACGCAGCGAACGGTCTTGCTGCCTGGAGCAATCCCCTCCTCGAACGCTCCCCCTCTGCTGCCCGCCTCCAGCTCCTCCGCTGGTCCTGGCCTTTTGCAGCCCCAGGGCCGGGCAGACAAGGCCTTCCGCAAAAGCCCTCTCCAAGCATCTCGCCCTCAAAAACGTCAGCAAGCCCGTGGGTGCCTGGCAGTCAGCGGCTCCTTGGAAAGCAGCCCCTGCCCCCCCTCAGGAAGCATCGAACCCTCCAAAAACCACAGGCTGCTTTAAAAAATTGGTTTTCTTTCAGGATGGCACCCAAAGAAACACCCAGGACCTCTTGGCACAGCCCCTCTGCGGCTTCTCGCCTGCTCACGGGCAGTTTGAGCTTCCAAATCTCAAACCAGCAGGGCTCCCAGGGCCCCCTGCGCTCCCGCGTCAGAGGGGGCCGCGTGGCGCGGCAGGGCACGCGGGATGGGTGAGCCCCACACGGCTGGCCGGGCTCTCGCTTCTGCTGCAGCAACTCGCCCTTTTGCCGCTGGCACGTCCTCCTTTTCCAGCCACCTTCCCAGGTCCGACAGGGGCAGAGCCCAGCTGAGGACACAAATGCTTGCTCCGTGTTTTCCCCTCGTGCAGTGCCGAGCTCCTTCCCTCCCTGCCGCGCTGCTGGCGTGCCCATTTGGCTGCCGGACGCAGCTCACCTCCTGCAAAGAAACTCTGGCCAACTTGCTTGTCCCCCAAGTCCCTCCTACATCTTTCCTTCTCCAAGAAAAAGTCCTGGCTGCCCAAACCCACTGCTTGCCCTACGGAAATCCCACACATCCTTATCCGTTGCTATTGCTATTATTGACAGCACAGGCGCTGGAATTAATTGCACAGAAACTTCCACTCTGGAGTTGCAGTTACCACGGTGTTTCCATGCTGTCTGCCTGGCAGCAAGGGGCAGAGACTGGTGCCAGCTACGACCATGGTGTCAGCCCTGCCATGGGCTTCTGCAGAGCTCGGGCGAGTGACTGCACGACCTGCGGTGCCCGGCGGGCAGTGACTGCTTTGCCCTGTTCAGCCTAAAAAATAATTTCATTTAAGAAAGAAAGTGCTCTGGAAAGGGCTTTAGGTTTCGCAGGGAAGGGCAGAGCCATTCCAGGCTCTGTGGGAATGGCAATTCCTGTCCTGGGGGATGAACATGCGCTCGCTGCTTGGTGAAGGGGTTACTCGCCGTCATGGCTGTCCATCCCGTGTGTCCATCCCATGTGTCTGTCTGCCGTTCTCTGTACCCGCGGCTTGGCCTGCTGCCCTCCAGCCTGCGCCCGAGACCAGGTGCCTGCTGCCGCTGCGGCTGCCTGCGTCGCGGCAGAAGGCAGGGCTGACCGCCGGCCTGTGGCCCCCGCTGCATTGAGCCGGCGGCGGCCGGGTGGAGCGCTCTCGCCCGCCGAAGGGCTGAGCGCAGGCGCTGATCTGGCCTGGAGCCCAGCTGCAATTACTCCGGCGGCATCACGCACAAGGATGATGCCACATAAAAGGAATGGCAAGCGGTCTTATTTCCCTCCACTGCTGGAGCGGCGAGGCTCTCCACCGGCATAGACTGTGCCCTGCGGCGCGCCCTCCCTGTGCCCACCCGGCCTCCACGGGAGCAGGGGTCCTGAATGCCGGTACCTCCTGGTGTTGGCCTTCGCCGCCCCGCTCCGAGGCCACACCCCCAGCCTGGTGCTGCCCTGGGCGCTTGCCTTCCCAGCCGACAAACGGGGCACTTCGGGCAGAAAACGCGGTGGGGTGTGAAGGGCCCGTCACGTTGTGACATTCCCATGCTCCGGCATTTCCCTTCGCGCCCCAGTTCCCAGGCCGCTTTGGGCACGCCGGCAGGCTTTTGGCTCTTGTTTTGAAGACACGCAACAAGTTCCTAGCCTCTGCGGTCGTGGGGGGATGCGGCAGGGGGACGGTGACCCGACCGTGAGGCTGGGGAGGAGATTCCGGGGGACCCAGAGCTGAGGCGCAGGCACACGAGGGAGCTGGTAGGGGGACGCAGCTCTCCTCCCCTCGTCACCACTTCTGCAGGAGACGGCTCCCTCCAGCGCAGGGCACGGGCAGGCCGCAGGGTTCATTGCAATGCTAAACTCCTTTGCAGGCAGGGGATGGAGAAGGGAACTGAATTTTTAATGCCTGTAAAGTGCCTTGACATTCGTGGCTGGAAGGCGCTGCGGAGGGGAAGGCAGCCATGAGCGGAGCGTTGCTCACTGCGCGCAGCCGGGCTGGGGCCAGCGCGCCCCACGTCTCCTCTGCCCCTTCGTTTTGGCCCTTCTGCTCACGAGAGGTATGGGCAGCTGGCACTGCTGGGGGGCACACACAGGGTGCTGCCCCTTCGCGCACCTCCGTGGGACAGAGGAGGGGGCACAACAGCGCTGGGGGCTCAGGCGTGCAAAAAGCGGGGACTGTGGGTCTGGGAGCCCCTCACAGCGGCATCTGGCCCCAGCCGATCCGCAGGCACCCCCAGCAGGCGCTGGCCCTCCTTCCTCCTCATGGGGCCCCGGGGCAACGCAGGCTGCCCGTGACCATGGCACAGATCTGCCGTATTTTACTCACATCCAGCTTAAATGCTGGGTGGTGCCGAAAGCCGGAGAGGGCTGGGAAAACCTCTCTCCTGGTGGGAGGCAGGAGGGACGGGGCTGCCTTTGCCGGGACAAGATAAATGGAAAGGAGGAATGGAATAAAAAGGGGCTGGAAGAAGAGAGAGGGAGCCCAGAGCACTGCCCACATCGGGGGTTCGGGGCGGAGCTGCCTGTCGGGAAGCAGGATGAGGCCCCTGGAGCCGCGGTGCTGCGGCGGTGCTGGTCGAGCCCCCGGCGCTGCTGCAGGCAGGGCTGCGAGCAGCATCCCGCCGGCTGGCTCGGCTCCGCCATTCCCCGGCCTCGCACGCCCTCCAGCGCCGGCGGCTCCTTCCTTTTCCAGCAGGCAGCCAGGAGCAGCCACCGTCCCAGAACCCAGCTCTGCCCTGCTGCCCCTCCATGCTCCCAGGATGGCCAGGAATGGGGCAGCAAAGACCACAGGCTCCCCCCCCTCGAAGCCATTCCTGGGGGGCCCACGGTGCTGGGGACATGGCGGGGACCCCAAAGGTCCCTCCGGCCACCCAGGAGGGAAGCAGCTCCAGCAGGAGGGTGGCTGTGCCCTCGGCACCCTGCTGTCCCCAGCTCTGCCCAGGGATGTGCTGGGACGAAGCCCGGCTCCCCGCGGGATGACAGGGCTCCCTGATCGGCAGGGACAACCCACCCTGCCACTCTGGCCGGGAGGGCAGCACCATGCTCCCTGCCATCGCCCCCCAGCACAGCGCCCCCGCTGATTGCCCCTATATGCCTCACACTGAGCCCTTGCTGGCATGCCACAGAGATGGGCCTGCAGCAGTGTGGGGGTCCCAGAGGGAAATTTGGGGGTCACAGCCCGGAAACAGCCCAAATGTCACAGGTGCGCACGCCACACATGGAGTCCCACATGGACTCTCGAATGCGCACGGGGAGCCACACAGACTCCAGGTGTGCACGCCCCCCCGGTGCTCTCATGTGCAGACGCACACACTGCTCTCACGCGTCATGCATGCACACGGGCTGCCGTGCACGCACACACACATGCACTCGCAGTCTGCCACGTGTGAGCACTGTGTCGCGGGTGCAGTCTGTCATGTGCACACACACACACACAGAGTCACGTGTGAGCATGCAATGACACATATGTGGACGGCCGTGTATGGCCACAGGCTCACATGCACACTCGCACTGTCGTATGTGAGCACACAGTGTCCCGTGTGCAACCTGTCCTGTGTGCACACACACACCCATGCACACACTGTCACACAAGCACAGCGGCACAAGTGCAGCTGTGCATATGCACACGCACACAGTCACACGTGCAGCCTGTCAGGCATGCGCACAGACTTGCAGGCATGTATACAGTCACATATACGCAGCCTCACAGATGCAGATTGCCATGTGCGTGCACACACACACGCGCGCGCATAGACCACCGCAAGTGAGCATGCAACATCACGTGCGCAGCCTGTCACGCATGCTCGTGCCACCCCTGCATGCAGGCTCCCGTGCACATACTGTCCCCCACGCACAGTCCTGTGTACATGCACAAAGTGCCATGCGCGTGCCCCAAATCACGTGCACACACAGTCACGCCTGCACAAACATTCACCTGCCTAGCGGCCATGTGCACACGCGCACAGACACGGTTTCTCTCCATGCCCCCTTGCATGTGTGCTGTATTCCTCGCGCGTGCCCGGCGCCCTGGTCACCATGCCGCGCGCCCCGTGTGGGGCCTGCTGTGGCACTGCCAGGGTCCCCCGCAGCCCTGCCCAGCTGCGGGTTGGTGGGTGCTCCAGGAGCAGCTGGAGGCGAATGGGGGGCGCAGGGAAGCATCCGGCAGCCCCTGCCAGTGCAGGTGCCGGACAGGAGTGGGCTGGGTGCCGAAAGAGCCCCTGTGGGCACGTGGCCGGTGGCTCAGACAGCCCAAAAGAGCAGAGGAAACCGCGGGCAGGAAGAAGGGCAGATATGGACAGTGAGCGAGTTCCTCCTGCTAACGGCTGGGAGCTGGGGAAACCGAGGCAGCACCGGCCCCATACCCTGGCGGAGCGCCTCGGGGCTGCCCCAGGCACTACGGCGGGGTCTCTCACCCCAGGCTCCCCCCGGTGCGGGGGCTGGCAGCGCCTTCCTGCAGTCCCCATCGTCAGGCAGCAGCGGGGCCACAGGACGGGGCTCCGCGTGCTGACCCCAGCAGCGTGGGACGAGGCCGGCACTCCAGGTGGGCTTGCCGGGAGCGTGCCAGCCCGTGCCGCGCCGTGTGGGGGACGGCCGGTGCGGCGTGCTCGCCTGCCTTCAATCAGTCGTGCTGTGCAGCACGCTCCAAAATCATGAGTCAGGCCTAAAATAAAGTGCGAATTAAAAAAAAAAAAAAGCAAGAAGCGAAAAACCAAAGCAGTACGATGGATGCGCCACGCGGCCCGTGCCTGCCTGCTTTGCAAGCAGCCGGTGTCGTGCTTTTCAAGCTCATTTTGGGAAATCACAAAGACCTGGAAATCGGGCAGGAGAGGGGCCCGCGGTCCGGGGCGGTCACGGGCACGCTCCGGGGACGTGCCGCACGGGGAGCCCGAGTTGGGCCATGGTGCAAGCGCGGCGGCGTGCCTGGCTGTCGCCCAGGCCATCTCCCGCAGGCACCTAAAACAGGTGGCTTTTGCTCGCCGTTTGCCCCGGGGGGCCAGTCCCCCCCGCCCCAGCAGCCGCCTGGGTAGGCGGCGAAGCGACGGGCACAGCACGACATGGCCACCCGCGACAAGAGAGGGGGGGCTGGCACGCGGGGCAGCCGGGCCCGGAGCGCCCCGTGGCCGTGGCGGCCTCCCGTGGCCGCGGCAGCTGCCCGGGCAGAGGCGTCTCGGCCCTCGTGGTGCGGGGCCCCGCTCTTTGTTCCTCCCGCCTCCGGTCCTCCATGATGTGGCGGGCCGGCGGGCACAGCCGGCGCTGCGAAATGGCGGCCGGGGAGGCGGAGATATTTCGGGGGGGAGGAGGAGGACGGCGGCGGGGAGGCAGGCCGCGGCACCATGCGGCCTCCCCGCGCGCGCCGCCATGGCACGCACGCTGCCGCACACAAAAGGCTGCAGGGAAAACACGGAGGCCAGCGGGACGCCACGCGGAGCGGCGTCCCCGGCCTTCTCCCCCCGGTGCCCGGGGACAGCATCGGCCCCCTCCCGGGCACCGGGGATGGCGGCCAGCCCTCCCTGCTCCGTCTCGGCCCGAAACGCGGGCGGTGGCGAGGCCCGCGGGGGCGAGCGAGGCGAAAGTGCCTCAGGGGGAGCCTGGCAGCAGCAGGGGTCGCCCCCCACGCAGCCCCCCGGGTGAGGGCTCCCCCACAGCATGGAGGACACCCCGATTTCTGTGCCAGGCACCAAAATCCTCTGAATCCCTCCCAAACCCTCTGAATCCGCAGGTTCATCACGCTCTCGGTGTGTGGGGGGGTGGATGCCGGCAGCGGGGCTGGGTTTGGGCCGTGCCCTGCAGCAGCACGGCCTCCGCGCTGCCGGGAGCGGGCGCTGCCAGGGTGCCGGGACGCCCTTATGCCCGTACATGTCCTGGCCTCTCCCGGGACAACGCCGTGCTCCAGCAGGCAGGAAAAGCTCGGCAAGTCCAGACACAAAGCCGCTTTGTGCCGGGCTCTTTGTCTTAAAGGCGCACTGTCTCGGTCCGGGCGCTGGTGGTCTCCCAGTCCCGGGGAGGGCGCCTGGCACGGAAGCGCCCCAAGGGGATGCCACCGGCATCCTCCCCTCCGGGCCCTGCACCCCTGTCGCAGGGAAAGCCCGGTGGCCGCGTTGCGGAGGAGACCGGTCCCTCGGCATTTTGGGATGGGGCCCTTCCGCGGGGAGAGCTTTGCGGAGGGGAGGGCCCCGCCGGAGGAGCTGCTGGCCCGGCGCCATGGGACGCTTCCTCCATCCCTGAGCAGGTCCGGCTTCTTGGGCAGGTCAGGCTGGTTTCAGTGGAGGCTGCTGGGCCTCGGGTGGCTCCCAGGCAGCAGCAATCCTCCTGCCGAGCCGGCTTGCAGCTCACTGTGGGGCTGTGCTGAGCCCGCGGCACCGGCGTGGGGGACCAGGGTTCCTGTGCCATCGCTCCCCTGGCAGGGAGGGACGTGAGGACGGGTCTCAGCGCCTGCAACAAACCCGAGGTCCCCAGGGTGGTGGGGGTGGCATGGGGAGAGCAATGCCCCTCTGGGGTTACCCCCTCCAACAGGGTGAGGGAGTGGACAGCTGTGCTCCAGCTGTGGTGAGGACCTGAGCGAGGAGGTGGTGATTGGAGAGGCTGGGACCATCACTCGGGGCCCACAGCGCTGTGCCCTTGGGTGTGGAGGGCCACGGGGATGCAGGCAGGGAGCTGGCCGGGAAGTTGGGACTGGTCCATGCGCTGGGCGCACTGGTAAGGGCAGGGTAGCACCGACATCCAAACAGCTTGGGGAGGAGCATGGACCAAAAAAATCACCATTCCTGCCCACCCAGCCATTAGTCGTCGTCTTCATCTCTGCTGCATCCACATGTGATGAGTTTGTTCAGGCCTCAGTCTTGTGGAAATGAGCACCAGGGACTAGGTTGCATCCCTGGGTCTGAGCCCCTGGCCCATGTGCTTGGGTTCAAACTGAGCATCTCCAGCTCTGGTCTGGGTTTGGAGCCACTGCAAGCTGCAGGCCACCATGGTGCCCTGATGGAGCATTTTGGTACCTGGCTGTGCCCCCCAGGGAGGGTTTCCTGTGCTGCCCCTTCCAGCCAGCAGACACCTGCTTCTTTCCTGCTCCTCTCTAGCCGCTTGTCCTCTTCCATATAGCTTCCAAAAATGCTACGTGTGCCCAAGTCGGCTGCAGGGCAGGACAGCACTGCAGGGAGGAGAAGCTGCCCAGCCATGCAAAAACACATCATATGGACCCCACAGTCTCTCCGGCCTCCTTCTCTGTTATGAGGAGATCCTATGGAGACAAGCCCCCCTCCTGCAGTGCCGCCAAGGGACTGATCCACATCCTGGTCACCTCCACGGAGAGTCCTGGCAGGTGTCACCACAGCCGTCACCCTCCTCTGCCCCTAGGGTGTGGTGACAGGGCTGAGCTCGCCTCCCAAGGCTGCTGGGCTGCAGAAGCTGAGCATCCTGCATGCCAGCGTGGGGCCATGCCACCCCACGCACACCTAGGGCAATGCCACTCCGTGCACACTCAGGGCCATGCCTACCCACGCGTACCCACTCTTGTCCCTCCGCAGGGTGCACAAGGTTTGGTCCCCAAAACATGGGGTGGAGGCAGGGCACCATCTGGCGGTGCCTGGGCACAGCACACGCCAGCCCCCATGCACTCTGCCCACGCACATGTTCCCTGGGCCCGCTCCCTCCATAGAGCATGCACACACGTGTGCACACACGCAGACACATACATGTGCACACACGCGTGCACACACCCTAAGGCACACGCTACTGCTCACACACTAGTGTGTGCACTCTCTCACAGGCAGCGCATGAGCACACACACGTGGGCACACACGTGGACACACAAACATATACAGACATACGGCCACACATGTAAGCACACGTATCTGGACTGTTTGCACCGTGGTTACGTGCATTCACATAAGCATGTGCACACACAAGTGCAGGCCAGTGCCACCGCACACGCGGACACTGGTGGGTGCCCAGGTGTGCACACGGGTGCCGAGAGGGACACGATGCACCCACAGCCGTGCACCCACAGCGTGCGCACAGGCAAGAGCAGGGCTCTGAGCAGGAGGGTCAGGGGCTGTGTTTGGGCTTGTGTATGTGAGTATGCAAAACTGCACAGAGCGATGGGAGCCATGTGCGTGTGTGGTGTGAGCGCAGGGGAATGGGTGTGAGTGCAGGGGAATGGAGCGATGCTTTCTCTGATTTTCAGCCAGGCAAGCAACAACGAGGGGCTTTTCCCGTGGCTGCAAAGCAACAGTGTGGTGGAGCCCTGACCAGGACTCAGACGTCCTCCTGCTCAGCACTTGCTCGGAGCAGTTCCTTCCCCAGCCTTACCCTCTCTGTGCCCAGACACCTGCACATGCTCACGCCAGGAGAGCCTGCAAGGAGCCCTGACCCCCTCCTGCCCTCCGGTGTGCCACCGCCCCTCAGCTGCATGGCATGGGGATGGGGGGCAGGAGCCCGAGCCTGGCCCTGGGGTGTTCGGGGATCACTCGGCACCAAAGAGCTTTGCTGTAGACGGGGTCTGGGTGTGGGGAAAGCTGCCCCCATCCTTGCTCTTGGCTCCTTGCTTCCTCACGCAGGCCTGGTGCAGCAGGGTGGCCGAAAATATCCCCCACAACCATGTAGTTAGCGTTGCTGGCACACTCCAGCACATGCCGCCGACACCCTGGGGCCTGCAGCCGCCCAGGTGCCCTCAGCTGCTCCCTTCCCCACTGGCACTGCTTGCAAGCAAGCGCGAGCCTGCAGACCGGGGGGTCTGGAGGCGCCGGGCCCTGCTGGTTCCATTTGGGAGCCTTGCTCTGAAACCGGGGATGTGGGTTTGCTGCCGTCCCCGGACTCCTGGAGCCGAGGGTTCAAGGGTAAACACAGGCAGCACCGCCTGTCCCCAGCTCACACCTCGGGCCTGTGGCAAGCTGCTGGCTTCCCCCTCATCCGCAAGGAGTGGAGCTGGATGTGGCTTTTATTTCTTGAGCCAAAGCAGGGATTTCCCTCCTCCTTTCCCTCCCGCCTGCTGTTCAGGGCTGCAGCTCGGCGCTGGGGTGATCTGCAGCTTCCTCCCATGCAGGAGATGCACAGCGCAGCTGCATCCTTGGGATCCTGCAAACCCCAGTGCCATTTTTGGCTGCGCCACAGCTTCCCTGGGTGTCCTTGGGCATGTTACTTAATCCTTCCCGTCTCCCCTGCTGCCCAAGGGCAGGGGCTGTGGCTGGCTAGCCCTGGGCGTCGTGGGAGCAAGGTCGTGTCTGTGCTATCAGCGTGCTGGGGCGGTGCTGGGGCACCCCGCATGCCGCGTCCGGAGGCATTGCTGCATGGGATAAGGGGACGGTCTCCTTGCTGGCACGCCCGAAGGCTTGCCGGAGAAGCGGCCGCGGCGGGGAGGTGTCGAGGCTGCTCTCTGCAGAGGGGCGCGGGCAGGCAGGGCCCTGCGGGGTAGCGCTGCACAGCGTTTGGCCGCCGGCCCAGCTCGCACAGCTAGAGACGGAAGAAGAGCTAAATTTAAAGCCGTCTGGGGCTGGGAGCATGGGGGAGGCTGCAGGAGGGAGGGCTGGGGAAGGGTTTCTCCAGCCGCGGCGGCTGGCTCGGCCATGCACTCTGCATCGGAGGAGTGGGGCAAGCGGGCATGTTTTCGGCCGCCGCACCCTCTTGCTAGCTAGAAAGCCAAAGGTCTGGCAGCTAAAGGCGCCTGTTTCGTCAGCGGGAAGTAACGCCAGGGGCTGAGCTTGAGCCGGCCTCTGCTCCTGAGCAGGGACTTCCCTTCAGAGCACAGCCCCAACCTGTTTACAGCAAGCACCGACAGACGCCAGCCCCGGCCAACAGCCCTGCCGCACACACGCAGCCGCACACACGCACGCGCACAAACACACGCATACACACGCACACACACACACACACACACACACACAACCAGGCACACGCGCACAGCTGGACACACATGCACAGCTGGACACACAGCTGGACACACCCACAGCCAGAAACACACGCGCACAGCTGGATGAACACCCAGCTGGGCGTGCACAGCCGCGCACTCACACACACGCACACCCGGGGGCCGGGCCACCTCCTCCGCGAGGGCTGCGCCTGGGCGCACCCCGGCCCCCCACGCACCCGCCAAGCCCCGGCCCAGGCGTTTCATACCCCACGGGTATTTGGGGGTATTAAAATGCCTTTCGAAAGTGTTCTTAACTTTTATTTCAAAATCTCTTGTTAAGGCTTTTTTCCCAAGGCCAGGAGTTCCGCACCGAGCGCGTTATGGGCAGGCAGGGGGGATCGAAAAAACTCACTGCCGAAACCGTGGTGGAAGCAGAGGCTGCAGCGAGCCGTGAAGGCGCTTTTCGCGCCCGCACTGGGTTGCAAACCTGGGAGACGAGCGGGGACAGTGGGGACCCCCGGCACCCGGCGTTTCAGGGCGTTGTTTGAACAGCAAAGCCTCGGCACGAGCATCCGTGCCTTGCACGGGCTTGCCGCCCGCCGCTGCACCAAGCCTGCCAGCGCCCGGGGACCGGGGCACCCCGGCGTGCCAGGGCAGGCGTGCGGGTGCTCCCTCGCCGCTCAGCCCTATCTGGTGCCCGGGGCCCCAGCAGACGCTGAAAGGGTCTCAGAGTTGGCCGGAAAAAAAAAAAGAAAAGGCTGGGAACCGCTCCAAAAATGTTTAGTGTTAATTAATTCTTACCCGCGACGTAATCTGCCCTCAGACACAGAACATCCTAACATAGTCAGAGGCGCGGGTCGGCCGCCCGCCCCCACGCACGGCCTGGTTGCAATTACCTTATTTTAGGGAGGAGACATTGCGGCGGTTTTCCCTTCCCTTGAATGCAAATTGCTGTTTCCCACCTCCCCGGCCGGGACGGTTTCCGGTCGGCGCTTGGCATGGCTCCGGGATTTGGGCTGGGGGCGGTGGATGGTGGGGGGAGCTGCCCTGGCCCTGCACGGCTCTGTGTAAAGCCCGGGGGGGGGCAGCTATGGGGCTTGAGCCCTGGCTGTGGGGCCGCAGCCCCCCCTGCCCAGCAAGATGGCAAGTTTGGGAGGGGATGAACCCTCGGTGCTGGGGTCTGTGGTGCGCTGGGCCCCACGGCAGCCCAGCGCCGGCATCTCCCTTGAGGGCAGAGCAGAGACGCCTCGTTGCCCCGTGTCCCGCTGTTGCCATTCCCCCACCACCGCTTCCCTGCTCGGAGACCGTCTCCTGCTGCGGCAGCGCGGGGCTGTGGGGCAGGGGGGCACCGGGCAGAGCATCCCTGTCGGGCCCTCTCCACCGTGTGCCTTTAAGAGGGAGCCGTCGGCGGGGCGCGGAGCGGCTTTCGCTCTCTTCCTGCTCTGCCCGGCTATTTTTATCGCCGCCTTTCCTTGGCAGCCGGCTGGGGACGGTGAGGAGGCTGCGCCCGCGCTGGCTGCGCTCCCGCCGCTGGGCCGCCCGCGAGGGCCACCGTCGCCCCAGTCCGGGCCCCGGCAGGCAATGTGGCCTGGTGATGCCAGGGGTCTGCCAGGGGGGCGAGGGGCACCCTGGTGCCCCCCGCGCAGGCCGGTGCCGAGGGGCTGCGGGACAGGGGAGAGGGGATGGCCGGGACTCAGCTGGGGGGTGGCAGCTGGGGTTCGTGTTTTGTTTCTAACGTTACCGTTTCCACAGCACTGGGGAACCAGCCCCAAGCCCTTGGGAACGGTGGCGGGGGGCCGGCGGAGCAGGCGGCCCGGCGGCCAGCGCGGAGGAGAGGGACGGACAAAGTTGCTTTTAGCCGCGACTGCTAAAAATACCGCAGCCCATTGTCACCGGCAACAAAGCAGCCGGAGTATTTTTAGCGTTATCTCGGCCGCCATCGGCTGGGACGCCCTCCTGGGAAGCGCTTTGCCCGCTCCACCCGGGCGCTGCCCTCCGGAGAGCCAGGCAGAGCCGCCCTGCGTGCAGAGACCGAGCTCTCCCTGACGGCACTTCTCCCGGGTCTGGGGCCTGGCTGGCTCCATGCCTCAGTTTCCCTCCTACGGACGCACGCCATTGCCCCTCCCCACCACCTAGAGCTGAGCTGGAAGGGGAGGGCAGAGATCCAATGCAATGAGCTGGTCAAACGTCCTCAGGAGCCAGGCAGGTCTCAAAGAGCACCGGTGCCCCCTCCGTGCCGCGGCAGGGGAGCGCCAGGGTCCTCGCTGGCTGCAGCCCTGCTCCGTGGCTGCGGCCACGGGGGCTGAGGGGCATCTCCTGGCCGCACGGTCCCTGCTCGTGGCCCGTCGTCGTCCTCGCCTCAGCCAGCGGCAGTGCCCCGTGGCCCCCAGGCACCCTCTTCTGCAGCCTTGGCCTGGGTGGGTCCCACTCTCCGGAGCCCCCACAGCGCAGGGGGATGCTCAGTTGCTGATTTGGAGGAGCTGCAGGCCTGAGCCAGTCTGAGCAGCTTGTCCTGAGCCCCCAGAGCCAGGGCACCAGCCCTCCTCTGCTAATGCCAGCAGAGCAGAGGGAACAAAGTCAAACGAGGCTACAAAGTCCAGCCCAAATCAGCAGGAAGCTGTCCTTGCTTGCCCTGGGTGAAGTGAGTTGGTGTGGTCTCAGCCCAGCAGACAGGCATCAGGAGAAGGCAGGGAGGGCTGTGCCAGACTTCGTGGGCTCTGCCAGGCGCCAGGTTCACCCACAGCCCTAAAGCCCCAGGGTAGCACTAGATTTGTGATTTCCGCACCAAAATAGGGAGGGAGGAAAATTTAACTTCCCTTCTCCCTGTCCGAGCAGCTTGGCTTTCTGTCCTGCAGCACAGCCATTTGTTTGGCCCCCGTCTTCCACCTCCCCCATGAGCTGTCTGCATCCCCGCCGATAACGTAGGCAGCGGCTCTGCTCTGCGCCAGGCGCTGCTCTCGCCACAGCATGGGGCGACTGCAGCCTGCCCAGGCCAGGCAGGAAGGACTGGTCACCCGTGCGGCAGTGTCCGCATGTACCTACTGTGCGCCGGACACCCCTTTGGTTTGCCCCAAAGGTGGCCCTGCTTTTGTCTCCCCTGTCCCGTGCCCCCTTGGCACCCAGAGCCACTTGCAGCCCGGGATGCTCCACCTGCCCTGCGACAGGCAGAGCGTGGGGCAGAGCAACCTCTCCCTGCTGCGCAGATGGGCCGGGGGGAAGGCCCTGCTGCAAGAGGAAAAGGGGCGATACCTGCCTTAGGGGGGCAGGGGGTCCCCTTCCCGGGGGAAGGCTGATGGGACCGCTCTCTGCGGTGCTGCGCTGATGAAGGGGAATCCCGGGGGGGGATCCTCACCCAAGTGGGGAGGCTGGGGGACCCTGCCAGCAGCACCTCTGGGAGCAGAGATCGCAGGCAGGCAGGCAGAAGGGATATGGTAAGACCAGACTCGTGGATATCGGTGGAAGGGGGGTGCTGGGATATGGAGACCAGGGATGTAGGAGATAGCACCCATGGGAGAAGGGACAGAGGGTGTGGGAGACAGACCTGGTAGGAGCAAAGAATTGGGGGGGGGAGGGGGGGATTGCAGCCGCGGGGGATGAGACCACAGCCCTCACTGCAGAGGGGACTGGGGGGGCCGGTCCCATCTCCATCCCCATCTCCATCCCCTTCCCCTTCTCCCGGCATCGGGGCGGGGAGCACGCAGCCCCCCCGGCCGGGCCCCACCGCGGCGGCCCGGGAGAGCGGGAGGCAGCGGCGCACGGCGGGGAGGAGCGGAGAGCGGCGGGGCTGGGACCGGCTCCGGCTCCGGCTCCGGCGGCTCCGGCAGTCCCGGCACCCGGCGGCTCCGAAAGCCCGGCGGCTCCGGGGACTCCGCACCCCGGCGGCTCCGGTACCCGGGCGGCTCCGGCAGTCCCGGTAGCTCAGCGGCTCCGGCACCCCCGGTTGCTCCGGTACCCCGGAGGCTCCGGTACCTGGCGGCTCCGGCACACCGGCACCCCCGGCGGCTCCGGCAGTCGCGGTACCCGGCGGCTCCGCACCGCGGCGCGGGGCAGCGGCGAGGAGGCAGCGGCCGCAGCCAGGCAAGCGGGCGGGGGGGGTCGGGCCGGGGCTCAGCCTGTCCCCGGCGCCCCCGGCCCCGCCGCCGCTCAGCGCCCCGGGGCAGCGGCGCACCGCGGGGGGACCTGCCGGACCGGGGGGCAGATGTCCCGGGGGGGCGGGGGGCGCATGCAAACCGCCGGGCAGGGAGCGGGCCGGATCCGAGGGTTGCAAAGAACAAAGGACCCGGGCTGGGGGGGATGGAAAAATCCCGGCAGGAGGGTTGTAGGGCGGCAACCCGGGCACCGGGGGGGAACCGCCGGGGGCGGGGGGATGTCTGCGCACCCTGCCCGGATCCCCCAGCCGGACTGGGGGGTGCTCGGGGCTGGGGGCTCTGCAGGGCCCAGGGCCCCCTCCATGCCGCTGGGGGGGGGGGGCAAGGGGGCGCTGCCCCCCAGCCATCCTGCTGCGGAGCCAGTGTACAGAGGGGTGCGTCCGGGCATGGGGGTGCAGGGGACCCGGAGCATGGCATGGGGGTGGATGTGCCTGTGGGCACGGGGAGGCTGTGCAGTGGCTTTGTGGCTGCATATGGGGTGGTTTTAGGGGCAGCTCTGCTTGTAAAGGAGGGTAGGGGGTAGCAGTGGGAGGAAGGGTGTTGTGGGGAGTGATGGGCAGATGAGGGGGTGCATGGGACTGGCATTGCCCCCCCTCTGCGCTGGCATGCGGAAATGCGTGCGAGCCCCCCGCCACTCCCGGAGGAGAGGGCTGCTGGCCACCCCTCTGCGCTGCGCCCCCCTGCCCTCCTTGTGAACCTGGAGATGGGGAAACTCTGGGAGAGCGGACTGCGATCTGCAGATGTCAACGTTTGCAGAGGACTTGTGCATTCCCCTTACATGATCTCAGCTGCATGACCCTTCGAATCTTGCAAAAGGAGATATTTATAGTGCTGCTCTGCTAGCCGGAGGTTTGCACAGCCTGGAACGGGGCTGGCAGCTACTGCCTTGCTACCCAGAAGCCTCTTCACGTGGTCAAGCCGTTTCCCTGGCCAGCTGCAATGGGTCGGAGCCTGCAGTGTTAAATGGGTCTCACGCAACACGCTGTGGCTTCATGCCAGACTACAGGTCCCGGCATGCTCTGCTCCCTGTGTGCTGGGCACTGCAGCTCTTGCAAGGCCTCGTCTTGGCACGGGAGGTGCAGCGAGCAGTTTTCTCTTTGGCCTAGTCCAGACGCCCTCCGGCAGCTGGAGGATGGCACGGTGCACGGACGAGGCAGAGGGCAGAGGCCACATTTTGGCTTTGCCGGGAGATGCAGGTTGCCTGGGGCTCTTCCAGCATGCAGGAGGAGACGAGAGTACAGGCTGGACTGCACGTTGCAGGGGTTTGCCACACACTTTGTCCCCGTGGCTCCAAACACCGTGTGTCCCCAGGGCCCAGCAAAAGGAAGCGGAAGGTCTGGGCATTGCCCCGTCAGTCCGTGAAGCTCCACGCTCCGTGTCTCACAGGGATGGGAACAAGCTTAAAAGCAGGGCAAGCGTGCAGTGGGTTTCCCTAGGACACCAGAGCCATCGGTGCTTGGGGGATGGCCAGAGCCATCCTCTGTGTTTGATGGTCCCGCAGACACGGTCCCCTCCGGACCTCCCTATCCTGCCTCTGCTCTGCTGGTGCCCCCGGGCTCCCCCCTCCCCAGCGCGGTGCCCGTGGTGAGTGGGGGTGATGCCTCTGGTCCTGCCCAAGCTGCTGTCTCAGGCCCCTGCTCCCTCTTTTTTGCCCCCTCTGCCCCAGCAGTGCCAGTGCCGGTGCTGGTGCCAGGCCCTGCGGCGGCAGCTGTTTTCCGCCCGCCGCTGCGGGGTGGGTGGCATCTGTCAGCCCTTGGGGGGAGGAGGAGCGGAGCAGGGTGAGTTGGGAGTGGGAGATCAGGGCGAGGGATAAAGCCAGGCCTATTTTTATACTGCAAAGTAATTACCAGAGCCTTCCAATCCTTAATCTGCAGAGAGCACCCCGGCGCGATTGGATCCCTCCCTGAGCCTGGCAACAATTCCCCTGTCACACGTCTCCTGCGTCAAAGCCCCGTAAGCTCCCACACTGGGGCTCACACTGGGAGACATGTGCTATCGAGCCACCAGCCCGTCCGTCCTGGGAGCTGCCCCCAGCCCGGGGAATGGCAATGGGGTCTGTTTTCCTCATTTGGGGCCCCGGTTTGTGGCCAGGAGGAGAGGAACAGCCGCCAGTGGGGAGGCAGGATGCAACCAGGCTTACGTGCCGCACCGTGGCCTCCTTGCTCAGCAGCCTGGGGCATCTCCGTCCTTGCACCCGGGTCGCTGGAGCCGGTGGATAGATTTGGGTCCCAGGCAAGGCCCTGTGCGGGCCGATGGGGCTCCTTGCCACATGGCCGGGGTGCTGTGGGGCCTCTCTTTCAGCTGCCAGCCGGGGCGGTTCTGTCTGGCGGTGCCAAGTCTCGGCTGGCACCTTGCCCAGCCTCTCCCCGCCCCGTCGCCGTGCCCGGGGTGGCTGGAGAACCTGTTCCATGGCTCCCGCAACGCAGGAGGAGATCACAGGCGGCAGTTGCAGCAGCGCCTTTGGTCCCGGCACTCGGGGACTACTTCGCTGCCGGTGCGGCAATGGAGGCGAGGGCTCGGGAAGGGCTCTTGACTTCAGCGCTGTCTGCAGGGGGGGTTAAGAGGGACCCCCTGGAGTCAGCAATGCCCTTGTTGGGTATTTTGGGGTATCCCCCACTCTCCACATCTTAGTGCATGGCAGTGAGCGTGCAGCAAACTCACGGTGCCCCCCAAATGCTGCTGCTGCGTGGCAGGACCCGATGCCCGGGGCTGCGGAGAGCGAGCCGCGCTGGGGCATCGCCGGGTGCCCCGCCAAGGTCCCTTCCCCCCGCCTGGCAGGGGACCACGCGCCGGCCGGGAAGCAACCCAGGCCCCGCCGGGTGCTGCCTTGCAGGAGCCGATGGCCATAAAAGGCCCTGAATCGGAGGGGCCGCGCGCGGGGCTGGGCGTTGGTGCTGGGCGCCGCTCCTCGTGCCCCGGCGGGGATCGCCCTGCCTCCCCAGGGCCTGGGAACGAGGGAGAAGGGCCCTGGCAGCCCCAAGTGGGGTCTGGGAGTGGGGGGCCATGACAATTTGGGGGAGCGCCGTGCAGCTCCCGGTCGCCCCCAGACGCTGGGGATCCGCATTTTTTCCCACGTGGGTCTCGGAGGGGGGATAAAGCCGCCTTTTCATTGGGGCACCTGAGCTGCGGCGCGGCAGGGGCCGGGGACGGCAGCGCGGGGGCAGGCCGCGGCCCCCGCCGGCTCCCTCGCCAGCCCCCCGGCGCCTCTCCCCGGACAATGGCCGCTCTTTGTTGAGGCTTTGCGCGCCCGGCCCCCTCCCTGCGGCCCAGCTGGTGACATTTTACCACCTCCACATTCACATGGGGATTCAAAGGGCACAGATGCACCATGAAACCACAAAGCGCAGCCTTCCTTCTCCCCCCTCCTCGGCGTCCCCACGGCAGCAGGGCCAGAGGCACGCGCTGGAAACCTCCCTCCGCGGCTGCCTTGGGGGCAACCCGGTGGCCATTTATGCTCCCTCATCTTCCTCCCCTTCTCCTGCCTCCAGCCCTCCCCTCCCTGTGGCCCCCTTTGGGGTCTTCCCCCCGTCCCCAAAGGTCCAGCCCAAGGGGGCTTTGCATGCCGGCCTCCCGCTGATGGGAGATGAAGAGAGGCAGCAGGGGGACTGTTTCCAGGCTGCTTGACCCTTGAGACCGGCTGGAGATGAAGCTGTGTGGGTGGTGCCCACCTCTGCCCTGGAGACCCCTCCAGCCCTGGCATTGCCCTGGGCTTCTGGGTGTAGCTAGCGTGTATGATACGAGGTGGCCCCCGTCCTTTCAGAGCCTTCCCAGTGTGCAGGCATCTGACTCCTGTTGCCTCCCTCCATCATCCAGACCTCCAGGGGGTTTCCCTAGAGAGGGCGGGCAAACAGCCGAATTCCTCTCGATGGGTCGTTGCCTCCACAGGGGCCTTGGGAAAGCAGCCTGTAAACATGCAGCCGGAGAGCGTGAGTCACAGTGACGGAGAGGGAAATAAATGCATTAGGGGAATTTGCAGTGTGTTGGGTCATGGAGACGAGCGCAGGCCAAGCAGCTGCCCTGCTCGGCCTCTTCCAGCAGCCGCGAGCGGCCCGTGCACGGGGTGCGCTCCCTCGGAGTCGGTGGCCCCAGGAAGGGCTTTGTGCCATTGCTGGTGTTGTGTTCAGGCGAGCTGCAGACCAAAGGCTCTGCCCTCTCCCGGCACCAGGAGCATCCCCTGACGCTTGCTCCTTTTAGCCCAAGGGATTGACAAGTTACCACGTTCCACCCCAGAGGCGGCCGCATCTCAGCACACAGCATCCTGCCCGTATAACTTTGCAGATCGTTTTGCGGCTGAAAGTCACCCTGCAATTGTTATTTTTGGCTTGCCGTGGGGACGGAGGATCTGGCTCTCTCCCAGCTGCTGCAGCACACCCCGTTTGCAATCCTGTCTTGTGTGGTGGGCAGCGCTTGGGTGAACAGGCTTCCTTTAAAATCCAGTCTCCTTGTTGCCAAATACCTGCCAGCTCCTGCCTGTATGTAAAGCAATAGTGCTATCTAGTGGCTAGTCCCACTTGAGACACAAGTGACGCTAGGAATTAACTTCTGCAAAGGCCTCTGGTGGCGCCGGTCACCTCTTGCCTGTAAGGGTCGCCTTACAATCCCAATTTGGGGACTTGGGGTGGCCCAAGGTGGTGAGGGGTTTGTCCACAGTTCAAGTCCTCCAGGGTCCTAAGTGAGCCATGGGAGTCGGTGCCTGGCAGCACGTTTGCTGGGATGAAGGATGCACACGTTAGGTAGGAGGAAGGATGCACGTGTTTGCTAGGATGAAGGGTGCACATGTTAGGTGGGATGCAGGCAGCACGTTTGCTGGGATGACGGGTGCACACGTTAGGTGGGATGCAGGCAGCACGTTTGCTAGGATGACGGGTGTGCACATCAGGTGGGATGGAGGAGGCACATTTGGTAGGACCTCATGCAAGGTGCTTACTGTGGGGCTAGCTAAAGCCTGCGGTGGCTCCGGGAGGCCTTGTCTGCACCAGAAGAGGAGACGGACACGTTCATGCCCTGGCCAAGCGCCCCGGCGAGGCACCGGCCCTGCCGCCCGCTGCCGGGAGGCTAGAAGAGGCGGCACGTCTCTCGCCCCCTACCCAAGCCCCTCCGCAGGCGGCGCGCGAGGCACCTTACCTCACTGGAGCGCCCCGCGGTTGGCTGGACCTGGGGCCCGCCGGGACGTCACTGGAATAGGCTAATTTATGCCACGTTAACCCTTTCCCGGCGCAGAGCAGCTTTGTGGGCGCCATGCGCCAGCGGTGGTGCGGTGGGGAGAGCAAAGGCCAAGGGGGACGCGGGGCCCCACAGGGGATGTGGGGGGACCCCGTCGCCATCCCGGCTGGGGGTGGCAGGGACAGAACAGCAGGCCGAGTGGGTCCATGTCGTGCAGTGCTGCCCTCCTCCGCGGCCCACACGGCGCCATCCTGCCCCTCCCTGCCCAGTCTGGCCCTGGGTTGCTGGGGGAACCGGAGCTGGGCTTTTGATGTCACCGGGACGGTTGCTACGGCGACTGGCCTGGCTCGCCTGTCCCCGAGTGAGGTCACTATTGCCATGGCGACGGGGCCGGGCCCAGGCTGGCATGGCAGGCGGGGACGGGGTGGGGGACGGGGGGGGGGGGACCGCCACCAAGAAGGCCCTCCCAGCTCCTCCGGCCACCCACCCCAGCAGGTCCAGGAGGCTGGTGCCCTGCCAGGACTGTGACCACCGGCCAGGCTGGGAGGACCACACAGGGATGGGACAGGGCAGGTGTCACCGCGGAGGTGGCCAGAGGGAGCAGCACCGTCAGTTGGGCCAAATATCAGCGTTTTGGGGATGTCCGAGGTGTCAAAAGGGTGCCTGAGGTCTCAGATGGATGCCCAAGCTCTCAGATGGGCATCCAAGCTCTCAGATAGGTGCCCAAGCTCCTAGGTGGGTGCCCAAGTTCTCAGATAGGTTCCAAAGTCTTAGGTGACCAAGCTCTTAGATGAGTGCCCAAGGTCTCAGATGTGCATCCAAGCTCTCAGGTGAGTGCCTGAGGTTCAGGTGGGTGCCCAAGGTGTCAGAGGTGTGCCCAAAGTCTCAGATGAGTGTCAAAAGTGTCAGATAGGTGCCCAAGCTCATAGATGGGCATCCAAGCTCTCAGATGAGTGCCTGAGGTCTCAGATAGGGGTCCAAGGTGTCAGATGGGCACCTGAGCTCTCAGACGGGTGCTCAAGCTGTCAGATGGGTGCTAAGTACTCCACGGCCTCATGGTGCCAGGACAGCTAGAAGCAGTGGAGTATCCTGGGCAAGAGGCTAGCCCTGGTGTATCTGCTCAGTGTTCGCTAGGGAGCATCCCAGGAGCAGCCACAATCTCAGAAAGGGAGAAGGTATTTGCACAGCATGTGGCAGCAGGCCCTGGAGGGACAGAAGGGAGCTGTGTGCCAGGTATGGCAGCACGGCGTGCCTGAGGGATGCTCCGGAGCCTGGCAGAATGGCCTCGAGGAGAGCACGGAGGAAGTCCCCGGAGCTGGGGATGCTCTGTGGGGAAACGGCTGGCCTTGCTCCCAGCTCGAACGCAGTGCTTCCTTTTGCCTTGTGCTGGAAGGCAGGCAGCACCCGAAGGGGGAGTCCTCCTGAGAGGAAAAGCAAAAACTTCTCATTAAAAGAAAAAAGAAAAAAAACGCAGCTTTTTTTGGCATGGTCTGAATTATTATTTTTAGAAATCCTAATGGAAAAGCTGCCCTGTTTTGCAACATCCTCTAATTTCTGTGGAATTGCACTTCCTGTGGAAAAAAGCAGCAGCGGAGGGCCTGGGCCAAGCTCTGCAGGGACCATGAGATGGGTGGGCCTGGGCGGGCGACAGCAGTGAGATCAGCGCGAGCAGAGCCTGCCGGGGTGGTGTCCGAGGCAGAGCGCAGGCACGTTGCCTGGGCCCAGGCACAGTGCCCTTGGCATGCGCTTTCATCCAAGCGGCAGCCTAATTTCCACTCCCCTGCTGGTCACTGCTGGGAAATTGCTGTTTTTACATTTCCCCCAGCTTGCATTCCTCCTGGAGGTGATTTACTCCTGAGCCCTGACATCTGGTTCATGGCAAGAGATCGGGCTGCTCCTTCCTCAGCACCGAAACGCAAGTCCCTGGTCCCTTTTTCAGGCTGGCTTTGGGATCCTGCTTGACCAGGCTGGGGGGAGCGTCACAGCTTCCAATGCTGCGAGCTGGGCGGTTTTGCTCCGCCGGGCTGGCTGCGGTGGACATGTGCGCACGTGAGAGTGCCTGCTCTCTGTTCCATCCCTGCAGCCCTTCCCCTCTCCGTGACACCACCTCCAACCTGCCGGCTGTCCCAGCGCATCCAGTGATCCCTCCAGCCCCAAAGACACGGGGATTAGCAGCACCCTCCGGCAGAGTATTTAGCCAAAGCTACTTAGCGAGAGCTGCCCAGGGAGGGCAGGGCCGGCTTCCTTGAATAGACAGAGACAGAGAAAGCCAGGATCTGCGGCTGAAACCTCCCAGGGTGCTGAGTGGGCTGGGGCGTAGAGTTGCCCAGGGTTAATAGCTCAAAATCTCTTGTTTGAACCCTGGGTTCGGGTTAGGCCATACCAGGCCATGAGAGGCAATGACTTCCTTTCCTCTAGAGATGTTTGCAAGCCCGTGGCTTCATTGCCAGTCCTTCCCAGTTAGCAGATTGCCTTGGTTAAGTCAGCACTAAATCAAACAGGGGGGCTGGGGGGTGGGGTGTTGTTTCCTCCTGCACCCAGACCAGCAGCCTCCCGTCTTGTTTGGCATCCCCCAGCTGCTGGCAGGTCTCCTGGTCTCCGATGCTGCATGCAAAGCTCCGGTCCTCTCCAGCAACTTGATCCTGTGTGGGGGTTTCCTGAGGAGCAAGGAGTGTCAAACCAAGCCCCAGCCCTGGTTCTGCCCTTCAAATCTGAGCCCCTCTCTAGTTCACAGCCTGGGTCAGAGGCACATGAGAGGTTTCCACGCTCAGCTCATGGGAGAACGGCTCTGCCTTTGGTGGTGGGAGCACAGGGAAACTCAAGGGAGCTGTTTCCCACAGTAAAATAGTTGAGATTCCCTGATCTGACAGAGTACACGGTGGAGAAGGTGTTGTTTCCGAAGCCCTTTGGAGATCTTTGGGCCAAACCTCTGTTCTGCTCAGGCTGCCTGACGGGAGGGAGGGATGAGGAAAGGGCAGACCCTGCTCGCAGGGAGCTTACAATCGAGAGGTAGGACAGGAGCCAGCAGATGGACCCAGACAGATGGTGGAGCTTGAGGGTGCATGGAGACGTTTGCTGTGATGGGATCTTGGCTTGCTGCTGGCTAAACAGCTGCTGAGCTTATTGGGGTTGTGGGGACGCTGTGGGGCTGGGGACCAGGAACCCCAGTGTCTCCCCAGTGTGCGGGCAGCCGGGGGGGGAGCACGAAAGGGCTTGTCTGCTCAAAAAGCTGAGACGAGGGCTCTGCCTGGAGCTGTGCATCATCGTCCAGGCTGGGGGATGGAGCAGGGGGACGGAGGGAGCTTGCTGAGACCCTAGCACAGCGTGTGGGCTCTCAGCGAGGGCCAGTGGCCGTAACGCATGCGCCTGCCCCAGCTCCTTGTTCACCCTCCCGGCACACTGGGGAGTTAGTTCAAAAGAGAGACCTGTTATTTCAGAGTGGGAAACAGAAATCAACCCCTCCCTGCTCCGTTTTGACCAGGCACTGGGTGATTTGTAGGAAGGCCATAATCACCGTCATCTGTTGCCTGCGGCTGCCTGGAGGCTGCAGTTAAGCTCCCAGGCCCTGGTTGAGCTCTGTGGTAGCAGGGAGCATGCGGGACGGGCTCAGGGGCCAGCCTGGCCTCTTCTCCTCGCCCTGACCCCCAGAGCCACTGACCATGGCCCAGAGCAACACCACTACCCTCGGTGCGTCTGCAGAAACCCAGGCATTCAGGCTCCTGCTGCTCCATGATGTGTGAGGCTGAGCCTGCTTTTATAGAAGAGAAACTGAGGCATGAGGCGGACACACAGCAAGGGTCATTCAAGCAGCAAGTATCCAAAGACCCCCAAGGAGTCCAGGATGCCACAACTGCTGGCACCTAACAGCCTCGAACCCAGTCTTCGCCTCCAACAGTGCTATCACCCCGCACTGGACACCATGGGACAGGGCAGAACGGTCAAAGCCCTCGTCTGCCAGTTCCGGAGCAACAAATCCTGGTCCCTGCCAAACACACCCCTTTTTGCCCTGCCAGATGCTCAAGGATAAAGCAGCATCTGTCCCACTGGCCCCTGCGCCCTTTCCTCTGCCTTCCCCTGCCCGCTTGCTCCCGACTCCTTCTCTTGTTCTCAGATTAGGCAGGTCTGTGGGTTTCTCTGCGCAGCTGGGTGCCCGGGTGGCTTAGTGCGGGCACCACTGACCTCCCCGCAGCCAGCGTGCTGGATTAACCAGGCATCTCCCGCTGTGCGGTGCAAGAGGAGACCGGCAGCCCGGGGGCAATCCCAGGGGATGCATGCCCGGGAGCTGGTGTGCAGGGGGGCAAGGAGGCCATCGACGTGAGCGGGGTGCTGGGGACCCCGACTGGTTGGTAGCCTGGCTCCCAGCAGCATCGCTGCACACAAAGCACGGGGCACCCCTTGGCTCGCCTTGCTCAGCACAGCGCAGCCAGCGCTGCAGAAGGATGCGGCCACTGAAGCCAAACCCACCTCTCCAGTGCCAGCCCAGGACCCCAAGGACTGCTGCCGGTTTGGGGATCTCTCTGCCTTGCTGCGTGGCCGTAGGAGATGGGAGATTAGACCCATCTGAAGGGCTGCTCGGAGGCTGAGGACAAGCCTTGGCTCCCGAAGGAGCTGGCCTAAGACCCAGAGCCAGTGATGAGCAGAAGTGACTGTCCCTGGGTCCTGGCTGTGCAGGCTCGGGAGCAGAGTCCTGCCACGGCATCCCTGGCTGGTGAGACCACTCCGGGTCTGGTGCCATCGTGTGGACACATGACACTTTTACAGCTCCTTGTCACTGTCCCTGCACTCTACAGCCTTCCCCGGCCAGAGGGAAGGGGCTTTGCTGGTGCTGCTTTCCCAGGCTGCCCTTATCGCCAAGGGCATTTATGCCCCCTCCCATCAGCTCAGCGTCCCCCAAACTCTGCCCCCCGTCTGCTTTCTCCCCCTTAGCTACCGGTGCTGTGACCCCCCTTCCCACACCATCACTGCCATTCCTGCACCTCCGCCTGTGCCTGCACATCTCCAGTGACTGTATTGAGGGCTCACGATTCTGCTGATCTGGCTAGGATCTCCCCAAATCCAAGATCAGTCCATAGGTAGGCAAGAAGGCCCAGCCAGACATTACACAAACTGCCCCATGCTCCATGGAGTCACCATGGGCCCCATGGCCTGGGAGAGGGACCGGCCTGGACAAAGCACTCCTGGGGAAGATTTTGTGGTGAAGAAGGAGGATGTAGCTGGCGAGTGCATCCTGACCTAGCAGTACTGCACTGGGTGTGTGTGGGTGCTGGGGAGGGGGTGGGGGCACTGGACAGGGCAGACAGGTGTTTTCCCCATTTTTCCCCTAGAGAATTAAGGCAGTGGGCCATGGCTGTGTGGCTCCCTCCACATGCCCCCTGCCTGTGGGGCTGGCAAAGCCCAGATGGATCCCTGATGAGACTTAAGATGACTCATCTGGCTGCTAATTATTGGAGGGAGAAGGTGCAGCTAAGGCCATTGAGACCGATGGTGAGCTTGAGGGGTCACCAGAGAGAGGTGACAGCCCCGCCGATGCAGTCTGCACAAGGGGGTGGGAAAGGAGGACAGTAAATGATCACAGACGGCCAGACGTGGAAGGACGTGTTGGGGCTGGCAGGTCCCTGGAGTTGGCTCTGTCCCTCCCAGCCCTGTGAACGGCTCCTCCCTAGGTGCAGAATTCCTTCCCCAGTTTCACACTTTGTCTCCCCCAGTTCTCATCTGCCACCAACACACACCACCATATACCCATCTGTCTGTGAGCTCAGGCTTGCTTCTCTCTGCTGCATGGGACCTCCCTTTCCTGACAGCATCACCATGCCGGCATGTCCCCAGGGTGCCACCATCACTGGCTGTGCCCACGCTCAGCTGTATGGGCACTGCTACCCCTGCCCCTCGTGAGCCCCTCCAGCCACCACGGGCACCCCCCTCCTGCCATGGGGGTACTCCAGGCCTTTTGGGGCACCCCTGCTTCCAGGATGCCCTCCACACGGCCCTATACTCCTGCCCTCATCAGGTGGTATCTACTACGTTGCCATCTCCAGCCTTGTCCTAGCTGGAAACATCTGCCTGGCTGGAGGAACAGAGCATTTATCTCATTTGTGGCAGGGCCCCTAATGAAGCAGGGATGTGGCAAGAAGGTCACGGGTCCAGCACCGGCACGCTCGCCACTGGAGGTGTGACTGCCCGGAGCCAGGGAGGAAGTGGGACACCAAGGGTGGGAGATGTTTACTGGTCTGTCTCTGGGGAGGGTTTTGGGCTCTGCAGGGTGGTTTGTGGACCTGTCCCGTGGCTCCATGGCCAAGCAAGGTGGTCTGGGGCTCTGGATGGGAGCTGGGGATGTGGGGCTGCCCCTGCCCAGGGTGGCCAGCAGCCTTGCACCAGGCAGGGAACAGCGGGTGGCCCGTGGTGGCCAGTGACCGTGGGACACGCTGGAGCTGCCACGTGTTTCCACCAGAGGGAGCCCAAAGGCCACGAATCGTGGCCACGACGGGGCCAGGGCTGCCCATTGCCGTGGTGTCGGGGCGCCAGGCCGCGCTGCAGCCACGGGAAGCCAAATGGGGACCATCGCCCCTCCATGAGTCTCGCAAAGCCAAGCCGCCAGGAGCCCCCTTCCAGCTGCTGGGGAAGGAAACCTGCGTGTCTGCCCCACCGTGGGCTGCCCGGGGGGCTCGCGGCCCTGTCCCGCTCGCGAGCTGCCGGTGCCTCTCTGAGCGGCCGTACCTCCGTCTGCGTGCTGCCCCGCAGCACAGCTGAGTTTGCGGTGACCTGAGGCTGGTCGCTTCCAGAAATAGCGACCACTGCAGCAAAGAAGGTTTTTTGGGGCCTCGGAGCAGACCCAGAACTGCCTCTTCGATAACTGAGTTTCTCCAAGTCCAGTCCACAGGCTGGGACCCACCACACAACACCCCATTCAAGCCCAAGGCTCAAAGAAGAAGCTCTGAGCTCCTTATTGTGGATGTAATTAGGCTACATTAATGCAGACATAAAGACCCACCAGAAAGGGAGGGTTTGACGTGCTGCTGCTGCTTCTGCTGCCAAGGCAGCTCGTGGCAGCTCACCAGAAGGTCTTTCCTATTCATGTATCGCCATTCCCAGCTTTTGGGTAGCCTTGGACGTGTCTGTGGGGAAAAGGGAACAGGATGGAAATCTCCTGCCAGATGGGAATGGGAGGTGGGCGGAGGGAAAGTCGGAGAAGAAATATCACAGGCAAATACCACATGGTGCCAGAGGAAAATCTCTCACATTTGCACAATTTGCTTGTTTATTTAAAGACTGTCATTAGTGGCAGCCACGTGGGATGAGGTTTGCAACAGTCCTGAGTGAATCAGGTGCCTTATCTTGGAGATGTGGCTAATCCACTGATGTGCTTTTGAAATCCCTGTTTGCCCCCCCAAAACTGATGCTTTTTGGCAGCAGCTGGCAGAGCCTGAGAGCATTCGGCCTCACGTGGCAAGAGAGAGGAAGGGAAACCTGCAGCACAAGATGGACTGAGGCTGGACCGCATGTCCCCTGAAGGCAGCATGGGTGTCCATGGGGTGCTTGCTGGCACCCCAGACCTTTTTGGCATGTTAGAGGCTCGAGCTGAACGTGGAGGGCTGCCACAGCATCCCTGAGCAGCCGAGAGGCTGTGGGCCAAGGACAAGCACAGAAAAAATGGGGCCTGGGCCAAGTCCAGGCAAGCCTCACCAGGCTGCTGCTCAGCGCTGATGCCAGAGCAACCTGGCACAGCCAGAGGGAAGGGAAATCCCAGCCAACTCCAGTGATTCATCCTGTCTTCCCAGTGCCCAGTGGAATGGCTGGAAATGTCCAGCTCCTGGGGACTTGGGCACGGGAAGGGAACAGAGGCCAGGACACTTTTGGGAGACCACTGTGCTGGGCAGGGGTATGGGGGGAAACTGAGGCATGGGAAAGTGGGCTGATGGGACCGGGAGAAACGTGTGTGCCAAATACATCGATGCACAGACGTCTCCAGCCCTCTCCTCCCGGCGCTGCTGGTGAGGGCAGCATTAGGCTGGTGGCTGGCAAGCAGAGGGTTAAGTGCAGCCCATTCTTTAGCCCAGGTGCTGCCCTGCCTGGCCCAGCTGCAGGTGGTCGCAGGGGCTATAAAGGGGCTGAGGGTGGCTCTTTGTCTATCCTTAGCAGCCAGTAGGCTGATATTCTGCTCTAAGCCTTTCAGGAAAAATGAACCCCATTCCATCAGCCTTTTAGAAACTGAAATACTGCTCCTGTTGCTCTGGGCTCTTTCCAATCTGCCTGCACTTTTCCTGACCCCAGCCCAGCTCCCCACAGAGGCCCCAGGAACCTGGAGTTGAGAAAAGCAATTTCCCTGCTGGGTCTCTGCTACAGGGCTCCTGTTCATCCAGCTCCGAATGAGATTTGCCTTTCTCACGCCGTTGACTCATCCAGCTTGGGCCCTTACTCTTTCTGCCACGCTTGTGCTTTGCTGCTGCTCTCTTTGCTGCCTACGCTGATGAAGGGAGCATGTTGTACCGGAGCGGACAGGATTTCAGCTTTTCAGTTCCTCCAGGTGGCAAAGGCTGTGAATTCTGCATCTGTCCCTGCTCAGGACTTGATCCAGCATCTACAGACGTGGGGGCTAATCTGCCATGCGCATCAGCAACGACACCACTGAGAACCAACGTGCTCGACACAGCCCTCCTGGACTGCAAATGATGGTGGCACCCCGGGAGCTGGTTTTTAATCAGCTGTGCCGTCACCTTGCTGCCTGTTCCCCGGTTTCTGAGCATGTTGTGCTGGACAGCGTTGAAGCTTTCCTACAGTGAGGCTGTACCGGCCTGACAGCTTTCTCGTTGCTGGTCAGTGGTCCTGCTGGAGGAGGAGGCTTGGCTGGTTTGATCTGCTGTGCTTCTGAGAGATGGGGCTTGGAGGGGGGGTTATCCTCAGCACTTGCAGGTGGGATGTTTAATTATTCATTCTGGCTGCTTTGGAAGTGCAGAAATCAGGCTGAGAGTCTGTCATCTCTCAGATCCTCTCCATCCCTCCACTTAAAGATGATTATTATCACCAGTCTTCACCTATCCCTGGGCTTCCTCTATCCCCCGGGCATCCTGAAGGCATCAGCTAATGACTGGGAGGTTGTCTGGCTTTTTCCTTTGGTGCTCCAGGGTGGGTTTCATCAGGGCCTGCCAGCTTCCACGCACCCAGCTCTTAACGTGTTAGAGTTTGAGCCCCTACCACTCGTTTAACATAATTGCCTTGCATTTCACATTACAGTGAAGCTGCTGTGGCTTGGCCCTGCTGTCACAGGGCCTGGGTGGTTTTGGCTGCGTTGGGGCTCCCTTGCTTCCCATGTCCCTATATTTTGTGAGTCTTCAGTTGCCCACATATTCTCATTCCCTCTTTTTCCTCGAGTTTCTCAGGAAATTCCCCCAGCTTCCCAACAGCAGGGACAGCAGCACATAGTGCTTTGGTGGGAGCAGTTGTCTCCAGTCTCCCATCCCCATTGCGCAGGTCCCATCCCCCTTGCGCAGCCGGGAGCCTTGCAGGCAGGTTTTCCCGGGGGCTGGCAGTGGCCCAGCTCCTGGCTCCCACGTGCCTGCCAGAGCCGGGGAGGCTTTCCGAAGCGCTGCCTCCTGTCTAGGAACAGATTGACGCTTCTATATCCCCCTTGTCGTGCCACCAAGGGAAAGTTTCCTTCTCCGTTTCTCCTTAACCCCTCCTCTGCCACCCTGAGCTGGCAGCTTTGCCAGCACCCTTTGCCGTGATTATTGTGTTTTACAGCGATGGCAGCTCCTCTCCCTGTGTTATATGATGTGCAGATGCAGTCAAAAAGGGGACAGAGGGCTGCGCATGTGGATGCAGAGAGGTGGTGTGGGGGGCTGTGTTTTGGGCTGGGGAGGAGGCGGGTGGTGGTAAATGCAAATGGTGGCAAATTCAGACTAGCTGCTGTGCAGCCCAGGCTGGGGCATTTCTCCCATTTCTGCTACTTTTGTCCCCTGTCATGATGCCTCTGGTTCATCCTGGTGGTGAAATAGGAGTTTGCCTGGATGCTTTAGCCCTGCCAGCCTCCTGCGTAGTCTTTCCTCCCTGTATCGGCGTCGCTAGCGGAGCCTGCCCAGATTCGGTGTCTGCTGCCCCGAGGGGCGAGTTGGGGGGTTATTGCACGGGGGGGCCGGCAGCTTGCCTGGGGAGCTCTCCTCAGACCCGCTCTGACCTGCTGGCAGAAAAGCGCTGGAGCAGCTGGATGAGCCGTCCTCCCTGGCTGAGTCCTCCCTGCTGCCGCGCTCGATTACGACGGCTCTGCTGGCAGCCAGCTCACAAATTGAGGTGCTGTTTGCTGCCTGGGCCCCGAGCTGACCTCTGCCAGCCCTCCTAATTTGCTAGATTTCTTCTCAGTGGGCAGGAGTGTTTCAGACCGTTTGCCACTCAGACAGGGGTGTTACCAGCTTCCTGCTCACATTTTGATAACATTGTGGTTTGGGTTTTTTCCCCTCCTCAGGCTCAGTCTGCTTTCTTTCAGGCTAAAGTTGCCTTGTTGGCATCCCTGAGGGCTTATGGTGGGCTTTGAGTTTTCTCTCTGTAGAGCAGAAATGCAAAAACTTGTATGTAGAAATACAAAAACTTCCTGCTGGAAAAACAAAAGTGCATCCATGCCTCCCCCCGCCTGCCCCCCCCTCCCCCCAGTTACATTTACCTCTTGCACACAGAGCAAGCCTGGAAAGGTTCAGCCCTGAAGTTTATCAATATCCAAAAGGTGGGGATTAGAGTAAAAACCTGTCCTGTGACCTGGAGCTGAACGAGGTGCTTTTTGCTTCAGGAAGATGCAGGGAGAGCAGCTGGTCACGCGCCTGGGAGTCGGGCTCTCGCAGCTGTGTGAGAGGGCTTCGATGGTGGTGTGTGGAGAGCTGGCAGCCCCTTTTGCTGCCCGTGGCGTTTTGGGTGATGGGGTAGCTGTGGGTCAGACTCGCCCCATGCCCTGCAAGAGGTTGCTTTGGATCTTGCCTCTTTCAGCCCCGAGCAGCCCCCCTCGCTGCCCCCAGCCCTTTTCCCTCCCACGCAGCAAGGGAGGGCTCCAGCTGTCCTGGGTGCCCGCTGTCAGGCCGCAAAGTGGCAGGCGGGAAGTGATAGGTAAAACTGCGATGCCACTAATGGGAGCATCAAATTGTCATCGGGGAGAGATGCTGCACAGAGCGAGGAGAGCTGTGGCCCCCAACCCTCAGCCCCACTCAGGCCGCAGCACTGGACCCTGTGCATGTTAGGAGATGCTCATTAGTGAGCGATTTGGGGGCGAGCATGGGCTGCCAAGCGGAGCAGCGGACCCCTCAGTGTGCTTTTTTTTCTAGCTTGCATTTTTATTTGCTGCCAGGTTTGTGTTTCTTTGGCATGCTCTTGTAGCTGCTGGTTTTTACGGCTGGTGGGTTTGATCTCCGCTTGCAATGCGAGTCCTTACGTGGCAGCTGGGACCCGATCAGAGTGGAGTGATTTCCTCGTCCTGTGTTCTTTGCAGAGGAGGTTTTGCAGAGCTCTAGCAGCAGTTTTTGCTTTCCCCCCTGAAAGCCTCTTCCCAAGGCCATTAAAAAGCCTGTGAATCGGGTGCTGAGATTGGGGGAGAGTGAATATTCCCCGTGGGCCTCCCCAGAGCTAAGAAATGCTGCACAGCCGATCCGCGGAGACCTGGTAGGCACCTTCAGTCCTGCCACGAGCGCAGAGCTTGGGAGGATGCCGCGGGTGCCGGGCTCTGCTAAAACGAGCTCTGGAGCGGCTCTAGCTGAGATGATCCCAGGCTCATCGCTGGCTGGGCAGGAGGTTTCCAGTGGCTTACGGACTTCCTAAGGTGAGCGAAGGCCCTGGGTTTCCGGCCGGCAGCGAGGGCCACAGCCACTCACAACGCCCGTGCTGCCTGCCAAGTGTTGCCGTGCTAGATGGGAGCCGAAGGAGGCGGCGAGCCGAGACGGAGGCCGAGAAAACCGTGCATTATTAGCACAGCGACAGACAGCTCTGCGCATCCGGAGAAATAACCCGGCGCTTAGTCGGTTCCTTGTGATTCAGCCCGACCTCAGTGGAAAAACACGGTCTCCAGCCCTGTGTGTGCTGGGCTTGAACGTGGGGCCACAGCGGCGAGTGGCTGCCCCTGGCCGCAAGCCCCATCACCGAACGGGGTGGCACGGCCGAGAAAGTGCCCCCAGTCATTTCAGCCTCACGGAGACCTCCAAAAAATAAGAGCTCTCCTGCCAGGTGGAAGAGTGCTTGGTGTGTGTGCTGGCCCTGATTAGTGAAATTATGGTTGCCATGGCGCCCGAATACCTGCTCGGAGAGAGCCTGCCTCCCCCCGGGCCCCGGAGCCGACCTGGGGGAGACGCGTGGTGTGGCGGAGGCCAATTCTGCTGCTCCCCAGAAGGCTGATTGGCTTCATCTTGGTGAACATCAAAATGATTTTTTTTTAACCTTTCTCCTTTCAGCCCTATTTGGAAGAAAAGATGTGCCCCTTCCCAGCGATTTCTCAGGTGAGCCTGGGGCCGAGCTGGGCTTTCGGCTCAGCGGTTGCTCCGGTGCGAGACCCCAGGCTGGGCAGGGGCTGCTGGGTGACCGCTGTGAGCGGTGGCCCCCTCTGCATCCCTGTGCCCAGAGCATCCCAGGGTACCACCCCGGCTTCCAGTGCAGCGTGGGGATGTGGTTAGTTATCCCGGGAGAGTGAAGGCAGCATGTCTGTGCCCATTAGCGATAGGGAAGCTCCCAGGTGCCTCCTTCACCGGGTATCTGAGCCCTGGAAAAGATGTTGGCAAATTATACCGGGCTCAGGAAAGAGTCCTTGGAGGGCTAGAAAGAGCTGTTGCTACAGTGAGAAGTCGAGACGTGTTGCTGGCTGATAACCACTGACGGCAGCTCTTTGGAGATATCCCATATCCTGCCACACGCATGCAGCGGCACAGAAGCCCTGCAGAATCCCCCTGCGTGGGGGCAGCGGGGGGTTAGCAGGGCCCGGGGAAACTCTGCCAAGGAGCCGTGCGAGCCTGGCTCTGCCTGTGTGCTATGGGGCTGCCCATGGGCAGGGGCCCGGCTCCTCTTGCAATAAGGCAAAAATTTCCCATGCAAACTGCACCTGCTTCGGCCCTTGTCTGCCGGGGGGGGGGAAAGAGCAGAGCAGACTTGTCCAGCTGAGGTCTCTGAGCGGGAGAAGCCCAGAGAGGCAGGGAAAGTCTTTGTTGAGGGTTTGATCTGAGCACCTGAAGGAAAGCAAAGCACAAGGGGAAACAGAGGTGCAGGCTGTTCCCCCCCCCCCCCCGGGCACCAGCTCAGTCAGCCTAAGTCATCTTGGCCACTAGCCATGGCTTTTTTCAGCCTTCTGGCTGTGTTCCAGCAATACAATAGAGCTGCTTTTAGGGCACCAGGTCCAAACCTGTCTGGCCATGTAAACGTGTCCCCCCTGTTCTGGTTTGCTCAGAGGCTGCTGGGGGTAACTGTGCAGGCAGCTTTGCGGGTCTGGGGGAGGTTTTTCTCCCAGTGCTATTGCAAAAGCAGGAGCCAGCATAAACTCTGGGCTGCGCGTCCTGGGTGATGGGTGGGATGTGCCGTGGGGGGACAGTGGCTGTCACCTGTCAGAGCTGATGTCCCTGAAATCCAGCTCCATCCCTGAGAGCCTCCAGGCACCCCTCTTCCCTCGGATCCCGGCACTCTGTCCCTTGAGGGAGACGGACCACCAGGGTGAGGGGCTCAGGCACCCCTGTGCTCCCTTCTTTCCTTGCCCCTCCAGAGAGAGGCAAAGGGGGAATTTCAGGGCATTGCCAGGATCTGGCTTCTCTGGGTAGCTGGCGACCAGCTCTGCATGGGGCCTGGCTCCTCTGCTCTTGACACCTGTTGATAACGCTGGAGCAAATAAAATATTTTATGGGAGCCATTAAACAGCAGCTTTCCAGTGGCAGGAGCCATCACGCCTGGAAACAGACCCTCCTGTGCCTGATGTACTGCTCCTGCTGAATTAATGACTTGGGAAAAAACAAATGCTTTGGCAGGGCGAAAGTGAGTAAGGAAAGAGTCAGGAAAGGATGCAGCAGGGCAGAGGCTGCGGCGCTGGACGACCCTGCCCCGTGCTGGGCTGGCTGATGTCAGAGGCGGCCGGGCGTCAGCCCCGTCTCAAGAAGGGGCACGAGCCATCGGTTGTAGTCTGCTGAGACCAAGCTGCACCTCTGCAGCAAAGGCTTTGCCTGAGAGGGTTTGCTCTGGCTGTATCCTGTGAACGGGCTGCTGGGACTCCTGAGGGATGGGGATGTGCCCCAGGGTCTCCTGCCTGCTCAGGGGGGCTGTGTGGCACGGAGGACTGGAGCAGCCCTGCCTCGGTTTCCCTCGGGCGCTGCGGCTTGCAGCCCTTCTGTGCTCAGGACCAGGTGGTGTTAATTAAAACCATGAAGCCCTGTGCAGGCGGGGAAGAAGGGGGAGGGGGACGGGGTGCAGGCAGTGCCATAAAAGGCTGCGCTGATCTGCCCTGCAGTTACCCCGCGCGATGCGCCCTTGAGGAGAGCCGAGCGCGGCTGCAGCCGGTTATTAGGGCTGCAGCTCTGACGCCTCAAAGCTAATGTTTGTGCTTTGTTTTGGCATCTTAATTCTTCTGATGATGCTGCGGGCAGAGCCGGCCTCGCCGGGTGCGTCAAGGGCCGGGGATGTCCGGGAGGAGCAACCTCCTGTTGTCCTGCTCTGCGCGGGGCCAGCTCACAGGGAGGGATGGGGACACGAAAGGCAGGGGGAGGAAGATGGGGGGAGATTCCCCCCTTCCAGCAGGGACCGGCCGCCTGGGGAGCTGCACGCGCTCGCTGGGCTTGCTCGCAGGCCGCTGGGACAGCCCAGAGACGCTCCAGCCGCGGAGGCACCAGGCAGTCTTGCCGCCGGAGCGGTGCACGGTGCAGGTCTCAGTGCACTGCCAGGCAGCCCTCCCTGCCGCTGGCCCGCCGCCAGGCAGCATTAATATAATAAAGTGCCTGATAAAGGGAATCGGCTGACGGGTCACGCTTGCATGTGCAGTTAGCCCTCTTTAGCCAACGGGGGAGCGGTAATGGAGCAGGGGTTGCCGTCTCCTGATTGTTTGCTTTATCAGAAAATTGAAAACCAGGATGAACTGCTCAGAAGGGCTGTCACGACCATGGAGGACTCAGGAGCCTATCAAGAAACACAGATGCTGCGGGAGAAAAGTGGAAAGTGATGTACAGCCTCTGGGAGCTGCTAATCCTTCCCGAGAGAGGCAGGATGGCGGGTAAGGTGGGAGCAGGCATGTTGCCTCCAGTTACAGGGGGCTGTTGCAGCAGAGGGAGGCCAAGGGTGAAGGGAAAGGGGGCACAGAGCAAGCAGGGCCCCTGGCTCTGGTGGTCCTGGTGTCCTGGGAAAACCAGGGCTGGGAGTTGGACACTGGATGAGCAGGCGGAAGGGTTTGTCAGCACCAGCAGCCGGGATCTGGTGACCCGGGGAGGGGCACGGACCCGTGGCTCAGCCACGAGCTGACCAAGCTCTGTGCTCTTCTTGCACCTCGCGGACTGCCCTTGCCACGTGCCGTGTTTGCTGGGTTTGGCTAAGAAAGGAGACTGCAAGGAGCCAGATGTTTAAGAAAGTCACCTCAGCTAGAGCTCAGCAGCATCTCCACCAAACTACTCAAACCCAAGCAGCCTCTAAAAGCCCCGTCCCAGCAGATGTCCCCTCACCCTCCACAGGGGCACAGGACAGGTCAGCCGTGATGTTCCCTGCAGGGACAGAGATGCAGCAGCAGAGTTCAGCTGAGTCCCACAGGGCTGCCCATCAGGGCCACCCTTTGCAGCCCTGGCATGCAATGAGTGTTCTGGGTTGCATCCTTTGGCAGAGAAGTGCCAAAAAGTGCCTCGTTGGCATGGATGGTGCCCGTTCCTGCAGTGAAGCTGGCAACGGCAGGGCAAGAGGAAAAAGATGGGGAAGGGAAGCACCTGGGGGCCATGCCATGAGCGGGCTGTGTGTGTGTGTGCTCATCAGGGATGCCAGAAAACAGGGGAGGCAGACGAGGGGTGGAGGGGAGAGAAAAAATACGGAGTGAAGAAGAGTCAGAGATTTCTAGGAATGCTTCATGCCCAGCCGCAGCCTCTCAAGTGGCATTTCTCTGAAGCCCACCTGGCACCTCAGTGGTACAGCACACTCTGCCCCACACCGGCACAGATCCTTCCCCTGCCTTGCTCAAAAATTCCCCGGGGGAAACGCAGGCTTGGCACCCTTCAGAGGGAGGAGGGTGGGGAGAGCAGTCTCCTCCCAACCCTGTGCCCATCAGCCACATTTTCTGGCTCAGTGACCCGGGTGCTGTAGCCGTCAGCGTGCTGGTTCCCCAGCACCATTTCCAGCCCCAGCACCTGGCAGGCTGTTGCTGCCCGAGCTCCTGGCAGCATCGCCCAGCCGCTCTCATCACCCAGCAGCGCTCTGCCGCGTGAGCAAGCTGCTGGCTGCCCATAGCAGCGCATGACCCAGCCGGTGGGGAGGCTCCTGCCCGCACTCCCAGTGTCCCCCAGCGTCCTGCCATGGACAGGGGACCAAAGCCACCGCACCTATAAAAAAAAAAAGCCTAGTGACACTGATGCCCGGGTCCCCTTCTGACACAAGTGTCCATGAAGGGCCCATGCATGGGCATGGGGAGGGAAGGAGAAGGGGGCTTCTCCCTTCTGGAGCAGCTCCTGGGCACGGCAGGGAACCGGGAGCTGCCTGGGGCTGCACGTGCCACGCGGCTGGGGCAAATCCTGCCGGCCAAGTACAGCACCTTGGTGTGCGGGCTTTGGGTTCAGAGCGGATGCTTTCCCATTTGGGGTGTTGATCTCTGCCTGCTCAGATTTGGGAGCGAGCGTGGCCACTGAGAAAGCAACTCGGGCTGGGTGTCAGCAGCTGTGCTCAGACCAACCCTGGTCGTCTTCACTGTCATTAGGGTGTCACCGAACGTGGAGGACCAGCAATGAGCCTGGCAGGGCCTGGGCAGAGGTCAGCGCTGGATTGCCTTGGGCAGAGGGGGCTCCCATGGCCAAAATCCCCCGCCTGGGCTCCGAGGGCCCCACAGGTGCTGCGGTTGCCGTGGGGGGATCTGGCAGCTGCGAGATGCTCTTTGCAGGGTGACAGAGGTCCTGGCTGGCCTCATACTGACGGCTCTGAAACACAGAAATTGCAGTGTTTCAGTGCTGGGGAAACAGTGCATTTCTGAGCACAGGGAGGAGAGAGAAAGTCCCCATGTCCTGTCCCTGCTGTCACGGCCCTGCACCATAACCCGCCGTGTTTGAGCCTGTCCCCATCCCTGCTGGAGAGGGAGGTTTCTCTGCCCTTGTTACTCCTGTGGAAGTGTGGGGCACCTCTTTCCTCTCCCAGTTTCAGATGCTATTTGCAGCTTGTTTTTCTCTTGTGTCATGTCTTGTTTACACCAGATTACTCTCCTATTCTTTCAGCTTCAGTAACTCCTCTCCTCTGCTGAGGGAGACGATTTCCCAGGAAAAGCCACTTCTCTGGGCAGCGCCGGACACTTCTGAGAGTTTGCTCTGCTAATTCCCTGCTCTTTGCAGCTTCTTATCTGCTGCCAGAGGCACAGGCAGGGCCATGCCTGCTCCTAAATTCCCTTAGGCAAAATCATGACGCTCTGCCCTGAGCTGGGCACGCTCCCACACAGCCCTCAGAGGCTGGCACCAGTGTGCGGTGCCACCGACGGCAGTGACGGCTCCGCAAGCCTCTCTGCAGCCTTCCTCCCCCGAGCATCATCGCTGAGCTGGGACAGAGCCGGGCACCAATCCGCTTCCCCCCAGCACACCGGGCCTTGGGCCAGGGAGGCCGTGGACCACGTTTCCCTCTGCTGCCAGCCCATCTGCAGGGCCATGGCCTGGAGAGGCCAGCCCAGGGACTTTCAAGGCTTTAAAGCTCTTTATCTTATACCAGGGAGGGAAAAAGCCTCTGGGGTGTTGGGGGATCGATTCCCATGGTGGGCGCACCACTTCCTTGGTCTGGTACAAGCGCATGGTCCCCACCTGCCACCTCCGTCCCCTGCACGGCCATCCCCTGCTGCTGTCCCTTGGCTTTATTCCACCAGACCACAGTGAAAGGGGGTCCCATGTCCCCTCCAGACGTGCTGGGGACCGTGGCTAACACCAGGTGGGTCCCCTGCCCAGTGCCAGGCTGTGCCTGGCGGCCCGGAGCCGCGATGTTTGCCCCCAGCTGTGCCCTGCCAGCCCTCACCCCCGGGCCAAGCCAGGTCCAGCGTCCATCAAGCCAAAACGGTGGCTGCACCCACCTGGACCCACTTGGCTCTGCCCTCCAAGCTGCTGCCAGCCACCAATGTCCCCACTTAACTGCTGCAAAAAGCACAGGTAAATATTTACTCCTCAGAGAAAGGGCTCTGTTTGCTTTCCTGGCAGCGGGGCTGCAGCGGGGCAGAGCTCTGAAGGGCTGGGTGCCTTCGCAGGAGCCATGCGAGGCGTCGCTGTGCCTCTCATGCTGTCCTCGCTGCCAGCAGGGCTGGCGTCGCTGCTCCCGCAAGGCAAGAGCCTCCGGGGGAGGAGGGGACCCTCGTCGGCCAGGTTCAGCCCCTCGCCGCAGCGCTGAGCTCAGCTTGGCATCCTGCTATGGGTAAGTTGGCTCAGTGCCTCGGTTTCCCCATGGGGCTGTGCAGGCTGGAGGAGATGGGTGAGCGGTGATGCCCTGGCACGAGGAGGGTGCTTTGGGGTGCAGGACCCTCGGGGCAGGGGTCCCTGCACTGGAGACCCCTGAATCCAGGCTGCTCCTCATATCCCGGCCGTGCGCGCTGGGGCTGAGCCCGGGTGCGAGCTGGCAGCACCGGCACGGGAGCCAAGCAGCCGTGCCCGGATCCATCTTCCATGAAGGAGGCAGGTCTCCCTGCCCCTTCTCCAAATCCCTGTCCCATTCCCCGCAAGGTCTGCTTGAGTTCAGCCACCAGACGCTCTCCCAGCTCTGTCCTGCCCAACTCCACCAAACGCCTCGTGCACGGCGAGGAAGGTGCTGGGACCGGCCCAGCCCAGAGGTGGCACTGGGGTGGCACAGCCCTGTCGCGGTCACCTCACCTGGGCCAGGTGCCCCCGGACCTCTGGGTCCTGCCAGCCCCTCGCAGCACTGCCGTGGCGGATGGACGGACGGACAGACGGACGGAGCCGCGGGGTGTGCGGGCGTGCAGGGGTCTGGATTGGGAGCCGAGGTGCGGCGGGCTCGCAGTGCCCTCTTGCGTCGCAGGGAGCGGCAGCGCAGCGCCCAGCCTCCTCCCCCCGGACCCCGACCCCCCTTCCCAGCCCAGGCACAGCCTGCTCACGGATGGCTTTTCCCTCCAGCGCATCCCCGCCGCCTTCCCTCTTGCACGCGCGCCACGATAGGGCCGCGGCCCCCACTGCCTCCCCTTCACCGTCTCCTCGCAAACTCCTAGAGGGAGGCTGGGGGAGGCTGGAGGACCTCGACCCTTGCAGAGCAAGGTGAGTCGCTGCCTTGCAGCTCACCCTCAGCCCTCAGTCCTCCCTCTAAGGAGGAAGGAGAAAGACCAGGAGTCCCACGGGTGGCTCGGCAGGAGCAGCGGTGCCCGTTGTGTTGGCTGCCAGGATGCAGGGTGGAGGGATGGAGCCGGGGGCTGGGGCAGTGCGGTGCAGGACGCCCCAGGCTGGTGCCGGCAGAGGTGGGCGAGCATCGCGGCGAAGCGGCCACACATGGGAGCCGGGCTGGGAGACACGAGCGGGAGCCCACCTGCTTCTCCAGCTTGGAGTTGGGCTGAAACTGGTGAAACACATGTTTTGGGCGAGAGGAGCTGCGGCTGGAGCGGCTGTCAGGACGGCGGCGGGGCTGATCGATGCCTTATTCACCACGGAGGCCACGTAAATGGCAAATCACTGCGTTGCGAAGGCTGCTGATGGGGATGGAGGCGGCCACGCTGCCCTCCCCCGGGACTCTCTGAGAGTCAATGGAGTTTATTACTTTAACGTATTTCCTCTCTCTCTCCCTTTCTGAGGAGCATCTTTTCTGCAGCGCTGCTTTCCAAGCAAGGAGCCAGCCTCTGCCAAAGGTAGGGTCTCCGCACCACCTTTTCCTTGCCCGTTTCTCCAAGGGTGGGCGAAGAAGCCCCTGAGACCCCCCTTGCTCACCTGCGAGTAGCTCCTCTCTCGGAGGATGAAAGGGAGAAGGAGGCTGGGGCAGGCAGTTTTTCAGAGCCGAGCTCCGGGGGCAGAGCAGAGGCAGGATTTTACCAGCCTGCCTGTTAAGGTAGCAGAGCCTCCCTCCCCTCCCTTGCTCCCTCCCCAGCCCAACCCCATCCAGCACAGGAGAGCACTGGAGTGGTGGGACCTCACCCTTCCTCCGGAGCTTCCCAACAAGATGTAAGTCCTTCCCAGGGAGGAAGCTTAATTTTCCCCACTGCTGTTTTACGGTCACCCCGTTGGCCCCTCCGCACGGCTGGCAGAGTTGGAGCAGGGCTCAATCACACTACGTGGCTTGGGGCTGGCTTGGGGCTGGCTTGGGGCTGTGTCCTGCCTTGCTTCAGAGTGCGGGGGCGACACCCCATCAAGATCTCCCCGTCGGCGGGGCGAGAGAGCAAATGTGGGTCGAGGAGCTGCCAGGGCTGTTTGCTGGTGCAAGACGGGGCTGGGGAGCTTGGCAGCCTGGAGGGAAACTGGGGAACCTTTGAGGGGCTCTCCCAAAATGGGGCAATATGGGGGGGCTCCTTCCCACGAGCCCCCTGCCCCGAGGGCAGCTGAGCAGCATCCTGCACCCTGCCATCAAAGGGGAGAGGGGCAGAGGGCTCAGGTGCAGCAGAGGGGCTGGGAGAGGCCCCCCCTCACACTGCCCCATCTCTCTGCAGCCATGAATCCCTATGGCAACTGCTCCAGCCCCGAGTTCCCCCTGCCCCAGGGAGACTTTGCCGCGGAGCCCATCAGCCCAGATTTCTGCAACAGGACTCACCCGGGGGCCTTGTTCGACCCCAAGGATGCCAACCTGACAGAGGAGCAGTTGCGGGATAAGTACCTGGGGCCTCGGCGGTCCAGCTTCTTCGTCCCCGTCTGTGCTGTCTACCTGCTGATCTTTGTGGTGGGGGCTGTAGGCAACACGCTCACCTGCGTCGTCATCCTCCGGCACAGGTTCATGAGGACGCCCACCAACTACTACCTGTTCAGCCTGGCCATTTCCGACCTGCTCGTCCTCCTGCTGGGGATGCCACTGGAGCTGTATGACATGTGGAGCAACTACCCTTTCCTCCTGGGTGCCAGCGGCTGCTATTTCAAGACGCTGCTCTTTGAGGCTGTCTGCTTTGCCTCCATCCTTAATGTCACGGCCCTGAGTGTGGAGCGCTACATCGCTGTGGTTCATCCCCTCAAGGCCAAGTACGTAGTGACCAGAAACCATGCCAAGAGGGTCATCATCACCATCTGGGTCATGTCGGTCATCTGCTCCATCCCCAACACCAGCCTCCATGGGCTGCAGCCTCTCTATGTGCCAGGCCGGGGGCGTGTGCCAGATTCGGAGATCTGTACCTTGGTGAAGCCACGCTTGACTTACAACCTTATCATCCAGATCACCACCATCCTCTTCTTCTTCCTGCCCATGGGGACCATCAGCATCCTGTACTTGCTCATTGGCCTGCAGCTCAAGAAAGAAAAGATGCTCCAGGCCTTGGGAGCCAAGTCAGGGGGCGGCTATGACTCCCACAACACTCGGGGGCAGAAGAAAGTCAAGAGGAGGCAGGTCACGAAGATGCTGTGTGAGTCTCAGGCTGGGGATGGGAAGAGCTAGTGGGTGTCTCCCAAGGCTGTTTTGGGAGGGTGGTGAGGGGAATCTGAGGCACGGCCAGTCTGGAGCTGCCGAGGATGGGCCATTCGGGAGGAAGGCTGCGTGGCTGGTTCGCAGGATGTAGGAGTAAAGGCAGATCTGGTGGCTCCAGTCCAGTGATGGGGCTTGCTCATGACAGCTCCCCCCCATCTGCGAGATCTCTCCTCCTCCAGCAACGTGCTGGATGACAGCCTGGGAGAAAAGGGAGGGCGCAGGGCTGGTGGGAGGGAGCCTGCCCCCCTCTTCCCGGCTCAGACCTTGCATGCAGACCCGCACGCAGACCCCAGAGCCCTGGCGCACGTGAGGTGCGTTTCCCAGCAAGGGGGCCAGTTCCTACCCAGACGTGCAGCTGCTGCAACCATCCCCGGACAATGACACGATGACCCAAGGCTGGGCAGGAGCATCCCTCCATCCCACCTCCCTGCACCCTTCCTCTCTGTCTCCTGCCATGGTCCCTGGCAGCCTCTGGTCCCTTTCCTGGCAGTGGGAGCTGGCTGCCCTTGTGTATCCATTTTTTCCTCGGCATGCTGACCTCCGCGTGCTCCTGGCCCCCGTGACGGCACAGTGGTGGCGGGTTGCCCAGACCAGGCCTTTGGCGGGGCCAGGGCTGCTTCTCGGCCACGTCTCAGACAGGCATTAACCTTCCTCTGGCCTCCCTCGGCACCAGGGCTGGGAGGGAGGCGAAGATGGACCTGTCCCCCTGGAGAGTGGTGTGGGTATGATGGGGACCCCAGGAGTGCCTGCACACTCACCCACATCCCTGTGCATCGGCAGAGCTGGGTTAGAAAAGAAACTGGAGCCCAAGGAGAGGGCTCAGATAGCTCTTGCTACCTGGACTGGGCCAGCAACGATCGCTCCAGGCCATTCCTGGGCTGGGCTGATGGTCAGCAGCGAGCAGTTTCAGGGCTGGGGCTGGTGCCTGTGCCTGCACAGGGCATCCCTCCCCATGCCAAGCAGCCCCAGGGCTGTGCACCCATGGGCTCCCCACTGCCAGTGCCAGCCCCAGCTGTCAGCCAAGGAGGAGCAGAGGCACATAGCAGAGCAACGCCTGGAGCAGCCCTGGTGGGAGATGGAGGGAGGGGGAGATCCTAACCAGACTTTATGGCCCTTCCACCACCCCTGGGCCCTGGCAGCAAGTCAACAAGCTGGAAGAGGCATCCACTGGGAGGCCCATATCGGCTCTCCCTTCCTCTCTCCCATGCCTTTTGGGTGTCCTTTGCTATGGCCAAGGCCAAAATGGGGCAGCACAGCATCGGGGCCATCTTTTCTCTGAGAAATGGCCAGGGCTAGTGCCTTTGGGCTAACATGGGTCTTCCTTGCTGCACCCCAGAAACAGCTGTATTTCCCTCCGCAGCATCCCCTTGTCCATCCATACCTTCACCTCAAATCCCTTTGGCAACAAGCTGAAGTCCAGGCAAACTGCTCCCTGTCTGAAGGAGATGTGGCCAAATCTCACAACCCTGTGATTGGCCCCTGAGGAGGGTGTGGGACTCGTGTTTGGGGCTGTGGGGCCGGCTTTGAGGGAGAGCAGCGCCATAACCCCGGTCCTTTGGCTTCCCGCAGTCGTGCTGGTGGTGGTGTTCGGGATCTGCTGGGCGCCCTTCCACACCGACCGCCTCGTCTGGAGCTTCGTCTCCACCTGGACCAGCCACATGCTCTACATGTTCCAGTACGTCCACATCATCTCGGGCGTCTTCTTCTACCTGAGCTCAGCAGCCAACCCCATTCTCTACAACCTGATGTCCACCCGCTTCCGGGAGATGTTCAAGGAGGTGATGTGCCACCCTGGCCGCCGTGTGCTGGGCTCACAGAAATACTCACCCAGCGTCACCCGCGTCACCACCCGCAGCACCGAGTGCGAGCACGTGCCTGGCACCAATGGCCTGCCCCTCTCTGACGCCGAGGAGTACGAGATGGAGGAGCTGGAGGCGGGCCAGGCCAGCACACAAATGACGTCCCTCTGCTGAAGTGTAAGAGGACGCAGAGGGACCAGAACCAGCTTTCTCCACCACCAGCTTCCATCTGCACTCAGCATCGCTGTGGCAAGGCAGAGCCCTGTGGGGACCGGGGCAAGCGAGAGTGATGGAAAGCCCCCGTCTCTTCGTGCCGTCCTGCTGGGATTTGAACGCTGTCAGGCTGGTCTCCTCGACATGGTGGCGCTGGCCATCCCTCGCTGTGCTGCGCCCCGGTTACGTTGCACCCTCTGCTCTGGGCACCAGCCAAGGGTGGGCAGCTCTCATGGCACTGGGACGGCTGCCTTCCTCATTGCTGGGATTTGCCAGCAACGCCCCCAAACCACCCCAGCACCCCCTGTCCTGGCAGAATAAGCCTGTGGGCGCAGGTGGCAGGGCTGTCCCACGCCCCGGGCTGTTTTGGGATATCACGTTGGATGGGTACCTGGAGAGGCGCTTGCACCCAGGCCAAGGCCTGCTGTGTTGGGAGAGGTTCACACCTGATGGAGCTGGAAAAAAAGAGGCTTTCGGGTGCCTTTTTCCCTCGATACCTTTCCAAGGCCCTCACACTGATGTGCCCCTGATTTTCTTGCACCTCCTGTTGGTCCTGCTGCATGCAGGGAACCGGGTCTCAGCTTTAAGCAAAAGGCCAGGTTCTGCCTCTTGGTGTCCAGCCGCAGGGTTGGTTTATGGCTCATTTCTCCCAGCTTTCCTCCAGTATCTCCATTCCCATGAGCGCAGGAGAAGGAAAACAGCCATTCTCTCCTAAGCACAGGACTCCAGGAGCTGGAACTCACAGGAAAAAATAACCCGAAGCAGGAGGACTGGCAGAGCTGAGCTCTGCCCCGTGGCTCCTCGTGAATGCGATTGCCCTGACCAGGAGCACCAGGCTGTTTCCAGGGTGGAGGAATATCCCTGTCCCTTCCCCGGGTGCCCTGTGAACATGCCTGGCGTCCCTCCCCAGTGAACACTTGGCAGCCGATGCGGAGTCTGTCTCGTGCCATGGCTCTGCAAGATCGCTTGTACTCCCGACAAAAGCAGGAGCCTTGCCTGGCGCTGGGCAGGTGGTGGGATGCGTTTTGCCACCGGTGCAGGCTGACGCTGCATGGTGCTGGCTCCCTCCTCTTCCTCAGCTCAGCATGGCCTGCTGCGCCCCCGCTGCGGGGGGAGCGGGGAGCCCTCCTCCATCTCCGGTGTGTGCAAGCTCATCATCACTCGAGAATTAAACATCAAAGCCGTTCCCGGGATTTGTGCTCTGATTGCGTCCCCCGGGACTCAGCTCTCCTCCTAAAGCAGCGCTGAACCTTGGCGATCTCCCCGGGGGGTCAGGGGCAGGCCACAGGCAAGGGTGAGGGGCACCCACCCCTTTGCCTCTCCCCCTGCTGTGTCTCCCCACAATTCGGCATGGGCCCCGCGCGCGAGGCGTGCTGCCTCCCGGGGGGCCGTAGCTGGCAGAGCTCAGGCCATGCCCTGCTCCAGCGCCATGCGGGGCGCTGAGCAGGGGGCACCGGTGCTTTCTGCCTGCAGCGCCGGTGCGGAGGGCCGGGCAGCCCATGCCCGCACCCCGGGCAGCGCCTCCGGAGCACCGCGATCAATCCGTCCCCAGACACGCTGCTAGGGAAATGTCACGGAAATGCCACGGCGCGCGGGCTGGCTGCTGGCGCTCCCCGGAGCTGGCAGGGCCGATCGATTTGCTGTCTGAGATCAACGCTGCTGATTTCCTGGTGTGCACCAGGCCCTCCCGCGGGATGGACTGCTTGGGCTCTGAAATGCCACCCAAGGGGCCGTCAGAGCAGTTTGAGCTGTCATCTCACATGACTTTTCCAGTCTCAGCTGCCCTCTCGCCAGCCTGGAGAAGCTTCGCGTGGTGGTGCCTCTTGGCAGCTTGCATGTGTCACCGGGGCTCTCCTGGGGTCTTGAGCAGAAAAAGCCGAGAAAAAGCCAAGCGCAAAGCGTCAGTGAGAGCCCTGCTGCCTGCTGATGCTCCGCTCTTGGCCCCCCTAAGCGCAGCCGGCTTGAACACCCCTTCTTCCCAGCGGGAGCTGCAATGCAGACCTCTGGAGCAGGGTCTGCCGCGGGCAAAGCCCTTTCCCTCGGGTCCATGGCCTTTGTGGGGGCTGGACGGGAGCCACCGCTGAGCCCCTGCTTTGTGCTCCTGAGCAAGGATGTGTGTGGGGCTGCAGTAACTTGGCCCCTTTGCATTTCAGGGCCACCCCAGCCGCCCGCTGCTGGCAGCCTCGCTCCGGCGGACGTCAACGTGGCAGAGAGCATCGATACCAATCTGTTTTCTTCTCTCTTCATCTCCCATCTCTTACTGTCCTGGCAAGGGGACGATGCCCTGGCAGCAACGCGGGGCCGGACTTTCCCAGTCCCTGCAGCCCCATCGCTCGCTGCCAGGGGCTGCCAAGGGTGAAGGGACTGATGCCGCCAAGGGTGAAGAGACTGATGCCTCCTTGATGTCTCTTATTGCCCCATTTCACTTTACAGAGACCTCGGCTGGAAACCTCGAGGGAATGGCTTTTTAACAGGCAGTCAATAGCATTTTATTATGCAGTAACAGCTGCCTGCGTAGAGCCTCGTGGGCTCCAACACAGTGAATCGGGAGGTAGTGTCTTCTGCAAGGATGTGCGAACACAAGGCCGTGGCCACTGCAGGGTGCTGTGTCCGCTCTCCTCTGAGCTCTGACAGCCCCCAGCTCCCTGTCCAGCCCTCGGCCCTGGCTTGCCAGGCACAGGCTACATGTGTGTAAGGGGGTCCCAGGTATCCCCAAGCTCTTGGCTTGCAAAGCTTCAAGGAGACTTGTCTCCTGTGGGAACCAGGCAGGAATAGGCTTGGAAAAGTGGGGAGGCACCTATTTATTAATGCAATTCCTGGGAAATGGAAAGGAGTAATCGCCAGTCTGCGGAGCACCCAAGAGCAAGTCGTTTCTCCATGCTCTATCCCTGCAGGAGAGCGAGTCAGAGAGGCAACAAGTTTGCAAAGGTCTCAGGACAGTGACTCCCTGGGCAGCACAGAGTGTGCAAATGCCAACAGCGAGGTGCAGGCCACCTCCACTTTTTCCTGCCAAGCTTTTCTCCCACTCTAGCGTCCTTTGGACACAGCTCTGAGCACTGCAGAGTATTTTGCAGATAGCTGTCTCCCTTTCTCCTGAGGTAGCCCTAAGCCCCAAAGCCCCAGAGTGGAGCCAGCTGGGCAGCAAGGGTCGGAGGGAGGTGAGACCCTCTTCAGCCCCCTGAGCTTGCAGGGGGGCTTCAGGGGCCTGTGGGGAAATCTGTGGACGCGGGTTGTGTCCCCAGCTCCCCACCCCTCCTTGGCCACTCCATGTTCACCTCTCTGAGATGCTGGAGGCGACCGCTGGTGAGGCCATGGGATCGCGGTGCATGGGGTGGCGATGCCGGGGGTTGCCTTCCCAGGGCCCCCAGGACTGCACACCGGGTGCAGCCGGACTGCAGATCACCCCAAAAAGCTGCATCGGGCACAAGGGACCTCTTTGCTCCAAGGAACGGCCTCCCCATCCCCTGCTCCCTTGGGGCTCAGGCCTCTGGCCACGTGCCCCCACCACCTTCCCGGTGGCTTCTAGGAGGAGTGGAGGGGGGATCCCTGTCTATGAATCCTTCCAAGGGTGCAATATATGTCAACGAGCTCCCCATTGCCGGGACAGCGGTGCTGGGGCAGAGCTTTGCCGGGGGGAAGACAAGTCGGGGCCGGAGCCAATGACGGGGGCAAACTCCCGACGGCTGGAGCAACTAGGCAGCGCTCGGAGCTGCCACTGGGCAGCCGCCGGATCCTGGGGCTGGAGAGGGATTAGGATGGATTTTTGTGCCTTTTGAGCTTGAGACAGCAGCGAGCGACACTGAACCGGGTCGGCCTGAGCTCTGGTTGCCGTCAGGGCTGGGACCCACCGGGGTGGTGTAAATACTGCTCCACGCCACCAACCCCTCGCCAAGCCCAAAAGAGCTGCAAAAGAGCCGTTCCCCCAAAGCCGTCGCCTGTCCTGGGAGATTTACAGCAGCCTCTTTGCAACAGGCAGCTCGCACAAACAGGTGCCAAAAATGCACCGCGCGCTCGCACAATGTCCGCGCCATACCCCAGGGGAAGAAAATCCCCTCCTTTTCCTACCCCCCTCGCCAGTGCCAGTGCCAACCCCGGCGAACGCCCGTCCCTCGCCTGCCACCTCTCCCGCCAGCGCCTCCGCGGGCGCCTGGGGCCTCCGCCACATCCCTCCGAGTGGCTCAGGCCGCTGTCTTCCCCCCGCACTGCCGGACACCGTGAATGATACAGTATCTATGGAGCTTCCAATGAAAAGATTTATCACCTTAGCTTTGGGATTAAAAGGCAATCCATCTACGAGGCCGCCCCAGCCTTGTAAGGCTTTTTTTGCTGTGGTTGTTTGCTACAGGCATTTTTTTTTTCCCCCTCTGTGGAGCCAAACCCAGTTTTACTGCAAGTGCCGTGTATATTTGGAGCGGTGATAGATGGCTGCGGAGAAGGCCAGCAACATCGCCGCTGCCCCTCCTCAAAGGCCAACGCAAGGGTTGTTTTTCGCTCCCTTCGCACAGTGGCGGCGGCGCGGGGGCAATTTGCCCGGCAGGGATTTGCAGAAGCCCTCACATGCCTGGGTGTAAGGCGTACCGGGGGGCTTTGCTCAGCGCGCCGGCGATGGGCAGCTCGGGGTGCCGCTGCCACGGCCTTTCCCTGTGGACCGAGGCTTCGCCCTGGCAGCGGGGAAGCAGGTGAATGCAGACGCAAGGAGGCGGCGGCGATGCGCGTGGTTTGAGCTTTGCAGGCAGACACCAAACACCGTAGCAGAAGTTACCCATGGCTGGGTTTTTAACCCGGTGCAAGCAGCGGGTGCCCTGGAGGGACGCGGTCTGGTTGCAAAGCACTGCCCCATGGTGCAGGAAAGCCACCCGGCTTGGGGCAGGAGCCCTAAATCGGGGCCAAGCGCCAGTGTCCACGGATGCAGAAGCTGCCGGTTGGTGCCTGCAGCGGCCGCTCCAGCAGCGCAGGGTCTGGCCTCCGCTCCCTGCTGCATCCAGAGCGCTACCTGTGCTAATGCCCCCCAAAATGAGTTTGTAGTGAAAACAGATCAAAACCAGAGGCTTGGAAACCACGCTCAGGGCTAGACCCCGGCTGTCCCCGCTGTAACGTTATTACAGTGGCAGACTTTAATTACAGGGGTTTTATTGCCCTTTGTGCTCATCGCAGCAGCCGGGGAGAGTTTGTCTTCTCAGCTCTGGACTATCTAATGCGACACATCGGCGAAAGCTGCCAGAAAGGCAACTGGAGGCTGAACAGATCTTTCTCGTTATCTTTGCTGAGCAGGTAGCGATCGTCTCGCATTAACGTGATGCTGAGAGCAAGTCTGAGACGCCCCTGCCACCCCCGGAGCTTGTGTTGCTGCAGCCCCGGGGCGACCAGCGGGCCAAAACGCCCCTCGCCTGCTCTCACCCAGGGCAGGTCAAGCCCTGAGCACTTGGGTTACTTTAATTCCTTTTAATTTTGCATCCCCTGTGCAGAACAGCTGGGCCTAATTCACCATGGCTGTCACCAGCAAGGAGTCACGTTAACGACAAGATCCGGGCCTCCTTGTTTAAGAGCGATTTGTTCTTCCTGGCATTTTCAGCTGATTTCTGCTCTGCTCAGAGGAAGATCCAGGTCTCCCTCCTGCTCTTCAGTCATCCAGACTAATCCCAGACCCAGCTCCAAGACTCTCCGAGGGGGCCGATTTAAACAACCAGCTTGCACAGATGGAAAAGCAAATGGTTCGAGCTGGGTTTGGTTTCTACTTTTCTCAGGCAGCCCCGGCTTGCAGGCGGCAGTCCATCTGGCAGGAGTGGGAAACACGGCAGCAGCAAACCTTGCGCTGAGGCATCGTCTGCGTGAGCTGGGAGCACCAAGAGTGGCCTGGGAGAGGCACCGGGAGCGGAGGCGTCACCCGACGGGCTGCCTGTGTTGGGGCAAAGGAGGATGTGTTCACGAGGGTGAATTTTTCACACTGGAAATATTCCTGCCGGTTGTGAGTTTGGTGGCTGAATTAAATATACTGGGGGGAAAAAAGAGAGAAAGCATGGTGAATGTTAATGATGTGACTGAAAATCATCCCTTTGCACCCTTTGGGTTGGCTCAGTGCAGAAATCAAACCATTTCAAGGCTTTTTCCCCCGAAAGGGGACCCATGCCTCTCGGCTGACCGTCCCTGTGCAGAGGTACCTGGGAGACGTGATGGAGCATAGCCTTGTTCCAGAAACCACCAGTTTTGCCAGGAAACCACCCTTCCCTGGAGCTCGGGTTCCTCCGACGTGCCGGTGGGGAGCATCTAGCTGGAAGCACCAGCCTTGGGGAGGTCTCTGCTCCGCTCGCTGCCTCACACAGCTCCCCTGCTCTGAAAGTTTAGCATCCACAGCGCGACAGCTCCCGGATCCGCCCTTCCCCGGAGGGACCGGGGCCTGCGGCCGACACCTGGGCAGGGTTTCGCGGCTGGGCTGGGTGCTGCTCTTCCCGCGCTCTCGGTGCCGCCGGTGACTCACCCCACTCCCGAACACTGGTGCGCAGCAAGCCGCAGCAAGGCTTTCGTTTTATTGTTTTATTTTTATTTTTTATTCTTTTTGTTCTATTTTATCTATGTTTTTTTTGTGGGGGGAAGGTGCCAGCTGGACCTTCAGGAGAGAAAATTAAATCCTCCGCAGGAGCAAAGGGGTCAAGCCCGGGAGGCTGCCAGGGAGGAGGAAGAGGGCCGGGAGGCTTCAGGGCGAGGGCAGAGCCGAGGCAGCAGCCAAACCCAGGCCGTCGGTGTTGCGAATTAGTCAGGGATGCGTCCGGGCTGGGAAACAAGATGGAGCAATTCCCTGAGCATCTTCTCTTCCCGAAGAAATGCAGGATGCTTCGGTGTGGGCTCAAAGAGGAGGACGGGGCTCCGCTAGTGGCAGAGGCCAAGGAGCCGCAGGCACCTTCTCCCTTCTCCCTGGAGGTCGGGGGAAGACTTGTTCCCTTGTCTCCTTCTAACCTTTTTTTTTTCCCTTTTTTTTAAAGATGCTTTGAAGAAATATATTTCATAAGTGACTTGATTTCCAGCCGTGAATCAAATCTTTGCAAGAAATGTAACTTCATGAAGCTAAATCAGGCAATAAACAGTGTTAGAAGATCACTTATCCAGCTCAGAAAACTTGATTTTTTTATTTATTACTTTTTTCCCAAGTGACAGTGTACCTAGGGAGCTTGTGAGCCTGCTTTCCTGGATAAGACAAAGTGGCAACTAGGTGTAAATTATATTAATGGACCTTTCATTGGGCAGATGTGACATTATTGGGCTATGGCATGGGACAGAGAAAGTAATGAAGGCAAATGGTGCACAGCCACCAGAGAAACAAATCAAATAAGGGTTTGACAGCATGATCTGTGCTTATATCTGCTCAGAGGAAATCTGCAAGTGCCTTTGGTCTTTGTGCTGGAGGCTGGGAAGAGCCGCTCGGTCCCTGGCCTCCCCTATGGGCAGAGGCCACTGGCCCAGACACGGATGCTCAGATGGGAAGTGCTGCTCGGGGCCTTTTTGGGCCGCTCCGCTGTCCTCAAAGCAGCTGCTGTTAATCTGAGTTCAGGTAAGCCAGGGCTGCCGGGAGGGCAACCCACCGTGGGTGGAGGGGGAAGCTCTCGCTCGTGGGGAGGTGGAAAAAATTCAGCAGAGGGTCTGGTCTGGAGCTGCTGGTCCCCCCTCCTTGCGCCGCTTTGGGACGTCCTCGAGCCATGCGGGGAGATGCGGCTCCACAGCCCCTTGCGGAGCACCGGTAGCAGGAGCATCCCCCAAGGACGATATTGGGGGTTCCCAAGGACAATATTGGGGGTTCTCAATGTCATTGCTCCACTCTAGGGGGAGGCCAGGGCTTGGGAAGGTTGCTGCAAGCGTTGCCAGCTGGCTGGTGCTCTGCCCCGGGGCTGCTCCGGGCTTCGTGTTCGAGCCAAATGCTTCTTCCTGAACCTGAGCAACTTCTCCCAGAAGATATGACGTCAAACCTGGCCATTTTTCGTTCTGAGGAGGTGATGCTCTCCAAGGACACCCTGTCTGGACCAAAGGCTCCCTCCAGCTCTAGGTTCAGGCCAGGAAGGGGCTGTGGGTCCATCCACCTGTGCCAGGGACCTGGACCGCCGGACTCTCTCCTTGGCTCCTGCATTACCCTGACGACTTCCCATCTGTAAAACAGGCCCGGTCATGCCACTCCGGTTGCTAACAGCACCCCGGCTCAGGCAGATGCTGGGGGTCCAGCTGCCCCGTCCTCCCGCAGCCCGGCCATCGCAGCCAGGAGGGTTTCCCCGGTTCTCAGCAGGGATTGCTGGCTTGCGGATTGCTTCAGGTCCTGCCGGTCACCAGGGCACTGACTCCAGTCCGAACGCTTTTCGCTGCGAGCTCTCATCCCACTAACTGTGCCGTTCCTCCAGAGCTGCTCGTGCCCCTTTCTTGCCATGTTATAAGTGATTATTAATGCATTAGTGTTGGGCTGCTGAACCATAATGTCTTTATAGTCAATAGCACTAAGCATTTAATTACCCAGCGGGATGAATCGATGTGGTGCTTTGTTTGCTCTACAATTAAAAATGAGCAGCAGAGATGCAGTATAATTTTCAGCCTGCTTTAAACTTCCCACGTCACCTCGTGCTCTGGGAGATGAGCTGACAGTCTGCGACGGACAGGAAGGAAAGGGCTCTTCCCAGGGAAAGCCTGGTCCTCTCTCCTGCAGGCTGCCGGAGTCGTGGTAACATGCTCACCTGGCTCAGTGGGGCACCGCTGCGGTGCTCAGGACCAGGTTGCAAGTCTGACGACACTGTTATCAGCAAAAATGTTGTTCAGGGTCTTTTTTTAAGCTGCTGAAACCAGAAAGAAGTTTGAAAGCAGAGCTTTTAACTTGAGCCCTGCTGGTGGGAATTTCCATGACGAGAGCTGATAAATGAAACTGTCTGAAATGGTTGGGATGAGGCACAAAAAAACCAAGAGCCAGCCCAAGGCTGGGAAAGTACTTTCAGCCCTTATTTTTAACCTCCTCTTGACTCCCTGTGACACAGAGCTTGCTGCAGAGGGGGTGGCCGGGGCAGACGCGGGTGCAAGGCGGGGGGGCCAAGCCTGCGTGGCGCCGTGTGGGCAATTCCCAAGGCCGGACGCTCCCCGGGCTGGCGGGCGTCTGTGTGGGGCGAGCTCGCTCGAAGCCAGCCCGGGTCGCTTGAGCCCTGAAAGCACAGCCGAGTGCAGACCGACCCTTCCCGAAAAGCCGGCCCACTGGAAGGCGCCGGGCTGGGAGCAGGCAGAGCTGGCTGCACACTGGCAGGTCCGCAGCTCGGTTTCTGTAAAATGGGCGCAGCAGCCTTTCTCTCCCATCAGGGCAGCTGTCGAAGCGACGCAAGCATGAGCTTTCTGAAGTGGGGGCTGCCGAACCGTGGGTGCTCAGAGCATCGCCAGGTCCCAGCTGCTCCCACCTGGGGCCTTTCAGCCCAAACACCGAAGCCCTTGGGGCCACCCATCCCCTTGTTCTGTGTCCCTTGGAAAACTGTGGAAAGCGGTTCAGCACCTGGTTACCACAGACCTCATGCACGTCTCGCGGATGGGGCTTTGCAGGCAACTTTTACCAGGGCGGCTTCCAAGGAAAATGGAAGAGATAAGGAAGCTGTTCCCATCACGGGCTGTTACGTAGCTTGGTTTCGACATGGCTCTGCTGCCAAAGCAGCTTTGCTGGCTGGGACCTGCCGCTTCCCCCAGCAGAGAAATGCCAGGGGACCCAATTGGCGGAGTCCTCCTCCCTGGCAGCCTCCCGAGCCAGGGCTGAGCTCTCCCGAAGCCTCCCCGCTTGGATGCAAATGCAAAAATGGGGGCAATGGAGGGGAACTCCAGCTTTTCCGCCTTGGGACTCAACAACGATTTGGTTTTTAGTCTGAGAAGGAAAGAAAAAAAACCCTAATTTGAGGCCGAGTCGCTCGGAGACGCTCCAAGCGGAGCGTCTGCCGGCTGCTGGCCCCGCGCCCAGGAGCTGGCGTGAAAATGGAAATAGCCAAATACAAGTCCACGAGCGGCGGAAGCTTCCAGCAGGGAAAACGTGAGCGATCAAAGGCAAAGCCACTGGTCACCGCACTGCGGGCCTTTGCCAAAGGGCAGGTTTGCTGCGAGACGGACAGCTCGCAGATGTTTTACTCCAAAATGGGCCCCCATCCCAGTCAAAGCGGACTCAAAATCGTCAATATCCAGCCTGGGGAGCGGCTGTGGGGTTTTGCAGCTGGTGTTCGTGTTTTGGAGCTGCTCTATGCTCCTGTGGGGCGGGAGGTGTGCACGGGACGGAGCGGGACGTGGTCCCTGAGGAGCGTGGGCTTTCTGGGCAAACCGTGCTCGGGCTCTGGAGAGCTGCGTGTTTCATGCAGCTCGTCTCCTGGAGGCAGCCGTTGCAAGCAACGGGGGAGCTTGGCTGGGTTTCTCAACACAAGCAGTTCTCGAGATGCAGACCCACCAGGGACCTGCGGTTCACCTGGCTCCTGTTCCCTGTCGCCCAGTCCGGAGGGTGAGCATGATGCCTGGAAATGCAGGACTGGGATCAGCAGGCTGAAGAGCTGCCTGCAACATTCCCACAGGTTGCTTTCCCCTTGGATTATAAAAGCATTTGCACATCCAGACTCCTTCCCTGTTTCCAGCTCATGGATTTTCTCTGCACTATCAGAGGGAGGAGGAAGCTCCCAAGCTCCCCTCCCTCCATCCTAATAGTCCCAAGCTTTTTTATCCTCATTTCTCTTATTTATCTCACGGCTCACATAACATTTCTGGTTTTCAGACTTGTTTCTCTCCCTTGCAGTGTATTTTCCCGGCCCCTCCATCCCCGCTGGTCCCCTCTCACCCTGGCAGCGGGCACCTGGGGGCCCAGCCACGTCCCGGGCGCCCCCTCCACCCAGCAGGATGGGACCGGAGGCGGGGGCCCCTCCCTGCTTTCACCCCCTTCAGCAGTGCTGCAATGGGGAGCAATCCTGCCTCGCTCCACAGGCGAGATGCTGTTGCACCAGGCACAGGTGTCAAGCAGGGCTTAGACCTGGGATGGAGACATCTGCTTTTTTTAGGATTCCTTCAGAAGAAGGCGACCTTGCTGCAGACTCATGTTTGCAGCAGCATGGGTGGAGGTCGGTGTGGACCGGGGCAGGGGGGTCTTTGGTCCTTGGTGGCCTTTAGGCAGCAGATGCTCCCACAAGCCACAGGTAAAACTTCTCCTCTCCCACCTGCTGCTTTATCCGGTGGGTACCAAGCCCAGGGCTCACACCAGGCCTTCCTCCGTGTCCCGCGATTCACTGGGAGAGACGCAGCACGTGGGGCACGACATCCCGCTCGGCTGCACCCCGGAGAAGGGCTCTGGGGAGCCCGGAGGGAGCAGGGCAGCCCCGCGGTCCCCGCTGGGGACGGCAGACGCGGCCTTTTGTCACCATCTAGTGGAAACGCCCGGCCGCAGCCAGGCATGGAGGGAGCAGGACATTTGGGGACACTGCCCCAGGGGTGTCCTGTGGGCACCGACCTTGCCCTGCTCAGGCTGCAGGGTTAGCCCAACGCGCACCAGCACCCGTCTTTTCCCTGCACCCGCTATTTGCACGTACTACAAGCCCAGCCCAGCAGCAGAGCCCTTTCCCGGCTGTTTTCTGTCCCTCTGGCCTGGCCGGGGGTCCCCAGACAGCCTGGGGCTGCAGGACCTGGCTCCGGGGTGCCGCGTCTGCCCTGCTCTCCCAGGGCCCTGGATGTCTGCAGCCGTACGAGATGTCCCACTGCTCCCGGGGACAAGTCCCTGCCATGCCATGAACCAGGTATCCTGGGAAAAGCCCCTCCTGTGATCTCCCCCAAATCCCCATCCATTAAACATGTTAAATTGCCTTTAACAGTGGAACTAGACCAAAGCTCCCAAGGTTCAGAGATGCTATAGCAACGGGGAGTCGTGAAAGCACCTAAAATATATTTACTCCCCAAACTGAGCTGTTAATCCTGCTGTTTTGGCCAAATTCCCTGTACTCATGCTGCATCCTTTGGCCTTGAAACTTGTGGCTGTGGCTGCAGAGGAGCAGGTCTATGCCGTACCGCCGGGGAAGCCTCGCGCTGCGTCATGTCCTCAGTGAGGGCCTGGCCTAGGCAGCGGCTGGCCGGCACGAACTGCCATCCCAGCGTGTCCAACCTGTGCTCCATGTGTAGGACATGGGGAAAAACCCTGGCCTTGTGGTCCCCTGGGCGCCTCTCCCCCCACACTGTCCCCTGGCCCTTGCAGCCACCGCAGCAGCGGGCAGCACAGGGCCGTACCCCAAACCCTGACCTGCCCACAGCACCCAGGTTAACGCTCATTCCCCCAAACACAGGGTCCTGCTGCAGCCCCCGTGCCGCCTGCGCTGGGGCCAACCTGCCAATACCAGGGCAGGCGCTTGCTGCGATGACCCGTGCAAACCCTGCACAGCCACGCTAGGACTCAGCACCGCCGGCTGCAGGGCAGGAGGGTCCGGGAGACGGGCAGCGCTGCAAGGGGGTCCAATCCTGCCACCTCCTTTCCTGCATCGCCTTAGGATAAGCCGTAAGACTGTGCATTGCCGAGCCTGTCACTGGCACATTATTAAACACCCACGGTGCCCCACGGCTGTCCTTTCCCATGAGAAACCAGCCCTTCTGCAGCGACGCGGAGAGGAGCCGTTGGGGCGGCCGAGGAGGCAGGTACACAGGCCTCCCTCACTGCGCATCCCTCGTTTGCAAGCGGCGCTGAGCACCCCTGGGGCGGCCCCTCAGCGCCAGCAGGGCCCGCAGGACTGCAGCCACACAGAGCCTGGGTTTTTTTCCTTGGGGCTCTTTCGTTCCCCACATTAGGGGCTTCTCCCAGGCAGGTGCTGGGAAGGGCAAAAGTGCTGGCACAGTCGGGGCCAGGAGGCCCCGGCATCTTACCCAGTTTGACATGGCAGTGGATATGAGGCAGGCAGGAGGCCAGAGCAATGGAGGCCACTCAGACACCTGGCAGGGGGACAAGTTGTGTCAGGCAGGATGTGAAGCAGCACTGCATCATGGCCAGCACCTCAGCAGGGTAAACGGGGCGGGGGGGGCATTTACACTGTGAACTCTGTAGCCACTGGGGTAAAATCCTGTGGGAGGAGGGCAGGGAGGGCAGCTCGGTCTTCTTGCATCACGCATTAGGCAAGTGCAATCTGCTTTCTGCGGTGCCAGTAGCACTGCTGTCAGCAGGCGTGCTGCCGAACTGCCATGTAACTGCGGCAGCTGCAGGCCACTGGCCGTGTCAGGTGTAATCCCGGTATCTGCAAACCTCCAAGCTCTTGGGCTTTTTCAACTCAAGGGACTTTCAAGTTACCTAGCAGCTGAAGGTGAGAGCCTGGGTATGCACTGAGAATCAAGAAACTGGGGGAGGGAAGGCAGGAGGGAAAGGAGCGAGCAGGGGAGAAGCGGAGAGGAAAGAAAGGGGCAGAGACTGCGGAAGAACCCCCCCCCCCCCCCAACCCGGTGCGAACTTCTACCCTCCGCAGAAAAGGCAAAAGCCGTTTTCAGGCTGAGTTTTACGCCTGAGCTGATCTTTAGCAGGGCCGGGCTGCTCGGAACAGCCGCGCCTACACGTTCCCATCTGCTCTCCCGGCTCGGGACCCCCCCCGGCCCCGGGACCCCCCCGGCCCCGGGACCTCCCGGCCAACCCGGACCCCCCACCCCAGCCTGGCCCCACCACGTGGCCGTCCGACCGCCACGTGCTCTCCCCTGGCCCCGGCCACGCCCACCCGCCGCTAAGCCCCGCCGCCCAATCAGAGCGCAGGCGCCGAGCTGCCTCCCTCTCATTGGCTGCGTCGCTTTCTCGCGGGCGGGCTGGGTGCTCTGCTCGCTCCCCCCTCCCGCAGCGCACACACGCTCTCTTGCCGCCGGCTGTAACGCTCTCTCCCGTTGGCTGATCGCAAAGCGCCAGCGATTGGCGGAGGGGCTCGAGGGGAGGAGGCGGCGATTGGCCGGGCGGGCCTGCGCGCGAGGCGATTGGCCGAGGCGGGGGCGGAGGGGGCGGGGCGAGGCGGAGGGCTAGGCAAGCGAACGGAAGGGGCCTGTGCTCGCTCTTTCGTTTCAGTCCCCGGTTCGGTCGCCAGTGTCTCGCGGCCGCTCCCGCATTCCATCCGGGGCCCTCTTCGCTCCCCCTCCTGCCACCCTCGCCGGACGCGGCCTTTCCCCCGAAGGCAGCTCGGTCGCCGCCCTTGCGTCGCCAGGCCCCGCCGCCATCATGGTGAAGATCGCCAAGGTGAGGGCGCCAGGCAGGGCCGCGCTAGGCCGCGCGGCGGGGCGGCGGCGCGCGGCGGCGGCGGGGGGGGCGCGGGCGGTGCGGGGGGGATGGATGGGGGGTAGGCCGCCCTCCCGCCGCCGCCGCCTTCTCCCGCCGCGCGGTCCGCGGCGGTTTCTAGGCCGCCCCTCCTTCTCCGTTAACATGGCGGCGGGAGGAGGGGCGCGTTCGAAAGGAGCGGTTTCAAGCTCCCCCCCTTATCCCTCCATGTTGCCGCGCGCGAGGGCCCGGTCGTGCGCCGCGGTGTGAGGGGGGGTGGGGGCGCTCCGGGGCCCGCGCGCTGCGGTGAGGGGCGGCGGGGGGGGGGGCGGGGAGCGTGGCTTGGCGCGCGCTGCTGCGTGCGCGCGCGCAGGGCGGGGGGGGGGGGTTACGCCGCCGCGCGGCCACGTGGTGCACTGGGGAGAGTGAGCACGTGGGAACGCGGGGCGCCCGCGCCCGGCCCGGGAGTGCCCGCGGCGGGGGCATCCCCGGCCCGGCCCCGCGCGGCGGGGAGCCACGTGGTCGGGACATCTGCCAGCCCGTGCGGTCGCCGGCAGGTAGATGGAGTACCTCGGACGGGATATCTGCTTTTAACCCTCTGCCGAGGGAATGCACGCCTCTAAATGCCTCCCCGTTTCTTTCAGACTCCCAAGAATCAGATCAAACAGAAAAAAATGGCTCCTCCCCCCAAGAAGGTGGAGGAAAGTGAGGAAGAAGAGTCCTCTGAACTAGAGGAAAGCAGTGGAGAAGAGGTGATGAATCTAGAACACAACTGAATGGGTCTGTGGGTCCCAAAGCATTGCAAAGTTTGGGGAGGTACATTATAGGAGGAACAGAACCATTCCTAATCAGCAGCCAGTATATATCTATTAACTGTAGCTGAAGAATAAACAGGATTTTATATGAAGAAAGCAATAAGGGAAAAGTAGTTTAACTGATTAGTCTGTGTACTTCCAGAGTTTGAACAGACTACTTGGGTCTTGCGGCTGTTTCTAGTACTGATGAGCAAGTGGATGATAAATAATCAGACTTCGAAGGACCTCAGCAGTTCTACTCTTGTTTCCCATTTTATACCACAACTAAAGATATGTGCTCATTTTTCTAACAAGTCACTTAACCACCCACAAATAATATACAAGGCTAAAAATTTGAGGCTGCAGGATGCTACTGAAGAAATCATAGGTGTTGCTTCAGTAGCAGGAAATTCAGAAATGCTTGGCTGTTCCAGAAGTTGTCAAAGGCCTGACAGAACTGCTTTAGAGCTTTACCAAACTAATGATAGTTTAACAGCAACTAAATAAGTCCGTTAGAAGGATACTTGCTAGATTGCAGTTTCCACTTATTTGTAAGGCTGCAATGTTGGAAGTAGTAATGCCAAGGCATAAATGTAGAGATGCACAGAAAAAGCACAGGATTCCAGAGAAAGCAAGTATTTGATTTATCGGGTGTGCAGAGGTAGCCACTTGTTTGTTGCATCTCCTAAAGTGCCACCTTCCTGTGAGTGTGGCTGCATAGTTCTCATCAACTGTCAAGGCATAGTGTCACTGCAGTGTTGTGTTTGTCAAGTCCGAAATTCCTTTAAAGGAGCTGCATAAGAGTCATGTGCTCACTTAATGTCTCTTTCAGATGGTTCCTCAGAAGAAACAACAAAAGGCAGCAGTTACACCAGCCAAGAAGGCTGCTACCCCTGCTAAGAAGGCTGCTACGCCTGCAAAAAAGGCAGTTACACCAGCCAAGAAGGCTGTAGCTACTCCAGCTAAGAAGGCTGTTGCTCCATCACCTAAAAAGGCTGCTGTCCTCACCAAAGGAGCGAAAAATGGAAAGAATGCCAAGAAGGAAGAGAGTGAGGAAGAAGATGAAGATGATGATGAGGATGAGGAAGACGACGAGGATGAGGAGGATGAGGAAGATGACTCCGGTAAGCTACTTTTGGAGTATGTGTCCATCTTAAAGTTGACTAAAGTTGGTTCAACCCAGTGGCTGGATTTGAATGCCTTTAAAGTTGACAGTTCAGCATATTTTAATGCTTGAGAAAGTATTTTGTTAGTGAAAGGTAGTAAGCAAGGAAAGGTGAGGAGTTAGTGAGGTTTGCAGGAGAACTTCTTGGACTGTGCCTGCGTTGTGCACAGTGTGAAGCGTGTTCTAGTTTCCTGATTGTTCTCTGAACTTTGCCAAAATCCAGTGAAACAGAGTACTTGACTGAGTTTGAAGGTTGAGTGCTCTGGGTGAACACTTGCTGTGCTTTGTTGCAGATGAGGAAGAGGAGGCAGCAGTACCTGTGAAGCCTGCAGCCAAAAAGCCTGCAGCTGTACCAGCCAAAAAACTTGCAGCTGTGCCAGCAAAGCAAGAATCTGAGGAAGAGGAGGATGAAGAGGATGATGATGAGGAAGATGATGGTATGTGGTCCACAAGGATTGAGAAAAGCTTGGTCTAACTCTTAGAAAATGCAATTTTTAGAAGACAGGAAATTGATAAATGCTTACAGGGAGCTCTAAGGAGGTAACTTAAGAGATTAATTACAGTGATGAATATATATATATATATATCTGTCTATGTTTACTAGTGCCCATCAGATATGGCTGAATGTATTCATTTTCCTATTACTAATAAAACTTGCTCTTTATTCTTAGTGAACAGGTACTGTCGTTAAGGCAGTAAAACTTGGGGGAGGGGCAGCTTGTAAGCACTGTAAAGGTATAAAAATGCTTTTTTGAGATCATGTAAATTTACGCAGACATGCAGAACTCTCTTATTTCACATGAAGGGGTTTTTTTTGATTTTTTTTTTTTTTTTTTTTTTTTAAGAAGTGGTTTAGTCATGAACACACTTCAAGTTTTGTGCTGAACTCATTTCAGAGTCTGAAGATGAGGCCATGGACACAACACCTGTTCAAGTAAAGAAACCTACTCCAGTAAAGGCTACACCAGCTAAAGCCAAGGCAGAGTCTGAAGATGAGGATGAAGAAGATGACGAGGAAGATGAAGATGAAGAGGATGATGATGAAGATGAGGAGGACGAGGAGGAAAGTGAGGATGAAAGTGAGTTTAAATGGTTTGGTGAACATAGCTGTCCATAATAATGGGAAGTATCTCTGAACAAAGCTCTTGTCTGGCTGTGGTCTTTTGGAGTGCAAGGTAATGAGCAGTTGCCATAATGACACAAGAAGGTCTTGTGTATGATCTGCATAAAGATACTCATGTGCTGATCCACCATAGGAGAAGCTGTTTCATTTTTTTCTTGTTTTTTTAATGAAGTGTTCTTTTATTTGTTATCCATCACAGAACCTGTGAAGGAAGCACCTGGAAAGAGGAAGAAAGAAATGGCCAATAAAAGTGCACCAGAGGCCAAGAAAAAAAAAACAGAAGGTAGGCTGGTGTGGTGTCATCAAATGGTGTTCACAGCATTTGCAAATTTTTAGAGAGATTGGGGGATCTTCATTTAATATTGGGCTACTGGGTGAGAAGAGACACAGTAAGTGAAAGGATTAGATGTTCAGTGTGTGTTTTGTCAGCACAAGTGATGACTATAAGGGACTTAATACTGAAGCATGATGTCATTTTAAGCAGAAACTGATGTGCTAAAGTTGTCCACAATCAGTTTCCAATTCATCTAGTTGCCCTAAAGAAAAACTCAACTAAAAAATGTTTTTTTGAAGGGCCTACTTCAGCTTTCTCGCTCTTCATGAGAAATTTGACACCGACCAAGGAGTATGAAGAACTGAGGACTGCTATCAAGGAGTTTTTTGGCAAGAAGAATCTCCAAGTTACGGAAGTTAGAATTGGTTCTTCCAAGTAAGTTCTGTGAAATGCTGGGATGCTTGCTTGATACTGTATGGAAGCTGGAAGAAGTGCAGGACGTGTGCAGTATTGATAGGGTATGACATTTGCCTAGCCAGCAGCTGCTTCAGACCGTGCATAGCAAAAAAAGAAAGCTGCCACCTAAGTACAGAGCTGTTGTGTTCTGTACTACTGCTTTGGTTTTCTGGGGCATTTAGCGTTTATTTTATTAGCACTTTAATTTGACCAGCCCCCTTCTGCTTCTGGGTTTCTTTGTATGTGTTCTCTGATACTAGAGTGGGTCAGACTGGATAATAAAGATACTCTTCTTTCAGGCGATTTGGCTATGTAGACTTTTCATCTGCTGAAGATCTGGATAAAGCTCTTCAACTGAATGGAAAGAAGCTCATGGGTTTGGAAATCAAACTGGAAAAAGCAAAGAGCAAGGAAAGCCTTAAAGAAAATAAGAAAGGTACAGCGCACAACTCTGAATACATGTGGGCATTAAAGAAAGAAGCTGTAATAACCATAGGTGATAACACTTAGCTTAGAGTATGCCCATGGTATTACTGATGGCCACTATGTTACCCTTCTAAAGCAGATCTCACTGGTTTGGGCTCTCTATCATAAGCAGTTTCTCAGCAGTTTCTCTGTATGCTAACACACAGATATACAAGCTCTGACTGGAACGTCTGGAAACTTACTTTTAAGAAATATGCGTACTAGAGGTGTGAGAAAAATGTGGCTCTGTCCTTGGCTTTAGGACCTGCATTCTGGCTTGATGCTCTTCAGAGAAAGAAGTGTAATGGTAGCTTATTCGCTTGTTATAATAACTGCCTTTTCTGCTTCTGAAATGCAAACTTACCCTGTGTTTTTCTGCTGGATGAATTCACTCTGGTGTTCTTGATAAGCTGGCAGTATATGAGCGAGGATTTTAGCTAAATGGTAATGTGAAAGTAACTGCTTATTTTCCTTTGTAGAGAGAGATGCTAGAACACTTTTTGTGAAGAATCTGCCCTACCGTTTAACTGAAGATGAGATGAAAAATGTGTTTGAAAACGCAATAGAAGTCAGACTGGTATTTAGCAAGGAGGGGGCCAGCAAAGGGTACGTAGCTGAGAGAACTGCTGGCTGCTTGCTGTTTCTGAAACACTTAATACATTTTGATACATTGATGTGTCCTTTAGCTGTCTCGGGAAATCTGCTGGATTAGGTGTGCTGAAAATGCCAATTCAAAGCACTCTTTCACATCCCCCTGTTCATAAACGGTCCTTCCTAAAAGGAGTCATTTGCTTATGTTTCTTCCTGTGCTCTAGGATGGCCTATGTTGAATTTAAAACGGAAGCTGAGGCAGACAAAGCTTTGGAGGAGAAGCAAGGCACAGAGATTGATGGTCGTGCCATGGTCATTGACTACACTGGTGAGAAGAGCCAACAAGAAAGTCAGAAAGGTACTTTTCCATATCAGTAATGTGCATGCAGGTGGCACCTGGATTTAATTCCACTCAGTTTTAGAAGTTTGATAGGGATAGAACTGCTTGAAGCATTGCAGGAAAACTGTAAGGTAGCAGTGAGGCACCTTTTACCTGACTTGTACTCTGGTTCCCATGCATTTTGTATCTGTGCTGCATGTTTCAGTCGGAGGAAGATAACAACTAGTCCAGTTGACTAAACCAGTACTATGTTTAGCCTTCTGTGCCCACAAGTGAGGTGAGGAGGGGCAACAGTTATTTTCACTCTAGGGAGCATCTTCTGTAGTGAAAGAGAGACCTGCTCTGCTCCAGACTTGCACTTCTAATACTGAGTTTTCTTCATAGGAGGAGGAGAGAGGGAGGCAAAGACCCTAATTGTGAACAACCTCTCCTACTCTGCCTCAGAAGAGACTCTTCAAGAACTGTTTAAAAAAGCTACTGCTATCAGGATGCCACAGAACAACCAGGGCAGGCCTAAAGGGTATGTTCTGCATCTGTACCAACTCTTTCCATTGGCATTGTGAATGACTTCCAGTGATCTGCTGTGCTCCCAGTCTAACTGAAATCTTCCTCTCCAAATAGGTATGCATTTGTAGAATTTCCCACAGCTGAGGATGCCAAAGAGGCTTTAAATTCCTGTAACAATACAGAAATTGAAGGCAGAGCAATCAGATTGGAATTCAGTTCACCAGCATGGCAGAAAGGGAACATGAACGCAAGAGGAGGTTTTAATCGTAAGTCTTTTCCCCATTTGATGACTTGGTCTTGAGACAGCTGTGATGGGCATAATCCATGCAAACATAGGTTGGCTTAAAAAAAGCAGAGGGGGCATGCCTAGGAAGTGGAAGACTTGCTTTATAAATGTTAGTGCTGGATATGATGATTGATTATCTGAAATGCTGATGAAACTATTTCCAAAGTCCTCTAGATAGTCAAGTGCTGATCCAGCAGAGGTTGTGTGGTTTTTGTGGGTGTTTTTTTTTTGTTTTTTTTTTTGTTGTTTTTTTTTGTCCTCTTAGTGTCTGTATTCATGAGATACAAGCATCTATTTAAAAAAACCTGGGAATTATTTTGACAGTACCAAGTTGGGCTGTGGACGTATTTTTTAAATAAGATTCTAGCTGCAGTCCCCCAAAAGTTTGAAGACTACTTTGGATGCTCAGCTGTTCTGGGCTGCCTTTAAAAAAACAAACCAAACCTCTTAACTGATTCCTAGAACAACTTATAGTGGTGTTACGCAAAATGTTAATAAGTGATCAATAGGTGCTTTGCTCAGGCTTGCAATTCTCTAAATGGATTCCTTTTCCACAGAACAAAGCAAAACATTGTTTGTCAGAGGCCTTTCTGAGGACACAACAGAGGAGACGCTAAGAGAGTCATTTGAAGGCTCTATAAGTGCTAGAATAGTCACGGATAGAGACACTGGATCATCCAAAGGGTATGTTAAACCTGGGATTCTTTCAGTTATTTCAGAAAGATAACTCATTTTAACTAATTGATGTAGTCCAGGGTGTCTCTAATGTTTATAGAGGTGCTTCTCTGAAACCAGTAAATTGCATGGAAAATGGAGAACAAGCTTAAAGCTTGGATTCAGTTAGTAGTAGATAGTATTGTGTTCTCTTCTCAATGAGCTCCTTCCTGCCCACAAATCCATGGCAGCCTATGGATTCGCACGAGAAGAATATTAACTGTTCAGTATTGGCAAACTCACACTATGGTGCTCCATCGATTGTGATTTAGCCAGTGCTGTTCAACAAGTAACGTTCCTGATCACTGATGTGGTGATTGCAGAATTGCAGGGGTGTTACCTAAGATCACCTACAGGTACTTGACAGTAATCTCTTACATACAGTTTGTAGATCCTTTGGAGGCTGACTGTCTCTCTTGTCCCACCGCCTAGGTTTGGATTTGTGGACTTCAGCTCCCCAGAAGATGCCAAAGCAGCTAAAGAAGCCATGGAGGATGGAGAGATAGATGGAAACAAAGTGACCCTTGATTTCGCCAAGCCAAAGGGCGAATTTCAACGTGGCGGTGGCTTTGGCGGTGGCTTTGGTGGCGGATTTGGTGGTCGTGGTGGCAGAGGAGGCAGAGGAGGAAGAGGTGGATTTGGTGGCAGAGGTGGTGGCAGAGGATTTGGAGGTAAGAACATACAAAAGCCTTCTGTTCCAATGGATATGATGAGGCTTGAGTCATGCTTGAGAATATGTTGGTGTGTTGCCAGAGCACTTGACATGAATTTATTTTTCATCCTGTGCCAGAGAGGGTTTGGAAGGGGTAGTGGCATCTATTTAGGGATAATATGTAACTCTGCTTCTTCACCTGATTTTCCTTCTAGGTAGAGGAGGTGGCTTCCGAGGAGGCAGAGGAGGAGGTGGAGATCACAAGCCGCAAGGGAAGAAGATAAAGTTTGAATAAACTCTTCTCCCTTTCCTTCCCCTTCTGCTCTCTGAGACTATCTGAAAGGACTCCGGGGGTTTTTATTCTCCTTTTATCTTGGCGGAGCCTTCGGAGGACATTCCAAGATGCGAAGCAGTACTGTGAGCCGCTTGGAAGAAACAATTTTCATTTCAAGGAAGAGACGGCAAGCCATTTTGACTGCTTGCCTATTAAAACGAACTTTTTAAAAGAAACGAGTGGTAGATGTGTGGGAATTTACCCCGTGTCTGTGAGTTGTCTTGAATTTATAATGTTTTACCCATGTACAAAAATATTTTTTTTCCTATAAACTTCTGTAGCATTTTTTTGCTGTAAAAATGCAGAATGTTTTATCATTTGTGCTTCAGCACCCTGTCTTGGACAGATTAAAGGACCTAAACTGGTTTGTGTTACTTCTGCGACGCTAAACAAAATAGGGCTGTGAGCGTTGGTCTGTCTGAGTCTTTTATCTTCTCTCTCTCTTCAACGTCTTTAACTTTGCAGGCAGCCTACCTGTGCTAGGCTTACAGTGCTTGAACTTGCACTTGGTGGGAGGAGGTATGGAAATACTAGGGAAGGGGGTAAGCCTCTTGGCAGCAACCTGTGCCATGGCCTTAGGTACCCAGTCTCTTGGAATTGTGAAGAGAAAGTGCTGCTATCCTCTTGCCCCTAAAGATGTACGTAAAGATGTATTTTTTTTCTTAAAAGAGTAATTTCTCATGCAAGTCTGTTACACCTTCTCTGAGGGCTTTAGCTCTTTTCATTAATCTCAAAGCTAGCACTAGTCTTGATTTCCATTGAGTGCCTAACAAACACCTTTGTCCCTAAAACCATGTCAAATTGGCCGGTGAAGAGGGTAACTGTGCTGTCTGGCACTCCTTTATCAGACCTTGGATGTGGTGATGAAGTCGAAGGCTCCAGAGGCTTCTCAGGGCTGTTTACTGGCCTGGTCTCCTGTGACTGGGCAGGCGTTCTGCTGTAGCAGCTGTTACAGGGCAATACCACTCTCCTCGACTGACTGCAGCATCTGGCTGCAGAAAAATGTGCTGTTTTGGTTAAACTAGGCAGTGTTGGATGCCACATTGCAGTTTCCCTCTGCACAGGTACCTGCAAGCTGGAATGTTGGCTGAATTCCTGCATGATTGAAAGCCCTTCTCTGAGAGCCTGTGCTGCTGCCCAGGAGTTGCAGGCTCTTGCCCTCACATGGCTTGACACCTGCCATGCTGGGTTGCTTGCCAGGTAGTCGATGATGACCCTAAGCCTCAGCTCTGATTGTTATTACAGTGTGACCCCCCCCAACCTGGCTGCCTGTTGTAGCAGCACTGGGAGGAGGTAGTGTTCTTGCCAACAGGCACTGGTAAGAACAGGGCCAGGCAGGGGTCCTGTTGCAGCCTGCAAAGTGCTGGTGCAGCTGGGGTCTCCCTTTCTTCCTGAATCCCAAAATAGAGCCTCTGGGGGCAGGGGGGGAAGGATTCCTTGCAGTGCTGGTGAAGCAAGATGGGCTACCCTTGCTCCTGTGTTTGAAACTGCACCTTCCTGTCTGTCGTAGAAAACCTGAGCGTGTGCTACTTGCTCTTGCTCATGTTAAGTAGTGGGAAGGTGTGAAAAGGGCAGTTGGCTCTGAGGCTGTCCTGCACGGGGTGGGGGGAGAAAAACTTGTGGATGAAAGCGGGGAGGGAATGCTCGCTCCTGCCTGCGCCGCTACCCTTTGAGAGCCCAAGAGGGGGTTGCACGCTGGAAAACTCTTCTTTCTCGCCGTTGCGTGACTAAAAAGCTCCCTTCTCGCAAGCCATTTGGGCATCAGCCATTTTAGAGCCTGCGCCGCGGCCCCGGCGGCAAATGGTCGGAGCGCGGCGGGCGCAGCGGGGCGCTAGGTGGCAGCACCCGCCCGGGCCCCGGGGGTCCCCGCCGGGCCGCTGCGCTGCTGCGGGGGCAACGCGAGGCACGGAGCGGGCCCGGCCCCGCAAGGCTGCGCCGAGGGCGCTGCGTTGCTTAAAAGCCCCGAGATGGGGCGAGTGAACGTATTTGCCCCTAGATTTTGGGGTTGCGTGTCCTGGCGGGGAGCCGGGCTGCTCCTGACGGTGCCGGGCTCCGGGGAGGGTGGGTTTAGGGCACAGCAACCGGAGATGGAGAGAAAGGGCGCTCTGCCTCGGTGCCTGCTGCATCTCACGCTGCTGGGCTGGGTGCTGGGGTTGCAGCCCACGGGGTCCCGACAGTGCTCCCCTGCCCGGCACTGCCTACCTGCGGCCTCCCCGAGCCCACGCGTGGCTTCACGCACCCTCCCGGCTGACACTGCTGCTCCTGCCACTGCTGCGGCGAGTTTGGGAGTGCTGAGACAGGCTGGACGGGGGCTTGGTGTGACCCTGGCGCAGGCTCGAGGAGCCCCTGGGCAGGGGCCTGGCCACGGCGGGGGCTGCTGGCTCATCATGCAGCCCACTCTGGGCTGCCCGTCCCCAGCCCTTTGCCACGCAGAAGGCACAGGCAGGGTTTGCTCCTGGGGGACAGCCCACCCTTTAGGGGCTCTCCCTGCCCCCATGTGCTCCACAGGGGCTGCAGCTTGCTGCGTGGGGCAGCCCAGAAAGCTGCTCCTCTTCTCCGGGTTCAGCGATCCCGGGCTGCGAGGCTTGAGGGCTCCTGCATGGCTCTTGCTCCCTGTCCCCCATCCAAACCCAGAGCGGCACAGTTTGTCCCTGCTGCTGCTGCTGGGGCAGTGCCGTGGGCACAGCCTCCCACAGGGACACGGCTGGGGGGTGCCGAAACCAGCCAAGGCAGCTCTGCAGCTGGAGGTCAAGGCAGGGAGCTGCTCCGCGGGGCGCTGGGGGGGGTTTGAGCTTTACCTGGGTCCAGAACGGAGCCGGCAGAGCACATGGAAGACAAATATATATATATATATATATATATATATATATATGTGTGTATATACACACACACACACACACACACACACATATATATATATCTATCCATGGGTGGTTAAATGCCAAGACAGCATCTCGGGCTCTGGGATCCCAGAGATGTTCATCACCCAAGGCTTGGAGTGATGGGGGAACCACCACCACCACCCGTGCCTCAGTTTCCCTTTCTGCCTGGACACATCCCACTTACAAGCACCCTCTTCCCTGGTCCCTGCGCCCCACACCGCTGCCCGAGCTGGGGCAGACTTCGCTGCCGGGCTGCCTCGGCCAGCAGAAACCCGCCAGCAATGGCACGAGGGGAGAGCTTGGGCTTTCTTCTCCTTTTTTTTTTTTTTCCAAACCTTTATTTAGAAACTAGACTATTCACCAAATCTACAAGGTTTCTCTGCACAGGTCCCGCCAGGTAAAAAGCAACATGGAAAGGTTTAGGTGTGCAGCCCCGGCTCTCCGCGCGCAACGCTGCAGCGAGCAAGAGCTGTGCCGCGTACAGGAGCTGTACGCAGCCCGGTCCGCTGTACCTGACATAAATTAGAGGCGTCATTTCGGAAAATATTGCTGAACTCGCTCCCCTTGGCAAGAAAAGGCACGAGGATGGGAACGGGACTGTGGTTGTGCGTCGCACCCCCGCGGCAGGCACAGAGATGCCCCCGGGCTCTGCCCCACGCTGCCACTTGCCCCGGGGCAGCAGCTCGGCCGTGGCCGCTGGGTGCAGCCGAAATGGGAGTTCACAGTAACGCCGCCCGCCTGGGAGCAGCGACGGGCTCTTTCGCGTCTTCCGCTTCCAATTTGCAGCTCGTGGGAGCAGACGAGGGGCATGAGCTGAGGAGAAGTGGTGTGGCCTGGCACGCAGTTGCCTTTTTTGGCTGGCTTTTGCCCTTTCTTGTTTGTTTTCTAACCTGGGGAACATACAGACTCGGAGTAACTGAAACAGGCACGTTTCCAAAACACATTAAGAAAAGCAAAAAAAAAAAAGAAAAAGGCACTGCACAGGGGGACCTTTGAGGTAGTAGAAATTTTTTCCTTCAATGTCTGGCACCAGAAGGAGAGAGAGAGAGAGCGAGAGCGAGAGCGCTGGAGGAGACCCTGTGCGCGGGCGGGGCCTTTTGGGAGGGGAAAAGGGGCAGCATCTCCCAGTCCCATTCCCTGGCTTGGTCCTTGACCACATCCTGAAGAAATGAATGTCCCCCCCCCCCCAGAAAGGAGCAGATGGGATGCGAAACACCTGGGCCCTGCTCCACACGCCGGAGAGGCACCAGCACTCCTGGGGCCGCCCTGCCGGGCAGTGCCCGGGCATCTCTGCTCGCTGCTTCGGCCCTGCACAAGGCCAGCTCGTCTCGTCCCTTCCCCTTCCCCGCGAGGGAAGGAACAAATCCCTGAGGCATTTTGGCCGGGCACATTCCTCCGTGTGCCAGCTCCCGCACGGCTGGGTGCTGCTGTCGTATGGGGACCTCTGTGCCGGACCCAAACGGTCTGCCTGGAAACCCGGAGTCCTAAGGGGAGCGCGAGGCTGAGGAGGTGCAGCCACAGAGGAGAGCCCCTTTCCTCCACTGAACATCTCCTCCCGCTCGCTCACTCTCTCTCTCTTTTCATTTCGTGCTAGTTTTTTTTTCTTCTTTTTCAGCAAACCCCAACCCAGCTGGAGATAAGCAAACCACGTTACAGTACAGGAACAAACACTATCACAACCCCTGCCCGCGGACGCAGTCTCTCTGCCCGCCTCACCCCAGAGGCAGCTGCCCCTGAAGAACTGGTGCCGCGAGTCGAGGCTCACCCCTTCCCAGAGCAGGGCTCAGCTGTCCCGGCCCCCTTCAGTCCCAGCTCTCCGGAGAGGCTGAGCTAAAGGATGTTGAGTTTTCTCGAGCACGTCAAGTTACTGTGGACCAAGTCCCACATTTGGAGCAGCTCTGGAGGCAGCAGTTTATGAACCACCAGCATACTCCGGAAAAAACACGGCTCCTTGTTCATCTTGCTGTTCTTGTTCTTCACAATGCCAAAAGTTTTGAAGCCCTCGTGCCCAATGGGCGATACCTTGAGGACCTCCAAGCACATCCCTAAGAAGACATCGTCGATGGGGTACAGCTCCAGCGTCTCCGAGGTCTTGTGCAGCCTCTTGGCTAGGGGCCCATCCATGATGAAGCCCCCACCCCCTGCATAGGGTGGGTAGATGCTTTTGTTGTAGAGGGCACTGGGGATGTAGTACTTGTTCTCCTTCTTTCGGATCGGCTTGGCCTTGTAGAGAACATCTCCCACAAAGAGGTCCTCTCCCTCCTTCTTGTCCTCCAGGAACTCCAGGATGTTGCTGGGACTCACAAACACATCATCATCGCCCTTGAAGATGTAGCGGACGCTGTCGCAGTAGATGTTCAGCCACTTGAGGAAATGGACCTCTTTGAGGGTGAGGTTGAAGAAGCTGTCCAGGAAATCCCACTGCAAGATGTCCTTGTAGATGTGGTTCTCATAATCGAGCAGTTTCTGGTAGTTGGCTCTCTCCTCCTCCTTGGAGGCCGTGCCCAGCAAGAAGAGCGTCCTGATCTTCTTCCCCTCCACCTCCTTCTCCCGGCCCCAGGTCCTCCGAATGGCCTCGCGGCGGTCATGCTGTGTGATGATCGACTTGACTACTATCAGCAGGTAGACGTCCCCGCTGCATTTTTCGGGGTGGTTGATTAGCATGGGGAAGTAGCGGCAGTGCCGATAGAGCAGGAACTGCTGGAAGTTCGGCTCCAGCCCTTTGAACCAGTCCATCTTGCTGAAGTTCTGGTTGGCCGAGCAGTTGGTAGTGGTGACGTCCCAGGATTTCGTGTGCTTCTCTGTCACGTCCTCCTCCTCCACAGGAGCTTTCTCCTTCTTGCTCTTCCAGAAAGTGCTGGTGACGGAGAAGGCGTTGTCTCTCTTCTGAGTTTTCAGGGGCTCGGGGGGGGGCGGGTCTTTCTGCTGCTGGCCCTGCATGAACTGGCTGGGGGCCATTCCCCTTTGCAGCACTGTCACCGTGATCACCAGCAAGAAGGACAGGCAAACTGTTTTGTAGATAGTCTTCTTCCTAAAGAGACAAGACAGGTGGGTTAAGGAGAAGAAACTGTGGGCTGTGAAAGGCTTGTCTGCAAAAGCATCTTCTGGAGAGATCGTGAGATGCTTCTAATCTGTCCCATCACCTTTTGATCGCATCTCGGTCTCATGGGAAGTGCTGCGGGACACCTCCATATGCTTTTCCCACCAGTACCCTGCTTGTGGGGTGGCTCTGAGGCCACGCTTACCGTGGGGACAGGCACCACGCGTGCGGTGGGCGGCCACGGTGTCATCTGAAAGAGCCTGGCTCAGTGCAAAGAGCAGGAAAGGGGTCCCACAGAAGAGGAAAATGAGGTGAGAGAGCGCGTGATAAAGTCAGGGAAAGGCAGAAGAAATGACAGTGACACCGGGTGTAGGGAGGGTCCTCTGACATTATTAGCATGGCAAACTTTCTGCTGAAAATAACATCTTCGTCGAAACAGACGTTTTGAAGGAAAATCCCAAGGGAAACCCCTGTTTCACCCGCCTGAAAGTTTCAGTTTAGGACAAAAGCAAAAAGGAATTGTCTTCTCTGCTGAAACATTAGCTCCAAGAGAGGGAAGGCTTCCCGTGGCCGTACGCTGGCCTCGCAGGTTATAGGCACCAAGAAAGGACCACGGGAGCCGCACGGAACGGGCATCGTCGGTTCATTGCCAAATAGCAGTTCAGGATGAAAATCTGCCATTCGGGATGGACTTGGAGGTTCAATGGGGGAAAGATGTCGAGAGCACCGCATCCCCTGCACGTGAACCGGCGTTTCTGGGGTGCAGTGGGGGGATCTGGCCAGCTCTGGGCACCATCATTTCTCTGCACAGCGATACGGAGGGGTGGGCAGAGCCGCTCGAGTGACAGCCATGGATTTGCTCCAGATGAGACCCCCTCACCCCAACCTGCTGTCTCCCACATCATTCAAAGCAAGGTGGGTTTTGCCTTGCTGATGCCTCCGGAGAGGAGAGGAGCTGCCTGCTCTGCCCATCACCATCCCATATGGGCCCTGGGCGCTGGCTCCCCTCCCCGGCTCCTGCATCCGCACTAATTTCCTCTCGCCAGCTGCCTCGGGCCGTCTCCCCATGCAAATCAGTGCTGGGCAAACCAGCAGCAGCTGGGCTCCTGCGTGCGGAGCGCAGCCCGGGGACGCCCCATCTCCCGCCGCTTGGCCCGAGCAGAGGGGACACGCAAGGAGCTCGGCGGAGCTGCCGCACTCGGCCCCGGGAGCCCGTGGCCCGGCTGGCGCGGAGGAGGCACGCGGCGCCCCCAGCTTCGCTCCTACCTTGGTTTCCCCAAAAGAGGGAAAATGCAGTTTATTCTGCAGCCCAGCCCCCGAGCCATTCGCCTCCTTCTGCAGCTGGAGGGGTCGAGTTCCTGATTTCCTAGGCTGGCTGGTTTTTCCCAAGTTATGTGTTCAGGACCAAAAAAGAAGGGTTTTAAGGGCGCAGGCTTATGACCACCCTCCTCTCGCTGGAAGGCCCCGGGGCAGGTCAAACAGGCCATTTCTTGCAGGATCTCAAAGGTAAATTTGAGCCTCTTCGCGCTTGCAGCAGCTCCCAGCCTGGGGCTGCTCCTGCCCTGTTGGGCTGCAGCAGACGGCTGTGACACCAGCGTCACGGGGTGCCTGTCCTCTCGGTGACGGATGACGTCCCTTTGGGTCAAGCTGCAGAGCCCCAGCAAGAGCCGCCCACGTGCACAGGTGTCTAGGCAGCAAGGGTTTTTTCCCACCGTTTTTCTCTCTCCCGGGGCTCGCTGAGAAACCAGAGCCAATTGCAACCGAGAGCTCCTGACACCTTTCCACCCTCTCTGCCGTCTCCTCTGCTAGGGGAGAGGCAGCAACTTCATGCCACTAAATAAAGATCCACAATGATGAAAACAGCCGGATAGAACCTCACTCAGCTGGTGGGAGCTGGGCAAACCTGCCGCGGGCAGGGGACGGCATCGCACCCAGGGACGATGGCCCGAAACGCAGGTGCCCCAGCAAGGAGGGACCAGGAGCTCCCGGGCACCCCAGTCTCTGACTTCGCCCTCAAGCACAAACACCTTTCCAGCCCCAAATTTATGTGGGAAACCCGCGCTCGCTACGAAGGAACGGGAGCGCTAGCGTGGAAATAAGCAGTCACAGGCGAACGGCTGGATATTCTCCGTCAGGTTTTATATGTGGCCACTCATCTGAGACTGATGAGGGAGCAGTCCCCATCGGATCGCGCCCTTCCCTTTAACCCCCTCGGGGCTGCGCAGCCCTGGTCACCCCGGCCGGACCCAGCACTGCCTAAAACCTGCTCACGGGCACCCGGTGCCACAGCGAAATAGCCCAGGTCGCCCCTGTCCCGAGGGGCGTCCGGGACCAGGGTCTCTCCGGTCTTTCATTGAGAGGTGGCCGAAGCACCGGGGTGGGATAACCTGGCCGTATCTGGGAATGCTGGGCAGGTGCCCAGCAGCATCATGTAAACTTATTCGTCCTCCCTTCAGCTGACACTGTTTCCCAGCTCTCAGCAGTGCGATTCAGGCTCCTTTACAAAACCGTATTCAAGACTTTTCGCATAGGTCTGAACTTGGCCCGCTGGTGCAAAACCGCGGCTGGATTCCCATGCTGGGCAGTCGAGCCGCGTCCGGCCCTGGCGGGCGCGGAGACACCGAGCTGGCCGGCGGGATGGCCCCGGGCTGTGTCCCCCGGGCCTGCCGGGACCACCCGGCCCCTCCGCGGTGGAGGGTCGAGCCTGGCGGCGGGGCTGGGAGCCCGCCCGGCCCGCGGCACCCGGCGGGAGACAACCTGGGTCTTCTCTCCCCCCGCCGCTGGGGACTGGGCGACGCTGAGCCACGACCGCGGGCAATTCCTGGATCAAGACATGCATTTTATGGGGATAAAAGGCTACTACTAATAACGGGTCTCTTCTCTGATCTCGGGTCTCCCTGCTCCGCGGTAAGCACAGGGGCTGAGCAGCACCTTGACGGGGATAAAACAGACCCCAAGAACCAGGGCTTTGTAGGAGGAAAAAAAAACGAGGCAGAGCAGAAAAACCCTGAGCGCTTTGGGCTTGCTCCGGCCGCCGTCGGATAGCGACGTCCCGCCGGAGCCCAGCGCCAGCCCGCAGCGCAGCCTCGGGGTCCCGCCGGCTTCGGAGGGGCACGAAAACCCTCTTTGCTCGGCCGGGACCGTCTATTTACTCGGCTTTTTCTCGCCCCTCGGTCATCAAGCCGGCGGAGGCGGCGCGGACGTAGAGCCCCTTCTCTTGGCCGTGCCCGGGGCCGGGGCGAGGGCACCGCACCGAGGGCACCGCACCGAGGGGAACGCAGAGCGAAAGGGCACAAACCTGCCCGAAAAGCAGCCTTAAATAGCGGCTTAAGTACAAGTAGCTACAACCCCCCCAGCGCTGCCCGAAGTGAGCTGCGGCTTGAGCGGGGAGCAGGCGCAGCCCCCTCGCCGTGGGGCAGAGCCCGCGGGACCCCTTCCGCGGGGCTGGAGGTGGGGGGGGAAGGAGCAGGACCCCCCCCCCTCGCAGAGGGGCTCTGCAAGCGGGAGCATCGCTCCTGCGCTGGACGGACCCACGGAGCCTCCCTCGTCCCGCCGAGCGTGCAACCTCCCCCCTCCCGCCCGGGGCCCCGGGGCGCCCCACACCGGGGGGCGGCGGGGAGGGGAGGGGGGCCCCGCGGCCGCACTCACCACGGGAACATGCTGGGCGCGGGCCGGGGCCGGCGGCGCGGGAGGCTCCTGCCCTGCAGTGCGGGCGCCTCGCTCTGCCCCTGCCTTTCCCTCCCTCGCTTTTTTTTTTCCTCCTTTTTCCCTTTTCCCTCCCCTCGCTCTCCCCGAGGTGGAGTCAAGAGGGACGGCGGAGCAGGTAGCTTAACTCTTCGCCCGCCCCTCCGCCCCCTGCTTCGGCCTGGCCGGTGGGTGAAACTCCCCTCCCCCGCCCCGTGCTGGCGGGGAGGGCGGGCCCCGGGGTGCCCCCCGGCCCCTCCCGCTGGGCCCCTCCCGGGGCGCTGGGCACCCGGGGGACCCGCCTGGCGCCCCTCGGGGGGCTCCTGTAACCGGGGCAGTAGGGGTACGTTACCCGTGACCCATAGCCATGAACTGCAAAGTGAGACCATTTACGGGGGGGATCCCGGTGCTCACCAGGACAGCAGCCCCGGGCAATTGGGGTCTGATTCCTGGAAGACGAAGCTGGGACTTTTCTGCACCCCCCCAACCCCTAGCAGGTCATTTCAGGGTGACCCCCAAAATGCTAGAGCGAAACCCTAGGTTTGTCCTCCCGTTGGGCTGCTGTGACTTTGTCTCTGAGTGCAGGGGTGCAGCAGGAGCGGGCTGCCCTGGAGCAACGGACCCCCAGATCTTCTGGGACCCCCCAGCTCTCCCGAGACCCCCCAGCTCTCCTGGGACCCCCAGCTCTCCTGGGACCTCCAGCTCTCCTGGGACCCCCCAGCTCTCCCAGGACCCCCCCACTCTCCTGGGACCCCCACCTCATCCGAGACTCACATCCCACCCAGGACCCCCTTGCACCAGCCCCACAGCCCTGCCAGCACTACAGCAGCCCCCCACGCCCCAGGCAGGAGGGCTGCTCCCTGGGCATTTCCCTGCTCCAGGGCCCAGCCGGGGTGGCCACCGCTGCAGGACCTGCCTGGCCCCAGCCGGGCCCACAGCGTGCTGGGAGCTGCCGAGAGCAGCCGCTGGGGTCACTCCTGAGGGAGTCCCGTGGGGCACCGTGGGGCCAGCGTGGGGCCAGGGGCAGCCCTGGGGGCAGCCGGTCTGCAAAAGCTGGCAGTGGCATCCCTCCGCCCGGCTGCTTCGGCCATGGGCGGCCAGTAAGGAGGGGCCTGGAGCAGGGAGGGCTTTGCAAAGGCAAAGGCAGGTGCAGGGAGGCGCTGGGCAGGGGCTGCGCTGCCCGGGGCACAAGGACGGGGCACTTTCAGTGCACAGGGAGCCAGGAAAGACCCTGCGTCTCTGGCTGTCTGGGGATGCCTGTGCCCAGGGTCGCACCAGCGACAGCAGCCGGCATGAGGGGGGCACTTAGCTCCTGAAGGGCAGCAACTTCCAGCCTTCCCGGCTAACCACCGGCTCCTGTGGCAGCCCTGAGTCACAGCACCACGCCTCAGGCGTCCCTACGGCAGCCGGACCAGAGGGGACATCCCGGGGTGGCATTCAGCCACAAAATCAGCCCTGTTGTTCCTGACGGCTCCCTTTTTACCCGCCCCCCCCCCCCCCCAAGCCCCACCGGCTGCTGCTATCAGCCATGGAGTCGGGCTGGGAAGATCGCAGGAAATCCTTTGGGATATTTCCTTTCCCACCCGGCAGAGATAGCGCCAGCGCTTCCCGCGCAGCCCCTCCACATTTTGCAGCAGGGCCGAGGGCGAGGGGTGCCCATTGGCCCAACTCTGGCAACCTCATCGTGCCCAGCTTGGTTTGGGGAGGAAAAAAGTGGTATCGCTTTCCCCAGCCCCACTTACCTTGACTTACCCACCGCAGGGACTCAGCAGCGCCCCGCCAACGGTCCCTGCGCTCCCCACCTGAGCTCGTCGCCATCTTCCCGTAGGCATGTCTAAGCCTGCTAAACTCACGGACTCGAGGAAATCCAGCGGCTGGGAGATGCACAGAGCAACTGTGCTTAATAAAAACCTATGCTGAGCATCAGCTTGATCGGATACTGGGCTGTAAGGAGGGCGCATCTCACTTCTGCTCTTAGCAGGGGAACGATGGGTGCAGGTGAGCCTGGGGCTGGGAATTCACGGCGGTGCAAAGAGGGGTTCATGCTGGGAAGGATGCCAGCAGAGAAGTCCTGCGCTTTGCAAGCAAATGCAAGGGGATGCAAACGGCAAAGCCCTGAAAGAGCAGCTGGGCAAGGACAAGGGCATCCAGGAGAGCCCCTGGGGCTCTCTGGATCCCAAATCTGCAGCACCCTGCAAGGGAGCCGCCACCGAGCAGCAGGCCGGACAGAAGTGCTCTCAAAAGGACTGAAGCGATGTTTGCAGCAGGGAGAGGACAATTATGGCTCTGCTAGCAGGAAGTTTTGCAAGTGATGCTGTCAAATGCCAGTGTTGGTGACAGCTGCTTCCGCGCAGGAAAGTGGCCGCTTGCAGAGTGCAGGGACTTCCCGGATGCTTCCGAGCTCCTGCATCAGGTTTTGGCTCCAATGCTCCCCTCCGAAGCCCCCCGTTCCCACCTCCCCATGGCCTCCCATGCTGTGCGGGAGACATTCCAGGCAGCCAAGCTGCCCTGGCTGGTGGACGGCAGCCCCGGCTGGGAAACAGAAAGGAAAGGCCACCCCAGGGCGGCCGGCTGCGTCGTGCGGCAGTGGGAGCATGGCCCCCGCAAACCGGCGCTGCGCCAGCAGGACACCCGTGCTCGGGGCTGGGCCGTGCTTGGGAGCACCCAGGCGCCCGGCGCAGCACGCCCCAGCGCGGCCCCATCCTCCCTTGCTGGCCGCTGGCACCGAAGGGCTGGGAAACCCAAGCATGCAGGGCTGGGGCCCAGGATGCAGTGCTCAGCAATGACGGGGCAAGAAGTGGCAAAGCCCTGCCCAGAGCGGGCAGGCGGCTCCAAGCACTGCAGACGATGCCTGGGAGACACGGCCATCGGTGCAAACCTTTTCTCCTGAGTTAGACACAAATAGCTTCAGGTTTGGGTTTACTAATGACGGAAACGAGCACTGTCCTGTGCGCTTCTGACGCTGGGGGCACCGTTGCCAGCGCTTCAGGCACCAGCGGGCCTCGCCGCTGCCGGGGAAGCTCCCTCGCCCTGCGCAGTGCGGTGACGTCCCGAGCCCAGCCGAGCCCTGTGAGAGCTGGCAGGGGCCCTGAGGACCTAAAACACACATGATTGTTGCATTGTGCAGGGAGCCGGCCAGGGCGGGGGGGGGGGGGGGGGGGGGCGTTTGCAAGCCTCTCCGGGTAACGTCCGAGCGGCCGTGCTTGCCTGCCGCTGCCGCCACCCGCCTCGAGCCCTGGCCCACGCTGCCCCCGGCCTGGTGGGTTTGGGGCAACCTTTCCTGGCCCAGCATCGCCACCGGGGCGAGCGACCTGGGGGCACCAGACCCAGCAGTGGGCATCTCGTGGCTACTGGGCATCGGTTTGGGTAAAGAGAGAGGGAGAGGGCCACGACGGGGCCAAAGAGGTCCATCTAGATGTTGTCAGAGCAAACCACGATGCTTTTTTTTTGCTTCAAGAAGCCATTTTTAAATGACAAGTGAGCCCAAATTAAAATACTAAAAAAAAGTACAAAGTGATTTTTTTTTTTTTTTTTATAAGGTTTATGTAGTCCTGAAAGACTGGCCTGTGGCAGGTTGACCCAGCCAGTGGTTTCCCACTGACGGCTTGGGTTTCATTTCACTGGGAAAAACTGACCTGGTTTCTTTGTTAAGTTTTTCTATTTATTTCCTGACATTTTCAGTTCTGCTAACAAATTATACGTGTACTGAACGCCATCTCATCCCTTCTCGCAGCACCTCTCACTGTGCTGCCCGCACCAGCCCTCAGGCCTGGGTTTCCCGCGCAAGCAGCAGTCTCGGGGTACCAAGGGCAGGCTGGGGACCTCCGGGGAAACCGCAGCGAGAGGCTTTTCCTCCCTCGTCCCTGCTCCAGCATCACCTCCGAGTGCCTGGAGCAGCGCCAGGGCTCAGCCTGCCCCGTGGTGTTGGGGACCGGCAGCACAGGGCTGCGGCGCCCGGCAGAGAGGAGATGCCAGGAGCGGGACAGGGTGGCTCGGGGCGGGGGAGGGGGGAGGCGCTGAGCTGGGCTCGGGGGGATGTTGGGTTTAGCTGCTGGCCACCGCTAGGCAGGAGGAGGCCAGCTCGGCCCTGGCAGGCACCTCGTCCTGGCACCCCTCGTGCGCTCGCGGCAGCCCCAGCCAAGGGAGCTGCCGGCGGAGCAGGGCTCGGGATACGGCCGCGACCAGTCGGCAGCCGAGGGAACGGCTAGATGTGCTCACCACGCTCTGCCTCTGGCCAACGCACAATATTTTCCAGCAGTTATGTCATTTAAGAAGCCATTTAGGCTTTTCTTGGTTAAACGTGCGTGCCTGCGATGGTAAGCGCCCTGCCGGCGCTCAGGCCCCGCCACCCCGGGGAGCGGGGCTGCTCGTCGCCAGCCAAGCCCCGTGCCCCGGTGGCGGCCGCTGCACTGCGCAGAGGTCCCTGTTTGCTCACGCGCCCCGGCCTCACGCGTCAGGACTTCACGCTCAGCGTAACGCACGCTCGGGCCCTGCGCAAACATCCTGGACGAGATAGCGCGGGGAACTGCCCTTTCTCGTGGAATATTTGCTCTTTTAGCAGCTTTTATGATGCTGCCGGGCCCATGCCATCAGGCAGGGAACAGCTCAGCAGCTCCTGCTGCCTCCAGGCCCACGTGCAGCCGGGTAAAGCGCCCTGCCCGAGCCACTCTCACAGCTGACGCTGGGGCGGCTGGACACCACCGGGGCCAGGCGCCGCTCCCTGCCTCAGTTTCCCCTTTGGAAAAATGGGGTCCCATCACTTTTCCTTACGAAAGCAGGATTAGCACCAAGCGAAGAGCGCCGGTGGGGAAGAAGGGGCAGTTGCAGGGTACCAGCAGAGTCTGGCACCGAGGTCAGGGCACACACAGGCTTCCACGAAACACTTGCTCCGCTCGCCTAGCCTTGAAAGGGCTGTAAAGCAGAAGCAAAGCGCAGGGTGGTTTATTTTACACATTAACCCCAGGGCCCTGCGGCCGTTTCCATTCCAGCGCCTTTGCCACGATGGGAGCCGCACTGGCTCCCAGGTGAGGGGGGCAGAGGTTTCCTGCACCGAAACGCTGCAGAGCTTGGGAGGAGCCAGCCAGAGGCTGCCACAATGTGAGCGGGACCGGGCCAAGACCAAGGTTTGCTGCCCTGCTTGGAATCGAAGCCGCGGGGATGTGCATGATTTCTCTGGCGAATGGGGGAGCAAGGGAAGCTGCTGTGCAGGTTGATGGCTGGGCTGGCACCCTGCCTGCCTGGAGGTCCCCAGCCCAACAGCGCGGAGCGGGGCAGGAGAAGATGCAGCCGCTGCTTCGGCTCGCGCACCCAGCTCGGCTCCAGCACGAAGGGACCCGGCGCGAGCAGGCAGCTTTTGTACTTTGCCCACATAAAGTGCTTGTGGGGCACAAAGCTCACCGGGAACAAGGCCCAGGGCTTGCGAGGCTTTAGCATTGCTGCTGTGAGAGAGGGAGGCTGCAGGGTTGGGCCCCCCTCAGAGCGCGCATCCTTGGCGCCCTTCCCTGGGTCGCCCCACGAGGCGGCAAGGAGGAAGGGGGTATTGTGCCCATGCCTTCACAGCCCGGGACTCTCCATGGGGATTTTGCCCCTCGGACGCCCGGGTCTCCTGGGGAGCCTGATGTGGCTGTGCTGTTGCTTTAAGTCAGCAGCTGGATGCAGCTGTGACTGCTAGTAACCCTCGCCGCCCGCCTTACCCAGGGCTTTTATGCATTTTCCAGTGGTTCCAGAGCCGTTTGGCGGCAGCGTGCGGAGGAAATGGGACTCACGCTGGCTAGCAGGGAAGGGAGGGGAAAGAGCAAACATTTCCCCTCCCCAAGGCGCAGGGTGAGCCCGCCGCCGCGGCTAACGCAGCGGGCACGAGGCAGCAGACGGCTTGTCAGGCCGCCTCTGCGGCACACTGCGAACAGCCCTGCGGTTAAAGGCAGGGAGCCAGAGGCCCTGGCTCGTCTCTCCCAGCCCAGCGTGCCCCTGCGGAAAGCACTGTCCTGAGTCTGCCTCAGTTTCCCCCTCTCTCCTCACTAAGCTCAGCCCCACGCAGAAGCCCAGGGGTTGCGGGGACTGTGCTTTTGCCCAGGGCTGATGCTTGCAGGCCGCAGCAAGGGTTGGTCCCGGCGCTGTGGTGGGAACACAAGGGTTTTCAAGAGAGATGAAGCTGTTGCTGCTGTGGGGACAGGCAGCATGGTGAGGCCGGTCTCCCCGGCTCATGCCGGTCCTTCTGCTACAGACTCCCAATTTCCCCCAGGCCAAAGCACAGCTGCGGTGTGACAGGGCCCTGCTGCCCCTCTTTGCCCAGCAGCCTTTGGGGGTCTGATCTCAGACCCTACCGAAGGTGGTGGAAAGGGGACCGGGACGGAAAAGTTCAAGGGCTGGAGATTTGGGAGAGTGATGTTGCTCCAGTGACAGCGCTGAAGCCTGCAGCCCTCCCCAGGGCACCAAAGAGCTGTCGTGCCCCGCAGGGAGGCAGAGGGCTGCCCCGCGGCGAGGAAGGGCAGCCCGGCCTCCACGGACGTCTCCTCCTTGCCCTCGTGGCCGCCAGCTCTCCCCGTTGCCTGCGAAGCCAGTCCCCCCCCACGCTGCCCTCCGCGGGCCATGGACACAGGCTGAACCGTGAAGCCCTGGTAGGGCACCAGCCCATGAAAACCAAGCTTTCAGGTCGAGATCTGACGCTGTGTCGGGATAGTCTGAGGGCTGAGCGAGGTCCTGGCGTTGCGCTCAGGTCCCTGGAAGTGCCGCTGCTCAGGGGCTGGCACAGACCCAGAACCCAAGAGCTGAGAGACGCCGTGTTTTCCGTCGGGCAGGAGAGCACTCATGGCTTTTCTCATGACTCAGATGGAAAGGCCGGCTCAGGAGTCACCTGAGCACCAACGGCTGGCTGCCTGCACGGCCCCTCTCCAGCCCAAGCGGAAAAACATACAGACCTGGCGGAGCGCACTTCGGCAGAGACCCCAGGCTCCCGGCCGGGTCCCCACCTGGCCCCACGGACGCAGATAGCTCACGCAATCCTTATTTGGCCATATAGGTTTAAAGGGAGGCACGGGCAGATAAGACATCCCTGGCCATCTAGCGCACAGGGTTTGTTCTCCATTAATCGTCTCTTTTCCTGTTGCTTCCAAGCACGTCATCCTTTGTGCCAAAATCTGGGCTCTCCTAGATCCACTGGTGGATCTGTCTGCAGCAAAGGCCACCTACGGATGCATAAGGGAAGAGTGGTAAAAAGAGGTCACATAGAGCATGAATTTTTTCACTGCTAAAATTTCCCTGCTTTTTGGATGGCACTACTGGTTTAAAGCCACTGCAGAGCTGCTGCTCTCTGGGAGCATGAGAACGAAGGCCAGCACCCACCACGCATGGTCTTTCCTCCATCCCGACCTCTCCAGGTAGGCTCGCACGGGGAGCAGGGGACGGGCCTGGCCGAAGCGCTCGCCCTGCATGGGAACAGCTCCCCCCAGGCCATCTCAGGCAGTTTCTCAGCAAGCGGTTGGCAGGCCAGTGCAGCTCTTTGAAGAGGTGGCGATAGCAGTTTGCTAGCCTGGGAGTATTTTAGCCATGCAAGAGCCCTCAGGAGAGGAGAACAGAGACGGCACACCCAGCTGCATTCCTGAGGTTTGGTTTCCATGGTGGGATATTCACCCGACAGTGAAGTCATGCTGTGGGCTGAGATGGCCACTGAGTTAATGCATGGATCCAGCTCCTTCCCTGATTCGCAGCAGGCCATGGCTACAGCTACTCATCCTCTCTCATACTAAAATTTCTGCTGTTGCTGCACTGACTCAGCTCCAGCATTTCTAGCAATAAGAGGCATCTTGGTCCAGGGAGGCTCCAGACACCAGTGCAGGTTTAATTACTACCTCACGAAGGGAAAGCACGCCCTGCTGCAGGGTGGAGGGACAAGCTGATGGCTCCCATGGGTCCTGCCCACCCATTTCTATCGTCAAACTGTGCTCCCCAAAACATCTTACTTCAAAGGCTTCCACATCATCCTCAGGCTGCCCCTGGTGGTAACAGGTCAGAAACATGGTAGCACCACCATAAGAAGTTGCTCCCGTAGGGCCTAGGAGATCTGCCCAACATTAGGAAGAGGTGAGGAAGAAAGGAGTGTCTGAAAGGTCTGGAAAAGCTGGATGGAAAGCACATGGGCCACATGGGCCCTGGGGCAAGGTGGCAGAGACACCCTGGCAGCAAGCAGCAGGTTGCAGTGCCAATGCCACGCACATGACGATGGGGTTTGGCCCCATAGATCAATGAAACAGAGGTGTGGTGGAAGAATTGGCCCTGGGAGGTCAGCGATAAACTGATAAGATTATTCCCAGCCTCTGAAGTGATTTTCTGCAGGTCTGGAGGAACAGGCTGGGCTGCCCGGGGCTCCGGAGTGATCAACCGCACTCCCCCTCTGCTCAGCTGTTAAGACCCTGTGCTTTTGGGCAGTGGTTATTCATGCTGGAAGGAAATGCCTTAGAATGAATCTTCAGCAAAGATCAACTTCTTTGCAGTTCAGTCAACTAAAACTCCATAAAAATGCAAATCCCCTTGGGACGCATTTCCTTATTAAAAACCACTGAAGCACTTTCCACCCGCACTTTCTCTTCACTGTTCCCAGCTTCCTACCTGTCACCACCCCAAAGGCCACAGACCCAAAGACGGTGACAAGCCAAAAACCAAGGGGTCCTCTTCTCTTGTCACAAGCATGACAAGGCATGACGAGCGTGTGTGTTCGGTGCACACACTGGCTTCTCTCATGAGCGCGTGTTGCACCGGGAAGGAGAGCACGGCACCTCTGGAAGACAAAAGGGAAACAGCTCAGCCACAGATATGTTAGGAGGAACCTCTCCAGTTCCAGGCACCCCCTGGGAACAGGGCTGTTTGCACTGGGTTGCTGAGGCTCAGCCTCCCACTGTTGCACTCCTAAGTCAGAAAAGCTTGCTGGGTTTTGCAGCTTAGGATCAACAACTTTGATTCTTCCATTCCCAAGGCTCTTGCTGTCACCCTCTGCTCCCTCCCTGCAAACTCCAGCCAGCTCAGCTTCTGCCTCTTCCGCTCCCTGGTATTAGGGAGTGAAACAGCAGCGCACACCTGGCGCCCCAGGCAGCGGGGGGCTGAGGCCATTGCTGGGAACTAACAGGTTTCCACAGCTGGAAACAGCCCATAGCACATACCACGCTGATTATTTTTTGTTTCGAAATGGCAACTTCCCATTGAAACTTTCCCCAGTTAAATGAAGGGTTAAGTAAGACAAAGCCCAACCAAAACAACTGTTCATTTCCAGCCCAACATTACGTTTCAGACTGACCCAGATCTTCACATGCATGCTTGTGCTCAGTCTTAACCAGAAAACCCATCCTGCTTTTCATCTCACGTATATCCAAACCTATGGGTCCTAGCTGGGACGTCATCAAGAAGCCAAGCTCCCTTCAAGGGCAGGCACTGAGCTAACAGCAATGACCAGCTCCAGGAGAAGAAAAGCCACATCTGGGGCCTGACATAGCAGGTAAAATCCCCAGGGAACAGCGGTGATGCTGAGGGTGTGTAAGCAGCTGGCATAGCCTGCCGGCAGCCTGGGTGTGTATTGGCCAGACCAGGAAGCGCATAGCCAAACTGAGTCTGATTCACAGCCCAAGAAAAACAGCTGATCCCAGATTGCCTTCACCAGACAGGACCAGCATCAGCCCTGCAGGCTGGCTCGCGGGGCAGCGAAGGCTGACACGCAGCAGCTCCCTGTTTCGGGTACCCCACAGCGCTCTGTGGGGCTCTCCCAGCCCTTCCCCAAGCCCCGTTTCAGTTTCGCGCTCAGAGCCACGTGAAGGTTAAATGACTTACCTCAACAGCAGACAGATCCGGAACCCCCCAGCCCCCCCATTCCCATCCCCTTTCCTACACACACATCCGGATACAAAGCCAGGGCCCCTCAAAACCCTCCACCCCTGGAAAGGCGGATTCTCAGTTTCTCTCTCTCATTTCTAGGGCCCTTCTGCTTCCACTCAATACTAATGATATTCATTTCGTGGCCTTTTCCTCGGGCACTGACTCCTCCTGTAACACCGCTCTGTTTCTCTCCTCCAAGCTGGCTCCCAGATCCCCCCTCCAGCCCTGGTGACTCATGCAAAATACACACTGAGCCCTTTCAGGAGCGCTCGGCTCTGAACACTACCCCAGTCTTCACAGCTAAGACACCCTGGGGAATTACAGTGTGCGGCTCATGCTAAGCCCTCCCCAACGCCTCTTCCCAAGCAATAGGACAACTCCCCCACCTTCCTCTCCCATTCGCAGCGCAGGATCCTGTCCAAGAGGAGACATCAGCGCCTTTGCAAAGAGAGCAGCTTTTACAGGAAAGAAGTCAGAGCCCTTCCTGGTGCACACTGGGCCAGGGTGAGATGTGAGAAAGCAGTCAATCAGCTCGCACAAACTCACAGCCCAGGTCCCTTTGAGCGAAGTCCAGCAGTCTAAAACAAATAAATATATATATTTGAAAAGAAAAAGGATCACAAGCTCCTAACGGGACAATTCTTGGCTCCAAGACACAAAACCTGCCAGGATCCTTTTCCTCTCTTCTACCTTCACCAAGCTTTCTCTGATCCTTCTAGACAGCAGGGCTCTGTCCAGTGCTCAGGAGAAGGGGGATTAAGAACAGGCTCTTCTGTTCCCTGGCTCCCAGCTGGCAGAGGGGTGGGTACTTCCCATACAAACTACCCCTTCACCTTGAAACACTGTGAAATGCTACATCTGAGGAGCTGCTGGAAAATCAGCTGGTGGAAGGAGTTCTTCAGGGCCAAGCCCACGTGGAGAGGGGAACGTAGACATGCTGACTGCAAGAGAGCACCATCTTTTGCCCAAACACCGAGCCCTGCTCTCACAACGGCACCTGGAGCTCCCAAACTCCAGGCCTGGATCCCACATCTCTTCCCCTTTCCGGGACTCCCAGGGCAAGGCACTGCAGCAGGGAAAAGTCCACACGTGGTATTGCAGGAGATGCTGAGGCTCTGGGGTAGCCCGTAACAGGGCTTTACCCACCCACTACAGTCTACCACAAGGGCCTTTTGGCTGTCACAGCCTCTCCAGCGAGGTATATGCACCCCAATGCGCACAAACCAAAGATGAACTCTTTCCCACTGTGTCACCATGCTTGCAAACATGCAAACCCAGGGGAAAACCCCATGCACAAGGTTGAGTAAGTATTTCCTATCTCTAGAAAGTCTTTTTTCTCTATGAATTTCTTTTCAGTTTGCTGAAATTTCCAAATGACCTCAAAAAAAGTCACCTCAACTCTTCTACAGTAGAGGCAGAAGTGAGGGGGTCTGTATTGTGGCAAATCACAAGGCAGACCAACTGAAAGAGCCCATCCTCACACAACAGGCAGCATTGCAGGTTCATCAACCATCCCGAAGCTGCACTGATTTACACCTGCAGAGCACACGGACCCACATCAAGCCCTGCTCTGGGCTAGTGAACAGGTCTAAAAGAAAGAGCAAAAACCTACAAACCTGTCTTTAAATAACCACAGCAAGCAGAAAGGCTGGCTTAGAGGGGAGTCCCCTTTCAGACTACATGGTTGGGATCTGTAATGACTCTCTGATAGGCCTCAGCTCTGCTTTCTCTCAGGCAACTTTCTTTGCAGGGTAAAATAAAAAGATTCTGCGTAGGACATGGGTTTGTTTGTTCACTTTGAGAAAAGGGACAAGACAGGAGAAATCTGGAAATCCCTGCCTGAGGCATTTGGTGTCTGAAGGGCTGAGATGTACATCACAACCGCCCTCCCCTCCAGGTGTTTGCCAGCTTTCAGTAATAGTTGGAAGTTTCTCTTCAGCACATACCTCCAGTGAAAATGCCACAACAAAGCGATATCTGCAGTTTATAGACCCATAAACAAAGCTGAGGGTTTTGCAACGTGTACTTAACCGGGAAAGGTCACCCAGAAGACACTATTCCTGGCCGCAAGGTCAAGCTGCCAGCGTGTGGAGACCACTGCTGGCAAACACCAGCCCCAGAGACCCCTGGGACCAGTGGAAGTGGTCTGGGAACGCCAAGCGAAAGGGAGGGCCACGGCTCTTCACCAGTGCCCTGCACATCAAAATGGCGAGCGTGAGAAGAGCAGAGCCCGTGTGGCTGAGCTGCCTCAGAGCAGAGAGCAAGTGCTGCTCTGTCAGTGCCAGAAGGAGATAAAGCTCAGCAAAACTTTCCCCTACCAGGCCCCCCCCGGCTGTCCCTCAACCGTGGACTGGTTTTATTAAGAGATTGGGGAAGGCAGCCAAGGGATGTGAACACTTGGCCCAAGGGAGCAGCGAGGTGTCAGGGATGGGGGCACAGACCTTATTACTACCCACCACAGCACAGCACGTAAGAGGGGAAGACAAGACCCACCGAGCAGAGCAACAGCAGCTGTGCCAGATGTTACAATGCAGAAGTGGGGGTGATCACAGCCATAAGCGAAGGGCTAACAGATAAGGCTTAAATACATACCAACACCTGGGAGTCCCAGAGCCCAAAGGGACAACATCGCCCAGACCAAGCATTGCAGAGGTGGTGAAAGGGCAGGTGCCTATATCCTGCCCCACAAACCTACAGAGGACCAGAGCCTGGGGCGGACAGGAGGAGAGGGAAGTCCTACTCTACAGGCCAGTTGCAGCACCCTGGGCCAGTCCCACATCCCCGGCAGGTCCAAGTTCACAGACGTGAGCCGGAGGCACCCGCTGGCCGCTCACAGCGTGAGGGCCAGTCTCACCTCTGCTCCCTTCAGCCTTGGGATCAGCCATCTGGCGGCAGAGCCTCAGGCTGAGTCACAGCACTGCCAGCAGGACTATCTCTAATTACCTGCAAGAGGAATATCAGTGAGGCACTATAAATTTCATGCCCCAGAGATTCATTTCTCAATAATTTGGAAACCAACGGGTACATAGGCAGAGGTAGGGGAGAGGCACAAGAACGAATGCTGTATTTATGGAGATTTTGTTTGGTCACCGGTTCCTGCATGGCCAAGCCAGACAGCTCTAATCTGCTCTAACCCACTCCCTCCTTGGTGCAGGCATAAACTGTCTGACTAATATCCAGCAAATGCACTGAAGGAACAGAAGCCTGACCAGATGTTGCCTACAGAAAAATGATTGTTGCAGGGGAAAGAGCAATTCAGGCTGTGAACAAAATGGAGATGTGTCAGTCTTTGCAGGAAAAAACATGTATTGTGCTGTTATTTTCCACCTTTTCATCTGCGGTCAACGTAGCAAAGGAAGAATATCATGCTCTGGGTCGAGGTAGCCCCAACCTGCAGAGTGGGTTGCACTCTCAGGGCACGCAGAAGGAGAGCTAGAGTCCCAGTCCCGTTTAACAGATCTTAGCTCATGCAAGGACAGCATGGGCCAAGTTTATGCGGACATAGGATGAAAGCTTTCACAATTTCATTGTGAATCTAACAGGACAGGATGCAGGAGCTGTCCTCCCGCCCAGCTGCCCCTCCGAACCACGCGAGTAGGGAAGACAGTTGTCCTGACAAACAAAGTCTGTTTCTAGCCCTCAGGGTCACTAACTAATACAAGCTTTAAACTGTGACTGGAAAAGAAAATAAGCATAAACTATTAATGATTATGTTAACTTTTTAGTTTTGTAGCCAATCTAAGGCTGTGGCCTCCGAGGCATAAATTTTCAGGTCTCCCATCACAGCTGCTCTGGTTACATCCAGCTGCATCACACCCTGCCTTACGTGCAGACTGTCTCTTGCACCTTAACTCTCCACGAACCATCTTCTTGTCCTGCTGCGAGAACATGTGCAACAACACTAAGGGATCACAAGAGCCGCCCCTACCAACATCAAGCAGGAACCTTAGATTAAATAATACAGATTATAAGCAGGACCGTCTCTAAAACTCACTCTGCTTCTTTGCAGAGCTTCTACCTAGATCTCTTCTCAGCCCCCAGCTGCCTGGCTTCCAGAGAGAGATTCCAAGAGGCAGCCCCTCATCTCCACTAGTCTATACCATGGGATCTTCACATCTAGCCTGAGGCAAGTGCAAAACTTTTTAAGGCTGGAAGGAGGGTTTTTTGTTTTTTGTTTTTTTGTTTTTTTTTTAAAGACACTTCTAAGCTACTATATTTGCATCTGAGACAACTACCCTGCACCGCAGGAACAAAGGTGCGTCTCAGCTCCTTTGTGAAGTTCAAGAAGGCAGTGTTAAAGTTTCCATTCCCACTTCTTACATAGTCATGAATGACCTCAAATGGTATTTCATATTGATTCAATCATTGCACCAGGACTATCATATTACCTTCTGCCTGGCTAAGAGCCTAACAGAAATTAAATGATGCATATACTCATAAAGGTGTGCAAGTCAAACTGCTACTGTTGGATTTGAATTGCCTTAGGAGAACTTACTCATAAAAATGGCACTGGGTAATAATGAAATTGGTTGAAGTGCAATTTTCATATAGACTTGCTGCTACATTAGAAATCTGGAGCTTTTAACTTCTTGGGCCTCCCCTTTGTTTCAGGGCACAAGTCTCCACAGAAAGCTGGGAACAGCAGCAGAGTGTTTGGGGGACTTGCTGCTCTATCACACAAAATCATGACGAGACACGGAAGAAAAGCTCTTCATGATCAAAGAACTGATAGCCTGCTTCATAACTTGGGGCCAAAGAGGAGCAAAATAAGGACGGGCACAACCAGGCAATGAAAGCCTGAACTGGAAGAACTGATGCAATAGCAGAAACACTCTTTTGCTGAGCTGCTGGATGGGTGCAACACCTCCCAGTGCAGTTTTGCAGACTTTCTTTGACCCAGCCCCAATGCGCAAGCAAATGACTGACAGATCAGTGATGCAATAGGGAGACGCCTTCCCTAGAGTTCCTCATAACTGGAAGCAAAACGACACCCGTGTCCTTGGTAGCTAATGTTGCAGGACTTGGGGGTAACCTTCCCTGCTACCTGTACTGGCTGTTTAAAGGTGCCTGGCAGGAACTCCCCTGAGAGGGAGCAGATGACTGACCCCACACTGTGTGTGAGCACTTACACTCCTGCCACTTGCTCCTTTCAGAATTGAAAGCCACATCCTCTCAGATCCCCCAAAATATTAAGGAAATACTGATTTCTACTATCTCTATAACTGATTTGTGTTCAGCAACTGGGCATCAGCCTGACACCAGCCTCTGCTGCCACCCATCCAGTTCCTCTGGTGTATTAGCTGGTCTCAGAAGAGCTAACAGCCTCTCCCGAATCTTAGCTTGATCGTACTTGTAGCCTGCTATGGCCACACCACTTCCATGCAAAGCACACAACCAACTGTCTTGCACCCATAAAGGCACGGGATAACACCCCCCTCCATCATCCCCAACAGGCCTAAGCAAGGACACATTTCCCCAGGAGCCGATTTTCTAGCAAGGACAGGGTATTCCCAGTACAAACTACACTCACAGCCCAGAGGAAGGTCATTCAAGGAAACACGTGGGCAATACCCGTTGCTGTGCCAAACGGCAATGCCAGTCAGCATCACATTAAAGATAAGGCAGCTTATGACCTATTCCTTTGCCTAACTCAGCAGCAGGTATTATGAGAAAGAGGAAGAGAAAAAATATTCTGCCAGCCCATCAAGCAACTAGCGTTCCCAGTCCTGGTGTCCCATTTCTATTGCCTGGGCATGGTTTTAGAGAGGTGTCTAATGAAGCACAGAGGTTTCACAGTTTGTTGCACGAATGTAACACTTCAGTGATTGACTTGCCCTAAACTGTTCTCATTAGTAAAGCATTTTGCATAAAGTGCTGGCGTCAGAAGTCAGAAGGTAAAGCTAATGAGAGATTTTAATCAACCCCAGCACAAAAGGAAGGCGATTCCTGCATAATTCCAGCTGAAAATAGAAAAGCTCTCCTTTGCTGCTGGGATCAGATCTGTGCTGCAGGCAGATAGCCAGGTGCTAGGGTGCAGGTGAAGGAAAGGGGGCATACAGCCAACAAGCACCAAGGACCCAGCTAGCTTTCCTAACGCACAGCCATCCTGGGACAAGCACCCTTCAAAGCCTTCTCTGCCTCCGTAACACGTAAGCATGATCCAGCTCTGTGGAATAATTCCCACTGCAGGAAAAAAAAAAGGGCAAAAAATCCAAACCAAACAAAAAGCTAGAGAGAGGGAAGGAAGCAGAAACAGGAAACTACAAGGACACTCTCAAAAAGGCCACTGCTGCCGGATAAAGGGCCATATTTTTATGCATGCCCTGAGAGGCAAATTCTTCTGAAAATCCATGTTTTAGGCACCTGAATAAAACAATCAGCATTCCATGACAGCTCAAGCTATTCACTGCTCCCAGTGAGCAGACAGGGCTTGTGGAAAAACTAGCTGTCTCCTCACAACTGCTTAAGTGGGAGCTGAGCTCAGTTAAAATATAGGACATATCTATATCTCAACCAGCAACAAATTGTGAAAATAGTAAGATTTCCAGCAAGGAAATCTTCTGTGGATTGGACTCCACAGACAGAAATGTGTTACTGACACCTGAAAGGCATAAGATCATCTAGGTCAGTTCTGGCTAAAAAGTCTTGCACTCTGTCTAATGTGTCAATACAGCCAAGACACCTAGCTGGGACTCTGGAGAAATCTCCTTGCTGCTGCCATTCCTGGGTGACTTGGGGAGTGACATACAAGCGCTGAGCACTGGCTTCTACTTTAGCTGCTGTAATAGCAGTTCAGAGAATCTTGGAAGCTCCAACAAGATTTGGGGAGATTCGTAGTTGCTTAGACCCATACCTTTCTGCAACACTCAGCACACTGTTGTGAAAACCTGCATCCTTACCTACAGCATCTTCAGAGTCACCAACATAAAAGCATTAGAGAGAAATATATTCTTCTTGTGCTCTCTCCTATCCCCTGCCCAAAGCACATGGAGGTTTTAAACTATGGCACAGGAAGCAACCGCTTAGCTACTCAAAGTTTTTAATCTATGCGGAAAACGTATCAAGAGTAAATTATTTCTCTCCCATTCTGCAGAGATGTGCAGGCCCTTCCCATTTCAACAAGAAGATGACTCCAAACCGTAGGTCAGCTCTACATTATGCATGACTGAAAACTCAACCAGACCAATTTTAGAGGGTTGGGAGAAGCAAGCAAAATTCTTGCTGTTACTGGGGTTGTGTGTGACAGGGCCTAAAAGCCTTAATTATGAGCCAAGCTCCTCATGTCCCTGTGTTAGATGCTTCATAAACACTGCGGTTGACTTTGAGCCATGGGACCAGCTGTGCTGGCTCAAACTCCGTTGACTTGCAAACGGTTGCAGCGTGGCTCCTGTGCAGGGCTACGCATGGAGCCAGCCGTGGTGCTATCCTGGTGCAGCTGATCCAGGTACACCTGGTCCTTGGCTCTGGGAGGAAACAAGACAGCTAAGTGTGCAGTAGCCACCAGCATGGCTAGGGCATGGCTGGGCTACTCTGCAGTGCAGTGATGGGACCCTTGGGAACTGCAGCTGCCTCTCTCACCTTGAGGTAGGTGGCTCATGAAGGGGAGCTCCCAGGCATGGAAATTTCAGTGCAGTGTCTCAGGACAGAAAGGGCCGCCATTCCAAACAGCCCACCTTACACAGGGCTTCAGGAGAGAAGCAACTCAACCAAAACTCAGCTGACTTCCTCAAGTCCCAGAGCTGCCTCAGTTCTCTTCCTGGTTGCTCACTTGGAGAAGGAGGAAAGAGGAAGGAACCAGTTTCATGGTAAGCCATGATCTGCCAAGTGATGAAAGTAAACAAGTTGTCTCCAAGTCTGTTAGGAAAGACTATACTCCGGCTGCAGGGATAAAACTCCAAATTCCATCCAGAGAGAAAGCAGTTGGAGCAAAGGGTAACAAACTCAGCGAGACGTGCTGCTTGACAAAGAATTCATTAGGCGCTAACGGCCCCGCTTCTTGCTACCAACATGAACCACGATCCCAAAAGGCAGTGCATGAACAGACATGAACAATAAAGTGATTTGTTCTCAGGAAGCATTCAGCCTCTGCCAGCAGTCAACCGGATTCAGACAAGGGCTGGGGCAGTCAGACCAGCACATGGCTCACCAAATGAGAAACTGTATCGTTTGGCACAGAGCTGCTATTTCCAGCACTTCCATCCCATCCTCATGTTAGGTCAACTTTTTCACTCTTCAGAGAAAGAAAACTGTCTATGTGTAGTGAAATCTGGATCTACAAAGGCCAAAATTTTTCATTGAGAGCAACAGAGGGAGGTGTCCTCACCTCCTAATATCCCTTAGTAGGTGGTCTGATTTCCAGATGGCTTCAACATTCATAGCTGCCAGCTACAGTCTAATATATAAAGCACCTTAAACATCTGCAGGATGAATATTATTGTCTCAGCCATCCAGTCCTCTTTATTTATCCTGTTTAGCCTTTTACTTAGCAAAATTAGCTCTCAGCATCATTAAAAGAAAAACAAATAAAATGAAGCAACACTTTAAGAGACTTTTAAGATGAAACACCAAGATACACTGGAAACCTTTTTTTTAATTAAATACATTGTTAGGTCATTCACACCTGAAGTGAACAAAATAATTTACACTCTCCAAAACTGTGCACTTCAAGTCATCAGAACAGCATTTACCACATTTCAAAGATGATAAACGCAAAATGAACATTTCAGACTGTCAAATGGATTTCTTACAGTTTGTATGTGTACATAAAGTGAAGTATTTTCACTTTTACTGCAATAAATTAATGCACTTGTTTCTTGGAAACTTGGAGCATAAGCCAGGACTGCTGATAGAACTTGTAATAATGTTCCAGAAGCTTATTAGACATCCTAGAGTTTGCCGCTCAGCCTGTTGTTTGGAGACATCAGATCCTTAAAGAATGGAAGTTTGGATCATGATCCTATAATCGGATATAACGCCCATTCACCTCAAGACAGAAAGAAGTCTGGAGATGGGAAAAAACCTTGCTTTGAAACATCAGATACTGACCACTGACAAGATGTGAGGCTAGAAAAATTACTGGCCTGATAAGGCAGGACAACTCTTGCACCCAGAAGTTTGTTTTTTGCTGCTGCTAATAGGAGATTAGCATAAAGCTTGGCTAGAGCAGCCTGATCTTAAAGTTCATTTTGTTTGCCCTGAAACATTTTGTTATTTCTTACCCTTCAACAAATCCTTGAGAGCCCCATTCCTTTTACAATCTACACGAATAAGCAGAGGTTCCTACAAAGGCCTGGAGAAGTCCACATGGCTTAATCACAGAGATATTTTGGTACTTAGTTCCCCCTGGGGTCAGCGGAGATACGTAAGACCACATCTGTACGCTGTTTGTTAGCCGTGCCCACGCACCTCAGCTTCAGTGCGCCGCGGTGTCCAAGGTCCCTTGCAGGACTGGGGCTCAGCTCCGATGCTCGTCGGTGAGACACCTCTTGTTCGGCAAGGGACACCTCCTGGCTCTCCCATCCCCCTGCTCCAACCCCACTGCTCCCTCCTTCTGGGAAGCAACTTGTTCCAATCTGGAGCCAGATTGCAAGAAAGTGTGAAGATAGTGCAAACTGCCAGGAAGTTTTGGCTCAAAGATGGACTCAAGCCCCAAGCTAAAAGGAAAGTCCAGATGTACTTAAATGCCTCGGAGGAAGGTAGCCTGCTTGTTTTTCCACTACTACTGCTACTACTCAAAGATGTGTATGAATGCAATGTTGCGCTTTTTGTCTCCGCCCTGTAACCGCCACCATGATTTATAAAGACTAGTGAACTTTGTTCAAAGAAAACAGCACAAAACCAAACCAAGCCACCTTTGTCCCTCCCCAGCACAGGAATATTTTATCTCCAGAAAACTTCCTTGCTTGTCCTGCTCTACACATTTACATCCACCAAGAAATAATACCTCCAACACCAAACCAATGCCACTGGTGGCATCCCACGTGCCCAGCCTCTCCTCATGAGACACCAAACACAATGAGTGGTTCATACCCACTTTGTGCCACTTCTGAGCAAACATGCTGCAGAGACAGGCCAGGTCGAACAGGAGGGAGCTGTGTTTTCAATTCAGGTGGAGATAAAAGAGTTGGCAACAGAATTTGTCAGTAATAAAATGTAGTGAAATGTGAAATGTGAAATGCACACCCTAAAAATCCACAAGACCTCAAAGAGACCTCCAAAAGGAGAAAAAATGAACATATCCCTTAAGAAACATATTCACCCAATCACTGCCAGCGGATTTTAAAGCAATCATACAGAATGACTCAGCCCTCCATGCAAATTTAAATAGACATAGGCAGTTCACGTCTTGTATTACCATACCCATAAACAAAATTAGAATGAATACAGAAAAGGTATATCCAAGAAACTAAACAAAATTAGAATGAATATCGAAAAGGTATATCCAAGAAACATGGTAGAATCACATAACACTTTGGCCCCAGGAAATCTTTCCTTTCAGATCTATGCTATATGTGCAGTTACTACACTGGCTTCTTGTAAACAAGATCAGAGCCAGGTTAAGTACAATCACAAACAGGCAGTTTTCACTGGTCCAGTTATGAACTTACCAGGGTGGTGTTGCATCTAGCAGCAGCCTCTGCATAGTGTACAGAAAAAACACCTAACAACTTTTAAGAGTGAGATGCAGAATTTACTGTGTACATGTCACTGACCTTTATCCACGGACTGTTCTGCCCTGAAGAGTGGTGTCCAACTGAGAAGGACAATATCAACATTTCTCATTAGCTTCAAAAGCTTCTGACTGACATTGCAGGGGCTTTTTGTGAGCAACACAGAGCAAAGAGGGACAGGTTACCTTGTCAGCCTCTCAAATTGCTGCTCAGCTGATAATTTATTTCAAAGCACATACACAGTTTCTCTCATCCCACACATGTGGAAAACAGAAGTTTCTCAAGCATTAATATAAAAGATAGCCTCACAGTTTTCGAACTCTATACTCACACTAAGAGTTGAACATGGCAAAAAGTATGTATGGAGTTCTGCCTTGCAGCAGGCCAGAGTAAGAAACAAACACACTTATTCACACACTTCAGCTTGTTCCTTCCAGTCCAGCTCTGCAAGATGCATTTTGTTTTTTTACTAATCTAGATCTTCTGCATGGTGCCTATCAACCTTCCTTTAGCTGACTTAAAAGCATACAGTTTTGGCTTCAACTCGTGGTATGCCCAGTAAGCTGGGGGTTTGGGATATTTTTGTTACGTTTTGTTTTTTAAGTAGTCACTGCACTCAACACTTCTCAAAAGCTGCTCTGAATCTCAGGGTCAGGTCTGCTCCAACCTGAAACTTAGCACTGCCGTAAAATAAATAAAACTCAACTGCTGGGGCATTCTGTATGTCCACATATGCAAATGAATGCTCAGCACTTCAATGTTAACAACTTGGCCATTGATATTACTTGCTGGAAAAAAATACATGGTTTCAAAGGAAAAAGAAAAGCTAGCTACACTGGAAAACCACGAGTGAGTTTTTATGGCTGCTTTCCATTGCTGCCTTTTTGTGAATCAGAGGACATTTTTCCATTAATCGTGTTTATCACCTTTGAGAAGAAGTAGGTGAATCTAAGGACAGGTTGGAAATTTTCTGTCATTTCTTTGTCTGGCATGGAGATCTTGGGACAGAGGCTATCAGGGTTTTAGGTTCTATGCAGTTTTGGAGTTAAAGCAACACCCACGCTCTGACTGCTTTATGCTAGGCCTGTGGGCACCCTGAAGTTACCAAACACTAAATTATAACTTTCGCATGAACATGACTAGATTTTAAACTAGGGGTTATCTTGCCCTGTAGAAGATCCTGATTCCAATTTGAAGTCTATTATTCAATGGGGTTACAGGAACTTGAAGGTGGGATCCCTTTCTGCAAGAAACCGACATAGTGTCACTGATCTTGGTCTACCTCATGGCAACTGTGTCACACTAGGAAATCACCCTGGCTACTCAGTAGCCACTGCACACGGGTAGGCACAATCCAAGGTCTCAGCATGAGCACAAAGTTTTCTTCCAGTCCTATGGAAATCATTTGTGGTTGCGCAACTCTTTCTGCCAGGGGAAGGTAAATGGCACTATTTGGAGTGGCTTTTAGACTGTGTTGTTGTTCTTTGTTTCTTGAGCTGAAACTCAAAAAGGGAGAAGTTAAAGCTTTTCTTTTGGAACCTGCTAAAGCATTTGCTTTTGAAGTCCACCTATGACAAATACACTTCCCCCTGCCAGTGGGAGCCAAGTTCCAAGGCAAACTGAGTTTCTGGAAAAGTTGTTGCTGTTGTCCTAACAGCAGTGTCACATGAGGGGATGTTATTGAAAAGCCAATGGTCAGTAAAGACTTCAGTGTTTCCTGGTCACTGTTACTTTTGAGAGAAAGAACAACAAACAGTTTTGGCTTCATAAATCACTGGCAGAATTAACTGCAGGACTTTTATTTAGTGAAGGGCTTCCTGATCTCTCTTGCCTAGACAGCATTTCATAATGACTGAAGACCAGTCTAGATTTCATAAAGATAAAATGCTGCTCAGAAGTGAAGGACATCAGAAAATGTGACAAAGATCAAAGGAGACCATCCGTAATCAAATGGGAAGGGAAAGCTGCTTCTGATCTGTTCACATTTTTATGGCTTCTCCTCTGAATGAAGAAATAAAGTCCTTCATTCCAGTGGAAAAGTGGAGTATTCATTCTGCAAACATTAACAAGCAAATTTAAGAAAAAATCCAACTCAAAAAGAATGTATAGGAGTAATAGCTGCAGATAAAGCTGCTCACCAGATCCTCAGAAGCGAGCAAGGACTCTGCTTTGGGCAATGGCGCAGTGTTTTTCGGTTGCTACAGATCAATCACAAGTTGACGAAATGCTTTTTCTCCAGTCTCTGGTGGCTAAACCCAGATCTCATCTCACACAAAACTCCTAGTGCAGATCCTTGAACACAGATATCCCCCAGCTCATTCACAAGGAAATAATTTTAAAAAAGCAAGTGACAGGCTAGTTCAGCAAGCAATAGGTAAACAAGACAGTTGCCCGGCCAGACTCCTGCCCTACGGACTGTCTCCAAAGGCTGTTTACTGTGACACAGAAGGCAGAGAACAAGAGACTCTTCTCAAGGTGGCAATGTCTCTTAGGAGCAAACTATCGGAGACACTGGGAGCACATTCATCTATCATACCAGTCCTCGGCTGCTGCTGAGACCTTCAATTGTAACGAGGCCCTTGTTTTAATCAGGTGTAGAGATGACAAAAGATGCATCCCATCAGATAATTCCTGAATCACTGTGCAAGGTGTACACGTGCCATATTAATAACCCACTCTCTTCTCAAGTAGGTCGCCAGTAAAGGTCATTACAGGAAGCTGGCTCTGTCCTTCAGCAAAGTGACAGGTGATTCTCGAGGAAAGCAACTGTTCTCACTTCCTGTAGGACTGGCTACCTGCAGAAGAGAAGCAAAAAAGAGCCTGTCAGCCAAAAGCAGGATTTATTACAAGACAGGAGCTGTCTGAGGGAAGCACTTGTCTGACCTGTACAGTGACACAAACACCATGAAGAACACACACAAAGGCACCTTAACAACTGATACTGCAACTTAAAAACGCAGAATGTATTTATGGCAACCACTTGTCAGCATACACTTAAAGAACTTCTGGAGGAAGCAGGGAGCCGTAAGAGCCCAGCGACACTCCTGACTAAATTATTCTTCATTTTTCCTAGTAGAGATTTTTGCATTACACTAGCACCACCATGCCCCAGACAGAACTTCATACACTGCACATGTTAACTTGACCATGCCCATGCAGAGGAGATTGGAACAGATGCAGAGTAAGGCATAGAGTAGATTTAATCATTCATCCATGCCCACAAGGGGCACATAATGCACAGCTAAAATAAAGTCTAGATTTGGAGGCCGATCCTGCATTCTAGCCACACTACCAAGTGTCATCCCTGTACCAGCTAGGAAGGGAAACCAGCATAAAGCCCCAGAATGAGGAGTTTTATTTTCAGAAGCTCAGTTTTGCTTTAAGGTACAGCTTTACAGCTCCCCGAACAACAGCAGGCTACATCTCCGGCAGGCAGGAATCCGGCCCCAGGCAGGCTTGCAGCAGTCACACCGAGTACCTGTGCTTCCGCTGCATTCCTAAGGCATTCCACCCAGGCTCGCCGCTACCAAGAGGAGCAGTCCAGCTAGTTCGACTAGGTTTATGTAAAAGCAGCAACATGTTTCCAGAAAATAGACCTACAATATTAAAAGCAAGCTAAAAAATGCCTCTCTGAAATAAGTGATCCCATCTCATCATGTCCAGCAGCTATAAAAATTTGTACTTTTCCAGAAATACCAAGAAATTCACAAACTAAAACCAATCTTGCAGAGGGATAGAGTCTCTTTTGATATGCAAAAACCTGTATACTTATGCAGCAGGCAAAGGGGAGGCAGGAACTGTTGAGTCCTGCTGATTGCTGATATCTGTGCCTCGGAGCTTCAGACTCATCTACAAAAGTCGGCTAGGAAAATAAAGGAATAGTATCTGCCTAAAGAAAGAATGTAAGCACAGAGCTTTACTAGGAAAACATGAGATGCCTTCAGATGCCTCCCTGCCCAAGTGAGAGCTGGGAATTAACTTTGAGTTAATGTGAGTTATGTTTGGACTTAAGTACTTTAAAACCATTTTTAGTCCTTTAAAAATCAGGCCCTTAACACCTGCCTCTCAATTTTTCCAACCATAAAAACCTGTGCAACAGCCCCTGCAAGATGGAGAATAATTAACAGGTACTCTATGACAGCAGACAAGCAGAGTGTATGAAAGACGATTTCTTTGTAAATTAATTTCTTTGTTATTCTTTAGCAGCAAGGTAAGAGTTAAACATCTAACAGTTGATTGCTAAAACCAAGTCTGTCTCATTGAATCCATGACAGCTAGAAAAAAAATTACCTGGAAACCTAATGGAAAACTATGGAAAAAAACTGAATGGACACATAGTAAGATGTGATGTCCACTGCACAATCAGCATCAGGATGCACAGGTACAGCAAAGATAAGAGGTACATTGGAAGACAAACCCTATCTAATAAAAGTCAAAAATTAAGAAAGTGTAAGAGTCTGGACTTATAAATTACATATACTGAATCAACAGAGAAACCCAATTGATGAAGCAATTTGATCACGCTCTGCTTCACTGCAATTTCAAAATAAAGTACATTATACCCTGCGCCAGTGGAAAAGAAACTTATTCCAGACCCTTACAAGAACATGCATATGTCTCATCTTTGACATCCAAGAGCATAAAGCTGTACTGGAGAAACTAAAATACATGGTCAAGAGTTTTTGTGTGCGCGCACACACACACACACACACATACTGTGCTTGTTTCCATTCTTCAGCAGAGCTTTTCCTTCTGAATGGACTAGCACTTTTGTAAATGAAGTGAAACAGAAACCAGGGACACACTCTTGGCCGTTAACACCACAATCGGTCAGAAGAAGAACAGTACTCCTATCACAAGGAACGGAAAACACTAGTGTCAGAGGTAAAACACAGGGCGTGTGCAGCAACACTAGATCTGAAAGAGCTGGCAGGGCTACCTAAGCACGGGACTGCTCAAGCAAGTATTCCTTATGTCAGAAAACTCCCTTAGCCACCAGGACACTCCCTTCCACTGCCTCACCTGTACTCCCCAAATGAAACCACCCTCCCTCACTGCAAGTGCAACCGTGTGGAACAACAGTGAGTGCACAACACAGCCGAAAGACCTAGGAAGCTCTTTCCAGCTCTGTTGCTGATTTACTAGCTTGTTTTAATTCCTTGGAATTCATTTTCCCATCTGTAAAGAGGAGCTAATGATATGCACATCCTTCATAAATTTCTTAGGAAGTTTTACAAGGTGCTATGAGCCACCCTGTGTTTGCAAAATGTTTAAAGGTAACAATTACAGCTAAAGAGCAGAGCTGACTAAGACCTGATACTTTATCTGTTACTCAAAGTGTTATACTGTGATCAAATAATCATCACTAAATTTCTTACAATATGTTTAGAATAAGAATATACAGCACATGGCTCCTGCCATTTTTATTGATGCTGGGCCCAAAAGTATATTTGAACCCAGCTAGTCTTCACTGCACTCCAAAGGAAAAGCTTACTTTTTACTTAAAAATGCATCTTTTTCCCCAGAAAAGATGCAACTTAGACATCCTCAAGATTTGCATACACATTTACTGTGGTGTAAGCACACCACAATTCCACTTTACCAGGCTTGTGTCAGGTGGCTTAAAGCAAGCTTCCATCTCCTTCCTCCAACCTTAGGTCATGGCCCTCCTCTTCTGAACCCACTGTAAACTAAATATTATTGCTTACTCTTCTCCAGGCAAGGGCATATCCATATGGTTCTTAAACATCACCCTCCAGCATAATGACTGCCACAAGCTACATACCACCCTTGGCTGTCTGCTTACTAGGCTGCCCTGAGCCTATCTTCTGAACTGCCTGACACCAGGTCTACGCTCAGTTGCAATGTAGACACACACAGAGGATCCAAATTCAGGAACGTTAGACAAGTTGTACAGGGGAGTGAATGACTGTCTAAAGAAAAGGAGAAAGTCTAACGACATCTAGACAAAGTTTATTCTGAGACAACGAGTTTCGCCCCAAACATAAACACATCTGAGAACCTGGACTACTTTTCTCTCCCAGAGACAGGAAAAAGTATGTCTCTAAATTCTCACATGACAGCATGAAAATAGGAGCAGTGCGCGCAGCAGGATATAACTGCATGGTTGTGCATCCTGCAGAGGACAAGTACAATGTCATATACTGCTGGCACACTTGTAGCACACAACTTCATTCCTGGAGAGCTATTACAGAGCTCTCTCCTTTCCCACACCAAGCACTGACAAGTAGAACAGTTACTTTTTCACTTACTCTGTCTGCTCCTCGTGGATGAACCTGAAGAACTGGGGCGGCTCATTTGCTGGGGTCCAGACTGAGAGAACTGGGGGGCAATGGTTGGGATCTTTCCCTTTCTAGGGCTGGCACTCTGCACTTCAGGGGTGCGAGGGATCTTAGGTTTGCTAGTAAAGGCTGAGGAAAACTCACTGTAGGAAAAGACGGAAAGCGTTAGTAAGCATGGAGAAATATGTATGCGTATTAAATGTGCAACCAAGTGAAACTCGCAGTACACACTGTGACAGCATGATAGACTGCCGAAAGTTTAGGGAGACTACGAACAGAAAGGAACATGGCACCTCAGGTACTGCTCCAGGGTACACACTCACCACAGAGTCTGCTCAAACCCGGCCTTTTGGACCTGCCTGTCCTACTCAAACCTGGCTATTTGGACCACAGGACCAGTTAAGTCCCTTGCAACTGTGGTCAAATGAGTAAGAGATATTTAGCTTGTTTTCTATTGTATTTATCACACACAAATATTATCATCACACTGGTCTGAGGTGTGAAAAGCATATATGCATGCTACAGCACAGGAATCAGACATCCTTTCAGAGCACAGAAGCTATGATTTCTCCGGGATGCAGGTCACAGTCCTGGCAGACACAGACACCCTCCCTGGCTCCCAGCAAGGAGATTTGTACAACTCCCAGGGCTATTGTGAAAAGAGCAAAAAGCTGTGATGGCATCTATGAAATAAATTCCCTGAGCACACAGGTTCCTTGTTCATACTGAGAGCTTAAAACAGCTGCTCTTATTTTACAACCTGCCCACGCTACGACAATATCATTCTTCAAAATTCAGTCCATGATTGTGTGAGGACTCTCCTTTCCTACTCCCAGCATCAATATATTCTTTCCGAGGTACAGAAAGAGGAGGCTACCAAGAAACAGTAAATCTCTAAAGGAAAATCTCTTAAAAGGAAATAAAAGTAGAACCAAGGGAGGATCCAAAAAGGTGCCATCTAAAGATAGGCAATAAAAATTTTAGTTGGAAAGTCTGTTATTTGCTCCATCAAAAGAACCCTTTGTGACCAGCAGAGAGGGTGATTAGGAGGATTTTCAAGACATTTAATCTCCCCCCCCTTCCCTCCCTCCCCCCCCTCCCCCCCCCCCCCCGGAATGCTGCTGAGTCAGTGCTGATTAGCCATTCCATAGCCCTGCTTCACTCTTTGGCAAGATATGACAGCAAACATTTCTTTTATATTTTAAATAGCATTGATTGTCTGTATTTTGCATTTGTATGTGCTAGCTATTCAGGACACAGACATGCTAAGTGGTCTGCTCAGGGCCATCTCTGCAGCCTTTTACCCACCTCTAAGTATTTTAAGTATTACTCTTTTTATCATTTAAAAAGAGGAGGTGGCAGATGGCAGCAAAAACACACTAGCAAAACAAAACTAAAAAGTAAGATTGGCTAGATAAAACCCCAAGCCCTGGATCACACACTTTTCAGACCAACAGAACAGATTTAAATGCCTCTCTCTATAGAATAGTTTAATTGTTAACATTTGTTTATCATTTTATTCATTTGGGTGCAAGTGCTGGGTTTTCAATACACTAGTGCTCTACATGGTAATCATACGTAGCCAGCAACCTTATAGCAATCTTTGAGCCATAAATGAGCTTTTTCTCATGTGGTAATAAGCAATAAAACCCTGGATCTTTATATCCACACACGACTAAATGTTTTCCTAGCATGAACAATCTTCACAGTGTTTCACTATAGTAACCTACATAGCTAGACTATAAGCACTTTGGAGACAAAGCAAAGTAATACAATCAGAATTACTGTGCTTTATGAGTTAGAGGGAATACACAATGGTTGCATATAACAGCGATGGCAGGCTCACATCTTTGCAAGTCTCCAGGAAAGTATGTAGAAAAATCTGTTGTTTCTCTGAAAGGATGTAGAGCAGATTTCACACCTCCGTATACCCAGGTGTCACAGAACCACCTCATCTTTTACCCACATCAGTAAATAGGCAAATATCAACAGAAAAAAAAATCCTCAAAATAACTTAGAAAAGTGCTATTTAATACCCTTTAGATCTTGACTAGATGAAGGAGGAAGGAGAAAAATCTATTGTGGTAAAATGCTTGGCAGTATTTGGTAAGAAAGTCATTTATGACGAGATGTGGTAATTTGAGAACAAGCACTCAGAAAAAAAACAACACACACAGTAACCACGTCCCATGGTGTTACACAGAAACCTACCCTACTGAGAAGAAACGAAACTGTACACTTAGAAAAAATGGAAATAATAGCCTATTAAAATGCCTGTAACAGACTGCCACTGGGATCTGAATAGTCAACCGAGAGATGTGACAGGGCTTGAACATACAAAGATGAGTTACAGACTGTTTTCTGCAAGAGAAATGTGCTTGCACTTTTTAACCAGCTTTACCAGATTATTGGAAAGGTGAGGCCATTAGAGACCTAAGAAGACCCCACAGAGTTTAATATCTGCATTAGGTTGATATTGGATACAATCATAACAAAAAACAAATGCTTTTTCAGCCAGCCACAGGTGTAAACTCAGATCTATTACTCACAAATCCATCCTTGCTTAGCTAAAAAGCACAACAGATCTGTATTCTTATATGATCAGAATGAAGCAGGCAATAGCAATGCAGGGGCAGCTGTGAGCCTGGCACACGTCGACTGAAACAATCATTTGGTCCTATGGAAATAAAACAACTGTAATGGACATGCCACTGCTAGGGCCTCATTCTTCTCTCAGACTGATTTAGTGTAAATGTAATTTCACTGAACTTCATGCAGTTAATTCCCAGTTTATACTGCTCAAGGAAGAGGGGAAACGGGAGCAGTGACCCCTGCATCACCACAAGTCAGCCCTCCTTTTCTCATACCTACCTCTTCTAGGAAGGAGGCAGACCTCTTTCAGTGGATCAAACTATGACCAAAGCAATGACTTATTCACTCTGTTGTGCAAACAAATCAAAGTATGCTCCAAGAACGAAAGAATGAAAGAAGGAGGAAAAGGCAGGTCTAGCTATTGCAAAACCAGCATATTAACAAAAGACCCTTGACACAGAAAACCCGGTGTTCTGCTTGGACTGTGAATGGCTACATTCTCGTATACGTAACTTGAGGCTGCTTTTGTAAGTAGAAATTGCTGTACGCATGGTAAGGAAGCATGCAATGAAAAGATAAAATCTCCTTCTGCAGGACACTGCACCCATGCCTTCAGTTAGAGATCCACCTATCAGTGAGATTTAGGTATACATTTGCAAACAAAACTTCAAGATTACAGGATACAAGGGGTTTTTTTTGTTGTTTGTTAAAGAAAAATGGATTATGACTGTAAAGAAGCAAAACCTCTCACTAAGATGGGGGACAAGACACTGCCTATCTACGATCTCTTACATGCCAAAGCCTGAGGCTGAAAAACAACCTTTTTCTCCATCAAAGAAAACAAAGCTCTAAGCAGAGAGTCCAGTTTTCAGAAGTGCTAGAGCTTTAACTGCCTTGAATAACCAGGCACTTCTGAAAAATCAGATCCATAAAGAGTTGGTAACACCTTTCCTGTAACACATCTCCACCCATTCTATGTTTTACTTCTGGAATGTATTTGCTTTTAAAAATTTCTCTACAGTCACTGTTTAAAACTTGGCCCAATCAAATTAGCTATAGGAAAAAGCTGTTAATGTCTCATGGATACTTGAGGGCCCTGAAAAACTTTGGTTCAATTCCTAATGGATTCCTAGTTCTCATCCAAGATATAACATCATAATCCTATATATGACAAAACCTTGACAGAGGGCTCCTGGTATGAATGGGAGAAGTAGAGCAAGACCTTTTCTCTTCCTTTGACAAAAAATCTTTCAAGAAACATTTGAAACCCTGTGCTAGAACTCCTAATACTGCCTCCCTTGCTGTACTTGTCCAGTGGATAAATCAGGGACTCTGGTCAGCAGTGCTAGAACTCAGCATGTTCAAACACTCTGAATCCACTTAAATGCTTAAGCTCTCTTCCTTCGGCAAGTTAGTTCCTGTCCTGTTCTTATGGCCCTACCTTTCTTCACTAATAAAATGTTTTCCATGATGTACAGTAGAGTCCATCATCTAAGAAAGCAGTAAGGAAGTCTTACATGCAGAAGACAATATTGTGCATACATGTGATGTTCATTAATAATGTCTTACTTGAGATTTCTCCCATTCTGGACCAGATGTTTAGGAATTGAACAGCTGCCACTGGCACAGCTAAGGGTATTTTGTTTGGCAAGCACCATCACAGCTGTCTCGCATCAGACTACATCATACATCAAATGACTTCACAGGTTGTCTTTACAGCAGCATGGAATTAGCTGGTAAGTCCCCTCAGACTCCTCTTGTGCTCTTACATACTCATCTGGACAAATCATACCTATTAGATAGCCCATTTACTTTGTCTTGGGTGAACTCAGTAGATCGGGAAGACAAGATGTTGTCAGCAGCTGGGATGCGTTGGTCCATTCTGTGGCCTGATGAGAATACCTTAGATGACTCCATTTCAATTGCTATTTAGAAAAGAAACACAATTCAGTGAGGAGTTGTTTTTAAAATTTACTAGAAACACAGTCAAGTCAGCTCCTGCTGCATGATGGAAACCTTTAGACAACGGCAGGCTATCGAGTTATTGCAGCAGAGTGAATTACTCCTCATCAGCTGAGCCAAGTTAACTGTACGTGTGCATGCTTCTAACCCATCGCAGTTGAAAAGTAGACCATGCTTGGACAATTTTCAAAGCAGTTATACTTTACATTTGCAATGGGTTAGGAACATGCAAATCATCATTTAACATATATCAGCCAACGACTGACATCTTCATTAAAGTCACAGGAATGCAACCACTTGCAGTTCTCCATATATATCGCTAGTAAACGGATAACAGGCAGCCAGTGAGGACAGAAAAACAGTATTACAAATGCCTCCATCAGAACAGAGGGAGGTTTAACACATTTGATTCATTAAACATTGTCTTCTGCCTTGCACTAATGCAGAATGGAAGGACAGTCAGTTTGCTGAGAGACACAAGGTCACCACGATGTGCAAGTCCAACAGCAGTTTAAAGAAAATCCCTAGCCCCATTTCTCCCATGCCCAGGACAGGTTGCCCTTGAGTGTTTATTTGCTTTCACATGCAGATAGGGAGACAGATCAGGTCACTTCTAGATAAGCACTGGGCTGGCCAGCATACCTTCTGCCTGACATTCAGCTTAAGTAGCATAATAAGATGACCAGGATTCATCTTTAGCCCACAGGTTTTCTGCTTGCAGGAGACAAACAACAGCCAGAATTATTGATTCATTACAAAGCAACAAAAAGGGAGGGTAGTTCCAGATTCAGAAGAATGAGAAGGTGAGTGACTCAGAAATAAGTGAATAGATCCAGGTATGGAAGACATTAAGAACTGCTTTCATTTATAGAAAACAGAAGAGGATTAAGGTTTCCTGAGGCTAACCTTTGCTTCCTTGAGGCATGGCCTTGTTGATGCCAACTGTTCACATGAAACTTTCATTCTAACCACTTTTTCACCCTCGATCATGACTCGATGGCATGAAACTCTGAAACCCAAACTGCTCATGCGATACTGGAAAATAAGTATTCTGAAGTGAGCAGATTCCTTGTTCTGCTTAATAAGCAGGAGACCAAGATCAGAACTCAATAAACTGCATATTCTATTCCACAGCAATGATATTTCCCTGAGTGTGAAAAAAGACTCTAGAAGAAGCACAATTATTTTTACATCTTTCTGTTGTGCACTGTTCATTGCAGTATCTAGGAAGGCACTAGAAGAGAAAGTGCAGTGAAGCTTTGAAGAATAATACTTTTCAGAATTATGGTCTCAAGAGCTTATTTTACACTGTTTTAAATTCAAGCCTTTACAATTCAAGAATTAGATAAAATATTCTCTTTTGGAAAACAGGGAATGTCCAAAGAGCCAATCCAATTACCATCATACAGAATGAAAGTCCAGCCACTGAACTGAATAGCCATGGGATTCAGCACTGCAGTCTCTCTCTTCTCCTCTCTTCTTCATTTTTAAATCCCAAAAGGTAAGAAGAAAAAGACAAGAAAGCACATATTTCACCGGCTACCTGCAAAAGCCTGAAACATACCTCTGGCAGTCCCTTCAAGTAACTCAGTGTTGTTTTATAGCCTGGATAAGTGCTAGGAAGAATTGCCACTGCCACACACAAAAATTACCTGTCTTTTTGCATACCAAGATTTTTCTACAGGAAGAGAGTGTATAATCTAGTTGTCTTATCAGCATTCACCTCCACATAATTTTGACTGAAAACAGCTACCAAATGGTGTTTTAGATGGGCCTACAAGTAAAGTTCTGAAAATATGCAAATATTAAAGCTGGCAGCAATTTCTTCGGCAAGAAGGCATCAAATCGCTTTTCTCCTTCAAATATGAACAACATTTACTTTTCTGACTTACTCAGGTTCCCCATTTAAACCTTCCCCGAAATTTCCCCAAGCAAATTGCCAGACAGCACCTACAGCGCAGAACAGCCTCAGCAGCATGGAACAGCTGACGGAGGTGAGCGAATGCATTTCTCAGTAAAGATACTATCAAAGTGTGGTTCAGCACAATGGGCTCCTGGTGGCTGTGTAATGCCTGAGAAACACAAGTGATTTGTTCTCCAAATCTGCATCCAAGGGAGGGTTTTATCCTACGGTATGCTTTAAAAGAGCAAATAGCGGCACCTTTGATATCTGCTGTACTTAATCTTCTTTACAAAGTATGAACATGTAAAACACCATTTTTTTCTTCTGTGTAACAAAACTGTTAAGTCAGCACGGTTTTGATTAGTTTGTAACTTCTGTTGTTCTGAGTTGCTGCCTCTGGCCAGCTAATCTCCCTGTAGAATGGGCTTAGCTATACTCGGCATGCTACTGCGTAAAGCGAGGCTGGAAGACAGCAGCTCTCATTCCTGCACCACAGTGAGAATGCAAGTGCACATCTTGAACGGGAGCTTCATCTGCTTCTATCATAAGCCTTTTGTTCAGCATATTATATTTATCAGCTCTAGGCATTACGCAAGCAGATTCCTGTCTGCAAGACCTTGGTTACTTTTCTCAGAATCCTTTTCATTTCCTCTAGGAAATTTAAAAAAAAGGAGATGGAGAAAAAAGTATGCTATTTCTTTACTGCTTCAAAGCATATTTCTCAGTAAAGGCATGCTTTGTCTGAACTTATTAATAATTCTGTACCGGATATGCTGCAAGATCTTTTATCCAAGATCGCAGACCATTTTGCCTTAAATCCCTAATTGGAAATGTTAATGAGTCCCTGCAAGCAGGTTGAAACTCCCACAGCAGAAGTGGATCCTGTGGTTATCAGAAGTTTGGCAATAAAGTATTTCAGAAGCCTATAACCTTTTAAACTCCACCTCCTGTTTCTCAGGCCCAGCTGAATTTGCATTAATTTTAGGTTTTGTTGCGAGGGCAGAATCTTGAGCGGCATCACCCACAATGTAGCTACACAGCACAGGGCTTCCCATCCTCCACAACCTTTTATGGCTTGACTGAAGCTGCTCCACTAAGTATGTAACTGCAGCTGCCGTCAACTTTAATGCAGAGGTCTAGCCAACAGAGCCTGCAGGTGCCAGTAGACAGGGATTCATTTAGATCCAAACAAGGGTATATTTGATTAAGTAAATAGCTTTGCCTGTTGGGAAGTGCACTGTCTCTTGGCCGCAGCTCTTCTCCTAGGCAGAGGACATCACTGAGTGAAAGAAAATACACTTTGCACATAGGAAGCCCTGGGTGTGATCCTCGACCCTTCCACAGGAAGCAAGATGGAGCGAAGCAAGTGAGATCATTAGTTTCTGCAGACCGCATGGTACCTTCTGTAGCCATTCACTGTGCTCAAGCCAAAATGGCGCAAGGCATCCCAAAGTCTTGCAGACTGCCCCAGCGTCTACACGGGGAGGGCCGGGCCACATTTTACAAGTCTGTAACCCACATGCTATGCCCCAAATGCCTGCCCCACTCAAGACAGACACGAACAATTAACAACAGCATTCACAGAATATCCTTACATGAGGAGGAAATGCAGAGGTCAGAGATGCTGGACCTGCTCCTGCTACGAATGGGAGGATGATCACCCGGCAAGGACTGGAGTTTTTCATCCCTCCCGTGGCAAGAAATGTCATCGCTTTCTGGCCTGGAGGAGAGAGGAGAGAGGAGAACGCAGGCTGATGAATTCTTAGAGTCTAAAACGCTGCATGAGAGTTACCTTCTAATGGCCTGTAATGGTGTAGAAGAAATTAAAACTGTTTTTTTTTATACTGTAAACTACTGTTAAGGTCATAATTTAACTGCATGACTGTAGCTCCCCCAAACCAGCTGATGTTGGGTGTATTTGAAACTAGCATGTTCTCCTACAGCAAAAAAGGGCCAAGGAAAGGAAACCGCAACTCCTTGCAGTCTAGAGACACAATATGCCAGCAGGATGCTTAAGAAAAGGACTGCAACAGTGGGCCTGAGAGGTCTCCAATACTCTGCTTTTACGAGGACGTAAGATTTGTTCCCGAATATTATGAGGATTCCACTTTGCAGAGAGCAATATGCAACACTGACTTAAAACAGAGTAGAGAAGTAGATCTGTTGACTTCCCCGGTGAGGTAGATTGTTAAGAAAGAACAGAAAGACAGAATAGAGTACAGATTGTTTAGTAATAGCCAACAAAACACAACAGAAGCAAGAGGGGTGTGAAAAGGGGGCAAGAAAATGTTGCCTGACCCAGAAAGTTTCCCTGGCTATTCATGCCCAATATCAGGTTAAGGTAACTAGACTGTATTTCTAGTTAGAAAGGATGCAGTCCAGGGAAGCAGTTAATGCTTTCACAGCTACTCAGACACTGAGTCTTTAAAAGAGGGGGGGGGGGAGGGGAGGAGGGGGGGGGAGAGGGAAGCAGCTTACATAGCAGTCCCAGGACAATTCATCTGAAGTAACTAGAATCTGAAAATATCTGAAATAAGAAAAAAAAACCTGAAATAACCAGAAACTTGTCTGCACTGGGAAGTCATACAGAAATTATGGAATAGCTGCTACATGTGCACCAGCTATTCTGTATTAATTTTTTTATGTGATTACTTCTAGCCAGCTTGAAAAATCCTCCCCTTTTCTGAAGTATGAGCTAACAACTTGTAAAGAAATATATTATCCCCATTAACTGCCCCCTCTTTCATCATGTTGTTAAAATGGAATATGTTGCATCAAGACCCTCATGAAGAACTTAAAGCAAGTTACATCCACTGCATGCAAGCATTTACGCAGTTTTAACGTGATTTAACTGTTCTGCTAAATCCACAACTTGAGATAATTCAGATTAATTGTCCTGGATTGTTCCTAGGTAGACAAGAGGGTAAAAAGCCTGATGTTTTTTGTGCCATTTGATCTGATGCAAACACTAGTCACTTAGATTATTTAAAATATGAAATACATCCAGTTCAGATTTTACTTTCAAATCAAGTCAGCTAAGATTTGGTCACTTTTATTGTCTTCCTCCTGCAAGGGTTCCTAACAGAGTATTTCCTCATTTAGTAAATGAATTCTAACTAAAATTAGAACGGCATAAAAGCCATCAGAGCTTGTCCTTTTCTGTTGTAAAATCTAGCTCAAGAATGTCTACTTAGTGCAATTTCCTTGCACACAAAAGCTAATTAGATAGAGTTTCACTATAAATGCAAATTTCTCACACAAGGTGCTATCTTGTGCTTCCTGCTTACAACATGGGAGCACCAAACACTCACATTAGTTCTACATTTGACCAAAGGGGGGGGGGGGGAATGGATTTTCACATATTTCCACTCTTAGATTTTTGCTGATTATGTTTTCCCTCTCTCCAGCATACATAATGAGGCAATCTGTAAAGACTGCTTCACACCATCAAACTAACACTTTGCTTGGACACAAAGCTACTAGAATCAATATGGGTCCAGAGGTATTTTTAATTCGTATCTTGCAGTGACACGAAATTGTCCTGTAGAGGCAGGAACTGCACAGCTCTTCATAAGAAGATTCAGGATTTGACTTGACACAGAACCAGGTAATCCTGGGATTCTGTTAAGCAAACATACTATCTCAGTAGATGGTGGTAAAAAGAGGCATTATTTAATCACTTCTAGAGACTATCCATGGTGTATAAACTGTGGTGTGCTGCATGGCACCAGGAAATTCAAGCTCTTCTCACAGGCTTGCCACTGTTTTTCTGACTTCCCATAGTAAAGTCGCTTCATTTTCACATACTTATTTTTCTCCCCACTTACAAAGCAGGAATGTAATGCTTAGACACTCAATGGTAACTCAGATCTATTCCTTAAAAATAGTTTCTAAACATTAAATGAGACTACTCTAAGAGCTGGCTGCACAGAATCAATCCAGGACTTACAGCCCAGTGTAGACAACATACTGTGCAGGGGAAGTGGAACTTTGAACTTGGTAGTATTGACCCACAATGAAGTCACTCTGTATATTCAGTCACATATTAGCCAGTTTATATTGTTATGGCCTGTAGTCCTTCTGGAGGACTGCAGAAAAATGCTTAAATAATCTCTATTCTACTAATATGAGCTTACATTAATTTGGTGCAGTTTTCTTCATATATATATATTTCATATATATATACACACACACATATACACACACACACACACATATATATAATATAGAGGGAGAGGACCTGCAAAAGCAGGGGACATTGTCATGGTGCAAAAGTTGATCACTGGGACAAAGGACACTAAGTGTAAACTTTAAAATCTACATTCAGATTCTACCAGGGAGAAGAGCTAGGCTTTACACTCCAGCAGAAGCCGTTTTTGCCAGACTAGTACACAGAAGGAAAATCAGACTGTGCAAGGCAAATTCTGCTCTGCGATAGCCACAAATTCTCTTTCTGTTTTGGAAGTGTGTTTCATTCATTTTTCTTAAAATAAATAAACAAACAACAGTTTTCCAGGGCTTTTCCCATGCCCAGGTCTGATAAGTTATACTTCTACATCCTAAGACACACCTGGCTGAAAATGTGTTTCAGGGTGAATTAGGAGGGCTCCCAGCAGCCAGATCAGTTGCTTGTATGAACACTAACACCAGTGCAAGACAGTGGGTGGGAACAAAGATGGACAAGGTAAAGGTGGGACCACTCCCTCTCCATAACAGTATAGATTTACACTACACTCAAGTGTGTAACTACAGCTTAAATCAGTCTCCACTTCTGTCTGTATGGATCTTCCACACAGAAATGGGGAAGAAATGTATTTAAGAAATAGAAAATATGAACATGAAAGCAAAAGAAATTACATGGGACAGTCCTAGAAGAATATATCAACCCCAAAGTTTTAAGAACCACCTCTACATTCAAGCTTCATCACACCTTTTTACTTCAGGTTATCCATTCATTTTAAGGTACTTAGCTATACTGATACCATGGCTTTTGAGTAGTTGTCTGTATTTGTTAGAGTGGTTCGCAGTCTCTCAGGTTAAGAAAGTACACACAGAAATGAAAACATTAAATCCTCATAACAAACCACTCCTTTATCATTGCTACCTGGATTAGACCAAATGCAAAACTGTATGCAACTGAAAAGTGAAAAATCAGTTAAATTTGAGATCTCACTGGTATTTTACTTCCTCAATCAGGACAGCGAAAACTTGTTCTAACAGAAGGCACAGCATAATCAAGGAGCTCTTACTGTAAGATCTCTTAATTCCAATTACAAAGCAGCCTTCTACTGCTGACCCCAATTACATCAAAAGCCAGGTGTCACAGACCCTCCTGCTGGAAAAAAAAATTTTTTTTCAAATCAGGAAATTGGACACGTTATGGTTTTCATCTTTCCCCTTTTCTTTTTAATTTATTTCCTCGTGAGTGGGTAGCAAATGTCCCTAGAGAAATATATTTACTTGCTTATAAAATGGAAGATCCTGGGTATTTTACGTACTGCATGCAGCTGACCCATAGAATATACCATAAGAGATAAGAATTATGAATGCAAAGTTCATAGTAATGCAAGTTTAAATCAAACTGATCAATAAACATTTACTCAGTTATTCCAAGTATGCAACCTCATCCAGTACACCTTTCTCTGCTTAAACTACTCTTCCCTTTTATTTTTTCAAAGTAGTCTGTAAAGAATGACAATGGCAAGATGCACTTTCAAGTACAGAGGTTTTATTTATCAGGCACTAAATTATTGTGTTTTGGGTTTTTTAAGATGTTTAAAAAAAAAATCCAACTTTGTCTCATTTGTTCAGACTTACATTGGGTACACAGTCCTGTGATAACCTGGCGTCACAGGTCTCTGGAGAGGCTCATCTATACTCTGATGGACACCAGGGAACAGCTTCTTCTTGGTTTTTGGAGTATGAGTCATTATCTAATACACAAGAAATGGAGAAAAGGAAAAAAGAAAAAAAAAAAAGAGGAAGAAGTGGAAAAACAAGTAACTGGAGCCATTGGGAAAAGTATGTAAAACACTGCTTCAGAAACCAAGTTGTGCCCCAGGGTCACCGAACAAAAATCCTTGGAATCGCTGCAGGCTGTACGATGACATCTCATCTAAGGTCACAGTTCTAGCATCGCCATAGCCAGACCTATGCAGTCTGGGATCCAGAAGGCACACAATTACATTTCTCTCAAATTAGTCACAGCATACTAGATGGAGTTCACACCAACTTTATGCTTTTTTTACTTAATGACTTTTTGCTGCTTGAGGTGAGACAGACAATGCTTGACCTAGCATAAAGCCTGTAGGAACAGTTAACTGCTCAACTTTTTTTCAAAATATTATCAACCAGCAGAGTGTTCCAGTATGAATTTGCTCAGGACTTTGCTTTGTGTGCCTGCTGCGTCATGGAACTAGCACTAGAACCTTAAGGCTGCCTTTAGCTTATTAAGCCATGACCTGACTACCTCCCATAAAGGGGTAAATCTACCTTTCTGAAAGTTATTCTACTTTTGGACAGCAGCTAATAAAACAGACAGTGAGAGATTTGGACTGCTATGCGGGTAGAGCCTGGTATTTCAAGTAACATACTCAAGAAGACACGATTCTAAAAGCTGATGACACTGCTGAAATTAAACAGTTAATCCAAAAAATTCATTTATTTCAGGATTCTGATGAGTAGTACTCACTCCCAAGTACTCAGTTGTCAGCAGCTTCTCTCCTGCAAGCTCTCCCAGCTGAGGCTGCAAAACCTCATCTTTGTCCAGATCAGCCTCCATGGTGTCATGGTCCTCCTGTAACAGCAACACACCTCAGTTATTTGAGCTCAGAGAATTTTTTGCTTCAAATTTAGTTCTCTTTTTGGTAGTCACTTAGATGATATGCACTTTCCAGATAAATGACTGTTAATACCACACATGTAAGCAGTGATGTATAAGCATTTCAGTCAAAAAAGCAGACACTTAGAAACTCACTTAGCCTTTTAATATAACTAGAAACTAAAGACTCCTGAGAGAAAGAAAATAACCCCTCTCTCTATAAATTTGCTAAAAAGCGCAGTTGGCATTCAAAAGTTGTTCTCCTTCAATTTCCAACCCCAAATAATTATTCCTTGCTTGCCCTAATAAAGGCTCAGGAAAAACCTCTGTCATTAGTATCACTGTAAAACACTGTCTGAAGAGATGCAATGCTTCATCCTTAATAAGCAGCTGGTATGGGGTTTGGAGTTTTGTTTTTTTTAACAGATCTGCCCAAACCAGTCTAGTCATACAGCACAGACCAGAAAAAAGCACTCTGATGGCATTTCTCATCCACACTGAAGGATAAGAAAAGCCTATCCCTGTTTTTTTTTAAAAATTAAGGTAAGTCGGTCCTAACAAGTTGTACTGCAGAAGCTCAGGAGAGCTTTCATTCAAGCAAAGAGGATGGTAGGAAACTTGATAGAAGAACTTGTCTGTTTCTTGTTACAAATCAGTATCCTCTAATGGTAATGAAAGTATGAATTTCAATTAAACTGTAACAACCTTTTCCCCAAGCAAAGCATTTTATTGTTCATTTTCAAGAACTAGAGGCATAATTTTTAATCACTCAAGACAAAACTCCTTATTGCTGGGCATTCAAAACCCCTCACAGGGCAGTAGTTCCTGAAAGATGAGACCACAGGTGACAGACAGCAGCTGTTTAGGAGCTATGTTGAGCAGCAGCAGTTTGCAAGGAAGCTTCAAAGCTGACAATATGCAGTTGGTACAAAATTCTTGGAATTAGTGCTTTGGGATATAAATACCATACTGACAGGAAGGCAACAATCCTCTGTTGACTTTATCTTACAAAAAGCAAATGTAATCAACTCCTCAAACGAGAAGGTAACAAGAATTCACTCTCATGCCTATTTATAGCATGGCTATGGGTGATTCTGCTTTCATGGAAGTTATGCAGCTTTTACAGATCTACACGCCAGGAAATTTTAAAGTTTGAGGGATTCCTCTAGCAAAGCAAAAGTACTAATTACATATAACCGAAGAAAGAACAAGGTATTATTTTTGCTTGTGTTTTCCTGCTGAAGAGAATTCTCTTCCTTCCTGCAAACATGATACCCCACATTAGGTCTGGACCAGAAGTAATGAAGAGAAAGTGCTTTTCTTTTGAAACAGATTGTGATAGAAAATGTAAATGACTAAGAAAAAGTAAATGAATCATTGTAGTAAGATATATTGTAATAGCAATGCAGACAGTCTGACACAAACTCCATAAAATCAATGACCACCAAACTTTGATGGGTCCCAGACCATAAAGGGGAGGGCAAAGAAAATGAAAAGCACATTCACTTTGGTGAGATTTAGAGCCAAGAAGCAGTTTTCAATAGCCAAAGTAAGAAATGCCATGAAGAGCAGCCGCAATACGTGCACTTGCACAACGCTCTACAAAAACAACATCAGGAAAAAAAAGCATTGGAAGCGTGCACAGGTAAGGCATTTCATGGCAAGGACCAACTGATTCCAGTCTTTGCGTGGTGCAAAGCAACGAGACTACCATCATTCAGACTCAGTAGGTGCTGGCTGCAGCAGAGCTCTAGAGGCTCACAAGTCTTAAGGATGAGGCAGCTTTTAAGTTTGTGACCTCTGTCTCCTAAGTACCAATGAAATGGTTTAAACAACATAATTTTTGCTCTGATTTAGTCAGTCTCATTGCTTATCAGCTCCTCATTTACCAGGATCAAGAAGAGGTAGAAATGCTTAGACCACAGACATGAAGGACTCGGCTCAGTAGTCCACACAGGCATCAAGCTCCACTTTGAACTATCTTGCCTGATCTTTCACCGGGGTTATGAAAGGGCACACGTCTTCCGCAAGTTTCAAGTCACATCTGACAGCCTTGTGCAGATACCTCTGATATTCTAGGTAATCTTACATGGCATTAGATGCCCGTGTTGACAACTGAGGCAAGTTACAGAAACACTGCTAACCCATGCAGTGTTCTAAAGACTAGAGTAAAAAATTTGCATAATGTATTTTTTCGTGCATGGATTTAATAAAAAAAGCCACAACTGTTATCTGTAGTATATTCTAGTTTGCAGTCACTGAGTACTGAAGTGAGCTCTGTCTCTCATAATTTCCTTTCTTCATTATATTTGCCTAAAATAATTTCAGCAAAGGACCAGCATAACTGTTTCTCTCAGCCAGTTGAAGAAATTCTTCTGGGGACTTGTTTCTATAAAACAGAATTACTGATAGAGTGGCTCATGTATTGCAAAACAGCAGACAAGCCTGTTATTACTAACTAGGTATTAATCGCTGTGAACATTAAAGGCACCATCATATTTCATTGTGGCAGTACAGAGCTTTCCAAGGCACTGTTAGGGATCTAGACATGTACCTTTCACTGCTTTTAAAATCTGCATATCCATAGACAATTTTCATATATTCAAAGCAGTCTACAGAAGAACAAAAGAGATATCACTAACTTTCCTACTATTTCAAGATGCATCCTCTACACACTTAGAGCCATAAAAGACAGGGCTACACAGACCTCAAGAAGTCATCCAATCTACCTCCCTTCCTCAAGGCAAGGTATGTTACAATCAGCTCCTAATTGTCTGGGAAACAGGCAAGGAAGTTGAAAAATAACGGAAAATCACAGCTAAACACATGTAAGCAGCCTACAGCTAGACTACATATCTTCATCAAATAAAACCAAAACTATCCACCCTTCAAACCCCACCTGTATTATACATGTATGTATTTTATTTACTTTTGAAAAAAATAAAAAAAAATTGCAAAAATGAGGTTTATAAATAGTCTGGTGGAGGTTTCTTATGTGGTGTGTTAATCTAGCACTGTTTATCAAAAGCTAACCATTTTCTTCAAGGTTTCTTTGCAGAAGTCTGCCTAGCAAATAGTCAGGACATCATCCTTCTCTTTCACCCGACTACCTGCGTGCATGACGTATTTAATTTGTCTTCACAGATTGCTCTGTTCCCCCAGGTTCCACCTCAACCAATACTCTGGCTGACGCTTGCATTTTGTCACACAGAAAACACGCTGCTGGTTCCTGCGAAGTACCCCTCCCTGCCAACCACGCTTCCTGACGTTGTTTAACATACCGGGGAACTGAGCCCAAAAGTGTCCCTCCTCTAGCTCCTTGCACAGAAAGAGCATCGACAGACATGCCATCGTTCCACTGTTTCAATAACACAATGGCGCCCTGTTCGCCACCACCCATGGGCTGCAGCAAATGTTGGCAGCAAAGTCCTCTAATGGCTTAACATCCTGAAGGTCTGCGATAAAGCTTACTTTCTTTTGATGTACTCTTTAGCTGAAGCGTATTTTCACACTGGAGCTTACAGATTTTATTGCCAGGTGCTGAGTGATAGCTGGATCAGAGGTATCTAATAAACAGTCACCATACTCTTATCTATAAATCTCAAGTTTAGTTATAAATTTCTGAGTTAGAGCTATGATATCACCTATTTACTTTTACAGGTTGCTTTTAGAGACGGTCCAAGTAAAATAAAAAGCAAATGTAAAGATTAAATATTGAAGATAAATTAAGCTAGTATTTAACAGAACAGTGAAGACACTATTCAGCACCAGGAAACACGCACTGTGACTGCAGAACAGTGTCAATACACCCAGCCTGGCTAATGTGACGCAGATGGGTAAATACTCTAGTAGCCAGCACATCCCAAGCTCTATGCTAACCTATTTAAAAGTTCAACAGACAAACCCTAAAGACAACTTACTTCTGAATAACAGTATCCATGTAGAGGCTTATCATACTGTTAAATGCTCTGCTGTCACACATTAGTGAATCCTAAATTTCTCAGTGTATGACGATCTCTTAAAAAGCCTAGATTTATCCTCCAGCAGGCTCAACTGCATCTTGGCAAGCAGTGTTTAGGAGAAAGTAGTCATTACCACAAGATCTGCTCAAAGCCAAGAGAGAATTCAACAATGCTAAATTAAACACAGATAAAAGCAAAATGCACAAAAGGTAATAACAACAGGATGGGGAATCTTTGCATGCTTTTGGAAACAATAAGAACTGGGGTAAAAACTGCAAATTAAGAGTCTGCATAAAAGTCTTTTTGTTGTTTCTTAGTTGTGAAGGTATAAATATTGGTAGTAAGTTAATCAGTACTAAGTTATAATATTGGCAGGCAGTCTGAATGCACATCCCTGAATTGTCAATATATGGATATATTCTGAAATACATTAGGTTTGTGGTAGTTTTTAAAAGTTACATCAACCCAAGACTTCTGACAAAACTTTCCAAAACTTTTGCTTGCCAGATGACAACATCAGATGTTATCACAGAACATCATCAACAAACAGTAACTCATAGCATTTCCAAAATACAAAGGGCCCCAAGCATTGAGGCAGTAAGTCAACAAATCTCTACTTATTTAAGAAAATAACAACATTATGAGTTTTACATATCATTCTGCTGCCATGTCGTTTATATACTATATTTTGTAACCGAGGGACTCAAAGAGACCAGGACTCCATATAACAGAATGGGATTATAATTCCCAGGTGCACTGAGCATTTAGAATTTGCTACAATTAATGCTACACTAGAAGCAAGCATTTTGAAATTTGCCTCCTGAGAGCTCTTCTTCCTTTTAATATAATGGCAAAGCTAACATAAAACTGAAATCAGGCATTTCTGTTTCAAAGGCCTACTGTTACTTGACTCAAAAATAGCAAGGAGTGACAGAAGTCTGTTAAAATTACCTGATGGGTCAGTGGTAAAAGTGTGGTCACTCAAGGCTTGTCACCACTCACTGTGCCACAGCATGGAAAACAGCTAACTAACCCAACAAGCGCAAAACTGCTCAGGCCACTGCCAGGCAAAGGCTGGATCCTGCAAAGTGCTAAACTCCACGGTAACTGAGAGGACACCACACCTTTTACAACCGAGATAATTTTTTTTTTATTACTGTTAAAGTATTTGATCTATACTATGAAGTGCTACTACTCTGGTAGAGAACAGATGACGGTTAAGCCAGCAGCTGGCTTACAGGATAAAATGCAACAGGTAGCAAAGGCAGACGACACACCTGCTGAGCTTTAAGTGTCTTACTCTTTTTTTTGGTTCAGCTCAAAAACTCATTTGCTGTGAGTTTGCTCGCTTGCTATAAGCTGGGGTTTCAGTACATATATGTTCTCCAGGAACTTTTGTAACACATTGTTTTGTAGAGATTGCTATGATCACTAGCTCTCAATATCACTGACTTCTGCAGGGCAAACACATGATATAAATATATCTCTCTATATATGTACACTGTATTCCACAGACAATTTAGCTCTTAAATTGCTCATGCAACACCTTCCAATAAAAGAGCAATGCTATACAGCAGACTTCTTTCAGATAAAACTCTTGTGTAACTGTCTACACAGTACGTTTTCAAAAATCTCCTGAGCATTTACAGCAATGTAGCAATGGCAAAAACACTGGCAAAGACTGGGTTGAACACTTCCCTCACACCATTTAGGCCTTGCTTTGCTTGTTGATTTAGATGATCAAATATCCTATGTGTTATCTGCACTTGATCCCTCACTCTATGCAGGCAGCTCTTAAAAAATTCTAAAGTAAAAGTGTTAGTATAAAAATGTTTATTAGCAGAGCTGGAAATACAAAGTTTACCAGGTGGTACTTACTGCAGGTACAATTATGATGCTTACTATTTCTATTACTTTTTTATAGGATTTATTTCTTAATTTGTAATTACTGATTTTCTTAATTACACACAGAAAATTCATTAAATACCTTTCAAAGTTTCCAAAAAATCAAAGAAGCCACACCTTAAACAGATGTTGATACCTTAAGAAAAAATTGCAATCTGTTTACAAACAATTCTGGTGATATACTGGGTTATTTGCTTCCTTTATTTTTAATTGCTGAAATTCATCTGCACAAATGTAAGATTTCTGCCACTACAAGAGCTCCTCATCTCTTTACTTATTTGAAGGATTTTGTAATTCTTTATTTATCACAGAGATGGTGACTTACAAAAGCAAAAAGATTAGAACTTCAAATGAAGAAAAGGTAATGAGAACAGAGATCCAATCTTCTTGTTAATATGCCCCCCTGGTAATTAATAAAAGTTAAAAAATCTGTAGGATAAACAAAGTCTGGATTATTCACACAAATATTTTCTGTCTACAACGTTAAAAAATTTTCTAAAAGGTGGTAGTAGGCCTTTGTACTTACTTCCTCATCCTCTTCCTCCTCTTCATCATCAGACACAATGCTATCATTTAATGGCTCTTCTAGAAAGAAGCAAAACAAAACCACATAAGAGCATGTCTCAGACTTAACATAAACTGCAGTTACTGCCCCTCTTCTGCAACACTAAGATTTAGCTTACTTCTTACATAGATGTGCCATTATTTTCATGACAACTATTGGAATTCTTTGTTCTAATAAAGCATCCTAGACATCACTGAAGTCAATTCATATTCAGGAAAAAGGCAGAAACAGAAACACTCTGGAATGGCTTTTACCATAAATCTCACTATGAATTCTCATTTAATAACAAGACTTGAATAGAAGTGTGTGCTTGCAAGCTTGTTTGTTTTTCAACTGTATTTCAATAAGAGATAATTACCTCTCCCTATGAACACCTCATTACCAAACTGTTTACAAGTAAAAAGGCAGTACTCACATGGAATACTTTACTGTAATTTTTGTGTAACAGAGCAGAAACATCAATAAGCAGTTAAAGAAAAAACATCATAATTTTAATAGTAATAATGACATTGGTGAACTTATTTTCTTAGAAGAAGCAAGCCCCCAGGGCTATATCAGCAACCTATACACTCAATTATTACTTACCAGACAATCATACCCTTTTAAAAAAGCCATTCTCACAGGCAGAAGAGGAGGGATTTTACATCCTTCTAAACTTAGAGTGTAGATGTTGCACGGGGACAATACAGTGCTTTAATATTTTATTTGTTCTTTTACATGCCAGAACTATAAGATACACCATCTTCTGCTGTCTCCAAAAGTAAAAGAAAACAGTCAAACTTGCTCTATTTTTGTTGTACAAAAAGATTTCATCTGAATTCACTTCCTTTTTGTTATTCATGCACTCTCTCTCTCTCTTCATCCTTCCTTTCAGCCACAGAGAACAGAATACACAAGAAATATTACACTTCCTCGTATTTTGTCTGTATCACCTCACTCTCTACAAGGCCTGGGACCCATCAATGTCTTTTCCAAAAAGGACAGCCTCTGCCCTCTATTTAAGGTAAGCCATTTCAGAGAATGGAGCTGCACTCCTCTACAGAGCAAGAGATGAGCAGAGATGGATCCAGTCCTCAAATCCTACTCTAGAAATTGTATCACCTATTTATTTTTGCAGTTGACACCATTCTCTCGCTACTGTGAGGCCAGTGGCACAAAAGAAACAGCCGAGATCATGCTGTTCACAGCCCTGAAACTTTAGGATTGAGACCTAGGCAGCCTTTTATTTTTTCTTTATAATTGTAACACAAAAGGATGCTTTAAAATACATCTGACATTCAAATCCTGACATTTGCTCTTCACCCTCTCTCAGACCTTCACACTATTCTCATTCTTTGAGAGTTTCAATGCCAAATAAAAACATGAGCCTTCTTATGGCTTTTGTGAAATATTTACCGCTCAGATAGCTGCATCTGTTCCTCTCACCTGAATTGAGCTGTTTGATAATAAATTCAATCTGTCGAATCATCTCTGCATTTCCTTCCTTGATAAAGCAGCGCAGAATTTCTTCCATTCCCTGCACGTAGTGCAAAACATTGCTAGATTAGTATTTCACGTGACTACAATCAGTGTTTCATTTTGTTAACTAAAATGTCATTGTTTTGTTGGGGAAAAAAAACCACACAGTGTGAAACAAATTACTGTGCCCAGCTCTAAGCATTCTATTTTGTCCATACGTTTTTCAAAGACAACAGAAATATGCTGTCTGTATTGCTTCTAGGTTTAAATACAGAAATATGCATAATGAACAGCAAATTTCAGACCTTCTGAACTCAGTACAAAATTGTTAACAAAAAGGTCAAATTTGCATTCAGAGAGAACTGTGCAAGGTTCAAAGAAGGTAAGCAAAATTTAGGACCAGCTCTGATCTTCCTCCTAAACTCAGTTTCTTTCTTTGTGGCCTCATAAGCTTGACGTTGTGCATTTAATCATTTAACATGACATCCAATTCCCTGCACTCTGTGAGGTATAACATCTGACAGTAATTGAGTCTGCATAACTCTACAGATTAGTCCTTTAGATACAAAGATACACTGCTATCCCAGTAATAGCTTCTTCAAAAACAGAAGTCAAAAATACATTTGCTACTATTAGACTTACTTTCACAGAAGTCAGTTCCTAGATCTGGGATGACTCCCCCCTGCTGCCCTCCCAAACCAATCATTTTTACACCAGGCAGAAATAAATGCAGCAAGAGGAACTTATCCCCTTAGAGGCTATTCACCAGTGCAGAATGAGTTAACTCCAAGAAAAAGTAGCAGACAGATGAAAGCATCTTCAAGGACATATCCTGCCCCTGAACTGCTAGATGGACTTCTCTATTCTAAAATAACACCTTCAGTTTATAATCTAGACAGAGTCCTTCCCACTGCTGCGGCTTCACTTTTGAGAGAAGATGTGGCAAATATGGCAAAAACCTTTGAGACGTACATTCACACCTGCTTGCATATCAAAGGCAGAGGGCCTCTTGTGGATGCCCTTCCTAAAGTGCCATGGCTCCTACCTCTCAAGCCTGCTGCACGCCACTCAACAGGTACCTACCCGTATGCCATCTTTGGCACCTGAACTGATCCTTTTATCACGTAAAGCAGTATCTCTTACCATTGCTCTGGCTTCTTCTCGGACAGAAGGGATGGCAAGAATGCTGTACAGTGCTCCATTCACATATGGTTGTATCTAGGAGGGAGGAACATTTGCCCATAGTCAGACCACTAAGAAGAACTCTCACATTCCCCCCAGCTGACTATAACCAAAGCTTAGGAGTGAAGGAGCAAAACTATTAAATCATGCTTGCAGAGTTTGACTGTGCTAGCCTGGACTTCCAAAAATTCCCACTTGGGAAGCAGTAAACTTTTAGGATGCAAGTACACTACAGTACGGTTGATCTAAATCAGAACTATCATGTGCTGATTATTCCCCTCCTTTCCAAAAATGTATTTTTGCAAATCAACCTTGCCAAAAGCAAGAGAGCAAAAAAGCAGAAAAAGATGGTTAGTTTCTGACAGGCACTCCTGGAAGTGCAAGAAATAGGAAAGGGCTTAAAGATCTGTGTCAGCAAGAACTTAGACTTCAACCACTTGTAAGCTTAGGTCGGGTAGTAAAAGCTGTAGGAGCTTAAAACATCCTCCCACTCTTCACTGCCTGTTACTGTCTCACAGCAGAGGCACTAAGGAGCTAGCAGCAAAGCTTTGTAATATGGCTAGTGGAAACCACCAGATCTGTCAAACTACTTTTATCAGCACTTATCCGATCCTTTGAGTTGGTCAATTGCCTTTGGGGCACTAAGATCTCCAGTCATCATAGCTCACGAGGAGCTCCGCTTTCTACATCCTTGGAAAGATGAGCTAGGCTGGGAGTGAGGGAAGCAAGGAAAGATAAGGGACTGGGATTTACACAAGCATTCTACAGCTTCTCTGACAGTGCTCTTGGGTGCCAGGAGAGCTATCTTTGGACTTGATTTTGATAACAAAATTTCCATCAGCTGCACAGGTGCAAAATGGGTTGTAAGCATGCATCCTCGAAGAGAAATTTCAGGGTCATTCTGAGATACAGATTTTGGCAGCACCACAGTATTTTCTAATTACTTCAGTCTAGGCACTGGGATGTTATTTTGTATTAGTATGTATCGTATTAACTTGCATCATCAAAAACAAAGCTAGTGAAACGGTCCAATAAAGGTATGCCAAGTTTAATCTTACTTAAAACTGTTAATAAAGAAGAGTTGATCTATGATACATAATGAATTTATAAAACGTGGAGCAAACACTTCATTGAAATTTATTCTTTATTTTTGGCTTAAATGATAAATAACAAAAAATTGCAAAACTGATGATACACATATATATAAACCTGAGACCCCAGAGTTCTTATTTTACTTTTACTAAAAGTCCCAAAGCACCTTGCACATGGATCAAGGAATCAGTCTAGAGGGTCCTGGCAAAAATTCTGCCTCCCTATGATTCCAGCATGATAGATTATTTGACCTCATTTTCTCCTGCCTTGAATTCTGCTCCATGGTTAAAAAGTGCCCCTCTGCAGAGACAGCTGAAGCAATGCTTTATGTAACAGACAGCAGACTTTTTCAGAGTGATGTGTTGAAAAGCATTAGGTAGAAATAAACTATCGATTTTAGCATTCTCCTCTGAGGTTGTTTAATTTAACATCTGGGATATAAGTGTATCTGGATACAGAAAAGAAACTTGGACCACAAAATGGTATAGTGGCAGGTTAAATAAGGAGGTAGATGAAAAGATACCAAGGCCTGACTGTCATAAGTCCACTGTTTAAAACTACTGGAAGGTTTGCTTCTTTGTACCTGATGTTCTGCATAATGGCTTACATCACACATTGTTCATCTCATGAACTAGTTAAGCTTGAGAGGATTTGGTATAAGATGACACTTAAATAGCATTAGATATCTGCAATCAAGAATACACATGGATTGCATGATGACTATGCATAAGACATTCATTTCCAGCTACCAACGTACGTTAAAGAAAGACATAACTACGCCTAGCAAGGTCAGTGTCCAACCATATTACATAATTGTGAATTTTAGGAAAATTTCAAGTAACTTAATTATATGGGGCTCTAACAAGGGAAATGAAACCGATTTACTTTCTTTTCATTTCTTCCTTTCTTGCTTTTTCTTTAATTATTAGTTTTTCTTTCCACCTTTCCTTGACCAAAGTTTACTGTACAAGTACCTCATGATTCTCATGGCCAAGAAGATCAGAGAGAACTCTGAGCACACGGTTTGCAATCTTTGCACACATTTTCTTTCCTGCAAAGGCAGAAAACATAAGTATGTTTGAAAAAAATATGAGAGATAAGAATAAGCTTCTTTCTTATTTATTAAAATCAGTACTACATATAATTAATTTAGAAGGAACAATGATGCTCCTTGTTCCTGCCAAATGCTGCTCAGCATAACTTTGCTGAAATCAGTGGAGCTACTCTGGATTTATACAGATGTAATCTTGGCCAGGATGCAATGCAAATCTAACAAAAGTAAACAAAGACATTATTTTAATTATGGCAAGCAATCACTTTTTCATCCTTGCCTTGCTTTTCTTTTTAAAAGGAAATTTGCTTTAAGCTTTTTTTTTTAGTCTCTGCAGCATAACTTTCTTGGGGGGAATCTCTGCATTGTAAAAGCAGTGTTGCATGCAAGTATTTCATTTCCCTAGATAAAGCTTAAGCTCTTTGCCATTACTGATTAATTCAGTTCTGACTTTTATTTTCTAAAACATGTCTATTATACAAATATGTACACAACGTCCTTTGAAAAGAGGACCCGAAACATAGGAAGGGCTGTCCTGATGTATGAATCCAAAAAAACAAATTTTGAAGGGCTCCACTGATTAACTTCTTTGTTAATTCTCTGGATTTTGTTCAAGCTAACCTCTGTAGTCTGGGATTCTTGGGGAAGAGACCTGCACAAAAGCACTGGTTATGGCACTCAAATATCACTGGATATGTCAGTCCCTGCTATTAATTATAGTCACTTGAAAGAATTCAGTAATATAAGAAAAAAACAGGACTCGGAATCTTCCCTGTTTCTTGGAATAAAATTGCAATTTGAAATGCAAGACACCTGCACTCCTCAGACAAAGATTCATGAGCAAGGCAACAGAATACTCCAGTGTGTAATCAGACAGGCAATCTGTATCTGTTAGAACATCAACCAGCCAGAAAATGAGCCCATCTCTGATCATTGCTGACTGCATTGCACGCCTAGGATTTAAAAAAGACAAATAGATTTAGAATACATTTATAGTTACATGAGCACATTAAACCCTGCTTCATCCATCTGCCACACACTAGCCTGCAAATAAACTACCTACCTCTTTTGGCAGAATCAATTAAACTACCGAACTAACAGTCTGAAGAAACGAAAGATGCAGATTCCTGCACAGTTAGAGGATTAAAACATTGTTGGATGGCTGTGTGTGTGTGTGGGGGGGGGGGGGGGGGTTTCATTTTGGGGTGTTCCTCCCCCCCCCCCCCCCCCCCGAGATCTACAAACTGCTGGGCTAAGTTTCTTCTTTCTACCTAAAACTGCATTGTCAGTTGTCCTCAAATTGTTAAAAGAAAGCCAGCCACACATAACAGACCCATAAAACAATTTAATTACTGCTTCTGCTATATCACTTTTTACTGTTTGACAAATTAGATCTTTGCTTAAATCTATTTGCTCTTTTCTCTAGAGATTCTCACATGATATAATTCTTGACTCAAACAATAGGTCTCCTATGATGACCCTCACAAATGAAGCTGAAGAATTCTTTCTCTTAAAATTACATATTGCTAGAAAGTTCTTATTGAATAACACCATTTTTAATCACTTTATTTCTTATGGCCTGTAAGTCTACATTACAAAATCTATAGTTTACAAAATGAAAGCAGATATTTTCATGGTCTTAGTACTTGGTATTTAGATTACTCCTGAAAGCTCCTAAAACTTTCCGGGTCCTGGATCCGTGGGATGGGTCTGTGGCATAGATTTAGGCAAAACAAGGGAGCACTTGACCCCATAGAAAAAAAATCCTCATACCAAGCATCGGGAATTAACCTTCTATAAGATTGTTATTTTTCAGAAAATAGAAACTTGGATTTTTAGTAGCACATTTTGCCAAAATATGCCTAGGCCTCCAAATTCAACAAACTCGCCTGCACTATCAACAACTGTTCTAATGGAAATTTCATTTTCTCTAAGACCGGGCATTTTACTTTTTTTCTGGCTTAGTATTCCAATCAGTAGGGTATGTAGATTTACTCTCTTTCATTCTCAAATGGATATCAGGTTTCATGCCAGAAAGTGGTAATGAACCTTGCCCAAAGCACGTTTACATGTGCTTTATCCAGAGAAGTCCTAAATATGGCAAATGCAAAATCCCTCATTCTTCGAAAAACCCAAACAAAAAACAATAACAAAAACCCCTTCTAGTCTTAATTTAGAAGGAGAAAATGGAAAATGACAAGAGCTAAACACATACATCTACCCCCTTACCCTCAGTTAACTATTCAGGACTGAACATTCCTCTTGGGTACTGTGAAAACAGAGGTCTTAGATCAAATTTATCTGACACATGAGAGCAACAGCATGCCCTTTACTGCTTTCCCATGATGTTTCAGCATCTGAGTCAGACTGCTAATGCAAACATAAGAAACAAGACAGCCCATACATAGACAGTTCCAGAAAAGATCAACAGGATGAGGATGAAATCCCTGAAAAATACATACAGCATGGATAATGAAAATCCTACATATGGGAACTCAAGTCAGCTCTTTTTTTCTAGGTGAGATCTTCAGAACTTTCTATGTAAGATTTTCACTTTGGTTGTTCAATTAAGGAATACATATAAAGCATACAAAGCTATGGCAGAAGAAACACATTTATTTGAGTCTTGACAGCTGTTAGGATGTCAGATTAAGTCAGTCAGCAAAACTAAGTTCTCCTCCATAATGACATGGCTTTCATCAGTCATAGGAGGTTCTGATGATTGTTATGGGAAAATCAAGTGCTCTTCTTTCCTCCCTGAACAGAGCCTAACTAGCCTGCATTTCCTCTCCTGCTGTCACCACTGCCCGCTGTGCTTTCATCACCTGAGGCTGAATTTCTGAAGAGCCCCCAGAACATTCTCCCGTGTAAGGGAATCCTTGTCTTCAGCTTTCAGTCTCTCCTCCAGTATTCGCAGCAACTTTGGATTCTGAGAAAGGTAGAGACGACCTGGTGCAAAAAGTGATGAAAGAACAGATGCTGAGATATCAGCCCATGACAGAAAAGCTCCCTCACCTCGGAAAAGCAAGCTGGATTGGCTTCAGTTTCTTCCTCACAAGCCACGATCTTGTGCCAAAACCCAAATCTGCACAAATGAGCTAACAGACCAGTTGCATCCAGTCCAGTCACTTGGAGCATGAGGTCCCCACTTACCAAGTTAGTAGCTCTGCTCATAACAGACAGAATCCACTATTTCCCTTTCAGTACGCACTTTCTAATCTATTACAGAGCTCTGTATACTCTAGCAAAAGCACAGAGATGTCCAAAGAGCTCAGGAAAGTTAGGTGCCCTACTGCTATTGAACATAAAACACCAACCTGAGAGGCTAACATTTGAGGCAGGCAGAAAGACAAAGCTGCATATATATAGACATAATCAAACAGGTAGCATTGATAAGCAAAGATTTATTCAGGTGGGGACCAAGAAGATGCCACAGCAGCTGCACTAGCTACTGTTGCACAGCCTGGTAGCAGGTCTGCCTACAGGATTTTTAATTAATGCAGAATATTTTTGCCCCCTCCCCTTTTTTTATAGCATCACTTCACTCACTACCCTCATAAAAAGACTGAAGACTGTATTAAAGGCACCACCTGCGTAAGCTCCTGTATAGACCACAAATTATTGAAAGATAGAAATGGTGAATATACAGGGTCAAAATGAAACCTTTCCAGCTACTGAAAAACTGTTTTGAATGCATGTAACAAAAGACAGGGAGTCTCAAGAAAAAGGCTGCAAAAATAAGGCTCTAAATTTCCACATGCAGCGACATACACATGTAAAGTACCTACGAGCCAGCACTATATGAAAGTACCACCTCTTATGCAGTGCATCTCATCTCTTACGCAGTTACCTTCTGCCAGTGAAGCAAAAGCATTGATGAGCCTTGCCATATACTGTCTGACTACCTCACTCTTTGAATGTAATAATTTGAGGACATTTCTCTGAAAAAGAAAGCAAACATTTAAAAAATCTTCACTAAGCAGGAAAATTCAAAGTTAGTTTTCTATACTGTTTTAAAAGCTTCAGCAAATTTTCACAGCAAACATTAGAATTATACTGTATATTGATATCATAAATTGTCAGTATGATTTAAAAACTTCCAGTTTCTCATGGGGTCGGGGGAAGACAGAAAATGAACAAATAAGCAAATTGCAGCGGCTTGGCTCAGTCTTTTAAAGCACCATTAAACTCCTTGGCACAAGATGAAAATTATAACAAACCAGCACCGTTGAAGAAGAAATCTAAAATTTACCACATTTAAGTTCATCAACAAAATTAACATTTTTCTAGTCACTGACCAAATATGTTAGCTGAATAGGAATGCTTTTGCTTGACAACTAGGAGTATGGGAAAGCAGTACAATAACTTATGAAGATGACCACATTTCAAGTTATTTTTAATCTAGTTTTACTTCTGGTGTTACCTATACATGACTTCCCTCTTACAGAAATTTACAGGCAGGAAAAACAGATCAATCCTACAAAGTTACCATTGCAATGACAATGGGATCCACAACATAACAAGTAGGCCAACTGCTTCAAACAACCGGGAAACTCAGCTATGTAAGAAATTAACTATTATAAATGAAGAAAATGCTGCACTTTTGTTGGCAATAGTATTGGATTATCAATGGCTGAAGTTACCTTTCCAATCAACATGCCAGCTAATCCTCTTTGATAAAGAAAGGTAAAAATCCATTCCAAATTCATTGAAATATATTGTTGAACATATGATTACAAATACATAATCAGCTATTCAATACAGGTTTTCTAAAACTGTTAATTTAGTTCTTATCCTAGATCAGTAAAATAGATTCAGTGCATCATCTGACAATACATAATCACTCAAAAAGAGACATAACATATTATAAACAAGAGCCAACTCCTAAGTAAGGGGCTCAGTGGGCTCCTGCTCAGGTCACAGATATCAAGCTCCAGGAGAGGTGCCTGGAGTAGTGACAAACTTCCACATGTCTACAAGAACTGTACACACCTGCCAAGAGAATCTAAATTGAGAATTAATGCAAAGCCTTGCTCATCACATTACAAGACCAGGATGCAACAATTCAATATATAATGTGATTTTGGCACTACTACCTTTTTTTCCTCTCCAGAGAGTGATAAAAGTTTCTGATCAGCACTTCATAGAAACAAATGAACAGCATCACATACAATCCAGAGGAAAACCTCTTTCTGCTGACCTGACAATTGCTGTGGCAATCTAGGAGGTCATTACTGATGTACGCTTGCAGGACAGTATCTCTCTGTTCTCCGGGATACGATGTTGTCAAGCGCTAAAATAAATAAAAACATAAATAAACCAGCCACTCAAACAAATGAACAGCATTGTGCACTGACGACAACTGAAAGATTTTAAAGGCTGAGATACCACAGTGGAGAATTAATCCTCTTCTCACGGGGAGAAAGCATTCAACCTCTGCATTCTAAGAGAATGAGATGAAGTGAACTGACCAGACCTCAGCTCAGTGATCCATTACAAAACTGTTAATCAGAAGCTGTCAGTGTCCATACAAGACAGACTCAGCATTACTTTCCATAAAGTTAAAGAAAACTCCTCTAATAGCTGCAGAGCTAGAACAAGATAGAGGGCACTGTTTTGCCTTTATATAAAGCCTTGCTGCACCCAAATAGAGCATACTGTGCAGAGCTGTGGTTAGCATATCTTAAAAAGGGTGTAATGGAGTTGGAGAAGGTGAACAGAAAAGCAACTGAATTGATCAAGGGGATGCAGCAGCTGCCTTAAAAGCAGAGACTAAAAAGCTACAATTTCTTGTTTTGGAAAAAGGAAGGCTGAAGAGGACGCAACCAAAAATTTACAAAAATCAGGAATATGAAATTGCTGACCTAATCTCACAACACCAGAACTAGAAGCACTCGATTAAACTAGTAAGAAATTTGTTTAAAACAGATAAAACAAAATGCTTCTTTACATAACAGGTAGTAACCTTCTGAAATTTGATGCCACAGGAAGCTGTGGAGGCAGAGAGTATTGGCAGGTTCAAAAAGGCACTAAACGAATTCATGGACAACAGGCATACAAAAAGGATAGTAGGACTACAGAAGGATATATTCCCAACAACCCTAATCTGTCGGTTCCAGATGCTGGGAGAGTACAAAGGAAATGGACCACAGAGAGTGGCTAGGGCCACATGCCTTCCTAAAACATCCAAGACAGAATACTGGGCTAGAGGGACCACCGGTCAGATCCAGCAGATGTTTCATATGCAAAAACGGTCACTGAAGCTTGATCAGAATTTCACTATTATCATCTTTCATGCCCATCACTTTGTTCCCACCAGCTTCCTTTTTCAGCAGACAAACATAAGTTCCTGTTGTCACTTTCTATTTTTCCAAAATATCATTACATTATCTGAGTCAACCAAAATGTAGGCTCTTGTAGAATATCTTGATTATAAAGGAAAACTGGTGATTAGTCAGGTACTTCTTTGATATAGCAATACTTACATGAACATCTCATATGCATTTCCTCAGAAATTATTTCCATTGAAGATCTCAGTATCTCCCCTCTGGCTTTCATCAGACAGAGGGGACAACACACAGCTATTGCCTGAGCTTTCTTCATCATCTCAAGAGCCCAGCAAACTTCACTGACAGAGAGAAGCTGCCTATAATACTGACCTGCTCACCAGAAAAATCACCTTGTCAACAAGATAGACAGATTTTAGTTCAGGACTGCTCCAAAAGGGACCTAATTCTTTTCTTCTATGAAGTTCATCTCACTTACCCAGCGCAGGGCCTGCAGTAAGAAGGCCTTGAGACGATCATTCCCCATAACCAAATCTTTCTTCAGCTTCTCATAATCCAAAGAGGGCAACAACGGCACATCCTGCATCTTCCTACAATGCCAATGGGAAAGAGACATTTGTCAAAACTCACTCTCTCCCCTTATTCAGAGGTAGCTGACGTTACTGAAGTGAGAAGAGCCAAAACGCTTGCTTCAGGAAAAGAACTTCGCCACATATTTACACCTTTGTAACTTCTATTACCTTTACCAAGTCAGAATAACAGGACTTGAAACAACTTTTTAAATTTGGACTTATTTTTTCATAATATGAAAGCCTGTGTGCAGCTCATTTGTCATCATACTTTGCTGACACTAAACTGTGAAAATTAGCCAACTGATGATCCAGCTTTTTAGTGGCATAGAAAAACTATCAGTTCAGTAACACCCTTCTTCACCCTTTGCAGACCACAAGGACATGAGGGCAGCAGTTTGTGGTTCACAGCGCACGGTCATACACAAACACAGTAACAAGCTGCAACTCCAGCTTCACTCCTGTGCCCCCCTGCACTCAGCAATGCCTCCTCCAAAGCAAACGTGTTAGGCTGAACGGATTTCTGTAGGCTTCAGGTTGGACCATGCTGGATTAACGTAAGACATAATACAGGACCACTTTCCACATACCAGTACAACCCTGTTATTTTGAGTCTTAACACCGCAAAACAAGGTTCACTTAACAAAATTGCTTTCAATCAATTATTTAATTTTAACATTTAAATATATTCTATTGAAACAATTTATAGTCCTATCTCCCTTATCCTGCCACTTTGCAAAACAAATTTTAAAAGCTGTATGTGATAAAAATGTCCCTTTATCTATCTTGTAAAAAACAGAGGGATCAAAAAAATTGTCCAAATAAAAAAAATAACCTTACCCCAGATATACAAACTCTGTTCTATCTTATGGGCCAAAAATTGCTAAATCAGTGAAAGATGAAACTTGGAGCACAGAAAAATTCAGCTTACCAATTCCTCCTTTTCCTGGATTTGTGAGAAGCAAACAAATTACAACAATAGGACTGCACTGTGCGGAAACAGTAAAGAAAATATAGCAGCCAAGTCACATGTGTGGAGTGGCAGATTTATCGGATTAGCAACATCCTGCTGAAATTAGGATGTTACCGAACCTGCCCAGAAGAATACAGATCACACAGCATTTGCACAGTACGCTCACTGAGATCAGAGGAAGCGCACAGATAATGAGTGACTCCCATTTCCAGACAACTGGCAGTGCACTTCGATCTGCTGTCCCTCCTTCCACATGCTACACATAAACAAGCAGCTCAGGAAGAAACACTTACACAGGGGCTAAAGATGCTCTTAACATTGTAGAAGCCTGGATCAGAAAAAGAAAGAAAAGAGAAATCACAGCAGATTAGTCCAAATTTCACACCAACAGTGTTATTAATGAGGTTCAGAGTGAACTCTCTCAATGAAGTTCTGCAGTTCTTTTGCTACAAAAATTACACTGCAAATTAAAAACCTCCAATGTTTTTCTTTCTTTTCCCTCAGAGTGATTCAGAGGTAAAAACCTCTTTTGTTATGATTTGGCTATATTATCTTCGCAATCATACTTCAAAAAATTACCTATACTTGAAGCACCAAAAAATAGGGGCAGTGGGAGGACAAAAGGAAGGAGAAACTAACCTACAGCCAATGCACGGGCTACCATCCGAAGCCCACTGAGGAAGATGAAGAGCTTTGTTAAACACATTTATTGACTTCAAAATTTTGAATACTTTAAAGCTGCAATGCTTTTCTATTGGAGACCTTTGATATATTACAGCATCAAAAATTGCTATGACTCTTTATTTCGAAACTAATATTACTGGAGTGCCTGTTGCTATAAATATATATATACATATATAAACTGTAAATATATAATTATAAGGTTATCTATTCTAGTACAGACAAAAAAGATAAGGAACAGCATACCAGTTCTCAGTGATTCTGCCTAGGATGAGTTCAACTTAAACCTGGATATTTCCTGTCTGCTGGAGTGCGACAAAGAACATAGGCAGGCACCATGGCTGCCCAAGTCAGAACTTACAAATATATCAACACCATATAAAAGTTATTCACTTTAATAAATATTTTTTCTAAAGGTAATTGTCAGTGAGCCAGGAAGAAGCAATTCTGCCATAAATGTGTTTCATATCACGCATTCGGATGTCAACTACAAGCCATATTCGCAGAATATTCAGTGTCTTCTTTTTGTGTTGATCTCCACTCACTTGTCACTCAAAAAAAGAAATCTCTCATTACCACTTATTCCTTTAAAACTGGTCTTCTCCTCTAACCTAGCCTCTTTCAAGGGGAGCTGTGTAATCAATGCCTATTGTCAGATTAAAAACTGAGGGATTTAGAAGACAAAAGGCATGAAATACCATAGAGAATATTGAATTACACCAGCTGACATATTCTTGAACACATTAGGTTTCAGGAGGCTCACGGATATCCTTCATAATACAAGGAACTGCTCTCTTAGAGGTGAAATAAGCTTATACACACATTAGAAGGCATTTAATATTATATTTAACTCAATGAATGACTTGTACACAATAGACAATTAACAGGTCTTGCACTTCAAAATTAACCTGTCTTGACAGCAGTTCTCTCACATTGTAGTTTATTTTACACAGCAGAAGTCTTGCAGAATATCATATATACCTACAGTTTCCCCCCCCACTTATTTATATTAATTTTCTCTAGCACTTTTGATAATTATCAAAGTTAACTTTTGTTTAAGCAAAACTCTTTTCTTGTTCAAAAATTATCATCTTGTACCTGAGTGCACAATGAAATCACAAATCGTTTTTATTGCCTTCCTCAGCATCTTCCTCCCTTAAAGGAAACAGGGAGGAAAGTGACTTTCCAGTATGTTAAAGCAAGAGAAATGACAGGGCCCTTGAAGATGAAAAGACAATGATGAAAAGATGATGAGATGAAGAACAGTAAAGAGAAAAGAAATAGAGCAAGTCACTAAGAGTGAACAGATGCATATAAAAGCTCTATGCTTCTCCAAAAAGTCCTTTTTACTGAATACTTCTTGCTGCCTTAAAAAGAAAAGTGTATGTTCCAACGAAAATCAAACTAAAGGACACAGAACTGGGGAAGATGCATGCATGCATCACTTTTCCACACAAATAAAACTCTTTTGGATAAGTGTAAGATTTTGCAAGCTTTTATAAATTTCAAACTAAAGAAACATCAACTGGAAAAACATTAGGATTTTCAAAAATCAGCCAGGACTCTGAAAGTCCTATTAATTCCCAAATTTATTTTTAAGCAGGCAGATGAAACACAGTAAAACATTTAGTAAGCTTTGGCTCTATAGTCTACCTCACATCCAAAAGGTACCACAAAACGAGGCAGACCCTATATTTGAGCTCTGAGGGCAGGAACACCTAGATGGAGAGACTTCTTGTCCAGCACTCACTTTTCTAATCAGACTCAAATTGATCAGTCTCTAGAACCTGGACAGGACGAAGGTAGTTTCCTTAGGCTTTTGGTGTTACTGGAAAACAATTACTTCTGCAAAATAAGTTCATAGCAGTTGATATGCAACTGTAACAACTTTGCTGCAAGCCTTCCCCTGTTTTGGAATTTGTTTAGGTCTGTGTTTTAAATAATTTTACAAGAAGAAGAATTGCAATAAAACACTGCTAGAGAATTATACTTCTTCATTGTTTTTTTAATTATATAATCCAGTAGCTCTCCTGTGGTTTACGGGACTATAATTTCAGAGGCCACGCTACTTCTGGACAGACAATTGAGATGTCCTCTGAAACACAGAGCCATATAGCATGCTGAGAGTACAGCATCACGTGCTCTCCACCTATCGCTAACCAGCTCCAAAGAGATTTTCAGTTATTTTAATTTTGGAAAAAGTGATCCAAATACAGTACCAAGTGCTGTTCATTCAATTTAACATCTAGCCATAGACTCTCAACTTCTCATCTTCTTATCTTAGCTTTTAAAGAGGAAAGACATACCCGTGCTACCTTCTTCCCCTCCTCAGTCCCTGCTCCTGAGAGCCCCCTCAGCACGCCAGACCCTCAAAGCTCTGCGACCTTGCGATGCTTTCTCCTCGTCCTCTGCATCCCTCCTCACACTGTGGCCTCTTCAGCTCCTGCTCCCAGACTCCTGCCACTGCCACCGTCTTGCTGGCACCACTCTGCACCCATTCCTTGACTGTTTCTGTTGCCCCCTTCCAGCAGCACCAGCTTCCAGGGGTGCCTGCCCCAGCACAGAGCTTAAGCTAATAGCCTGACAGACCATAATGGTTTGTGTCAAGCCCCATGCCTCATTTTTAAGGCTGGTGGACTTCCCCAATTGGGCAGCAATGGTCTAGGTAATAGAAAATGGACTGAGCTATGGACTTAGGTGGAAATTAAGCCATGGGAATATAACCATACTCTACTGAGAACTTCATCGCTTCCTTCAGATAAACTTTCTGAATTAGAAGAAATACAGAGCCTAAAATTTCATTTTGACTTAATACTCCTATTCCTTCAGCAGAGTGTTCTTCCGCTCCTCACAAAGCACCTTGCCTCACATGAACCTGGGAAGGGCAAATGCACACCACAAATTTCCTGTGATTCAGCCTACCAAAGCAAACAGCCCACAGCCCCGCTATCTCAGAGCCTCCTTTCACATTTCACTGTGCAGTTTTTGTTTGCCTGTTTCTGTTTCTCCTCTTTAGTATTGATCTGAGATGTCCCAATATCAGGATATTTGCCTAGTTAAATATCTTTACATTAACTAACCAAAAAAGCTCTGTTAAGCTCTAGCTCCTGGCCTGAGCATTACTTGAAATAAAAGGAGAACAAGGCATCAAATACATCTGGGTCTTGTAAAGCAGCCTTGGGTTTGCTTAATTGGGGTAAATGTGCTCCTGAGCCAAGCCATATAGTCTGGTCAGCGGAAAAAAGCCATTTTCTTCGCCATTCTCTCTGTACACAGCAGCCCCAAGGCCAGGGTTTCACATGCTTTACTTCTGGCAGTAGTGCCAGCTTAACCACCCTTTATCCCTCTCAACATATTGCTATCATGGAAAGCACAAACAGGAGACTTTTGGAAGCATAAAGTTACCCCATTAAAAAATTCATAACAAAACTCTCCTTTTGCCCAAGTTCTTTGCAAGCTTTAGCCATATGATTTTAAAATGGATTTCCATGTTGCAAATATACTTAGAAATGTGAAGTCTTTTTAAATGATTTTTAGACACAAATGGATACATTTAACTAAAGGAAAAATTAATATCCAAATCTCGACTGATTACAGTTTTGGCTACTTTCTATAATGAAGTCTACGGACTGGGCAGGCAGAATAGACCCCACTTCAGCCTTTTGGTTTTTGATCCTCACTGTTCCTTTATTCTCTTTTCTGGTCTTCATTCTTCAGCCTAAATGCTGAACTTGGATAGCTAATTGTTTCTGTGGCAATAATGCAGAAATTCCAACTGCACTGTGTTTTTGAGAGAGAAAGTATTTGAATGCAGGAGACAACAACTGCATTTAAATAATTACACAAGTAAAATCGGCAAGTTAAGTACTTTCTATAGAGCACTTTGCATTCACAGACTTCAAAGTACTCTACAGTAAATAAGCTCTTAATATTCCTGTGAGGTAAAAATGAATAAATAAATAAATAAAAATACAATTTTCACTTTCAGGTGATGAAACCAAGGCCACAGACAAAAAGTCAAGTAGAGCCAGTGGCACTGCTGAAAGGTAACTTCTTCCTTCCACATCCCACATGATAATCTCTGGACAATGCCTTATCAGCCAATTTTAACAAATATACCTTGCTCCTCTTTAGTGACAGTCTTCTCAGATTCTAAGGATATGCTGTCAGGAGATATTTTAAACCAGGCATTTTCTCCCAAGGCCTTTTCCCAGTCTTACCTTTCCTGGAACAGGTGAGACACTAATTCAACCTTTTGAATAATGACATTTTGTAAACTCCCAGTCAATGACTGTGAAAAACATACTTCATATGTGACTTATCTGTTATACATGACTCTCAACATTCAGGGACTTAACCTTGAACAAAATAATTCTCATGCAAAACCTATCTTGTAACAAAACAATTTTCTGCAATTAAAACACAAGCAGAAACTACGGGTCTTAAAGTAAGGAAATAAAAACACAGCCCAAGCATAGCTCATTCTGGCAGGATCACAGGGTATGACTTACGTTTGCGTTAGTTCTTGCCAAAGCCAAACCAGGTGCCATATTAAGTAAAGTAATTCTGTCACAACACAGATTAGCTACAGATGGCAGCCCTTCATTTTTGAAAGAAGCGATGCATGAATATGAACAGCATGGAGTAAAACAAAAAAGTTCAAAGAGGGAAAAAAATCAATATTTGTGAAAGAAAAGAAACGCATTTCATGTGCAAGCCAAAACCACAATTGATTTTATCAAATACTGTAGCCCTGTGTTCAGACCAACTCCTCTATGTTATTTGATGTATATATACTCATAATATGCTGAAGCCTAAAGCTGATAGCCAGATTCTGACCTCAGCTACCACTCTGAAAAGGTGCTGTAAAAATTCAGTTTCAATTCAATGCAGATTCATAATTAAAAATCAAAGATAACCAATGAATATGTGAACAGTAAAAGCAAAGTTTGGGCTAATTTGTACAAATCACTAGAACCCACAAAATTATGTTGAGCTCATTTACTACACACCAGTGACAACCAAACTGCGACATGCAGCCTATGATGGGTTAGATTCTGAGCTTGCGTAATCTGGCACATCTCTACTGGGGCTATGCAAATTTACTCACATGAAGATCTGCAAGTGTTTTTAATTAATCTCCTGTTCTTGTTTGGGGGGTGGGGGGGTTGTTTTTGTTTTTAACTATATTAGAGATCTGCTGTTATGAAAGCTTCCTACTTAGCATATAAAATAGCTTCTCTAGGATGTCTGAAGTGTACATAAAAAAAAGTCACGCTGTAATACTATGCGATAATATAATGATACCTAACGACAGAAAAAAAATACTGCATATAAACAACTACGTGATAATGTAGTGATACCAGATGACAGAAAAAAAAATACTACATATAAACAATGTGGAGACAGGAAGGAAAACAAACTATGTATTCAGCAAATACCCCAGAATTAGAGTCAGATAGCTCTAAAAAAAAATGATTTTTTAAACAATTTTGCAAGTTATTACATCCTGCATTATATAAAATTATATTTAACTAAGGCTACCTGGATAAATGCAAAACTTTTCTTTTGCAGAGGTAACGTCATTCCTGATTTCTCATTTGTAATCAATCTTTCTCAATCTTAAAACAGACTGTTGTGAAAGGGAACAGAACGTTAAACATCAAGCAAAAGGTGTCCTGCACGATCATTCACAGCATGAACGGGAACAGGTTGCTTGATGCAGATGATCTTTTAACATGGGTGAACATGGCTAGCACTCACTGGGTCAAGATTAACAGAAGCAATAAGGAATAGCCCATTGCATTCAATAATTCTGTGATTCTATTTCTCAAAACAAAAGGTTGTTTTAAATGGGAAGCTGAGTGCACACAGGGCACTATATGAGTACAAGGTGAGGAATACATTTGAAAACAAGTACCATTTTTCTTTAAGTGTGAAATACTGTTTTACCCAAAGAAAAGGGGAAAATATATAAACATGGATTTTTAAGAATACTTACTGACATTTTTTTAGAAGAGGTGTCAATCACTTTTATGATTTGATTACATCCTGGGTTACTCAAAAGTAGACTCATTTCCTTTCTTTACAAAGAATGCACTGACTATGGGCAAAATTAGATACTTATGGTGTACTTGTAATACTGCCAGAATACAAAGTTCCATCTGGATTACAGAAGGCACAGGCAGTACGTAGAACGCTGTTTTGCTTTTTCAGTTTTCAGTGAAAGAGGTTCCATTTTAATTGTATGAAACAGTGTGATAACCTGAACTACGGAGAGAAAGTTTCGCTTTACAGGTTAAAATTAGGAACACAAATACTTAAAATTATAAGATATACCACTGAGAAGAGCACAACTCAGTTTGTTTTATTATCTTAAGTAACAATACTTCTCTGCTTACTCAAAGGTGTTGTGGGATCAGTTAAGTGTTGGCACACTTCAAAGACATCATATACTATACACGCTGACATTCACAGGGAGGAAACAATTGCTTTCTGCACATTATAAAGAAGCTGTGTTTCATGTAAAAGTTGTGGCAAAGCTGCTCTTTTGTTGACATGCTTTGTTATATGTATTATGAAGCCATAAGTTTACTCAGAGTTTATATGTTCTCCATGCAGAAATTCCAAACCTTGTACATTTTTGGCTCTTTATAAGCCATACAATTAATGTCATGACAAGTTAAAATACAAGGAAAATTGTTAGACATCATGAAAGGAAGAGAAATATGGATTTTGACAGGCTGCAGCAGGCAATGTGAAAGGATATAAAGATATAGACACTTACATATTCGTCATCACAAGGGCTCATAGAGTAATATCCCTTTATGGGCAAACAGGCACACATTAAAATAAAGAAGATCAAAAAAACAAGTTAACAGAAATAAATCACAGAGAAATGCACAGTTCTAAAAAACAAAGTAAAATTAGCTAAAGATTAACAGACTACTAGCTTTGAAAAGAAAAGTATAAGCACCTTCTTCTCCCATTCCATGTACTTATATGTTTTAGGACTGAAATCAGGGGGTATTTCTAGGGACTCATTTACATTACAAGCTCTCCTTATAATACCTGGCAAACATACCTAGTCCGCACATTTTCCAGTATAACTGGCAGTTAGAATAGCTGCATACCAAGCACGGACACATTTATGGAGATGGATGAATTGTGTTGTTGACTACACAAGCAGCTAAAAAGAAAGATACCAATGAACATGATACTGATCAGAAGACCTCAGCTTCTGAGAAACTACCTCTAAGTGTTCTCCATACTTGCTTTGCTTGGAGTTTCTCACCAGCCCACAACAAAACTGAGAAAAACAGTTTGAGGTGTTTCAACAATGTTAGCAATTCCTCGTTCCAGAATGCTCCAAGGCTAAACAGAGGCAAGGTCTCTGCAAGGAAGCCTAAGATTTAGTTACCCATGAAGTGGACCTAAAATAAAAACTGGGGATAATCCCTGCTTTGAGTAGTTTAGTACAAATATGCTGTGAACGCTTTACTGAGACTAAAATATTTAACTGATTTAACTTACAACAGGTTGATATCAGTCTTAACTCCAAATAAAAAGTATACAGTGCAACACAATGAAATATAACCAACATTAATTATTCTGCTTCTAGTTTTTCTGTGGCAAAAGTGCCAATACTTACTTTAGAGGACATATTTCTGCATATGAATAAGCACTAAACAAACACTATATTTAGCAGGATCCTTTTTAAGAGACATATACAGCTTTATGTTGCTCTCCCCCTAGAAGGTACAAGAACCTTGCTACTCTTCATTGTGAGTAGGAAATCATGTTCACTGTATTCTTTAGCAAAATTTAAAATCCTGATATTATTCTCTGTATTACTGTCACACCCCAGATTCTCTGCTGCGGATGAGTATTCAGCTCTCCCAGTGCTATGCACATACAGACAGTCCCTGACTAAGACAGTTTAAATTTAAATTTAAGACAGAAGACAACATGGATAGAGACCAGTATGTGAGCAAAAGAAATCAGGAGATAACCTTTAGCATGATGGGAGGAAGTTTTAACACACTCATGACCTGAACCAGTGAAAATGTCTGTAGGCATCAAGACAAAGATGACATTAAAGGAAGAAGCTGAGGACAGAGCAGGGTAACTTTGTGGAGACTGCTACAAATGACAACATCTTACCTTTACAGATCAGGATTTTATGCAAACACAGTAGATGCCCAGTTCACCGCACGTGGTAGTTATATGTGGAAAGGGCATCACATACTGTGTCAGCAGAAAAAAAGAACTTTTCTTTGTTTACATGAGAAAACAGACTCGTTTCTTCTGTATCATATATGAGAGGTCACGTACAAGAATCATCCCATAGGCGGGGAGGGAGAAGACATTTATTTCATTCCAAGAAAGGCTTAGTTAGGGTAGATGCTGTTTGCTGTAATGTGCATTTTGTTTTGAAATGAAAGAGGGTGCTTCCACCTAACGCTTGGTGACTCCTCTCTGAATGGCTAATAATAACAATAATAAAGACTTCTGTTACCATGTCTCCTAGGTTTCATGTAGACACCTGGTGCAGAAAATATTTTTACAAATAAGAAACAGAATGCTTGCCACCAACTCTTACAGCTTGATGGCATGCTCGTATTTGAAATAAAAAGCATGTTTGAGGAAAAAATTGCAATCAGACCACAAGAAAGAAAGAGGTCATGCTAGTCCTCACAGCTATCCCAGCAAATTCAAAGAATTGCATTTGAAAATCTTGTTTACAAACAGTTTGTAAGTGTCAGCCTAACTTTAGAGAAGAGCTGGTGTCCAACAAAAGAATTAAAAAAAAATTTTCTCCCCTCAAAGCTTCATAAGAGCTGTGCCAAAAGAGACCTAAAACTTGCTAGGAAGATAAATACAACTAAGTGGATTACAGGTAAACCTAATCAGATTGCAAGAAAACAACAAATAGCCATGAAAACACAACAGGGGCTCATTCTATTCCATGACACAGGAAAAATATATGCGATCAACTACATAGCTTTCTAGTCACAGAAAGATTCCCCGGTGGTTAAGACACAACTCAACTATTGATGGAACCTGCACTTCTAAAGAAGTACTTCCAGTAATGTACTTCTACCTTTAGTCAGAAGTTTATGGAAACTCAAGAATTTTTCTCCCATTTTAAACATCCCTTTCACTAGATGATGAACAGATTTCTGTCATCATGTGTTTCAAGATTAATGTATTTTAAAATGGGCATTTCACAAAAATCACAATAACTGATGAATAACTGTCACAAAATCTCTGTATAGTATAGGACAATTAAAAAAAAAAAGTAATGCATTAAACTGATCTTTTTTTTGTTTAGAGTGACTGTAACAGGGTGTTTTGTCAGGTAATTTAAGATAACGTAGAAGCTGAATTTCCTTCTTGGATCTTACTCTGACAAAGAACAGACTTTGATTTTACCTTGTTTAACTAATATGTGGTAAAAATCCTAATGAAGACAACAGTTAGAGCTTTAACATATGTTACCTGGCCAGAGTAGTTCTCTCCCAGTTCCTCTGAGTGTCTTCTGACTGGAAAATCTTCTGATTTTCCTGATTTCATATTAATGGGAGGGAGAATATTTGTATTCTCAAACTGTACTTGAACCAGACAGAAAATAATCTTTGGCCTAGAATCAGTGTTAGCAGACTAAATTCTAATAAGAGCTGATCGTGAAAAGACTTGATCATAAGAGACAATGTACTCTTTTAAGAATACTCCTATTGAAAGACTTTCCCATTCTTAGTGGTTTTCAAAACTCAGCTAGACAAAGCCATGGCTGATCTGATTTAGAAAGCCCTGCTCTCTGACTAACCCTGTCTCTGACTGACGCCTTGCATGCCAACTATCAATACAAGAACAAATTTTTACATCTGAACTACCACACATTAGTGCAAGTGTTTACCATTAGAGACTAACAGTCTCAAGGACAGAAGACTTCTGCAAGGCACAGAGCTGAAGCAGCACAGCCAATTTTGCTCAGCTAAAAGCCATAAACTCAGTCTTGTGATGTTTTGAGTACTAATCCAAGAAATTCCAGGAAGGTGTGCAGTCCAACTTGAATCAGAAAATCTATTCGCGGGTATAAGACTGATCCCACACTTAAGAGCTACAGTGGACAAGGAGTGAATGCACAATGCTTTGGAGGACCAAATGCCAGCTGATAAAAGAGCCAGAATCCTCTTGGCTTCATGATGCAAGTTAAACAGACAGCTGTGAGCATCAAAAGCCTATGACCCATGCTTCCTACCCACCAAACAGATCACTACTAGGAGAAAAAAAAAGAAAGAAAGAAAGAAAGAAAAGTAAGACCTCATATAAGCCATCTTGACAGTATTAAAGACATAAGGGACCATATTAGAGAGCTACATTTAAAAATATTCTTTTTAACCTTTGAACATTAGGAAGACAAGAATCAGATTAAATCCTCCTATTAATGTTTCCTTCAACTTGTTAGAACTGGTACTTTGACCTCCTATTCTTACATCCAAACCTCTGACAATTCTCTAAGGTTTCTTAACTCCCAATTCAGGCCACACATGTCAAATGACATGATCAAAGATGGGGATAACATTCAATTGCAACCACGACAAAAGCCTTCTGGTAAGGCAGGGCCTTAGAGAAGCCCAAGGAGTATCTCCCAGTTGTAACACAGCACTGTGACCTCTTCCCCATCTGGATGTACCAGATGCATCCTGTTAATGGCTTATGGATCAGGCTCACAAGCCAACCCAGGAGGTCACGGGGCAGGCAAGAGGCATAAACTTGTTCTGCAAAAGAATGAGATCCAAGCCAGCTTACAGGAGAACACAAGGCAACCGTCAACACTAGAAGCTCTGTGCTTGCTAAGTAAGATTTTGCAGGTACGATTACAGTGGGAAAGTCTCCTGGTTAAGGGACATCACTGCTGAAGTCTTAAAGCTAGTTCGGTAAGAAAGTCTAGTTCTGGGGTTTGTCCTCCTGACAGGAATTTCTTCCAATATGAAAGGACAGGCCTTCAACCACAGAGGACAAACCAGGAAGTAGACGTTTGTACAATAACAGCACACCTTAATATGTGATACATGCTACCCTTATTCTAATTTCAAAACCTGAGACCTCAAGGCTTTGTATTACACAATACTACTTTCCTGACATTGAAAAAAAAAAAAATGGGTACAAACTACAATGCACTGGGAACAAAATCAAGTTTGCAGACAAATAATGCTACCAAGGATATAATCCAAGGCAGTCTTTAATTTTCTTGCGCAATATTTCATTTTGGCTATAGCACTGGTAGAGTCCTCCTTCCTAGTATATCCTTAAACTACTAGCCTAGTGTAACTGATTTGACAAAACACACTGTAGAGCCCTGGTCTGGATCTCAGAGCATGATGCCACAACTTGTTAGCAAAGGAATGTCAGCTGTGCACCAAGTTGCAGATCTGTAACTTTGCCATAACTACAAAATGCCTCTTTGCATTAGAAAGGCATGATAGTTTCTTTTTCTTCTAAACGTAGTTCCTAAGTATACCTACACGTGATACCTCAAGGACAAAAATTAAAAAAAAAATAAATAAAAAAGCATCATCTCCTAACTGCCCTTGGTATCTTCATTACACAGTGAAGGACGTGGGCACATACACATTACTTCCAGCAGCACTGACAGCTTTAGCAATTTCTGCTCTCACAACCTGCTACCAAACTTGGATCCTTCCCTGAGTTATGCCAGTGCAGCTGACTGCGAACTTAAGCATCCCTTCCTTCCCAACTATGTAAGTTAGCTGCTACTCAAAGAAATGTGTGTCTAGTCATCCCCAAGGTAAAAGTGATGAAGATTTATGGCTGCTTACAAGTTCAACAAGAAAGGAATTTCCTAGCTAATGATTTTCTTTTCTGCTAATCTATTTAGAGACATTGATCAGTCAAAACTAGTTTATTTAGAGGTCCATCTGGTCCTGACACCAGTGATGTTGCTAAGACAGGATCAAATCCTGAATACTCAAAGCACAGGTAAGCTAGAAAGGTTTAATCAATTTTTCTGGCAAAATGAAAGTAAAGTCAAATCATATTTAATGCCTGCAAAAAGTCTTTAGGAAGGGACTATAGAATTGCTTTTCCAAACTCTCACTTATGCTGCCTACACAGTGACCTAATGGCGAGGATGAGCAAAGGAGCTGCCCCTCTGCTGTTCTGTCCCCTCCACTGTCACACACCTGACCGTCCCTTGCAGTAGCAGGAGTTTTGTCAAATGGAGTAGCCAGAAAGACCATACTGCAGTATCTCTAACCAGTTTAAATAGTGAAGGGACCTTCCAACACAAACCCAGCACAGACGCTGCAAACTCATGCTACTCCGTAGCCTGGTCACAATGCCTCCAGCTTTATTCCAAAACTTCTGTGAAAACCTGAAACCACTTAAGGACAGAATAATAACATCTAAGTGTATAACAATGAGGTATCAGGAAATTCTTAAAGGAACAGTAATGGGATGCTTTAGCAGCCTGGTGGCAAGCTGTGTGAATTTGGCTTTTAGTCAGTCTCTTCTGACTTCCTGAATCAACAGAGCTGGGGAGTGGTGAGAAGTATTTTGGGATGATGATGATGATGATGGTGGAGTCTTGTTTTTCTTCTTAGAAGAGCAGCTATATATTTTGTTCTTATTATATTTATGTTCCTATATGTTTGCTGTTCACGTATCCAAAATAATCACGAGAAGCACAACTCTTTAAATGGGAAACAATCAAGAAAATATTCTCAATCAGCAGAACAAAAGGATAAGATCAGGAAACCTTTCCATGATGCAGTTAAGGTCTACAGTGAAGACTGTGATTAGCCCTGTCCCCAAAACTTGGCTAATGCCTCAGACACCCTAAGTGTGTGGGTCTGCTTATATAAACAACACTAGATTGCAACCACAGTAACTACTATAACCTCACTGTCAAGAAGTGAGGAGTGACTTAAACTTGTCAAGGAACCCTTGAAATAAATAGACTGCTATAGTTGTCCTGGTCTTTCATTAGAATAACCCTGTTGGCACAGCTACTGCATCAAAGGATACGGGTGGGAGAGCCATAAACTCACACAGATACAATTATGTTAGTAAAGCCCAGTATAAAAATATATATGACTGTGCCAGAAGAAAATAGCTTTACTGAGTTTAACGTAGCTAATTTGAGCCAGAAGGGAGGCAAAAATTCACTTGCAGGAGGGCAAGAAAACCACCACCAACAAATCCTCTTTCTCTGACTGATCTATACAGTGGAGGACTTTGCTAAAGTGGCCATACTGGCATAACCAGTGTGGCAAAGGCCCTTTCAGAGCACACACACCTTTAGACATGCCTTTGGAGAAGTAGGAGTAAATAGACATGAGGCATAGGCCTGACAGTCGTTTCACAGGAAAGCATCTTTTAGTAGAAGGGAACAGAGGCAGTAGGGCAAGAAGAAATTCTGAGTGGTCATGTAACCTGTCCTTCTGGAGGACCAGCCAAGCATCAGTCAATCCTGACAGAGGACCAGCCAAGCATCAGTCATTCCTGACACAATGACGTGTCTACCCAGTTCTTAAAAAAAACTTCCAATGACGGAGATTCTTGCTCAAATACTGTGTTTATACACTGCTTCTTAGTCAACTCTTCATGATCACTTATGGATCTTAAAACTTCTCAAAGTCCTCTTCCATGGAAAATCAAAGAGGTGCCTATACTTAAAAGCTAAACTGTACAAAAACAGGTATCTATGCAAAAATAGCATACGTGATTGGGGCACAGAAAGATATCTACAAACTAGCAATAATGGGCGGATGAGGAATATTTATCTCTGAAAATATTCACACACAGCAAAAATAAAGGGAACATTTTTATAATCTCTTCATCTTTCTGTAAAGGATTTTCAAAGGGAACAAAATGTACCCATAGTGTCATTGTTATTAAAAACTTTGGCTAGAACAAGGAGCAAGAGTCATTCTTTTTTTCTGCTTTTCCTTTGACAATTCACAAGCTATCTTACTACACAGTAAGTATAGATAAATGTCTCATGGCAAAAGTAATAATTGTAAATCATGACTTTGGCTTGTCTTTCTAAAGCAGTGGCACAATTTTTTAATACTGAAGTATTTGAATACAATTTTTCATGTTAATACTTATTTGAAAACCATTAAACTAGAAAAAAATTCAACAAACTAAGTATTACAAAAGGTTGTGCCACTGAACGATGCTTATGCTAGACCATACAATAATTTAAATTTCACGCCCCCTGGGTACAGCTTCATAGTCACTAGAAACTATCCTAAGCTGCTTCTGCTGCTGAAGAAAGGAAGTCCCATCTCCATGCTGGCAGAAGAGATGGGAGCAGAGCAGAAATAAGAACAAGTAGCTAGGAATAAGCAGAAAGGCAAAACTGCTTCTTTCAGCAGCAGAGCCAGCTTATAAAGTGTCTGTGAAACTACTACTTCAGCTACAGAAAGGCCAACTTTGAACTGTCACTCACACTTTCAAAATTCCACTAAACAGAAATTTTTGTTCCCAAGTGGCCCTAAATGAGGCAGAGAGAGAAGATATGGGAAGATGTATTAGGGTTTCACTGCAACCATCAGAAAAGGAGCAAGAGGTAAGTGCAGTAGGAGGAAAGACCCCTAGGCATCCTGGGCTGCCTATCAGTAAGATCAAGGGTCCTTACCTACAGAGTTAAGCCCATAATGTAAACCAAGGGCGTGGTTTAGGTATATCCTCTCAATGCTAATCTAACAACTAGCTCTTACAGAGAAGTCCTTCTCCCTCTTCCTTTTACAATCTGTCTTTGTGGCCCTGTTTTCTCCCTTGCACTGATGCCCCTCCTTTAGCTGGCTAAACCAATTCATCCCAGGGTAATAAAAGCATCACTGGCAGCAGAAAGAAACAGAGCATGTGTCCAGAGTTGAGCAAAAATATCCCTTTTTAGTTACACTAAATTGGCTTAGATGTGCCATCAAACCACATCAAGACATTAGCCTGTGTTTTTGTAACATTCATTTAGCATTTAAGAGATACACAATTCACTCTGTTATCATAACAATAAAGTTAATCATACATATGCAGCTATGACTGTGTAACTGTCGCATTCACCAGCATATGAGATCAACAGTCTTCTGTATTGTCATATTCTTATGCAAGCCTGGACATACTAAGTTTTGTCTTTTACAATCTCACATCCCTCATTGAGCACATAGCTTAACTGGGACTGTCTTTTCAGATAGCTACGACAAAAAGAGCAAATATTAATACTTACAGTTCCAGGCCTTGTGAAGTCAATACTGTGTGCTACACTTTGTCTCATCTGATTGCTAAACAAGCGAACACAAACACTTTGAAGATATTCTGGTGTGATCTAAAAATTAGGAAACATACCAAGAGAACAGGATTATGTAAGACTTGCACTTTATATCAGTCAAATGTTTGTATACTAGGTTTTTTTTTCTTTTTAAGGGCTAGAAATCACAGACCTCAGACTCGTTGATGGAAGTACAAGGTGTATACTGCAAACTACAGTTTTGTTCAGAAATTAACAAAACTCAACTCTTTTCATCTGGGAATAGTTAGGCTATTTACAAGACTTACTCTAAACACCTCCTCTCAGAAAGTCTAGAAGACAGACTGAATTTGTCACACAAATGTTTCCATACACATTTTCCTCATGTAGAAAGGTAAATTCTCCAGCAGTAAGTATGAAGTGGTTTTACACTTTAGACATAGGCAAGAGTACGCTGAAGTGTTGTCTATCTAAAGAGCAGAGCTTAGATCACTCAATTGTACAGAAAAGAGAATAAACATGAGTTATACACGTTATACAGTACAGGACTGTGTTTCAATGCAAAACATCTCAGCATTTTTAGTTTTTTTGTTTTGGAAATCTACATCACAGTAGAGTTGCCTAATTCCAGAACAGTCATCAGCTTCCCCAAAACAGAGGTCAGAAGACAGGTTATAGAAATGTTCAGTCCTCAGCACCTCTTGCTGAATTTAAAGATTCTCAGATCTGGACACCCCAACCCTGCCAACTAAAAGTCTTTTCAGAAGCCAAGAAGCTTACTCGTCCATCTCCAAGAAGCCCATAACATGGCATCTTAAACTCTAGCAGCAGCAGAGGAGCTCTTGAGATCTCCATCAGCAACCACATAGTGTAAAGTAAGTATACAGGGGAGAGGGGAAAGGGAAATGGGAACACTTCCGATATTCGCTGACCTACAGTGAGACACCAAACCCCTTCAAATTCAGAATATTGTAATTTCAACATGATTTTATTCAGTGCCCAATTCCACTTTGGATTCAGAAGTGACAGAAACCAAGATTCATAAAGAAAGAGCACCATCAGCTGGACACATCTGGGAAGGATCAAATGACTGTCCAGTATAAGGCTTATAGAGGAAATCAAACAAGCATCTGCAACAAAAGATAACCTGTGCCTAATTCCTCCACCACAGAACTGCTTTGGAGAGCATTGAAGTATGAAATGGGAGGCAGCATGTGAATGACTAGGTGTTTCTTATTTATAGTTTTTAAAGTTCATCTAAGCAGATACCTTTCCTAATCTGCTGTAAAGCAGCAACCACCTACAGCCAAATTCTACCATGCAATAGTGATGTGCACAGCCAGTGATCCCAAGACTCAAGTAACAAACCACAAGATCTTCATGTTGATGACAGAGGAAGAAGGCGCGTACTGACACGTCAGCAGGCAGCACAGGAACTCCATGGTCATTTTCCCTGCCAACAATTCACAGCTCCCTTAATAGCTTCTAGAGGCCACTAACTCTGCCATAAGAATCATCTTCATGTTATACTAAAGTTACAGGAGAGAGGCATGCTAGCAGAGGGCACAAAAGAGGAAGTGAAAAATAATCTATGTATAAAAATTACCCATAAAAAAGCCATGCCTCTTCCAGTCACATGTATGTATGGCCCTTTTCATACAGAGAACAACTGATTTGCTCCCACTCTAGTTCTTCCCTTTACCAATTAAATTAACAGTAATAAATTCAGCTTAGCAGACCAGAGAGCACAGCTTTTCCTCACCAAAATTTTGGATGAGCAGAGAAGATTGCTTCCACCACAGTGCACTTTACAACAGATCTGGGAGGATTTTTAAATATGCAACCCCCACCGGATGGGCTGGATCACAGTCAGTAATCCTAGAAATGCCCTCTAATCACTGCTGATGCCAAAGCTCAGAAGGAGGATATCACAAGACAAGTGACGCTGGCTTCTGCAAGATTCCTGAGCTGGTAAAATTCAACCCAATACCTTTATCCTAGCACACAGAGACAAGGGAAGACTCTCTCAGCCCAAGCACTGTGTTTCATCAGTAAAGAGATACAGTACTTACAAAAATGCTCATAACTATAAAACTTAAATCACATTTTAGTGCCATTCTCTCTCCATTTTCTGGGGTAAAAAAAGCAAGTCCACATCTGAGTTGCCTCTTACCATCTTGCCATTGACTGTGGCCTCCAAGGAATCCACGAGCTCTGCAGTGACCCCAATGAGATTATGGTAGTCTGCTTGCATTTTGTTAAACCGTTTCAGGTAGGTCATGGTCCTGCGCTCAGACTCCACTAACTGTTGATGAAGCTGTTGTAACATTTCTGTCAAAAGATTAATAAAAAGGAAATAACTTCATCTTCTCAACTGAAAGGGCAAAAAAACCCAGAAACAGTTTTATTGCTTTGATGGGACAACAGGTTCATCTGCTGCTATGGAATTATTTTTATCCAAAGGGTGGATTTTCACTGCAAGGATACTTCCAGGCTATCAGCATGATTTCATTTCATCACAGCAGCTACAGGTATTTATCTTGCCTTAATTGTCCACAGAAATTGCCATCACAATTCCTTCAGTTACAAATTTCAGCCAAACAACTACTAGACCATTAACATCACTGAATACACCTGTGTAAAGGATACTGTTTAAAACAGTAGAGTCAGGGTCTGTTAACATAAGCAGTTCCACGCTATCAGAGATGAAACTGGGGCGTAAGGGTGGAATCAGAAGAACGTATGACGACGGTTAACTGATCTTGCTACCTGGAGATGAGATTCATGCACTATCATCTTCAGCATTCATTAAAATAACAGCAGATAAAAATATTTTAACACAGAGCAACTAGAAAGCTAAAGCTGTCACTTCAAACATAAAAACAGTTCCCAGAGATTCATGCCGGTGCTTGGAAGGCTAGGTGTTTTCTCCAGTTAATTTATAAAAACATTCCTCTGATATCTAAGTTGCACAGTGCTTTCTTTATTTTAAAGGAAATACTAAATCTTGTATCTTAAATAAAATGGTACAATCCATAGAAAAAAATACATTTATCAAGTTTGTCACCTGCTATTAAAATATTCACTGAATTCTTCAAAGTTGCAAGGAATCTGCTACATCATCTGACCACAGATGCCCATAATTTTACTACAATTTTTTTCAGGTGATCCCATCACTTACTGGTTGATGGTGAGCTGTATTAATTACTTTTACCACCTATTTTAATTGCTGAAGAAAATTCCAACTTTTCTTTTATTCTTGTCTAAATTAAGAAAAAAACTTGTACATTTTGTTCCTTAAGCTTCAGTTACTTCAGAGATGAGAGAAGCAAAATAAACAACACTACTTTAAGCATTGAAATCTGTATCTTCCACTCCTGTCTCAGAACTAGAAAATTAACATGTTATACATGGAAGACAGGAATGCAATTTGAAGCTGTGTGTCACAGCGGATACATTCATGACCAGACAAAACTATGAAGAGAGGCATAATAATTCTATAATTACTGCTCATGTTTATATATTTTGCTGGAATAATGTTTTCAAATAGTTTGATAGGAAGCCAGTTTTGCTCCAGTGTTGTGAAAATGACATCTTACCTATCTGCAAACAGACTGAATATTTACCATAGACTTTTCTGTTTAAAAACGTGCAGAAATCAACTCGACTCTGGAATTTCAGACTGAAGTAGGATTTTCCCCACAAATTTCAGAATTTTCCCACAAATTTCAGAAAAATCCAGACACTGACTACAGTCATACTAATATGACACAGTTTAGATTTAAATAGATACAGAAGGGAGAAAAGCAAAGCAGGCAAGTAGCTAAGATGCGAAACTGGAAACCGGAAGAACTAGTTCCTGTTCCTAGCTTTGAACAGACTTTGTCCACTATGTTTGAGGAAAGCATTATGCACTTTCATCATTCACTATCTCCTTCCTTAAAGATGTAGACAGTACCTTCCCGTACCATAGAAGTTCTGGGAGATGTAAGTGATGTAAGTAGAAATCCTTTGGGATCTTCATTTGGAGAATCCTACAGCCATGCAAAGTTTCAGTACACAGTTACACTGTGTATTTAAAAAGAGCTCAGCACGTACCACTGATCTGATTGACTACTAAGCTGAACATCTTGCAGCTATGATAGATAAGCTCTGGAGAATTCAGGTATAGCTATTCAAAACATAACTGCCCCTAGCTAACCATCTGCTCCCCTGCTCTCTGAACCAAGGCACAAAACTCTGCGCTGTCCCGCACCGGAATGGTAATCTTCAGCAGAGGGAAAAATGGAGAGTGGAAGTGGTGTAATAAGCACCATGGCTCATCCGGCAGAGCCTTCACATACAGGTAGTGATGTACTAGTTATGCACAAATATCTGCCAAATAACTGTCCGGAAAGTTATTTTCTGACAAACTGCTTCATAAAGTAATAAACCTATGGACATAAATGACATAAAAGTGCCGGAATAATACTATTCAAATAGAACTGCCAATAAAACTTTCATTATAAATGAAAAAGATAGAAGTCCTTAGATAGCTCTCTGAATTCTGATGTTGGAAATTGCTTTAAAAACCTGTTACATCTTATGGATTTTTTAGAGTTTCTGGAATAGGCTGCTTTTATCTCATTCAAATGAAAAGCAATATATGGCAGAACAGCTTATATTTAATTTCAGAAACTTTAGCTAAATGTTCTTTTAGATAAAAAAGTGCATTTATAAACTTTGGCTATAAACTTCAGCTCTATAAATTGACAGTTTTAAAATAAAGCACAGATTGCAGAGAAGGTACATTCTCTTACTTCTACTTGGTATTCTTTCAAAATTTATGTATAAAAATAACCCAGACAATTATTTTACCCTCACAGCCTCCTCCTCTTTAAGGATGGCCTCCTTCTGAGAATCCTGCATTAATCACAGCACCGGGCACCTGCAGGTGCTTGGACTGACACTTAGTATCAAACCACAGTCAAGCCATTCTAATGATTTTTTTCTTAAGCTTTCTAGGAGGAAGCCAAAAACTCTGAGGGAAATAACAGCAGAGGCTGTGCCAAGCCACAGGTTGTGTTCAAACCCACCAAAATACACTGGAAAAAAAGACCACTGAAAAAGCTCCCAGTGACACATTAAGCAAACTTGCTGAGAGAACCAAACATCTCAGCTGTTAATACCATTTCTTCTGTAATCAAGTTTCATCAACTTAAAAAAAAAAAAAAAAAAGAATCAAGAGAATTAAGGTAGCTTCCAAAGACAACCCAAATTATTTTTCCTTGATAATCATCATTCAGCTTTGATTTTATTCTGATTCCACAAGCGCCACCGCAAAACAGCTACCACAGCTTTAACATGACGTAGCTCCGCAGCATGAATATTATTTTAAGCTAACAAAGATTCCAAGAACACCCATTGCACAAAACAATTCTCCCCTCAGCACTTTACTCCCTTTGTCTGGATGAACAAATTGGAATACATTTTATTCCATTATGGTACAAAACATTCATTCAATTCAGAAATTTCTAGTGGCTATATCCAGAGTGTGACTTTCACTCAGAGGAAAGTTTGAAGCATCAGAGTTATGAAACATAAACCTACTCATCAGTTGCTTGCTTTTCATAGCCTAGTGGGGAAAAATTTCCAGTTCCCCCTTGCAGTTACAGTCAGCAGGAAGAACGACCTACCCAAAACTCGATACAGCTCATGAATGTTAGTCTCAGCAATTAAGAATCAGGATCCAACTTATCCCTTGCCTGTTAAACCAAAGAATTATCAATTACGAGCACTGGTTGTTCTTCAGAAAAGGGAGCTAAAGGGAGGAATTATGAAGCGTTGACACAGCTTGCATTTTTACATCATCGTCTTTTCAAACATCAGTAATTTTACAGAAAAAGGAAAAATTTCAAAATAGAAGAGTTTCTCTTACTGAAAAGATAGGACAGTTTCGTCGTTGCCACTGTGACTGAGGTAAGTACAGACTGCTGCTGAAAGAGGTGGTCCCACACTGCCCTATTCCCCCTCTTACGTTCCTGCCTGATCCCCATAATCAACATCAGCATTTGGGTGGCCAGATGAGGGAGCTACCGCTCCAGGTAAAAATTAACGCTTGCTTGCTTAAAATGCTAAATCTTTGCAACCTGAGTCAGGATAGGGGAGAAGGAAAGGGAGTGGCTTTCAGAGGCAATTTGCATCTAAGTCACCTTGCAGCAGCGATCAAACTGCACCCCAACAGGATCCCTCTCTCTCTATCCCAGTCACAGCTCCCAACATGGACAAATGATTTCTACGGCCAATTTATAATATGGTAAGCCTATACAGAAGGAGAGAAGAAAAAAAAAAAAGGCACCAGGCCCATGACTTACCAGAATCACTATTCATATGCAGAGGGAAAGAAAGGACAATAAAGAGCAGAGGACTAACCTTCTGGTTTAGGAAGACAAAATACACAGTAAAGCTGGTGACACTGCCAAATGAAGATGCTGGCATGAGGCATCTCCTAAACCTCTGCATGCTTTTACCTTTTTTCTTGATTTGCTCTTATTCCCTCATGTATGTAATTATCTGTATTCATTTCCCAAGCCTTTTTAATGTCTTGACTCTAGTTCCCTTGTGGTGCCATGGAGTTACACATATGTACATATTTCCACAATAAGCTTTTCAAGTGAAAGATTCGTCTTTGCAGCAACTCACCCACATTCGAGCATACATCTAAGTTTGCACTCTCTGTGTCTCTTTAATCTCAGCGTACCCTCACATCCTTTGCTAGAAGCACAGATCCTGGCCTAGCTGAGTTCCTGTATGAGATGGAGGTGGATCTCTCAACAGGGGAACTGCAGGTCCCAAGAGCTGCTGTGAGACACCAGGGCTCCTTAGCTGCCACCCAATACTTCTCTCCTGGAAGAGACAGTAGCTCCCCTACCTCCTGCTTGCTCACCTCATTTCCATATTAATTACTGTCCATATTCTGAGCAGACATCTCTCCATGCTAATATCCACTCAGACTACAGCAAATCTCGACAGATAGGTAGGTCACACTCTACCTTCTCATATGCAACAGCCTGACACACTTCCTCCCACCCTCTCCTTCCCCCAAAAGTGGGAGAGCGGCTAAAAACTCATCCACGGATTTGTAATGAGGCAATGGAAGGAACAGGAGCTGAGCACCTTCCGAATACTTCATTCTCTCCACTCCTGTTTGCACACAGGATTCACAGAAGTCTGAACCTTTCCATGCAGCATGCCAGCCGTTTTGCAATTCTTCTTCTCTGTCCAGCCAAACTGAAGACATATGGCACAGCTGTAAGGTAAGCACAACTGCCACACAGATGGCTTTCAAAGTCATCAAAGTTGTGGGTTTTTTTTTTTTTTGCCAGGGGGAGGGGGGTAATTGATGAAGAGCCAGATACTGCAGCAGGTTAATCAGGAAAGGTAAACACACTAAACCCTCTAGAACATCCTCAAGAGCATACGCACCATCCTACCCAAACTTAAAGTGCTTCAGTATGTCAGACTAACGACTGGCAACGATTTACAAATGGCTGTTCTCAGGATTTTTTGCCATACTGCTCTTCGTTCATGTGTTACCTATTAATTTTGTTTGCATTTCTCCTTCAATGATAAAGCAAACATTCTCCAACAGTGAGTACGTACTATGAATCTCATGTGAGCTGAGAAGCACACTGCAAAGCTGAGCTCTCAGATCCAATACTCCTTCATGTGAGACAGGCCTCAAATAACCTTTAAGAAAAATCCAGACTGATTTAAACTCCAAGACACATAACAGTTTAAACTCCAAGACACATAACAGATCTACAAATGAAGGCTTACCCACACGAGTTCAATACCATGACAATCTCTACTTGTACAGAGCTCAGAACTTGCTCAAATAAAAAATAATTAGGCCCCAAATAATTCAGGCTCAGTCATGTAGTTATTTCTTCTTAATCACAGTATGGAATTATTCCCTTCAGAAAAGTTCATTACAAGGGAAAGAGAGTAACTTTTGGAAAATAAAGATCTACAAAGATAACACTATTATTCAGTGAAAGTCTAATGCAACACAGAGCACAAAATAACAAAGCAAATGCCTGCAACTCACACTGGGACATGAACCTCTTTTTCTTTTTAATTCAATCTGCAAATAATAAATCCTCAAGGTAAAACTACGGACTAAACCAAACTCAACAGGAAAAGTCATTTTAGGACTCCAAGCTGGCCTCATATAAATCCCTACCAATAAACTGAACATGGAAAGTCAAATAAAAAATGAATGTAAGGGAGGTAGGAACCTAAGTTCTACTTGTTGAACTGATTTTTAAAAGGCACAAACTTCAAGTGCCATCAGCATCTAATGAGATTTAGTGCTCAAATTATCTTTTTTTTTTTTTTTAAATGAACTTAAGTCACTTAGACACCTCAGTGCTTGTGAACAGCTTACCTAAAAACACAACACACCAGAAAATCATCCTTAAATTAGCGCATTCTTATTCAGGTAATACCAACATGTACAATTTTAGGAGTTTAAATCAGATGAGTGAAGAGGCAAAAAAAAAATCCGAAAAATCAGTTTTCTCTAAAAAGATCCAATAGTCTTCAGAATAACTGACTGAGATTTCAAATCAGGAAGATGCAGATAGGTGTAAGCAGATACTGGAAAGGAATCTGAGGAATGTGTTTTAATCCTAACTAAAAATGGAGAGTTGGTATGCACTTTGTACAGGGTTCTCCACTTGTTTTTACCACAATTTTATTTCAGGACAGAACAGGCTTAAAATACAAACCCTGCTACCAGGCCCCCTGCCATTTCTAGTTATGTGCCTGTGCTCAGCCCTACTGACCTCAAGCAGTTCAGCAATAACTATCACCAGGACAGGGAACTTGCTTTCAAAGGACTTTTCGCCATGCTTCTCTAGCTTCCCTGTCATCCTAGGCCTACCTTCCCCTCAACTATAGCCCCCAATAACATATTGATCCTAGGGAACATCCTTACCACATCTCAACACTCACCTTTGTTGCACTGTCCATTCTCCTTCTGTTGTATAAGGGTAGGAGCAATTCAGGAAAATGTGTCCTTTCAGTGTTTGTGCCATATTACACAGACCAAGAAACTCAACCAATTGGGAAACCCAACCAAGCCAAATATCCCTATTGTCCTAGAAAGCAGTCACTGCCTGATGCTTCATAGAAACACAAAAATACATAAATAAAAATCTCATAAGGCATCTAGCCAAGTGCAGGATGTTGTACGAAGACATGAGACTTTTTCTGACCTCTGAAGACACTAGACTCAGTCTTGGTCCTGATATATAAAATATGGTCACTAAACTAACTAAACTATTAACACCAAAATCAAAAGTCAAACTGCTGACTTTACATAAAATCAACAAAAGAACATGCAAATGGTTTAGGGCACTTTATACCAAAGAAATTTTGAGCACTCAGTCAGGATCCAGTCCATGACTCCATAAAGAGGAATAAGAAGAGAGAAAATTTTCTTCAACTCTTCTATGCCACATTTCCACACCAAGAGGCCATAACACAGGAGTAAAAGCAGTCACTTTTGATCACTGACCCCCACCCTGGCAAATGAGCAGGAATGGAGCAGAAAAATAACATTTCCAGCTCAACACCATAAAGAAAAGAAAAAAAGAGAAAGAAAAGGAAAAGAAAAAAAAGACTCAAAGACTCCAGTTTAGTCTTCCCTTCCTTGCCCTTAACTGTACTGACCAAAAATGGAGAAGGCAATCTTGTCATACAGCTAGGTACTCCACCATTAGGCTGATGACACAGCATAAACAATATTATTAGAAGAAAATAAAGTCTGAAGCACAACCCTTAGTAAAATAATAACTTCTGGGACCCTTGAAAGTCCTGGAAAAAATCCGGCTAGCCCCTGAAATGGCTAAATGAAAAGACTAACAGCTTTACAAGTGCTAAGAAGGAAGTCACGTCCGGATGGTGCCTTCGGGCATCCTGTACTTTATACATGGAAGTAAAGAATGGTTATATGATAAATATGCAGGTTCCTACGCATCCATACACTGATACAACTTGCTCAAGTAGCTTTTCTGAATGTGGACTGTAAACAACATTTCCTAACCCTAAAAAACACCAAGCAGTAATGTTACTGCAATTGTGCAATAAATCTTAGCAGCACACACTTCCAGTAAGTTATAGTGCCCCTTTACAATAATTCTAATGATCTTTAAAGTGTTTTCTCAAAAGGATACAAATAAAGTGAGAAGCCTGGGTGTCTGGCTGGCTTTGAGAGTCAGAGACAGGAACTTTTCCAATCTTGTCCTTAAATCTGATGTCCAAGAATCCTTGAAAAGAAAAACAAAAGATGACAGCTCTGCACCAAATATGTACACTTATGTTGACCGTACTATTTGGATTGCAGCAACCTTCCCCGCTAGTAAACAAAGCGGCCAGCACTGTACTGAAAAGATTGTCCTTCACTATTACTGAAGTGAACGTATTTACTAACTACTCAGACACACACTGAAATTAGAAGTGAATTTAGTATTATTCCTAGACAGCACGAAATAAATCATTTTCCAGTCTTCAGTTTTCAAAAAGAAATCACTGTATTAATCTTTCACTCTTGATGAGATCTGGGACTTCTAGATTTTGTCAAAAACTATTGTAAAGGTCATGACATGACATCAGTGATCAGGGTACAACATTTCTAAAACGGATTTGGAGCAGAAAACAACTCATGTATGAAAAATGGACTAACGTATCAGCCAGTAACCGAAATCTTGTCTTCCCTCTGTCTGATACGAATTGTCTTGTAAGCATGAGGAAATAATCGTTATGGAAAAAAAAATTACATCTACGAATCGCTTTGATTACTCATTTCTTCCGTTTCAAACCTTCATTTAAACTGGTTTCTGCTTGATGAAAAGCTAGCCATCAGGTGAAAAAGCAGTATTTTTCAACAAGCAGCAGGAGCTTCTTAAATCCACTGCTGTATGTATGAGTATATACATGAATATACATATATATTATATACGTACGCATGCATGTTGCAAGCTGTTCTTGCAGCTCAAATTTGCCTGATTTTACCAAATTGGAGAGCATACAGGATTATACTTGTCACGTTTATCAATTCAGTATCAAGACAGTGGTGCATTACAGTACACTGCATATTACCAAAGGAACCATGATTCTTACAGAAAGGAGTGTATCTTATTTTTTCAAGATATATTAAACAAACAACCAAAAACTCCAGCTGTATAAAGCAGCAGACACCCAAGGAAAAAAATACTGCAAGAACACTGCTTAGTAGATTAGTGACTTATGCTGTTTTTTCCCAAACGTAAAATGATCTGTGCTTCAACACTAACAGGAATTTGAGTTGTACGGTTCCCATAAGAAAACATGAGTAACTGGACTGAGAGCTTGGACACTGAGTTACTATGAATAAACCTGAGGGTCTTGTCCGAGACAAGACATTGGGGAAAAAAAAGCTGCTAAGTGTAATTAATAAAAAGAGTATTCACGCCCTGTCTCTGAGATCAACCAGCACGCCTCATTATTTATAACTCGTCCCAAAGGAAAATGGCAGTATATGCCTTTTTTGGTGTTAACTGGAGCTCCTCATCAGCTGGTACATCTAAAGTCAACCCTAGGGTAAGTATCACTTAAGCTTTGATTTGATGTCAAAAAGCACTTGGCAGCAATGCAGGCTAAAGAGATCTCCCTCCCACCACAGTGACTGCCCACAGCTGCTTGGATGAGCCACGACAACACTCATGTGGTAGGACAGTGAAGCATATTAAGTATATAATCCTGCAAAATATTATATATATATATATTTACATATCTTTACAAACAAATTTGTGTGTGTGTGTGTGTGTGTGTGTACATGGAAGCTGTGTACACACACCTTCATATGCAGTAAAGCAGATCAGTTCCTCGATCCAATCCAAGTGCAGCTGCACAAACAGCTGTTTTCAGCAGGGCCAAGAAGTTAAGGTGCAGTTTTAAACTGCAGGAATAAGCTATCAGCAAGATGAATGGTGGCAGTACCCTCCCCACAAGAATCACCACTCATACTTTGGAATTTCAAATCACAGCTCCAGATACTGTCTCCACAATCACACATTCAGTCTCTGAGAACGCAGAAAACACCAATTTGTTATCTAAACTGAAACAGTTACATGCTCATTTTCGGGTACAGGATTATTTATAAATTTGAGTTTCTCTCTTCCACATGAAATGCAACTGCTTCAGTTTCTTATGCCTAATTATCATATTCTAAAATCAGTGATACATAAACACATAACAGCATATCTTGGGCAATAACCTTAAAGCAGTAGAAATATAAGTAAATGGACTTAAACTACTGTGTAGTGATTCCAAGAAGGACGTATATTTCAGGGTTGTGTTGAAAGGAAGGAGAGGCAGCAATTCTTATCTATGAACATAAAGACAGTACAGCATCTACAGCACAAGCCAATATAAAATATATTTAAGCCAGTACTCTGTTATTGATAGCACTCTCACAACCCTTCCCCAATAGAAAATATATTGTTTTATGATTGTACAGTTTCTGTTAAAAGAAACAATAAAGGCCATTACTAAACTAAACATAATGCAATATCTATCACCCAATGAGAAAAATCAGTCAAAAACACCTCTGCAAAATACATACTTACCTGGAAAAGTTCCTTAAATGAAGGATGTACCATGGGATTAGGAACAAAAGGCAAAGCGTAGAAGGGAAGAAACTCTGTTGTCTGGCTAAGTGCAGCTCCTTTTGTTTCTAGGTATGTTTTAAAGTGACAAATCCTTTCCTCAAGTTCAGCTTTGTCCTGGGAGATAAAGCAACACACTCATTTTGAAGACAACTACTCTGAATGCACAATAAGGCTGACCAATTAAAGTAGAGACCTAAATCCAACATCAATTTCAAGCCTGAAATCCAAGAATAATTGTTATCTAAGTAATGCAGTCAACCTAAGAAGCAACACCTATTCAACTACAAAGCATTACATCCTGATTCCACCACTCAGAATGAAATGCCTGTTGTTTCTGTTGTCCAGGTCCAGCAAAGGAAGAGACGGGTGATTGCTCCGGAGTGTAAATTATTCCTGCCCACTTCAGGGTAGATTGCTAAAGCAGAGTGTCATTTCCACACTCAAAGCAGAGAGGAAATACCCACTTGACTTTAGACATGCTTCATTCCAGTGAAAAGTGCAGAACTGTACAATCCACTCATACAGCATTGGGGGGGGGGGGGCGGGGGAGGAGAGGGAAATCACTGGATCAATAACCATATGCAGTATCAAAAGCTGGACTGAGGGTATTATTTTCTTGGACAACATTTCATTTCAAGACCTGCTTCACAGTAAGGCTTGTACTAAACCCAGAAGAGATACTATTAAAGTCATATGCTTTACAAAAAGCTGTTTTCACACAGGCCACTGATAAACCCTAGTACTAAAATCCTTCTGGTACATTTTTCATCTTATTACTACTAACCCTTGCAGACAACTCTCTGCTGTCTGTGGACTAATATAGAGAAGCTGAGTGAGTTTGGATGCGGAGGCTATATGATGCATTCACATGGTGTCAATCCAAGTCAGCAGCCCCGGTAAACATACTCCTACTCCACTCAGACCCCAGTCAGATGTACGCACAACACTCAGAACTGTGGGGGAACACAGTCAGGTTGGTACTGTGATAGCTCGAGTCCAGCATTGCCTTTGAGGAGCCTGCCGTAAATCCCCTTATATCAAGCACAAGCCCTGCTGGATCCTGCCTGGCTCAACACTGATCTCTCCCAAGCATCTCTGTGCCAGTTTAGCAGGACTCCAGGTGAGCTGGCACACAGAACAGACCAAAAGCACCTTAGTCAGAGGCTGGAAAACACACGCTGAAGGCATCCAAGCAGTTCTGTAAGCAGCTGACAGGAGTAAAGCAGGAGCCTGGCAGATCTGGCAGCTCCAGGCTACTTCAATGTCTCTTCATCATAAATGTATCACCTAAGATATCCCAGCCCTATGTAACGGAGATTTTGTTTTATGACCATTAGGAATGATACCTTCAAATATGGTACAGGGAGCTGGTCAAGATTCAACTTTCCCATTTTATCACAAATGTTTATCTCTCAACAAATGGCTTTGGCCCAAACTAAAAGCAAAAGAAGTGTTTTAAGAGTTTCCTACAGAATACAATTAAAGAGGTGAAAGTATCAGCATGCCGATATTTTCCAAATGAAATTGTTTCAGGACGTCCAAGATAAGGACACCTACAAATTTCATCTCTGTACTTCACAATACAAGGGCCTGCTTTCAACTAAAATGCAGACCGCTGCCCAAAGACTGGATCTGAATTCTGGGAATCCTTACCAAGAACCCCATCCTCATCCATGCCAAAGACAAATACATGAAGTAAAATAAACAAAAGCAATCTTAAGTTCAAACTATAAAATAAACTTACAGGTTTTCCCACAGAGTGTTTCAAGAGGTAGGTGGCAAAGTGTATGTGAAGATAGAACTCCAGCTTCTGAGCAACCGGCTCACTATCTCGAACTGAAGACGATATATGCTCCTTCCAAAGTCGGAAGAAAACTTTCTGCTCTCCATTTTGAAATGCCGTAAGCAGATCTTTCTGCAGAAGGGAAAAGCATTCAGTGAAAAAGTATTCAGTGAAAAAACAAACACAGAAGAGCTACATTTTCCAACAGTGGGTTAGTAAGTGAAGAATTCAAGTACCATCTGAAGACTTTCAATTAAAGTTTTATCCAAAATCTCTTACCATTCAAAGACCACCTAAATATTCTTTCTCTGCCTATTTTTACCCTCTTTCAGAGCCTGAATAAGCCATCAATGCAAGAAGCAAAGCCTAAATTTTCAGGCATGTCTAATGAGTTTTGCGGTCCATGATACTATAAGGAAAAAAGAGTGCCTACAGTGTCTGAAAAATTCAGCCTTTTCAAAGTATGGCAAGCTAAAAACCTAAAATAGTGTGAACCAAATCTACTCCCTCAGGTTCAAAAGGAGTGGAGTTCTGCATAAAAGCAAATGTGAATGTTCCTGCACTGAAGGACTGCTAGCAGCCTTCTCCAAATAATCAAGAATCATTTCAGAGACTTAAGATAATCTCAACTGCTGTAATAAAACAAAAGGTGGTTAGTGGCCTTTAACTGTTTTGAGTATTAGTTACCCAAAATAAGTGCCAATGATGCATTACCTGAATGGTCAAAGCTTTTGAATCTCTCAGGGAAACACCTGCTGATTTAGGTAGTGGCTTCCCTTTTATCTTACATTCCTTCACAAATATCTTCACTGTTTCTTCAAATTCAGCAAAATCCAAATACTACAAGAAAAACATAGGACAATAATCTTATAGATTAATAATGCTTCAAAGAGTGACCCATGAATCACCAGAGTCCTTTAAAGTTCCTTTGTTGCATGGTCTGTAAATGCCAAAGACTGCACAGGAATACAGTAAGAACTGGTGTCTCGTACAGTAAGAAGATCTTGCCTCTCAACTGAGTTCCCTCCCACATCCTAGACAGTAATACTGACAATAGAGCACACCCTCTCTGAAGGAAGGATGTCCCGATTTATCCAATAACTTCACTCAACCAAAGAAGAAAGAGAATTAGAATCTGTTAACGCAACATCTCAGTTGAAGAAACAAGCAAACGAATTCCTTGTAAATAATGTTCTCAGAAGGCAGAATTCTTAAGGAACACATAAACATCATCTCTAAAACAGTCAGACAGTTTCAACTCTAAGTCAGATTACTCATAATATCTGAAGCTGTCCAAGCAAGCCAAATTAACAACTAGCAAATCAAGCATTGTTCTTTTGAAAAAAGAGATAGACAGTCCTCTCTCTCTGTAACATTTACAGTTACTGTATTACATGCGATCTTTTCCCCCATCTCAGAAGTCTTAGTTATTGCTTGCTGAGGCAAGACATCACATTTGGTCTTGCAAACTTGATCTGTACGACCAATGTAGCCACAAAGAACCTGTACAGGAACTGTTTCCATCCTTCACTGTTAACATATCCATGATTAAGTACTTAGAACTCTTTTTAGATTTGTTTTCTTAGACGCACAAAAAGTTTTAGGTTTAGCAATGTTTTGCCATTTAGTGGACTCTTTAGACAGAGAGTAGCTGTCCAGTCTTTCAACAGACAGTATGTGGAAAGCTAGGTACAATAATGGTTTAATGGTAAATTAGCATTAGTGATTCCCCTCCACAGCATATGATTTTGGTGGGGGGGGGGGAAGGTTGTTGGTTTGCTGTTCACCTAAGGCCCTAAACCAGGCAATGAACACCGTGCTGATCAAAGGAACAAGGCAGCAACAAAGAGCAGACAGCTCACAGCTCGTGTTCTTGCTCCAAATCATACTGAGTAAATAAATCTCCCATTTTAGCCAGTTTATCTGGAAGTCAGGAGAACAGGCTACTAGAGAGATATCCACTCTTTAAAAGTTTGTCTCCCACTGTCTTTTTTATGGGATTATTTCCTACTTTAAAGTAACTTCTGATCCTACCTCTCATGGGCAGTACGGGTAGAGGAGTGCCCAGTTGGATGATCCTGCTTAGGCGTTAAACCATGCAGGTTAGTGGTCTCACAACTTCAGTATGGGCTTTATTAGCAAAAGCTCTAAGAGCCTCTGATTTTACACACCTGTGGAATGATGTAGCTTAGTAATGTCTAGAGGATCTCACAGGTATCACAGGTCAGAGCTGGGCCCTGCAGCTCTCCGTGGATCCAATCAAGTTACCTGTTCCTTTAACAAAGGCCTCGTTTACAAGGAACGACAGAAAATCCTAGTCTGATTCAGCGGCTGACTGTTGGCCTTCAATGGACATGGAGCACTTTGAATTCACAGAGCGTGACAGAAGTCAGTATGACGTCAAGGAGAAGCAAATATTTTGTCAGTTAAGTAACTAGAGAATTTAGATCACAGTCACAACACGTCATTCCTCAATGCAAGCACTATGAAAAAAAAAAGAAAAAAAGAACGAAAGAAGACCAACCTCTCTCACTAGTCCAAGCAATTCAGCCTCGTAAGCCAGGACATCGCCCATGGTTAGGAGTCGCTGCTCAGCCTCATCACTGAAAAACCTAGAGAGCGAGAAAGGCGCGGCGCGTCGGCCGGCAGCGCGCACAGCGCCGCACGCAGCCCCGCCGCGCCCGGCCCCGCAGCGCTCGCCCCTCCGAGCGCCGCAAGCGAGGAAGCCGCCTCCCGCCTGCCCGCTCCGAAGCAGCGCGGCGCCTCCCGCCGGCGCGGCCGTCTCCTACCTGGGCACCGGCCGCCCCCCGGCGCGGCCCCTCCGCGCCCAGCTCCGGCCCCGGCGCGGCGCGGCCTACCTGCCCCGCAGCCCCCGCCGGCTCCTCCCGTCGCCTTGGTAACCGCAGCTTCGCTCCCTGCTCCTCCCCAGGCCGCGCCCCCTCCCGCCGCACGTGATTCCTCCCAGCCAATCGCAGGCAGGGAATGGGGCCTCACACGACGAGCCCCGGCGGCCAGCGCGCCCTAGGCCCCGGCGGGCGGGGCTGCAGCTGCGGGGTGGGGGGGGCCGTGAGGGCCCCGGCTCCAACATGGCCGCGGGGGGCTGTTTTACTTAGCTGCACTTCACACGTGCACTGCTAACAAAATATACACCGCGTGCAAGGCCGGCCCTCGCATGCTGGTCTCTAGCAGCCGGAGTGGCGACGGCTTCTGGCCTGAATGCAAGCGTTGTGCTCGCTCCAAAGCCCCAATGCCCTGCCTTCGAGGAAGGCTCTACACTTCGGCAGCCAGAAGGTTTCTCTACCGCATATGTAGTTCCTTGTCAATAAAAGTTACTTCTCCCTCAAAAGCACACTGAAATTCCTAGAAAGCACCAGTAGAAAATGCTAGTCAATTCCTAAAAAAGAAAAATTCCTAGGAAGCATCCTGTAATTCCTAGAGTAGTCTGAATGCCTAGAAAGCATGTCAAAATGCCTGGAAAGCACCAGGAAGTTCCTGGGGAGCACAAGAAAATCCTAGAAAGCACTGAGGGATTCCTAAAAAGTACTGGAAAATTTATATTCTGGTTATTAAGTGGTATGTCACAGCTATTACTGTGACAACCGGCATTCACATTGGTGTTGTAGTTACTGTAAGCGTTATTAAATGGTTAATTAGGTAGGCAACCTAGCTGGTAACTGGAATGTCTTGTTTTGATGATTTGTATACAAAATATAGGCCTTTATGTTTGTAAAAGCTATGTTTATGCTTATATACACAAAACTTCTACATTTAGAATACAAAGTGTAGATATACCACTAGCTATACAGCAGAAGGTTTCTTCTGTTACACATACTTCTGTAGAGAGTTCACAATGTAAAACTTTATATATTTGAGTTTTACCATATTAGATTTAATCCATTATTTAGTCCATTCCAAGTGACGGGGACCCAACCAGCTCCCCTCAGGCTGGGATTCACTCCTGGCTGCAGCATGGGCTGTGCTGACAGGTGTCACCCTGCCGCCCGCGGGTGCAGATGCCCACGCAGGCACCCTGCAGGTGAAGAGCACAGCCACCGTCCCAGCCAGAAGGAAAGCACTGCCCAGGGGCCTTGGCCGTTTATAGAAATAGCTCACCACTGCTGGATTTGTAGTCATCTGGGCTCCTCCTTGCTCCAGCCAAATGAAGTTGATGGTATTTGCAATAACAGCTACAATATCCTCTGTGCTTCCTCTCTCCTGTTTAATTTTGGTGACAATCGGGCACTATCAATGGTGAAAAAGATTTTATCTGCTGACTTTCTTTCTGCATCTTCAAGATGACATACATCCAGCTGGCTTTCTCCTCTGAGCAGCCAAACCTGACTGACATTGTGTCCTGGGCTTGGACCTCCTGGTGCAAAGGTGGTGGGAAGGGGTTTGGGGTCTAGGCTCTGCTTTATTGGTCATATTTTTTCTTTGTTTTCTCCTGTTGTCTGCAGAAGTCACCTTCTAGCAAGCACACGTGGTTGGTGTGCAAACATCGCCTTGCATGGGCTTTGCTACAGTCCAAAGGTGCTTGAGCAGAGACAACATTTCCAGGAGATGCTGCCCTGGGATGAGCACTGATGCTTATCCCCCACTGGCCAGCATCTGGGGTAAGGTCTGAAGATGCAAAGGTTGTGCCTCAAGTCAGCTGTCCTCAGAGAAACTGGCAGAGTAGGGGCATCTCAGGTCAAGAGGACCAACCAGGCAGGTCAAAGCCCCAAGTAAGCCAACAGCCCCTTCCCAGCAAGCCTGACCACCCCCCGTCTCACACGATGTGTCCCGCCGTGCCATCGAGTTCCCTAGGAGATCCCTGCTGCCCCAGCTCCACCTACATCAGCAAGGACGACCTCCTGATCTACATCAGCTTGGGGGATAACCTCTGGGTTAATACTACTGCAACACCAGTGCAAAGGAGCAGGGGCTCAGATCCTCCAGGGCTCATCTTCAAAGCATCATAGAAGGAGGCTCCTTCATCTGACACGCAGGACATGGATGAGGAAATGGGTTCTGCACCCTGTTCGGCCATAGCTCCTTGGCCATGGGAGGAGATTCATTAATGCCTGGAGCACTGTATTTTGGGCTTTTCTTCAGGACTGACGTCACTGCCACTCCTGCCAGGGGAGCTGAGCGTTTCCATGGCTGGGCTGCCAACTGCCAGCTACAGGTCCCAGACTTGACTGTAACCTGTTGCTTGATTAAAAAAAACCCAGCTAGTTATTTTCTGTGCCCAAATGGAAGATTTTGCAGGAAACATCATCCTTTCCATTGCATTGCATTAAAAATAAAAACATCCAGGCAAGAGGGGAACATTTTCCAAAGCTTAAACATCCTGTTGTTTTCTTAGCCAAACTTCAGCTTTTAGTTGCCAAAAGATATTTTAGTTTGGGTTTTCAGTGAATGACTTTTGAAGGACAACAAATAAATTAAGAAGTTGTTTGAGTTTTTCATTGCTGACATGTTATTGTTGGTTGGGTTGGGTGACATGGTATAGTTGGTTGGTTGGAGCACGGACTGGCTCCAACTGGAACCAGCCAGGAGGGCAGACAGATTCGCTTGGACCAAGGTCCTGCACTTGGGCAGGGCGATTGCCTCAAGGTTCAAATGCCTGCTCACATACTGAGTTACACAGCAGAGCAGGGCAATGTTACCCCCAGGACCTTCTGCAAGGAAAGCTGGGGCAACGAAACCACAAAGCCTCTCTGCTTTTTCCAGCATCAGGCTCTCATAAAGCTGCTCTGTCTTTGTTGGATGGGGCTTGTTTAGATGCTGCCCAGCCATGAATTTCACTTATTCCCACCCATCCCATAAGCATGTAGTCAGCCCTGTGCCAGGCTATTTATATGCGCACCTTCTCCAATGATTTCCTGTAAGCAAAGTCCCTGACCAGAGAAATGGCCAGCCAAAAAAAAAAAAAAAAAAAAAAAAAAAAGAAAAGAAAAGAAAAGAAAAGAAAAAAAATTTTAAATCTTCCTTTCAGAAAAAACATTCACAGTACTGTTCTTGCCTTCACCACTTGGGAGGGACAAAAAAAAGTATGCAGCATCAGATGTGCTAGAAGGGAGAGAGAGCAGCTGCTTCATTGCCCTACCCCAGCTCCAGCGAGCGCACATGGAGGCTGGGCCACATCCAGCTGCCGCCTGGGCAGCCCAGCTGGCTGTGTCAGCTGCTGTGCGCACAGTGGCCTCTGCAGCAGTGCCCTTCTGCCCTGCAGCATCAGCCCTCTGTGTCCCTTGCTTGGGCACAGGGGATGCAGCTTTCTCAAACCTCTGCAAAACTCTCGTGCCATGGCCACCACCCTGGCGTGGGCTGGTTGGGGAGGAGGACTCCTCCAGCACTCACGCTACTCTGCCATCCTGGGGGATCAGCCTGACCTGCTTCTCCAGCTAGTAGCAGAGATCCCCCTCAGGAGGGTGCTGCGTGGTCACCTAAGGCAGCGATGGAAGCTGACAACCAAGAGAGACTAGCTGGGCCACGAAGTTGCCTGCTGAAAGCATAGGAAAAACTTGCTGTGCCCCAGTGGATACATTGAGGGTTTGGGGATGAGGAGGTAGAGCCTCAGCAAATCCCCCTTTCTCACCCCTTTTGCATGCAGCTACCACCTCCAGGAATTAAGCCCAGTTTCAGATGGAGGGAAGCAGCATAACCCCTCCTGCCTGGAGACTCGCTTTAACAGACACAGCCAAATGCAGCCATGTCCTCCCGCACACATCTCAACCAGGCCAGTCCACCCTCGCAACTGTCTTCACAGAGCCAAGGCTGCCCCTGGATGAGATGAAGGAGGCTCAGCACCCAGGACGGAAGGGTGCCACAGCTGAGCTTTCTGATACACATTCTTCTAGGAAATGGGTCGTAAAGCGTGGACAGCCCCAAACCAAGGTAAACACCGACTCACAAAAAGCCTTGGCTTGCAATAACAGCATGGCTTCCCTGCCAAAAATGGAAGGGAGCTGGGAAGAGGGAAGAGTGAGAGATGCTCCATTAAAGCAAAAAAAAAAAAAAAAAAAAAAGAAAAAGAAAAAAAGAAAAAAAACTGAAGAAAATTGTCTGGGAAACCACAGGCTCAGAAACAGCAGGACAGAGAACTCCATCTCCAGAAGAAACATCCCCCATCCCAGCAACGGTCCTGGGGTACGGCTTTGATACTGCCACAGACACAAACCAATGGCAATCTGTCCCGTGCCACCGACACGGACCAACGGTGATCTGCTCCATCATGTACGGACAAATCGCAAAGCCCCTGGGCCTGCAATGGGTACAGGCAGCAGGTTTCATTTATGAATGAGTCCATGAACTCCTGTCTCTGATGCAGATGTTTCCACCAAATTATTTTCAGATGCTTCTTGTTCATCCCAGGACCCTAGCTTTCATACTTATGCTAAAACTAACAAGGACTTCTATGTAAAGTTAAACAGCGAATCTGTCCAGCCCTACAGGAACTATTTTAATCTCTCCTCGGGAGACATGGTGGGAAGGCAAAGGGTTAACCCACCTTGGTTCTTGCTGATGAGAAATGGAGAAAAACAACCTAATGGCAGAGCCAGCATAAAGCTGAGAACAAAGACATTGCACCAATATTTCAGGTCTTTTTCCTTCGCTCTGAAGGGGAAAAAGTGGCTCCACACTTTTTCCTTCATAGGTTATCTCTGGAGGAACAATGTCCCCATAATTTCTGCTGACAATTAACCTCGCCTGTGTAGCAGTTCTTCCCTGGGTCACCAGCCCAGCTATTTACACCTCTGTCCAAGCATGCAGCTGCCACCAAACAACCCTGCCCATCCCCTCTGCCAGCCGCACACCGAGGCTGCAGGCCGCGCGCCCCGGAGTGTCCCCCGTGAGCATCCCACTTCACCTGGAGCCTTACAGCCCGGACCTGCTGCTGTGCGTGCTTTGCCAAAATGAAAATATGCAGGTGTGTGCGTTGCTTAAACACCCACACCGCACGCACACGTGGGGCAGCAGCATCCCTCGGACCAAGCCCAGGAGGTCAGGAAGTCTGGGGTTCATGGTCCCACGCTTCCAGCAGCCCCATGGCCTACCCTGCACCAAGGGGCCTGGAGCCTCTCAGTAGCTCGCCTCCAAAGGACTTTGGTGAAAACAGGATTTGTCTCAAGTCACCTCTCTACAACATGCGGGTAACACCAATTCCCCTGCTCGCTAGAACGCTGAAAGAGACAGCTAACCTGAGTACACGCACAATATTTTTCTTCACCACTACCACCAAAGGGCTTTAGTTGTGCAGCCAATGCCAGGAATGGCAATACAGACCTCCAAGCGAAACTCCAGTCCTGGGATCCTGCCAGCCGGGCTGTTTGCCCATGCAGAACAGGGTTTCAGAGGCCAAGTCAGGCCAGTCTCGAGCTGAAACCAAGCCCTGGGGGCTGGGGCAGTTTCTCCACCTCTGAGGCATGGAGCATGGGGCCATCCCAGTCCCACCACTGCCAGAGAAACAACAGCCCCAGTAAAACCATACGTTTTCCCTGAGAGAGCCAAGAACCTCACTCCCAAGCGACAAGCCCCTCCAGTGCACGAAGACACTCAAGGGAACATATCAACACCCTCAGGTGAAGGTCTCCAGTCCCACCAGTGGTTGCAAGAAAATGCCAAAGGCCTTGCCCAGACCTGCACTTTCAACGCTCCCCAACTCCCCCATCCCGGCAATGCTGCAGGGCTGACGCCGGCCCAGAGCTGAACCGGTATCCTAGCCACTGCCAGCGCTGGTAGGGGAGCAGGCAGGGGAAGAGCCCAGGGCAGGCCAGGGTTTGGCTAGACCAGGGTGCAGGGGCAAGGGTGGGGAGGCTCCAGCGTCCAGGATACAGGGAGATAAATGGCCAACAGCGCCATAGTTATCAGTGGCGCCCAACCTTCACGTTGAGCAGTGAGGAGGAAGGGCTTTGCCTGGCCCTGGAAGGAAGGGGAGAGATAGGGAGGGTGGCACCACTCCCATGTGGAGACACAAGAGAACGACCTAGTGAGCATCTGTCTGGGCAGAGGAATGCCAGTGGGGCAGGCTGCGAGGTCAGCCCCCTCCTTCAAAACCCCCTTGCCCTGGGAACCTTACCCCAGGCTTCTCCATCCCCACTACTTTCCCCAGCATGGTGCCAAGCAGGGCATTTTTCTCCAAGCTAACTGGAGAAAATGGGAGATGGATCCCAAAGTCCCTCAGGGAGGCCCTGGACCCATCCTCCATCAGAATTGGCATGCCCCTGAAGTGATTTATTTTTCATCAGGGTCAAGGGGAGTGAGGCCCATCAGTCAGGAGGGACAGTAACATGCTTCCTGCCTCCTCTGCCTCTCCCTCTGGAAAATCCTGGAGCATTAGGCCTTAATTAGCCCCTGGCAAACACCCCAGGGCGGGTTCCTCCCCAGCATCCCTGAACAGACCCAGGAGAATGGCACTTCCTAAGAAATCAGCTCTAATGAGTCACTGTATCTAAATGACATTATTTAAAGCAGCAGGGAAACTTTCCAAGCTCCCCACACACAGACACCAAGCTGGGATCAGAAAGCCAGTGGCTGTCTCCATCCCCCCCCTCTGCCGAGTACGACACCAAGCTGGTCCCACAGCAACCAGCCCCGTCGATCCCCATGGAAACCAGTCAAGCCCATCGTATCTGCAGGGTAGCACCCATCCCTGCAGGCTTTACCCCAGCTCCAGCAGGTACTTGCATTGATGTCTGGTGCTTCCCTTGCCAGATGCCATCTCACTGTGACAGACACACCACTGGAGACCCGAAGCTGCGGAAAGCTAGCCCTTGGCATCCGCTGTGTTATGGGAAGGGCCTCGAAACAGGGAGCAGCTGGCAGGGCTGGTCAACAAAGTGGAGACAGCAGGATGGCTGCATCCAGGACGCTGGAGCTGTACCTCACTCGACGCATTTGGAAGCAGTGAGTCAGTGACAGCAGCTGCGCTAGGACCTTCCCAGAGGCCTTCTCGAGGTGGTCTTCTGCCTTTCTAAAAGACTTCTAGAGGTTTTTTGGGCATTCCCTGGAAAGTTTTCTGGAGTCTTTCTAGAGGTTTGATTTACCTCTCCTGAGGTCTTTATGGAGTTTTCCTATGTTTTTTCCCTCCAAAGCTTTCCTAGCAATTTTACAAAATCACAAATTGGCGTTTTCCAAATGTCACAAGTCACACCTCAGCAATTCTGTAAAGGCACAGCACCTCAGCAAGTTACAGTGTCGCACCTCAAGCAGTTGTGGAGTAGCAACCTCAGCAAGCCTTACTGATAAACCAAAGAAATATGTAGGGGTTAGAAAGAATCCCTTTTAATGGATCATTTTATAGGTAGGACACACCATTTTGCACCACAAAGTCTTAAATTCACTGTGGGAGGAAAGACGAGTCTCAGAAGGGAAATCCTGTCTATCAACAACAACGTACCAGCTCCTATGCCTAATGAACCAACTATTTGTTGAATGGGCAGCCTTCTTTCCAGAGAGGTGCAAACGAGGCTGAATATCCCTGGAAAACACTTAATATGCATGCCTTCTCCAAGAAAGGAAGGACTTCTCAATCATCAGCCCTCCAGCAAAGGTCAATTTACACTTGCTAGAAAACACTCCTCATGTTTGTCCTACCCAGAGGAGCGGTTTGCCCTCCTCAGAGCATCAACTCACAGAGCATCCCCTTCCCGCTCCCTGTCCCTCCCTCTGTCCAGGGGGACTCCTCAGAGTTGAGGTGTGGACATCAGCTTTTCTCCTTCACACTACCAGGGCACCCAGCTAATTGATTTGCTTTGCCCTTTAACCAGCAACCATCTCAGTGCTCCTCCAGCCCCTCTCCACCCCTCCCCTAGACTTCTTTCCAAGACTGCTGCATAGCTGTTGACATTTTCCTGAGTAGAAAAATGCTGAGCACCCCGGAGAGAAAGCCAAGACAGCAAATGTTTTTCTGCATACGATCTCTGAAGCGTCCCTCCCAAACCACGCAGTTCCCACTTGCGTCTACACAGTGAAGACGAAATGCAGCGCGTAGCAGACTGGGAAAGCGTGGACAGACAGGCCAGTTCCCAGGCTTCCCTCCCAGGTGTCCCAGCCCAACACACACAGCAATTTTCCCGCATAGTCACCAAAAGTTCCTCTAAAAATCTAACTACATGAGCATAACCTTACCACATAGTCCCAAAATAGTGCCTCAGAAATCACTTCAGGGCAATTTTGCATTTGCCTGTGCCAAGGGAGTTCCAGACAACATCACTACCAGAGGCAGGAGTGCTCTTACGGGCAAAGGAAGATCATTTAGCACACAAATTAAGTTTTCTGGGTGGTGCCCCAGGCAGTACATGGCTCAGTGTGAACTGTTTCCACTAACAGCGTAGCAAGCACAGGGAATACACCAGCTACCCTCAAATGTCTGTTATAGTCTAAAGTCTTCACAAAAATACCTGGGAATCGAAGCAGACTGATCACAGCATAGCAAAGGCATCAATATAGGACTTTTGATCTTTCTCTGAGCTGACTTTTCCCAGAATTTCTACTGGGACTCCAATCTCCAAGCAATATTTGGCAGTCCGACAGGCTGCTGAATGACCCAAAGTGAAGTTTTTTCCTCTCCCAGTGTCCTCACCTCTGCACAGTCTTTTGTAAGATGACACAAGGTGTTATTAACAAATTATCTGAAATAAATCACATATCACACTGGTCAGTGTCAGAAAAACATGCAGGAATAAGGGATATGTACCTACCGAAAGGGATTAAAGCACTAGAAAGACTTGTATTATTTATATTCATCCAGCTTCTGTTTCTTGCACAAGACCTGAGTCTTGCCTTTAATGACCATGGGGTTGGAGCAGTCATTACCTTTATATCCAGTTTTACCTACAGTAAAGTTGTTTGTGGCCATTTCAGGTTCATTGTCAGCTTTGCATATCTGGATCACATTGAGAACAGCAAGCTATGACCAGCACCCTTCCTGAGACAACATTTCAACTTCAGGAACTTGTGACTGAAGCCTAGGACTCAAAATTGGCTTTCAGTCCAGTACCTCTGCTCTGTAGCGCTTAAATTCTGCAGAGAACAAAGACAGACTATTCTATTGCTATAGTAACACCCACCAAAATAAACCATCTGCTGGAAAAACTCCCAGGCGCTACATGCAAGATTTGTCTTGCATTATTACAGATGCATATGAACCTGGGGTATGTTCACATGGAGCACAATATTCTCACACATATATATAATAAAAACTTCATTCCGTTAAGTGCTGTTTCAAGTGATGCAGGTTAACCCAACAGCTGGTTTACAGCTGACCAGGCCTGAAGTGTCTGGCTTGCTGGTGATGCAACCTTTGAAGCATTACAGGCCCAACAGGTGAAGGCCCGGCTAGTCGGACACTGAACAGCCAAGCTGCATTCTTTCCTTCTGACTGCTGCTCATTCCATACTCCTGATTGTAAACTCCCCCTTGGCTAATGATGCACATCAGTGTAACAGCTTGCATGTCTGGATTCACCCCATCTAGGTCTGTAATGTATTTCTAGCTGTCTGACCACATCAGCTATTATACTCACATTTGATGAAAGCAGTGAAAACACACAGAAGGAAACGGGATCCTGTGAAACAGGGCAACATGCCTTCACTTCCCCATCACAAACACCCAGAGCCTTCCTGTCAGCCCTGCGCTGACATACAAATACAAGGATGTGCAAGGGGCAACATCACAGAGATAAATTTGGAAGCAAACTTGGTTGCTGGCAAGCAGAAACCTGCCCTCTCTGTAGCATCAGTGCTGTGGCTGGGCCAGCTTGGAGTTAGTGACTTTGCTAAGTCTAAACAAGTGTTAGAGAAAGCAGTAGTGTGCACAGATCCCAGCTTCTGTGGAGAAGTAGAATCAGTCACAGCCTTGCTGGAGGGAGATGCATGTCTCCAATGAGCAGCCACCTGATTAGGAAGACAAAGCCTGGTGGTAAATTGGCTCTAATTTCTAAGGTTTGGGGTGAGGAGAAGAGGGGGCTTCCAGGCCTCTCTCCATTTTGTTTTTTTAAGCAGCAAGTTTTCTGTCAAGAGTTTTTAATATATTTATTTGAAAACAAGGTTTTGTGAAAGAGTACACTAAATAGCATATATCTGTTCTTCAACCATAAAACATGGACTATCAGCTTTAGCTCAGCACAGATGGGGGCTGCATGCACTGAACAGCAGATCTCGATAGGTAGGTCTTCACGTCTGTCTTTCTGATATCAAGCATAGTGTCTTCTTTAGAGGACGTGATCCTGGAGGAGGGGGAGAGAGAGACCAGAAAAGCAAATGCATTTAACTAAGGCTTCTTGTGGCTGGCCCCACACACACATACATGAGTCTGCCACTGACGCAACATTTACAGTTTTTAAGCAAGAAGTTTGTTTTCCTGCCTGTCCACCGATTCAAGTACACAATCATTGCTCTTGGGAACACTGGGACATGCCAGCCCATATTTGGAAATAAAGCGACTGGGTTTCTGCCTCTCAGTGAGAAACCTGCACATCATTTCAGGCACTTTAGGCAAGAAACCTGGGAAGTGCACCATTCGTTGCCTGGGATAGACCTACATGAATTATTCAGTGGGGCTCAGATTGTCACAGAGCCCGTGACAGGGGTGTCTTTAAATCCTAAGAAGAATTGTTGGGAGCCCAAGACTAAAAAGAAGGGCAGTTCTCTTTTGACCAAACCTGCCACACTGAGGTTAAGTAGATGACAACTTTGTTACACAAATCACTTGCCCCTCTGGGATCACTGAATGTGAGCCAATTATTCCCAGCTCAGCTGTTGTCTGAGACCGCACAGGCTGCTCTGACTCTGCCCACTGAGGTTCTACTCAAGAGTAGCCAAGTCTGAATGGTTAGAGACCAGGCCTGGCACGACTGGGTCAGGTCTGATCCAGAAGAGGGGCTTCATTTCCACTGCTACCAAACTCTTCAAATCAGGACAGAGCATGTGTTTCTGAATCTGGTACAGAAGCAGTCAAGGGGCAAAACCAAGAATGCTGGGCACTGGCAAATGCTTTGGTCGATCCAAAGAGGCTTTTCCTTCACTGAAATTAACAAAGGTGACTGCACGCTACACTGTACCTCAGGTCTTAATCATCAATGTACTCAAAGGGCTCCGGTGGTTCAGGTTCCTGCTCCTCTTCCTCGATCTTCGGACCATGAGCTGCTACAGGTTCAACCAGCTCCTCCATGTCCTCACTGGTGTCCTTCAGAATGATGATGCCTCCGATGGAAAGCTGCAAGACAAGTGCAGTGAGTGTTAGGGCTGCTCACCTGTGCCTTGTGGTGGAGTGTTTATAGCCATGGTGTTATCCTAGGCCATATGAGACACCTTAGATTCCTGATCGGGAGGAATGAATTCTCAATTCACCCCAAAGGGAGAAGAGGGTCTTCAAGAGCTAGCTACAGATTACATCAAACAACTACTGTATAGGCAGTGACAAAAAATCAGTTGCAAGAGGAGTGGGACTAATATAAAGATTTACTCAGACTGATGCACATCAATTTACATTTCCTCACTTGTATGCGACTCACATTACAAGCTCATTTGAGCTCACTGAATTTCCAGGCCAAATGCTCACACAAGGGCTTCTGAAAATCTTAGTGGAACCACCAGCCATTCATACTCACATCTCTGCAAGGAGAATGGAGCAAGTGAAGCTCTGATTTCATCTATTTCTCCATGTATAGTCATACATACAGCACTACTTCCTTGTGTGCTTGTTCAATTAAGAATTATTCCGTGGTATCCAGCAAGAGAAACAAAAAGTAGTTCCTTTCTCCTGACTGCTCATGGATGGAGAAGTCACAGCAAAGATTACCTGATGGTGGCCTTCACACCCAGGTTTGCAGACCCTTCGTATCAGAAATAGCATTGTATCTGCTGATTCTCTGCTGACTGGGTCTGTGCCAAAGGTGTGACTTTCCCAGAAAAAGGGGACGTTTCAGAGAGCAAAGCATCTCTGACACCCACCCGGATGCCTGCCTGATATGTGGATGGAACAGACAGATCCTATGAGGCTACCTTTTGAATTTCCATTAGCTAAATCTCAGTTCAACAGAAAACAGCTTCTGGATTCACAGCTTTACCCTAGTTGTGAGTCCAGAATCCTAATCCCAGTGTGGCACTTTCCACATGAAAACGAATTGATTCATAATTGCTTTATGAGGCAACATAGACTTTTACAGGGCAACAAAGCTTAGTGAAGCCTCTCTGTGTAGCCACCTCCCAGGAGGCTATCTGAAACAGAGACTAATCTGATCACCAACTTCCACTGACTGAGGAATCCTATTAACAGAACCTCGTAAGACAAAGGGGAATTAATTACAAAGATCACAACCAAACATCCTGCCAGGCTAAAGCAAATCGGCGCATCTCCAGGACTTAAACATGAAGTGCAAAAAGGCAGCGCTATGTCATGCCTGGCTGGAATTGGAGCCTTGACCACATCAGGATTCCAGGCTATAAACAGCGTTTCAAAGAGGCATTTTACTCTGGCATTCTCCATGGCAGAGCAAAGCTCCAGAATAGCTCCATTCCAGGAGCCTCCTTGGTTACAGACCATAACCCCTGAAGGAGAGAGAGGGAAAAAAAAGCACCGTTCTGTTCTCTTCAAAACCTCTTTGTAGGGGGAGTTAAGAGGAAGAAATTGCATGCCCCTTGCTAACCAGCTCTGTACTAGGACACGGCTTCTTTTAAAACTGAAGCAAACGGCTGCCTACATTCACATTACAGCTGCATGACTGGACATTTACTCGACGGCATCACAGATCTTCCCAACTGAAATACCAGTTGGGTCACCTCCTCTCTTTAAAGGGTAGAAACTGAAAAGTCCTTTGACAGATTTGCTAGAGGAGACATTTCAAAAGGGGATGATGCACAGAGGATTCCAATGTGCTGATGGAATTCCAAGAAATCCATTTCCTAAAAACACAAGTATTTTCCTGGAGAAAAATAGCGTTTCTGAACACCACAGTTTTCCCGTGCACAATCCTGCAAAACAGGAAAGTCTAGCATGTTATAAATAAAAGCCAGAAGAAGCTGACTCAGGAGGCTTGCGCCCAGGAGCAAGCTTGTTAGTTTTACAATACATTGGAGCATCTCACAGGGCAGTTAGGTAACCTTTGGGCTAATGCCAAGGTCTTTTTCATTCTCCGTTTGACAAACACATGCTATATCTTCTCTATGTTAGCAGAAAATGAAGGCACTTTTCTAAGGTCAGGTGTAACTGAATAATAAATTTGTTTAATGCAAAAACAATTCCATTTAGGTATAAACCTCACTGCAGAATAACAAGACACCAGCACAGGTCATGATGTATTTCACTGCATTGACAACAAGTGTGTAAAACTTTTCAGCTCATTATAAAGATCTGAGATCAGTAAAAGTAGGATATTAGAAAGCAGAAAAGCCCTTAAACATGTTTTATTCCTAGACCATTTCTAAAAGATAGGAAAGCCATCTAATTTCTAATATTGTCCATGGCATAAAGTCCTCGACTTCTTCTGTCAGCTTCTTTTTAGCAAATGTCTATCTCTAAATCTTGTATCCTTACAGCTTATATGGAACTCTTCAATCAGTCTTTCTTCACATTCATGCTCCTGACAAGCGTGATGGACAGTAATCTCAGCACAGAACAAACACAGAGTCTTATGAAAGACAAATCCATACTATAATTTGCTGCAAGTGCAAGTGAATGAAGATGTTTATCATGGCTCTGTCTTTATGACCCCAGGAATATCATTAATACACAAAGAGCATGTCTGATTGGTTTCTGGGTCACAGTGTCTGAAGAGTGCAGAAGAAAAATAAAGTGGCATTAGCATGATGAAAAGGGTTGAGGCAATTCCAGCTTTCCCCCAACTAGAATTGCATTTGATCATTTGAAGAATGAGACTTAAAAAAGCAAATATGACAACAGCAAAGTTGCAAATCTCTAAAAACACATTAGAGTTATGTATCAGTTGAGTGGTGTTCCCACATACACACAGAACTTTGCAGTTCTTACACATGTGCCCAGCACTGGAAATGCCCTGTGAAGTGCACAATCTGGGAGGCTGGCACTTACTGGTTTGAAAGGCTGATATCGGCAGCTCTCCGTCATGGTGAGAACTTTGAGCTGAGCAGGCATGACTCTGGCTGGGTTGTCCAGCAGCTGGAAGTTGGGTTCAGGCTCTTTTTTCTTTTCTTTTTCATCCTTCTTTTCAGTCTCATCCTGCAGAGGGGAAGGACAACATCAGCATGCTTTTAACAGCAGTCTCTAACCTTTCCACAATTCAGGAGGGTAAGGTACTAGCTGCTATTCCTAACACAGGTAGTAATTCAAAAGCATGGTGAAAAGCTATTCTCCTGCTGAGGAACAAGCTGACCACATGTCTATCAGCTATACCACCGGCAATACTGATGTGAATCTAGAGTGCTCTCATCAAGGCAAAGTCTAACTCTTGACTGCAGGTGAAAAAAAGTTCAGCAGGAAGGGACAGTGGAAAAGTTTACCTCTGGATTCCCTTTCTAATACTTGCTCTGTAAACTCAGTCACCACTTCTGTTCACAACTTAAGCATCTTTAATAGCATGACTGAGCACATGAAAATTGCTGAAAGCTGCCCTGATCTCTTCCCAGCTATAAAGCTGTTGCTGAAATTTCACACTGCTGGTACTGACAGCAGCTCAACCAAAATGACGCATCCCAGTGACTCCCTAGGGAATTCAGATAACCCTTCTTAGCCACTGACTCAGCAGCTGGAGGCAAAAGCTCAGACAGAAAAAGCACAGTCTCATTTACATACTTAAGAACATGGGTCATGCTTTCCTTCTTGCTCAGGAACATCTTTGAGTTGCAAATAAAAAAGACTGCAGGAAAGATGGAAACAACCAGGAATGAAGTGATCAAGAAAGCAGGCATGGAACACCACCAAATGGATTGTACGTCTTGTAACAGCAGATGGAACTTTCTCTGGCAGGGAGATCATTGTGTGCACATCACTTGGAAGCTATGGATTGCTAGTCACATAACAGGCATATGAGAAAAACAGGAAAGCAATTAGACCTCCAAAACCTTTGGACAATGGCAAAACACTCAACTCAAACACAGCAGGTGGCAGCAAGCTCCCTTTTTACTATCCTATTTTTTCTGCTCAATTCAGCCAAGAAAACTTTTCGAACAGCTGAAGGGTGCACACACACCCAGACACAACATGTGAATCCTTTCTAATACATTGCTTCCTCTTGCCGCCTTTACTTAACTGTAGGCTGTAAAAATCTTGGAAGAAAGATTCATCTGTTCAGCATGTTTTGCTTAGCATATAGTGCTGTAAGAATAACTGAAAGCAAAGGCAATGTTTGATGGCAAGGTAACATCGGTGAAGGACCAAGATGACAAAAATCAGCGATTCAACCGTGCACACATGAGATGATTCATTTTCTGAGTCAGCTGTAAATAGTTCAGTGCAACAGCATTAATACCTTCCAAACAGTACCCTGAACCTAAGATGTGGCCACCACTTAAATAGCTGTAGGAAAGCATTTTACACATGCAGTTTTGATCTTATGCCACACTTCCTTCACATACCATTTGTGTGTTTCATTTTCAAATTAAAAAGGACAAAAAGTCCCTGAACACAGCATTTTTCTCATACAGAAGTTAAACTGGAATCAAAAAGGTTTCTATTAAGCCTATCAGCATAACACATTTCCAGCTTACATTTGCTGTTCATACATTTGCATCTCTTAGGAGAGCACAAAAGAAAGGTCCTTTGTCAGGTTATATCAAGAACTTTAGCCACCACCAAGTATTTCCCAAACTGTATCAACCACTGCAAATTTATTATCCAGCCATTTCAGCTTGCTCTAGAATGACAATGTATTTGCAGATGAGGAACACAAGTTCCAGTCTCAGATCTATGAGCTGATATAAATCATCAGAGAACCAAAGCAATCACCATAGCATAGAGTAGAGGAGGGATCCTGTGCTCAAAGCTCAGCTGGTCCTGAGCTTGGTGTGGATGCGTGTTTGCATTTTGATAGATAGGCAAAGCACATAAGAAATCGCTGCCAAGAAGGTGAACGGGGGTTAAATGTTAACGGGGGTTAAACATGCGTAAAAGCAGAAAGTTTAAACTCTTCAGCAGTCTCAGTTGAAACAGACATCACCAAGCAAGTGCTACAATATTGAGTCCTTTTTCAGAAGGTCAGCCAGAAGTACCAAGAACATGAAGTTAGTTAAACTTCTTCCATGGTAATAAAAAAAGTACATGGATAAGAGATAAAATTCCCTTGGTCTAGAAACATGAACATCAGACAACAAAATAATGCACAAAACATGGAATGTTTATGCAGTTAAAGACACACATTCATCAAGACAAGCTTCTGCCTTTAAGGAAGTAAGTTACTTAGCATTATCAAGGGAGATTTATTTCTCAGAAATAATGAATTTATAAATAATAATGCCTCTTGCTTTAGTCAGGACACACATGCACAAGAAAGATGCTAAGGAGTGTATGTAGTACACTGAAATGTGTTAACACTGCGCTCAAAATTGACTGCAATGTTGGTGACAGCAGGGACAGGTTTAAGTGGGCGTCTGCTTTCATGTCACACCTTCCACATTTGTAGGGGGTGGCAGACAGTTAAGTTCTGACATTTTCACTCACCACTTCCATCTTCTCCTCTTCCTTCTTCTCTTTCTCCTTCTCCTTTTCCTTCTTCTTGGCTTTTGCAGTGATGGACAGCACAGCAGTGGAAACCTGGATATGTCAAAAGAGGAGGCATTCAGCACAGCTGTGACACTGTATGCAGCGCATCAACTACCCAAGCAGAGGAACCAAGAAAAGCTGGTGTTAGGTCAGTTCTCAGCACAGGTAATAATAAGGTCAATTACATTCTCTACCCACTGTTCTGTTTAAGAGATGAACATGGTGCCACCAAAGCAAAAAAATGACGCAGACAGAACCAAAGACCCTCTGAATGCATATGCAGTCGCATATGCAAGAGGATGGCAAACTTCCTAATTTAGAGAGTAATCATTACTGTTTGGGTCTCTACATGAGATTTGTTTGTTTGTTTTTAAACAGGGCAATGAATGGAACTGTTACGGGGATACCTGTTGCCACAGTCTCAAAGGTAAAGAAACCTTGATAGAGACACTCTTCGTAATCACCTACAGCTATTCTACTGTCCTAATCAGACAGCTATCTTTCTCATAGACTTAAAGTGGATGCACAAAATGCCCTATGGAGGTGAAAAGCTTTGGTACTTCTGAGCCAGAAACTACCAGAAGCAACATTCAGCAAAGTTGCTCAAAAAGAAGAATTTGGCACATCTTCCTCCCAGAAAGCATGTCTCTCTATCCACAGTAGCTGTATCTGTAAGGCAACAGCTTCCTCAGAGGGACAGGGAGCACTGTATTTGTCAGGTTTCTGGCGAGACTTTCTGGGCTAAATGCGGTCTCATGGCATGTTTCATTCTGGTCAGGGGAGTGAAAGAGGAGGAGTGTGTCCAATTCACGTCTTATTCCAAAGGCGAGAGTGTAGCTATGAGCAGCTAGCTTTGCCTTTCATTAGAGTTCATTTCTGTGTTCCTTGGCTGTTCAGAAATTTCTCCGGCCTAGCATTCAATTCTGATAAAATGATTTACAATTTTCACACAATGTCATTCATCAGTATGACATGCCTGAGGTCTTCACTGCTGCAATTGCTCCCTAGGGACTGCTTTGCCTGCTGCTGTGGTCTGCTTGACAGCTTTTACCATCTTAAGCCAGTAGACAAATTGATTCCACTGCTGTCCTGCTAGTCATCCAACAGTTCTCACCTTTTCCTCTTCTATACCTAGATAGTCTCAGTTACACACTTACCCCTCCTGTGATCCATGGGCCTGATCACTCATATTCTGTCACATGGCCCCACTGTCCCTAGACCAGGTACGTTTCTGCCCTTGCATGTGGGACTATTGGAGACGTGTTCTCCCTAATACTTTCAATGTTTGTAATGTGGCAGCACTTTGGAGCCCAAGTCACAGACAAAGGCCCCATTGTGCTAGGTGCTCTACAAAGACGGTACACGCATACATATCAGCAGGGCATGGGAAATGGTTTTAATCAATGCTTCTGCTTGAGTAGTGGAGACAAGGGAGGTTCCAGCCACTTAGTAGCACAGCAGTTGTACGCCATGATCAGCAACAGTCCCAGGCTCAGCAGGAAAAAATAGCCAGAATTCTCTTTCAGAGACAATAGTGCCAGCCAATTTTTCTTTCGCTCTTTAAATTCCCTATTAGTGCCATCAAAGTCAATGTTTATACTAGGAGGGAGAAGGGGTTAGTCTATACAACACAGAAAGCTAACCCAAATACCTTTTCTTTCTCCTTTTCCTTTGGTACTTCAAGAGGTGGGGGATAGGCGAACGTAGAGGGCTTGCAGTTGGACTTGTACTGGACTTTCGGCATCTAAGACAAATAGTTTAAAAAAAATTGTTAGAGACCAGAAAAGCAGGGAAAAAAATCCACAACAGAATAATTACTTTAGCTTCATTTTCCTTCCAGCAGAGATGAACACAGATCATCTTAAGAATACAAGCTTCCCCTTTTCTCCCTCCGGAAGCTGAGAAACTGTTATCAGTGGCAACAGTTCAACTAGAACAATGTTATTTAATTATTCTATAATTTGACTCTGGCAAGCTCTCCTAGCCTTCTCCATGTACTCCACGCTATTCACACCATGCTTTGTTTTCATTGTTTCGATGCTTTTGTGGTTTTGATGTTGCTGTGCCTGCTCATATTAATGTAAAATTGGTTTAAGAGGTAAGTGACGATCTGCTCTGTCAATGCACGCTAGGCCAGATCAAGCACTGCCTGACATTCACCTCTTGCAAAAGGACAATATGTTTTGGGGGCAATGGGATGTTTTTTGTTTTGTTTTTTAAATCACTTTTCCACACATTCTCCTTCTTACTTTTGCCTACCTAAACAAGGCCAAAAGACATGCTTTGACAGCCCATCCAAGTTCTTGGACTGAATTTATTTCTGCAGGATCTCAGCTCTCTTCCTTTATAACACATCATGTAGCAATAAGGGAACAGGGACTGCTCGGAGGAAGCACAGTGGGTGTGGTGCAGCCTCTAACACACATTCAGCTTGTAGCTGGTTTTAGCAATTGAGCCAAGTTAGAAAACAACCTCACCTAAAGCCCTTTGGGCTCCCTAGAAACTCTAGGGGATGGGGAAAGGGAGTCAAAACAGCAGTACAGCCAAGCAGCCAAAAAGGTTCTGCACGTCTCATCACTGGGGAGGTGCAGAGACGAGCAATGACACAGCCCATATAAAATATTCAGGACAGAGAGAAAAATGGCATTTTAGAGCAAACCTCTCCCTTCAAACAGCAAGAATTTTCAGCTGTGTATAGACAGACTTCATACTCAGCACCAAAACAGGTGGAAAAGAGCATCCTAGAGCCAAACTTTTGGTCCAGGGGGGCTGCAATCCAGCAAGATAGCTCATTCCCACAGAGGGCTTCGGCAGAGCAGCACAAGCCTACGCACGCTCTGTGCATCACAGACCATACCTGCAGCAATGACAGGAGGAGTTTGCACAGCCCAGTGCTTCCACTTTCAAATGCTGTTTTATTTCGCAAAAGTTACTAGATCAGTTCTTCAGGTCAAGGAACCTATTAACTAAGCCAGCACATATAGAGTTTGCAGGGGCTATACCACAACTGATCAGCTGGAAGAACAGATGCACAGGAAAACTGCAGCACCCACAACTGTTTGGTTTCACGTTTACTCCCCCAGGAATCCAAACAGACCCTTTTCTCCCACTGCTTGCTTTCCCAGGGGGTTTCTTTATCTAGTTTTGACAGTGTGCTGCTTTAGTGTTCACCAACAATATAACGAATTTCATAGCACCTCATGAAAATCTCAGCTGGTGATTGCAGAATCCCACCTCTTTATGCAGCCTGTTCAGCAAGAGAGGCACTGCGTAGCAGAGTCTGATACCAGGTGATTGCAGAATCCCACCTCTTTATGCAGCCTGTTCAGCAAGAGAGGCACTGCGTAGCAGAGTCTGATACCAGGTAAGAAAGAGGCTATTGCATAGAACAAGCCTGAAAAGGGACTTAAAGTTGTAGTGATGTATATAGTCACTACAAGGAAGTCACCTACAGTGCAACTTTCTCTCCTCCAAAATATCCATTCATCCATATTTCTCCCATCTACACTGTGTTATATAATCAAAATTGAGATTTTCTCCTAGCGTAAGAGTGAAACATCTTTCATGCTAACATTTAACTGTAGTCTACATAGTGGAGCACCACATAACTCATCTGGGAGACACAGCTTTTTGTTGTTGTTTTTGTTTTAAAAACCACCTTGACCTTCTGGAGTGATACTGGGGTGCTCTCTGCCCACATACACTAAATAAAGTTCCTTTCCTTCTAAGTGACTTTGAGATAAAGGAGTTAAAGTCTGCTCTTTGTATTTCTCTTATCCCCATTCCCCCCACCAGCATTATTATACTTGTCTGAGGCTTTATCCCAAATGGATAACTACAATTTAAGCCCGATTTTCATATTTCCTCCAATTGGCACCATTTCTGGCACAGATAAGCTGGAGACATCCAACAAATGCATTTACACACCTCCCAGGCCACTTAAGGCAGACTTCTAGGCTGCTATCAGCAACTTTTCTCCTGCCCACTCATTACGTACCTTAAGATCCTTGTTAAGGCCAATGACACATGTTGGGGTGAAAGCCAGCGACAAGAAGTGAGACAGAGGGAACCAGAACCAGAACTGGGTGAAGACCAGCACCCCCACCACGGAAGGCATGTGAGTATGTCCAGTTCTTGACTGCAGTGAAATAGTTACATTATGGCCCCCTGTGAAGAACCATAAATACAATAACTTAAGTGAGGTTAATGCATCCCTGGGTAGGTACTCCACAAGGACAACTGAATGAAGCATCTCTAAAACAGCTGCTGCGAACGAAGGCTGCAGTGTTGTCAGCTTTCTCCTCTGGAATACACCTTCCTCCTCAACTGATCCTGTGATCTCAGCTTATACAGTGAAACTGAGGGGCAGCATAACCAAACTGCTCTAGGCAATAGATATTACCCAAACACAATCAATGGAGATGGCCTCTCCACACTCATTTTGCCAGAAGGTAAGTTAAACAGAAGTGCAGCTGGGGGGAATTGGGGGGGGGGGGGGGGGGTGCAAGCAGACAAACACCTGCCATAAGCAATTTCAAAATAGGGTATATAGATGAACCACAAGACACAAATCACAAGGAAAACAGTGCATACAAAAAGCTTTTCTTTCTGTGGCTGTCTCCCTGAATTGCTAGTGTTATACAGAAGAAATATGCCTACGTTTTCATCCTACACTATCTCAGTAGAAAAAAATGTAAACAGCAGCAACTTCAGAAGTTGCTTCTAGAGGTTATCAATCTAAGCAGCAAAGAGACAAGCTCCTGCAGTTTTTGCAACAAAATTAAATCTCTGCCAGACAACTAAGTCTTTAGCTTTATACTTGCAAAGCAGAGACCAAAACAACTCCGTATGTTGATGTAGTACAGAAACATCCAGCTAGAAATCAAATTGAAAGATTGGGCTTGCAGACAGAGTGAGAAAGTGTTAATCTGATCTTCAGTCTTCTGATGAACCCAGTGAATCGAGTTGAAGAGGGCACCAGGCAAGTCCATTACCGCTGACAAGGCCAGGTGCAGTGAGGCTAACTTTGTTAAAATGCAGTCACCCACTCACTCCAAACTCAAGGCACTTTGAAGCTGAAAAGCCCAACCAGGAGTAGCATTCCTCTGCCTTGCACAAACAGCTACCCGTAGCAAGGCCAGGCCTCAGTGGAGCTGTCTTGAGTTTGAGGCACAACCAAAATTAATTTTTGCTGCCAAAACAACTGAAACCCCTTAACGAAGCAGTAATGGGATCTTTGATATCTGTCAGTGTCAGAAAGGCCTAGAAGCAACAGAGCAAGATAGAAGATTTGGACGTGATCCTGTAAGATACTCGGCATACGCAGTCTCCCTGCTTTTTGGAGAAAGGCAATGCTACCAGTGCCTGCTCTGCTCACTGCTTCTCTTCATTACTTTCTTCCATACTGCTCTTATGTACTTGTATTTGAATTTACAACACTATTAAGGAGGGACCTGCCTAAGATGTTGTGCTATCCTCAAACATTGCGCACACAAATATCTGGTCTTCTCCCCCATCTTTCCTATGAACCTTTCTTCACTGCATCAGCCTGTAAGGGCCAGATCAGTCATTTGCAGATATTCTGGATAAAGCAGCCCAGGGAATATTAAACAAGCAGCTTAAACTAATTTTTTTTTTTTTTAAAATCAGACTTCTGGAATTTTATTTTCCAAATTTATTTTTAACCTTTAGAATTCTATTATCCAACCTCCGGAATTTCCTGGCTGAGCAACAGATTTCATATTCAAAAGATGCTGTCACACTACTTCTTTCTGCTGTTCTATATCCACACGCACTCCACCCTCACTCCCAGGGCTTTGTGGGGAGCAGGAAAGGTGGAGAGACACGATATTGCACAATTGCGATCTATCTTCGTGATTAAGCAGCAGCACTGACAACCTGGAAGGGAACACACTCCAGGCCTTTGGCTGGATGGATAAAAGCTGTGAGATGGTGTCGGACTGGGGAGGGGGGGAACCACCACATATGCACAAAGATTTTCAGAGCTCCTTGGTAGTGCTATAAGGTCCATCTCCCAGAAATTATAGTGCTAGAGTGGCAAAGTTGCTGGAATTAAAATGGCTGTTCTGAAGGCTGTGAGGATCTGCTAGCTAAGTGAGCATTGGTTAACAAGGAGGAGCAGATGCAATGCAACGAGCAAATGCTGATGATTTACACTTTGATGAACCTGCTCTTTACATAGTCAGGGTGGTACTTTCGTAACATCCATCACATTGTCCTACAAACTTAGTTCCTTCAAAAAGTTTTCGGACAGAACAAATGCTTTGCTGATAATACTGCGGCAGAGCCCATACCGAACAGCCCAGGACAGCACACGAGCGCAACGCTCATTAGATAAGGATCCCTCACAGGCCTTGGAAATAAGCCTCCAATCCTAGCCTACATAGCATCCCATTTTCAAATGATATCATGCTGTTTCTTTCTTTATCAGCAAAGACTTACAACTCACTTCATCTAAACAAAAATGAAGGCAACCTGAACTTAGTGCCAGCCCAAAAAGGCCAAAACCTCATCCACTTAGCCATCAAAGCCCCAGCAGAATCCATTTCAGCATGTGCCAACAAGGTGATTCACATGGGCAACAAAACATGGGGTAGCCCTGGTCTGATGGATAAAACACCAACAAGGGTAACGGCTTTTGTTTCTAACTACTAAAGTTCGAGCCAATTTTACATTAGGAGCCTGTAAACAGGGACAGGCAGGAAAAAGGTGGGAAACAACATCTGTGTTGATGAAGGGTTAAAGTAGCACTGAATTCAACACATGGGAGGGAGGCCCATATGCATCTAAGCACCTTTTATACTAAAGTCTGTAAGATCCAAAATATAACACATCACATGAAATTCGTATTTGGAGAGACAGCAATTAGGAGATGGGCAACTCTCTTCCTCTGTCATTTGGATGACACTTTCTTTTCCATCACTCATCACAACTGTCACCAGAACTGTGGAGGATTCAGTACATTCACCTTTATGATACCCAGTGATACAGTTGGTCCCCAATCATTGCACCACTGACCCCACTCAAACTTCTCTTAAATATCCAGAAAAGGATACTCCAGATATACTACATAAATATTTGCTTAGTGACTGCAGTTCCTCCTTCATCCTCACTGATTGAGAAATGCTGCATTAAGAACCAGAGAGGATAGCTAGAGTCCAGAGGGCAAAAAAGTTTAAGTAGATCAAATGCTGAAGTTTAATTAGATCATCATATCCCTTTTATAGCACACCTTGACAAATACATATTCCAGACAATAAAGAAAGCTAAATTAATTTTGCAAAGAACGGAAAGGGAGTTGTCAGCCTGGAGTGAGAGAGCATGTTTGCATATGACAGGGAGAATTATAAAAGTTCAGAGGTTTGGGGAAAAGAAAACCTAGTGTGCCTATTTTTTAGTTATCTTATTAAAGAAACAAAAATGTGGCTGCTGTGGCCTAACAATTAGACAATGGCCATATTCTTCATTTCTATTTCAGAGCTCCCAAGGCACTCTCCTTCTTGCATGAAATTGAGTCCACCGACTGCCTTGCTGTCAGAGCAAGAAACCCACCTCCAATGCATCACTTCCCAGTCCCACACTGGAAATGCTGCACTTCTGATCAAAGTCTGGCATTGAAAGAGAATTACACTTTTCTCTTTTCAAAAAAAAAAAAAAAATTTACAAGTTCAATTGCCCTAGCTATGTCAGATGACACAAAGAACCTTTTCTTCCTGGTAGTGATAAATTCTACAGCTCATTGTTTCAGATAAGCATTTGTGGGTGTATGGGAGAGAGAAAAAGAATTTGTTCTTTTTAAGAATCTCTAGTGAAAGCGGCAATAGGTTAAGAAAGGGTTCACAGCCTTCCCCACCAGCACAGCAGTTTCTATAAGTAAGAAATAAAGAAGTAAGAAGTTGGCACAAATCCACATGTGGTTTATTAAAATTGGATGCTTCTGGTTTCCAAGTCATTATACAATACGTGAGTGACACAGGAAGCAAATAAGGTTTTAGCTGCATTTTTATGATTTAATCCTTAAAGGTAGGAATTCAAAACAGGTCTGCACTGCTGAGAGAAAAATTCTCTTTGAGCCAGCTAGGCTCTGGCTTCCCAGCAACCCAGTATAAGCATGGGAATGACCAAAACTAGAGAAACAGTCTTGTGCCAAGAATACTGCTGAGCCTGAGCTCTAGGAGGGGTACCTTGGAAAGAAGGTGGAGGATAAAGGAGGTCATTCATGTTCCTTCCTTCTCTGGCTAGCCCTAGTCTTAAAGCACAGAGCAGCCTAATTGCCATATGAACTCCAAGGAAAGAGCTTTTTAAGGACACTTCCATGCAGATAGGTGCAGGCAGCTCAAAGTTTTTTCTCCCTCACCCTCCCTTCCAATGGGCTGGGCACACAGTAATTTCATACAGACACTCTGTAACCACATAAGCACAGTGCTGTGCTTAAGCCGTACCACCAGACAAATATTAACCTAAGACTGTCTTCTGCTTATGTGACTTCTGGGCTAACCTTAATCTCAAGAGTACAGGGAAGAACAGTTTGTGTCCACTTTTGTAGGCCTACCAGGGGAAATAAGGACATGGAGCTGCATGGCAAGAAAAGGCCACAGCACAGGGGATGGGAGAAGCTGTGTTCGGGTGCACAGGTCAGCACTAGAAACTTGGAAAGGGAGTACTGTTGATACCTACAGCACTGTATAAGCCTAAACTCCAACAGAAGGAAAAATTCAAAACAGAACATGGTCTGCCCCCTTTGCTTACAGAAACTTTCCTTAAGGCTCCCTAAGGTCCTGCAATTTAGCCCCTGTGAAATGCTAATGCCCTTACACAAACCTATCTGTGGCTCGACCTTTAGTCATTAGTACTTATGTAGTGATGTTCCCTAGACTAGAAGGCAGCACCCTTTCTGAGACCAGCACTAGCTCTTCCGAAGTAACACCAATGCAGTTAATTGTGCTTGCCTCTTTGCATAACACCTCTCCTCTAATAACCAAGAAAGAGACAAAACCTAGTTACTAAAAAACTTATTTAATACATTTAATTAAAAAAAGTTTTAACTGGTCACATCAGGTTTTAACGGAAAATGCAAATTAAGTTTACAAGAGGACTGGATATTGCAAGGTTTCCAAATTTCTGGAGAAGCTGCTTACATGCAACAATGAAGCAGCAAATAATAAGAAGCTATAATGCTACAAAGCGACATTCAGGGTGACAAAACAGACCCAGAGCAAAAAGATTGTATTTGTCCAGATTTCTGGACAAGATTTCTGCCCCAATGACTGGACTGGGTTTATTCTAATTGAAGCACACTGATATGAGCTGAAACGACAAACCAGGGTTTACTTCTTTAATTAGGTAAAATGACCTGAAATTAGAGATTTCTTGCTGCTACTACATAACAGGCATAAAAGCCAGCACCTCATCTCCAAATTGAAATTTGGAATTATAGCTATTAGAAGCATTCTGTAGTCAAACAAGGGTAAGAAATTTTGACTGCTTTAAGTATTTGGGGAGTTACCTGCATCCAAAATGCCTTGTGCCAGGATTGCTCCAAACTTTGCCATAACATCGTCATGCTTATCGTTGATCACTTTGGAATACAGCTGCCTGAACTGGCTGACCTGGATGAGAAAAGAAAGAGAGAGATTATACAACTGACTGGCACGAGTCAAATGTTTTGTCTTTAGCACAAACATTCTGAATTTCTGTATCCTAGGATGACACTTGCTCTTTCAATGGTTTTAATCATTGGTGATATAAGTCATCCTACTAATAGTTAATTACAGAGGTTTACCCCACTGGAGGACACCCAAAAAATGATTTTAAAGCCATCAGGATGGGCTTGCAACTAAACCACCTTGTGCAGAGGTCACAGGAATAGCTTGTGCATCTCTGAAGCATCACTGGAATAATATACCAGCTGATAAGTTTGTAGCAAAAACCACTATATGTTCTTAGGTGCGTGACCCTCCACTTTATTAAATTTCCTCTAATTCCTACTGCTGAAAACCTCAAACCTATTCAGTTTTTCCTGTACGATATTTCTGCTGTATTGATAATGCCCCCATGATGCGTCATTAGCAGATTTTGCTACTGCACTCCTACCTTTTAAGTCAAAGTCATTAACGAAAGTATTTAATAATGTAACAGTTTATGCCATGATACATTTACCAATGTCTTAAGCGCACATTAGCAAGGGAAATTACTAAACCTTTGCTTATATTATCGTCATTGCTTAAAACAGCTTCATCTTTCGTTGGTTCACTAAGTGTTGAAGAGACAGAACAGTATCACATCCAGGAATATCCAAGGCTCTATCATAAATTAATAGCATATGCCCTTCAACATATACAGGTGAGAAACAATACAATTCTAGTAATCTTTGTGGCTGAAAAAAGCAGACCAGGCAATCCCGCTCTGCATCCCAGTCAAAACCTGGGAAGCTGCTTCAGATATATCCACCACACATCTGGAAGAATCTTTTATGCTTCCTCCCTAAATTCATTTTGATATAGTTATCCATATGACATTTTGTTTCCATTTTTTGTTTTCATACCAAGCTTTAACTTGGCATGCTCAAAAACTAAGGAGGTCTCTTCAAAAAGGCTCCTTCCAAGATATCTAGCTTCTCCCCGCTGCTAGTCCATTTTGTTGCTGGTACCCAGGTCCTCTTCCTACATCTGCAGCTGCAGGTAAGAGGACAAACTTCTAGCTCAGGACAGTAGGGCCGGACACAGCCACTAAATACACAGAGAAGCTCTTAGTATTTCAAATTTGTTTACAGTTTGCAAGTATAAAACCTTAACACCACATAAACCCCTAGCCACTTTTCACAGGCAAAGTACATGCTCCTCTCCAGAGAGGCCAGAGATCTCTGCTCGGTGATGAGTGTCTGAAGAACGATCTTACGTTTCAGCTGTGAAACACTCAGTATCTGCCGTAGGCAAAGAGGCCAAGCTTCAAAACCGCCACTGGGGATGTACTCTCACAGAGCCCCTGATGTTACCACCAGCCAACTGTACCAATGCAGGAGGCTTAAACACACAGTGACTAAAACTCAGCGAGTCCTCTGGCTGATTAGGGAACAGCAAACGGCCGACACTAGGTACATGCAGAACGTCACAAGCACCACAGCCACACGAATCCAGGCAGCTCCCACCTACAATACAGTACCTAATGTACGGAAACGCTCAGACACTCTTGCTCCCAGGAGCTGTCTTGGCCTTTCTGGGATGGACAGTGCACAGTCCCAGAATCACCCAACCGCTAGAGTCGTAAAGCCGTCTAAATGGGGAGCATAAAACAGTTGCATAAACATGACGGCTCCAAGAATAGCTGCTGCTGTCGACCTGCTTTTAAGGCAAGGCCAGAGAGCATACAGTACCAGCAGCAGCATTCAGGTGTTTCTCCTGAATTTATATGGTTTGTCCTGGGGAGCAATGAGAAATCTAAAAATACATACAGAAAGAATTTTGCTGCCTGTGAAAGGACAATTCACACAACTGAAGTCAATGTCACGAGAACTGGGTTGGGAATTACATTTTAGTAAACCAGGATTCAACAAGGTCAAAAGAAAAAAAGACTGAAACAAAACAAAGAGCTGAATCGGGGATAAGTCAAACTCAAAAGGCTTAAGTCAAACTTAAGAGGTTTCTCAGCAAAACGTGAGATTGTATTCCTCAGTAAAAACACATCAGAGCTACGAGGTAACACGGTGAGGTAACGATAGCAATACATTTCATCACATTTCACTCGCAGATTCTTGACCAGAGGCAGCAAGAAGCTCAGACACTACCACCGAGATTTTATGTCAAACAGCTGGAACGGGAAGACCACCAAGGTGTTGCCTCCACAAGCCCACGAGCGCTGTATGTACACAAGAGTCACAACGCTGCTCCGCCACCCAGCACGCTTGGTGCACGCTTCAGGCCCATGTTCTTCGCAAAGTAGTTCTCAATAGGCATCAACTCATCACACTGTTTAAAACACAGGTGCCTTAAAGGAAAAGGCACTCTCCACTCGATACCTTTTCATCCTTTGCCCTTGCAGTAACTAACCCAGCTGTAGTATTCGTCAGCTCAACCCCTTTAGCACTGATGACATCTGACCTGATGAGTTTTAAGCTGGTCTGTGACAGAGTGAAGAACATGAACATTCGTATCAGGAAATCACAACCTGCTAAATGCAATTGTAATAAAATTACTTTCTTCGTTTCACGCAAATGGACAGTCTCACAACACAGAAGCAATAGATCAGCCAGCCATCGTTAAACAAGGGCAGTAAAGCTGAACGGAACACCAACTCTGCTGCAGAACAGGAGGGATTTATTAAAAGCAACAGTGGAAAAATCGCAGGTATTTCCATTACTCAGTCTAAGCAAGTCCAACAAGTTGTGTGTTAATATTAGCTCTCTATTCATCAATCCCCCTTTGCATTAAAAAGTTGTATAATTGTTCCTCCCTGACCCCAAAGGGAAGTGACTTACATTTCCGTGCATTTATTAATGCTAAGCTAAAGGAGCAAGGTACATTTTCAGAGCAGTCACACATACAGGTGTGCGGCAGGGAGACACCCTACACACAATATACAGTTCCTTCTGGCTATACGGACCAAACTCTGCCTCTGCTTCACTCTATTTATACTTTTTCATGCTTTCCCAATTTTTATTTATAAAAGCTTACACTGTGGTTTATGTGCTTAATATAAACAGTTTGTTTCTTATGCCTGACCTCCAGCACACCAGAAAAATACCTTAGTTTGCATTTAAGGTATTACTTCCCCTTGCTATTCTCAGGTTTTGAGGCAGAGTGCGTCCTACCAGCTGGCTCCTTCAGAAGCCCCACTGACTTCAGTAACCTGAAGTGGGGCCTCATATGTTATCAAGGGCAGCCACATATGGACTAGATGGAAAAAAAGCCTTCACGGGGGGGGGGGGGGGGGGGGGACACACTTTCAGTCTCTTCCAGCATTACTTGGGACAGATGCACAGAGACAGAAGCAACGTGTAACATTCTTTCTCTGGTTGAGCTGAACAGTAACATTCGAGTGCCTCTGTTCAGAGCACGCTACTGTGTTCCTGCGGCTCCGGGCTCAGCTTTTGGGGCTTGGAATATTTATAAAAACAGACAGATGTTACAAAGCTCTGAAAAATCACTCATTAGGTGGACTGTAACCTGGAATTTACACAGTAATCACATCTTCAAAGAAAGAAATCCCAGGCAAAACGAGGAGACATTCAGCAGAACTGCTAACGTTCACACTGGCGTCTGAAGTCTGACCGAGGAGCACCTCGGAGGACAGGGCAAAAATCTCTCGTCGGGAAATGCGAGGCGATTCTCGAGCGCAGGAAGTGATTCGCTTCCGGTTGAGGGTGGCCAGCAGCCTCCGCGAGCATCGTTTGCCTAATATGGCTTCCACGGCTCCTGCTCACACACATATACATTAATACTGCCAGAGCAGATGAACACCATGTCGCTGGCACCAAGCCCACGAGGAGCCCACCAGCCGTGCCACCAGGACACAAAGAAACACAGGGAACCAAATCACAGAAACCCGACTGCTAAAAGAGATGGGGTCAATTGCCACCTCTCTGGGCAGAAGGCACAAACTGAGGTGTGCCATCAGGGAGCAGGCTTTTACAAACAAATGTCGAAAGACTAAAATAACAAATAGTCCTTCTGCCCTCTACTTTTTAAGTACAAAATATCTGGTGCTACAGCAAGAATATGCTGATTTCAGATCAATTCGGTAAGGCAGAGATGCCTGTGGATCTTGAGCCACGGACCACTGCCAACCCTGGAAAACTGATGGAGAAATTATGCCCTTATCAAAGTCTTACTTTAAAATCAGTGGAAACAAAGTTGATCCACTCCAGAGTTGGGAGACTACCCATCCTGGCCCTTGGGAACCAGGCAAATCCAGACCGAAGAACTGACCCAACACTCGGATGCACATGCTAAGCCTTGGTGCTTATTCAGGCTGCTCCAGTAAAGGGAATGCTTCCCAGGAGCGGGCATTTTCGGTTGGGTCAGGTCCCAACTGCAGAACCTTCCTCGCTGCGGGAGACTGCCTACTTTGGCTGATCTAGCTGTGCCGGTTCAGGAAAGTGCTGCCCTCACACAGCCATCGCTCCCTCCCTTTGCAGGAAACAACTGCCCCAGAGTAAGTAACAGGATATTCAAAGCAAGATGCCAAATGTTGCAATGAAAAATAGAGGCACAGACAAATATTCAGTTCTAACTTTGCTGTTGGGGCAGTCACCTCGTACAGAATGGAGCAAGATGTCAAAAGACAGCAATATCTTCAGCCATTGAAGCAAAATCTGCCAGAGTTTGTCAGTAGAATCCTTTAATCTGCTACTATTTTTCATTTAAATCAGTGATAAGCACATCTCAAATTATTAAATAGGTTTAATGTGCTACAAAACCCACAAGGTCTGTTTCTCCCTTGAAATCTCCAAGCATTTGCAAAATTTTCTATCATTTGGAAACACCATCAAGAAATTCATTTGGGCAACTTTCAGGAGAACACTAAAATGACTCATTTCATCTTTAGTAACAATACACACACACACGCACGCACCCCATTCTGATACTTAATGCTGGCCAAAACTACGTGCCACCAATTTCAAGTAAAGCCAAATACGTAGCCTTGGAAACACTGAAGAAACAACACAGGCTTTAAGATGCGAGAATGATACAGCACAATTTCCTTCCACAAACCTGAGAGGCCTTTTTTTTTTTTTTTTAATCATTTAATAGGTTGTTTATCACCTCTCCCTCCACCAGTCATCATCGTGCACCCAGAGTCCATGACGTTCTTTAAAAACAAGACTTAATAAACAAACAATTAACTAAGGGAAATAGGGTCAAATGATGCGCATGATGCTTTTGGCAAATGCAACTTCTTAAGAGCAAGATTATCTAGGAATTTGGCTTTTAAGAGTCAGGTTTTAAAAATCGCTTGTGTCCGTTACCTATCCCTCTTCTTCGAAAGCTGAAGTTATTCTCTATGGGACTGCTCTTTCCAAGTATGCAAGAGCACACACTGTGCAGGAGCAACTGCAGTAACAGGCTTACATGAAGGAAAGCTAAGGTGCTACTAGAAGATTGCAAAAGTCATTCCTGTCTCTTGAGAATCAGACCTAGCAAGACCTATCAATTCAGGTAATCCATCTCCTGCTGTTCTTCAGACCTGCTGGGAACTCTTGAAGACAAGCTCCGAGTGCAGGCGTAGAACCAGCACACCTTTGCAGCACCCCTACGGAAGTGCCTCAAACCTCTGGGCAGGGATTTCGGGCACGCCTGGTGGAGGGCTGCCGCTGCGAGGAGCAGGGGGCCTGAAAGGCATCGGCAGAGCTGCCTCTCAAAAGGTTCAAACAGGTAACACATTCATGTCAGGCCACTCTAGGAATCAAAACCTAGGACAGCAGCAGCTCACAAAATGTTTAAAACACATCCACAGAAATGTCTGCACAGTGGGACATGCAAACATGGAAGATCTTCCTATAAGAAGCTGTTAAGACCAGCATGGTGGTCTGAATGGTCCTTTTCAGCACTCAGAAACCGTTTGGGGTTTTTAAAGAGCTCAAGATCTGAGGGTGACAGATACAGAAATCAAGAAGCAATGCCCCTTAGGAGACTCCTACAGCAGGATTTATTTTCTGTAACACAGATTTTTTTTCAACACTGATGGTGTAAAGCCCTTCGAGAGAGAGAGTTTAATAAAATGCCAATTTGCAAACCATCACCTATAGAAATCCTGGATCTAAATGGGGGGGAAAAAAAAAAAAAATCAGGTGCTTATTCCCTAACAACACTTTAAAGAGAAAGATAATATGCCAAGATGATCACAGAGGGAGAGAGGAAAAACCATGAACTTGGTTATTATCCTCTCATTTTGCAAGATGACTACTCTAGCGCAAAAACAGCAATAGTAAATCAGATTCAAGATGTTAGACATGTAGTATGTCTCCCAAATTGCTTTCTTAATTGCCCTGTAGGTCACAAATACATAATGAAGTTGTCATGGATTCCTGTTACAATGATCTCATCACATCTATAATTTAGGATTCCATTTCACAAAATAAACTTGTTACTGCTCTATATCCTGCACTAATATTGCTCTTAAGTGTATCAACAGAGGTCAGGAAAATCGTGTTTACTGCACCTGGGGAATCATGTTGCAACTCCTAAGAGACCAAGCCAGTTCTATACAAGATTTGCAAACCCTTTTTGGCCCTTAAGAAGCTTTTAAGTTCCAGGGACCTCCAGACCATGACAAGTCTTTATTTAAACACTCCTAGAGGTGAGCACGACGAAGGAGGAAGACAAGTACAGAGGTAAGAGGAGAGTAAAGGTGATACAAAAGTATACAACTACATTCTCTCACAATGAAAGTGATTTTTTTTAATATCAAAATACTTTGATTTTTACCTCTCTACCTACTATTGAAATGCTGACATTTCAGCACTCAGATCTCAAAAATCTGTAATTTTTTACTCCTGAAAAGTTTGAAGTCATCTTTTTCCAATACTTGTAAATATTTTTTTTTTAAAAAATACTTCTAAGCCTCCTTTCCTGTTTAACCTTTTTAGACATATATCTATGCAACATGTATGCAGAAGCAGTAAATACATTTTGCAATTACTACCCCAACTAGTACAAAGGAAGGACTGTTGGTGTTTGCAGAACCATCAGTGGTTCCACACCAGATCCTGAGCAGAAAAAAAAGTCTACTGGAAAGTCATCGCAGTTGTATGAGCAGACATGGTAACTTATTTGTTATGCTCATGCAAACAGAAGAGTTAGGACAAAGCATGTTACTAGGGAAGTTTGGGAAACAGATTACCATCCACTCCCCATGCCTCAAATTCCAATGCCAAGGGAGGCAAGGGAAGATAAAATGCTTAAAACAGAATTTAAGTAAAATCTCTTGGGAGGTATGAAAAAACAGGACTTGCTCTAGCTATTTAAGGAATATTATTTGCTATCATCTTTGTAACAAATTATCAGAGAATTTAAATCCTTATAACCCAAAGCACTCAGCTTGCAAACAAATCATTTGTGGGAAGAAGACAGACAACCAACAAAAATAAAAAGTAATGACAGGAAGCTGGTCAGAGTATATGTCACAGTCTTAATCAAAATCACTGTCTCCCACATGCGAAGCATCTCAAAGTATTTAGCAGTAGTGAGACAACGATCTGAAACACGCTTAAACGTAAAATTTAGCTTCTTCGGAACTCTATCAAGAGCACCAATACGACTCGTGGGACACAAATCCAACATGCTCCTCTCACTAGCTGCCTACGTAGCAAAGCAAGAACTCACACACATCAGGTTAGACACTTTGGTACACAGAGTGCAATTTAGGAATCTAATCAGACTAAAATATGTCACTGCAATCCAAAAATGGCTGGTGATCTGAACTCCGCCCTTTCACATCGGATTAAAATATTTTTTCTTCAGACTGGCAGACAGCTCCAAAAAAAGTTTCCCATGGATAATAAGTAATTTAATCACTTGCATATTGCTCAAAATATATGGAGGCACTCCTTTTACCTTTGAGCAAGACCTCATGACAATTATAGCTAAATTTGGGGGTGATTGCTTCCTTCAGAACAAGTAAAATTGATATATTCTGGGTTTAGTTCCTAAATTAGCAGATTATTTCAGGGATTCCTCATGAGTCTGTAGGGCTCTCTTTTTTTTTTTTTCTTTTCTTTTTTTTTTTTTTAATCTGCAGCACTTCCATGTTTGGGTAATGAATTGCCTTCTATATCTGTATTACGTAACACAGCACAAATTTTGACTCATAAACAGGACTTTAGCATAAAGCTCTTTCAGTTCTTTTCCCTATTTCTTAAACAAACCACTTAACCCCGGATTATACACCTCATCCTCTATTTGCCAACTAATATTTAAAAAACCAAAACAAACAAACAAAACATTTAACAACCCTACATATTACTGCGCACATACCTCTGCAGTCAGAGTTACCAGGATTCTTTGGGGAAAGAGATTTGCCTTGTTACCTAAAATGATCCTTATTTTTGCTAGCTGCTTTCTTATCTCTGCTTTTCTTCAGGACTCTCAGACTCTTTCACTTAACATCTCAAAGAACTGAAAACTCACTGGACAGACTTAGCAGGTAATCCATGACAAACAGTCTCAGAGCTTGTCTGACTGCTTCAGAGCATTCTCTGCAATTCCCATCCCAAGACGATTAGGGTACTTTGCAAACTATAATGAATTTATTCACATAATGCCCTTTAATAGAAGCATCATCCTCATTTTTTTTTCCAGGTGGGAAACTGAGTCTCAGGAGAGCTGAACAATTCGCCCAATGTTATAGATGTACACAGAGGAATGATTAAACCTGATCGCCTAAATTCAGAGCTGGTATTACAACCGCCCTTGCAGGAAGGATTAGAAATCAAGGAAGAAACAATAACAGTGAAAAGCAGTCTCCTTCCACAGAAAAGAATCCCTCAGCTTCACATTGCAGAGACTTCGCATCTTGGAGGGTGAAAGGATCCGACAGAAGTCTGTTCTTCTCGACTGGTTTATTCAGTTGAATTACAATTCTGATAGTATAAATAACATTTCCAGATTCTGCCCAGGGAAAAATAACATTTTTTTTTCTTAATAATTATAGGGAACAAACTGTCTGTCAGCAAATCCCCATATTCTGTGGCTTGGAAATACCAAGATACCTGTACTTGCAGAATTCTCTTGCCTCCTTTCCAAAGGAAAACTTTCCACTGGAAAAAGATAGAATTTTTCTCTTTCTCCCCCTCCAAAAGCAGTAAAATGAGCAGCTGTTTACTATCATAGTTCAGTTTTGAAAATGACATCAATAAAAGCAACCCATACATGACAGATGAGCAGCAATGCACCAGCTCCAGCTCTGTCTCAGCACTCAGCAGAGCAGATGAAATGTGGAATCTCAGAACTTCTATTAATGCAGACTTTTAGTCTGTACAAATGTTTGCATATTATCATCTGTCATATATTCACAGGGCAATCTATTTTTAAAAGCTAAACACAGCACATGCAATCCTTTTTGCCTTCTGAGCAGAACGAAAAAAATCCATTAAGAAAAAAGGTATTTTGCTACACAGCGACTGAGCCGCTTCTGACGGAAAAAATTGTTTCACCTGAAAACTACAAGACAAGATGCAAAAGAAGCACAGTCTTAACAGCACTTCCCTGGACAGCAACCACATCCAAAACTGAGTTCAATATTGTTAATAATATTAATAAAATACAAATAAAATTTAAGAATGGTGTTCATTAGCTGGTGGAAGCCAGTCACTTCCATATTATTACAAGGTAGTTTTACACCTTTTAAGGTACAGTGTATTTATTCATGTAACATCTAGAGCTAAGATGCTGCTGTCTACCAGGCACCTTCCAGTCAGCATGCATCACCTCCCATTCAAAAGTGCATGCTCTGATCCACACAGGAGTTTAATGCCAATGCTTACATACAGCACTAAGCACACGTGACTTAGTGTCCATGACCATTTTTCCACCCGACAAGTCAGTATGTAACCCATTACCTTTGGGCAGGTAATCTCAGTCTGCTGGATCATGATAAGGGCAGATGCAATCAGAGCTCCTTGACGTACATAGTTCACAGGATCGTTTGTCATTGGCTCAAGCAAATTAATTGCTTCCTAAAAAAAACAAGAAATAAGCATTCAAAAGTTAATACTATTGTTTTCAGTACTCTACAATTCAGTACTCTAAGGCAAGGTTATTAGATTAGGGCTATCAGATATATTTTCTGATATACTTTGCTCATTCTTGCTAAATGAAGCATAAATCTGCATTTCTGTGGATCTTCATCCAAAACTGTGAAAAAAAACAAAAACAAAAAAACCCAACAACTAATGGATGGACCAAGATCTACCAGCAGAAACAAGGCTGTAAACACATGTATTCAGCACATTAGAAGTACTGACAATGGCATGTATTAAATACTACACATAAATTATTCTTTCACTTTTTTTTTTTTTGCTATTCTTCACAATGAAATACATCACTGTTACCTTCATTTTTTGCTCAAAGAACAAATGGATCAGGGATATCAAACAATACATCAGAGGTTATAAGAGATTGTAATACAAACCAGGTTCCAGATTTTTTGGCCCTACTCACAGTAAAGAGTTAGAACATAAAATATTTAATATCACATGAAAGCGCTCATCTCAAATTCACATCAAGTAGAGCTATCTCTACACACCCATAAGGTAAATCTGTGTTTTGAAAGCATTTCAAAACACTGTATTGCTTTTTCAGATTCAGTAACTTCTCAGCTAAGTGCAATACTAACATGATCTGCAACAGATCTAACAAAAAGCATTTCTTCCAAGCTAGGCATTGAACAAGGATTATGAAAAGCCTTAAGAGATTCTACTGTAATATATGCTGCTGAAGTGTACCCAAGACCGGCATGTGCAATCTGCAGGCATCTCAAACTGAATCATTGCTTTAGGCACGTTTTTAATCTCCAATTACAACTCCACCACTTTGCAAGTCATGACTTTAAAAGAATTACTACAGACACAAATTCATTTCTAACCATGCAAGATCCCCAGTGGACATTACACAAGACAACTGAACTCATCTAAACTCACTGTTGACAAACGAGAGATCTCTCTCCTTCATTAACTTCCCTTCAGCTGTACAGCCCCTACCCTGTCCTGCTTTAGCTGCAGCCTTCCTCCCACCACTCAGGGAGCCTTTCCAGCCTGATAACTCATCAGAAAACTGTTCACTTCTCCCTGCCCCTGGTTAGTTTTCTGTGAGTTTCTCTAGTTGAGTCAGCTCAATAAGGAGCTGGACATGAGACAAAGCCAAAGGTAGCAGGAGGGACCAAGACAACCCATTTCAACAGCAGCAAGCTGTTAGTCTGTTCAGCCAACCTTCACCAACCACACTCTTTAGATCTAAGTGGAATAAATCTTAGACAGCAATTTGCAAAGCCATGGACTGTACAGGTAGGTCTGGTCTGTGGCAACAGCAGAGGCTGTCTAAGAGCACTCAGAAATGGCGGGTGAAGCAAGCTGTTAGATACACTTTTGAACAGGACAGATAACAATTAGACATCCATCCTAGCAAGCTCAAAGAGCTTTTTAAATTTATCACATGATCTTCTGATTATAGAAGTCAAATTGATTCACTTGTCAATCCCATGTACAGAGCTCCCTCCTGTCCATGCTTAAACTGAGGACATTAGCAAATGCAACTGAACGGTTCAAGTCGCTGAGCACAGAGCTCTCAGTGTACTTGTGTCAGTGTGAGAATTTAAAAAAAACAAGTTGATTTTACACAAAACACTATTTCTAAGAACCGCTTCTAGAAAATACTATGTCTTCTCTGAGACTGCTTTTTACCAAAGGGGCTATCTTGAAGGCTGTACTTCTCTGCCTGATGGTATCATGGGTATCCCATTCATCCCTTAGCATGCATTTATTAGCATTCATGGAACATCCACCATGACAAAAAGCTGAACTTACTTTCTCATCTCCAAAATTGAATATATTTCAACTTAGCCTTAAAACCTGCTAGCCCAGGAGAAACGTAACATATAATATAATGATACAGAATAATCAGATGTTTCTGATCTTTGCTGCGCAAAGCATCCAGAAATAAAAACAGATATCTTTGTGCAACTAAGAGCATTTCCACTTAAATCAACTTGTCAGATGAAGCAGGTTAAAAATAACTAGTTCTTTGATGTCACCTTCCACTTGAGAATAAAGCAACCTGGATAAAAATAGGACTTTCAGCTTGCTTTCAAGTCTGCATGCTTTAGATACTGAAGACGGCAGGCAGCGCGTGTCAGCATTCTGTGCATTTCACAACACGGGTGACATGCTAGTGAGTGCTCACGCGAAAGAACAAATGTTTAATACTACCTGAGAAGAGGATGAGATTGATAAGCGTGAGATGTATCAAAGACTTGAAGCATAAAATACTGCTTTTGCATGGACAATCTCTGCACCTATTTCTGTTGCAAAACTCATTCAGCACCAGTACAGGTTATACACACATGTGGATAAAGGGAGGAAGTTTATCCCAAACCTTACTTGCCCCTTGCTCCACAGAGCCCTTACTTTCCACAGCAGAAATGGGAATCCTTCTACTCTAAAAGCCCCCTGTTGCTATCTATGAGAAGTATCCTTCATGTACTGATACTTTTAAAGGGTGAGTAAGGCTTACTGACTGTGAGTTATATACCTAAAAATACAGTAAATTTTACTGCACTTGGCTTTACCACATGGATCTTCCAGGAATTACTTATCACAGAAAAGGAGGAGGGAGCTGGGAATTACGTGAAATACTTGTTGATTTCCTGTCACTGCCCAAAACCAAAAGGAATCTGTAAAATCTCAACACCAAGGGCAAAGGACTAATGATTTTGGAATACTGAACTCACATTTAAAGTTCAGTGGCAATTGACTGGCAGTAGGAAAACTCTAAGAAAAGTCTTGCAGACAAAATTCCAAGAACATGGCAATAATGTACAAAAACATTCTTCTACTTTATCTACTCCATTTACAAGTAGAAAAAGAATCTCTATGCCCAGGACAGTTAAAGAATTTGAAGAAGTGCTGCTATGCTCCAGCTGGCTAGAAGTGTACGTGCACTAGAAATCTGATCTCTGTGTGATGTTTCTGCACAAATGTCTTGGTGGAAGGAAAGAGCAGAAAGAGTCCTAGCATCTGACAGCTTCTGGTCCTCACCTTGTTTCCAGTGCCCGCACAGCAGATACCCAAAGCCATGGCAGCCCCATAACGCACATGGGGATTGTAGCTCTCTGACAGCAAAGAAACCACACTCGGACACTGCTCAGGAGTCCTAGAGAAAGGTAAAAGAGAACGGCATTTGTTATTGTCCTTCAAAATTTGGAGACTTCACTTTCTGTTCGTAGTGGAAAATGTAAATTGTCTTTCCGCACAGTACACTTTGCGTTTCTCACTATATAAGAGAAGGACTGGAACAGATGGTTGTATAAGGAATACAGGGAAATACACAAATGAATAAACCTCCCCATCCCAGCAGATATGACACACAGGTTCCCACAATTAAAGTTTTCTTTTTCATTGCATATAGATAAGTCTTTTAATGCAGAAAATATCTATACAGACTGAAGTCTTCATGTCTAGAACCCATGCTGTTGTGACAAACTTTGTGCTTGCAGAGGCTGACTCTTCATCAGGCACACGATACTAAATCTCCCATCAGCAGACACACAATCCATCTCCAATATTCAATCGATCACGAAGGCTGATGGTTCCCAAACTCTCTTTCACAGCCACTACTTCTGCTGGCTCCTCTTCACCCCTACCTACTACTGCTAACCAAGGAACGTGAGGAAATGGTGATACTCTGGGAGAGTGTGCTATATCTGCAGTGTCTGCACTCACCCCCTCACAACACCATGCTGTGATGCTGTTGTCTCTTAAGACATCTGAAGTAGGAGCACATGCTCCACATTTCACTTGTTGGGGACCAGCATCCTCTCGACAAGTACTAGCAGAACATCTTGTCCATTGCTGGGGGAGGTGAAAGGGCACCCTTACCTTTCCTACAGTAAGAATCACACATTGCTGATGCAGTGTTGTGAATATTTAGTATTTCTGAAGTAGGACAGAACTCATTTGCAGGTGTGAATATGCTCATTTCTCTCTGTCATCATATTTATCACTCAGTTAATTTTGATGCCACACAAACCACTTCACAGTATCATACGTTGCCAGTTTAGCATTTCTGATGTAGCATAGCCAAAATTGTTTTTTAAAAGAAGCATCGCCATGTCAGATGAGTCTGCATTCTGCACTTGCAGGTACTCCAATTACATTCATCACAGTTAATCTTTTAATTTACCGAGCTTGATGACAGCACAAACATGAGAGCACCAAAGAAGTGCAGATGGCAAGTACATGCTCATGAGAAGGAAACAAGGGAAACTACAAATTGCAGCGATTTAATTATGGCTGCTTCCAAAGTGCGAAAGTGTGATACTGGCACTTCCCATCCTGCATTTTCTATACAGAAGGATGGGGCTGGATGGTGGCAGCATGTGGTACACTGGAAATATGGCACCATGTAGGATCATTAAATGGTTATCAGAGCACTCAACCAACCTGAGAGGCAGAAAAACTATTATAGGGTATATGCTCCAGCATTGTTTTTATTTAAATTCATACCTGAATCAAAATGGAGCTAAAAAGGACCTTGAGCTATTGTCCAGTTCATTCTCCTGCCTCCAGACAGGATCAATTCTGTACGACCTTTCTAAGAGATCTTTGTCTCAACCTCCAAATGAAGTCAGGAGGGACAAGGACAGTGTCTTCTGCTTTGCACGGCACTGAGGACACAAGAGATGCCCATATAACCATACTCATATTTCACTTCTACTGCATGGATAACCAGTCAATTTCTGTTCTAGCTACTATCTCTTTCTGTTTCAAAATTTTTCCTGCAGTCTCCTCTGTTTTACTCATCCTAAACTCCCTTCTACACTCCTTTCTTCTGCCCATTAGTTGCAGGCAGGTGGCATTTACACGTGGTTTCCAATCCTGCTTCAAGTGATGTTGAAGGCACCCAGGTTTCACAGGCTACTCAGTCCTTCGGCAGTAACAGCAGCAAGTACTAAGATCTCCTACCTCGCCTCCCCTGCCAACAGTCTGCCTCTTTTATGAAGTTGCCTAAAACATCAGTCTGGGAGAAAGAATCCTGCCTAACAACCCCACCACCACCATCACCACCACCACACACAGGACAACAAGAATAAACACAGAACTGCTGGTAGCTCTGCTGCCTCTGAAATGCAGCCCCAACTAAGAATGCCAAAAGAAAGGGATGAGCTGGGAAACAAACCTGGGTTCTGTCCTGCAAGCAATCAGCAGAAGTGAAGACTATAAACTAAAAGACACATTCAAAACTACCTGTCAGTCTCTTGCTCAAATAACAGCTTGAATAGTGACAATGTTTTTTAAAAAATGAGCTGATGCGGAGACTGGGAATCACAAGCCCTGTAATAAATGAGCCCAAGCATTCAGCTGCGGGGAAGACTTCAGCTCTTGCACAAAGACTCTTAACACCTTTGTGTTTGCTTTACTTCAGCAAGTGTTGAACAAGCACACTGTGAGCCAAAGAAGAGGAAATCATCTCCTGGCAAAGATGTGATTATGCACTTTTGAGCAGTAATCATTAAATTCCTGTTCAGAGACCTGGATTTTATAAAATCATTAACTTGGACAGATCTTGGTGTCTGCAGAGTCAGAAGTTTTGGAATTCTTTTTATTATAAAATTGGGATTAATCTACACTAATTCATTAAAGAATTCTTAGCCAGATTTACTATTATTTATGACAATTATTTTGAATGCTTTTATCTGAAAAGTATCCTCAAAGCAGTCAAACATTTTGACAGGTGGTCTGTAGATTCACTTTTGGGAAAGAGGAGGGGAAAGGCAGGAGTAAAAAAGGCAAGTCAGAGTGATATTCTCCAGGCACTTGAGGTTAGATATACCTTTTTAAAAGGTGACAAAAAAATCAGCAATAACTATGGTGAAAATATTTAGTCTTCAGTTAAACAAAGATATGGCTGGGAAAGCACTATTCCTTCTATTTGGAACTCTTCCTAACAGACAGGTTTCACTACATGCTCTTTTAGTGTCCATCTGCTCTTGAATTTGCTGACCCCTACATAGTAAGCCTGGAAACGCTCAAGATGCCTAGCAAATTTGGGAATTAAACCTGCTGAGTGAATCCCACTTCTTTGCTCAGTAACTCAGTCCTCTCAACACTTTAATCTTCAAAAAGTGCCCTCCCACTTAATAGGGAACTAGAGGGCAGAATCACAAGGAGGTAGAGAGAAGCCCAAGAGCTCTGGGCTCTGTAAAAAAGCTCATCAGAGGAATAGGACTTCGGCATATGACAGCACTGCTGGCATCAGTGCTTAAGCCATAACATTTGCCCACTCGCTCTGTGGCTGAGATGCTTTATGAAATTCTACACCTTGTTGCCAATGGTTAGCCAACATAAACCCCAAACCATACTTGGTGAAGTTCATAAAACACAAGACAATTCTGCTGAGTGATCAGATGAAAAATAATAAAAAAAATGTCATTAACAGTTGCAGGCTGTAGTTGTGCTCACACGGCATTATTAACCACTGGTAATCCATTTCGGGAATATGTTTAAAACATTATCACGCTCTCCTGCCCCCAGCCCGAGGTTTACACCCTTAATTAAGAGCACAGCCATGCAAACTGCTGACTTGATATTCAGCACAACAGGGGGGCAGCTCTGCTGCTGATGGAGGAAGTTTCCATTTCATTGGTACCAGACCTCATGCAGGTTCCCAAGCCAACCCCACTGCTCTGGCTTCCTGCTGGAGGCTTCCACCACCTCTCTTGTGCCAATGGCTACATCGATGTGGGTATGGCCTGACAGAGCAGAAGCCTCTGGTGGGAGAGGAAGACAGGTAACAAGCAGTGGGAAAAAACTTAAAACTAAAAAAAAGTAGTAAAAGAGATAAATGGTTTATCAGAAGTCACACTCAGCAATAGTCTACTCTTAGTCAGTCCTAATACACACATCTATTATTACCAGAAGTTAAATATGGAAATTAACGTCACATGATATACCAGGATAACATCTGGAGATGCAGTGGGCAGAAGCTTCATCTCAGACACAAATTTTCCCCTTAAAAACAAACAAACAAAAAAAACTAAACTAAACCTGGACTATATTTAACATGTTGTTCATCCAGAAGTCATAGCCCTCTGGTCCGTCCTTCCTGTAACAGAGGCCAGTAATTTCATCCAACAAATTCCTACATTAACGCCTAAGGCATGTCACTATACTGGGCTGTATATCTTAGAAAGACGGGCAATGTCTATTTTTAAACCAAATTATCCTTAATGCACCGGTTCCTTCCTTTTTTCCTAACACCAGTTTTACTCAGCAGTTTGCTTTTGCAATTACATTTTACTACAACAGCAAAACAACAACAAAATAACTGCCTTATTATTTCCTTCATTTCCATTTGAAAATTGCACAACTGCTCCTACATAAGCCTTCGTAACACAGACGTCAATGAATCCAGACCCATATCCAAAAAAACAACACAACTAACTTCACTTTGTTCTGTCTGTTACCAGGAAACTAAATGAATCAAGAAACTAAAAAACCCCAAAAGTTTCTTCTATAGGACTTCCTCTACAGAGTGCTCAACTACAGCTTTGCTCCCACCCTATACCAGGCTAAGTTTTACTGCTGTGACATATATGATCTGCAGGTGAAGGACTTCCTCCAAGACCCAGTTGGGCTTGTTTCAACAACAACAAGATTTAAGATGCACCAAGGTAGTAACAACAGTTTCTCAGCAAAATGTAATAGCTAGCATTTTATTAGCTTTACTCACCAATGGTTCCTCCCAAAGCCTCCAAGAGAAACAGTCTACATAGTTACGGATTTTGAGTTTTCACTGAAACCAGAGCCAGAGAGAATACAAAGGAGCTGCCTAACTACTACCCAATGACCTTAGCCTTAGCCTCAACTTTGATCTCAGTTCCTGGGAATGTTCGTCCCCTGGTTATAGATATAACACTTCAAAAACTTCTTCTTTAAGTGTCCTGGAATATGATTTCTGTGAAACCAAAGAAAGTTTTAGATTCTTCATTACTTCCAAAGAGAGAGAAAAGAAAAGTATATCCAAAACCTCCGATGCAAAAATTCACAAGGTAAACCCAGAAAGTTGACCATTATTAACACAGGCTAATCTGAACAAAGACATGCAGATCAGCTGGACCCAAAAGGTGGACAATTTTCCATGCACTGATGTTGACCATGGGAAGTTCTACACAGTCTGTAGAGTATTCTGAAGTTGTTTTCCTTTTTCACCACAAACTTTCTTACAGCATCTCTGTTAGTAATCTGTAAGGCACCTAACTTGGGGCTTTTTCTGAAGGTAAAATACAACTGCAACTTCTGCAGAATACAAAATCATAACCCTTATTAGGCTTTGCCAACAAGAGCCTTATTGGGATATTGAAAGTTGAGGGACACTGTTAGGTACATCAAACCAGTCTCACAATCCACCTTAATCCTTTTTTCCAAAAAGCATGCAAAAACTCCAAGAACAAAAAATTAAAAGCTGGACTGCCATATCTTGAAGCATACTCCACGTAGTTCCTTAGATCACAGCCCGCTTAGAATCACATCCAAATATCTTTGTGCAGTTTATCTTTGATATTCTAAATTATACATCTCAAAGGCTGGATGACTGTTCCCATCTCTATATTTCAGCAGTAGTTTAGCAGCAAACCGTGTAGATGTAAGAAAGGTAGCATCGACAGGTAAATAAACAGAACACTGAAAATAAACATTCACACTGCTCTTAAGATTTAGGCTAAAAATTGAAATGTCTGAAGCATCACTAACATACACTTATTTTTTAGTCTAAATATTTAAGGACTTTACAACTCAGTGAAAAATGAAACGTCAGAGAATTAAAGAACAATGTCAAGTATATCTTTTAGATTCCTCATCAAGTCTCCCTGCTCGTATTTCAAAAGATTTTAAATATTTATGACTTTCTAAACTATTGGACATGAATTAATCATTTGATACTGAACTATTTCTACACACTGCTTTGCTACTGCAGTGACAGATGAAAAAGAAAAGCTTAACAGAAGCTTAATTTCATCCATGAATGAGTTAATAAAGGAGGAATGCAGACATCTAATCACACAATTTGAAGTCATTTCTAAAAGGAGGGGGAAAAACACACAAGATGGAAAAAGTGCAGGGAGAAATGCAACAAACTGACACATTTTAGTGCATATTAAGCATGGGTGTAAACCTCCTGCCTTTCTCTCTCCACAAAAAGGATCCAAGCTATTCCCATGCCAGGAATCTCCTGCAACTCATGTGCAGCACAGCCTCATTCTCCAGACTGCTTTTCTCCAAAATGCCTCCCAGTTGCAGAAGCAAGACCTGCTGAAGAACAAGCACTTCCAGGAGGCCTCCCACGGCGAGGAGGATGTGGGCGAGTGGGGCATACAAAGACGCAGCATACAAATTTGAGGAATATGTATCTTACTGAACAACGCTATCATCAGTGACAGCTCATGCCTAATGTAGCCAGGGCCCCACTCAAATAAAATCGTATTGGTGATCTGAAAACAGAAATTACAGCAAGGTGGGGGGAAAAATGAATAGGTCTATGCATGGTACAAATATTCAGGGCACATTGGAGCAGGAGTGTGGTCTAGCAAGATCTAACTTTTAGCACCGATTAACACGGGAGAGGAGCTGGACCTGGGGGCAGGGCAGCAGCCTGCTGAGAAAGCTAGCCAGAAGCGTGCAGCTAAGAAGTTTCTAGAGATTTGTTATAGATACATGTTTCTTAGAAATGATTCAAATCTGGGATTGTTCAAAACACATCACAAAAGGCAGAGAAGTTTGGGCCACCTGAAATGAAAACATCCACAAAGCAAACAAGTCTATCTGCTATACACGCCTGCACCTAATATACACCTAAACTCACACCATCATCCTCTGGGAGTTTCTAGGGAAGCTTTCTTTTCATCTATATTAAAACTAAATCACCTCCTTTTCAGTTAGATATGAATGCTTTTGCACAGCGTTCATCAGAGCAGACCACAGACAACAGTTCAATCTTCATCTGGTGCTTCCTCTTCCTCTACAGCTCCAATACTTCCCCCCACTACAGTGATTGAAAGTTAGTGTCTACTGTGCTGTGAAGGGAAAGAAAAAAACAACAGTGACAAGTAAGAAGTAATAAACCGCTTTCAAGATAATCCTTCGGATCCAGTGCAGGCTGCTTCAGTAACTGATGCTGATGATTAGCAGATGTTTTTGATAGACACTTCGTCTATTTTTTCCCCCAGAGGTTTTAATTCTGTTCTTTAAACTCAGAGATGTGACAGGAAGATCTGCACTTTGCATACACCCAAAAGCGGGCCACTGAAGTTAAAGGACTAATCCAATTTTTACTGTACTTTTGCAGCTTTGCTCTGTAATTTTTTTTTTCCATTCATGATTCAGACATACTGCCAATAATTCCACCACTAGAAAGTGATAATAATTCCAGCCTCCTTTCAAAAAGGGAAAAAAAAAAAAAACTCAAGCATCAATGAAGAAGGAAAAAAGGCTTCATCTATACAGTCAGAAAGGGTGAAAACTGGCTGCGCTTAAGCCAATGGAAACTTTGGCACAGGCTTCAATAGGGCTAGATTAACGCCACAAGATTCTTCAAGATTTATAAAATAAAACAGAAGCTGATTAGACATAGTGGAGCTTAAGGAAAACTGAAGCCAAACACTCATTGGCCTGATATAGCATTGTCCTGTCTTGATTTCTGCTTTTTATGCGTATTCATGGGCTCTATCCTCACGGCACTGTCAGAGATGACAACCGGGAGGTGGTCAGACGGTAGGGAAACAATTACTATAGCTAGATTCATTTCGAAAATGTAACTTTCTAAAGAATAAAGATAAGATATCAAAAGACAATTGCAAAGGAAGGCAGCACGAAATCTTATCCAAGGTTTCCTTTAAACTGCAAAAATACAGAACAAGTGATACCTACTTTGCTGGAAACTCTACTGCACTGTCTGAAACCACACGAAGTCAAATATTTCTACTAACTACTGGCAGCAGCTTTTTCTCTTTGGCCCCAAAGTAGGTTTTTTTAAAAAATACATTCATGTCTTTAGAAACAAATATAAACTGATTCACAGTTCACTGAGGACCTGATTCCCAAGTCAAACCTGGCAGCATGAGCAATTCATGGAACGTAATGGCCTGTGACACCCGGGGGGCAGATCCAGATCTCACCGTCTCTCCTGGCCTCGAGTTCAATAACTCTATTACACACTTGCCCAGTTGAGTGTCCTTCGAAGCAAATGCCATTTCCATTTCAATGCAGAGATATACGATGAAGTTAGTGACTACAGACACATTCGGCTGAGATTTGGAGGGTAACAAAAGACAACACTCATGATAATAAAAAGCAGCTGCATGTAGAAAGATTTAAAGCAACAGTGCACACATTTGGTGTGCTAGAACATACATTTATAAAATAAGTCCACATTAAAATTGGAGTGTTTGCAGTACAGCAGAACTTTTTAGGGTTAACGGTGCTTCCGTCCAGAGAGAGAGGGAACGAACACGCATATGCAAGCTATCACGAATAAAAAAAAGTTATAATACTGTAGCGATACTGGATGTGCACATCCTGATGCAGCAACACGGGGCATACGTTATAGCACTGGAGCACTGAGTAAGTTAACCCTGTCTGGCTCTTTTCCAGACAAACCCCATCACTCATTTATTTCCTTGCTTTCAAGCACTGGAGCTGGATGCACTGGAAGGAGTCAATCAACAGCCGTAGCAGCAGGCTGCAAGTTTTGCTAATAAACAAAGAGAAAACCATACACAGACTGAGATGCAGACCAAGAGATGTGAAACGCTTAGATCGCATGTGTTAGTCACGTAAAGAAAGAATGGAAGGACAGGAAAAAAGAACATTTTTTTTTCTTTTTTAAATGTGGCAAGAATGATTCTTCTCCTTCATTCAAGAATTGGAGAAAATACCTGGGTAAGAAATATATTTTTCCCCAACACAGAAATCCTTAATCTTGCTGCTAAAAGCAAAATAAGTGATAAACAGAGGTGCACACAGAGACAAGCTTAAGAAAAGTTACAAAACCCAAAAAACGAACGAACAGCTTTTTTTCTAGAGAGTAGTGAAAAATCGTATCTGAAAATCCACCCTGCAATGAAAAAGGAGACCATGTTACAAAGGATCTTCCTGGATACCAAGTGAATTCTACAGAAATGCACAAGAAAGGGGTAAGTCTGTCTTGGCATGAAAATTGCAACAAGTCAAATGTAGTGCAACTGAGCAGGCGGCTTCCAAAGTGACAGCTGTTTCAGTGTCTGCTCGAGGGGGGAAACGTAAGCGTTAAGTCTTCGGTGGAGTTGAGAGGGAGACGGAGGCAGACACAGAGAAAGAGTGAAGGGAGAGAAAGGCTGTGCTTAATAAAAGCCTTGCTCAGATTACAGAAACGCCAAGCAGTTTACTCACCTCCCCCCCACCCCTTCAACTAATGGGTAAATTTAGATGTCTCAGTTCCATAAATCTTTATGGCTCCTTTGGGACAGTCACCAGTGTTTTATTGTCTACAGCTTCCTGACCCTCACCTGATAAATTAGGAACCATAGACATTGAACGGAAACCTCATACATCATTTCGGAAGATATTTTGGGGGCGACTCTCTGTGGGGAAATAGGATTCTTAATAAGGGGAAATATGGGAACTGCAGCCTGCCTACGCACACGCTGCTGGAGACTAGACACTCAGGAGAGGAGGAGTTGCATATACACAGCGCGAGCATCTGTCTTTGCATCAGTTTGTACTTACAAAGAGCAAATCTACATACACTACATCTAAAGGAAACCATTTGGCATCCAAATTAATCCATCACTTTTTACTGCTGTAGAAAAATAACAGGAGCTAATGCACGGCTTGCTTTTCACAGCTATTGAATTCTCTCATCTAATCTGCTGAAACCTGAACCTCCCTATAAAGGGGCGACCAGACCCTGCACCCTACCAGCCAGGCATGGACACCAGACAAGACTTTCATTTTTAAGATCTGGCTGCGCCCAGCAAGGCACAGGATACAAAGTCTGGCTACAAGCTCTGACATGGTTACTGTATCTCAAAATAGCAGATGACCAATTTACCATACTGACCATGCTGGCCTTTCTTCAGGACCATCCGGGACCAGAGAGGAACAGTGAATTCTTACACCATACACAATTTCTGCGCGAAATACAACTCCTGAGCACGTTCTGCTGGGCACAAAAATGTCCTATCCTTTCCATTTCTTGAACGGCTCTGGAGCTGGCAATGGATCTGCGTTGCCTCTCTCAGTAACGGGAGAGCCCAAACAGAGCTACCCGAATGACGAACAAGGAAACAAAGTGCGTTGGGCAGCTTTACTGTTCCTCCTGGTGATAATCCCCACCATCGGGGGGAACATACTCGTTATACTGGCGGTATCTCTGGAGAAAAAGTTGCAGTACGCTACCAACTACTTTCTGACCTCCTTGGCAGTGGCAGATTTACTGGTGGGTCTGTTTGTGATGCCGGTTGCCCTTCTCATAATACTATTCGGTAAGTACAGTGCCTTTGTTTCTGTCAGCAGGCCAGCGCAGTGGGTACGGTTTGGGGAATTCTAACTTAAACAGAACGACTGTTTATTTTCCACTATTGTATTTTTTTAAAATCACTGGGATAAGGGCTCCAAAATCCTCCCTCCCTCCCTCCCTCTAACCATAATATAATCTAGCCTAAGGTCTTTGGAGAAAGCACACCCGCTGTGGATATCCTTTCCCTTGAAAGGAACCGTTCAAGGAACACTTGCGAGTTAGAACCGATACTAATTTGGAGAGGGGCAAGTACATGGGAAATTATATTCTTGTACAGTGCGTTATTATTTTGAATAACATCAGTACAATGTTGGTGTCTGTTCTGTTGGCTATTACAAGAATGGCAAGCAGTCCTCTCCTAAAAACAAGACATGAAGAATGAGTTTCTGGGCTGAGAGAACTAAGCTGTGGACAGGTTTTGAAGAAGTTCCTAGGAGTCGATGCCACTTAGTTTTATCTTAGTATCCGTTCTGCACTCTAAGTGCAGTCAGAGTTGATCTCTGGGAAGCATCACAGACAACAGGTTTTACCAGCGTCAGCTTCAGGGAAACCGCTTTTCTCCTGCCTTGGGGAAAATGGCAAGGTTCATAAAGCGTCCCAGAGAGTTAATTCATCTGTTAATCAAGGCAGCTTCAATCCATCTGTGTACTTAATGTAGATAAGACTCAGATTATCATTTAGTCTGGCTCATATGAAATAAAACAGATTTTTTTTAATACAAATATACATTGGGTGTGACATTTTCCTTTCTGGTTAGTCATTACAGAACAAATATGACTTTTTTGTATTCTCACATGTCCAGCCTTATTTAAAATATTGCTTTTGATAACTCATCAGAAGCAGCTCCGTGGGAAAGTCTTCTTTTTACTCCTAAAGCTTTTCTAAGAATACATTTTATTTTAAATAGGCTATTCCAGTATCATACAAATTGGGGGAGGGGGGAATCAATGTGAGAGGGGTTTTAAATAAGTTATGATTTAATTATCTATCTTTAAGGTATAGATAACACTGGGTCATAAATAATGAGAAGCTGCAGGAGTTTGTTTTTGCTATACTAGATCTCTAAGAGTTGCCTGAGCAACAAGCAGACACAAGCGTAAACTTAATTTCACAAAGGCCATCAGTAGGTTTTGTTTGCTGCAGAGGACTGGCATCACTTTATTAACAAATGTCTTTATTCATTAAATGCCTTGGCACTGAATTCTTGCATATTATAGCCTGTCTCTCCCTAATAGAGGTCTGACTTGGAGGACAGAATTCAGAGTTGAAATCATAAAATAGTATTTTTTCAAGCAAGTTTCTAAAAAACAAAACACACACCCACAGGCAGTGATTTCTAACTTGAAAAAGAAAACAACTGTCACTTAGAGAAACCACTTGACATAGGGAGTGGGGGGGTGGTGTAGAGAGAGGTAGATTGAGATCTATATACATGCATACACACACACAGTTACTGTAATTGCTTAGTTCCTGCCAAAGGCTTCCTAAATAATAAAAATAATAAAATTACTAAAGCACCAGTATTTGACTAGCAACAAATACAGAGGAAAGGCATGTTCCGGGGTGGGTGAGTGTGTTTTAATTTTACTAGACTAATAATTCCTTTTCTTTTTAATTTTATAAGAAGAATATCGCTGCTTAATCTCTCAACTAATCCAGTGCTAAACCCTGGTTACAACAGCTTAAAACATGCGAGGAATCTGAATTTAAAGAAGTCAAACAAAAGCATCTTTCAGGTTGCAGGAAATTTACAAGAAAGTAGTAAAAATTAGATATAATTAACTAGGTCAGATTGCAACCAGTCTTTCACATAGCAGTGGTTAAAACTGAAATTACTTGCATAAAATATCTGTTTCACAGCCAAACAGAAAAAAAAACGCTTTGCTGCTTCACCAGTTGGTGGAAGATGTGGCGGTGTTTATAGAAAGTTCAAACCGCGAGCAAAACACGAGGGGCTGCTGGAATGAAACGAGAACACAGACATTTAAGTACATAACAAGCCTCAATCTCCAAGCTACATTAACCAGATGACTACTTGAACACAGAATAATCATTGATAGCAAGAGCACCAACCAAACCCAGCCTTCTGGCACTTTCACCCAGGACCGTTGCCATAATAATAAAATAGCCGTGTGCAGTTTCTAGATACAGAACATAAATATTATGCTTCCGATTTTGGGACTGATATCTAATTACGTGGAGAATGTGTGAGGGAAAAGGTGTGAACTAAAACGCAGTCACATTAAACGATCTCGACTGCAAAAACTAACGTGTCAGACAACATCCGAATTCAAGATCTACTACAGATATTGGCTCTATGACCTGACAGTATGCTTAGAGAAAAACCTTTAGAAATAGAATGCTCTCTGTAATAAAGAACTACTTTAAAAAAAGACACTAACTCATAGGTACAATGCCACGAGCAGCAGATGATTTCTTCTCAGCAGAGCAACTAAAATGTACTTCAGTATAAACATACATTGCAGCTTTAGTTTAAGAGTGCAAATATCAGAATTTACAAACAGTTCATCACTTCCATTGGTTACTAAATTCTTCCCATTTCTCCCACAAAAAGGAGGGCCTGCTAGGAATAAGCTCTTTCTTTGAAATCTTGCTTTCAAAAGAGTTATCTGAATGTATAACATCCACAACTAAAGCAGCAAAACAAAGGTGCTGCTCTTCGCCAGCTAGTGAAAATAGCACATATTTAAGAGAGCTCCTCTAATTTACAAAACCTGCAAGAAGTAGTGCATTGCCTCTGGCTGGGTGGGCAGTGGGTTACCTGGAGACAGTGGATGCGCTATCTTTTAAAATACATTTTATATTCTTGATATGCATCTGCTTAAAAATCAAAAAGTAACGCTTGTTATCCCAGGCTGCAAATCATTATTTAAAAAACCCATCGCTAGCAGCTACAGCCTTAATCTTCCGTCCATCACTGATTACGAACCACGGCAAGTCTTCCTCCCTCACTCGCTTGTAGAAAATATAACGAGATAAAACTGGTGGCATTGCTAGCTAGTTTCAAAACCAGAAGTCTAAAGATAAGTAAGAAAAACAGGGTTTATTTCAGAAAGCAACTCTAATAAAATGACTTTGATAAAATTCAAAGCACTGCACGACAGTGAACGACTACTGCCGAAATGGGAACTGTAGTGGAGAAATGAAAGCGAGCAGTCACGGTGAGCGGCAAAGCAAGACGTGCTTCAAGGAGCCCCAGGCCTACGAAGCCCACTAAGCCGAGCACCAACACCAGGGCGAATAACGCTTAAGGGTCTAAAAACACGCTCACCCCAATTTAGAGACTGGTGCCTAGGCTAGCCAGCTACCGATTAAAAAGAGCCAAATTTCAATCTCAGTAAAAGTGCCACTATCTAATAGCAACAAAATGATTCCTATAACAAAATCTTTTACAGGCGAACACGTTTCAACAGCCCTTATAGCAAGAGAACAAATAATTTTCAAGCCTATTTAAAGATCCTTCTGAATCAGGCTTATACATACACAGAAACAGAGCTTTCTCCCAAGCTTTCAGAAAACCTTTTGGCTTATAGCAAGAGCAGTTTTTCTATACACTACTTCAGTTTAAGGATTACGCATTTCCAAGGTATTTCCTATAAATAAAGCTTTCCTCATTTCATAAATCAAGGGTAGACAGTTGCAGTAAAGGCTCGCTGCATTCCTCTCAAGGCACGAGACAAATCTTAACACACATATTTTTTTCTTGTATTGACTAAAAAGTAAAGAAGGTAATCTGCAACAGCAACCCTGTGGCAACTGGGAGGGCGCAAGGCAAGACTGGTAGGAAGGAAAAGTACCTTTTTATCTTACATGACCTGATATAGCTGGACAAACCAGATAAGTTTTCAGGCAGGCATGTTTATCGGGTTACCTAGGCATAAAAAACAACAAGAGCACCCACATCCAAACTACTAGGCTGATTTACATCAGTATTTCAACTCCCAAAGCAAAAGTAACTGGAGAATCTTGCTCGGCACAGTAAATCATTTACTGCATTGCTTTGCTCCACCAGTGGGGACATCTACAATGGGAGAATCAGTGTGTGTAACAGTCCAAAGTAGATATGACCTGTTACAAGCTCCCTATCACCATGTGGTAGTAGGTGTTCTTTACACCTGCAGTCTAAATTATAAAGCAGGAACACAAACAAGCGGGTCAAAAAAGACTCTTTCTGGATCCTAAGGTGAAACTAGTAACTATCTTTTCCCTACTCCTAAAATAACAGAATTGGCAAACAGTGAAACATAGACCAGCGCTAGGAAAGCACAGAAGCACAGCCCCAAACGTCCCTCAAACACTTGGCACAGAACTTAACATACACACGTAGAAACACGTAGAAACAAATCAAAATAGATAAAAGCAAAATATGAAACCTAGATGACTATGTGATTCTTAAAGAGCTACAGGTATCAGAGTTTCACAGCAATTATTTTGTTTAAATAATAACAATATCCTTTAATTCTTATCAGCTACTTTGGATTAGAAATATGGCCACGTACACAGAAAGATAACACAACATCATGCTATAGTCATGAATGTGATAACTTTCTGCCTTCTGCATCTGCTTCAAAGCAAGACAAAAAAATTAAAAAACCAAAACTCTGTTAAGTTGCAGTCATCAATTAACAAAAGCTCTACAGCTCATATAAAGACTTACAAGGTTGCTCTGCATTAGGTAGTTATTTAAATATATCTATAGTCAAAATGAGGAAAACACCTTTCTGTTGCAAAGTATTTGAGGGTTTTGTTCTGCAAAGAGCAAATTAATTGCAAAAGGAAAGAATTTATTATACTGTGATACCTAAATCCGCTCCAGAAGGCAAAGCAGCTATAATTCAGGGAGCAGCCTGTAAATACTCTCAACAGAAAGCATTAATTGCTCAGCTGGAATGCAGCAGTGTTATCTGTACATCCTTCAAGGTATAAAACATGCTTTCCAAAGTTCACATTTTATCTGTATTAACTAATTCTTCACCATAAGTCAAAAGAAGAATTTTTATTTTTTCTAGAGCGAACAAGAATATTTCGGGCCCATCAGATCAATTCTTTCTTTCAAATGACTGTTTTTTCTGGCTTGCCGAGTTCTATAGCTGGTTGCATGAGCCCCTAAGAGGTTTTGGTTTTCCTTCTTTTTGTTTAAAAAGGTACCATATCTTACAGCTCATTAAAAGTGTAGATAGAAACATTGAATACAAGCAACTTTTTCATAATATATTAATAACAACCCTCTCATATCCACACTATAAAGAAGAACAATTTTGAAGCATAATTTAAACTATCTGATACCTATTTTGGAAAATGCGCAGCTAAATACTAAAATTGACTGGTTAATGATTTTGAAATAAACCACCTTTCTTTCTTTCTTGCCCCATTTCCTACACCATCCTCACCTGGAGTCCACTGCTTTGGGAACAAAAAAGGTTCAGCTCTGGGCTCCATCCGTTCTGTCTAACAGGTGGTTTCCAAACCTACGGAGCGGGACAGACCAGTACAAGCTTTGCACAAGTACAAGTCTTTATAAAATTTTCCATCCTCTGGGGCTCACAAGTCAAGTAAAGACATCACCGCATTATTTCCATATATCAGCCACATATGAAAAAGTATTTTAATCTTAAACTACTGCAAGATTACTCCATTGATAAGATAGAGCACGACAATATTCCAGATCATTTGGCATTCTCAGTAGGCAGATGCATTTACTCAGATCAGGGAGATTTAAAACAATATGACTGGTTAGAAACGTCTTTTTTCTTAATCATCATTCAGTGAAGAACTCAATTCTCTGGCAGAACTTTTAATACACCGACTGATTGAGCACAGCTGAATTTTATAAAGAGGGAGAATACATTTAGCATCCTGATACCACTGTGAGTAAAAGACACTGAAGAGTTTCACTGAAGTTCATTCAGTTTGGTAGTGTAAACACTGATGAGGGGAGACAGCTTTCAAAAATACTAGCCTTCTGGAAAGCTGAACACTACGAACCCTTCATCTCAGACACAATGCAGTTGACAGATCATGTTTTTGCTGTAGAGATTTATATTAAGGACAGATAGCTACCGTCAGAAATAGGATGCAAGATTTAAAACCCAAGCTATCGCTCTCAAAAATGACATAAAGGAAAGCCCTTCAAATTTTATAAAATCATTAATATCACAAACAGAAGAGCCCTACTTTGCCACGTTAGTGCTCAACTGCATCTGATACTGTGACACAGCAAACTTTCCTTTTTTTGGGCTATATGAACCAGACTGCTCAGGATCGCCAGTAACTTCAAGATTCAAACCATGGTTGTGCAATGATTGACCAAGACATTGGTTATAACCCATCGTCTCCTCCATTTGATACAACCTTGAACTACTGGACTATCAAGGAGACACAGCTGAAAAAAATCGTTTAATAGCAGGGCCTAAGGACTAAGCACAGTCACGGTCCATTTGTGCAAAATCTTTTTATTCAGAGTCCCTGCCACAAACTGCTTATGACCTAAAACAGACAAAAAGACAGGGAAAGTTTATAATACATAAACAGACTGACCAGTATGATGGCAACAACCGTGCTGGTAAGGCGCTAACTAAAAAGTAAGACAGAATACCACTGAGGGAGGGACATAGGACTATGAGTTTCTCAAAGTTACTGATGCCAAGGAAAAGTCACACTCTGAAGACTTGCAGAACGCTACAATCCTAACGAGTTTTCTGTTCTCTTTCAGACAATGCCTGGCCTCTTCCAACCGCTCTGTGTCCCATCTGGCTGTTCCTTGATGTCCTCTTTTCCACAGCTTCCATCATGCACCTCTGTGCCATCTCACTAGACCGCTATATTGCAATTAAAAAGCCAATTCAGGCTAGCCAGTACAATTCGTGGGCTACAACAATCATCAAAATCATCGTGGTTTGGCTCATTTCAATAGGTATGTGAGACTTGGAGACTGGAAAGAAATGCAGAAGCTTTTCATGTCCAAAACAATAGCTGAAAGCTGGGCAAAACTGCAAATGGCAAAGTAGTATTGGTTAGCAGACACTATCACCTAGCCTAAGTGCATCTCTTGGATCATAGATGGCTACATCATAAAAATCTGTCTCAACAGATGCTCCTTGTCAGGCTTACTGGAAAGGCCAAGGGCTGAGTAGGGATAATCACCGCTCTTCTCCACAGCCCTAAAAGTGGGAAGACAACATCTGCATGGGTAGCATGTCTCCTAAGACAGCAAGATTTCAGGTTCCTGTGGAACCAATTTATTATATTCTGTCTCAAAGACAATTTTAAGCCTCGAGTAGATGCTGCTAAAATCAGTGCCTTGCTTACCATTGTAACATTCACACTGAAGATTAACATTTACTGACAATATAGAAAAGTCTAATTTTTAAACAAAAATATAAAAAAACAGTTTATATGAAAGATGCAAATGTATATCCATTTATATTAGCATCTCTTTGTTCTGTATGTGGCACTTAGCCTATCTTTAATGGTTCTTTTTTAAAGAACCACTCAAAGAATTTAAAGATGTAAAGAAATTTGTTAAAGGAGCTAAGGGGGTGAAAACATTTAATTCAAGTAACTAACTTGCACTGCACGTAGCAACAGGCACAGTGTTGTATGCTCTGTGTGCCAAGAGAATAAACTTATTCTGAATTAGTTTGGCCAATGATGCACAAGACAATGGGTACATCCATCTTCTCGACCTAGGCATACATGCCTGAAAACCAAAATTCCAACATGAAAAAAAAATTAGGGAAGATCTATGATGACAGGAGAAAAGATCTATCTCTATTTTATCACAAAAAAAGGAAGCTGCTAGCAAGACAAGACACTTGCAGGCTGACCTTTTAATATCTGATTTATTGTTATTAATCAGTGCGATACTTTTTTGTTTCATTTTTTCTGTCACAAAAGTACTCTGCAGCTGAGCCATAGTTCTCCAACTCAAAGGCTAATTTGATTCAATCCACGTTTTAAATGTTTGCTGTATCTAAAGGTGCCCTTCTTAAGGAAGGGATCAAGTGGTAAACCATTTCGCTACTTGCTGCTTTTGACCAACCTCAGTAAGCTGGGTAGCAGAGGAATACAGTAAATCCATAGATCTCATTAAGTGGTATCAGGAAACATAGCACGAATAACCTTCACCAGACAGCAAGGAACCTGTTGTTTTTGTTGTAATGTCAGCCTGCTGGCAAATGAAGTGCTGACTGTAATTCAGCGGTTATAAAAAATTCATTTAAAAAGACAAGACTGCTAACATTTTTTTTCAAACGAGTGGTGAATTACAGAGCTAGCTAGCTAGCCTCATTTAAACACTCTTAAATATCCAAGAGATTTTAAACAACAAATCCATCTCAAACATACACTACATAATTCTGGCAACCTTTTAACTATTTGTATGTATGAAAGAGTCAAGCAGGGTGAAAAAAAATCAGCTGTGTCCAATCACTTGGTGTGGTTAAGATAAGAGAGAAAGACAAGTTTTGTGTATTTAGACAACTGGCCTTCAAAAAGTGCAAAGGTTATCCCGGGGAAAAAAAAGGCAGACAACATTAGGAAAACTTATTTCACTGGAGGAAAAGCCACACTAGCTGTAGCAACTAGGATCAAAGCAATTCATGTGTTTTACACTTGAGAATTTGGCAACCTTATACTGCTTCCTATGCCATTAAAGGCTAGGCCCAATCTCAGTTAAAAAGGTCATTCTTTCAAAGCACAACTTGCTGGGTCTCACAAAGTACTATTTGCCCAAGTTATCTATCCGATGTTCCCAACAACTCATGTTTTCAGTCACTCCATGCCTGCTCCAGAGCTTAGGAATCACCTTGCCCTACAGACCCTGCAGCTTCAGGTCCAAAAGGGAGATTGCAAGCAATTACCTTGCTGAACCACTTGCTTTTTCTCCTCTAGGCATTGCTATTCCAGTCCCTATCATAGGCATTGAAGATGGAAATAGCAACTCTACAAACATAACGTGTCTCTTGACGCCGGAACGTTTTCAAGACTTCATCCTCTATGGATCAGTGGCTGCATTCTTCATTCCCCTCACTATCATGATAGTCACTTATTTTCTGACAATCCAAGTGCTACGCAAGAAAGCCTACTTGATCAACAAGCCACCCCAGCGTTTCACTTGGTCAACAGTGTCCACAGTATTTCAGCGGGACATAACACCTGCATCCTCACCAGAAAAGGTGGCTATGCTAAATGGCTCCAGAAAGGACAAGACTTTGTCCAATGATATGCCTGTCTGCAGAATGTCTACAATCGGGAGGAAATCCATGCAAACCATCACCAATGAACAAAGGGCCTCAAAAGTTCTGGGGATTGTATTTTTTCTTTTCTTGCTGATGTGGTGCCCATTCTTCATAACAAACATAAGTTCAGTCCTGTGCAATTCCTGCAACAAGGAAGTTTTTCAAAAGCTCATGGAAATATTTGCTTGGATAGGATACGTATCCTCAGGAGTGAACCCTCTTGTCTATACGCTCTTCAACAAAACATTTAGGGAAGCTTTCAGCAGGTATATCACTTGCAACTATCAGACCACAAAGCCTGTCAAGGCCCTTCGGAAATGCTCCAGCAGGATCTCTTTCAGAAATTCTGTGGCAGAAAATTCCAAGCTCCTTGTTATGCATGGGATGAGAAATGGGATTAATCCCATTATGTACCAGAGCCCAATGAGGCTGAGGAGCTCACCTATCCAAGCATCATCAGCCATTCTGCTGGACACACTGCTGCTCACAGAGCATGAAGTTGATAAAACAGAAGAACAAGTCAGTTATGTATAGTGGAATGACAGCGATGTCCATATCATAGTATTACTGTATGTATTCTAGGTAACTGTGCTATAAGAGGGTATAAATAATATTTTTCTTTTTGTTATTTATGCAAGCAATATCTCAAATTTGTATTAATTCCTCTCCTCCAAAGTCTCCTCTACTTTAACCCTAAATTCCATGATAGCAACCACAATTGCATTCCATGATAAACAATGACTATTGCAGAACTGTAGTCTACAGGAAGAGGGAAATAAATAAAAGAAGCTAAATCAATTTGAGTAACTGACTTAGTTCTCATCTTCAGCCTCTTCAAAGTACATTTTTACAAGACAGCCATCCCTGTACAAACACTGCTGTAACATTCACTTTGGCAAGAAGACAGAACTCTCAACAGGTCGATGATACTCTACCTAAGACTAGAGTGATGAAACTAACAGGCAAGATACAAGCTTGCTGGTTTTGATTTAACTGCACAGGCTAAATAAAACAGCATATGAGGTCATTGCACTGCCTCCTACAAATACATGTTCCTCTGCTGAGATTGTGCACCCGTGTATGAGCAATACGTATTCTGAGCTGGGGAATGGTATCACAAGCAAATTCACTGGTTCCAGTGACAACAAATCACACTTCCCCAGTCCACAAGGGGTAAATCTTATTTTTAACAGGGTAAGGAAAAATACCCATGCACTGAAATCATCTCTTTGTGTTTTTATTGTATGGAGGGCACCTGAATTACTTTTCTTCTTCATTACTCCCACAAGCTTGGCATGGTCAGATTTGTCACAGATGACTGACCTGTGTTCTTTTCATATGAAGAAAATGAGAGCATTTAACTAAAACAGTTAAACGCCACCACCTCAGTGATCACACATAAAACAGGACAGGCAGTGCCTCGATCTTCCCTTTAATTTATATCAAACTAAACGAACAAATTTCCTTTTATGTGGCTTTTGGAACTTAAGTGAAGGCCTTCACTGATCCAATGTAGTTCACACAAAGTAGAAAAATCACAGGTAGAACAACTATTTCACTTGAAAATAAAAGCAAGTGTTTAAGAGACAAGGATGGCCAGCAATAGGGGTCTTTTGTTTGGTATCACCCATTCGATTCACTTGGTTTTGCCAACGGTTAAGATCATGGCTCCACTGAAGCTACTGGAGATTTCTAGCATCAACTTTACCCCATAACACATATCTCAGGGAGACAACAGCACTCAGGGACTCAGAGAGATAACACCACAGCACTTCGGTATTCACTTTTTCAGAAAGTGTTTTATTTTGGACAAACACCACATTTCTGCTGAAGCTTTATCTCCCTCGCCTCCACTCAGGTGCTGTCAAGGGGCTCTCTGACCCCCTTTTCCTGGGAAGTAGCAGTTGGCTCAGGCCTCTCCCACCCTACCTTGGCTACAGCTCCAGATCGCTGATGTTCCCTAAAGTTCAGTGATCTACAGTGTCACTGCTGTGACTGGCATCACATGGGCTGAAAAACAAGCTGAAGTAAAAGCACACAACTGAAGCATACTGATGAATGCCAGTGTCCAGAACAAAAAAGGTCAGCTTTAGGGGGAAGACAAGAGTTCAAACCTTAAGTTTAACTGCAAGAAGCTGTCATTTCTGAATGTCCATGCTTCCCTGCTCCCAGACCATGCCTGTTATGCACAGAACATTATGGACAAGGCCGTAACATCTAATTTCTACATGCATCTTTCATATAAACATTTATTTTATGATGTTGCCGTAAAACAAACAAGGGTTTTAATAGGTACTTAACAATGGTTTGCATTTTCCAAAAAAAGCATAATCTTTGGTGGTCTCAGCCCTCAAAACTCTTAGCTAATCAAGCTGCTGTCTACTAAGCAGGGGCTTTTCCAAATGATTTGCACCGAGAAACAGGATCTGGTTACCAAGCATCAGCAACATGATGTATTTGTCAAAGAGAAATGCATTTCTCAGATGGTGTTTCGAAGAGATAAGAAAGCAGCAGTGCCATCTGCACAAGGCACTAAGACCTCACCTGAACACACTGTCAATTTGGGTTACTTGTGATCAAAAAATTAATTCAGAACAAAAACAGATGCAATTTTAGGTTTCTAGGATGATCAGGTCAGAAGAACAGAAAGCCTGCTGCAACAGGACAGCTTAGAGAATTACTCATTTAGCTTGGCAAAACAAAGGCTGAGAGGCGATCTGATTACTCTCAGTGAACACATATCAAATAGTAATCACCAGAGATGAAGAAAAGCTTCTCAACCTGAGGGAAAATTTAATATGTGACCATAAAAGTGTAAAATGACCATAAGTAAGTTTAGGTTTGAGGTTTAAATATTTCCAACCATCAGAAAGGGGCTAGAGCAGGTTTTCTGTGGGAATAATGCTGATAGTAAACCTAATAGGTTTTAAGAGCTTTATAAATTTATGAAAGAGATTATGCAGGAGAGTGGACAGAATGAGGTAGGAGATATTTTTCAAGTCCTAATCAAGCCTGCCCTTAAAACAAGATCCATTTCACAGATAAATCGCATTGTGAATCAAACCTTTGCACCTCAGAAGATTTAATCTATAGAAAAAACAAGTGTTACATTCAATTTTTTATCAAAAACTTTAAAACTCATTTTCCATTATGACAATATCCCTATTACAGAGTTTAGAAATGGTGGGAGAAAGGTTTTGCATCCCTCAGGAGCTCACAGCAAAAATATAAAAGAAAACCAGTCCCTCCAGAATCCCACATTAGTTGCAGAGCAGTACTTATTCTCCCATTAGTGTTCCCACCAGGCAATTCCACCAACATAATCTTCCTGGGGAAAAACCAAAACAAAACCTCCACCACCACCCCCAGCAAATATCAGTTCCAGATCTCCAGCATGGATAATGTTGGAAACCCTTCTGAGAACAGGCAGCCCAGTGACTAAGGCCTCCTCTCGCACTCTCAAAAGCCCTTCAGAACACAGCCAAATTTCAAGGGAGCAGAAGCAGACCCAAAGCTCTGATCTAAAGATGTTTACATGGCATGACCTTTTGGAGGCAACAGGCCTCCTAACAGCATTCCCAAAGCAGAAGGGACAGCAGTACTATTAGACCTGTACACATAAACATAGTTTAGCATAGCTCGAAAGAATTTAATTGTACTAATGGCACAAGAATAAAAGGTCCCAATCCACACTCCCTGAAACATGGTATTGGTAAATCCAATATTCTAGTAGAGCAAAAAAATCATAGAAAGAATCACCCATCACACTCTAAATCTGTAAAAACTAACAAAGCTGTTATCACCTGGGAAATCAGGAGCTTCTACCAGTTCCAGACCACTTCTCTTTGGGAAGGAAAAACAGATTTCCCCAAAGTACTGTAGTTCTTACAGTAAGCAGCCAACTCGACATCTTTTCGCAGTTTCCATTTACAGTAAAATTTTCAGCTCAAAGGGAGCTGGTTTTGTTTTCATCTTTGATATTTTCAGAGCTCTTCAGTTACACACTGAAATTAGGTACAGCAAAAGGCTTAGCTTTTTCATCCACAGAACAGAAAGTACTAAAGATAACATGTCCTTCCAACATTTATTTATATATATTTAATTTAAAACATATGCAAGTTTGAAACAGAGCCTGATGTAACAACTGCCAGAAAGTTCCAGGAGAAAATATTAAAAATGCTTCTATGGTATGTACAGTAATTTTTCTCCTTTCTCCCCTTTTGGGTGATAGTCACTAGCCACTGAAGCTAGAATAAGCTCCAACTTCTCTTACTCTTCCTTCACTAATCAAAATTTGTTAAGAGCATACTGTAGTTAAAAGCCAGAATTGATGCATTATTATAGCTGTGAAAGACGCCTATATCTAGAAATATCTGAGAATCAAAAGCTTTTAATTGGACCTAGATTATTTGGAAACTCAAGGGCAGAGGGAGTAAGAAAAAAAGAACTTCCAGGTATTTAGCTGAAAACTTCACAGACTAATCCCTCACTTAACCTGAGGCAGGAGCCCTGGAACCAGACAAAAGTATGATCACATTCACGGACAGAGCGATCACTGCAGAAAAATAATGACACAAGCATCACCTGCAATGCAGGAACCAGCCTTCATGAGGAATGACACAAAGTGGCAAATGGATACACCACCATTCTTGGGGAGTTACTTCCCAGCAGCCAGACAGCTGAAAAACAGTCAACTTTGAAAACTCCCCCTGCTACTTAATAAATCCATGCAGATCAAACAAAACACATTCAAACAGCAGGCAGCAATCATTCACTTCCATAGGTTCCAGAAGATGAACCTCCAGTTTGCAATCCCTCATTCCTGGAACTAAAGCCATGTCCTGGAACTAAGATCACCAAGCTTTCTTTCGTTCATCTCCCTCCCCCTCAGTGACACACGTCCCAGAAAACTTCTCTTTGATAATAAGAGGAGACAGAGCTTAGCAAAAACAGAACACAGAATTAGGGAGGAATGGAAGGTCTGCGGTATGGGCTCCCAACTCTGCAGATAGATGAAATACTGCCTTTCCAAAGGCACGCTGCCGCCCATGAGCTGATCTTGGAAGCAGCAAATCCCAGTTCACTGAGTTCCTCCAAGGCAAATCTGGATCTCTGCAGTAGCTGGCAAAGGTGGTGGGGAAGAAAGAGTGTGGGGGTTATTTGTTCAAATCTTGCAGGTGCCTTCCCTTCCTCTCCCTCATAAACGCTCTAGCAGGCTCCAAGTGAACAGTCTTTAGAGGGTGCTAACAGGAGCTATGCAAGGGATATCCTAACCCTGGGGAAGAGGACTAGACTGGATTAACAATCCCACCATCAGCAGCAATTTAAACTTTCCTTTTCCAGCAGGAACCTCACAGCTGGCTTACAGGATCTGGAAAAAGCAAGAGGTAACTTGGTCCTCTTCTGTCTGACCCTACCCTGGTACAACGGTCAGCCTGCAATGAGCAATAACACCACGACTAATTTGCCGGAAGTGTCCCATTAAGAACGATTCCAAGGCCTCTTACTAATCTGCAGTTAGGCAACGAGAACAGGAAACAATCCTTGAAAAGGTCTCACCCAGCAAAGATGTATTTTGTGAAGCCAGCATATAGATTTCTCAACTTTTATTACCATAAATAGAAGCTCAACATGTTCCACTTACTGCATTTAGTCAGCAGCAATACCTCAATCAGGCCATAAACCACAACCAAATGACTACTCAAAGTCCAGTCCTCCTACAGAAAAAGCAAATTTCCCCATAGACAGAAATGCATGACCAAGAAAACATACACATTCACTTTAACCTGTTAAGTGCGAAAAAGAAATTGCTCATCCACAGATTAGACAGACAATTTAAGAATTGAGGTAATGTTTTTGGAAAGTGCAAGGACAGAGGGAGCAGAAAGATGAAGGCATGATGCAGAACTATGAAATTAAAAGACAATATAGTGGACAGAAGAGTTCTAGTTCTTGTTTCAGCAACTGTATCTGCAACACTAGATGTGAACAAAGACATTACCTTCATCAGCAAGACACAATTGAAAAAAGTTACTGCAAGCTGTTTTAAGAAAGCACAAGTAAGTTTGTTGAATGGTAACTAAGCACAGTATTACCTGTGTGGTGCTGACAAGGGAGACTTGGGTGTCTGCTACATCTGCTAGCATCATCTTGAAGTAACACAAATATGTAAAATACACTTTAAATCCCAGCTATGAAGTGAGAGGACTTTTATAACTTCCAGCTTCCTTCATAAGGATATCAGCCTAAATAATAATTGACATAAGGTTTAAATTCACCTGCTAGCAGAACACAAGAGCTTTCATGGCAAAAAGGGCTGGCCACCTTCCCATTCTACCAAAAAAAAATTTCAGTCAGAAAGTACTACATTTGACAAAATTCTTTTTTTTTTTTTTTTTTTTTTTTTTTTTTTTAAACAGTGAAACGCTCTTAAATCTTTCAGAATCGGGCCCATGGCAAGCCAGCCACCTGGCCATCTCTATGGCCCCTATACCCTAGATAAAATAACTTACACACGAACCAGTTACACTTTCCTCAGTACTACAGAAACTTTTATCTGGTACATTTACGTTCCGTTTGAGTTACCAAAGAAGCAAAAAAGACAAAAGTCATAAAGCTGATCTGCAATATACATCACTATGGGAAGAAAAACATTTTAGAAGGACAGTGCTCAAGTAGGGTTTTTTTTTTTCTAATTACTTAAAATACATTAGGAGACATTTATTCAATGTTCTGGCTGCCTATCTAATTAAACAAAAATTACAGCACAGACATGGAGAGAAGGACTACCTCTAACTATATCCATCTCAGCAGTCTTAGAGAGAGGAAAATAATGGAGTTTGGAAGCTAACAGAATGGGGGTCTTGAAATGTAAATTAAAGTACCAACACTCCCCCCCCCCCAAAAAAAAACCAAAATACAAAAAAAACCCACAGAAAATAGACCCTCCCCACCCCTGCCTTCACACTATCCCCAGAAACCGAGGCTCAAGAACTTTAGCTAATCTCAACTGTGGTGATGTAAGATAGATTTCAGGAAACCAGTCCCAAACCATCTAGAGTTCTGCAAGTTGTAAGCCCTCAGTTCATCCATCACTGATCTTGTATTCTCCAAGCGTAAAACTTCTCCTAACTGGGTCACACGTGGCCACGCTAGGATCAATTTTCAAATGGAACAAAAGTACACTTAAATAATCCAATGTTAAACAAAAATCAAGGCATTGAAAAGACAGACTAATGCTGTAAGGCCGTTTGATAATGTGCAAGAGGCATACTGATTTCTTATAGTGCTTCACGGAAGATGTCATTTTTCTACACCATTTTCTTATTGCGGAAAAATCCGAAGCATTACAAGTTGGAATGGGACAGCAAAAGCATTACTCCATAAATCTCCTTCTGGGCTGCCACACCTAACATCATCCTTAAAAGGTAAAGTAACACGAGCACAGTAAACCTGGTAAAGGCATCCCAAACAACCTGAGATGCTGGAGCCCGGAGAGGCAGCACGCTCCCCAACGCTCTTCTGGCTCTTCGCCATGCAAGCTGGAGCCAGGAGTCCCAGCATTCTGGCTAATTCTTGGGACTTATTAAATATCACCAAGAAGCATTAGATTTCTTTCATCATTTTAATAAAGATGCCCATGTACAGCTGCCGAGAAGCACTCCTTTGTTTCACTTCCCCTTTGGCTCTTTAGGTAGCTATCAACATGGCAAAAAACAACAGGCAGTAGAGAACTTACTTTCATGTTTTTGCTTTGGCATTTGACATCATGGTGTTTACTGTCAGTGCCAGTTTCATTGAGACAAACTGTTTTCTCCGGTTGCAAGGAGAGAGGCTTTCACTCTGCAGAACAGGAGAGGAAGCTTTTTGCTTTTCAAGTAGGAAGCTAGTTAAAAAAATGATGACTTGCTGAAGCTTCCTTTTTTTAATAATTCATGTCAAACCCAGTTTGTCTAGACACTTCTAAGATTCTCATCATCAAGTTATCCAGGTCCTTTCCAACCCTTGAAAAACATCATGCCCTTAAAAATTAAGAGCCTCTTGGGCTCTAAAGGATCCTCTCTGCAAATGCTCTAGACAGGTGATAGCAGCTCATTTCAGTCTCAAAGGCATTAAACCTTGCACAACAAATGAACCTTTTATTCTGCAACATTCACGCACGTGCATATCAATATCCCCTAATAAAATCCAGCAGCAATTTTTTGCCAAAAAGGAATGTTCAGCAGCCTCATTTAATGGCTCAAAGAATCTCCACATTTTTGATGACTTAATTTGAAACTTCATTTGCTGAACAGCATTTGTAAAGCAAATGTAAGAATTTGGTCAGACAAGTAATTCAGTTATAAAACACACTGTTTAAAATGTTGTTTATTATTCAGTTAAAAAGCCTTTGTGTTTATAATCTGAGAAACTGAAAAAAAAATTTCCTCGAATTTAGGGGAAGGTGAATATACTGGACTGGTTTCTCTCCCTCCTCCCATGCACACTGATTTAGTGATCTTAAAATCTTTGTTCGGGTTACTATAGGCTCTATAGGCAGTACTTTTAGGCCCCAAGGAGAGAGGAGAGTGACTTCTTGAAGGAACACATCTGGGGCAGTAGCAAGGCTGAAGAATCTACCTCTGATTTAAACCTACCACATTAATCTACTTGTTGGTGTAGGCGTCACAGTTTACAGTAGGAAGTCAAAGCACTTGCTGAGATTTTCAAAAGCACCCAAGTGATATAAGGCACTGAGCCCTATTTTAAAAAGTAAATAAACTCACACATACAAATAGTCTAAAACAAAGACGACTAGCTGGCAAAGAACTCATGCAGGGTCTCTTACTGCACTGTTTGAAACAATTAATGTATTTGTGTAATCTGAGTGTTACGACTACGGTTTTCATGAGAACGGAGATCAGTTTTGCCAGAGACACCAGGGAAGTCCTCCAACGCGCTACACAACCTATGATGTCCCACAGAGCTTTTTCCAGTTTCAGATTCGCAGATAAAGGAGGCATTTTCAAATCTGGACTTCAGTGAAAGTCTAAGGCTTCTTCTAACCACAAAAACATTTCTGTTACTATTAACCTTCCAATCATTTAAAGGGGCCCCCATTCCCCTCCATCAAAAAGGCTGAAGACGACAAAGATGAAATGGACTGGAGGGTAAACAAAACCCTTTTAATCTTTTCTACGGAAGAATTAACAAGCAGGTATGTTATGCTAAATTCCTCTCCTTCACAGTTAATACACTGAGAAAGTCACTGGTACAGATCACATTAAAACAACTGTTAGGCTCGTACTCAATTACCCAGAAAAGCTGCCATCTGCCTTCTGCATAGACGTAGGCTATATAAGTTAAAGAAAACAAACTGCCCAAGTCCTACTGAAATAAAATCCAGAACTTTCGTTTGCTTTAAAACAAATATATATATATCATTAAAATACCACAGGCTATGTAAACACAAAGAATACAAAAGCAGGAAACATTACTATTTTGCTTGCATTATCCTAAAAGGATAAACTGAACATAAGCCATTCACAGTTCTCCACCTATGGGTAGCGTACACTTAGCAGCCAAGACTAAATCTTCCTTTTGGGATGCTCTAGAGGCTGCATTATTCCCTCTCTTGCCCCAATCCCTTTCCCAGCCATGCCACACAAGGGCAACGGCAGCATCCCACAATCCCTGTGCCTTAAGGAACTTTTTGCAACGCCCAGAGAAGCAATAAGGTCCTGCTGTCTTATCTCCCTGGACTTACAACTGCGATCGGAGTGGTTAAACCTTTACTTTGTGCTTTCAAGCACTGCTGCAACCCATGTTGAAGCCTTCTCCCTAAGCAGATTTGTTATAATCTTTAAAATTTCTACCTCATTTCCTGTATCAACTAAAAGTGTTTAGAAACACTGCAGCATTGCTCTTACTCTGCAAGACAAAGGTCAATTCATGATGTAAAGTTATAAAATATAAGATAAAAAAAAACTTTCCATTTTGAAAAGCTAAAACACTTCAAATTTAACATGTTTTCCACTCCGTCATAACCCTCTTTAAAACGCAAAGGGGGGAGGAGGGAGGGAAGAAAAAGAAAGGCTGACCAGAAATCACAAGCATCTTAAACACTGTTTTCCAACAGCCATGATAAATATTTTAGAAACCACTTTAGCAGAAAGAAGGACTAATACATAAACACCAGTAATAAGGTAATATTTGTAGTCTATGATCATTGGCAATAAATAGTAGCAAGACTGGGAGAACAGAGAGATATGTTACAGTATCCAAGTATATACACCACTTTTCTTCTTGCTATTTAACCATACAGCTTTTTGTACAGCCCTGTTACCCACACCCCAATCTCCAAATATCTCAAGCTTTATTCACGCCTCTGTACCATTTTACAATAATATTTTACTTTAAAAGTGTCTCCTGTAAGATGCAGTCATTTTTTAAAAAGAAATGATGTAAAAAGTCTCAGTTTTTTTTATGCCATACTACTGTTTCGCTAGCTGTGCGGAGAGAGAAAGGAGGAGGCAGTTTCGAAACAATTCTCTTGCACCACAGCATTTTCTGACAATTTAATACCATGGCATGAAACTGTTGAGTCAAAAAATACATAACTAATGCCTAATTTTTGTAGGATAGTAAGCTGAAGGGGGTAAAAAGCCATGCTAAGTCCTGTAGCCAATAGCTCTGGTTTTGATCCCAGTCTGCAGACTGGGTGGACTACTTCTAAACAGGCAGCAAAAACAGAATTCAGAACAGTAGCACTGCTGTCAGTAAAGGTCAATTGGTACATGTCCCACCAGACAGCTCTTTATGGAGCTCACAAATTGAAAAAGGTTGAAATCTCCAAGTTACCTTTGTGCTAACTGCTTACTCTGCAGCCCGAGCAGCGTGGTGGCTGCTGCTTTGCCCCTAGCCCAACCTGCCTGCAGACGTTCACACAAGTGGGCATCCGGCAGCAAGGCGAGGAACTGCTGCAGCAGCATTAGCCCCAGCTTCCCTAATCCCTGCACAACTCTTGCACCCTCGATGATGTTTTGAGCAAAGCAAACACAGGATCTAGTGGTGTTCCTTGCATGGCTTACCCCCAAAGCAGCATGGGATTCACTGAGCAAACACAGCAAGCGATCCTGCTGCAGAAGTGAGAATTTCACTGACTTTTCACCTTTGCTCCACGCAACAAAGAACAGCTTTGGAAAGGAACGCAGGAAGGAAACTCCTGAACACTGCTGAAAGAGCAATTTAACATTTTTAAAGTGATCTGAGAAGAAGATAGAAGGCATTGCACAGAACAAAAAAAAAAAAAAAAGAAAAAGAAAAAAGAGAAAAGAAACATGCTGCTACTAATTTAAAGAGAACCATAACTACAGATTGCTTTCACATTCTATGTTTTTGGGGGTTGTTTTTTTTTTAACCACTTTGCAGATAAAAGAAAACAGATACATGCAGATAGATGTATGTTAAGGACAGCAGAGAATGTTGCAATGAATAGCTTGACACCTTTCATAACACACTAGAAAATTTAATCTTGCAATTCTCAGGCAAAACTTAATAACCTACACTAGAATGTCCCTTCTAAAAAGGCATCCAAACCTTCATTCACAAGTTTTCAACAATGCAGCAGCCATACACATTCTTTCACAGACTTCTTCAATAAATAGTAAGTGCAAAAAATTCTAAAACATGGTCTGTGCTTAAAAAAAAAGGTCAATCTCCAAGTTACAGTCTTAAAGTTGGCTCTTTAAATCTCATATGTCAGCTTTCATTACATTACGTTCTATCATGTTTTATTCTGATATTGTGCTGCTTCCATTAACTCTTGCCATAAGGGCCAAGCTGTGCTCTGGAATGGATACAGGGCTTCATGCCTGTGCTGGCAAGGTACATTCACTAGGTAAACAGGGACAGTACAGCCTTACAAAATGGTCTGTTAGGCAGACACTGAATTACCTAAAAAAAGCAGGCTGTGAGAAGCTCAAGACACTTTTAGTTGAAATCCAAGAGGAAGAATGTTTATTCACAAAGAGCTGCAACAAACAGAAAACAAGCTAGGGATTTAGGAGACAAAGTAAATTTGTGGGCTCCAGCTCTGCCACATTCACCAGTGGTGGTTTAAGGGAATTACCACTCTCAGACTGGGTCAGCTCCACCCATATCTGGATTTTACTATTCCTACAGGAGGAACAGGCAGAAGCCAATGCCTGTGCATGCCCCTGCTGCTGTAGTGCGCAGCTCAGCAGAGGAACTTGCACCCCCAGTACATTCGGTCCTCCAGTAACGGCACGAATCCTCTAGGAAAAACACAGATTACATTAAATGAATTTATTCTCCTATTTTAATCCCAACTTCACAGTTCCCTTTCTGGAACCAAATACGAAGAATTCAATTTGACCTCTTCTTACGGAAGCTTCAATCATGTTTTTGCACCTAAGATGAGCTGTATTTTATCCAGTATAGGGCTTAGCCCACTGTGTTACAGATCTACTCACCTCCCATTGCAAAATACTCCATTCAAGAGCACTATATACCCAGCACCTGACTCTTGCCAGTATCTGATAGTCTATTTATGATTTTTAGAGCTAATAAATCCAATTAGCCTTCAGCAAATGACACTCCTAAGAAACAGATGTTATTTCACTCATTGACTCTCACAAACTTAAATGATGCCCCCTGCTCTTTATGCTTCTGCCAGCCTGCAATGTTGAAATGGGCCCCAGCACACAATTAACGCTAAGTAGCAGGTTCCAGCAAAGGGAAAAGGTAATGTGAAACCACCCTTTAGATCCCTACAGCGAAAAACAAAGTTTCTTTCCAGGCACTGAAAGAACCCTTTTGGTTTATAACCAGAGAGAAGAATGCAGGCAGTAGAGGTGGGTATCTCTAGGCAGAAAATCTCTTCCATCATTGCATGTGATTGCTGGGGCCTGGACGAGACAAACTGAAGGTTCCCTCCAAAAGCTACGTCCTAAAGCAAAATAGCTGATAACATACTTTATAAAAAACTACCAAGTGAAAAAGCTTAGCAATCAAAATGCAAAGCAGAAACCTGCAACGGAAGATACAAAAAAAAAAAAGTGAGCAAGAGAGAGAACCTGAAGATGATGATCAGTATTTAGTACTCCAGAGAGATACCAGCACACAGTAACTGGTCTAGCACAGAGCTCTGAAAGCTTCTCATTTTGGTAGGAAGTTATCAATGTCCAATTATGCTTCACATTTCTTGAGAAGAAAAATGACATTGAAATTGGAGATCAAAAGTGCTTTGTCGCAACCTGTTTGGAAAAAAGATCCCTGAAACTATGGACGGCCTGTGTGGAATTTTCCTTCTGTACACAGACACAGAAGCCAGTTAAACAGACTCTCTGCTTTCAGGAGAGGGACAGATCGCTGTGTAGCAAGGAACGATCTGTGCTCCTGAAAGCAACGGAGCAGAAGCTCTTGGGAGACGCCTGCTGCCCACAGAGGGAACGTGTTTCATTTGTAAACCATGTTAAATTGCAGTCAAAATATGCTTCAGATAAAACAGAATGGAGCAGAGTAATTTCCAAACAAGAAGCAACTTGGTTAATGATAACTTGACTGGAAGTGTCAGTAACCCAGTTTTTGGATTAGCAGTTTGAAGCACCTTTTACTGGCCTGCTTTTCAGGATGAATCATTAAAAGACTGCCACCAACTCAAAGAAGATGCAAACAAAGATCTTAAAGACTATCCATTTAAAATTACAGTCCTGGACTTTGGACCAAGTATGCACTGCCTCCTCTCAGACACACTCAAAGGCTGCTGCTTGGCTCAGTGCTCAGACTACACACACGGATTCCTATATTAACAGAGGAAGGCAAGGATTAGACCTTGGTGAGCCTTCTAACTCCCCAGTCATACAAAAAAAAGCAAAAAAAACCCCAACAAAACAACAAAAAATCCACACTCTTACCCAGGGAACTGCAGAACATACCTTCAAAATACCATTGACAGATAGAGAATGGCATTCACTTAACAGAAGCAGGAAAAACAGCACCACTAGCTGTAGAACACACGCAAGCTCAGTAACCTCTCAGGGCTTAACAATGGATACTTAAAAAAATGAACTAAAAAGTAAAGATTATTTCAACATCTTCCTTCGAGTTAGTCTTAGAGAAGTCACAGCCTGCAGGTACATTTTAGAGAGCAAGTAGGCAGACATATTTGTCTAAGTAGTGCTGCCTTTAGGAGGCCTGGCACAAGCATTGCATATTTAATTTTTAATTAACCCTCGATCCTTCAAATATCAATTTTTCATTCTATTTGTAAAGTTTATCTAAGTCTATTCAGACAATTAAACCATACGTCTGGAAACCTACAGAAAGGCTCATTAAGCATGCTGAACACTTAAGAAGTCACAACTGACTTAAAAACAAAACAAAAAAACCCCAGTATCTTAATAAACACGTAATAAACAAAATGGCACTGAACAACAAAAGAATCACTCTCCTGTGATAAGGCATCCAACTCCCTTCAGGCTATGAATGGTGCATACGCTGTTTCCGCAAAAACACCCAGAAGCAGTTAACAGGTCTAGAGAAATTTAGTTTTCCCTGATGTGCTGTTTCTTAGAGTTAAGGGGACTTCTCTCTCACATGCATAAGGATACTATGAAGTTCAAGTAACACCCAGTCTGGCAGCTCTAAGATATCCCTTCTTCCCTATGAAATATCAACGGTTAAAAAGCATTTAAGTGAGTTTCCAAGGAATACACTGAACAAGTAAGTAAAGTGCGAGTTGCTGGGGTAGCTGCTGGGAGGAGGTGGCAAGGGAAAGCAGCAGTGAGACTTTAAAAAAGCAACACCATAATGAGATGAGACAGCAATATGACTCCTGGCAGCAACAGACTCTTCTAGCTCCTGCTTTCTACAGCTTTGTCTGGCAGCAGTCATTTCTCTACCACTCTATCCCATAGCACTTTCCATGCTCTCCCACAGACCGCTCAGCAGAGCATTCCCCAGTTTTGGAACCATTTGTTCAGTTCACACACTTCAAAAAGTAAAGTTAAAGCTATTAAAGAAACTAAAGAAACTATACAAAAAAGTTACATTACTGCATGATGTACATCCAAGAGATCTGTGAGGTTTTTTTTTTTTCCTTTTCATGTGAAATTTTATTCTGTCACTATTTTTATGCTGGAAGGTTGCATTTCTACTACTCATGGTACAAGCCTACATGCATTGTTTTTGAAACAGAATCTCTTTCTCTGTGCTTATCCCAGCAACAAACCAATGCCCCATCTGCTCCATAGTCGCACAAGTAGGGCTTACCAGCGAAACCAAGCCCAAAGCTTCTAATTCTGAACCATGTTTTAGTCTCTCTGGTTTTTGACTTTTCAACCTCCATTTAGTTAGCAATCAAGTCAGGTAACGACAGCAATAGCATGCACATTTCCTAGAAATATGAGAGACATCAAACTGAAGGCTGTAAAAGTGACAGAGGAAGATACTGTACCTGAACAGAATGAAACCAAGTGACTCAACAGCTGCCCGCCTCACGTCATCATTCACATCACTCACCTACAAAGGAGAAAGTGGGACATTCAGAGTACAGCTGAAACACCTGACTCTGCAACATTTTCAGCAAGGTGTCCAGGAACACAAATTAATCAGGAAGACAAGATTATGGAGAAAGGAAACTAAAGGTCATGTTCAACCTTAGCTGAAACAGACCAACTCGCATTCAAATACTGTGACTGCAAGCCTACCAAAGAGCAGAAAAATGCCATCTTTTACAGCTTATGTTGATTTCCTTCCAGCCTGTTATTATGCAGGTTATACATTGCAAACCCATTATTAATTTTATTGATTTACTAGTACCAATTTTTAACAATTTTCTTCTTCGTGATACCAGGGTAAACATTCTCTTGCTGAAAGTCTATTTATCTTAATGTCAGCAGAGCCTGTTATTTCTACTCATAGTTTTAAGGAAAGCTCTCATCTCTTTACAACCTCTGCTTTGGACCAGAACACTAACAGTGAACACACAAAGCCCGTCAAAGTGATGTGCTGACTCTCTCTCACCACAAACTTCTTGCTACATGCTCCTGAAGCCCACAGTACTTACAGCCACATGTAGCAGACGTCTGATAGCCTTGTTGTTCCCTGAGCCACAGTATGCCATAGCAACAGTGTACATGCCTGAACGACGGAGAATTGGATCCTGGAAGAGAAAGCATCAAGCACCAATATTTAATCTTTATCCACAACATGATTCAGTAATTCCAACTTCGAATCTGTTTCGCTTTTGAGCTTGGAAGCTGCGATTAGGCAGTCTCAATGCTCTGTTGTTTCCTCGTGATTCTTAGGGACAAGTAACAGGACAATCACCAAAGCAGGGATGTTATCTGGTAATTTCAGGTGGACAGGAAGTCGCTATGCCCTAGGCTGCCGACAAGATTATCAGGCAGAAATGCCACTCAGTGTTTCTTGATCAGTGTCTTCTATTGACTGCCATTAGATCCTTGAGAATGATCCAGCTAAAGTGAGCTTCATCTGTTTTTAACCACTACACCCTGTTCTGCTTCTTGTTGCTGCTCACGGGGTTATGGAGACTGAATATCAGGCCGAGCTAATACAAGAGTCAACGTTGTTGTTCTTGTGTCCTTGTCAGGGTGAAATAATCCTTGAAATGGCCCCACTTCAGATCCACATAAGAACTTCCCTGGTGAAAACAGCCAACCCGCCTTAGCCAGAGATTTCAGAAAAGGACAGGTAGGATACCTCTGTAACAAGTGGGCCCAGCATTAAGACACAGTCAAACTCACCTTATCTCTGCAGAGACTCTCTATGAGAGCATCGGCCTCCTCCATCCTCCCATACATCACCAGAGCAATTCCAACAGCAAGGCCCCGCAAAATCTTTTCATGCTGGGTTTCCTGTGCGTAGCCAACCATGTCCTCAATAGCCTGAGCATTTTTAGATCCCAGCATAACCAATCCCAGTGCCAGACCAGCTGCCTCACCTGTATAGCACAGAAAGGAAAAATCAAACATTCAACTCCAAGAAGCAGCAATTATATCCAGAGAATCACATAAAACACAGGTTAACAGATCACTTCTGGACACTGCCATGCCCAGCAGTGTGCCCATTATTCATGGGCAAGCGTGCTTAGAAAGCCAAACCACCAGCCACAACTTGATATTCTTCCCTACCAAGTTCAAATTTCTCTTTCTTGGCCCAACAGCTGCTTAGATCATTTTTCTGTGAACCCCAGCCAATGCAGCAGGAATCCCCACAAGTGTCTCCAAGCCTGCCTCTCTCAGCCAGAAAGGGCACGTGACTCTAGAGGAGAAATCAGCCAGGCTAAATAAAAAGTATGTGACAAAGAAAATAACAGAGCAACATAAAAAATTGCTTAAAGACCTATCACGTCTTAACAGAGGTTGGCACAGTGCCAGAACCCAATCCTGACAGGACCTCTGACCATTACTGCAACATAACTAAAGAAACATTGCAGGTCAGAAAAAGGTCAATTGACAAAATGCATCCAAGGCAACCTAGAAGTGATCTATGCTGCTAATAGACAACCTGGAAAAAAAAAATCAGCTGACCGATAAGGTCTCAGATGGTTATTTACTTTAAAAACAGAACATTTACCTGTCACTGCATCATCCTGGTAGAGATTTGTTTTCAGCAAATCATACACATCTTGACGTGCTGTCCCCATGGCAGCCAGACCCAAACCTAGGCTGCCACCATGTCGGACAATCTAGAGAGAAGCACATACATGCTTAGACGTCATAAAACAGGGAACAATATGGCTTCAGCTAAAGTAGACCTCTTTCCATCAACACAAAGCTGCAAACTCTTAGCCCCAAACCTCCCAAAATGATCTGTTGGCCGGTTAGAAAAAACACTTACTTTCTCAGGCAGTTACTCTCTGATCAGAGAGGCAGAAGCCAGAGCAAAAAAGGCAGTTCAAAGGCCCATAAACAAGGAGCGTCAGAAGCTTTCCACACAGCATGAGACTTCCTAAAGTATCTTTGAGCTCTTTTTCCCCACTGAGTGATTTAGGTAGTACCACAAAACTGTGCAATGAATAAAAATTGCTGCTCAGTAATAGTATCTGAATGGAAAGTTAAATCAGTACCCACTCGCACAGCCCACATCCCTGTTGTGCTCTAGCAATGGATATGGGAAAGGCAGGATACTTGCAAAAAGATGAGTGGGATACCTTCACAGAAATTTCGAAGATGTGGTCTGAAATTCCCAAAAGAGGAGGAGGGAACGTACTGGGAAAATACTAATCAGGAAGCTATTCCAGACTTAAAAGGATACCTTTTGTAGATGTCTGTCAGTAACAATTGGTGAAGAACTACTTTAAGTTAAGTTAAACCTACTGTGCAGCACACGATTTCACTGACTTATTCCTTTCATAGTTAAATTGTAAGCGAAAATAGGGTTCGAATGCTGCAGGCATTCATTCACTAGCAAAACAAAGTAGATATATAGGTAGTAAGAAAAATGAAGCTAGAGCCACTGTCAAATACATAAGAACTGCCTATAAATGTCACCTGAACTGTTAGAAAGAGGTTGTTAACCGGACCTTACATATAAGGCTCATGGGAGGCATAAATGTCACACCACTGCTATGGTCTTGGTTGCTTATTACCCCCACTTCTTAAGTAGCTAGCACCCTTCTAGGTACTCCCAATAAAACCTTGGTTCATCACTGAACCCAGTACGTACATCATTACTGGCATTCTTCAGCTGGTTCAGCAAATAGTCAATGATGTCCCCGCCATGGTTAGCATGAATGAGACCCAAGGCATAGAGGCCTCCACCTTCCTGGTAGGCTGACCCTGGGGAGGTGTCCTTGGGTAGATATGTTGCCATTAGCTGTAGTGCTTCTTTTTCATGACCCTGTATGTCCGGTGTCCAGCAGGAAGGGAAGATACAGCGAAGTGAAAGGTGAAAAAACAGTGGATACAAATGCTTTGCTGTAATATTTAAACAGGTCAGGAAAAAACACATTATAGCCATCGCTTTCTACATCAGGCCTCCACAAAACCTAAAGTTCAGCCTTTCAGTGCTGCATGGTCAGCAAAGAACCCTTCTTAACATTTTATTCCCCCCAGTACATGACTATGCACAAGTCACTTGGTCATTGGTATAAAGCAGGACAAATTTGGACATAAGCTACATTGTTTCATTTGCTAGGGCACTTTAAAGAGCCTAGGCACACAGGCGATTACAAAGGCTTCCAACTATTTTAGAGCAGCTTTAAATATACCTTCCCTATGAATTAATTTGAAAGAAAATGACTGCTGCTGTCAAAAATTTCTGAAATTTATTACAGTGAGGAGTTTGGTACTGTTACACAGCCAGGAAATACACTTACAGAATACCCATCTGCAATTATTAATAGCTAGAAGCCATCAACCCTTTGCAACTTGCAAAGAAAAGGAAACGGAGCTAGAAAAGGGAAAAAAAAGGAAAAAGAGCTAGGAAAAAGACCAAGGAAAAGAGATGTCTGCTCTGATGCCACAGTAGTGGGGGGGGGAAAAAAATTCCAGCTTTCCACTAAGCTATGCTAACTTGCTTCTAGTTCAAAGCCTTCTAACCAAGACCAAAGTGAGAAGCTGTCAATCAGGGTTGGATTAAAGATACATAAATCCATTCAGCAAGAATCACTTCCCACTCAGTAGCCCCCATAGGTGTTTTGTTCACCAGTGTAAAAGGCATAGCAGGGATGCATCAGCTAAATTGCACTTATTTGTAAGCTCTTGAGTTCTGATTAAATGCAGTTGCAGGCTCTCTCCTTAGTCATGTTTTCCTACAACCTTTTTTTACCATCACCAAAACGTGCATTAAATTATGCAGATATCAGACGAAACAGACTTGATACAGACTGTTCTTTAGCACAAGGACACAAACTATTTTTACAGTTGTGCCTTGTAACAGACTAGGTTAACTTCAATGCAGGTGCCGTTCATAATCCCTGCCTCGATGTTTTCAGTGTTCTCAAGTCAAAAATTTAGACTGAACAAAGGAGAATGAATGCATCATTACCTTGTGTATGACACCCAAGCTGGCAGTAGCAGTAAACTTAGCCCAGTTAGTGGCCCTGGCCAGCCACTCCAAATTGTCTCTGGAAGAAAAAAAGAGAGATTAACTCAAGTTTTTCATACAGCCCACCCCTCCCCCTTGCAAGCAACATTCCACAGCACAAAGGACTACGTTCAAACCAGAATATAGCTACAAAAGCAAGAATGCTAACCCCCTTTCCACTTTGTACCTCCCTACCCTTCAGCAGCCCTGATATTGGGCTGGTAGTAGTAAAGTTGCTACATATCGGAGATCACACTGAAGGATGGAAAACGAGTGCTCACTATGCAGCCTACTAACTCTGTTTCGAGCTCTGCAGAAGCTCAAGAGCACTGGGTCCCTTCCTCAACTCCCTCGTAAATTCAGTCCTGCCCTGCCACTTTTGAGAGTCAGTCAGCAACAGGCACTGTCAGTCTCTACCAGAAAAGATGCACCATCATCTCAGAAGTTCTCCAACTAGCAAAAGAGGAAAACAAAAAAATTCAGATATCCCCTCTCCAACTGCTCATGTGGTTAGCATTCAAATAAAACCAATTTATGAGGCTAGAGAAAAAGAAACAACTCCAGCCTCTTCCTCCCTCTGACCTCCACATTAGTTTTCAGATCTTTTGCTCACTGTTCTCTAACCCCATCAGAGATTTGCAACCACCCTTTTGGAAATACCAAGCTAAGTAGGGCAACAATGTTGTTCAAACATCTCTAAATGACATTGGCGCTGCCTTGCCATAGATTTACCTAAGGAACTGGTCACTGGTTGTACCACAATGCATAAAGGAGTTTGCTATAACCGTTGCTGTATGACACACGGAGTTCCTCACCGCATCCTGAAAGAACAAAACCAATCAATATCACCAGCCTGCAGGAGACAAGCCTCAGGTTGCTTAACCTCCTCACCAGTACACTAGAAAAATGGGTTGTAATTACCTTCAATTTAACCAGCAATTTCCCTTTAATCAGAGTTAATGGATTGTTAATACATTCTAATACATCTTCAACCCATCTTTCCAGTGCAAACTAAACATTTGTATAAGTTTCTGTCAGAGGCACCATTACTTCAGCTGCAGCTTAGCTGGAGAACTCCTTTCTGGTTCCCAGAACTGAGCACAGAAGAGCATGTGCTGCCAACAACCTTTTCAAGCTATCCCTGGAACACTCTGCAGAATCAGTCCCAATTTCCAATACACTTTAAAAAAGAGCCTCCTGAAAGAAATGAACCCACTGACAGCCACCCCTTATCATTTTTGCTGATAGCGTGCATCACATTTCACATAAACAATTATTAGAAACCACAGGGGAATTTTTTTTGGCTTAAAGGAAAGAGCAAGGATCAAAGATTTAGCACACAGGGCTACCCAAGAGCATGCCCAAAGCTGGGAGATGTGTCTAATTTACCCATAAGTTTTCATTTGACTATCCCCGAGTAACATTTTCCAAAACAACACCAGTTGCTCAAGTCACTAACACTACCTACATTACAATATCCCATCAGTTCTGTCTTCAGTGTGGAAATACTGGCCTCTGAGCACACATCAAGTTCAAGTTTTAAACATTAATTTATCACGACCAAAAGGCAGATTTTGGTCATCAAGACTCAGGGATGCTGTGCTAAGACATAAAATGATGTCCTATAATGAAAGCAGTGAGGTCAATACAAACACAGATGACTCAGATGAATCCAAGACGATCAGATTTACAAAGGCTCTTACCTTTGTGTTTTTGAGGATCATGAGGTCTGTATTGTTGTTTCGTATTAAAAACTGCAGATGTAACTCGATGGCCATTTCCCCACTTAAAATTTTAATCATTTTTGAGATCTGGTCCTTAGGCTCTGGATTCTTCACATGCAAACAAAAGGAGACAAAGAAACATGAGAACCCAGCTAAAGCTCTGTTAATATGCAGTTCTTAAGAAATCACCCTGGTATGTTCCCATCACATTCCAAAATCTGACAGGTTTGGGGACTAAAGGGACATTGTTTCTTCCCCTGCTGCACAAGCCCAAATCTCCCAGATAATCAAGTCCCTTTATGCACAAGAGCATGGATGGGAGAAGAGAATCTTTAAGAAATGTATCCTTTACTGAAAGCAAAAGGATACGAGTGACATCTGATATTCAGCAGGCTGCTATGTTCAATCTTACAGAGAAGATGAGTCTCCTGCAAGAGGTAACCAGTTTTATAAATATGAACCTCTCTTTCCTTTGAAGTCTTATGAAGAGCACCACCAAAGCACAACACTTTGCATGACCATGCTGACCTGCAGCAGCTTCTTGTGAGCTAACAGCTTTAGAACAGTGGCTAGTAGAACTAGGAATCTCTAACGTGCTCATCTTCCAGAGCTCTTTGAGAAAGCTTCCATTTTTCCCGCCACAGAGTAGTTTCCACAGTTCAAGTCCCAGCACAGGTGTCTTTCTGAATAGGGTGAAAAGTATCTTGCAGCTCTTTTCTTGCCATTAATTTAAAGAGACTATCTGAGCATGACCAGTTTAGCCCTTAAGCTTATCTCCTCAATTCTTTCCTTGTGGCTAGCATTCTGAATTGGGGGAAAGCTCAGGAATGTTTCTGGCCACAAAGATCATTTTATGTCCCTTGGCATTGTCCCAGCAATGCCAATGCAGCAGAAATTGATTCAAAACATCCTGATCCCTACAAAAGCACTGGTTACAGGTTCCTTGATGTGGCAAGAAACTTTACCCCCTTGTTTTTCTTGCAGAACATAATTTCAAGCAAACACTTCTGTTTGCTTAAAAAGAACAAAGTTTTACTTAAGGGCAATATTTTAAGCGAATAAGAATTACTCAAAAATTCCCAAGTCTAGTTGCACACATACACTCTGGGGAAAAAGCAAACACCTCTGGCTTGGGTTTTATTTCCCTCTCTGGTAGCATTTCCTTTCCTCAACATTAGAAGCATCAGAATTACTTTAGCTATTCTGTATGCTGAAATGCAATTGTACGTGCATGTTGAAGGTGAACCTGCTTTCTCCGATGCTTAGTAAAGGAAATTAAACAAAATGATTTTAACCAGCTGGCCCAGGAATGCAACAACCATGCAAGACAGAGGCTATACTTTCCTCCTTCACGGAAAAGAAGCTTCCTTATTTCAGCATCCCCTCCTGCCATTCCTGGAGAACAGCATCAGCCCTATCCTCCAGAACTACAGATGGATTTCAGAAGAAGAAAAAACCATCAAGCTGATCCATCAGCTAAGGGTCTCAGCAGCAGTCAAATTTTAGGCCCTTTCTTCTGTGGCGAATTACTTATTTCAGCATCAATAAATAGCAAACAAACAAGCCAGATCCTTCTGTTTTGCTCCCTTTTTCTGGGCTCAGTAATATCTGCTGAAATCTACCCCCTTCCCACTCTCCTCTAATTTTCAGTGTGTGAGCTGTTGGACTTCTAGACTGTCAGTTGTTTGGTCCTCTGAGATCATCTGTCACCTTGCCTCCAAGCAAGACAGAAGTGGAACTCCATTTCTCATAAGCTGACCCCATCCTAACCCTGGAGATTCAAGCAGAGCGCATAAGAACTAAGCAAGGCTCATCTTGGTAATGGCACTCACAATTTCCGCAGACTTCCCCGCACAACTGCTTCCTGGCTTCTCTTCTGCTTCCATAGCATCACTGAAATAAAATGAAAACAGAAAATGTAACCCAGTTCACCACTCATAACTAACCAAGCACTGTAATTGTGGCTGAATACTGTTCAAAAAGAGTAGCCTAGACTTGTTTCCTGACTGAAAGCAAGAGGACTTTGACAGTACAAGGGCTGACTATTTGGATGTCACTGCCGAAAACCAAACTCCTCCATAAATCGGTTTTCCGGGGACTGGAAGACAAAGGCCAGGAAAACCCCACCTTCTAACTCTATCTAGAGGGGCGAAACAGGGATGATTGTAGGGAACAAACAAGCAGAGACAGATGAGAAAACAGGATCAACAACTAAGCAGTAAAGAACTATATCCTCACTCAAAAGCCTTGAGCTCACCCCTATCAGGCTGGATGCAAGCACGTTGAAACGGAAACCAAGAGCATTAAGCTGCTGTTTGCACCTTGTCCTAATGCTGATTTATAAATTATTTTATGCCTTCACTTTTATTTCACTAAGACGGAGAGAGGAGAATGCTTGCTTTTGAATCAGTAATCCAGGAAAAGCAAAAGCATTTATAACCAGTTCCTCATAGCTGCGTAAGTCCTTACTTACATTTAGCCAGCCTTGATCGAGGTGGCATTCCCCACCACACACTATCAAAGAGGGTGCAGGGGCCAGGTTGCATACAGTCATGACAGCTCTGAAGAGTGAAGAGCAATGGGAGCACAAACTTCTTCCACAGTGCCCTCAAGTTAGGCATGAGCCTTAGCCTGGAGTGGCCAACCCTCTGAAAACAGAGGTTTATAACAAAACTATCTATGCCAATTACTTGTAAGTAGCCAAGAGAAGAAAAAGCGATGGAATGGTTAATGCCAGCTTTAGGTATGGTTTTCTTACCTCTATGATGTCAAATCAAACCTGCACATAGCTGCAATGAGCAGTTTGTTTGAAATCACTCACTCCTTAGCTCTCCTAGTTGCTGCAAAGAGCACAGAACATCAGTGTTCCCAAGCAACTCACACTACAGCTTAATGAGTTACTGCTCATTAGCTGAGCCACAGTAACTGCATGACTGCACCACACCTGCCTCAACTGCAAAGGAAAATGCATTATTTTAAACAATAGTGGATTCTGGTAATATACAATTTTGCCCTGAGTAAATAGCACATCTTGTCTATTAGCCTGGCTTAAATGAAGGGAAGTAACTCAATTGCTTGCAACAGGGTGTTCATACACAGAGCAGGCAGCTCCATCAGAGCGGGACTGTAACTGAACGATTACGCCTCTTCTCAGGCCAGTGTTCCCACCTGTCTTTCTCTGGTCCAGGGATAGTACCAGTGTTGGTGGATCCAGGCACAGAGGCAATGGGAGTTCCCACAGTGCGGAGATTCTGGATCACAGAAGACAAGAACTGCTGGCTAGCACTTTCATACAGATCAAAGCAAATTTGATAGGCCATAAGAAGGTTGTCTTCCTTCACCAGCTTTTCTAAGATGTCACTCACAGCCTGTGGGTCATCCAGGAATATCAGGCACTGAGGGAGAGGAGGGAAGAAAAAAAGGAAAACAAAACAAAATAACAGAACAGGAAAAGATATTAGATACTTCAGAATGAAAAAGCAGTAATACCTGAGGCTACACTCCATTTCTCCATTCCCTTATCTCCTGCTCCCATGGAACATTAATTCACAGAAAGAATGAAAAAGTCTCTCTCACTCATAGAAGATACCAAGAATCTTCAAAGAGTTTTCAGAGGTCACTTTAAAAATGAGACTAAATATTAAAAATTCAAGACTCTTACAGTCTTTGAATGCATTTCTGTCTCTATAAATTGACTAAGTGTGCAGTATTTCTCTTTTTCATGCTAATCTCCTTTCATTATATGTTTGGAGCACGCAACCAGGAAAAGATATTTCATTTAACTGAATGAAAATCAGAGACCAGGTAAATGTTGAGTCAAATACACCTAAAGAAGAGTAATTCTTGATCAAGTTTTAAACAGTAAACTGAGAAGTTTACCTGGCACACATTGATGAAGTCTGGTTTCTCCAGATTCATGTAGATTTTAACTAGAACTCTCAAGACTTTATTACGGAACTGCTTATTCTGCATCAAAGACATACAGAGCTTCAAGCTGTAGGCTAGCATCCCAGGAACATCATTCTGAAATGAAATTAAAGGATATCAAGTTTAGATTTGGACTGACAGCTGATATTCAGAAATTAAAATAAAGCTATCTCCTTTCCATTTAATCAGGAAGAGCAAAAGATATGCATATATACAACTTCACAGTTTTACTTTTTCTTTTCAGAAAAACTCACAGGCAGGTGTATTGTGGCTTAAAGAAGAAAAATCTACAGGGTCAATATTCAATTCAGTAACCAAATCTTCAATTAAGACCCAAAACATGAAAAAGATTCATTTAAAAATCCAGTACCTCTTTCTCCGTGCCTTCACCTTTCTTGCTAGTATAACCATCTTGAATGCAGTGAAATTCACTGCATTAATATAAAACATCAACAAAATGAACCATGCATCAAAAGTAGATCCCCAGCACACCTATTTCTTGCTAGAAACAGAAACACATCTGACCACTAGACTTGGAAAAGATAATTTGAAAAAAGGGATTTAAAATGAACAAAAAAAAAAAAAAAAAATCAGTAAATGCACAGGACAACAAACAGAACAGAGAATGCAGGATGGTGGCTTTACGATAAGCACTCTCATAATACAGAAATAGGAGACATCCAAGAATACTGGAAAGCTGAAAAGTGGTAAAGTTTAAAGGATTTGAACTATGAAGCGTGGCATGTTGGAATACTGCAGCATAACAAGATAACACACCTGCTTAACTGCTGCAGGTGACTACAGGCATGCTCCTACTACAGTTCAATGGTAACATGACTTACCTTAAACTCTCAGTGAAAGGGGCTAAAGCTAAGTTGCACTGCCTTCCTATTAGGGCAGCTAAGACTGCACATAGTCACATTTACTGAAAGTTAGAGCAGCTCACCCAAGTAATGGAGGGGTTAGGGAGGTTGGTTTTTGTTTTTCACCTTCCATAACTGGATCACTTATATAGCCCTAGGAATCCCTTCTCACACTGAACTAGAGCAGATGACAGACACAACAAAACAAAACAGCTGTACTTGCATTAGGTCAGACCTAAGTCTGTCTAGCCCCATATCTCTGCTAGTAGTCAATACCTAAAGAACAGGGAACTTAGCCAGGCTTCCTGAGAATATTCTCCTAGCAACCTGTAGCTCAGGGATTTCTTAAAGCTAGGGGTCTCTCTTTGTACTTGACAGCCCTCAGTGGCTTTGCCTTCCATGAACAAGTTGAATGCCCCCCCCCTTTTTTTTTAAACTGTATAGGTAAACACTGCCCACCCCTAAATTTAATCTTTTATTTTCCCACACAAAACAGGGCAAGTTTCAGAGCAACATGGATCTCCCACTTCACTTCCCGACCTACACCTGCAAGAGACTAGCTAGATGCACCTCCTGCCTCTTGCACCTACCGATTCAAGGATGGTTTTCTCAAAGATATCCAGCCTGCGTGTCTCTAGAGCAATGCCAATGGCCTGCTTGTACTTGTGGTCATCCAAGCATCGCTGGAACATTTTGTTCACAATCCCTTCTAGCCTCTCATCAACAGGTTTCTTCTCCCCTTCTGGCAGCTCGGCATTCTCCACACACTGCTTGGTATAGTGGTCAATACATTTTGCTAAAAAGACATTAAAAATATAGAAAAAAATTTCAACTTCCGAGATGTTTACAGTTTTTTGCACAGGTTGCAAAAGTGCCAGAGACCAGTGAGGAACAAAAATAAGCAGTCACTGCATAAAATACTTAGATGACTATGTATGCAGGCAAAACCAACAATTCAATCACTGAGGTTTTGTCAAATATCCATCTTTCTAGATATTGAAGTCACCTGATTCAGTAAAAGATCACAGTATCTACAGACTTACCTAGACACTTATATCTCTCTCAGAAACAATCCCGTTTTAAAACAATTGCCCAGATTTTCTACTTAAAATTCAATCATAGCCAGCACAAATTTATTCTGAAACTATGATAAATTGGTGCTCACCATACCCTTCACATGAAGGGACTATTATACATACTATACCATTATACATACACAAGCATTCTCCCAGCAAATACAGCATATATGAAGCTACAGAAAGGTGGAGCGCAAGAAGCATTTGTGTAGTCAAAGATATAAATAATAGTAGAAGATATTTATATTATCCCCTAACAAACTCTGATTTTAGTGCTGGAAACAAACAGATATTTTTAAAATAGAATCGGGGCATGATCTCTGTTCAAGTGGCAGGATATTTTAAATAAATGAGGAAACACTAGTAGACTTCCCAGATCCACTGAAAGCACTAGCTGGGGAGACTGACGGTCAGCCCAAGTCCATCATACCACATAAAGGGCAAGTAATATCAGATGCGACTTCTAAAAAACATTCGACCTATATAGGCATTCAGCGGAAGACATGCTATTTTGTTCAGGGGAAATAAAAAAAAATTGTCCCCTTCACTCCCTCAGCCAGCCATGCAGCTACTCTTGCTAACTGATTATTTCCAAGGTTAGGCTGACATTGGCAATGACATTAGAGCACAAATGAGAGAAGGGACAACACATGAGCAAGGCAATTTCAGTTGCTATTAGCAACTCACAATGGAAAAAAAGTTAAAAATAGGAAAAGTTTGCCAGAACTCCTAAGTCAGCTCTATTACAAAATCTCAAAGCACGGGGAAACAAAGCAACACTAAACTGGAAAAAAGCAGCTGCAGCATCAATTTAAATAAATACACAAAGAGGAATTTGGAGAAAAGTAGTTAAAATAATAGGAATGGGAAAGTTACAGTAGTTTTGACAATATGAGAGCTTTTCTTCTGCAGCAACTATTATTTACCAATGATCGTCTCCACGTATTCCGAGTTGTCGTTGACATTGAAGAGGTCACCTGCTCCCAAGGCATAGTTCAGGGATTCTTCAAAAGCTCCCAGGTGGTAAAACACTTTGGAAGCAACTAAAGCAGCAAACTGCCGGCTCCGAAAACCCTCATCTTCATAGAGAACTTCACTGAAAAGGAGAAAGGAAAGAACATCAACTGTGTGCTCCATTCTCTTCAAGGCCACAGGACAGCTTGATTCAACGTGCATCTTTGAGACTACAGACCACTTAAATTAGTGCTTTCTGGAAAACATGGAGCTGGATACTGTACTAGCCAGCATCATGCAGTCAGAACTACTTCTACTTCATATCTCTCATTCTTTTTATTTCTGCAGAGTGTGCTGCTTAAGTGTCTTTTCTTACATTTTGTCCACTGACTCGGAGATTTCTGCCCAGAAGTCATTGACAACAGCATTCAGCTTGTGAAGAGCAAACTCCTGCAGAAAATAATAAAAAGTTATTTTACATAAAAAGCTGCAATTATTAGCTTTTCTCATTAAAAATGAGCCCACCTAAGACTAATAAGATAAACACTGTCCCTCTTAAAGAGCAAATTCTACTTGAAAAGCTCTTTGCAAGCATTCACTACTCTTTGCAACCCCCTTGCAAAAAAGGAAAGGACTGCTCATTTAACAGGTAAGAAAGAACCCTTCTCACGGTCTCTCTCTCATGACTGACTGGCTACAACACCTGATAGTCGAGATTCCTTAAAATACAGAGTCTTCACGGCAACCTTGGCATAGCACACAAGAACTCTTTGGCCTGTGGTCTGCACTAGCCAATATGATTTAGCATCTTGCACATAGCGCTTTAGCAGATGAACGATATCTGGACTAGAATCATTCACACGTAACCAGTTCAGAGCAGAGGCAGGGCTCATTCAGATCTATCCTCCTCTACGTCTGCTTTCAAGCAGAACAGAATTAGGGAACTACAGATACTACAAGATGCATCTCTCCCTCCTAAAACACACTATGTTAACTGTGGTCAAATGACTATCATCAGTACAGTGACACTTTGGAGGTGGGTGGTATGGTCCTATGGATTCATACACTCTGTGGACTGTAAAGTTTCTATTGCTGTTTTCTTCTCTTACCACTAATGCACTTTTAAGTGAAAACCATGACTTTGATTATTTTGTTTTACATATCTAGTTACGCTAAAAACTTGGGGTTTTTTTGGCTTTGAATTTCACAGTCAAAATGCAGCCTCTGGAACACATGCAAGTAACAAAGCCCCACTACCATCAGAGAACTGGGAACTTCAGGCAGTAGAGATCTTAACATGTGAAGCTCCGGTTTGACCCATGTTCAAAATAAGAAAGTTTGCCATCTGTTATCAAGTTACTTAAGCCTTTCCTTTCACCTTTCAGGGTGGATGGGATGTGAAGCCAACCTGTTGCTGTCCAATCATTACAAACTCTCAGCCTAGTACATTTGCTGTTATTTGGTCCCAGATGTAATCAGAAGCACTGAGCTTACCTTGAGCTGTGGCTCCTCTTCATCCAGAAGAGAGATAATTCCAGCTGCAAAACAAGATCGTTATTTATTTTGGATTCTCTCTGTTTCAGAAGCGAACATGTGATTCAGCCCAAAAACAACACAGCATGGAAGAAAGCTGTTTCTGCAATGCTGGTTTAAAATCTTCAGTATTAAAAGTCAACGATCAGATCGAATCTTGTATTAAAAAGGAACATAAAACAACTCAGAGGTTACAGCTGTGAAGGTGCACTCTTTCTAAAAGATGGTCCTTATTAGAGGAAGATATATTAGACAGGAACTCAAAAGAAAGTTCCTCTTTACCCTGGAGAAAAGAAGGTCAAAGCATCCTAACTCCTTTTCACACCAAGGAGACAGGCTTCATATCTCCCAGCTTTACCAAGACTTCTGACACTGTTCCACCAAATGCTGATACAAACAGCTGAAGAAACAACAGTCTAACTGAAATAACTAGAAGAGGGACCCAGTTATCTGGAAAGCTGTATCTGAGGAAGGGTTATAGATGGTTCATTGATAAACTGAAAGGATGCAACCAAAAGGGGGAAAGAGGATGTGCCCAAAATCCTACCCAATCCATTGCTTTTAGTTTTTCACCCGTTATACAGATCTATGAACTTTTTTAGTCTGCAGAAGACATCAAACCAGAAGGGCCAGCAAGCCTACTGGAGAACAGAATTGGGATTTTAAGAGACCTTGACAAATTGGGGTAGGAAGCGCATGCGTGGAGGGAGAGTCTGTAAAAATAAACAAAACAACCTCCCCTCCCCGCCCCACACACACGATAAAATTCAAAAAGGAGAGGGCACAGTCCGAAACTAAAACATACAAACACAGAAAAGACTTACTGATACAGTGGATTAGGATGAAACGTGATCATAATATCACGTGGCTACAGCGGGAGGCAGAGACCCAAACGTCACGCTGAGATGCATGAGTGTTCCCTGGCAGGTATATGAAGCAATCCCTCGCTCTGTTTGGCGCTGATAACCCTGAGCCTGACTGCCATGTCCAGTGCTGGGCACCACGTTTTAAGACAGTTAGCAAACTAGAGCATCCAGAGCAGAGCGAAAAGAGTGAGGAGATCTAGCAATCAGGGCTTATAAAGGTTGACCAGAGGATTTGTAACTGCTTAGTCCAGTGAAACCTGAGAGAATTACAGAGTTCATACATGTATAGGGCAGTTACCAGGAGAAAGAGAATAACCTGATCACCCTGGCAGATATGAACAGCCATAGTAGTAAGAGGCTTGATTTGGAGCTTCAGAGATTGAGGTTTGACAGTAGGAAGTTTTCTGACAGTAAGGTCAAGTTAATCATTTTGCCTAAAGATGTTGTGGAATCTCCGTTATCAGAGATTTTTGAAAACCACGTTAGACACACACCTGTCAGAAACAGCCAGAGAAGCACTGAAGCAACCCTTGGGTAGAGAAGGTAGATTCAGGAACCCCACAGTGCTCCTTCCAACTATTTCCTGGAACTATACTCCTATGTTATGATTTTTATAAGCTCCTGCATTTACCTGATCCGTGAAGAAGAACTCTCACTCCCCTTCAACACACTGCTCCTACCTTTTCAAAAGGATTTCTAGTTATTTTCAGTTAAAATAAGACTTAAACCTAAGATGAAGCGGTCAGAAAGAGAAAGCTACTCACTGACCCCTACTCTCTGCACTCCTTTTCTCACAAAGCCACAATCATAGTCAAACACCAACTTCCATTCTGAGTAGTTCTGGAAATGCTTCTCACATTTTCCTTAGACTAGGAAGCTCTCAGTAGACCTCATCCAGAGACAGTGTTTACCCTCTCATCCCTCACACGATTCCTTAGCCTGGACTTATGTTGGCTTTTCCTCTGCGACACACTTGCATTTCTAACCCCCTCCAATGTCCAAGTCTGCAGCTTCTCCCTTTCTCCCTGCAGGACCTCCTGATCCCTACTGCCTGCTGCTTTATGCTCCTTCAGCCTAAGTCGCCCTAAACATTTCATCCCTTCAACTCCCAGCGGCGGCACAGGCGCACCCCCGCTCGCCAGGGGACCGGCTCTCGCCGGGCTCCCGCCGCCGCGGGATGCTCTCGCAGAGCCCGGCCGAGGCCCGCGCCAGGGAGCCGCTCCGGCGCCACCCCCCGGGGCGAAGCTCCGTGCCCCGTCCCGGCGGCGAGCCCGGCTCAGCCGGTTCCGGGGGACGGGCCGGCACCGGGCAGCCCCACTCCTGCCCCTGCCCCTGCCCCCACCCCGCGGCGGCGACTGGGACTCGAGCCTCCAGTCGGGGCGAGCGGCTCGGCGGCGGCGCAGCCGGGGGCGGAGGGTGACGGGCCGCCGCCGCGGAGGGCTGCGGCCGGCGCCCCGCGGCCTGCGGTGGTGCCCAGTCACGGCCCTGACTCAGCGAAACGCCGGCGGGCAGCGCGGCGCCGCTCACTCACCGGCCGAGGTGATCATGGTGCCGGCCGGCCCGCGGGAGGAGCTGCGGTCGGGTCGGTGCCGGCCCGCTCCGGCTCGCTGCGGTGCCGGTGCCGCCGCTGCCGCCGTCCGGGGTCCGCGCCGCGCCGCCGCCGCTCCGCCGCCGCCCGGCCCGGAAGTGCCGCGCAGGGCCCCTTCCGGCGGGGCCCCGCGCCTCCCGGGGCAGGTGCCCGACGCGATCGCCTGCTCAGGAAGACGCCGCGGGGGCGCCGGGAACGGGCCGGGGCGGCTCTGGGCGCGCCGAGACGCGGGGGGGCCGGCGGGGCCTCGCGGGCCGCGAAAGCGTTCAGGCGGGGCGGGGGCAGCACTGCCCCCCCCCGGCGCCGGGGACCTCACAGCCCCGTCCCCCCCACACCTCACACACACCCCACTGAGACCCCCACACCCCCCACTGACACCCCCACACCTCACATACACCTCACACATACACCCCCACCCCACTGACACCCCCACACTTCACACACACTTCACACACACCCACACACCCCACTGACACCCCCACACCTCACCCCGCCACACACCCCACTGACACCGACACTTCACATACCCCTCATATACACACACACACTGACATCCCGACACCTCACACCCACCTCACACCCCTGACACCCCCACACACACTTCACACACCCCCACATCCCGCTGACACCCTGACATTTCACACACACCTCACACACACACACCCCACTGACACCCCTACACCTCACACACTCCTCACATCCCACTGACACCTTGACACCTCACACACACACCCCACCCCACTGACACCCCGACACTTCGCACACACCTCACACTCGCGGACACCCCACACACACCTCACATGCAACCGCGCACCCCTGGCCTCCCCAGGTGCCCGGGCTGCCAAGGGGCACGAAGCCTTTCAGGCTCCTGCTGTGGTTCCAGTCCGGACATGGGAAGTTCAGGCTGGTGAACGGCTCAGCTTGACAGCAGTGACGCTGCGTGACAACGGATCGGGACATCCGGACTTTGGCAGCGTCGGTTCCTACCTGTTCCTACCAAATCAGAAAAAATATTTTTCCTCAAGGAAACCTAATGACTTCCGTTAATGAAAGCTATTAATGAAAGTTATCAGAGCTTTACCCACAGTGCAGGAAAGGGGCGGCTCTGCTCTCTTCTCAGAAAACTATCATTTATCTCCAGGCTTCCCCACTACCAAGAGGTGAGCAGCCTACCTGGGCTGCACACAAACCAATTTTGTTGATCTGGATTACAAATGTACTGCCGTGTACTGGGGTTACTTCCATTCCCTCCCAATTTTTAATTAAATCAAGAGAAACATCAGTTAAACTATGCATAATGTTATTTTAAGGATTATGCCATAGTAAACAAAAACCAAACTGAAGCAAGTTCCAGTTCAGATATTAAATGTCTTTATTCTTTACAGCAGGCACTTAAGATAACAGTGCCTTTAAATTATTAAATCAATTAAACTTGTAAATCTGTCTGCTGCACTTTCACACAACCAGCTGCTAAAAAAAATATAGTCACTCATTCCTCAGCCAAAGGAAAAAAACACTTGGGGAAAATATATTCCCACTTACACCTCTCTAAATCCCAGGAATTTCATCAGTTTCAATGAAAGTCTCACTGCAAGGGTAAACTTGCAGAATTTACCTATAAATTACCTGTAAATAAATCCATTGGATTTGTAGCACTAAGATAGGTTTAACTGCAAATCTATACTCTGTATTTCTTCATTCTAGGTGGCAAAGGCCAAATGCTGCAAGAAAATAAAGATTCACCTGATCATGCTGCCAGCTCCTATGAGACTCGCCTAAACAAGGACATAATGGGGAAAGAACATCACTGTGCGGTGACCGCTGCACCCCAGACACACGCAGGAGATGAGAGGGTGAAGTTTCTCTCCTGAGAAGGATGAACCTTTGAAAGGCCAGCCAGGCCCAAACAAAACCCAACTTGTGCTAAAAAGAAAACACAGCCTGTTGTATGTTGCATTCAAATGCTCACAAAAAAGGCATTCCTAGCATTATAGTAATAGTCTCCCTCAGCCAAGGATTTGTAATTAATTGCATTTGACCCTGCTTGAGCAGGGGCTTGGACTGGACGATCTTCAGAGGTCCCTTCCAACCCCAACTGTTGTGTGATTCTCTTTTGCCCCACAGGCTACTACTGGCCATTTGGAACTACTTAGATGATTCTTCATACATATATATGTATTTATTCATTCATTCATGAAGCAGCGACATCTCAGTGAGAGGAACACAGTGGGCCTCCTCCTGGACCTGACACCACATGGTTGTGGAGACGTCCATGCTCAGACAGGCCTCTCTCCTCACCCCATCTAACATCAACCACATAGCAGTCCATGTCTGTCACCTCCCAGCCCAAGCAGCCCGTCGGTCAGTCTGTGAACGCCAAGACAAGCCAGGCAGATGCATCCTGCTCTCAAAACCACGCTCCCACTGCCATTATTTTCCGTATCTTCTGCATTATTCTTGCGACCCAGAACAGGCGGTTACTGCATTTCTTTGCATTACACAGTAATGTTCAAGCCTTTTCAGCCTGCTGGTCAATTCGAGGCCTCACACTTAGTCCCACTGCAGTCCCCATGCCACCATGTTACTCGTCTTTCTTTTCCTGATCAGAGAGTGGGAGGCAACTTCAAAACAGCAATAAAGCAGGAAAACACGGCAGCAGAGTCTGCTTGCCAGGGAGAACAGCCTGAAAGGCCTCTCTCAGCAGGGAATTTTGCTCAGAATTTGGAAGCATTCCTCTTTCTGCAGGCAGATTGCAGCATTTAACAACCCAAATCCCCACATCTTCACACCCAGCCAGAAGACAACGTTCCCAAAGGGCTTCTCAAAAGACCGTTGCCCATTGGCAGCTCCAGGCACCCCACGGGCAGTGGGACACAGCCCCCGCAAGGCTCTGCTGCTGCAGCGCTGTGAGCAGAGGAGGACTGGCTAGCACGGACGCTGGAGGCTGGTGGTAGCTACAGAAGGCCCTGGCGAGTTAAGGCGAGCAGCTGCTCCCCAGAGGAGAAGGCACGTGGGCATGCGCCAGCTCTTCCTCCCACAGCTCCAAATCAACCAGGCAGATCCAGGACATGGCCTGTGCTGGGTGCCCGGCAGCTCTAGGTGCCCGTGCCTCCAGCAGCTTCTTCATAGTTTCCGTTGGGTGACAGTCTGCTCAGAGCCACTTCTTCCTCGAGGTCCTGCACAGCATCTGCAAAGAGCAGAGAGGTCAAGGGAGAGCTGAACTGTGAATCCCTTCTTCTCAGGCAACTTAAAACAACACAAAAATAGAGCATGCAGAGCAATTGGTAAGACCTAAGAGTGGCTGATTTGTCCATAATCGATTCTCATTTGATTTTACAAACTCGAGGTTGCTCCAGCAAACAGGGGTGATTTGGGAGCAAAGGAACAGCTGGTCCCAGCCCTGCAGACAGCTCCCTGGGCTGCTGCAGCCTCGGCAATTTTAAAGCAGGCTGTATGGGCATGAGACGTCACCTGCCTGACGCTGACTGCAAGATGAGGCACTCAAATTTTTTGACCCACTGTCTTCCCCTAGAGGAAGTGTCTCAAAGCTGCATTGGGCATTTCAGTCACCTTCTCAGACCCTCGTGTTTATTATAGCAGGAAAACCTCCCCTCTCGCGTGCTCCATAGAGCGGCTTGGAGCTCCTCTCCTGCTCGCACTTTATAGCCTCCTGGGATGGACTCTCTGGAAAAAAAGGGAATCGTTGCTGGGAGAGGTGAGCAGAAGCACCAATGGTACAGCAAACACTGAGCGCGTGGCTCTCAAAACACGAGGCTGTACAATCCCTGAACAATTTCCTTTCAAGTCAGGAAGCCCAAGGCTGACTGCCCGTTTGTTCCTCCCACTGGCCTCACAGCACAGGTTTTGGGAATGCTGCTTCCAGCTGCATTTGCAGAAAACTTCACTAGGATCGAGATGATGGTTCAATTCATTGTTTAGAAGGACATAAATTCTGCCACCAGGAACTCCCACAAAACACAGCCGAGTTCAGCAGCGCTTCCCGGGGCGTAATTACGCACTGGACTCAGCATGTTTTGATTCCGCCAAGTGAAAGATCTGAAGGACGCTGACAAACGCTTGACCAAGAGAGTCCTACACCACTGCACACTCCTCAAGAGGGGACATGTCACTCACTACAGCTGAAAAATGCATCTGGAAACAGGGGCAAGAGAGAAAGAAACATAAAAACCACACCACCAGAGGCAGCGTGAGCCCAGAGGCACCTGCTCGCTCCAGGGCACCCAGCTGGCTGGATTACGCCCTGAGCACAGGGCCCTTTGAAGGCATTTGCTCTGCACCAGGGCCAAGAGCTGGCACTATCAGAGAGGGTGTAAAGAGCAAGCAGCGGTTCGAGTGTGCTCCACCTAATCGACAGCATCACCGGTGCTGAGCATCACCATCTCGGCTGCGCACACAGGTGCTTACAGAGACTCGGGGCAAGTCAGAAGGCAAGTAGATGGCACCACAGCAGCCAGGCATGTGCTGGTTGTCTCCAGGCTCTGGCCAAAGCAGCTGTGGAGCTGGAAATAGCTTAAGGAGGCCACCAACAAGGGGTTTAGGCATCGGGACCAGCAGGGAGTCAGGGAGGAACCTCTGACAATCACGCTGGGAGTACAAAGACCTTCAGGGAGCTGCACAGGTACCTTCATGAACGTTTGCCTCTTCTGTTATGTGGCCTTTTCTCCGGCTCCTGCGGCCATGATAAATGCATTGCAGGAAGGAAGGGAGTCTCCACCTCTCGCTCTCTTTCCGTTCTTTGGGATTGATCAGAGAAGAGGAGTTTGGACAGCGTCGGGTCAGCGCTGCTGCTCCCCCCCCCGCTGTTGACTTGCACCTCGTACCCTCTCCTCCCGACTCTTTGAAGCGAAACCTTGGCCGCTCCGCAGAACCCTCCTCCTCAAAGCACAGAGCAGCTCCTGGCAATGCTTATTTCAGGCTGAAAACACTCTCCTACTCTGGAAATTTGCCCTTAGTGTCAGCCTCCATCTTCTTGCCGCCAAAACCATCCTGAATGCTCTTTTCCCACAAAACAGCCAGGGTTCGAACAGAAGCTGGTTTGAAAGCGACAGCCACTGGCAGCCCAGAGAGTGCGAGAAACCTGGCACTTTACCCAGTGCACAGGGCGATACAGAGGACTGACACGCTCAGGGCATTCCTGCAGAAGGAAGTTTTTCTATTGCATTATCACACGGCTTCTCCACGTCAACCTATTTACCGCTCCCCTCCTTATTAAGCAATTCCACCTCTCAGGGAGACCCGCGGGAAACACTGAGACTTGTGGCACATTAAAAATTAAAGCTATGACTGCTTGCAAAATGCAGCGAGCATGTGGCCTCCATCAATGTATACTATTTATTCTGGAGGACAACAAAGGTCACAGCAAGTTACTACAAGCTTTCAGGTCACTGTAGAAAACACTACCGCAGCTTATTTTCTACAGTTTCAAACAGCAGCAGCTCAGCATCCCCATTGAAGCACTGCACGGCCTTTCACCTCCTAATCAGGTCTTATCTCCCAGTGACAAATGATAAACCACTTCAGCGGCCTTCATCTTACCAACCCATTGCAACACTGAACAGCTCACAGTAGCAATGTTTCCTGATGGTCAACAAACCAGCCCTCTCGGGCCGCGGGGGGACCCTGGACAAATCGCTGGCATGACAGGATACCCCACAGCACCCTTTGACCAGAGAGGCCCCCAAACCCCACTGCAGTTCCTGCCCCAGCTCTACCACATGAATAACAGTGTTGGGGACCTTCACAGCAAGGGGGCTGCAGCTCCAGGGGCTGGCACTAGCAGAGCTGAGTGTGGGGGGGTGGGGTGTGGAAAGGAAGGCGCTTTAGGGATGGTCTGAAATAAAAGGGGCACAAGCGTACGTACACAGCGCCTTACAGGTTATACCAGTGTAAACCAGCACAGATATTCTGTATACCTCCCAACATCCGTATCCAGAGACAAGCACATCTTTTTTCCCAGCTTAGCACTTCAAAGTCAAGAAGGGGAAAAAGAGGAGCTCAGCCCTGCCCGAGGATACCTTTATGGCGGCATCACTAGAAGAGCTGCAACTTGCTTCGCAGAGCGCTCTGCATCCCCAAGCTGCCCTGGCCGCTCTCTCACACATTTCTTCCACACACTATGTTAAAGTTATTATTCACCTTGCGCTTCACTTGCGGGGAAAGTCACAGGGCAAAGGAGACCAGGCTGCAGCTTGCAAGGCGACCACGCACTGTTGCGGCAGCAGTGCGGTGCTGCAGGGTCGTGCTGGGCCCGTGCAGCCCACCCCAGCTCTGTCCTGCAACGCACCGGGGATTCATCCGCTCCCATGCGCCGTCCCCCCGGGCTCCCCAGCCCTCCAAAGGCTCGGCTATGCCGGGACCCCTTTGGCCACATGGAGACTTTGGTATGTAGGGCTCACAGGGGCATGAAAGCAGCCACCCTTGCCTAAGGTCTAACGCCACAGCTGATGGGCGTCCTCCTTACACATGCAAGTCACAGGACACTTACATGACTAAGAGCAACAGGCAGAGCATCAGAGGTGAATTAAAGCAACACGCTGAGTCCTGCTACCCACAACGCTTTTAAAGTACAGGCAGACAGGCTGGCCGCAATGCCTGCTCAAGCTCTTTGCGGTCTCCTTTCTCCATGTCATGGAGAAAGCTGCCATGCTATGTCCATGTCTGCACACAAGACAAATCCACAGCTAGTCAGAAAAATACACGTACTGAGGCGCCCGCACAGTGCAACAGCAGAAAGAGGCCACGCACACAGGGATGCTTTTCTGCCTCTGCAGCTGCTATGTTCACTGGCATCTGGGAGTGCAACCGAAGAAATTCAACAAGGAAAAGCAAAGAAAAGGAGAGCAAGGGGCAACGCACACCTCAGTACCAAGGGTTGTGGCTGCTCCAGCCCAAGCGACGGCAGAAGGTAGCACTTCGCCTTCGCGCAGGGACGGAGTGGGTCCTGGCAGTCTCGAAGTTCAGATCCAGGATTCTGGGCTGAGCTAATTTCAAGAGCACAGCTGAGCTTTCCGCCAGGCCGGGAAAGCCAACCATTCCCGTGTCCCTGGGATCCCAGAGGAGCCTGTCAATGCAGAGCTGAGGACAACCGCTGGGACCCCTCGGGAGCAAGGCAGAGAACTCCCGAGCCCTTGGGGATGAAGGGGAACAAGAGAAAAAGGGGAAAAATGAAAGAAAAGAGGAAGAAAGGGAAACATCCCAAGAGAAGCAGTGCCAAAGAAGCACGTGAGCCCCGACTGCTCTCTGTGGCTGCTTTGGGGGCAGAGTTTGACCAGTCGCCCAGCTGCCCCATGTTTGCACACAAACATGACTTGTCTTTCATCCCGGGGCAAGCACTGCTCTTCAAGGCCTGTTTTACACACAGCTTTCAGCCCAGCACAACCACCTCGCTTAGGCTGGCCACTAACAGACACCCGGCTTTAAACCCAGACGCTCCCCTTCTATTGGTCTCACTTACTATGTTAAGCCAGCACAAGCACCTTTCTCCCCTGGGACCTGCCCGCGCCCTACGGCAGGGGCTGCACCCCAGTACCCTGTCCCAACAACACGAGTCCACAGGGATGGAGGGCCACCACATCACACCGGTCACCTGCCACAACCCTGCTACCAAGAGCTGCTCTAGTGCTTTTCAACATGCCACCCGTCCGCCCCAGCTGCTAGGGCTGGGAACCCCACCAGGAAGGGGCAGGTCCTGTTAGGAAAGGCCAGATCCCACCAGGATGGGGAAAATCCCACTGGGGAGAGGCCAGATCCCGCAGGGATGGGACAGACCTCACCAGAATGGGGCCGATCCCATTGGGAAAGGCCAGATCCCACCAAGATGAGGCAGATCCTCCTGGGGAGGGGCAGATCCCACTGGAATGGGGAAAATCCCATTGGGAAAGGCCAGATCCCACCAGGACAGGGCAAACTGCACCAGGAAAGGTCAGATCCCATCAGCGTGGATCAGATCCCATCGGGAAGGGCCCTGCGCCCACAATCCCAGCAAGCACACGTGGCACAGAGGAGGAGCACAGGGGGCTGCCGCTCCCAGCCAAGCGCTCCCCGGACCCCCCCCCCCGCCCCGGGCCGGCCGGTGCCCACCGGAGAGGAGCCCGGGGCAGGTCCCCGCAGGGTGCCGCGGGGGTGCCGGCCGCCCCCCGCCCCGGTACCTGCTGGCTGCTGCAGGGCGGCCCGCAGGGCGCGGCAGGCGGCGGCGCGGCAGTCGCGCAGGGCGGCGGCGCTGCCGGGGCTGTAGCGGGCCGCCTGCACGGTGCCCGGCGCCGGGAAGTGCCGCCGCAGCGTCTCGTCCAGCGCCGCCGCGTCCTCGCCGTCGCCGTCGGGCAGCAGGACGCCGACGACGGCGGGCGGCGGCGCCGGGGGCAGGCGGCCGCGCACGTCGCGCACCACCTCCCGCAGCCGCGCCCGGGCCCCGCGGCCCCGCGCCGCCCCGCCGCGGCACAGCACCAGCAGCAGCCGCGCCGCCAGCGCCCGCCCGGGGCGGCGGCGGCCGGGCGGCGGCGGCGGCGGCGGGGAGCTGCGGGGCCCCGGCGGCCCCGGCGACTCGTCGCCCAGGAGGTCGCGGGCGAAGGCGGCCAGCGTGGCCGCCGCCGGGGCGCCCTCCGCCACCTCGGCCACCAGCAGCACGGCCCGCCGCCCGCCCGCCCGCTCCACCAGCCCCCGCAGCTCCCGCAGCTCCTCCGCCGCCGCCGCCGCCGCCGCAGCCATGCCCCGCCGCCGCGCGCCCTGTCCGCCGCCGGCACCGGCACCGGCACCGGCACCGGCCCCCGCGCCGCACCCGGCACCGCCCCCGGCGCCGCCCCCGCGCCCCGCACCGCCCCCGAGCCCGTGCCCAGGCCGCTACCTGCAGCCCGGGCGGCGGCTCTGCCGGCCGGCGGTGAATGACGGCCACGGGAGAGCGGCGAGGAGCCTGGCCCCGGCGCCGGCACGGTGCTGACATGAACCAGGGAGCCCCCAGCCAAAGCACGTGTGACAAACGCTCTCCCTATTGCTTATATCCATCTGCAGCATAAAGAGCACCAACAGCCTGGAGGGCTCCTGCAAGGGGCAGCGCTGATCCAAGTGCCGCGCGTAAGCACACCGTGCCCGTCTGCAAGGGGAAAAGGGTCTGTTCAGCCACGAAAGCCGTTTGCATCACGTTATAGCTGGCGAACACTTGGGCAGAGCACATTTGCTCTGTCTGCATTGGTGATGCTGAAGTGAGAGGTTGGGGGGGGGGGTCTCAGTCCAAAAGGAGGTGCACACACGTGCGTCACGAAGGTGCTGAGCCGCCTGGCTCAGCCTGTCCCCTCCATCACCCATCGAGCGGGCCGGGAGCCAGCCGCCACCACAGGTGAGGGACACGCTGGTCCCCAGGCGCGACGGAGCCGGAGCAGGTTGCTGTGTGCCACTGATTTTAAGCCAGGAAAAAGCGTGCCCCAGGTATGACAGAGTGAGCAAACATTGCCCCACGCTGTCTCTGCCGGGGCCAAGCTGCCTGCCTGCAGCTTGCAAAGAGACTTTCTGCCCTGGCTCCTAGTAAAAGTAACTTACTCATTGACAAGCGCTGATAACCAAATCCAGGGAAGATAAAGCAGGTAGGTTAGGCTCCTCTTCCAAAGATCAGGGTCTACTGTCGCAAGAGCCTGTGCTCCCACACCAGCAAGGCAACCCTGAAAGCAGCTGTCAGTGTGCCAGAGCTGTAAAGCCAAGCATGCTCCAACAGCCAGGTCTGGCCTTTGTTGTTGCTCACATTGAGCATTTATGAGGATTTCTCCTCATCTGCTTAGAATCCCACTGAAGACCCCTTGGGTTTCACTTGGAGATAAGCCCTGGGTGCAAACGTCACCATGACCAGTGCCAAGAGCGGCAGGAGGGACAGGAGTGGGTGCCGGGGCCTCCTCCCCGTGCCTGCGGGTCCCCAGGAGCCCACAGCCCCGGTGTTTCTCTCCTCGTGCTTCCCCTGCGGCACAGAATTTGGGGCACAGATCTCACCGAGTCCAGAAGCCAGGTGAGAGTGGAAGGTCTCCAGGAAGAGCTGCGTGCTGAGAGCTGGCGCCAGAAGAGGGAAGGGCTCTTCCCTGCGGGGAACGAGCCAAAGAAAGACTTTCCTTTGACCAGCCTGGCCAGGAGGAGCCCACATTTGTTGAAGCTGCCTCTAAGGAGGCAGGATGTTCCCTGCAAAGAGGCCAAACCGGATCCACAGCACGTTAAATTCCACGCGAGCCTGCTGAATCGCTGGCCCTGCCAGCGCAGCCCATGGCGTGACAGTGACAGTCACAACCTTCCGGCTGCGTGAAGGCCATTGCAGCGCAGGTCCCCCAGGGCTCTTTTCAGCCGGCGCCGTGCCAGTGACTTGCATACAAACCCCAAGGTGCTTTGGGAAATGGGCTTTCAAGTACAAGACCACAAAGTTTATAAGGTGATTCCTACAGAAGAAAAAGTACAGAAAAAATAAAATGTTCTCCCCAACTCGGCTCAGAACGAGCATCACTGGCTGTTTCTCCTCAGCGGCTCTGAGGTTTAAACCGCCAGCACAACCACATTTAAAAACTAGTATTTGGGAATGGATGGAGCTGTGCTTTGACGGCAGTTTGCTGCTGCACTGCAATTCTATAGTTAATTTTGGGTGCATACGCTCCACTGCCAGCTGGCGCTGGCTGGAAAGGTGAAGGTAACCCACAACACCCAAACAACCCTATTTACATTTCTGTATTCATTAACAGGGGTAGGATCTAACCGCAAATACAGCTTTATCTTCCTGTGTGTTACTTAAAGAGATACGGCTCAAACAGTTTAAACCAGTCATCAGCTCAGCAGTGTTTGTAGTTGCCAAAGGGGTTTCAGAGCTCTGACAGGCATGACAAGGCCTTCGTTTGCCATCAAACAACAGTCTGACAGACACATTTATAAAAGAACATCTCTACAGATTACCCTAAAGGAGGGTAATTGCACCTCTTACATATGCCTGTGCCTGTTCAGAGCACATGCAACATCTGCTCATTTCGGACTTCAAAGGGGAAAGAAAGGACGCTTTGTTCAAAGAAGTAAATTCATCATTTATATTAGTAGTGCCTTGAAGTCTAAAGAAGGCCAAAGACCCATTTGATTCCCTAAAAAGAAGCTTTTTTTGAGATGAGCCTCTTGTCTAAAGAGAGCAGAGAGAGAGGGCAGGAGGAAGGATTCTCCCGCCAGGTTTTGTGATAGCAGCTGGGGTGCACGGAGGCTACACAAGAAAGACAGAGTCGGGGTGGAGCAGTAGGCTCTGAGCCTGTGTCCATGCCCCAGTCCAGCTCCTTAACCTCTACCCCTCGGCAGCCTTGGTGCTCGCGAGGGCACGGGGAAAAGCCTGGAACCAGCTGGCGGTGGGAGCTGCCTCCTGGCAAGCAGAGCCTTGCCGAACCTTTGCGCAAGTGCTCTTCCGCAGACCCGCTCCCCCAACCTACATCCGCTTACGAATGCAGAAAAACACATCGACGTTAAGAGATGCAGGGAGGCATCTGTCCTACTTGTGCAGTGCTACCAGGAGCGTTGCTGCAGGTGGGACCGGCACTGGCTGAGCTCTGTGTCCATGGAAACCTCCTGGGGGGTGGGAGAGAGGGCTGCAGAGGATGCAGAGGATGCAACTGAAAGTGAAGAAAATACCTCAGCCCTCTCCTATCCTCTTGCCTTGGACCTACCCAGTTCCACTGACCCCTTTCCAGTCTCTGTCCCCTGTTCATTCCCCCATGGCTCCTCCCATCCCTTCCACCAACCTTCCCCAAAACTCTGCTCAACCTTTCTAGCCCCCAAACCCAGACCCCTCCCTGATTTTCACCCACTGGAGCTTGAACTGGATCAAACCAGACTGGGGTCTGTCCTGTGGCAGGTTTGGTCACAACTACATCCAGACTGGATCATCACTGTTATATCCCAGCTCCCTGCTCCCCAGACTCAGCTGAGGCAGCCCCGCTTCGGGGCGCCCATCGGTCGCCTCGCAGTCTGCACCAGCTCAGCCCCGGCCTGGGTCCATCCAAGTCATCACACCCCTCTGCGCTCCGCTCAGGACCTGCTCATGGCAGGCTACACTCTGAAAGCAAGTAAACCTGGGAAGTCCCCAGCTGCCCTAAGGCTCAGGTGCCCTGTATCCAGCCTGGGTTGCTGGTGGAGACCCCAGACCTTTCCCAGCCTGTCTCCTCTGGTCTCCTCCTGTCTCCTGCCCCGCGCCAGTCAGGAATGCCCAGGCACCTCTGCAAGGCCAGGGTGCCTTGAGGCACCATCCCTTCGTGGACAGCACAGGGTAGGAAGTGATCTCTGAAGAGGCGGATGGGCACTGGGCACAGGGCCATGTGCAGAGAGCCCTGGTCGCTGGAGGAGTGCGGATCACACAGGAGGAGGGATGTTGCCACCATCCCCTCGGAGAGCAATGGAGTGTGCCTCCCAGACTGCTCCGCTCTGCTCCTCTTTTGGGAAGATGTTCACAAATTGGCTAGCGATATATCTGAAATCAGACCCGAGGACTATGGTGTCTCTTCTGGCCTTTTACCAGCTACATCCTAGCATGTAACCACGTGCAGTCACACAAACCCGTACGACCCCGGACAACCACACCACCTCCTTTCTACTAACTTGTATTCCAAGGAGGTTTCTGACTCAAAGATTTCCCAACCTCACTTTGCCGCCAGCCAGTCAGTGAAGCTGCTCCTCTCATCACCCATTTCCTTGGATAGTGACAAAACCCTGCTTTTTTTTGCTCAAGGATGAATGATCCTCCGGTCCTGCCAGAGGCAAGGAAGAAGTGGCCAGTGATGGCACTGTCCCTGTGCTCCCAGCCTGGGCAGTCCCTGAAATCCAGTGGTGCTGACTGAAAGGACCCTGGTGCTGCAGTACATCAATAGTCCCATAATTTATAGCTGTGCCTTCAGCTTCTGATGTTTCCCTCAAAAACCAAGAGCAGTGCAGGCCTGGTGGTTAAGCTCTGACAAGTCCTCAGTTGGACCCTCGCCTTTGATTTGACAACAAGTTGCAGGACCTGGGACTAGGTGTTCATGGCTACCAGCCTCCTCTTATATACCCTGTATCTGATTAAGGCCTCTACTTTGGGGCAGAGCCACCTGCACGCAGGACCCCATCCTGGCTGGGGACCAGGAGCCCCAGAACCAGAGACTCAGCTGGCCCACATCGAGCTCAGCAGGGACACAGGGCACAGAGCCTCCCACCGCCGAGGAAGGAGCCCCTCGAGTTGTGCTTCAACACCAGCAGTCCAGCCTTTTGTTCACTTACCCTTTGAGAACCCCTTAAAAGTTACCCCAGATCCCATCAATCTGGAGAACTATGGATCTGTGATTGTGGACCACTGCACACAAACACCAGCTCCTTCCACCTCCCATGCACTCCCTCTTACATCCTCCCATCTCCTTCCCAGGAAATCCCTTCTTCGCCTGGGCCAAACCCCCAGGTTCTCAGAGCTGTTCCCTTTGCAAAAATAAAGGGCAGACCCATCAGCTTCCCAAGCTGCAGTTGCTCCTATGTGCAGAGCAGGAGAGTTTGGAGCAGCCTGATCTGGCACTTTTGAGCCCTGAAGGAGGCCAGAGACAAGCAGCTGGCGAGGTTCCCTCTTGGTACACTGCAGGATTGCTCCCAGGGGCAATTGGACTTTGTCTAGCACATAGGCATGCCGCATTGGGTCAGTGAGGAGTGGGACTGGGCAAGACTTTTTTGGAAAAAGGCAAAGCTCGTTCTGGATAGCAAAGCTTGGCTTGGGCGCTGTACTGATCAGGATCTTCTTCCAGAGGTAGTACGTAGATGTTCACACACCAGGAGCCCATTGGATGGCGTGTTTCTTCGGGCTCTAGCTGAGCTAGCCAAACAGGCTTCGGGCCGCAGCTGCTTGTTACTTGTTTTGCTGGAGCTTGGTACCCCTTCTGGTCTGGCAGCAGAGCCACTGTGTGAACTCTCCCCTGCTCTGTGTTAGTCAAAATAAGAAGCGTGTTCAACATTTAAGTAGCAGGTCTTCCGTGACTTGGCCTCAGACTGCAGCAGGCTGGGGAGCAATCACCCCAGCTGAGCAGGCAGCTCCAAGGCCCCTGTACGTCCCCCCAGGATTAGCCTGGGAAGGACACGGGACCACAGCTTGAGAGCACCTGCTGCGTTTTGCCTCTTCTCAGTCGCCTGGGTCATCACAGTCCTCACCCTGCCAGCCAGACGAAGCACTGCGGCTGCGTCACCCCTGTGCTTTCAGTGCCGGCTGTGGCGCTTGCCCCTGCATAACGACCCTGTGCTCCCGGGTCCTGGCCAGGATTTCAGCCACGTGTCTAAAACCTTCCCCTTCCATCAGCAGCAGTTTGCAGTGCAGACTCATCACCCCACACAGCCATGGCTGGACACAGCATGAACATACTGGCACAGGATAAACTCCAGAGCGCCACATGGACTGTGTCTGAATTTGCACCGTTGACCATGTTTCTGATGTTACAGGAAATAACAGAAACACAAGCTTTCATCAAGGTTACATGCTTTAAGGATTTCCAGATCAGAAGTCTTTTGAAGCCAAACTTTCTGCACTGAAAAACTGCCTGAACTATCTACAGCATATAGAAAGCACCTTGTCTCAAGGGAGACTATTTCTGCATAGCTTGATACAAAACAATAAGCGTCTTCTCTAAAGGCAGGGGTGATTTATCTCAAGGTATCTGATTGCTCTTGGAAAATCTCTTCCACAAGAGAGAAAACAGATCAAGTGTGTTATAATTATGTTCACACAACTGGACAAGGTCATTTTCCTCTCTTTCTTTTAAATCAGGTTTTTATACAGAACCAACACCTCATCCAAGAGGGTTCCAAGCACCAAAGTCAAGCAAACACCTACAGCAGGGTTATTTTGCTTGGTAAAGTCACAGTATCCTCAAGGATGTGGAAAGAACTCATATTTGTACAGTAACCTGAAGGATCCTTTGCCAGAGTAACGTTGGTTCGGAGACCCCATACCACCTTCAAATCCCACTGCTTCCCTACTATATTGCCCACAGCTGCAGTGTCTGCAGGAGCTTCATGGTAATTGTTGTTTGGTACTTTAAAGGTTAAATACATATATATATACACAGACAGGCAAATGGGGAATAAACAACAGGTTTTAATGTTTCTTTTGGTGATAGTTAAGATTTTACATGGATACAGGATCTGTGAAAAAACAAATTAGAGAACAAATACACATAAGCTCCAAATGCAAAAACATACAACTAATCATGGCCCCTGTCATGCCCAGAAAGAGCTGAAGGGAAGTGAGTTGAGATATTAAGTGGGGCCTTGTTAGACACAAAACTACCCACTGCTCCCACACTGCCTCCCATCTGAAGTAACCCATCCCTGATAATTTAACCTGCTGGACGTCAACTTGAACCAACTTGTAGGTAAGTTCAGTTCCCTGCAAAATGCCCTTCAATGGACAGTTGACTAAATGTTGATATTTGTTTTCATGGGTTTTTTTTGCCCAAGAGTGAGGAAGAGTGAATATCAAAGTATGATTATACTTGCAGTATCTCTAGTTCTGAGAGGATGCTGCAAGGCCGGGTGAAAACCCAGCATGTTGAAGGGACATTCACAGGCTGCTCGCGCAGCAAGCACAAAAACACAGCATTAATCACAGCAAGATCTTGCATGGCCAGACACACCTCACTGAGCTACCAGGCACACCCAGAGAGGCTGCCCGTGAAACACTGAGTTGTAGGGCACACCATGCACACAGTCATCCCCAAACCTTTTCAGTGGGGTTGATGGGAAGGAAGATTCCATGGACCAAGGCAGCAGAACGAGTTTAGACAGCATGTCCTTGACCCTTCAACTATCCTGGTGTGCAGACAGTAGCCTGGGAAAGACCAACGCACGAAGGGCAAACAGCAACACAACAGGAAAGAGGCCTTTATCTTGTTTGTGGTGTCCTGGCCAATAAGCAGGAGCAGGCAGCAAACTTTGCTCTCCCACCATCCTGTGTCTGCAAACAGCCCCAGGGAATTTCAGGAGCTCTGTGCTGATGGGAATTATGTACCAGGGACCCCTGCATCCAGGCTCTCTGTTGGAAAGACATCATCTTAGATCTTACTTTACGGTGTCTTTTACTATCCCAGTTTTGAGACAGTCTATAATCCAGAGGCAGCTGGCCCCGCTCTGTTTCCCTCCCTGTTCACAGCTGAACCAGCTCAGCAGGATTATAGAGAACATTGCCTTGCTGGAATATCTCATTTCATGCAAAGGGGAAACTCAAGAGATTGCAGTGAGTTTTGACAGAAGTTTCCTGGGGTAGATTGAACGATGCAGCAGAGAAATCTGAGCTTTGGAGCAAGGACAGCATTATGCTGCGGGAGCAGTGTCCCCTTCTGGCAGCAGGCTGCTGAGACATGCGCGGGATCCTGTCTTGCTACAGCATCCCTAAGTAAGGGACTGCCCTCCACTGCAGACTGGAGATGTGCAGAGTTGCTTAGCATCCGTCCGTCTGCCCTTCCTTGGGTTTTCTGCAGCATCATTCTCAAAGTATTTAAGCCCAGTTACACGCCTCCCCCATCCTGTTCTCCCAACTCAGTATAGTTTTGAAGGCGGGGAAGAGGGGGCATCAGGGGTATCTATTCCTCCAAGTTCAGAAACACTCATGTATATAGAAGATTTTCTGGGCAGATCTGTTTGAATGCACTGGGGTGTACTGAATTCTTTCTGTGCAGAGGGACTGGGCAAATAAGGCAGCATCAGGGAAATATTTCTACAAAGGGGCATCTAGCTGAACAGAACTAAACCCCACCTGCTGGATCCTGCTGCCTAGGAGAGCCCATCCTCAAATTGTCTTTGGTATCTTTTGTTGCATGTAGTCAAGCTGAGCCAAATGGTAACTGGATCCTGGGAGGTGATTTCTAGGGGAGGAAATGCACATGATAGAAGTACAGCGGGCATCACACCAGCGATAGCTTTGGCCCACAGTTAACCCCCCAAAACCAGCATATGCCTCCCTGATGAAGAACACAGGGTCAGTGGGACTCTGCAGCCATTAATGTAATCATGGAGAGCCCCAGTGGTGGAGTCAAGGCTGCAGTTGTCATGCTGAACAGCCCACATCTTTTTTTGGCAAGGAACAAGAGCCACCACATTCCAGCTTGGGACACAAAGTTGCCTCTGACTCATGTTTTCCACCCCCAACCCAGCACTTCAAGCCCTCATTCCCATTTCTAGCTCACATTGCCCACAAGGCCCAGCTCAGCTTCCTAGCTGCCTTCCCCTCCTGCACCTCAACCCAGTCACCAAGTATTAATTTGGTCCATGCTGCCCCTCAAACCCTTCCATGTCCAAGCTTAAGCCTCTGTGATTTTGCTTCCAAAAAGCCTGTTGTCTCCCTTGTCCCTTGCCTCCATCCCTAGGATACCTTCACGGCCTTTTAAGACTTCTCTCAGTGCTCTGCATGCAGCTCTCTTGACCTCCAGGATACCATCTGGCTGGCCTGGGCTGTAAATTGCTGCCTCTACCACAAGCTCCTGGAAAGCCCCATCCAGCAGACACTGCATCCTCCTCAGCGCTTCCGCTGTCTGTTCGGGCTGCCTCTGTGGATCTGGCTGGATCAGCACCAGCACCAGCACAGCCGGCATGCTGGGGAAGAGACTCCTCAAGTTCCACAGTGTTTCATCCAGGTGATCCCACTGTGTGAGCTGCTTCAGAGTGGTGGCTTGCCACAGCATGAAAGCCAGCTGTGGTTGTGGCTGCGGCTCCTGTTCCTCCTCAGTTGTCTCTTTTTGCTGGAGTTTAGCCTTGAGGTCAAATGCACCAAACAGATCCTGGGCAAAATCCATCAGCACCAAAGGGGATCTCTCGTGGGCATCGTCCATCTCCATCACCAGCAGCCGACTGTTCCGCTGGCCCACTGTGTCCAGCAGGTTGAGGAGCTCCCAGTGGGTTGGCTCCCCAAGGGAGCAAGCAGTAGGCTCCCCTGGCAGCTGTGATGCCATAGCTTCCTCCCACACAACAGGTAGTTTCTACAAGCACTGCTGGGGAAAGGAGTGAGTGGGGTATCTGATCCTGGGGAGCTGAAGCAAAGGCACATGCACCAAACAGGCCAAGCCTGCTTCTTTGAGTAGCTATCAGGTACAAGTAAAGGGGGGACTTATGGGAGGACTTAAGGGGGGACTAAATGAAGACAATAGGAAATAGTCAAGTTTCAACACAAGGAGGTCCCAAAATTTTAGTTATGAGCTACTTGATGTTTGACCTCCTAAGAACAGGCTTTGTGCCTCAGCAGTCCTGTAGAGCAAAAAAGAGGATGGGGAGGAGAAAGAAGAAATCTACTATATATACCTGTGGGCATCCTGTCTCAAACTCAAGAGCACTCATTCCCTTCTCATCAGCAGAATCCAAACACGCAGTAAGGGACCAGACTCCTACTCAAATGCTGTTACAGTTTGATTCACCTACTACAAAGCTTCCTCCTTGTTTTTCTAGTATAGCCCAATGCTGGAAATTTGACTTGTATTCCACCCCATCCCTCTGTAAATTCTTTCTGTACAGCATGTTGATATTCGCAGAAGAATAAAGCTCTGGTTGACTTGACCCACAAGTTGCACACTGTATCAAGTCTCTTTTCACTCATGTAAAAGCTGCAGCTTTCCATTGCAAGTGCTCCCTTGCTGTTGGAGAAAGCAGCATTAACAGATGCAACAAAAAACTGCTTTAGCTTTTTGAAGTCCAGGGAAACAATTAACATACCATAGGTGTGCAGGCTCAAAGGGCTGGTGTTTGAATTGCAATTAAAAAAAAAAAACCCTTCTTCGATTATCCAGTAATATAATCCAAATACACAAGGCTGGTCCACCTCCTTCAGAAGGAGGAGTATTAACTAAACACCAGCCCACTCTAAGGGGTCACCTGCAGAACACAGGAGACAAGCAGAGCCCCCAGCCCAGAGGGGCTCCCTGCCACAGCCACACAGTAGAGCTTCGCAGGCAGCAGGAAGCTCTGGCTCACAGGAAAAGAGGGGTATGTGCAACCAGAGGGGGCCTGGACAAGGCCAATTCTTAGCCACTTGGCTGGGACAACTCACCTGCCTCAGCAACCAGGGACGTTTTCCTAATGGCCCTGAAATTGCATCATACAAGGCGTATCACCCGCCCACGTAGTGTATTGATGGGTCATTTTGGGAAGAGGGCAAGACTATGACATCACTAACCATGTCAGCCTGCAGCTGTCAACCTGAAACACCCCTTAGAATTACCTAGAATTTTTGAGGGAGGTACTCAGAAACTCTCCCCAAGACTTGCATTTTAAGAATCTTAAGTCCATTTTCACCACTTCCTTGTTCAACAAGCATTAAAAGACTCATGAAGGTAATATAATCTTATACACAAAGATACTCCCACCTACCCTTTCCCATTAAGTTTTGTGGTAAGGCAGGCCAGGAAACTAGCAAGTGTTAATACTCTCACACTATGGAGTTGTATGTGATAAAAACTGAGACAGCTATGTAAATTACACAGAGCAGAGGTTAATAACATGCACACTGCCCAGGATACCTGCAGTCTCATTCTCTGTGATCCTACTAAAATTACTATTTTTAGATGAGAGCTAGAAGGATTTACACCTGCTAGGATTTAAGTCTCTATATAACTGCATATCGGTTTTGTCTCAATAGCAGTCTTTGCCTAATACAAGAGAAACAGAACTTTAAGAGGTTTCCCTCTACTAGGTAGGCAAGGAAATATTTCTCATGTTCTACATAAAGCTTGTGGGCAGTTTACAAAATTGTAAACATTTATTGTTCAGCTTTGTAAATCACTCAGATTTCATGATGGGAGGTAGAGACAGGTCACAGTAAAGGCTGCTAGTTATTTCTCTTTTGGATGGAGTCTGCTCCACAAATACTTTGCCAAGGATAGATCAAATCTCCATTTTAACACCTAGCTCAGACTCACTACATCACTGTGCTGTAGATTGATATGCTACTGAAAAGAAATCCTTCAAAACAGAAGGGATAAAAACACAAGTGTACAAAAATGAAAGAGATTCTGCATTTTATTTCCCATAAAAATTTAGATCCTAGATGGATACAGCATCTGTAAAAAAACAAAAACGAAGTCATGTTAGAAATCTTGTTACTATACCATTTTAAACACAAGTCCTGCAGTTGCATTCTATAATCATGGATCTCCAACTCCTACAAAGGCAAGCCCTCAATTTACACAGAAGAGGTGCAAGAATGAAAAAAGTGCAGCAATGACCTGAAGTACCACTTTCCTGGTAGACAGTTTCCCCCCGCTGCAGTCAGCCCTTCAGCTCACTAAGAGAAGATACTCATGGGCCTAGTTTCATGATTTAACCATGCTGCTCCTACTGTGCTTTTTGGAAGGCACAGGAGAAAGACGGAAAGGAAAGATTACACCTCTTTGATGATCCTTTTGACAGTATCACTGTGAAGATATTGCATGAAAAGTTTGGGTGATAGCCCAAAAGGGAGAGTTTCATTGAAGCCTTGTGACTAAAATATAAATTGTGAAACAGGTCCTACTGGCACAAAACTGCAGAGCCCTCAGCGAAAACATTTGGGAGAGAAAAGGAAAAAGCCTGATGTCATAGCTCCCTTTCCAATAGGAGGAAATGGAGTACAAAAGCATACAAAAAGTATATATACAAGATTTAGGGAAGAGAAATCAAATAGCTTTAGAATGGAGTTGAGGAAGAGTTTAGGAACTTAAAAAGCCTTTGCAGTCAACCTGAATAAGCATACAAAACTCTCAACAAGACCAGTCCTCTCAACACAAGAGGCCAGGGTAAAACCTCTTCTAGCTCCAAAAGGAGCACTTACCACAGGGCCACACTGAATATACAGTAGCAACAGAACGATGTCTTATGCATAGTCCAAGCTCTCCCTCATACTCTGAGGGATTAAAACGCACCCCAAAAAAACTATCAATAAACATCTTGTTGCTAAAATAAATCCACTTACCACTCGGATTCTGTGTCCAATGGCCTTGGCAGGAAGGTTGGAACGGAACTTGGCACGAACCATGCCACTGTTTCCATGGGCGCGGGTTACCTTCCCCCAAATCACTCGTGTCCTGTTGGGCTTACCACCGGGGGTTACAGTGTTGCTAAGAAAACAGGGGAAAAGACAACTTTGAGTACCTAAGTCACAACTGTGCAAGACTGACCAGTGACAGATCAGTTTATTCCAGTCAGTTTTAATTGGACTGACTTCCACTTTCATTTACCATTGAAAACTTATGCCTGGAATTTTCACTATGCCCTCCAAATGCTGGGAATATTGTGGCTAGTAATTTATCAGCAGCTCTACTGGAGAGCTACTAATGAGACATAACCTTAAGGAGATGGAAAAAAAATCATTGGATGTTAGGCTAATCAAACCAAAAACTTGCAGGTTTTTATTACAAAGAAAATGTAACATCTTATTTCTAAGACTTCTCCAGACACACCAAAGGCAGGAGTGGTCTAAGGCACCGGTATAGGCTGCAAAAATTGCTTTAAAAGGCATGAGCCACCTTGGCAATGAAGGCAGACATGCAAACAGCCTAACCAATTTTATTCAAGGCAACTCCGAATTCCAGTGTCTAGCTCTCACAATTACACATTAAGTAGAAGGGCACAAGCAACTACTCTAAGGCCTCCACCAACACCAGTGCAGCAAAAGTGACAGTGCTCTGACAGACACATACAAAAGCAGCTCAGGATTCAAACTCCTTTAGGTTGTACTCCAGGCTTCATGTAATGTTCTTCTACCATTTAAATAATTCAAATGTCATAGTGGTCGACATCAATTCAGCTAACTCCAATTTACTGCATTATCAACTTGCCTTCAGCTTTGCCAGCCTCAGAAGCAAATTCTTATCCCACTTGTCAATAGATTGCTTATAACAAAGTTATTTCATATAATCATATGATCCAAATTAATGACACATAGGTCACTTAAAGCAAAAATACTCCCAAAAACTTTAAACTGAGACCAAACAAGGAAACTACTCTACAAAATACTCCATGGACAGTCTGATGACAAGTTCAGCTCAACTTATTTTTGTTATGGCAAGAAATGACTGCTCATCCTGGCATTTGCCAAAGTTGGTACTGGAGTTTGCTGATTTAGCACAACAATGAAGAGTTACTTACTTTTTAGCTTTGTACACATAGGCGCATCTTTTGCCCAAGTAAAATTCTGTCTCCTGGCGGGCATAAACCCCCTCAATTTTCAGAAGGGCAGTGTGCTCCCTCTGGTTTCGGAGGCCACGTTTGTAGCCAGCAAAAATGGCCTTGGACCACAACCTAAAGACACATTAAAAACATTGACAAATTATAAATCACTCCAGGGTGTTAGATGGAAAAAAACAGTTTAACGGAGCAGGCACCGCACGGTGCTGCGCAGAGAACTTGTCCTGAAAAAAGGGCCGCCACAAAAAGAATGGATCGCGGTTTGACGATACACGCTGGGAAATGCTCAGTTTACACGACCACAGCGCGGCTGTAACAGCGAGCCGAGACCCATCCCGGGGCAGGTCACTCACCTCCCGCTCATGGCGCCCTCCGGAAGCCCTAGTCCAGCCGGCCTAGAAACGACACATCAGCCATGAACCCCGCGAGACGGCAGCTCCCCCGGCGCTCCCCCACCGGGCGGGCAGCAGCTGCCGCCTCGGCCCCCTCCGCCGGGCCGGGGCCTCCCACAGCACAGCCGGCCGCAGGGGCAAAGCGGCCGCCAGCCCCCCCGAGGCGGCCCTGCCCTCCACAGACCGCGAGGGGCGCCCAGGCCGCCCTCCCCCCTCAAAGCAGGACAGTCCGAGCGCCTCGACCCCCTCAGCTGCGGGCTCCCGGCGCCGCCCGCGACCATCCGCCGCGCATCGGCGCCATCCTGCCCGCCGCCGCCTCCGCTCGGCGCCGGCCGCAGCGCCCCGAATGTCCCGCGCCCGCCAGCGGCCCCGCAGCAGCTGGGGAAGCGTCCCCCAGCCCCGCGCCCCCCGCCGCCGCTCCCCGCCTCACCCCCACGGCGCCCAGCCAAGATGGCGGCGAAAGAGGGAAACGACGCGCAGCCTGCCGGGATATGGGCCGGAAGGACCCCACCCCCGGGGGCGGCTACGGAGTCGCCTGAGTGGCGAAAACAAAGACGCCGCAAGTGGTACTAAGCCCCCAAGTGCCCCTTCCTCACCCCAACACTCGCTCTCCCTTCCTGCCGCGGGCCGAAATTGGGAGGGGGCGCTCACCCCGCCTTGCAGGCATCACAGGGGCAGCCCCGTAAGGCCCCCGGTGGTCACCATGGAAACGGGCGCCGCGGGCGCGGAGCCCTGGTGAGTGGCGGGGCCAGGCCGGGCCGGGGGGAGGGGGAGAACCGCCAGCGGGACCGGGCATCACGGGCCGCGCGCGGGAGGGGAACCACCGGCAGCGCCATCGCCTGGGGTCAGGCCGCCGCCTGTGTCGGCCGCCGCGGGCGCTGCCGGTGTCGGCGGCCGCTGTGCCCCGCGCCACCCTGCTGACAGGGAGCCCCGACTTGTGTGGGGTCCCACATCGCGCTGTTTCACCGAGTAGGGACAGCCACGAGTGCGCACTTACTGTGTTCTCACGTCGGGGCCATCCACTGCTGCTCTCTGCCGCTTCCCTCCCGTTGCCAGAGATGCAGGTGCATTTTCAGAGTGCTTTAAGGGATGTGGGGACCTAACTGCCGCTTGAAATGCGCCCTCGCCATCCTGAGTTTTACTGTAACCCTGCTCCTAAGTGTCCTAAACGGCGTCTGAACCTGTGCCCTTTGTGCTTCTGTGAAAAAAACAGTCTCGGTAACTAAACCTGCTGTCGTCACCAGTGGGGCTCTGAGGGCCTGAACTCAGACTGAGGAATTGAATCCTGATGCAGTAAGAAAATTAAGTCTAGCTGCACTTTGCTGGGCCAGGGTAGAAGTGCTCAGTACCTCGTAAGCATGGATAAGCAGGGACTTTTCTTTGACAAAATAACTGGGAAGGAGGAGCAGAGAGGGCATGGGGTATTCTGACTCTCCCAATTCTTCTGTTGGCTTCTGCTTGCAGGAAGAGACAGCCAGCAAAGTAGCGCTCAGCGATCTGCCCGGTTACTTGATAGGATTGAGCAGCCTGCTAGGAACCTCTCTGCCCAGAGAGAATAAACTAACTGTCAAAACACTCAGTTTTCCAGCAGTACTGATGCCACAAACAATAAACGTTCCTTAAATCTCATCTTTTCCTGTCCCAGACAAGTTAAGTCCCATATGAGACATCCAGCTAAGAGCAGCACCGTGTCTTTTATTCTTTGCACTCAGTCCTGGGTTCTCGTCGGTACAGCCTCAGAGAGCAGCAGCTGAAAATGTTTCTCTGCAGTCAGAACGAAGCCCGAATTGCGTCTCAAAGCCAAAACCAAGATTACTTTATCGAGATTTATTTATTTATTTTTTTAATGAGCAACTTATTTTCTAACATTTGTAGTGGCAGAGTTTAGTAATGCCACAACTGTTTTGCTTGCCTAATAGACAGTGTTCAGTAAAGGTTAAGATACGATTTGTGGCCCAGCTGCTGCCACTGCAGGGACTCAGAAGTTTCACTTTGCCCATATATTTGCAAAACAGAGCTAAAGGAGATGTGACATTCTCAGCTTTGAATTTTCTCACTGGAATCCATCAGTATCACTACTTCTTAATTGACTAAAGGGGATGCTGCAGAAATGCTGCCCGAAAGTGAACTGCCTTTGCAACCATTTCAGTTTATCAGGCAGCCGGATGGGAGAAATGTGCATGCAGGACTCTCACACAGCAGAGGGAGTTACGATCCCCAAAGGAGCAGTAGGGCAGACTTTGTACGCAGTTGCTTTTAAAATTATTTCTTGATATGTTTTTCTTTCCCTTTAGAACAGCAGGGAAAGAATGTCAGCCTAAACTTGGGGGAAGCTAAATCCTTCACATACTTTTTTTGTTAATAGAGTTTAATGAAGGAGTTGAGCAAAGTACAGTGATTAAGGTCGATGTCAGTGACTGAATCAGGATGGTCTGTGGGCACTGCGTTAATGCTAAAATCCAGTGAGAGCAGCACACTATTTGTAGTGTTTTTAAATGCCCCAGACAGTGGTTTCCTTCTCATGTCCAAGTCAACATAAGCCCAGGCAGAGCTTACTTAGGCTTGGCACAAGCATCTGCTGAGTATATGAATATAAGAGGAAATACATAGGAGGAGCAAACCAGGAGGAGCAAACCAGCAGGCTTTAGAGAAATGTTACATTCCAGCTGCGTGTTTTCTTAAAACACATAAATATCTTGAGTTAATTCTCTCCTGGACAGAAGTTGCTGATGGGGTAGAGGAAAAGCTATTGCGTCCTCTCCTGTTTCCAAATAAGTCACTTTTTCCTATGAGAGCTGCAAATGTTATTTCTTCTTTCAAAAATGCTGCTGTAATCATCTGTCACAGCTCTCAAGAAATCGTTTTTCACCATATTTTTAGCATTTGGGCTGAAAATGTAAGAGACTATTCTCATGTAGTTTAGACCCGAAATAGCATAGATTTCCTTAAAAAATAGGTAAAACAAATTTACACAACAATTAACTAGTGCCTGTTAACTGTAGACAGACATTGTTTGACTTTTTCTGTGTAAAAATACTTAACTCAGATGAACTTGCATTTCCACTTCTACTATTAAATTAATTCCAAGTTTGAAAAAACAAATGAAGTTTATTACTTTGTTAAACAGATTATTAATTATCCATTAGTTAATCATTTTATCAGATTCCTATCTCAAGGTCTAGCAAATTTCTTGTAATTCAGAGAAAGGAAAGAAAAAAATCTCAGAAGCAAAGGGAGGAAATCAGTTCCTTAGGTCATAAGTGACGATCAAAAGCCCTAAAGAATGAGATTAATTATTTAAATAAATAAAAATAGTACAGGAAGGATAGTAAACATATTGAAAATATTTGGAGTCACTCCTTTGCCATTGCCTTTTCCTGCCATGATTTTAGCAAGGTTCTTAAAATAATTTAGGGTGCCTCTGCCATTATCTTGTCTGAAAGGCTGTTGCAGAACTTCATCCTTCTGAAAGTTAGCAACCTTATTGTAGTTGCCTGGGTAAGTGTATTCATGAGGAAATTACAGTCCTTTAACCTTGTACCAGTATTATCTTTTAACTTAAATAGCTCTGTCCCTCCCTAGTATCTACCCTTCAAATATATTTACAGAGATTAATCACACTCCTCAATTCTTTTAACCTCTTCTAAAACGGATTCTCCATTCCCCTGATCAGCCCACTAGTCCTCCTCTGTTTCTGCATGTTTTTGAACACAAATGACTAGAAACATGCATGATGCCCTATCTGAGGTTTACCAGTGCCTCATACAGTAGCACTGATATTTCTTCGTATCTGCTGAAAATAAGCGGCCTGCCACATCATAGACTGCATTATTCATGGTTCCCCACACTGGGGTCATGCCAGCCTGAGCCCTCTCTTCTACCACGTGCTCCCCACCTCATAGCAGAAATTCTTGTAAGGAACCTTAAATGAAACTGTGTGCCTGGTAGTCTTGCATCATTCTGAGATATTATTCAATTAATCGAAGAAACGGGACTAGGCCAAAAGAAGCAACAGGTTGCAGTCTCGTTGACTGTACATGTAGCTATCATGGAAAAGACCGCCACTGACACATTAGGCTTTCTAGCTGTACTCTTATGCCCAAGAAAAACCATTTTCTGTTACAAAGGACAGGCCAATTCAATACACTTCTATTAAAGAACTTACTGCAAGAAACAGGGACATCAAGAAATAAATATATTGAAATATGAAGTTTTTTGCATTGTTCTACCTGTTGTGACACTGATAGATGCCTAATAGACCTGAACTGAAAAGTGACCCATTTTCTGCCTGAGTGAAATTAATTTCATGTTCTAATTGTAAATTACTATATTTTATTCAAAAAAGAAAAGGATGAGGACAAATGGTAATGGTAACAGTTTCTGAGATGTTACAGTAAATATGCATTTTTTTCAAGCACCTTGAAAGTTGCTTCAGAAAAATCACAAGTTCTCTGTGATCCAGCGTGTCCTTACATCTAAACCTCTTTAGTTTTCATAGAATCTATATTCTAGATGTCTTATCCTGTTAATCATGTTGACAGGCATTGTCTGATGCATTTCCTTGGTTTGCTTACAGATTGGACGGTAATATTCTGCAGACCTAGATTGTGTTTATTTAAGAGTTTTAGAGATGGCACAAATCCAGCTGTAGGTACAGCAGCCAAATGAAGGTGTTGTTAGTAACGTTGATGCTTCTATTGCAATGCATTCAGAATCTCACGCATACTCCAGTTGTGCTAGGTGCTGTACGAGAAATCTCTGTTTTGTGAGTATAAGGCCCAGAGGGGTTTTATAATGGCTTAACAAAGTTCATAAAAAAAACTCAAATAATTTCTCAATTTTTTTGTGTAGGTGTTTTCTGATGCATTTTTTTCTAAATCGGGAAAGTGAAAATGGACCAATTTCACTTGGATTAATAGTGAATTTCCACTCTTCCCTGCATGTACTCCCACAATGTTGCATCTGCAAGCAAGGCACGGGGATGCCTAAGTGCACATTAGAGCGGTTTTACATCTGAATTGCAAATTTTTAAAAAACAGAAGGTTAAAAATAGCTCATACCATTTTGTCTGTCTTTCAAAGCGCTAAGCTGGCAAGAGTGCCTCCTGAGGAGAATGAGACCATAGTGAGGTTAAGGCTACGCAGTGCTAGTGAGGAATGGTTAGAGAAAGAGGAAAGGTTCACCATCTGAGGTTTTACAAAAGAGTTTTTTTTTTTTAAGTCACCTTCATTTTGTTGTTTCCCAAAGAACAAAGCCCAGCATGAAGCAATACTCCACCTCGAGCTGAATGGTGAGGCCACCTCACCCAATTTGTGCATTCCAGCTTCGCTCCCTTCTCAGCCTGTCTACGCAGACTTACCGTAGGAGGGACCAGGACCTACTTTGTTCTGCGAAAGCTAAACATTCCCACCGTCCCTGAAGGCAGCCATCAGCAGAGCATGGCTTCTCTTATAAACAGTGTATGAAAGGCTATAAACAAAGCTGGGGAAGTATGTGAAAGCCTACAAATAAGGCTATTTCAGGTCTACATTTAGTTTACACTAGTGTTACTAACACCATACTGTCTTTCTCATTTGGCATTTATTGTCTTTGCTCCTTTTAGCAAGAACACAGAGACTAAAGAAATGGAAAAATTCACTCATCTGGAAGCTCTGCTGTTTACTGCTGTGCTGGAGAATTGTGTTGATCAGCTCTCAATTCTTGGATATATCATGCCAGTTCCATATGAGGGCAGGGCAGACATCAGCCATGTATGTGCCTCTGTCCTTACTCTTTAAAAAAATATTTCATTTTTCTTTGTTTTGTTTTATGTCTTAACTTCTATCAGCACTTTTAAAAAATATACTCCAATATTTTCTCTGCAAACTGCTTCACGTCCTTTTGGTGAAGAAATGCAATAACAATGCACGCATGACCTTTTTTAATATTTATAGTGCAGCACCACTGAGAAGTCTTTTGTCAAGGCTTGTGCAAAGGACCTTAGTGACCCAAGATAAGGCTCCTGGGCTTACAATTTTAACATCTGGGTGTTAGATGACATGCAAAGGATTAGGGAGAAGGAAACAAAATGCATCTAAGCTCTTGCATAAATACACAGCTATGTCAAAAGCACAAAAGAACAGTATCTTTAAAAGTACTCAAAACCTAGCTCCTCTAGTCCCCTCTAATCTAGACTAGTCCCCCATAGTCTAGACTTGTCTGTGGGGACGATGAAGTTAGAAAAATTCCACTTCAAAATGTGTTACTGTCTACCCATTCTCAATTGCCATTGTTAAGTAGTTGATTTCTAATAGGCATCACAGCTAGGCAGATTTGGGCAGAGGTGTAAAGGACAGCAGAGAAGCCCTAGAGGTCAGTGCTGTGGAGGTAGGTGTCATGGTATTTCCAGTATTTGTTAGAGTACATGATAGGTGTAGGAAATAGGATGGGACCATCCTGAGGTAAATGGTTCTAAGCTCTGTTCTCATGTATTAACCTTTAATTGAGGTAGCAATCTGTTTCTAGGTTAAGCATGTTTTAAAGCTTTCTTTATAAGAGGAACTGAAAATAGAAAAAAATGCGTGAGCAGGGTGGGAATAAGTGACTGGGATCTGGGGTATCACATCTAATGCTGTTCACTGTGTCTGACATTTTACCTAAGAATGTGAGAGTAGGAGTAAAACAATATTCAGTCTTCTACATGCTTCCTTTCCTCACTACCTTCTTTCCAATAAATCCATCACAAAGCTGCAGAAGCTAATGTTACAGTGAATTCAGGGCATGAACAATGCTTATACTGTGCAACAGAGGGCACTGCTCCCCTTGAAAGCTTACTGCGAGCCGGGCTCACCTGTTTCAGTAGAGTGCTTTTCCCTCACAGACCTGTGTGGGAAAGCTCTGATGGGTCAGCAGCAAGCATACACAGAAAGAGCAGATACCTAGGGTGGCAGGAGTTGTTCTCCTCTAGACACATGGACTCAGGTTGACAGGCCTACCAAAGGTACACGCAAATGATATAGAAAACCGCTTAATTTTTCTTTTCAGGCACAGATACTCTTGTTTTTCAAGTCATTTCTTTAAACACACTTTTCTCATAGACTACAAGCCACATTGTGTCCTTAAAGCTACCAAAAAAAATCAAGAGGGAAACGAATTAGAGACCAAAATGTGGCTCAAGGAAGGTACATACTAACTCCAGTGCTCTGTAATTTGCCACTCCACCCTGATCTTCTTTACATTTGGCTGTTATCAATGTATTTGTGAAAGACCTATATTTGAAAAAGCAACTTGCATGCTGTTGGAGCTCTGTCAGTCAAACAGATTGATGACATTTTTCATAGATTGACATTTCATGTATTGACATTTTAAATTTCAGTTAATGACATTTTTAAGAGTTACTCACAGTGTTGGCCAGCACCTCATTAACTTTCTAAATCTGGGACTCTTGCAAGCTGCTTCATGCAGTGCATCCTCCAGAAGAAGAGTTTCCATCTGCTGAATTTTGGGCAAAAGACTAGCAAAAGATAAGCAGCTAGGAGACTATGCTGAAGGGCACCGTGAGCAATTTACAAACTCCTTGCTATTTGGTAGTTATTTCATAATTATTCATGTTTAAGTCCCTACTATTTACAGTCAATCCAGTTTATAGCCTGTCTTAAACTTTCTCAGAAATTATAAGGCATCTATCAGAGCATTCAAGCAGTTTATTTGCCAAAATTAGTTCTTTCTGAAGTGCAGCCATTAACAGCACACTGGTTTAATCCTTTTTTTCTGACTAACTATCTGATTTTCACTGGTCTGTATGTACTTTGCATGGGATTCATTTACTGTAAATTTAACTGTCCAGAAATTAAGCATATCGTCATCTAGACTCCCTCCATAGCCAGTGATGAGTCAGGCGCTTCCAGAGGCTGATTCATCCTGCTCCGAGATGCCTGTCTAAGGTAGTCAGACTGCAGCAGCCCCTTGCAGTGCCCTGCGCGCTGCCTCCATTGACTGCAGTAGGGTCACAGACCACTAATGGAGCCTGGCTTGACAGGTAACTTCTTGGAAGTACTGCTGGTTTACACAGTTGCTGTCCTGACTGCTTGTTCTGACTGCATCCTCCATGCCGTGTTAGAACAAACATTTGTGTGGTTGTGGAGTGACCTGAACTGAGAACTGGTACAGCTAAAAAAATAACCTTTTTCTCCTTTTTGCTGGAAAATGTTTCAGCTCAGTGAGTCCTCTGATCCATTTCACCAAGCAGCCAGGGTGGGAGTGAGCAGCTGTGAACTAGGATAGAGCTGGTAGTGACTGCATTAGTTGGCTTCAGCAGTACTGCTATTAAGTGTGTAACCACCGGCTAAGATGACACACCAAAATGTGAGATGCTTGTATGTGGGTAATACGATTTTCTCTTTTATTGCTCCAGTGTATATGCCTGTACTTATACTCATAGCACATAGAGCAGAGAAGTTCCTAGAAGCAAAGCTTCAGCTGGTTTACAACATGCTTTTGCTTTTTCAGGGCTTTTTTTTTTTTTTTTTTTTTTTTTTTTTTTTTTGTCAAATCATACATGGCCATAAGATATCTTTCCGCATAGAAAAGACCTGACCTCTTTGAATTCATGTTATACTTCCTCTGCTGTCACGCTCACAAAAAAGCAGCTAAGCAGATAGCTGATGTTTATCACTTATTTCCATACATCACAGCTCTTGTTATAACAATAATACTGTAGGCAAAGGTCTTGATGATAGGTGGTGGGAAACGGCTAAGATGGAGAGAAGGCTGAGGGGAATCAGACTAACCATCTTCTAGTATATAAAAGCTGGTGCAAGGCAAGGAAGGAATAGTTTGTTCTCTCTGTTTATAGAGACTAGGACAAGAAGTCAGGGGCTCATTTGCAGCCAAGAAGATTAAGAAAAAACTTCCTGACAGTAAAGATAGTGTGACATGCTGGAACTGACTGGAGGGTAGGTAGTCTCCAGCTTGAGGTCTTTATGAACATGTTTAGATAGATGTATGCCAGGAATGACACAGTCTGAGAGATCACATCTTGAGGCAGATGAACTGACCTTTTGAGGCCTTTTCTAGTCCTGTCTCTTTAGGCCTTTTGATCCTATAAACTTTAATAAGCCTACACTGTGTGCTTAAAGCTAAACAAGATAATTGTTTCTGCTGTTCTGCTCTTTGTAGAATGTAATATACTATATCAACTGCTCCTCATAGAGTTTCATTCAAGTTTATTATTAATTTAGGTTTTTCTTCCTCTCACGTAATGCAGAGGTTTTATTTCTACTGCCCAGTGTGCAAGCAGATCTCTTTATTCCCTTTTAGATTGACAGCCGGGAAATAAAGGAAATCACAGAGACCCAGAAGGGGCTGGACATTAAGCATCAAGAGCTTGTGTCATCAAGGCAAGGGAGTGGGGAAACAGTTACCTCCAAGTCTCTGAAAAGCGCTGAACTCGAGCAGCAGCTGCAGGAAAGTGGGGATCTAGAAAGGCCCCATCATCTTTTCAATAGGACCATGAAACACAGAGCTATGTCTGCAGATAACCTCAGAAAAGTTCAGGCTGACAGGTGAGTAAAGCACAAACACGATGCTTTTAGTGGAAGATGCTCGGAGCTGTGAAGTTCTCCACCTATCTCTTGAAAGCAAAAATACAGGCTTCCCCCTCTCCCACTGCTGGTGTACCTCAGTCTTGGCCTGGGGGCACTATCTCCAAAGAGAGCAGTGGGATCTGACTTCACAGGTCATTCAGTGCTGGCCTTTGCTTGCCTCTGGATGCTAAGTACTGACAATCAGTTTATTTCCTATGGAGTCACAAAATATTACCGGTTGATAATGGTTACTTGGGTGGAATTCAGACTGACGGTCTTTTCAGCATTCATCCCTGGAACCAGCCAGCGCTGATGCTCTAATGTCTTGAGTCAGGTTTCCCTAGCAGGTATGTACAGGCAAAGCAGCATCTGAGCATTGTGTCCAGAACTCAGTTATTCTGTAGGGCTCACATAGCCTCTATCACAGCTAAAGCCATTCTCCTTTACAGGACAGATAATGTATATAAAGGCCTAAGAGTTTCTTTCTTTCTTTTTTCTTTTTTAATAAATTTTATTTCTGCACCTAATTAAGTGCCTTGATTTATAGAAATACCATCAGCCTTTGATTTAAACTACAGATTTGGGAGCTGAGCATTCAGCATGTGTTTTTCTGAATACTGGCTTCTGTCCTTTAATGTTATTTCAACAAAGGACTTAAAGAAAATCCCCACAGAAATGAGGAAAATGCAGCTAAAATATAAATACTGCATGTACTATGAAATTCAACAAGCTGGATAAGCCTATGTATTTGTAAAGATCAGCTTAGGACTGTACTGGGATATTTTGGCACCCTCTCCATACACACACACTCCTGTGCATCACAGTTTCTCATTTACTTCCCATTCCCTCTCCCCTACCCTCATGTTCCCAGATCCACCTAGCTGTCATCATGATTGCAGACCAGCAGCCCTTCCTCCTGCTGGCAGCACAGCCTGGCACAGCATGGACATATTTGTGCCCCTTTGCTCTTTCCTAGAATAGTGTTCAGGGCAGCTATGTTGTCCATTTTTAAATTATAAGCTTTGACCAGCTCCTAATACGGAGTTTCTCAGAAGCACAAATGGCAGGTACTATGGGCCAGGCACTCTTGGGTTTGATAGAACCTAGGAAGAGAAATGGGATCTTGCATTTCTTTAGCTTTTTAGCTATGAACAATAATGGATAACAATGCTAGTCGCTGTGATACCAGAATACGCCTATAAATTACTGTTGTGTTCCTTTTGGTTCTTCCTGGCAGGCAGTATGCGAGCAATGTAATTACAAGCACTCTGATACAGATGCAGGAATCAGGAACATTTAATAGCTTACCAGAAGCTAATGAGAGAGAGAAGGCAAAGAAGAGCAAGTTGCATGACATCCTCCTCAGGTTAGAGTTGTGTCCAGTACTTTCCTCCTTAACTGCTCAGAGCCAAAACCCATTACCCTTCAGTGCATGTTGAAAAGGATCAGATACAGCTTTTTCCACCTGAATTATTCTGACTACTTTACAAATGGCATTTCTTTCCCCTTCAGAGAGAAATAGCTGATGGTTCTGATATCAGCCTGAGCTAGGAATTGCCTGGGCTTTCGCCACAGTAGACACCAGCATCTGTGTTAATGCAAATGCCAGCCCCACATCAACTAAAATATAATGTGATTTAGGAGTTCCTGGACCTTTAACTCCTGTCCCCAGTGAAAGCCAAAGCAGCAGGGAATTTGTTCAAACCAAGGCCAGCAACATACGGTTTTTAGGTTATGTGATGCCCAAGAGGATTTGCTCTGGATATGCTAACATGCTCCCTTTTCCCTAGCAGGGAGGGGCTGTCACAGATGGTGACAGAGGCAGTTGTTTTATTTCAGACTAATCCACCAGGCACTGCACTATAGATCCTCTTCTATCCCCAATCTTACAGGGTACAGATTTCTTACAATCTGAACTACAAACCACGGACTCCTTAGCCCAAACTTCTGTGCACTACGGCTGTGTTTTTTTTTTTTAGCATGGGGAGTTCTGGTTCAGTCCCTACCACATCAGAAAGAATGGCAGCCAGAGAAGTACCTTTTACCGTTTTAAAGCTACTTGGTTCTGTTTAGCAGCCCAGGCCCATCATTTAGGGCAGACAGCAAAGCTGCTGCAAGTCATGATTTGCATGAATCCAACCTACTTCAATTTCAAGAAGAGAGAAAGTGCTCCATTGCCTGACTGCATCAGGGCTTGTAGTGGAATAGCTCCAATGGTGGAGCATCCACATACTTAAAAAAACCCCCCAAACACGCTGTTTTAAATTCTCAGCTCCGTCAAGGGATATGAGTGCTGCAGGCTTCAGACCAAATCATAAGCATAAAAGCTTAAAAAAAACACTGAGAGTGAGAAAAGACAATATAAGACCTAGAATATTTCTGCAGCAATTTTGTTTTAAATGAGTAAACATCTTGGTAGCTTTTGCCCTTCACTCATATCCCTTGATAGATATGAGAATTTGAGACAGAGGTTTTTTTTGTTCTTGTTTTTTTTTAAAGTATGTGAATTTTAAGTTTGCTGTGGAAAAAACCATTCTCCATACAGATAATAAAACTTACACAATTTGGCACTGACCTGGTCTGCTGATTAGGCATTCTTCTGCACAGAATCTGAGATTTTTGCCTGGAATATAGAAACTATCACTTAATAATCACTTAATGATCAACTATAACTTAATGTCACTCTCTGCTGTAGGAATCACATCAGCCTTGAGTCTACTCCAGGTTTTCAACAAGAACATCCCCTGGTTTTTGGTTCACTCTCCCTTTCAGTCCCATCCTCCTTGCTCAGTCTCTGCACCAGTTCTTTCTGGATTTACTTACGAAGTCACCAGCTTTCAGGAAGAATCTCAGTTTCTGACTTCCAGATGTGCTGCCTCCCTGAGCCTCAGACTGAAGACATTAGTGTCTTTTTTTGCTACCAAGCCATTGGAAGTGGCTTGGTCTCTGCTGTTTTTAAGAAGCAGGCCAACCTTCTGCATGTACTGTTTTAGCTCAGCTGTAATGTACTCTCTGAGTGAGCAGGGTAAGTGAGGTAGCGTTCAGCTAGGTGCAGCAATACATCAGGCAACCAGAAGTTCCCTAAGCAAACAGCTCTTGTCTTTCTTGCTTTATTCAAATTGATTGTATTTTCCTTCAGAGAGGAGGAAGGAAAGAAGGAGATAAAGTCACTCCAGCAACAGCTGCAAGATGTCAAGAAAGAAACAGAAATGGAACTTCAGGTGAGATTACTTAACACTGGGCAGCATGCCAGAGGGGAAGTGTGTTAGCAAGCCTGCCTCTGCTGCCTACAACTAGCACTCAGATGAGAGGACATGTGGCATATATAACAATCCATCATTTAGGAAGATAGAAGCAGAACAACAGCAATAAATATCTGTATTCTGAATATGCTTGTTAATGACTTAAAGAGCACTGTCCAGTGGTTTACAACTGGGAGCTCAAAGTGCTTCCAGTTGTGAGAGACTGTGATCAAATCAGAATACACTGGGAGTGGCAAAGTGCTGACATGAGTGTTGCTACATCTATTGCAATCAGTAAGGAAGAGGTTAGCTGCAGATAGCAGTATCTAAGATACTGATGCTTATGGAGGTAGATATGTGAAGATGAGGGAGTGAGAAAGAAATAAAATGGCAGAGCTGGAATAGGGTCAGGCCATATTTTTCTATCTGGAAATTTTGTCTGTAGAAAATTTCATGGTTTTTCATATATTTTTCCAGGCTTCCAGATACTGAAAAATCCCAAACATGGGAGCCCTACAGGGCAGATCAATGTTGCTGCACATATACTCTCAACTTGATCTTTCTGGAAAGCTTCAGCCCTTCTGTCTGCATTATGCAAGTGGTCTGTGCATGCACAGTAAATCTGGGTCGTTCTGGACACATCAGACTTGCTGCACAAATGCAGATCAATTGAATGGCATATCCCTAGTCCCTTTGCTGCTTACCGACAGTTCAGACTCCTGCACGCGTGCTTTAGAGCACAAGCACACACAGTTCTGTATGGAAACATGGAAATGTAGCTTAGCCCTGCTGAGACAGGGAAGAGTGTATGATAAAAAACGCGCAAAAGAAGGGCAGGTCCAGAGCTATACAAGGCTTGAAATAAGAAACAAGAATATGACACTTGGTTCAGTAGTGATTAAGAGGACAGTAAGGGCATCAGCAGGAAGAACTGATATCATTGAATTTTGTCTTTGGGCAAAAGAGCAGACAGCAATCAAGCCAGGATATAGTTGGATACAGAGAGGAATTTTAAGCCACTGATGTGCTGGTGAAGTACAGTTTATAGAAGATGAAGGTTTTGTGTTGGCAGCCTGGATGCAAGTGTAGTGGAAAGTTTAAATAACAGTATGGTTGTAAGAACGGAAAACAGCTATTTGGCACTGGAAACATATGCAGATAGCTTTAACTGAATAAACACCAGAACTCCAGAGGAGATACTAGAACAGCAGAGAAGAAAGCAGGAATGTATGGAATGAGAAAATAGATTTAGATCAGTCATCTTCTACTAGTGGAGATTCTGGAAATGCATAAAGTACACTGGGAATTGTAGCAGGATGGAAAGAACCCTGGAAAAAAACTGTGGACATTAACAGATAAGAAAAAAGAGAGGAGTCATTGAAGGAAACATAAAGTTAGCAAGTTAGGAGACAAACCGAGAAAGAACAACTGTGGGAACTGAAAGAGAAATGAAGGCTGAAGGTTTTTTTCCTAGGGATTTGAAGATTTTGAGCTTGGCAAAACATCTAAAGGATGTAGAGGTCAAAGCTAGGACTCAAAAGAAGGATTGTATATGTACCTCAATTTATACTTACCTACTGCCAATTGAAACAGGATGGGAGCCTATTTATAGGCCCTATAGGACAAACCAAAAGTCCCTTGACATCTGTGTGGCAGTTAAATGAAACAAGCTGAACAGTTTGTCAAACTCAGAGACTGTATTTTGTCCATTTGCTTCTGCACATTGTCCCTGCTCAGTCAGATGCCAGTGGCTCCTGGGAGCCTTCCTGTGTACAGCACAACCCGAAGGGGCAGTCCTCGTCTCCCACTCCCCAAGCTAAGTAATAGGAAGAGGCAGCTCTCCTTTTGTGCAGTGCTCCCAAAAGCATCTGTGCATCCAGCATACGTATCTGGTTCTGTTTTAATGCCTTTCCAGGGACTGGTGTACTGGAGGCTGTAATCACCCCACTACCATCTCACACTAGCAACAACGTCCTGGCACTGTGCAGTCAGGCTTAGCAGTCGTCGCCGTCCTGCTCTGCACCGTTCCTAGCTCTTACAGTCATAGGAAGATACATGGGCCCAAAGCTGAGGGTGCTTTCTTCCTTTCTTCTTTTAGTACCTTCTGCTAATTTGGTTCTTGCTTTTTGCCTCATCAAGTGTGATCTGCATTCATGTGGGATTTTTTTTTTTTATGTTTCCAGGTTAAAAATCCTTCCCTGGGCACCCTTATAGTTTCAGCTTTGATAACAAATCAAAGACGAGACTACTTTCAAGTACTGCCTTCCTCCTATGCCAAAAATAATGGTGTCTCACTGTGTCTCCCAAAGGAGAATAATTTCTATTCACTTCGTATGGGATTTTCCCATAGGCAGTTTTACAGACACTTGCATGATTTGTCACCTTGACAACTAATTAAAAACAAAACCACAGCTTGCTGATTTTGGAGTACTTTGAACAACAATAATATACAAACCTTTAGACAAAAGCCTACGTGGTTGTCTCCAGTCTAGTGGATGAGAAAACAAAAACAAGTAAATCTAATCATGGAACCAGAAGAACCCGGTCGTTGTTTCACATGTTGCTTGTATGTTTGCATATTCAGCCTTGCTAGCTCTTAATGCGATGCTAATTAATGCTGTATTCACCTGCTCAGCTTTTCTCTTCTTTCTAATGAGACACAAATGCTAAGTGTTCTTATTTATTTTGTTTTCTTTCCTTTTGGAAAACTCTCTAAAGGTGCTGAAATTAACAGGCTGGTTTTGTTCTTTCCCCTCTGTGCGTGCAGGAGCATCACTGATAGCTGTAATTTGGCTGCAGGAGTTCGGTTTGCTGCACCAGTGCTCATTTTCCAGCTTGTACAAAAATACTCCATTTCTCAGGTTTCCTGAACAAGCGATGACAGTCTGTACAGATTTTGAAACATGTTCCTATCATGCAAGATTATATAGTTAAACATAAAAATTTAGGAAATGTAAACTTTAAAAGTCCTGCTTCTATTAAACCAGAAACTTTCTAGGTCCTATAGATTTAGTGCCATACATGTATGCAAGTTATGGTATCATTTTACAGCAATCAGTAGTATTGCAGGCTACACACCAGACAGAAAACCAAGATAGTGTACCAAGGTCCAGTGAAGAGGGGTCCTTAACTTTTGTTCTGTATGAGCTCTTATAACATACCCAGCTCCACCGTACTAGTGTGCCATTCTGTAGTGCTTTTAGCAGTGTGATATGTTTGGTCTCTCAACCCCTCCCAGGAGCACAAGTGCATGCAATGTATTAAGGGGGAATGTTTTTAACACATAGAGCCATACACTGCTACATGCTCCTGCTGGAGAATGTATCTGGCAATTACGGCAGAAGGTGTGAGGTTTGCGATGGTCCTGAGATCCTGGGGGACTTGATACTACTATGGGAACAGCCCACCAGAAGGCTCTGTCTTCTATTTTATAGTTCCCAACTTTTTGTGATTATAGTCTTTTAGCCCACCTCACAGAATAACAGTTGCTTGAATTTCAGTTCCCAATTTTTGGAGTTTGGGGTTTTTTTTTAAGAACAAGAAATAATCTAGAATTTCACGGCACTCGCAAGCTCTGCTGGCTTTGCTGTAAAAGTTTATAATTTCCTTAAAACAATAATTATGCACTCTTATTATTATGGCCAAGCACAGCCACAGCATTTTGGTGACAGCTCCGTGTGCTGAAGGGGACAGTCTTCCACCGCGGGTCAGGGGGCACAAGGTCTCCCTCTGTACCACCGGCAGTGCAGTAGCCTTAGGCAGCGCAGAAGCAATTCAGCAGAAACCCAGAGCCGATGCAGTAGATCCAAATCTGACACAGTTTTTGACAAGAATGTCACTGCCCACAGGGTCTGTTCCCTCTGCCAGCAGACTGCCCCTCACACATGGCAAAGCTCACTCCTGCGGTTTTTGGGATTGGGGGTGAGCTAGCAGAGGGCTGCAGAAGTCATTATATCAGGAGGTTGGGTGAACTTTCAGTCCTTGGCTGAAGCATTTCTAGGGGCTGTGCAGCACGGGGATATCCCAGCACCCACAGCAGAGAGACAGCCCTACTGAAGCGATCTGCAAGGTTGCACGTTTTGGTTTCAGGGGAAGTAAGTCCAGACTGCAGCAGGTGCGTAGATCTAAGCATATCTTCAGGCTTTGCACAGAGATATTGCAGCTGCCAATGGAAAGAGTTGTGTTGCTGTGCGCTCAGTGTGGAAGCGAGGGGGGCAGGCAACAGGGCTCTGCAGCATGCCTCTCTCCAGGCTTGCTGGCTGCCTGCACGAGGCACAAAAGCCAGTCCCCTGCCCCCCTCCAAGTACTTGCCAAATGGAGGGCTCTGGGTATGCTGGTAGCAGCAGGGGTTTGTTTGACTGCTGCTGGTTACACATAAGAATCCCACAGACTGTTTACTCCTGCTTGTTAGCTTTCTAACCAGCTGTGTTTTAAGTGACTGTAAATACTCATTGCTGTGGAAGGGCTGAGAGATCTAGGTGGCACCTGCAAGAGAGATAAATCAAAGTAAATGAAAACACATGAGTGGCCATGCCCTCTCCAGCTGTGTACGGTAGCTTTTGCAGCCAAACATCATCTGTGCGGCTGAATCCTATGGCACCAGATAACAGCAGCAGCCTCTGAGATGATGTCTGAGAGATCAGAGAGGCTGAGCTTGCTTACCTGCTTTCAGAGCAGACGGGCTCTTGGTGACTCTTTCCTGCGTTTCCTGGTTTTTGATGTTGCCTTCTGCCAGCTCTGTGATAGTTTTGGACACACAATGTGTGATTTTCATCTTTGGTTTGGCAGATTCAAAGCTGAAATGATCCCAGACAAGCAGCCCAAAGGTTTATTGCATTAACTGTGAAAGCATACTGTGTGCTGGTTGGTCCTTTTGCTATGATAAACAAGAATGAATAAATACTAACTCATTTTCCCAGTGCCTGCCTCTAAAGTTCGGGGAACAGCATACTCCACACATGGTGCCTACAGATTGTGGGTGGCAGCTGTATTTATTACCAGGAACCTAATATCAAATGTGCCCAAGTTCTGCAGCTCCGTCAGCTGGGCTGCAGTAGCTGCTCACATGCCTGCAGTTGACTTTCCCTCTCCAAGTGAAGTATGTTACCGTAAACCACCAATGGGGTTTTGCATTTCACTTCTCGTCTGCTTTGGATTGTGTAACCAAGCCCCCAGACTCCCCGCTTCTAACAAAGATGTTTTACATCACCACAGACCAAATCTAAACCACAAACATGCCATACAACAAAGGAAGCAAACAGAGCCGATGGGCTCTCATCCCAGCTGAAGCCTGAGGCTCTGGGATCAAAAGCATGTTTCCCTCTACTTTATAAAAATATGAAATGAGAAAGAAAATAACCTGGTGAAGTTTTCATGCTCTGCCCCACCCCTCTAATATGTGGGTACTTGGTAGATTAGGTTGAACCCTTCTTTTCTGACCTGTTTTCTAATCCTTAGCAGATAGCAGTAGCACACTGATAGCAGTTGGCTTTGTTGAGCCTCAGCGCCACAGAAAAATTGTTTTTCATTAACATCTCCCCAGTCGCTGCCAGCTCAACTTAGACATGATTCCACCACCATACAGGAAGCCAGTCTCAAAGTGGTACCGTCGCCTCCAGTATCTACCAGTCAGGAACACAACCCCTCCCACCACCCCTACCAAGATGTCACACCAAGGAAAATAAAGGCGATTACCAGAAAACTTCAATGGGGCATAAATAGGTCATGTCTGCAGTCATATGATGATATGGCTGTAAAATAATATCTGATCTTGGAAACCTTCAAAAAATTTTGAATGCATGACTTTTAAACCCACAAAACAACATCAGCCAAGGCCCCTGGTTGTCCTGAGCCTTATAAATACACTTCACTCTTCCTAGGTATGTCCGACAAGGGGTGCAGAGGGAAGGATTTTCCTTTTAACTGTTCCAAACTCTTCTTAAAAGCAAACCTTTCCAAATGAGTCATGCTGCATTGGATTTTAAACACAGCCCTATTGAGCTGGCTTTTTCCTGTGGCATTTTTCCATGTTTACACAGCTAAGGAATGCAAGGGTGCTTCAAGAGACAAGATATGTGGGCTTCAGAACATTTAAATGCCAGCACTTTGGTATTTCATCTTCAGCTGCAAGGTTCAGCTGATGAATGTCAAACTTGTCATAGCATGACAGGAAAGCAGAGAGACAGGCAGTTATGGAGCAATCAAAGGCATATGGCACTGGGAGGCAAACCAGATGCGTTAAGATTGGGCTTGCATAATTGTGTAGGAGAGTTCGATGGCCTTTTTAACTCTTAATGCAAAGTCTGGTGTTTTTCATTTTATAGGCAGTTCTTCCAAGTTCCAGTCCTAGATTAATGAACTTTTATCTGCTACTCAAAGAAATTAATTAAAAAGGAGTAAACCAAACAACAACCCCAAACGAAGCAAATGCACTTTGCTTCCTGAGCGCACTCACAAAGCGTGACAAAGGGGGGACATACTGGTTCGGGATTCTTGCCTTTGGGGGAGCTACTGGGGACGTGACTGCCCCAGGAAAGCTCAGCTCAATTGCAAAACAAGGCTTGAGGAGAGGCTCAGAGCTTGTAGCCAGCTTTTTCTTGGCACTCCTCTCTCCTTACTTACCCTGGGTGTATGCCTTCGTAACAAAATGGGCACCATCTACCCGATAAGATTTCAAGAAAGAACAGTTCACACACACAGGCAAGTCAAGATTAGATTTCCACCTGTTCCTAAGTTTGTGTTCATGCAGTTGGTGCACAACTAGAAAAAACTAATCCAAAGAATGGAGCATATTTCAGGAAATCAAACCCTGGCATACCCAGGACTGAGGCATTATCTTCCTGTTACAGATGCTCATGACATGCCTGAGCTCAAAGAGACAGCCCAGTCCAAGAGGTTGGCAAAGCCTAGTGTTAGGCAACTGAAATTGTGGGACTACTCACATGCTTTTAATAAAGCATGGCTTTAAATCTGTTCCTTGACCAGAGGTGCTTTTGTGCTTTTTCTGTTTCCTCCATTAGGAACGAGGTAATATAATTGCCTTCCTCAGTGACCAGCTCCAAGAGATGAAGGCCAAAACAGACATGGAGAGCAGCTATGTGAAGAAAAACACAGAGCTTCAGGTGCAGCAAACCCAGAAGAAGTGCAGCAATGCAGGGAATGACCTGGAAAAGGAAACTGAGGTAAGCCCTTCCTCATGGCCTCTACTGGAAGGAATGTCTAGCTAGTAAGGACAGAGTCAACTCTCAGCAGGTTGTCTGCAGCTGAGCACAGAAAGAGGACTCAGCACTGTACTGGGAACAGTCCCTGTCCTAGCACAGTCCTCCTTTCCTAGGGTACTAGCAATGCCTCAGTTTGTCTGATGCCTCATTTTTATATCACATCATCCTCTTTTCTTTAAAACCACAAACATCCTCACCCCTTATAATTACAGGGTAATCAGCTGAAGTGTGGTGAGCTTAGCTCACAAGCAGCGTTTCTTCAGATGGGAGTGTACAATGGACAAAAAACAAATGAAAAACGAGGGCTGGTGCTTGGCCTCCTCACAGAGGAGTGGCTGTCTTGGGTGCTCTCTCCCCTAGAGGAATGCCTGATCAGAGGGTTTAGATGATGGCAGGATGTTGCCTGGCCACTGGAACCATCATGTTTTCTGGACATGACGATTTCTGGAACAGGCCTCAAACAGGAAAAATGAGGCTCAGGACTCTGCTTTCTTGTTCCTTTAAAAAAATGAACTAAGGTGATCTGGATTTTGTTTTTAATAAAGATTTTCTTCCTATTCATTTTTAATGATGAAAATTCATGCTCCGCTTCCATTTTAGAACTTCCCAGTGACAGGAGAACTTGGGAAGTGCCATGGCAGGAAGCAGGATGATGGGGCCATTTCCTGTCCCTTGCATTTTTATGAATTATGAGTATTTCATGTACATTTATTTATCTACTGGCAGTGCTGAGATAAGCAGCCCAAGTCCTCCCTCTGTCCCCAGATGCCCTTTCTGTTGTCCATCACAGTCACCAGTGCAGCTGTTTGAACTGTATCAGGAAACTCACTCATCCAGGTTAGAAATAATAACCTCTCTCTCTTCAACCGCTTCTCTGTGTGACTCTGCAAACAGCTGAACTGCATGGATGGCAGGGCTGCAGGAGACAGCGGCTAGAGGCAGGGACTGCTTAAACTAATGCTGTCATCAAAAGAAACATTCACATAACCATGTCCAAAGGGTGGAGTTACAAGACTATTTCTTTAGCAACATAAGCAGCCCTAGTTCCCAGAATTGCCCAGCACATTATGCTAGCAGAGCTGTTTGTGTAGCCACAAGGTGAACTGGACCAGAAAACTTTTCTGTTTTTTTGCAGGAGTCCTTTTTGGACTGATCAAGGTCTGACCTAGTTGGACCTTTCTCGAGGATGGCCCAGGGGCAAGGACTGCCTAGGTCATTTTGTCACTAGGGAAAATAGCTGTGGACTACACAAAGCACACCTGCATGTTTGCGCACAGGCTCAGCTCTCAGCAGCATGTGTGTGTGCATGCATATACGCACTAATGGCATCTCTGACATTTTCTGTCTGTGCTGATCACAGAAGCTGAGGAGCAAAACTGATGAGGAGATTAGAGTCCACATGGAGACTGAAAATTTCCTCAGGCAACACCAGATGGTACGTACAACTGTTTTCTGTTACTGCTTAAAATAGCAACCAATACAAATTGCATCATCAACTAGTGCCTAAAGAAAACCAGTTATTGCTCCATCAAACTTACCAGGTTCATGATTGCTGCCATTAGAATTACTGCTTGCCCTCAACTCTTAACTAACACTCGAACCTGTGATTTGCTACCATTTCCTTCAAATTATAGTTCATAGAGTGATCAGTTTTGTTTATTTGAGTATTTTGGATTTTCCCTTCCCCAGATAGTTGTATTCAGGTAATTGGCATTTTGGTTAGACCTTTCTTCGCAATAGCTGAGACTTCCAGTGACTCAGTGAAGGGGGTTACTGCACAAAGTTAAGGCAACAGCTTTACAGACCCAAGTGTTGCATACAGAGGGCATTAAGAAAGAAATGACTGAAACTGCCCACCCAATTTTGCCTTATTTTAATCTGAGGAAGAAACAGGGTTGGATACTTGCAAAGTCACAGTTATTCCATCAGACTTCAGCTGCAATCAACCATGCTGTTGATCCAAAGGTTCAGACAATTTTCCTGTTATTGAACAGCAGCACCTATTACAATAAATTCTTTAATACTGGTAAGCATCTTGCAAACCATATGACTGGAAGAAAGTTTGTACTGCTGCAGGATATCTAATGTCACTGCCAGTGTGAAATTTAATAAAAGGGATTTATTTTAAAGGAAATTTAAGAGCAAAAAAGTGCTGTATCTTCAGAGCAATTAGTATTCTCTGTATCCTAGAACCTTACTCTGATCAGAGAGTTTCAGAGTGAGAGGATTTTCCAAGTACAGGTTATGGCCTTTCTGGCTTCTACCCAAAGGCAAACTACAAGCCTGTCCATACCCACAGAAAAGAGGATGACTATGTCCTCCATCTCTCTTGTCTTTCCAGCTGTTATGTTGCAATGAGATTGATACTTGTCCTCAGATTATTTTTCCATGCAAGGAATCATGGTTGTCATTATGGAGAAGTAATGCACAAATGGGAGGAGGTCATCTGTGTGGCTGTTTCAGAAACACCTGCCCTCCTATTCACAACTGAGACAAAGCCAAGTTCACAGTCCCCTGCTGCCTTATCCCTGGTGTGTTGAGTTTAATCCAGAAAGTGGCTAGGGAGTCATGCAAAGCTTTCTCACTGTCAGATTCTGTTCCTAAACCCTCTCCGCTACGTACACACACACACAGAGTGGCTTCTAGTTGTTGTTTATTGCACCGAGATTGACTGTGCACAAAACGAACCCCTAATGTTTTGCCATTCTTCATGCAACTCAGAATGCCCAAACCAAGTCTCTCTTCATCCCCAATCCAGTGCTTTGGCTTCCATGGTGACCCCCAGGGAGGGGTCTGCAAGCCATCAGTAATTCATCACTAGTCCTAGTGTTTTGATCCTTTGAAGGCTTAAGAGGAAACATTAACCATGCAAAATTAATGGGATGCTTACCACCATCCTGAAACGAGGCCAGATAACAATAGCACACCTTTCCCCTGCACATGCCCTGTACCATGCTGAACACCACTCTGTCCCCGAGCAGAAGGTGGAGGAGAAGCTGGAATACTGGATGGACAAGTATGAAAAGGACACAGAAGCTAAAGACCAAGAACTGAACAACCTAAAAGAATCAAAGGCAAGCAACCTGGAAATGCTGCAGAGACTTGCCAGTGAGGTAAGACATCAGCAGCATCTCAGTGCTCAGCCATGCAAAACTGCATCCTGGCTTTTTCCTACCCTCATTCTCTTCATTCATTCAGATAATGTACAAGTACCATGTAAAAAAACCATCTCAATAACCTAAAAGTGTAGGATCGGATAGTGAGGACTGGTCCTGAGATGGCAGTCACGGAGTAGGAATCTTCTGTTTGCTACCTGTAGCATCAAGAAAGGACGATGATGTTTTCCCTATAGCTATTTTCAAATACCAGCAAGTAATTAGAGAGCTATTGACAGCCTTTGTGAGGGCTAAGACATTGTCTCATCCTGTCAATATGCCTCGCCTTGGTTTGTTGCCTTAGTCTGAACTAGCTTGCTCCTTCTAGCAACGTTCAGACATCACAGGCTGTGATTGTGGGTTAATGTGCATTTAAACCGGCCCTGCTACTGAAAAGGGCAGTTCTTACCCCTTCCTGAGGACGCACGTTCACAGCTGCACAGTGGTCTGTTATCAGGGAACTGATGCAGGCTAAAAGCATTCCTACCCCACAGCAGCTTCCGAGTTAACTGCCTGGCTTCAATCACAGCTGTGCAGGCACAGCAGAGAAGGCAGCACAGGGCAGAAATAAGTGTCTAGAAAAACAAGGTGCTTTAAAGCTAGAAGGAATTCACTTGTAATTATTCCCTGTGGCCACTGGGTCTGAGATGCTGGGAGCGGGTTAGACGTTTTCCTGCTTGTGGGCTCATCTTTCACCCAGTACACCGTCATCTTCATGTCCCAAATGTTTCTTACATCATCTGCTACTTAGCCTGGGGGTGGGGGAAGGCTTCCACCAACATCTGTTGCCTGAGAAGCCATCAGACGCCCATTTCACAGGACAGGATCAGAGGGTTAATTATACTCAGGCCATGAGAGGTTTCAGTTTAGCAGCAGCTCTCACTGCCTTAGGACACTGATGGTGGTAATGAGCAACATTTGCCATCTGGATTCAGGAAAGATCAAATGAAAGGAGGTGGGGGGGAAGGTCCGATGTTTACACATGACCCCTCAGCTGCCATGGAGCTCTCTAGTGCACAGGGTGGGGACCCAGACTGCAGCCTAGGGGCCAGAGCAGCCCTGGCTGGGCTGTGGAAAGCAGACAGCAGAGATGAGAGCAGGAGGTAGCCAGAGGGGAAGACTCCTTGCACCAGGGTCCAGATGAGTCCTACACTGCCCTGCTGGGCAGAGTAAGCCTTGAGGGCTGGCTCTGCAGTTTAGGGGATGTGTCTGCTGAACCACTCCTGTGCTTTCTTCCAGTGCCAGACATTTGAGGAAACCATCATCAGTGACCGGGTGGAAAAGGAGGCTGCAAGAAGACAACTAGAGCAGGATGCCCTGGAGCTGAAGAGCATCCTGAAGGTAAAGGGGAGCAAAGCTGAGGCAGTGTTGCTCTAGCAGCAGTTTGGGGTCAATTATCTTCATCACAGGCTTCATTCAGTTAGAAAACATCCTGAGAAAGTTGGCCTGTGTGGGGTGGCACGAGCAAGGGAGAGATAAAGCCTGTCCCCTTCTGTTGCTGCAAGGCCAGCAGCTACCTGAAGAAGGCTTAAGAAGGGAATTAAAGGGGAAAAGCCAGGGTCCTCAACTGATTTGGGGCCCTGCCCATCACACCAACCCTACTGCATGGGCAACACAGGAAGGGAGGGTGTCAGGGCAATTCCCTTCTCAGGCCCTGGTCACCAGGAACAGATGCCCTCAGTGCAGACCACACACAGATGCCTTCGGCAAAACCAGCATTGGCCCAACTGCTGCTGCATGGGGCAGGGGTTCCCTCCTGGGCTGGGCAGCAGAGGAGAGATGCTCTGGCCATTGCGCTGTACTTGGTATCCCAGCAACTGACTTCCCGGGCCATGCCAGAGAGCAGCACTGGCTAAGACCTTTCTTTCTCCTGCTTCCAGCTGCAGGCCTGGTGGAGAGGTACAATGGTCCGCAGAAACCTTGGCTGCTACAAGAACCTCAAGGAGATTCTAGAGAGGCAGCCATCAAAGGAGAAAGGCAAAGGGAAAAAGGACAAATTCAGAGCAAAGAAAAAGAAGCGATAAGTAAAGAAACCTGGCCCCAGAGGTGCTCCAAGGCTCTAGAAGTCTAGGCTGCTGCCCAACAGGACAAAATAAAGCATGTAACAGAGCTGGGGCTGTTCTGAGAAACTCTGATTATGACAGACACAGTTACGGTGAAGCTCCAGTAACTCTTAAGATCACGAAACCATCTTTGTACTGTAGAGACACTATTTCTCTAGTAGTAAGGGGAACTGCATCTAAGCAGTGGGAAGCATATATCCCCCAAACATCTTTACAGAAACACTGCAAGTGGGGTGTAATCCTGTTAATAGCCCAGTAACTCACCTGCACTGGATGCACTGCACTGAGAGCCGCCCTTGCTGTCCTCATGCATCAGCTGTGGTGAAAGTGTTTCATGATTGTTGTGGCTCTGGCAGCTCTAAGTAAGGCACAGCAGCCAAGTCACCCAAATCTAGGCCCAGGCAGCACTTTCCATAGTGCCAGTGCCAGCGTTAGATCAGCGAGGGGAAAACTGCTGACAATCTGCAGTGCAAACACGGGGGCAGCCAGAGCCCATGGGTTTCCATTCCCACAGTCCTGCAAAGTGTCAGCACGTAGACAGAGTTAGCTCTGAATGCCTTCACACAGAGGCAGCAACAACCAAAAGGGCCGGCTGGCTGGCCGCGCTGCCCAGAGAAGCCTGGTCAGGCAGCCATACCCACCACCCTCACCCAGATCTCGGTGCAGTGACATGAGCCAGTAGGCCAGGAGCGAAGCTGGTGGGAAGCATTGCACCCCGATGTTAACTAAGAGGAGAGCCCTTTCTCTTGATACTACTGTCAGTCACACACAGGCTAACGCACAAAGCAAAATTAGCCCAGCGGCTGAGCTGGATGGTTTCTGATACTCCCACACAGGAGAAACAGCTCAACCATACAAACTCTGCTGCATTCTCTGTGACCAGCGCGTGCTTTATCAGAGGCACCATCCCATCCAGAAGCTCTTGCGTCCAAGCTGAACGGTGCCAGAAGTTCTTAAGTTCAAGCAAAATGACTGAAAGTGCAAGCAGAGAGCGTTTGGCTCTGAACCCTGTCTGAAGGGAAGGGAAGGGGCTGGTGCCTGGCTATCAAGCTGGGTCAATTGTCACGGAAGCACTGAAATTTCAGACACATTAGACAAACTTGAGTTAAAAGCATGTTACCACTGGAATATTGTTGGTTAGCTTAAACCAGAACGTGTACCCATTTAGAGCACCGATGCCAAAGCAGAAAATACATTCAGTTGTTTTCCATGGTCCCCGCATTGTGGTTACAACAAGGATTATTCTAGTCGGCTGCTTGCAGGAGCCAAGTTAAGACTACGTTTACATCACACGTCTGCACCATGGCTCCTTATTGCAGTAGGCGCCTCATAGCAACCACCAGAGTTATGTTCCTAATTTTAACTCTTCCTTTTCTTTCACTCTCTGACTTTTTTTGATACATTTCATTTGTGACTAATGTGCACCATACGTGGTGGATGCTAGCAGGTGACCTGTTTGGGTTGAGGGAATGAAGTTTGGTCATTAACTCTTCAGACAAAAAATGGAGGAACAGTAAATCTCCACTTTTTAATATCATAAATTCTAGGCACATGCACATCAGTAATAAAACCAAAAAGCTGAAACCTGAAGCATGGCAAGAAAAGAGGAACAAACATTTGGACTAATAGGAACAAAGCTTTTAAAAGCTGCAGGGCATGAAACAGGGGTGCAAATTTTATAGACTGAACCCAAACAAAACAGGAGAACTGCAAGGAGCACCAGTACTGGCAGCAACAAAAACAAGTGTTTTCACTTGCTTTGCAGCTGAGAACAAAACATAATGTAATTCCGAAAAATCCCCCTCATCCAAGGAGCTCTGCCTAGGCTGGGCTCCTCTTCAAGCTCCGCTTCCTGATGCCAGGAGAACAGCCGTTGTTTTTATGATCCTTATGAAGCATTGCAGCAGATCCAGGGCTCTGGACCTGCAGTAAATTGAGCCAGCAGGAAGTTGCAGACTGCACTAGTCATGGAATTATTCAAAACTTCCATTTCAGTGACTGGTAACTTAAAGGGGAAAAAAATATATATATAAACATATAATCCTGTGGGCACAGCAAAGTCTGCTTCCAAAATCAGGAAACTCCGTGTCTGTGTGTGTATGAGGGGGAGGGTGAACTTTGTTTTTAACTGGATTTGTAGTATTCCAGTAGGTTGGGGGGGGAGGGAGGTGAAGGGAATGCAGTCCCCAGAGTCCCAGCCAGGGGCTCTTGGCCATGGCTCATATTGACCTGGAAGACAGGACACAAGGCTTCCTAACCCCTCCTGACCTCGGGGAGCTTATGCTCTCCAGGCAACAACAGCAAGTTCTTGTCTGTAGACTCTCGCCCAGGGAGGTCTACGCTGCCATCTGTCCAGTTCCTCCAGGCCTCCTCCACTGCAGCAGCAGCTCTCAGAATCCCTGCTCTCCTCTTGAGCCTTACCTTGCTTGGGCAGAGAAACCAGGATAGATTTGTATTTCTCGGCTATACGGTTGCCAAGTAAAGAAGCTGAGCACATCCAGTGACTGGAGCAGGGGGCACAGAGTCACAAAACCTGGCATTTTGGGGAAACTTTGCCAGGGTTGGTACTGCTCCTATTTTCCAGCTGTGGAACAACATGATCAAAGCACAGATCAGATTTTTTTCTGCAGGGAAATCAAGAAATCACAAGTCTTTTGGACAAACTGGTTTCTAGGGAGGTAAGTGGAGAAAGGCTGGAGGAGACTTTAGACAGAGGGGGAAAAACAAAAACCTGGAGAGAGCCGGGAAGCCCAGAAGACAGGAACCGAGCTGTCTCAAGTGTGCTTGTGGTTGAAAACTGATGGAGTCACCACAAAGTTGAAAAAAGGATGCTGAAGTGGCATAGTGAGCAGGGAAGACATAGTACCCTGGGGATACGCAGTGTGTATGAAGTAGGGAGGGTTTGTGCTTCTCTGGCAATTTCTAGGCTTCATATTTTTTAAGTAACAAAAACCAGCTATGAGGAGGGAAGAAGAGAGGAACAAACATTTGGACTAATAGGAACAAAGCTTTTAAATGCTGTGGGGCATGAAAGAGGGATGCAAATTTTATAGACTGAACCCAAAGAAAACAGGAGAACTGCAAGGAGTACCAGTACTGGCAGCAGCAAACTGCCCAAATCTAAAAGGTGTGTTGCATGGCTCACTTTGAGGGAAAAAAACCAAAAACCAAAAAACCCCAAACCACTGTGGGAGAGAAGGGAGGGACAAAAGATTCTGAACAAAAATCACTGCTACTCAGTACCTAGGAAGGGCTGAAAAATATCCCTGAGAAAGTCTGAAGTGGCTGCAGAATGCATGTAAAAACATCAGATTTTTTTCGATCCAATTAGCTATGAAAACAAGAGAAACAAGCCAGGTCCATTAACTGTCAAGTGTGGTAATTCAGAAGGTGATTATTCACCTGACACACAGGATGTGACATTCATTGATCCAACAGAAAAACAGCAGGAAGAAATACTGTAATTAATGTAGGTTTTAAAACTTTATTTCAAATTACCCCTGGTTTTCTTTTATATTATCAATGTGCTAGGAGTTCACACTACTGGCAGAATACAGGCAATTTAAAATAAAGTATACAAATTTCAGACATATTTATACTTAACAGACTTAGAAATTATGGAATGTATTTACAGACATACAACATGGGATGAAGCTTTAAAATCCTTTACTCTATTAATTACACGTTTACACTGTTTTCAGAAATAACAAAATTAGACCACTTTGTAAAACACCACAATATCTATACAAAAGATTGTTTTAGATGTCCAAACTAACCTTCGAAGTCCTCTGTTTTTAGAAACAGTTTTCAAAGAACCATTTATAGTCATGAAAGGCTAAAAATACCACTTGCCATCATGTCACTGTTGAGAACAGCAGCGATGTTCTCAGTATTGTAGAAAGTTGTTTCAAATTTATTTTAAACAGGCCACCAAGGAAGAGGCCTTCAAGAAAGCTTCCCCCTTCACAAGGGGGAAGAATCAAATCCCCAATGTTTTGACCTGATCTTTTCAATACCATCAAGGACTCCTAAGTGCCAGTGCTGCTTGATTTTGAGTCTGTAACGTTGCTGAGCCTCAGACGCTGCTCAGTGCTTGATATCATTTGAAGGAGGATCATAACACAATGGAGTTAGTATATAAATACTAGCAAACACTAAACACTCAGATGAATTCCTCCCACACCCTCCAACACAAATGCCCCAGAAAGGAAAGACAATTGCCTCTTGCTTTAGCACACAAAATAAAATTTTATACGTGTTTTCTTTAAAATATTCTTTTCACTGGATACAACAAAAATTGCACATAAATACACCAAACAAATCCCAACCCATTTCATTGCAAAAGAAAACTGAAGTGGTTTTTGGTATAATACATTAAATAAACCATATGATGAAACTTCAGGCTTGGATTTTTGTCCTATACATCTGGTCAAGATTTAGTGTTTGCCGGCATGAAAATACAAGATTATAGAAGTGAAAGTAACAGGACCAACATACATCAGAAGCTGCCAGAGCACATGGTTGCTTGGAGCAACGTAAGTGGTACTTGGGACAAACGCCTGCCCATTCATGCAAGCACTGCTCTTTACATAAACTCAGCTGCTGTGTGTACCCGCTCATGGTATACAAGAGTAGCTGTTTTGACCAGGCACGCTAGGGAACGGCCATTTCTTGAAGTCCAGATTCAACTCCCCACCCCCACCCCATTCATTCCTAAAAACAAGTATTAATGAAACGTCAAGCTTCCACCAACCTGAATACTGCTAAGTTTCATTTTCGATAGGTGCTGGAAGCTGGACTGCAGCAAACACCATACCCTTACAAATCTACAAAGGGAACCGTTTTCTTAAAACAGATATATTTAAGTAGTTTAAGAAGGGTGTGCTATTCAAGTTGCATGCCCATGTATGACACAAATGACCTAATGTTGAAAACTAAGATAAATTCGATGTCCTCTCAAATTATGCACAAACATACCAGCAACACGTGGTCGGTACTGTTAGTTGTGAGTGGCAGAATCTCCCATTCAGCTAACTACAGCAGAGACTTCAGTGAAAGCTTTCTTCTTACATTTTTATGTAATTCCTTAAGCACTACCAGCAATCTTTGCAAGTGAAATTCAGTGAAATACAGGATATACTTACGGGGAGGAAAGTATGTCTGTACGGAGCTGCTCTCCTCCTCTGTATTGCAAGTTATTGGCATATAGAGATTTCGAAGAGTTCACAGCAACTCGCTTACCCAGTATGAAAATAACCTTTCTTTTTTCAAATGCAGAGCTCTAAATACCCTTCACATGTTATTTTAGACTTGCAACGCGATCAGCCAATGCCAATAAGAGGCAGCTGGAATCATTATATGAAATTCAGGATACAACAGTCACCACGGCTGACCTTCAAAGAACTACATGAAGCAAAACAGAGCAGGAGCAAAACTGCAAAAATGGCAAATTGAACAGGAAAAAGTCCAGCTAAGACCAGTCTTTGTCAGTGCTCCCACAGCAGGTTTACTTCAGCAGAGGTGACTTTTAGCTAGCTTTTTCCTATTTCTTCTCCTTCCTTCATCCCCATGAAAACCTCTTGGTATATTCTGGTTCAAATATATACCATGATGGAATATCTCCAGTGCTTGAAGTTGCTCTCAGTCCCCATGCACTACATGATATTTGTAGCAAAACATTCTGGGATACTTTAAACAGACCAGAACCTAACAAAAGAATTGGATGGATGGAAAACGAGATTTTGCAAGGTCTTTGGGGGGGGGGGGGGAGGGGGGAATTGCTACTGATGTGGTAATAAGCCTGGCCTAGTCAGTGGGACCAAAGCACAGAAAAGTAGTCTTTCTTTTACAGGTTGACTTTAAAGTAAAATGCAAAACTTGGCTGGTGTCTCTCCCATTCCTGTATTTTCAATTTCCATTTTTGCATAAAGAAAGAAGAGTGAAGTAAATTTTATAAAATGAGTGCATCTCTCTATTTGAACACCAATGAAAAAAGGCTTTTTTAAAGCCTTTTCAAACCTACAAACATAAGCTACCTTTTGCAACAGATTGCTGCTTTGATAATATGCAACCCACCTATGGAAATTCAGTAATTATGTTCTTAAAATCATTAATTTTAAAGTGGCTGGGACACTCACCAGTCTTGGCATGACTGTCTAGGATGCTCCAGCTCCTGCTAAAAATTTTATTTAATAATGGGTTTCTAATGATTAGCACAGGAGGTTGCAATTCTTTGCACTGCAGTGAAAAATCGGTACATGATTCTTGACGACATTTAGTCATTCTTTGACAAAACCATTCAGTAACTAAACACATCCTTATGTGATCGGAAGGGGGAGGCAAGAGGAGGCAGGAGGAGATTTCCTCCACTGATGTTGGAAAGATTTCCAAAGACATATTAAAACCCAAACAAAAAGTAAACCCAGCAAGAATGCAAATGTGTGTAATACAAATGGAACTGTTCTGGCTTAGTATCTTTTACTAAGATGCGTGTTTCTTGCGGACATACCACACAGTATTATTTTTTTTTTATGGGGGGGGGGAATACAGTTATTTTTTTTTCAGATTTTAAATACTGAGGACATGCCAACATAGGTTATAGCTGCATGAGGTACAGCCCTGTGATGAAATCCTCTGCAACACAATCTTAGCCTGTAATCCTTTATATATAATGGAAAGAGCTGGTGTTTCTTAGAGGCAAAGAAACCCCCTTTCTTTGAGCCCTGTGGGGAAGGGCAGAACTCTCGTTCCCCATGTGCCCATTGCAACAACATCCTTCTGACAAATGAATCCTCTTAGGAATCATCTCACTTTCCAGGCTGTACACCAAGGTCGTCAATCTACAAGGTCAGTTTCTACAGCTGGCTCCACCAACCAACCAGTGGAACTCCCTGCCCTCCTCACAATAAACTTTGTTTTATAAGGGGCAAAAATATTAAAAAACCCCTGGTACTGGAAACTGTTGTGATCTCCAAAAAAAGTGGAGAAATGAGGCAAAACATTCCTGTCAGGAATCATGGAAACTCATTTCCTTAGAACAGAGCTCTGTGTGTTTGGATGCACAGCATGTGCAGTAAAGTCTTCACGTCCTTCTGCTTAGCCAAGGTAACCCAAAAGGTCCCGGAGGTCTCTACACAGCAGACAAGTGGTGAAGTTGCTGCTGCTTTGGGGGCGCCAGCTCCAGGAGTGCCTGGACAGTCACAGCTACCTGTTTCAAACCCTTCTCTTCTAAAATATGTAGAGGCAAACATAATTGCTCCTGAATGGGGAACAAAACAAAGACAAAAACAAAAATGGATGAAAAACACTCAACTGAAAAGAAAAAAAAATTAAGCAAAAAGAGACTGAAATATGAAATGTTATGGACAGCTAACACACACACAAGTATGAAATGAAATTTCTGCTTGTGAATAAAGAACTGTAAATGTGACTACCAAAAGAGGAAGCTTTAGGATAATCATTGTGTTTACAATATCAGCCATCACACAGAAAATAAGTATAAATAAGGAGAATTTTAAAAGGATTTTGGGAGAAGTGGGAAATAACATATTGTCTTCTATCTTCACCCACACTGAAATGGTAGCAGTTGATGAAACCAAAATTAGACTAACTTAGGAAGGGGGAAAGTGTTGATTCAACATGATGAACCAGCAGCAATGCAAACAGTAGGAAAGGGACCATGGTTTCCCTCCCAAAACACCACTGGCTTATGAGGGAGTCCTCACGCAGCAAGTCTTGCTATTGAAAACAAGCAAGCAAAGACCTGCTTTTAAAGCACAGAATGAAATAGTAATATGTGTGACAGAAACTCTGTTCAAAAAGTCTAAGAGGAAACATTATACTGAAGAGCAATTCTCATTGCAAGACACATTGTCCATCTGAAGTCCTTCGGCCCATAGGTATGATCTGATTTCTATCACTACAAAATTCTTGGGAAAGGAGGAAACAGCAGGGAGCACAAGTTGCTTTATGGAAGAACCAAAAAAAGAAAAAAAAAGAAAAAAAGAAAAAAGGAGACTTGCTTCTGTGTATGACTGAAATGACCTTGATAATAAATGTAGAAATTGACAGTATATTTAAAGGCAATTATCCCTCCTATAATATTTAAGAGTCAGTACAACTCACTCATCTTTCAGAAGTTCACCTGTTTAACAGGTTACCTCAAAAATCATTCAGAGGAATAACATGGATACACAAGATACAGAGAGTTTTCAAACTTTTTATTAAGAATTGTGCTATTTTCGGTCTATGATGACTTTAAAGTCTGCACAAGCCTTGGCCCTCCTCACTCCACAACAGTCATCCCCGGACAGGATATGTGCCAACAATCCTCCGCATCTCTAGTCAATAACCAAATTTGTCCTCCCTATAAAGCTACAGAGAATTTTTTTTCATGTGTTATTCCCACAACAATCAGCATTTCTTCACTCCTTGCACCGTTACTGATCATTCATGTAAAAGAAAATCTTCAGCGTAAGTGATGGCAGCCAATGCTCTTCCCACAAAGCTCAGAGTGGAGAAAGACCAAATTAGTCCAGACTGAAATCCTCACAGTAAGACACAGCATCAGGCTGAAATGTGTTTTTCTTCCAATTTTATAGATGTTGTTTTGAAAAAAAAATGTGCTTTTTGAGAAAACACCTGTAAACTTGACTAAATAGGTCTTAAAATAGGCCTTATCTTTTTACTTAAGTAGTAAATAGATAAGGGGAAAAGCTTTGGAATGACTCCATACCACAGAGACAGTCATGACAAAATAAAATTTAAAAACTGGAAGGCACTGTTAGGGTAAAACTTTACCCTTGCAGCTTTTATCACAGTGTTCATTAGAAGAGGTTAAGAAACAGGAACTGAGTTCATTCTAGTTCATATCAGTAAACAGTGCAAAAATAGCTTATTTAAAAATAAAACAAACACAATCCTGCCAAAGATCCCCTCTCTCCTCAAAAATGTTTTGCTTGGACAGGACATTTTGTGTCAGTCACAGTGTGAGATTTAGAAAGAGGGACTTAATTTCCCTATTCACTCCTTTGTTAAATAGCCATTTTATGTTACAAGAGCTTGTGAGACCCATGTGCATGTAACAAACATTTTTACCGGTAGCAACAGCATCTGCAACTAAGCTCCTGTGCATCTTAAACTGTGCTTCAGAGTTGTTGCCAGGTTAATGCTGGAATGCTGACACCACATAAACTGGGCTTCCGAGGCGCTTACTGTATTTTCAGATTATAAGAGAAATTTATTGAAAACACACTCAGAACAGCCATATTACTTAATACTTACCTGTAACTGAGCTCTGAACAGAGTTCCCTGAATCAGCCTACGCTCTGAGGAGACATGGTCTTTGGCACATGACATTAGGAGTGCCTTGAAGTTCTGAGGTGTCCCTGAGAAATACTTTAAAGCACCAGGATGCAACAGGGAGGGAAAAGCTTGGAAGCTTTATGGAAGACTATCCGAGTTTTGCAAAACAGTGAAGAGTGTATATGCAGTCAGGGCTTATATCTCTGTAATCATATGATGCAAAAGTTTCCAAAAATGACAGGGGAAAAGAAGGGATATGGAATAAGCATGGTTTGAGGCATCCACAATAAAGTGGCAACTCTGGAAGTTTTTGTTAAGTTTTTACCAAGTCTTTAATCAAGACCACAGTAAAATGCCACCACATTCTGTGGCATCTGATAGATTATTAAAGATTTTTCCTTCTGCACCAGAACTTATTTTTTCTTTTTTTTTTCCCCAAAGCTGACTGAAGACCTAAATTTCTCTGAAAATTTCCTGCTTGATCTGTTATGAAGCTGAAGTAGCTCAGGATTCACAGTCAGCTACTTTAAAAATCCTGGCTCAAAAGTAATATACCAAAGTCTACAAATGTAAGAAATCAAATATTCTCAGAAGCAGGATAAAGAATTGTGCGTAGGAAAACAAGAAGCAGCAAAGCCCTGCAGACAAACTTATCAGACCATGTCTCCTAAGACTAGGAGAGCTAATCAAGAACACGGAGGTTAAAATTTTGCATCCTTCTCTAATATTTTTCATCAGATAATCTTGAAGCAGTGTACCAGAGTGGGTGCAATTCCCATTTCACAGATGGGAAAATAGAGGCACATACCCACATGTCCTCAACTCAGTCCCTTGCTCTAGCCTGTGGACAACGCTTCCCCCCTTGTAAGCGTTATATCTGCTAAATATCAGACAGCAAATACAAATGTGAATTATGTCACAGACAGGCACATGGGTGTACCTACATGTTTACACATTGTACCTGCCACCTCTGTCCCCTAAGTGGAAAAGAAAGCACTTCATACACACAGTCTTGCAAAAACCAAAATCCTTTACCAAGCACTGGAGTGACGGAGGGAGGAAGAAGCAACATCATCTTTCAGCTAGAGGAAAAAGACCCAGCGATAGAACATACAGAGCGTTAGCATTAGAGTACAGTAAAACACCACAAAGCCCCAAAGCTGAATGGAAAGGGAGACAAGAGTGGATTCTTCTGAATCTGTCCCCAGGGAAAGAAGAGTCTCAACTGTTCTTTTAACGCTGAGGTTTAGCTGAAGAATGTCAGAAGGGGAACAAAGATTGTCCTGTCCAAAGTGTGTGAGCAGGAAGGGAAAACAGACAGAGAGAAAAAAAAAAGTCAATTAGCCATACTAACATCCACGAAGCAGTCAGTCATCAGACATCTCAGATATACCCTACACATTCAAGGAGCGTATCACAGCTGGTTAATTCTCACAAAGGAATCTGCAAGACACTCATGCCAAAGAACTATCTTAATGCAAGTATTCAATGTGTTGCCGGTCACGCGTACAACTTAAACATGCAAAAATCTGTTTTGTTAAAAATTAAGCAGCTTACACATGCCTTAGTGAAAACCAATTTTGTTTCAGGGGAAATAAATTGGCTACAGGTTTTTGAGATGCTGTTGGCATGGAGTACTCACCAACGCTAAGATGCTGCATGCATCTTAATTAATGGAAATAGTACAACAAAGGATTATTTATGTGTAATTGAGGCTTGAATGTAGTATCCTGCAGAAATATCTAATATTAATCAAAGCTTAAGTGTTCCATAACTATTAGCAGTGTATCTTTTGCCTCCCTTGCACAGAGGTAACTATGTAAATCAACAAAATCTAGATGCACATATACCATATTCTGTTAACTATCGGTTTCTTTTGATGCAAGGGCTCTACTGGCAAAGTCCTATAGAAATAGCTGCTCTATTGTGGTGCTGGAATAGGAGTGTAGCTCTGCCTGTAATTAGCATTTTCTAAAAGTAGCTTCTTACATAAAGTAGCCTGTTCTTTTAGAAGGTAAGTATTTCTACATAGATCCATACTTTGAAAAGGCCCTTTATATTTGTAATTGGAATTTAAATGAAAGGAGACACCTGCAGGCATCTTTTCAGCAAAAATATATTAGGCTGCCATGCCAATTCTTTCATACAGATATCTTGCCTTCTCATCTCAGCAGACATGTAATGTAGATATGTGAGAGTAAATTTAGAGTTCACGTGGGGGTTTCAGTAAGCTTCCCCAGAGACATTCTCCTTGAACTTTTTCAGATTAAAGCAGGAGAAATGGGGGGGGGGAGAGGATCCCAGGTAGGACGTGAGTTTTTATGAAACCAAGACAGATGCAGCACAATGAGTCTATGGGGGACTTCTTGCTGGGGTGGGTTTTTTTTGTTTGTTTTTAAATGTAGGCCATTTCAGTGATCTGCTTTGCACTGCAATGCCATAAACAGTTACATCTGCATATCTGAGGGAGCTATAAACTGGGAAGCTGGCATGGAATTGAATAACTTTACCTCATAAGAATTTATTATGCAGTCCTGCCAGAAGTAAAAGTCTGAAGTTTCTTAGGGGACCAAGAGAGTGTAGCACCTCACTAATTATCCCTCATGTGCCCTACCATGTTCCAATGCCGTGCACCGCTAAGCCACGTGAAAAGGCTGGGCCGCTCAGTAAATATGCTACCCTAAACTTCCAATGGCTCAAATCCTGCCTGCAAGTGAAGCTATCAGGGACAAAACCAGAAAGTACTGTGCTGGTGACTAAAGAGCACAGCTTTTAGAAATTGTTGGGAAATGAGTCACTGCGTCTACTTTTCCCTTTCACAAAGCAAAAGAAAGAACATAGGATCTACAACAGAAACATTAACACTTAGCAGTTTAAGAAACCAATCCAATTAATGCACTAGAAGAAAAATAAAGCAAAACATGACATGTATCAAAACCATTTACACTGAGATAGCTGCTAAATAAAGAAAAGGGAAAAGGACAGGACAGCATAAAACAGGATAGTTGGACTCCAATATGTTATGTTTCTACTTCATAGCTCTTCCGGTTTCAGAAGGGCAAGAGAAATACCACCACTGGTACATAACACAAAGAATTAGGATCTATGCAAAGATAGCTACCATCAGAGAAAAGCAAATAATACCATGGCTTCTTGGTAAGGCAGTAAAAATGTTCACATAGGAGGATTATTCTGAAGGCACATCAAAAGCTTTGGGATTAAAATAAACACGCAAAACATTATCCAAATTTTACTCCACTTTTAAGCTACTAAATATCTAATCTCCAGAAAATTTCATTATATTTGTAGAAGTACATTGTAATTCTACAAGACAGATTCAAACTGCATCCAGTAACATGAATATGAGGCAGGGTAGTAAATGAATCAGATCTATGACAAATTAACTGTATCTGACTTCATTTTGCTCTGGAAGAGAATGCAAACCAAATCTGACCTATACAGTAAGATGTACCTTATACCTGAGCCTGCTAACATATTATTATTTGGTTTTCACCAAATCGCACAAAAAAGGTTCTGTTTTTTTGAAGCATCATGCAGAGCTGCACCTGAAGCAACACCAGAATAGCAGAAGTACGTACCTGAGGCACTCCAATCCTTCTGCAAGCTTCTAAGAAATTCTCCACATTTCGTCTGCATTTTGCCATTGTAAGTTTAGGCTGCAAAGAAGGAAAGGAGGAAGGCATAAAGTGTTCTTAATTGGCAGGATACTCAAAGATTTTTATTTTTTATGTAAATAAAACTCTTAATAAATCTGTTGGCCAAAAACATACCACACTGACATAAGCTTGTCTAATTCAAACCAGCCTCTGTTGCACTTTGTTTTTCTTTAGAAAAGCAAGCCCAAATTTCAAAGCTCATTTAAAAAATACTAAGCTGGATGTTTTAATGAAAAGACAATCCCAATCCAGTCAAAATTGGCATACAAGGTGTTACCTAAAAGAGGCTAACACTTTCAGTGGCTGCAATATGCTAATTTTTAAAATATATTTTGAATGAAACACATGTACATGGCTCCAGTATTGGGATTTCAGAGCAATTTCTTGATATGAAGCAATCCGGAGTTTGTTCTGGATTGCTACATTTTAGAAATATTTCAAACTATATTTCAATTAACAAAGAGATTAAAAGAGGCTAGATGAAACCAGAAAATAATGGAAAAAAACTGGAATTGAAACCAGCTGCTTGTAAACCTCTTGCAGATGTGTTTGATGTGGCTGTTCAAATTGGGTTGACTGGCATTTTTTCAAGATTTTTTTCCCCCCACATGGTTAACTTTTACACCTCTACACAGACATGCTGCTGCACAGGCTCTGTCTTGTTTCTGCTCTTGAAGCCTATTCTTTTCTTATTAAAGAGACACAAGCCTCCTGTTTCTTTGTATGAGCTACCTGCAGGCTACATAGCAGCAGGCAGCAGCCTCTGTGGGTTCAATACTTTTCATTAAGTGAGGAAAAGCAGACTGATGGAGCTTCTGCTCTGTCCCCTCAGTCTGCCATATTACCCCACCAAGAAAGTGCTGACTTCTTTTCCCTGAAGGATGAAGGGAATACAAAGATCACATTGTGGACTGAGGCATGACATGATGCCTCTTCTGCTCCTGGAGCTGTGCAGCTACAGGCTGCCTTTTCCTAGCGATTTATGACAAAGCCATGCTTTAACTCATAACACAGATTATTCCAACAGCACATAAAAGTAGGCCATTGAAAAGATATTCTCTATAACAAGAATCTGCTGAACAGTGGCTGTATGTCTTTTTTCTTGAAGATTCCACATTCTGCCTAAAATGTTGGCATGTCTAGTTAAATAGTTCTCAAAATAATGAGGACATCTGCCTCTTCGCATAAGCCCTAGAGAAAGGAACCACAATGATACAGTATGCAGCCCTGTAAGTGCCAGTTCAAATTCCACTGACACAAGGACTGAGGCCAAAATAAGGAAAAGCAAACAATGTGCATGTTTTAATCTCTTCCCCCAGGAACAGCCTTTGGTTTTTTTTCCCCTCCTTATTCATACAATTTTAAGATAACGTGAATGACTGTAACAAGCAACTTGTCTCTCTGTACTGCTTTTGAGTAGCTGACCCTAAATATTTTCACTGGACTTTTTGGCTGCAAAAACCAGGAAGAATTTATCTTGTTGATAGATTAGGTAAATATTCTGTTTCTACTTCACGGTTCTCAATCTTTCTCTAATTCTGTGCTTTCCTTACATGACACACAGTAATGCACCTAGAAATACATCATCTTCATTGCTTCCCAAAAAACTGCAGATAGGATAAGACAAACAACTTCCCAAATTGTCAAACTTCTCTGTGCGCTTCCTTGCTCAGATAGCAAGCCAGACTCCTATCCCCAGATACAAAGTAAGCAATTTTTCCTGTTATCACACAGGTATGACTGGATTTGTTTTGTTCTAGGAATTCTCCAAGCACATGCAATGGAGCTCAAGTGCGCTCTGCTAAAAATCCTAAGCAGAGGAATTTATACTGCTGTGAAGTGGACACAAGAATCAATTTGGATTCTCTGCCTGTTCTTGCAATCTTCTGTAACAGGCTCCTAATTGTTTGCAGAGAATACTGTATATCCTTACCGATACTTCTGAGACCTGAACTTCTCAGACCTCTTGATCTTCTGAAATATCCTTTTGCAGTTTGTGTGTTGAATCGTCTCTTATTTCACTAGTTTTCAGGTTAACATAGGCAGGATTTGAGAACGTTCATATTGTCTTAAAATCTGTTTTAGAAGCAACTTTGTTTAATTGAAACATATCCAAAAATATATCTTTAAATGAAGCCACACCTTTTGTTTAGACAGACCAGATGGTTATTGGTATGGGGGATGGTCTGCTCATGAACAGAGAAAGATGCTGAATGGAGCACTTGCCTGATTACACAACATTCCTGGATGTCATTTTGGACAGCTATAAAATACTGTCAACATTACATACTTACAACAGCAGGGGAGGGGACGTGAATGCTGGGAACAGATCGAGGACGCACATGATTAGCTAAATGGCACAGAACAACACCATCAGTGAGAGCTGCTCCAAGATCACTGGGCAATGATACCTTCAACCGTGATTCAATATTCTGTATAAAAATGAACACACATGCACAGAAAGTAAGAGCTGCTTTCTTCCAACTATTTCATTCTGCTGAACATTTTATAAGAGGCAGAATCACTTGCATTCCAACTCTTTCTCCATCTTCATGACATATTTCTGAACAACTTCATTTCTACGTACCACCAAGAAAGGCTCTGTGCACCACTATGGCTGAGAGCTGATGACAATTTGGGAGCAGCTGAACTCAAAGATAAACAGAGCTCTTATTACGCAGCACAGGGGACTAATACGACCATTATACAAACATAATGGAAATCGGAGTCTAAGAAAAGTATTCCACATCCTTCAGATTCTCAGAAAATGGTTCTACTAAGGGAAGTGAAAATAATTGTCTCTGTGGGTTGGAGGAGAATATAGCTAACAAAAGCCAAGATAACATTTTTCCCTGTAAAGAAAAAAAATGTACTACTAGGTATAAATAGTAAAAAGAATGAGGTAGTGAATGTATGGTGTGGGAAGAGTGAATACAAATTCAATTCAGGTTTTTATTGTATTTCAAATGCTATATGAATTGCAGTGTCTGTATAAAAATTGTTAAGTATAAAAAAAAGAATTAAGCTTACTTAGGAAGTGGAGCAGGAGACTTAATACATAAAAAGCATTCTGAGATAATGCAAGAAAGGCTCTACAAACAGCACCAAGGTTTTTTTTGTTTTGCTTAAAGGAACTTCCTAGATTGCCCTTTCTTTATAATTTATAAAGAGAAGGAACCCTCTCTGTCCATCTCGGATGCTCATGGCTTTTAAAATGAGCTTTAACAAGTAATAACTCTTATTTCTTGAGAAAGCTCAAACAATTAATTATAGCACTTCAGGAAATCCCTTCATGTTCTCCAAAAACAAGCCTGGAGCAAAGCAGAGCCGTACTTTAACACCATGTGGCATTTTCAATATTCATTTCTATTGCCATTGTACCTGGCCACCAACCAGGATCCGGGTGACCTGAATAGCCAAAAAGCACAAGCATAGGCACATCTGTATCTCAGATATTCTGCACTCAACTAAAGATAGGGCAAGAGTCAACAGATGGATCCAGAGCACACGAGAAAGCCACACAGTCAGTATGACTGGCAGTAGTCTCAGCACTCCACCTGCTCTTCTGTGGGCTTTACAGCAATGGGGATTTTTTTTAAGAGATTGAAAGGAAGATAGTGAAGTGGCTCTCCAGAGCTCCTTACAAGCGTGAAGGGTGATAAGGAAGAAAGCACATGTTCATTTTAAAAGTGAAGGATCACTGGACAGTTAGGAGCAAGTCAGTACAGTATATTCTACAGAATCTGAAAGCTGACTATGCAGTGTGAAAAACCAAAGGGAACACCACTTAATCCAACTGACAGAAACACTCAGACTGTAGAGCTGCCATTTAATTTTCATCAGCTGTTCAGTGTATTGGTTCACTGAAATAAGTCCAAAACACAAGAACAGCTTTACGTGATGCATGCAATGCATTTACTAAGATGTCCACATGTCAGCATGTACCTTACGCAGTTGCTCTATTAGCTCCAGCTCTTCCTCACGTTGTTTGGAGTACTGTCTTGCTCTGAGGTCTACAGAATCATTAGCAGGAGACAAGGCACAGGTGGAAGATGAAGTAACAACTAAAAAAGGGTAACACAAAGGAAAGAGAATCACTAAGCTTGGTTTGGCTGATTGTCCTTTGTTGCTGTATTACACATGCACACGCAACATGCCAGGGTGGGTACAGAGCATTCCCGTTCACAAATCTGTTCCCTTCACTGGATTATTAATCTACCAAGCTAACAACCTACTAATCCAAATGAAGTGTTTCCGTAACAGATCTCCCTTTCTGTTTAGAGTCTGTTCTTTCCGTTGGCTAATAATCATTCAGAAAAAGAGGACAAATTTTTTAAAGGTGTAATATGTTGAAAGAGCTCAGTCTTCCTGTAAAAATTGTAATTTTGTTATGCGCTATTATACAAGTAAACACATCAAGCTGCCTTTGTAACTTGTTGGAAGCTTGTGTGGCATTTCCTCGATATCCTTTTTGGCATAAGCACAAACCCTAAGAACAAATTCCCACATTTACATAAATATGACAAAGGAGTATTTGACAACTCTAAATAATTGCTTATTCAGAAAGTATTTATTTTCAATTTAAAGCCAGGTATCCACAAATGAAACTCTAAAACTAGTTGGATGATAATGATCTGAAGTAACAAAACAGCGCAAAACCTAGGTAATGCAGATGGTAATACAATGTAACAAAACTAGGTTGTTTCTAAACTATACAACCTACCTTTTTTTGCTTCATCCCTGACAGCTGCTCGGAAAAGGAAACTCTCAGGTCGCTGGGAAGGGTTTCTATAGGAAGGCGGGGCTGCAGGGCCAGGATATGGAGGGGAAAGGTGGACTAAACAAATGTGGAAAGGCACAGGAAAGGAAAGAAGGAAGAAGGAAACGGTTAGAGTTTAATAGGAAATGGGTTCAGCAATGTGGTAATTAAAAAGAACAAAACAAAATTTTAATATAATAATGGCAAAATAAGTTACAGCCATGCATGATAAAAGCACAGAGCAGGAAAAGGCACTTCCAAGGACACTTGCATGCAAAGCACATTCCACATACCACTTCCAGCAACTGTTCTAACTGGTGCTGAACACATCTGTAGGACACAGCCTATATGAAGGCCTGAAACAGCCAAACCCTATTCTCTCCCTGAGGACATGCTTCATCCCAGCTGTTGTTTACTCATGTGTTTCCAAACAGACCCAAATAACTGGACAGATTCTCAAACACAGCAGTGCCACATACAGAGGGGGGAATCTATGCTCCCTGCTCTAATAGTACAAATGTGCAAGCAGGCATTTTAATCTTATTTTTCAGACATGACTTCCTTTCCCTGTTACCTGTCTGAGTGGTAGGTGAGCTGGGAGAGATGGTAGATCTGTCATCACTCTGTGGACAAAAAAACAAGAGTGTAAACGATCTTAATTTGGAAAAGCTATGACCAACTTCGTTTGCTTTGTTTTTAGAAAGGCTCCATCCATCTAAATATGTTTCAGAGAAAAACAGAAATGCAAAAAACACAACATTTTGTTCTCCAAGTTCATCTCTTCAGAAAGTTACAAAGTCACTTCTTTTGCAGAAATTGCACAATTCTTCTTTCAGGAAAAAGAATTATGAAATGGCATTGACAGTGCAGTGACAGATCTTTGTTTACTCTTCCTTCCAAACAAAGACTTTCAAAGTATCCTTCACTAAGGAGACACTGAAAAACAGATAATTAAGTATACAAAGAGCTTGCGTAATAGCACCACTGATAAGAATACACAACCTCTTCTCCATCTCTGCTAACGCAAAACTGCTGTTTACTGAACATCACTCTCCCTAATGAAATACACTGTGGTTTTATTACAGTGCTTGCATAGACTTACAATTTCTTGTGATGAATGCATTCAGTATAGCAGTTTCCACAGAGGAGAAAGAAATATAGGATAACTGTATTCAGTGGTAAAAGTAAGCTGGTAAAGAATACAACAAAAGTACTTTTGATTAACTCAACTTGGTCAAGAAAAAATCATCTTGTAAATAAAACGCAACATCAAAGATGACCAAGAACCTCTCAGAACAGAGACCGGTTAACATGTTGTTATGATTTAGGCCTCCTGTAGACACAGACTAAAGCTAAAGTGAGGTAGTATCTACTATAATTTAATCAGGTAGATCAGGTTCATACCCTACCTGAACTTTAGATTAGAAGCTGACAGACTAACACCTGCTAAAACAGATGTGTGGATCCAAGAGTTTTTTGTTGGCTTTACTGGTGAATGATAATAGCAAGAGATACCTTGACAGGTCTGAAGGTAGAGGCATTAGGCAGGGTAGTAGCACAGCCTTCTTGACTCAACTCTGAGAGTGACTGAACACAGAAAGAAAGAGAAGGCAGCAGTAGTGTTAGCAAACAGTTGACAGGTGACGTGCAGAGGCAGAACACACTAGACAAATTAGAAAGGAAGAGGTGGTCACAATCTCAGAAACACTCAACGGGCAAAAGACAGGAACAACAGATATTTACTTGCTGAACTACAGTTAAAGCCTTCCTGTCCTCCTAAACTTTCTGGCTAATAAGCCTGGGAGGTGGCATGTTTCTTCTACACACTCCACAGTGACATCAGAAGCAGAACTAAGAGCAATAAATGAGATTGGAGCTTCTTTATTAACACAGTGCCTACGGCAGCAGCCTCCGGCCCCAAAAGGAAAGCTTACCCTACAACAGTTCATCCGGAGCTACTATTCAAAATAAATAGCTTTCTTTTTAACACATTTCAAACACATTATGTTTCAAACGTTATGCAGTTTTAGTTTTAGTTTTTGTTTTCTTATTAACTTTGCAAATGCAGATGTACCGACATCTAACAGGCTCAAGAATACACCAACACTGTGTCTGCCCAATCACCGAATGCTGACCTTTGCGAAGTACAAGCGAACAAAGCACACGCGATTCTGGGTCTAGCTCTCAGAGAAGATGTCAGTGTGAAGATCTGCAGTGCTGTCACAAATAAAGTGCTGCCAAATTTCAATCAGAACCAATGTCAAACTACTTTTCATGTGTCCAGAATGGGAGCTCCACCCTGCCAATACGCATCTGTCACTGACGGATGCATCTAAAGGGGCCAAATTCGGTCCCTCCATGAATTCCTCAGCCAATACTGCTGCTAAGGGACAAGATCGTGTCAGACTGTGGGACATAATGTCGACTATGGAAGTCTACTGTCTAAACACATAACAATTTTGTGTGTTGCCCACACAAAAATGAAATCACACGAAAGCCCAAAGCAGGACACCTGCGGTTCTACCTATCCCAGGCACTTAAAATAAAAATGCAAATGTTGCCTTCTGGATTCTAATTAGCATGAACTACTTTCTCTCCCTCTGGTTATCAAAAATACATGCCAAAACATTAACATTTGACGACCGAATGAGCCAAGAATGAAACAAAACTTTCGGAAACAGCATTCAAATAGCAAAGTAGCACTGCAATGCACAAAAACCCCACTAAGTGACACCTAGGAATGCTGTAGGTGCGAGTCGCACACTTTGGCCGCTAGTGTTTTAAAAGACTCGCAGCTATTCTGTCTCTTCGGAAAAGCGCAGCCAGGAAAGCCTAGAAAGAGAGGTTACACACTGGGCAAGCCTTAAACACAAACATCTTTAGCAATCATGCAGACTCGGCAGCTGATCCTCAAGACGGCCTCTTCTCCACAGCAGTGTAGTGGCATTTCTTTTTTTCTTTGAAAAAGATAACAGCTTCAAAAATATCACTTGACTTAAGCAAATAAAACCTTAACTACCACATGGAAAAAACCAAAATGAAACGTTACAGGCCACAGGTTTCTGTTAACTGAACTGTTTATTTCTGTATAAAAAGAACAAGACAACCTCGATAGAGACTAACAAGAAGGGGCAGGCACAATTCAAAGATGGCCCAGCGGGCAGAGGGAAGGGGAACACAGCACACCACAGGGTACGACCACCACAACAGTTACACGCTGCATGCTTTTCACCTGTTTGCGAGTCCCTGGCCGCCTTTTAATGGTATTGGTGTTATTGTCAATCTCAAACACAAAGACAGGCTCAAAGCCATTCTGTCAGGGACAGCAAGGAAAGAAAGGGAGGGAAGAGAGGAAGAAGTGAGGCAAAGAACAACTGTAAGAAAAAGGCTGCTGCAATACAAAAGGAACCAGGATGCTGCAATTCAGACTTGCAACACACTAGTGCACATGCTGCACTCGCTCTCGAGGTCTAGCACTGAAGTCAGAGCAATCTCCCCTCGCCAGAAACAATCGCAGACCTAGGGTTTGCCAGAGCAGAGCCCGACCAGAAATCTGCACTGAGCAAATAAGGATATTTTAAGTGAATTTGATTATTAAATGTCTGACTACAGAAATGGATGCCAACTGTCTGAGAGAAAACTCCAGGGCACAAGTTAGTATAATTCAAGCCCTGCTTACTTTACTCATACCATTATTATTTGTACTGCGGCGGTGCCTACAAGCCTCAGTTTAAAACACGTCAGTGACTCCACGTGCTGAACGCTGCCATGATGGTCTCAGGCCACGGCTGCTGCCACAACCAGAAAACACAACACAGGGGGAGCCCAAGGTGACAGTGGCACACGGGTCGGGCTCCAGAGAAGTCACAGCAGCTGCCTGATGCTTAGCAAGTCTTTTGCGGACCTCGCAACAGAGGGAAATCGAGAAGCAGTCCAAGAGAAAGCAAAGGATGGCACCTTTGGGGGCTTTTCCCATAGCAGTCGCCTTGTAAGTGACAGTATGAGAAAAAACTAGATATTGGGTAAAAATGAGTTTCACAAGCAAATCAAGGCTGAAACTATTAGCAAAGTCTGAAGCCTCGCTGGTTTCTCAACAAGTGATCTCAGTTATAACCAAGGGGACTGCTTTTACAAGAGCGGCAAGCAGGACACGACTAACAAAATTTTGGGTCACATAACAAGTCTTCTCAGAGAGGTCAGCGATTACATCCCTTCAGCAACATTTTGGCTAGTCTGGCTATTACAAGCCAACACAAGGAAATCCACCACAGCGCACGCTTAAGTACTACAGCCAAATTCCACTTTGCTTCAGTTCACGGGCGTTTAGGAGAAACACGCAACTGAACTGAACGACCAACGCTCAGAGAAGGCGCGCGTAGCTGTTCCACGAGCTTGAACACACTCTTCAGAGAGCATTTTCAAAGGGAAGGAAATAACCATGGCGTGACCTGCGAAACGTCTTAGATTGTCACTGACGAATGCATTTTAATCTGTGATAAAAAGGCAACATGTATGGAGAAGCCCAAAAGAAAGGTGATATAAAATTTAAAAAGAAAATGTCTATTAAAGTAGTAACAGAAGCAGAAGAGAGAAGCATCAAAATAAAAGATATGGTAGTTAGGAGGCAAGTGACTATTAAACTTATTTTTGTATCTTTTCCTTACATCTGAGGTGAAAACATTGCTTGGAGCAAAAGAAAAGCAACTGCTCCATTTATAGAGCTCTGATGTAATGAGGGAAATACCGAACAATAGGTCTTTTATGGTATTTCTGCATAACATTCTACTCTGTTTTGCCACAAAACATTATTCCCACACCATAACACTCGAGCAATCAGTGGGAAACCTAACAGAACTTTTTTTTTTTTTTTAAATTAAATTATCTGCAAGTTCAAATGCCAAAAATAATTAAATTTGCGTGAGGTAAGGTGTGTACTAGCACATATTTAGAGAGAGAGAGAAAGATAGAGAAATTATACCTAAATGGAAAACATGTATTGAAAACTCCTATTACTGAATGGAGTTTCAATATGAAATGCCCCTACACTTCAGTGGAGGAAAAAATAAATCATCCTCAAAAATAAGATCTAGCTAAATTTCAAATCCATAAGGACAGGGAAAGTGTCAAATGAAAAGCAACAGAATTTAAAAGTAATTTCAACTCCTAGCAAACTAATGAACATTTTCTTGTTGTTGAACAAGTTTTTACTATAGGAAATATATTCATGGGGGAAAAAATGCTACAGATTCGTGAGCTAGCAAGGGCTTACTGTTCCAGTTACAGTAATTGCTACAAACAGCTGTCCTGGCATATGTCATCATTAGACACAGTATATATTTCCACTACAAAATAAATCTTAAGATCTTACTACAAATATTCAGAAAACCCAGTATGTCGTATATCAGTATAGTTAAGTGCTACTGAAAAGAATAAGGAATGAGAAGAAAAAAGAATAAAGAGATGATCATTTTCAAATCTGATTTAATCTTTCCCTATCATCCTTACCACTTCTTTGTGAAAAGCAAGGATGTAGCTCGAATAAAGACATAAAAGAAATCAACAGTGATGGAAGCCCCAAAAAATAATTTCTGAAAACTCCAAGGCATGTATATAACCTAAAATTCAATATATTAATTCAATACAAAAGCAATGGGATCACATAATCAAATAGAAACCGGGTCCATACAGGAGTCTTTAAAATACATTCCAAAGATGAGTTCACCGACAACAGAATAGCAACACTTAACACAAGTCACTTCTTTTCTCTCCTGTTTCTTATTATATAAATAGGAAAGCATATTTTTATATACTGATTGTGATTTCTCTGAAGAGGCACATGCATGATCACAACTGAATCACTCTCTGATATATGAGCTTGCTTTCTCTCTCCCACACAGTGCCAGTCAGGTGACAGAAGGAAAACCAAAAAATCTGAATAGAGAGACGGTAAATATCTTGACCAATATGTTCTGATGAGATACGTTCTACCCGAGAGCACTGCCTAATGAAAGTGTAGGCAGATCACAGAAGCACGTGGATTAAGAAAATAAATCCCAAGCATGCAGTCATGCAACAGCAGGCAAATCTGGTGAATTTTTTTTATAGGCAAGGATTATGGCATTAAATTCTTTAATTATGCTATATCGCTAGGATACCATAAAGGAAGAAACAGCATAAAACATGAAGTGAATATATAAATATTTGAACTTTTTCTAGTGTCCAAAAGAGATTATTTTTAGATTTTGCCACTGATAAACAATAAAAATGTATGAGGAATATTTCATGATTTGTAGCATTGGTACGTAGAGCAGTTTTTCCTCTGTTATGATATGGTTACCAAGATACCGAGTATTTCTAATGGCTGTGTGCGGTACGTAAACAAGTTAAAGCAGAAGGCTGCACACAAAGCATTAAAATTATTTACTTAACATCGAAGAGCTCATCAGTTAGGATGCAAGCTAAACACAGGAGGAATCAAACTGGAACAGAGATGTGTATTTTGAATTTTAGAAGCTGTTCTTCATTATCAGTTATTTCCTTCTGCTCTCACTAACAGCTAAAATTTTAAGTATTTTATGGAAAAACATCACCATATTACCACCAAATTGGTGGCAGTACAGGCGTCATAGTAGTATTCATGGTATCAAAGTTCATTGCTAAGCCATTTTTCAAAGATGGTCATGTTTTATGCTATTTAGATTAGCTCTAAAATATTTGGTCTAATCTGAGACAATCATAGCATCTCATTATTTTTATGTTCTAGAATCTGCCACATAGAAAGGTCATTACGTGCAGGATTCTTACCACTAACAAGGCACTATCATCAGTATGCTGAGACCTTCTGGATGGAAAGGGACACTGGGAGGTGGGAAAGATGGAGTAATGTCAGAAACACACAGAATGACACAGTATGTGAACAGACAGACATTCTGGAATACGTATGACCGTTTACCACATTTTGAGGCAGTTTTTCCACGGTTCCACACAGTATATGTAAGTAAAGGTAAGAAAGCATAGGAATATATAGCCACATGACCCATGGATTACAGCGTATTCTTATCACTTCAGGAATTAATTATTCTGCTTTCTGTGTTGTCTCAAGCAAATTCAGACAACTATGTATTCACAATTCTTACTGCGGTAGAACAAAGGACCCTTTGGAAGAGTAAGTTCAGAACAGAAGAACGTTAAGAAAGCAAAACAGCAAAAAATTTCAAGTACTCCAAGTTTGGATAATTTTCAAACAAAAAAGAATAAGTTGGAAAATGCTTCTGAAGTAGTATTTAAGTGTATTATGTTAAAGTTATTGATCTGATTAACACTGACAGGTGAATTATCTTCCCCTGGAAGAAAGCAGGGATGGCAGGTAGAGGAAGATGTGTTACTATATAGAAATGTGATTCAGAAAGTGAATAGATGTCATTGGCTCAGATCTGCATATTTTAGAAGATTGAGCCGTATATGACTTTTTTTCCCCCTCTATTTGCTTATTACTTTCATTATAAAACTACACTAAAGATGCTTTTTTTCCCCTCAGCTGATAACCCTCAAAATTCTAATGCTTATTTATTCTAGAATAATTAGTAATCTAAACATAGTAAAATGGGAGAAAACTGATCACTGAAGAAGAAATGACTGCAACACAAAAACTCATCTGAAACTCCTATAGAAATTTAACTGCACTGCTTCCAAGGAGTATCTTAAAATGGAACATGGAATGTATTTTCCATATAGGACACAGAAAACAAAAACACCACAATAAAACAAAACACTCTCAGGCAGGCAATCTACATGAATACAAGGAAATAATACATTAAGCTGGTCCCATAAACAAAAATTCCAATGCTTGTTAAGTGTGGAAAAAAAATCTGTGCTATAGCCCAGGACTGAAAAGTTCTTCATAATCACGAAAATATTTCTGACAGAGAGCGCTAAGAATTCAGATGCTGCCAGCCGTAGCAAAATTCTTACAGGAGTCTTACCTCACTATCCAGAGGACTTTGCTTCTGAGGACTTAAGGATGCTTTTTGCTATAGAGAAAAGGAATAATAAAAGACCAATTTAAAAGGATGTGATAGAGAAGCATAAGCTCAGAACAAAACAGCATCACTTAGAAGTGTTTTAAAAGATAGGAAGTCTTAATTTTTAAATAAAACAGGCATTGGGGAAATTTCAAGTTTCTTTGAGCTGAAACTTCACAGATACTATTAACCAAGGAAAAAAAAAAAGCCTTTACACCATAGAAAAGCAAAAAAACCCCCACATTGTTGTTGCATATTAAAGATACATAATAAACCCAAAATATAACTCAAGGGAGGAATATCATTGCTGAGAACAAAGTGCTCATGAATAACAAAGGCAATAGAATACAAAACCAAAAAAGGCTCATCAATGAACAAAATGCATCTTAAATGCCTAAAAGCCTTCAACTGAAAGGCTGAGCTGATTCTATAATAAAGGCAGCTTTTCTACAAAGCATTGCCAGGGGTCTGAGATGAGCTGGTATTAATGAAAAGCCTAGTTTCAGACAGTTAAAAACCTTTTCCTAGAATAACAACATACATTACACAGATGCAATATAATATTCTTTTCCTCTTTGCAGACCACCCTAATCCCAAAGTATTAACTGTAACATTTCTTGAATTTGTGATGGCAAGATTTGGTAGGTCACCAGAGCAGTAAACAGTAAGACATATCAAGTCAACTGGCATACAAACAAGCTTGTGTGGTAAACTATATTACAGACTACAGGGAATTACAAAAGAAGAGTAGACTACTTCACACTGGTTGCAATGAAAGAGAAAGCAGAGAGGCAGTGCCCACAGAGCAGCTGATGTGTCATAAATCTGCACTGTTCCTTTACTTGCAGATAACTTACTTCTGCATCATAAAACATGGAAATAGGTCAGGGAACATTATCTTCCTGTGTGTATGATTGCTTTCTCTGCCAAATCTTGGTTTAAATTCTTTGAGCTTTCCCAAATAAAGACTCCTCCTTCCTTATTCCAACCCTGTCACATCTATAAACTGGGAGAATGAGAGGTCCACTATGTAGAAATAGAATTCTTTACATTTTGGGTAAATCTATTCCATCTTCCTCCCTAATTCTAGTTTCGTCCATGTTAACTTATAGCACTGACTGTGAGTGGAAGTAAACGCTGTTTCTCCGTTTGCTTTATAAAATACCATGCATGCTCAAGGGTGCAGTGTACGAGTCTTAATGTTCTTGGTAATTAATATTCATTGAGGGACCAGAAAAGACAGGTTTGGTATCAAATGGGTATTAAAAGGAGGTACTTTAACAAAGTCAAGGACAGCTTCTCTCTGGATCTGTTTTGTTCTCATCCTCTCCTCCTCGTACTGAAGCGCTGCTTGCTGGGCTTCCTGACGGGTACGCTCTATGTGCCTGTGGTGCAGCTCAGGGTCTGTCTTAGGCACCTGGAACAAAACAATGCACTAGGCTGTAAAGACAGCTACAAAGGGAAGGAAAGGCAGGATATAGAGAAACTGTCTGTGCCTTGTGGCTAAAGCAAGTTTGTTTTTCTGTCAGCTTATCCAAAAGAATAAAACAGGAGAGTTCAATGTGTTACCTGACTGTGGTGACTTGATAGAGAGAGAAAGTAAGGTGAATCAGCCAAGGGTCTGACAAATGAAAAAGCAAGAAGTAAGTATGCTTTTTACCTTAAATATAAGCAATATTTCATATATTTGTTGTCATCAAAGCACAAATCTCATTAACTCTAGAAGAGCAGCTATTTAGTAAGCTAAGCAGCTAAATCAACTGCTGCAATAATGACTGATTCTGGACAATAGTTTCTATGACACTTCAGGAGCACAGATACAGTTCTTTTACAGCTCAAGATGTATCAATAGGATTGTACATTTGGCTTACTATATTGACATATCCAGTACTCAATAACCATGATCTAGGAGCTGATTAAGTAACCAGCTCAGGAACTTTTCATATGATCCTCACATAAAGGAGCAGCTGGTTACCATCGTTATTTAGCAAAATGGTAATTTAAAAAAATTATTCAACAGAAACTATATGCTTCTCTTCCCTACCTCTCTGTCCTGTCCACATAATTCCTTAGTACTTGGTGTTGCTCTCTGTCCTGCATCAAATTTAGAGTTTCAGGTCTTCGTAACTCATCATTATCCCTGCAGGTAAATATCAGGTGGAAAGTGGATTGGCCACTGATGCATAAAAACTATTGCCAAATTAATTTTTCTCTAAATTACAGATGTTCATAAAAGGAATTGCCTAGACAATTAGCTTTAGAAAACAACAAGTGGGAAATTTAAGATGACTGAAAAAGTTATGTTGCTATACCAAGTTAGATCTCATCTGCTGCAGTTCATCGTTTAAAGAATGTAACTTGCTTAATAAAATGGTATTTAAATACACAAAGACTCTTTCAAGACTATTTTCTGGTTATTATGGACCTTATACTGCTGGAAATAACATTTATTATTATTTTTAAACATCATCCTCTTTGATACTTCTAGAACAAACCTGCTCGCTTCACTGATGAAATGATGACTTTCTAACTGTCAGTGATACAAGCCATCAAGGTCGCCACATAAATAACTGATCTGTCTCATATCTATCACATCAACAGTAGAAGAGAGATTTTGTGGTCAGTTCCTAGCTGGAAGAAGGCTGCTAGCACCAAAACAATTCCTAAGGCCTAAGCTACTGCATGTTCCCTGCTATGTTGCCTCCAGGAAAGAAAATGGATGGAAGTTGGAGTAGTTTATTCTGACAGCCTGAACTTAGCAACTTTCGCTCCTGGTGCAATTGTGTAAGCGAGAGAAACCTAACAATGCATTTCCAAAAATCACTAGCCCTGTTGTCTGTGTGTAGATTAACTGTCTTGCCTGCACGGAGGAGGTCAAGAGATGAGGAAGGTCCATATGCTACAGGTCTCCTCTGTCCCTTAAATTAGCACAGATGCACATGACAGAGCCATTACTGAGCTGTCCTGAATGGACAGGACTGGGCTCAAATAAGTGCCAAGAAGCAAGATCCATATTCAGATCAGTGTACACCCAGCTTTGTTGAGCCAGGAATGCACCACAGTCTGTCCAGAGGCACAAGCTGTATTTGCTGAATTGAATCAACTAATGTAAGTACTCTTGAGATGAAGTCTGCTTTACATCCAGCTCTCTTCAGGAGTTTTAATGGCTCCAGTACAGTGAAGAAAAAATAGGCTGCCTGCCAAGGCATTTGCAAAGAGTTACTGTGGAAGCAGTTTACAGCTTGTGGTTGTCACAAATGAAATATTCCACTAATATAAGCTTAAAATATATATAAAAGAGTAATTAATTGTCATATAGCTGTTTTTCCTGAATTCTGAAGGCAGTAACAATATGATCTGTTTTTTACTGCCTCATCAAGAATTTCACTCTGCTGTAGCACAATATGAATAAAGTACAATTCATTTATATCTTTGATTAAGTACTTCTGCATAAAAATCCACTACCATCTCCAAGTAAAATTTTGAAAACACTGGACATCTTAGTGAACTAGTTTCCTTCATCATTGGTGTGATCTGCCAAAATCTTGTGTGTAAATAGCTGCTTTCTCCTGGCTAACTGGCCTTATTTCCTTCAGATGTGTCATGCAACCCAGTGTTTGTAAAGTCTCTAATTATTTCCATGTCAACCACAAACATCCAAACAGGGGAAAAAAAAAACCCCAAACAATAATAATAATAAAAAAAAGTCTTCCAGACCAAGCACACTCTCTCCATTTGGGGAGAACATGGCAAACTGCTACATTTTTTCACATCTTCCTTGTGGACACGATAGGGTAAGGAATGCCGACATATGCTGAAGGAGTTACCCTCTATTATATCAATACAGCTATTTACACTCTGACTGCACAGGTCAAAATCCTTACTGAAAAAGTCATCATAATTTTGGAGAAATTTGCACACTGTTTTTGATTTCATTTTCTCTTTGGAAATTGTTTTTAAATGCCATTAAAATGAATTTCTACTGACAGCATAAATAATGACATACTTAAAAGCTAGCAGTTCTCATTCTCTTTTTTAACACTCCTAGTACAATCAAGCCAATTTTCTGCTGAGCTCTTGCACATCTACTTTCACTCCACAAAGTACTGAGGCACCTCAATGGCATATTAAGGTCCTGTCACTTTTGATTTTAGTTGCATTAGCAAGAAGCTACATATTTGCTTATCTTCTGTTCTTTCAACTAGATGCCCAGAAATTTCTTCTCAAACCTAGCCACCTCATTTATACCCTGTCCAACTCTGACCTAGTTTTTCAGGATAAGCATTAACCCCCCGATAAGCCAAACAAACATTTAAAAGTATTGGTGAAATTCAAAGGGTCGACTTTGTTAAACTAAGCAACTATGCAGTCTTCCTGTTCTCATCATTGGCCCCTGTTCTCCCTTCTTCCACTGATGTAAGCCCATTGTTATGCCACAGAAAAACTCATTTTTAAATTGATTTTAAATCACCTGACTAATTTCAAATAACCCCCTACAGTATACAGTACTACAGCTACCAAGAGGTAATGAAGAACATGACTTCACAGCACATCAGTTACTCCACAGTAACTCCCTTTATGCTTCCCCTAAACCTGCAGTACGTTTATCCCTTCTGTCTTTTTTTTTTTATGTAATTAAGTCTAAGCTAGCTATTTAATCAAAACACAAATTCAGTCCCCAAAAGCATACATTAAAGCAGTTAAAATGTATATGTTTTAACTTGGCATATTTCTTTAACTAACTGATTTAAAGCTGAGAATTTTTCCTAGAATCATCAAGCCTTTTGGTCACTACCACCATCAGAATATGAATTCCTAATCTGGGACAACAGCTTACTTGTAAAGTGCCACGCACATTTCTGGCAAAGCAGCAGAAAATGTAATTTTTTAAACACAATCATTTAGTAAATATGCGCTCTGCATTCATCATGAAACTGTGTATAAAATTAGTTACTAAATACTCTTACCTATTTTGATGTAAATATCGTCTTGTATCCTCTGTTCTATGAAATTCTCTGATGGTTACAGGCTTTATTGGTGAGCCCAAAGCAAAATAACACAAAAGAAGAAGTTAGCAACACATTCTGAATACTGTTCATGAATGTCAGAGAATCTCTTTGTAGAGTAACATTTGTAACTAGTGGTAGTAATTCCCCCCCCCCCCCCCCCCAAAAAAAAAAAAAATCACAAAACAACTCAGGGATGAATTCATTTCCAATTAAGTAAACTCATTTTTATCTTTTCCTGTGATTTACAGAAACTTTAGTTTCAAGATTAAATATGCCTACTGATAAATTTAAGAGTTTAAAAATCTGTACTACTAAGAACTATGCAGAGAAGTCAGTGCAGGTATAAAATGATCCATGTCACTTGGAAGAAATGTGGAGTTAGGCTCCAAAGAAGATGCACATAGCTGTATGGCAATACGGCTAGCAGTCCAGCAATGGATATGGTCCTGGGCAACTTGCTCTGGCTGACCCTGCTTGAGCTGGGGGTCAACACTCTCTTATGATGCCCTAAAGACAGGTTACAGACAGAGCAAAAAACCCTAAAAGATGGGGTAACTGAGAACACTCACAGCTTAATTTGAGCTATGAAGTCATTTATCCCACTGGGAACAGGGACATATTGCCCTCATCATTTAAAAAAATTTTTTGATACCCGTTAAGGTGAGGAAATGGAAATTTTTCAAGATGAACTTCCAAATTTTCACTTGTGCCTGTATATACATTGCATATAGTCAGCATTCTTAAGTAGTGAAGTGTTTCAGTTACTCGTCTTCTTAGAGAAGCCACTGCTTCAGTTAAAAGTAAATAGCTTAATTTTTATGACTAGATAGATCCTTATGAATCGCTTTTTTTGGATGTATATCAATGTCTTTTCACTATTAACACCTAAGAGCATCTTTGGCTTGTATTGTCAACAACTTTTTTTGAGTTTGGTCTTGTGTCTATGCTTCAAATGGCATGAGCTTCTCTGATTTGATACTGAATTTGTGGGACTTGCAAAATGAATGCATCTCCAATAGATGTGTGTGTCACTGATTTTAACACAGTAAACAATAATATAAAGTATACTACATAAGAGGACCAGGCTCCTACAAGGATACTAAACACCCATAACCCCCCCCCCCCCCCCCCCCCCCCCCCCGAGCATATATCTTTCTACTTCAAAATACACAAAACTCTGAAAGGACACATTCAAATCTTAGCACAGTGGGTAATGTCTAGCACATCAACCAGAAACAAAGATTTTTTTCAGACAGGTTGTTCATGCAGTACATATAATGAGCCACTGAACTGTGTAGTTCTGTATATTGATACTAAGATTCTGCAGAAGGAAACAGTACTTGGCTAAGAATCTGTTTCTTTAGTTTGATTTCTAAAGAGACTCTCCAATGCCTAGCACCCAAGTGACTGTAACAGAGAACAGCTCTGCAGCTAGAAAGCAACAAAATGGCACGAGCTAATGAAAAGTCACAGTAAATTTACTGGAATTATTGCACTTGTCTGCTCTAGGACATTCATTTGGATGCAGTAAGCAATCAATAAAAACCTCTATTATTAACACAGTACAGTGTGAATGCTGTTGAAAAATATGTGAAAACAAATAAAGTTCCTCTTCAGGACACTGTGGGTAAACAGGTACATGTGTCCTGATTCTCAGGAATTATAGTGCAGTTATATTATTCAGATTTCTAAAATGCAGCATTCCAGTGCAAGTATTACATACCAGCCTAAACAGGAAGATGCTTGAGAACAAAAGTGAAAAAAGATACGATTTAGACTCACTGGGAAGAAAAGAACAGAGAGACTTTTTTTTTTAAGGGGAGAAAACAAGGCAATGTCCAGAGCTACTCGTGCCTGTTTCTACATATGTGTAAAAAGCTGTCTAGAGAACTGTTTAACGTGTCTAGCAATACTTTATTTATTGCTCACTTACTGTATTCTTTTATTAATGGAAAACAGTTTAGTGCCAGATTTATCTCAAACTACAGATGTTTTTTGTTCAGAAAGGTGAGTATGTACGTATCCAGTCCGTACCAGTGGCGACATTTCAAAGCCTTCCTCAATCTAACAGAGGGAAAGCAATTGTTTGTTGTAAATCTTCAGACTTTTCAGAAAACCTAGCATTTAAGCTAGTCTAAACTTAAGATGGATGCTCAAGAGAGTAAGTTTACTGGTAAATAACTTATAATCAACATGAACAAATTAATGGTTGCAAGATTCCTGTACTACATCTTTATTCAGATAATAAGCAACATATTTTGCCCTTGAGAAAGCCAATGTTCATTCAGTATTACCAAGTAAACATGATCAGTTTTCTAGATATCACCAATTACCAGTTGGAAGCATCAACTTCAGTATTTTCTGAAGGGAGCACTCCTTTGAAAAACCATTTATTTCACAGATGCCTAACACAAACTTGCAGGAACCCACATGAGAGGAAAACAGTGTCGCTATTTCAGATTCATCCCACGTACCCCAAAGGGCACTCAGATAGCTTTTACACTCCAACTCTGACCTTCTACAAAGCACAATGTAGTGCTCTTACTCCAATCCAGACTAGGATTTTTTTTTTCTTTTAAACCAAAGAAAACTTATGAGGACAAGAAACATTAATACCATCAAAAGGCTTTCCTGGGGCATATGAACTTAACTAATTTAAGTAAAAGCACCACCTCATTAGAGATTCGCCGCTTTTCAATATATGCCACGAATTGCGAGCTGAGGCTGGCTGAGTCCATGCACTTGGGTTGCCTCACCTCTTCCTCCTCCTCTTCTGTGGCACAGCTATCAATATAGTCGATCTGATCGAGATCATGTTCCACTTGACATACATACACAAAGGAAACACACAGAATTAGATAATCAGCAGGAGGGAAAAACAAACACCACCATGAAAACAATGTCAGGAACTAAGGCCTACAGTTTTTCTTCCATATGGGAAAGCTCAGCCTGAAAGCTCTTGAATTCTGCCTGGTCTGCTAACATATGTTAAACATCAGATTTTGAAATAATAATAAAACAAATGTCTTTTAAGAAGTAAAGAGAAACAGATACATCAAACGTGTAATTTTAAATTGCTGTTTGTGGATAGTTTTTTGGTCACTGCAAAAGTAAGTAGATACCGTAATTTTTTTTTCAATAGCAAAAAGAAAGCATTATCTATCAACTGACACTAAGACTATACATGATTTGTGCACATTTTGAATAATTTCTCTTGATTCAAATTCATCTCCTTCAGACAAATTAGATGGCTATGACAAGTACTACTGCTAACTACTACTACTGCTACTACTACAAAAAAACCCAGAGGATAGCATGACCAAGTTACCTGGATGTGAATGTAATAAAAATAAAAAGGGTATGTGGAAACAAAAGACTACAGAAAGCAATGAAAACTTCTAAAACAATAACAAATTCAGCATCCAGCAGTTTTACTTTAAAAAGAGTAATGAGAAAACAAATTAGGAGCCACTGAAACGGAGCCAGAAACAGCACAGTTTGTCACTCTCTGATTTGCCCTCAGATGGTGATACTACATAGGACAATTTTTTTTTTTTTTTTTTTACTTGCCACTGCCTTCTACACATTCTGTCCAGGGATTTTGAGAGTCATGACATGGAGCAAACTACCCTGGTGGAAAATACTGTGCTGAGGATGCAGGGGAAAGCATAAGCCTCTTTTCTGAGCACCAGAGCTTTCTTGTTCTTAAAACTCTCCCCAAACTTGCTCCAGACTCTCTTGCCGACATTCTTTTTCTGCTCCCCCCCCCACCTTCCTGCTTGTCTAAAACAGACTTCTCTTTGCCTTGCCACACAATTTAGCAACTGTTACTGCCAAAGCCACCTCCTCTGCTACTACAACCATCCAAAACAGATTCCTATATCCTCTGGCTTCATTAAATCTCCATCTGAGTTTTGAATCTTTAAAAACTTCTTTCCAGCCTTGCTTATTAAACATAAATAATACAGTAGAGGGTGAAAAAATTGAGTAACTGTGTTAAGAACACAGAACTGGAAAGGCTCTCCTGCACCACTGACAGCTGCATGCTGTGGCTTGTGCCCCCCCCCGATACTCTTCCTCATGACCTGACTGTGCTCCATCTTCAGACTAGTGAGGCATTTTGAAACATCTGGTGTACAAAACCCAAAGAACAAAATAAAGTTAGTCTTTAGAGGCAGGGCTGGCAGCACTACCTGTTATTAAGGCTGCCCACAGCTTCCCATAACACCATGCTTTCAATTCTTCTAATTTTGCCAAATTTAACCTGTTTGAACTGAATTTTTTGTCTTTGCATCTGTAAGAGTGAGTCAATCTAAAAGATTCAGATATTTCTAGAAGGTGGCGGAGAAAACAAAACACTTGCAGAGAAGAATAAGACTAAAAGAAGATGAGGCAGGAGGAAGAGAGAAGGAAAAGTGGGAATTGGGGTGGGAAGAGGTAGACTAAAGAGATAGGGAACATGAATCAGAACCATTAAGAGGAAGGGAAAACAGGGAGCAGCTGGGCAAGAAGTTAAAGTAATCAGACTACACTGGAATGAGAAAGAGATCTAATAACAAGCAGTGTGCAAAAGGGAGAAGAGAGAATGGCTGAACAAAAACCAAGGACCTGGAAGAATACTAAAATTGGGTGATAGCACCAAAAGGAGGACTGGACTGCAGCCCAGCGGTAGCAGGGGATTATTGGAAGCTCAAATGAAGGACTGCGGAAATCGAGAAACACAGGAAGCACTATCACCTCTTGAACAAATACGAGGGTGCTACCCTCAGACTGCAGGGCAACAAATTGAGAAAGCGTAAAAAAGCAATCTCGCTCAGAAATATCGGTCACATGTTTGGACTGAAACACAAGATCTAAGCACTCTTCTGCTGCTTGGAAATACAAAATTCTCTGGCAAAACTGCTCATCTCATTCCGACATGGGTCCACACAGAGCATGCCCAATTTACTACTGCTGCAAGTTTTTCCCATTAGCTCAAGCAACAAAACTCCACACAGTGAAATTCAAGATGCCAAAACATTGTTTGAAGTAATGGGAGACTAACACAGCACATATGCAGAAGCTGACTTATCTAATGCTTCCCACATAATCTTAATTCTGACGCTACTTGATTTTACCTTTTAACATCCTTCATTTACCGTATACACAATGGTCTTTGTGCTTAATTCCACCTCGACCTTTCTCTTTTTTCCTCTTAAAACAATTTATAGCAAATATTCTGGAGCTTTAACAATGACAACAGTAAACATAGTAAGAAAGATCACTATTTACCTGCACCATTAGTTACGACTGCGCTACCTCTGTTTTCTTGATACTGACTCTCTCTTCGCAGTCGCTGTTCCTTAGTGATCTCTGCCACACGCAAAGGGAGGTCAGAGAACTCATCTGTAGGCTTTAGAAAACAAACAGTGAAATCAAGAAAAGCATTTTTCTTGGGAAACACCTTCTTGTGCTGTGTGGCTCAGCTGCTATCTCTCAATTTGTGTTTTCACTTCGACTCTCCTGTTTTGTGCCCACAAAACACTAATTTAAAGCAAAATACAGCTAAAGCATATTGTTTTTAAACAACATATATTTAAGCTTTCCTAAAAACTTGTCTGCCTACAGTCTTGTTTTTCTCTGCAATATCTGCAGGTACTTGAAAATATCCTAGGATGGAGGTTCTAGAACTCTTCCAAATAAACAAAGTGGGGGCATAAGCAGGCATATGGAGTATAGCTGGCAGGAAAGCTTTAGGTCTTGGCTTCTGCCCTCTCTAGTTTTTCCAACAGGAATAGGGAGCTTCTTCCTGGGAAGAATAATTGACAACCTCCTCCCTAGGGGATCTCTTTGCCATTTATAAGCAATGAAATGGGATTTTGTTCTTAGTATTTTAAATAAAAGCTGTAAAGTAAGATGATGAAACTTTCATCTCATTTTTGAAGTTTAATTTTCATGTCCTGATCTACTTTATAGAAACAATCATTCATGAGTAATTGAAGATGACTCAACATTGTAATATGATACAGCGATTAGCATTTTTGTTTTGTTTAATGAGAAATCCCCTTTTCCTTATCTGTTATGCTCCAATAAATTCATTGGTCATGCACTGTTTTATATATTTCTCTTATTATTTCCATTATTGTATCCATCCAGTATAAAATTACACTTGCTTTTCTCAAATAAAAATCAGAAGTTATTTTGGAGCAACAAAACTTGCACATCGTAATAAATGTTATTTACTGAGCATGTTTCCAAATCTATACTTTTTATCATATCTCCTTCTTGTACAGTATCGCACTCAAGAAAAATAAAACTACAACACTTACTTCATTCCCTGACCATCTTTTGTCTCCACTGTCCACACTATTGAAGCCAGAATCTAGTGCTCCATATGGACGACTGGAATAAAGTTCTTCATGGCTGTCAAACACGATTTTAGTTACTGTAAATATTACTGAAAAAATCTCAGCTATTACAGAACGAGAAGCAGAATGGACTTCTGAGCACAGTTGGAGCGCATTCACAAACTCAGCCTATTAGAAGGCATCATACTGCACTTGCCATATAGAACAAGAGCCTACATGCTTACAGCTACAAATGTTCCTATCTGTCAGTCAAGTGTCCACCTGCCAACGCCTAGCGTTTTAAGTGCTGATCTGATCCAAAGTATTTATCCATACTTAAACATCCCAAAACAGCAATCTTGACACAGAAAATCGCAGAGTGATCTCTTATTTCACTGCTTAAGGGGTCAAACTTCCATTTCCTGTAACTCAAATGTTTTGGTTGAATAACACTTCTGCCTTTTCCCCCCCCAAACTTTCTCATAAGTAATCATAAAATCATGCAAAATTACTATAACTGTATCAGAATACACATCTTCTAGAGAAAACTACACAGAAAGCATTATATAACCATCACCCATAACAGAATTGCCTACCTAAGAAAATGCACAGTGAGCAGGACAGTAATTTCAAATAATCCATCACTGCTTGAATAACATAAAAGTACAGTTTTTATTTACAGACTCGGACTCTGACTCTGTCAATGACACATCTAGACAAAGGCATTAGACATGTGCCTAGGGTTACAACACACTAATGGCACAGCCACACAGTTCTTCTCTAAGTTTCTGGGCTCAGAAACTATGTAATTCAGCAGTGTGGCCATCACAGATGTCAAGTCTGGCAACTGCTGCAGATAGCTACAGCAGAGAAACAATGGGACTTGTCTGACCCGCTGCAGATGGCACTTCACAATGGATCAACTGTTGTACTGGTACTCGATGCCCCAGGGAGAACTGCAGCAGTAATTACTGCATAATACACAAGGAGGAACGAACTTCAGGAAGCTAATTGCTCCACTCCATCCTAACTGAATTGCAAGCCATTTTCTCACTGAAGTTGTTACTCTCTCTAATATCCCTCTTTTAGGAAATACTTATTTTTAAATGACTGCTATTACTATTATTTATGCAGTGCCATAGGCATGCATGGGATTTTGTAGAACAAAATGACAGACTACCACCCTGCGCTGTTTACATATTCAGACAGGCGTAAAATAAAAAAGTAAAAAAGCAGATGAAGAGCTACAGAAGAGAAACATTAGGTATATATTTACTTTTAAGCAGATGTAAATCCTGCAAATAGACACAAATGACCAAGCTCTTACACCTGCACAGGGTTTTGGTTAACTCAAAAGGTTTCACCTTCATGGCCTTGCAGTTGAACAGAAAGATCATCTGCATTACAAAGCCTTAACAACAAATACAGGAAAAGAAAAACAACTCCATTCTTTTGGGTGAGGAAGAAAAAAGAATGACCATGCGATTGCTCAGTGCAGTTAAAGGACTATTCACTTGAATCACTGGCAATAGAACCAGCTCATTTCACATGGCTGAATCTGGAGGTGACTCTAGAAGAAGTATCCTGAATTGGTTCTGGACTTGTTTTTACAGTTATAATTCCAAGCTATGACTAAAATACATTAATTCTTTTCATTTCACATAAGCAATTAATGAAAAATTTAATAATAATAATATATAACTACAGAAAACAATAAATCAATAAGCACATAGTCACACACTGATTTTATTGGGATTTCTCTTAAAAAATAAACTATGCTGAAGATCAACAGAGCAAGATAGCTTATCATTTTAGAGCCAAAATATTATTTGCTTTCAGTAACCGAAGGGTACCCCCTGGGTTGTGCAGAGACCCTGTCTGCAATAGCTTACACTCTAGGAAACCAAGTAACACTCATAAAATGCTCATATGTTGACCTCCTCTAGAAAAATAATGCAAAACATTCAGTGCTGATGAGGAATCATTCTGTCACTCTGTCATGCAAATTCTCCTTCACAAATCTCTGACTCATCATGATTTACTGTCAGGCCCTTTGATTTGTGTTTTATTACTGCTAAGACAGACGTACATCCTCTAGCAACTTACTCCTCCAAACCTTATTATCACCTTCCAAGATCATTTTTAAAATATATTTAGTTTCATATTTCACTTCCTCCCTTTCTTCTATAAGTCATAAATCTGAACTCCTGCTTTTCTCCGAACATCCTAATTTAGCAGCTGATCTGGCTTACTGTTCCAATATTTATGTTACTGTGCTAAGCAATTGTGCCAAGTGAAAGCTTGCCAAGAATAACAGTTTACTAATGGGGTGGAGATCAGTATTTACACCTGTAGTCTGAGCAAAGCTGTTAAAAATTCTGTATAAAAGGTTAAAAATCACAGTAGGGTTGTACTTCAGTAAGTATGCAGAAAATATTAAGATCTTATAAACTAAACACACTGGTTACTAACATGACAGCATATCCCCTGTACTCTGAAGATACCAACACTCTCTTCTTACTGTACATTAATGCTAACACTGCCTTACATATGATATTACCTAGTTTTTTCTTCTGAACTCTTCTTTGCTTCTTCTATAGTGGTATCTTGCTAGAACGTATCACAAGATAACACAAGCGATATTCTTCCAAGCTACCTCCATCCATGCACTGACCAATGAACAATCCTTGGATCTAGTTTTTCAAATTCAAATGGCTGACAAGTTTTCCTGAATGACCTCAAAACAAGGAACCTGGATTGTGCCAAACTTACCAGGATCCAAACCCCATGGGTCTCCTATCATAATCAGGCAAGTCTGGAGCTATCTTGCATGCTTCTATGTTCAGGTATTTAAATATGTGAATTTTTCCTTTTATACATATCTAAAAAAAACCCAAACAAACAAAACAAACAAAAAAGTAAGTATAATTTGACAGTACCTTTCCAAAGTACTCTAAAGACATTTAACCTGCAGTTGGGAGTAAAGAACGAGCACATTTATATCAATCAATACATCTTTTCTTCTAACCCTGCTGCATTTTAGAGAAACAGCTATAGTGGAGTGTCACAGGATGCCCACGACAAACAAATGGAAAATATTTTCCACGTACATCTGCTCTGCATGCAACTTCATCATCTGGATACTGAGATTTTGTCAGGCAAGCGATGTAAGCATTTATAAGTACTAAAATTTATGCCCTTGGCATCAGAAAAGATGGATCCCACCCATGCCCAACTTTGAATGGCAGAGGCAGACTGCCAAAGCAAGCTCAAACTGGAAGTGAATGAAGCTAATCACAGCTTTCTTTGCATTCAATAGTAGGCAGAAACTACAGGTCTTAGCATGTGCCACTCCTGATTCAGAAGCAGCAGCTCACAGTGGAACCTGCAGTACTGAAGGGCTTATATACTCACATTAAAATTTAAATTAGCCACTAACCATATGGCAGTTTCTAGCCCAAAGGCTGATGTGAACGCACTACTGCAAATTGAAACAACACATAGCAGAACTCGGTCCTCAGTCTAAATTGTGACATTTGAGTGGCACAAAACTAATTTTGCGTAACAGTCGCTTCCTCTCTCCTATAGCTCTCCTGAAACTATAGCTATTAGAAACCTTCAGCTAATATTAGCGAGATGCTCACAGTGGAATTCTTAGTATAACCAAGTAGTAGTAAGCAGTCAAACTACTAACGCCATCAGTATGGGAAGAGAAAGCTTCTTCAAGTTGTGATGTATATTTAAAACTGTTAGAGGATATACATTATTTAAACTTCTCTTGTTCCTAAGTAAAGGTTCTAACATAATCCTTCAGCTTTTAACTTCATTCCCCCCTTTTCAGTTAAAACAGTCATCCCAATTCCTAGCTGTAGTTTACCTGTGCAGGGGGTGACTGGAGAGGGTTGTTCTCTAACATGATGGTCTGCAGGTGTCTGAGGTTCCGGTAACAAACAGGGATTGTTGTTATTTTATTGCAGGAGATATCTAACCGAATCAAAGGCAACTCGGCAAGCTCTGGAGAGAGAAAAAACATATTTAGTTCAGCAGGTTTAAAAACAAGCAGTATAAAACTCAAATGCATGTTTTACAAAATGATCAATTAAATACATCTGCACCTGGCTCTCAGGAGAAGAAAAAAAGCAGTAAAAAGAATCCGGAAGGGCTCAAACTTTTTGCTGTTACAACCGACGGCCTTTATCTCACCTTCAGGTAAATGCACCAAATGATTTCTTCTGACATTTAGGTCACGCAAGGACTCCAGGTTGCCAATCTGTGGAGGTATTGTCTGTATTTCATTGCAGCTCACATCCTACCAAGCAAGAATAAAGAGTTAGCAGTTTTGACATTACCACCACTAACTAGCAAGCCTCTACTAGGTATGATACATGGTGCTTTATTTAGGGAGTGAAAGAAAAGAGACAACCATTTATGTAACACCTGGGATGCTTATATTCATTAAATCTCATTTCTGAGTTGAGGCATTATTCTCATTTTAAATACCTGGGGGAATAAAAACTTAAAAAAAATTAAGCATTCAGATGTGTAAGTCTATTTCAAGTTACTTAAGTTACTCCATGTTATTTGAGACAGTGCAACTTCCCATATGAAAGCTTTTTGCCAGAAGAAAACGCACCAGGAGCTCTAATTCCATACAGCCTCTCTCAAAAATAGGGAAAACTCTTTAAGTGATGCGGATCACTTGTTCGCCAGTGCAAGGAATCTCTTCCCCACATAAATCAGATTTTTAAAATCTCATAATATTTCATATTCTTTTTCTAATATCTCTATTACAAAGTCAAAAAAACACAGCTAGAGATACAATGACAGATACAACTCTTTCTTAGGCCAAAAGCAGATTTCAGTTACTTGCTATGGCATGCAAGTGACAGTTCACAATCAGAGTTCTTAGCAGAACAAGAAACAGTTCTGATCTCACACATCCCAAGACAGCATCCTAATTACTGCATTATTTTTAATCAGTTAAAAAAACTGGTAATTCTTCTGAAACATATATGAAACTATTAAACATGTCAATTAAAAATTAAAGATTGAATAGCAATAGTTAAAAAAAACTATACTCACAAGCTCTGTCAGCTGTCTGAGCTGTCCGATTTCTTCAGGTATTGAAACCAACTTATTATTACTTGCTATCAAAACTTTTAGTGGTAGACTACACAGGTGTACTGGCAGTGTTGAAAGTTGGTTTCGACTTTTTGGACAGAAAGAAAACAAAGTCATCATCATCTCTCTCTAGTGCAAAATTGCCTCACATCTTAATGTAATGAAAGATATATGAAAAGCACAGTCCATTTTGATAATGATCAACTCAATTTCTCCCTTATTACTGTAAAACTAGTGTCATGAAGCCTACCTTTATTACTTGCTTTACCTAGTTGTGTGTGAACAAACTCTCAGGACAAAGTACTAACCCTGATTAGATTCTTTTGAACTCAGGGTGGAAGAACATGACCTTTTCAGGTGCTTTTAGGTGCTTCTGATAACTGGCTGCCCTCTGTCGCAACCTAATATGTTTGAACACAGTGCGAAAGCCTTTCAGACAGCTAATATTGCAGGTCAACAATACAAAATCCACAGAGAAAGTCATTACTTACTCAATTAGAAATACACTAAGTATTCAGTATGTCATGTGGATCAAGAATGCTGATATAAGGGATTTGGTTGTTTCAAAATCCAGTGTTGGACATTTCACAATAAACTACTATTAAAGCAAATATGAAGTCATATGACTGGATTGTAACCTCACAGAATGAATCAGACAAGATGAGAATTGTTTATAAAAGAGAAAGCTTCTTTTTAAAAATACAACATAGCAAGCAGTAATGACTGGACAATTAGAAAGTTATCGTGATCTTAACTAAGGACAAAGCCAGATGCTGATGTTTACCAAAATATGGTGTTGGTTCTTTTCACGCCTGAAACCTACATTTCCCTGCTACAAGAAAAACAGTTCTGAGCAGTAGGTGAACCAACAGCAGCTGTTAAAAGCACAATAATTGGACTGCACCTGCTAGAGATCACAGCAATAGGAAATCCATATCTGACTCATATCCTATTCCTACAATTCTCATCATTAATAATAATAAAAAAAGAAATACAAATTCAACTGGCAAAAATATAACACCAGAAAGAAATTGCCTGAAATTTTTCTTGCTTGGCATCACTGCCAATTTGTGACTAGGAACTTTCCACACCTCTTAAAACACTGTTTCTAGAAACGGAGAATCTTGTACACAGTTGAATTTCATCAAAAGCCTATGATGTGTCAATTAGCTTTTAGTGCAGGCAGATAAGCATTTAATGCTTGAGAAAGCTCTTTAAAAGCCACTAGTGCAGCCAACATAAATGGAAATTCAGTAAGCCTTATTTAGCAGCTGACAGGTGAATATTAAGGACTATCCAATAACTCCATCCACTCTTTTCCATCAGCATGCTTGTATTTCACATGAAAACTACTGGAATTTGTTTTGTGAGTCCTTTAGAATGGAATTAAGCTCTCTTCTTCCTTTTCCACTTTTACAAGCCACTTCTTAGTCTTTGTGTTCCCTGATCAACCTAAGTCTCTAAGTCTGGTTCAGGTTGCTTTGATTCAATGACATGTAATATAACAACATCATGATTACACACCATGTCTGCATTATTTATTGATGCTCCAAGATGCATAAACCTAGACTACTGATGCTAAAGCAAGGTCTTTAAGATAAAGGTTACCTGATATTTAGAAATGTTAAAGACTGTAAGTTCAAAATAGCCTCTGGGATGTATCGAATGCAATTCTGGTACAAATTAAGGCTCTCGAGGGAGACAAAGTGACATGCTTCTGCTGGAAGCTCTGACAGTCTGTTCCGTGACAAATCTGCAGGCAAAAAAGAAACATTCAGGGAAACTTCGTGAGGGCAAGCATTGTCTGTATACACAAAGACAAAGTGGGAAGAGTTCGACTGGAATCAGTTTTGCTGTCCTGCAAAGTTTTCAAGATTACAAAATGATTCCCATTTCACACAGGAAAGAAAGCAACATCTTTTAAAATTTTACAGCCACAATGAGAAAGAGAGAGACAGATGCAACATTCCCTAGCAGTCATGCTTTCACATATCAAATTGCCTAATGCTTAGGGAGCTAGTTTAAGATGCTGAAAGCCCAGCTTCCAATCTCTTTTCTAGGACCATCTTTAGATTATAGACTTGATATTTGGGTGCTTTAATGAAAAGGTTAATAACTATTAAGGGATTTAGTACACTTTATATAATAACTAAATAGCCATTGGTTGTGTGTATTACAGCGCGCACACACTCTTCTCCCACCTCCCTGCTAAAATACTCCGTGATATATGGAAATCTCAGCTTGAAGCCTCTATTCTACTATATATACACTTCATATAGATACACACACATTCACAGATAACAGCTCCAATAGGGAAAAACATGGAGCACACATCTTAGAAGAGCCTTTTGTATGATGGCCAGAGCATTCCCCCTTCAGAGAGGTAACGATTCAAGCCTTCGCTCTCAATCAGGCGATGCAAGGATTTGAATAAAAGGTCTCCCCAGTTCCAGAGAAATGCCCTGCTTGCTGCAAGCTAAGGTTTACTATTTCTTTGTGATTATACATTCCCTTCTGGGCAGGGGACAAAATTTAATCAAAAATAGCACAAAATATTTATATTTGAAGATCAACATTTTTCCTAAGCCAATTCCAATTATCAGGTCTATATGTATAAAATATCCATCAGCATTACTCTCTATGCTGTCCTCCTTCGAGTGTGAAAGCTGCACTGTGATAAATAACACAGTTGCAGAGGGTTATTTTTTGTTTAAAGAAGGGTGAGGAAATAAATGACAAAGGACAGTTCTAAAAACAAACACAAGCACCTCCTGCTTCCTAACACGCTCAGCTCTGAATGCTGACAAGAGTGATGTTCACCACCGAGGGCACAAGAAAGATTACCCTGTGTCAGCAGGGAGTTCCTAGAGAGATCCTGCCAGTTTAACAAACTGACGCTTCGCCCTTACATTTTAAAGCAACAGCGGACATTCACTGCCAAAGAACTAGCTAGCCTGAACCAGTGCTTTGAGCAATCTAAAAAAGAAAAAAAAATCCAAATGTAATTGCTATTTATTTACTTTGAATTGCAATTCCTCCTCACCAGCGTAGGAAGATAAGAACCCCCACCCCCAAATCTACTTTATAAGAGGAATATTTTAATTTCTATCTCTTTATTCCATGAGGGAACTATCCAATACAGGTTACTTTTCAAACACTGAAGATTCAGAGGGGTTTTGTGTGTGTCTTGAAGATTTTTTTCAAAGGCAACCTTGCCCAGAGCAGAAGGGCCCTTAGCAGAGATACTCTGTCCACTGCATTTAAATTAACTTCACTGCCTGTGCTCTGTGCTGCCCAAGAAAAACAGGTTACTTTCAGCGCAGCAGGAACTAGCTCTGTTTAGCTCAGTGCTTCGCACTTTGATCAGAAAACATCCTAAGCTATTGCTGATCACTGGAGAAAAAATAAGTAATAAATAAAAATCCTAGCAGAAAGCAGCACTATGAAAACTTCGCAGACAACAACCTTTGTATGTTAAAATACATCCAAGTGGGAAGGAACTGCATCCTGCAGGTATGACTGAAGCTAACTACAGCAAGGACTATGACATATAAAATATACCAGATGTTGAGATACACACAGATTAGAAAACATAAAAATCATGGAAACTTCTAATACACTGATATAAAAAGGTAACAGGAAACACAAAACTCCTGGTCTGTTCAGCGATGAGTAGGAGAATCACACTACAAAGACAATTAAGCACTTCCCTTCTTTTCAGCTTGTATCAGCTGAAAATTGCCCTTTTAAATTGATATTTCTGACCAGCTCCAGCACTGGGAGCTAAAACTACAAAATAATAAAAGTCATCAGCATTAAGTTTGTACTGCATTCCTTGAATTGTTGTGTCTCATAAGGCATTTAAACAACATTTTTTCCCCACTTCTCTACTTTTTGGGCAAGAGGACACACATTATTTAAGTGAAGAAAAACTTTCATTTATAGGTAGCAAAAGACAGCTTCCCTAGCATCCTGATCTTACCATATGCCCCTCTGAATAAAACATCAGTTAAATGTTTCAAATACATTATTCATATCCAGTGAAACTGAAACCAAGCTGGTTATAGTCCACATGTCTCTTTAATCGCATTTCTTACCGGTAGCCACAGTGGTGGCATACAAACTACAAGGAAACTTGTACGAGAAAACCTAATAAACCCTCAGCAGCCACTGCATCCATCCTTGCAGATACAGAAGGGAAAAAACCAAAACAAACATACAAAAAGGTTGCCATATCTCAGGGCACAGCAACAGACCTAAAAGGAGTCTGCACAGACATCTGATCAACTCTCATTCAGAATCGGTCAAAAACCATCATGCCCACCTGATTGTATCACACCCACAACCTACTCCAAGTCAACTGGGTTTACAAAGTTGGAGAACCCCAAGAAATACCATTACACAAACAGCGGTAATGTACCTCCTATCAAAGAGTAAGCAAAGTCAAAGCTAGCAAGATCCAGTCAGACAACGGCACTCTGTTCGGCAGAGGGCATTCAAACCCTGCTGACCTGCTTCACAATTAGAGGTGGTCGATACTTCCATCATCAGCAACAAAACTACCACCTCCTCCGAGAATGCCTGTGCAACACACACTGTATCTCAAAACTCCCTTGACTGTAAAATTTGTTTGAAATCAAGCAAGGAAGAGTCATCATGTGTGCCATTTTTCTTCCTCTCAACTGTTTCGGGATGGTTAAGACTCTTAATTCAAAAGAGATAACTCCTAAGATTTCTCAAAATAAATAAGTACATAAATGAATTGGGCTGAGCTAAAGGCTTGGCTTCGTAACTTAAATGGTCTTTCACATAAATTTCAAGCTAGAGTATGCCAACACAACTATTAAAGAAAGACTATGGTGATGGATCCTGCCTTCCTGCTACTGCCAGCAACTTCTCCTACCTCTGCTGCTCATTCCAGGCCCTTTGTATTGTCCCTGTTTTGGGGAAACCCTGAGTGGAGTGACATCTAACAATTTTTCCAGACTATTAAGAATCCCTAGCAGTTCCCTCATCACTTCACCGCACAACCCTGCAAACTTTTATGGCAACACCAGGAAAATAATGGTCGCAGGGTCTCGTCTTCTGGTGGCAGGGACATCTTTTGTTGACATAAAGCACTCACAAAACTTCAGCTTCAGTGGAGACAGCTCAGGTGAATCAGGCTGATCAGAATCTGCCTAAGAATGTGTGGATGATAAACGAGACAGTAAAATGCCTGTGCACTTCCCTGCAGGGACGTAGCGTACACTTTCAAGGGAATTTATGCAATGGACTCCTATATTGCACAAGCCATCTTCCTTAACTCACTAGTCTTTCCCAGGGTTTCTTTACCTTATTTCTATAATTTGATTCTCATTAATGTTTTACTAAAAAATGATAGCAAATTCCTAAGAAAACTATAAAAGCTGTGTAGCTGCACTGGAGTTGAAGCAGAATAATATTGCTAAAACTACATAACAACGTGATGCCCCAAATTGCAACATTCCCAAAGGGATCGCTCCTGTGCCAACATTGTCCTAAAATGTAACAGAAGAGCGATTTCCAAACAAATATATTGTCCCGAATACAAATCCTGAAACATTCATAATAAGTGCAGCCAATTATAGTATTTGTAATCACTAAAATTATTTGAGATACACGCAATTTGCCATAACATTTCATAATCATGTGTTACAATGTAAGAAAGGGAGTAAAACGCAAATTATTCCAGAGATTTAGAGATGACAAGCAACAAATAGGAACAGAGTGTAATCCAGAGTGGGGGGAAAAAACCTAAACTTCTACATTAACTAGATGCTTATGCATCTATTTTAAAGAATTATTACATTGGGGTCCCCATACATTGCGTAAGGTGCTTTCTCGGGGATCTTACAGGAATGGGAGTTAATTCCACTGCCATTATCTCACAGAATACTAACACCCTTCCAACAGACAGCTTTGTCCCTCCTTCACACAGCTGTGCTGGCAAAGCAGTTTTTAACACTACCCATTTTAGCAAAGAAATAGGCCTCTCAACTAACAAGAGATCTTTTCTGGCAGAAAACATCACAATGTACGATTTGTTTTAACTCCATTTTGGAAAGGGTTTAACCATAAATGTGAGAAGTCTCAGTTGCTTTTTGTTTCACTTTATCCTACTAAAGAGCATTAAAAACCTAGTATTTATGTACTGTTCAGACCATGAGGCATGAGAGTACTACAAAATATATTTAGTCTTTCTTAGCTATGATTTGGTATTTCCAAAGAAGTAAGTCCCTGCAAAATAAGATTAAGTATGAAGAAATAAAAATAATTCTTTTAAACAACAGATGAGCTCATAGCATGATAGAAAAGAGACACTAAAGTTGGCTAGCAGTAAAGACTTAAGTTTTCCAGACTTCCCTCAATCTACAGTGATTTCTAAATGATGGCATTTCCATCCAGCACTGGAAATTCAGTGGAAAGCAGTTTAAATTGGAGCTGAATTTTGAGGCAGCAATACAGTCTCTTAAACCATTCAAAGTAGCTGTAACCAGTTACAAGTTCAGTCAATAACATTGCAGCAGTTCTATTCACATGACAGTCACGAGAATGCCGTCTTATTCAGAGCATCCATGATTTCATCTGCTTGAGTAGGGAGCTAAGGGGGAGGTTTGCCAGGAACAAAGGCGGCAAACCCTAGAAAGAAGGCCAAGATACTGCAAAACCAAAACATGATGATTTCCAAGGACCCCTCAAGATTTAGACAAAAGCAAATACATTATGAAATACAGTGTGAATTCTAAAACTGCACATGAAGTATTGCTTTTGGTTATTTGCAACCCTCCCTTCTCCCCAACCAACTCCCCCCTCCCCCCAAGTATTTAAAACTCCCAAAATCCAAAACACAACATCCCTAAGAATCAGTGACATTTCTGATTTTGGCCAATTTCTCTGGAATCCTGCCTCACCCCAGAAATCAGACCTCCACGTGGGATGAGAAACAGGGTACAGAATACAGCCTTCATTGTATGAAAAATTCAACCACTCCATTCTCTTCTCTTCCTTTCTCCTAAAAATACCTAAAGCAAATGAACAGTTCTAACAAAACTAGGGGAGAAGTATTTTAAAGAAAAGCATTCTGGTGACTGGTTATATATTTACGTGCATATTAACCTGCAGGACAGCAGGATCTGGTGCTTATCCAGCAAGAGAAAGCGAGTATGAGATAGAGGAACAAAGACTGAGGTATTTAACTCAAAATACCTGGTCAATTAAGTTTTTAAGTTATAAATGCTTTTCTGCTAGCGTGTGTGCGCATGCGCATGTGTAAATAAAAAATAACTCTACAATAACCAAAAAATCCAGAAATTACAAACTATAACTAAAATTCATATGAAAATTTCTCTCTCCATTTCTCAGAAAAATGACACAATGCTGCACTGAGATCTTATTTAAATCCTAAGTATTTTCACAAATACTGTAGCATGAATTAAGAAACAATTGATAACTGTCAATTTGAGGCAGAGTATCTGCTTCACTACCCGTGCGCATACCCTTGCTACCTGACATACCATTAAACGCAGAATGAGAAAAAGAGAGAGACTAATCCCAGCCCCCCCCAAAAGCACAAAAGCCGAATTTCACGATGAATAAATATGAGTGAAATATGGTTATTGCAATCTGGACTAGGAATGACTTGTTTCTGTTCACCTTTCATGGGTTAAAAATCCTGGTACCAGAAATCTGCTTTAAAAAGGCTCTTCCAGGCTGCTATAAATGGATCTGTTTTCTTGAAGGCAAGATCATGTGGAATTTTGGCAAAGGGGAAATGTTCTTTGGAACTAAAGTTCTTTGTGAAAGATAAAAAAAAAAAGCCAATGATACAAACACAAAATTAAGTTTCAGAGTGGAGTCAGACTGCTGACCCTTTCCATATTAATCAGGATTCCACTCAGAAAGCCAGTATATCCAAATTTAAATATGACTAGAGAATACACTGCATTTAAAATTACATCATTTGGCACTAAACAGAATCTCCTATTGCTAAAAGGAGGTTATTCTAACATCAAACATTAGTGGGACTGTGATCACATCTTAACCTAAACTGTAACAAAAGTTTTGTTTCAAACAAATTCATAGACACACGAAGATGCACTAAGGTACCTGGCACCTCAACCCACCGCTTAAGCTATAAAGAGGGGGAGCTGTGCCTCAACTGCTGCTGGCACTCGGAAAAGCAGGACGGTGGCGACTTCCAGTTCACCCAGAGATGCTGTTGTGAGCAGTCTATTGATCTGGTTGCTCTGGGAATACCGTGCCTGCTCCCACTCCAATTAATTATGACATGAAGACCAGTTCCAGGCCTGGTCTGTGTTATGAAGTTTTGCAGATTTAAAAAAAAAAAAAAAAAAATCTGTCTTTTGTCACCACTGATCTGCACGTGTCCTTTACGTTTTTTAATGTAAACCAACAAAACCTAGACTTTTGACTGCCTATTCAAAACTGTAAGCCCATCAACCACCACAACATTCACTGGCAAAACACTAATATGAAAGAGACTGTGACATAATGTCAGCAGCTGTAAACTGTGGGCTCCCACCCATGATATATCATGTCCTCTACAATAAACCAGCTGCAGATGCGGGACATCAGCCATGAATGTGCTGCAGCAATGCAACAAGACTGCTACCTGTGAACAGATTTAAATCCTGACAACAACATTTGCTGGTTTACACAGCCCTACATTAGGATTACTTCTCCTGAAGAAAATAATCTGTTTTTCTGAAAACTATGAAGCAGGTGTTGTAATTTAAAAGCACTCAAGTTTTTCCTTTTAAACTAGACAAATCCAAAATATATTAACCTGCAGATTACAGAAAAGTAATTTTAATGTAAAAAGCTAGAGCAGCCAAGCAACGAACAGGATGCGGACAGCCAGTATGAGAAGGAAAAAGGCAGAATGAACTCATCTTTAAGAGGACAAGGTATAGTTCAAGAAGAAATCGTATGGGTTTCTTCATATATACAACTTAAAGACTAGCAGCAAACTCCACAGTTTCACAATGGTAACAGTAAAGAGGCTGTGATAACACCAGATTCTCATAAAACACTGATGCATATCCAGGAAAAAGCAGGGAAGTAGTTGATGTAGTCTTGCAGATATGGAAAGCACGTCACCTGAACAAACTCATTTACAACTACTGCTTCCGAACAGCCAGCCTCCTCCCCGGCAATTAACTCCTTGGATTAGTGATGATATCTGAAAGGTGCGTGTAAACAGATCTTTTCAGGAACTTCTTGATGTTACTTGATAGCTCAATTATGACAAAACACATTTAAAACCAAGTCTATCAGAACCATTACTTCCCTTTCCAAATGCATCTGAAGCACATTGTTATATAAACTTTAAGGGCACGTTTTGTTCCTTTGTAATTCTTTCTATTAGCCAAGTAAATTCAAGCATGTTGATCTTGGTCTTATGAACTGGTTTGTTTTACCTCCCAAACATTTCAACACTTGAAATGAAAACTTGAAAACAGCAAAGTTTGTGACCCTAATGTAGAAAACATTTTCATAACATTACTAAATAAAATAAAGTGAAAGCATAGCCCTGAACGGATGAGCTACTGCTGTTACTGTACTGTTTGTTCTTTCTGGTGCAAGAAAATTTTAAAACATCATACTTTCACGATATCAATCTGATGATGCTGGTCTCTGAACTGAACAACTGGGAATGTTTTCCTCTCCTTTTTAAGCACTGAAAATGTCAGCATCTTTAAAGCTTCGTTTCACACCTGGAGGATTTCCGGACATAGGAGGGATGACCTTACTTCTTCCTGCCTGTTATCATATAACACCACCACTTCTGTCATACCCACTCTCGTAAGTACTAATTTAAAAAGAACCTCAGAAATGACTTCCCCTGACTCGTCTACCTGCCAGCCCTGTCGAACCTGGAACTCTTCCCAAGTACTCTCCCATTGAGCTTAGACACCTCTTGTAAACCTACTAATTGGAGGTGAAAGAAGTTGGTATCTTCTGAACTGAGAAGAGCCTATTTTAATTCAGCCACTCCTTTGTTTTACCTAAGTAATGCGAGTGCCACAGCACCACTCTACCCAAGTGGAAATACCCGAGTAACAGTCACAAAGAAGATTCTTTCCACCTACCATACTGTTGCAGCCCTGTAAACAGCCTAATGAAATACAGCTCCCCTTTCTGCTCCTGTTCTGCTTCTATTTCCAATATTTCATTAAGTTAGAAAAGTTAGTGTCAAATGTATGATCCTCTCTTCATATACCTATCACACTTTTACTTAGCAGGAGTAGTTGCAACATTAAATCATTTTTTTAATGCTTGCAAGGAGTAACATTTTGTAACCAAGAATCTCCAGCCTGCGGGTTTTGAACAGACCGCAAGATTTCTGCAATTACAGAAAATGAGGCAAAGGTTAGTGGTTTGGTCCAAACGTCAGCTTGGCAGTGCTAGGCCTCGAGCGGAGAGGTGCTCACCACCACAGCCTATAGCCTACTTAACAAACCTGACAATATACCGCATACCATACTAAAACTGAAAGATCACATTTATGAGTCTTCTACATTTCCTGACTTGCTCTGTTAAAAACAAGGTTTGCAGCATGCTCTTAACCAAAGCTGCCCCACGCTGTCCTTTATAAATCCCATTTCAAATTGTCACCAAATCCTTGCCAAATCTCAGAGGTAAGGACCAAAGTTTCACATATACTACTTGCTCTGGCTATATGTTCTGGAACGCTCAGCGCAAACAATAAAGCTTCTGCCAGAGTTTAAAACAAACACACACACACACACACCTGACTGAAGAACTCTCACTCACTAAATTTGCTACAAACAAAGGATTTGTGAGCACTATGGTCAAAGAATTTACCTTTTCACTCAACACCTAGGTTAACAAAAAAAACCCAGCCAGATTTCATTTGGCTTATTTTAAGTCAGGAGCCTCTCAGGAGCAGTTGCACAAGGGAGGCTGTCAGAATCTGGCTTCCAAATTGCTTGAACTACGCTAGCTTAATAAATCGCCCCTTCAGTTCTTCTCCATTAAAATACACCACATAAAACCAAGAAATGGATTGAGTACAGCTCTAACACTGAGCTTAGTCTCTGCAATATTCACTACTCACTGTAAAATAGAATCTATGTAGAAAAATCCATAACAGCTTTCTTTTTTATATTGAAAATAAATAACTTCAGCCATACCTGGGATCAAAGAGTGAAAATGAGAAGATTCTAAACACCAACTCCCATTCTCGCTCCCTTTCTTCTACCAAGTTATTTTAATGCATAGTTGCTGTGGTTTATCTTTCTCTTTTACACATGAATTAAAACCTTATGGGTGTCACAGTGAAAAGCACTGATTAAACATGAACACATCCATTTTAGTCCTGCACACTTAATGTCAGATGCTGTATGTGGTCGTTTGACAAGAAAGCACATTCCCAAGTAAAGCAAGATTTTCACACAGTGATAGACCACGAGTACTGTGAGAAGAGGAGAAACATTCCAGGCAGAACGACAACTTGGAAAAAATGCCACTTCCTCTGAGAAGTAATAGTATTTTCCTTTTGCAAGAAAGACTATTGCTTTGTATTAAAAAATAATAATAAAAAAGAATGGAAACTATAGAACATTGTTATATGGTTGTTTTTATGCAATTGCTGACAAATAGGCAAAGGTGACAAGCTCTAGCCCTTACAAGGATTCAGAATTCCTGATATTCCCTGGCCTCCAGGCTCTTACAGGCTCTGGAACAGGAAAAATCAGTAGCCTTAATGAATCAAACTGTTCTGTCAGGCTTTTTTTTTTTTTTTTTTTTTTAATCATAGACTGTGGTTTTGCAGTCAGCTGATCTTAGCCTGTGCTGCTACTGAAGGGAATTATCCCTTCCGTGCATTATCATCCCCTCTCTTACACCAGCACTGCCGACTGTACAGCCACACAGCCAGCTGGATCTCGTTGCTGAGAACAAATCTTGCAAAAAACCAAAGCCACAAATAGATTTCAGCCCTTCCGAGACATGATCTGATTCATGGTGCAGCTGTGTAATCTCTAACACCAACACACAGCAGAGGATGAGAATGTGTGGCTACATGACTACAGAAGAAAGGGACCATGACTTTGGGTAGTAGCTGAGACTGGCTGGCTTATGATAACCATGAAACTGCACTTTTTGGTTCCCTAAAATACACATTGTTAAATAAAACAGATCTCTTCAAAGCAGCAAATAGCACAGTTGTGACCAGGGATTTATTCCCAAACTTCTGCTCATTATGGATATGTATTTGTGGACTTAGTACGATGTTCTAAGGACCACATATGGTGCAGCAGAGCAAACACTTCAGGAATGAGATGCAACTACTTTTTCAGATGAGTAGGGAGCAGAATTCAGTGGCTTTAAAAGGAAGCCATGATCAAGGAAGACAGACGACCTAGTAGCTAGGCTTTATGGCTGCTCAGTAAACAGCGCAGAGTACAGCTAGACTACACACCGTAACCGAATGCACTGACACAGCAGAGATTATTTCAGCGAAGACCAACTGTTCATCCATGTTCAAAAATAAGGATTAATTCTAACCCTTTACTATAAAGTTTGGGGTTAAAGAAGTTTTTACATACACTCTGCTTCCAATGCATGGTAGACCCTGCCCCCACAGAATCTTCTCTCTTCCAGCAATTTCATTGCTTTTCCTCACTAAACTTGGGCATCCAGCCAACAGAATAATCATGCTTCTTTTTCAAACAGTAAAACACCAAGCCAAGCTAACTAAAATAAGTGAAAGTAGGAGAAGCAATGTTGCACGAGATCTAACAGAGAAATGAACCAGGGTCTCCAGCTCATTAAGTCCAGTTAAATCCACAAAGAAGTTCAGGTCTCCAGTTGCAAGTTACACTGCAGGTCCCACTGTTTTTTGTGGGAAACATGTACATACAGTATTCATCTCCAGCAGAAGAACCCTCCAGACTCCACCTGCAAACCTGGTAAGGCAGCATACCTTCCTTCATTAATTAGTCTGTTTTAAAGGGGATTATTTGGGGTTCACTTAAACCTATTCCTATCTGACTGTAATTAAACTGAAAAAAACCCCCAAACTAGTCAAATCATATCATAAGACCTGTATGCCTAGTCTTTCAGACCAGTTTAGCAAAAATGGTTTAAAATGATGTCTTAAAGCCATGGAGATATGCTCTCTGGGATCTAGTTACTCTGGTGTAAAATTATCACCTCAATTAGATATGCCTTACTACTCCTTTACTGGAGGCCACTGATTCTACAGCACTTGTGTGAGCATTTCCCAATTCACAACAGGCAAGCAAAACAGTCAGGTTAGCTCATACTAGTGGGTTTTTTAATTATTTAAACTACTCTGACAAATTCTGCCTGAAGCTAACTTGGGAGGACTTACATGAACTGCATCTCTAGCAGATCCGTAAGGGCAGCAGACTTCCATTGTCAGCACAGTCTCCTTAAACAAGCTCATAACTGCATGTAGACAAGTCTTTGCCTTTACAAAAAAAAACAGTTTAGAAGAAGCTGGAGAACAGATAAGATTTTTAAAAGAAAGTTTTTAATCAGGATTTTCAAAGTGGACATTACTTGGAAACAAATCAGACTGAAGTCCTCATATGTAAACATTTTATTTTCTTTTAGCATTAAACAACCATCTTGGCTAAGACAAAGGAGACTAAGCTCATTTTGTAAATGTTTTGCTGTGACACCATCACTTCGAGCCATTACACATTTCAGATTTGCTGATTCAGCCCCTCAATCCCAACATACCCAACATAAAATTTAGCTCTCTTGATGTAATTCCTCCTTGTCTGTTTTTCCTTTAACTTAGATCTGCTTTACCAGTTCATGCGCTCAGTATCCTGGAAGAACTATAATGCTTCAGAATTAATACCAGTAAATGGACATACTCCTAGCAAAAATGGAAGTGCTTCCTCCCCTCCTCCCTTTTTTTTCTTCCCATAGGCCTGAGCTGCTTTTCTCCCATACTGCTCATGAAAGACATAGCTTCCTTCTACAGACACCGTTCCCCGATCAGGAGATAATTAATTATTTTCTACAGACTGTTCCTCGATCAGGAGATAATTTCTTATTTTCTTTTACATCTCCTCCCTTTCCCATGAACACTTCAAGACAGCTGACCACTCAAGACTGGAGCATAACTTCTTGCTTTCACTAGGCAGAACTAACCTGCCTGTTCCTCCGTACCCAACGACAAGTTCTTCTTAACCCAGCTAAACTCAGTTATCTAGTTTACAGTGCAGGGCAGAGGGGAGAAACTGCTGCACAGAAATAGGAATGAATGGCAAAGGGCCACAACTTCTTCAGCCTGCTGAGACAGTGTCTCGTGAAACTATACTCAAGCTCCATTAAACTTCATTCGCAGATATTCATTTGCAGGCTCCAGTCGGAGGGCAGCACCTAAAAGTCAAGTCATTTAATAATGCATATTTTATCTTATTTATAATCAAAAAACTTGCTATTATCATACCACTGAGGGACCAAAGACCACAACCTTATGGATGCCAACTTTCTTCCTCCACATATCTTTCACAAAGTGTCCTTATATAATGGTAAGCTGCATTCAAAATTATACTTGAATACAGGACCTCATAATGCAAACCTGCCACCTCCAGAATGGAGGGCTACAGAAAGACATAAGCTTGCTAAAAAAGGAGAAGGCTGTACACTCTATATGGCAACTTTTCATTTCCTTATATAAAAGTTTAAAGAAATGCATTTCTCTCATGGTCCAAAGACCTGCCAGTAAGCTCTGAGAGGGCTCCAAGGTCTCCACGCACCTCATCATCTCCTTCACTTCCATTTTTCTCACTTTGCCATTTTTCAAACACAAAGCCTTTAGCAGCACATACATAAGGTACTGCATACACAGGAGTTTATGTAAAACAGAAAAGCTTCTTGCCAAGAACTCATACTACACGTACAACTTCTCCTCACAGAAAGGACAGGAGAATAAAGATTAGTTCCTCTATTTCATGAGTTATTAGTCCCTAGATATTATGCTAAATACTCTAGTCTGTAGTACAAAACCCATAGTCAACTCCCAATTATTCAGAAAAGGAGAGAGAAGGGAGGGCCAGATAATATGGACAAAGCAAAAGCACAAGTTAATATGAAACATAATGCAGACAATGTACAACAATAAATAATAACACTGCTGACAGAGGAGTCTCAAGATCTCCTAGGTAGCACTGGCCTAGGCTAGAAAACCTGCTTCAGACAGCACAGTGCCTTTTGAATGCAGGTAAGCTGTCCAACCCAGCTCATGCAACCAGCTTAGACACTCCAAGTACACCCATCGCACTGTTAAACCACCCTGAATAATCTGTGCACAGCTATAGTGAGCTCTAAATGAAAAGACTATGGGCAAGGAAGAGCATATGTTACTGTTACTCTGCTTAACCTCTGCTCCCTGGCATTCATCTGTTTCAGTGAAATACGTTATATTCAGCAACTCCAACTGCTCTGCAACTAAACCTTAACTTGGGGAAGGAGACCTAGCATGAAGCAAAGGTAGGAATAAGGCAGGCAGGCTGGAAATGTGAAAAGCTACCAGCAAAGACTTCATATTTCCCATCATTCATATATTCATTTTACTAAATGCTAGCAATGACTTCGATTCATCTTAATATTGTAAACAACGTTCTCCCTCTACAAGTGTTTTTACATGTAAATATTTCAGTTAATATAATAGCAATAACAGCCTCAATTCACCTAATATTATTTTTGCACATTCCCCCCCATATATTGCACCGACTAATTCAAAATATATTACCTAACTCCTTTTTTTCCAGACAGTTTAAATAGACCACCACATTAAAGTCAGCAGTAGATGGACAGACCACCAAGAAGAAAGTTTTGGCTACCAACGCATTTCAGTCTTACTTGGAGAGACAGAGACAAACCAGCTCAAACCAGAACTGAAAACTAAAAGGTCCTAAAAGCAAAGTCAGTAATTTTGTATAAAAAGGCCAATTACTTTCATAGAAAAGCAAGGATTTCTATAAAATTTTAAGTCAGTTATTAATGCATTTCTGTGGAGCTCTTAATAGAGTGGCTCCATATTTATGGTACTGGGATACTGCTCCATCAGCCTACACAGTGAGGTCACCAAGTACGTCTCATACCACTGCAGACACCAGTCGGTCTTCAGCGGGATGGTATTTTATTGAGGAGTAAAATAAAGTCCTAACAGTCAAAAGTCCTATGTTCTTTTAATAACCCTTGAGGCCATCTCTCGTGCTGACATCATCCCTAACAAAAAAAGCCTGTTGCACTTTACACAGGCAGTGTTGCAGTTTCCAATAGGACGATTATTGCCAGAAGTTGAGAAAAAGAGCTGGAATCTCGTCCAGTCATCTGGCCACTCCAGTGTCGAGAAATAAAACAACAGTAAAGAATACGTACGGAAAATATCCCATAGCAAACGGAGAGAATAGCCAAATGAGGAGATAAACGACAGCAACTGCCAAAACATATGTTCATAATATAAAATAAATTTTGAATCTGGAAACCATAAAAGTCGCCTTCAGTCAAAAACACACAATGCAGACATTAGCAGGGATCAAGGACTACAAAACTGACAGCCACAATTTCATGTGTCTTCACTATTTTAAAAGCTAAGCTTGCTTAAAAAAAAACAGTAGTGAGGCCATCAAAATGAAGGTTACTCTCTCAAATAATATTTAATAGATTTATATAAAGCTTTTCCATGAACAAGACTCAACATTATGAATCTCTGGCAGCAAACAACCAAAACCCAAACTGATCCCACTACAACTGAAAATAGACATTTTCCTAAAGAAAACAAAAGAAAAGGACAAAGCCCTGCTTGGGAAAATGCTTAAGGTAAGGCTTAACAGAAGACACTTCTCCTCTGAGGCAGTGATTCCAATTAATCTCAAACTACAACTGTTGCTCAGAAAGTTTTTGGGTGGTCCGTGTGAAAGGAGTGGCTCTATCACTTGAGCTCCTCCTGAGAAACATTACAGACAGTTTTGCATGTGCGTGAGAGAGAGACACAATTCGACCCTAACTGGCTCGGTACAAACTACATGAAACGGAGGAAACAAGGAGAAAGAAAGCTTTTTCTCCTGCTACAAGACTTCTTGAAAAACATCAGGACAAGGGAATGGATCTACTTCCAGAGAAGTCCATCATTCCACTCCATAATCACCGTTTTAACTGCTGTTATTTTTTATAACTCTACTCAAGCACAAAACCGTATAAAACAATGTTCACTTGCAAACACTCAAAAAATCCAAACCAAAACTCAAACTGAAAAGCTCAAAAGAAGAAAGTTGCAGAGAAACTGCTTCACGCATGCCAAGACATGGACATCAGCCTAACGACAATCGAAACGAATAAAACCGCAGTATTGCTCCTCAGCAACACAACACCCTGCCTTCTGTCCACTTCAGAAATACTTGACTGTGTTCCAGCAGAGCACGGTTTCATTTTACGAGAGTGCTTCACAAAGCTAGAAGTGAGGGGAAGCGTGAAGTAGATGAACTCGTCTTCCATACCTCCAGGACAGAGCGACTTTGGGTCCAAAAGGAATTACCTAACTGTACACAATTTAGCTTAAAAAAATTCTTTTTTAAAGAAAACAGCACATCAGTTTTGAAAATGGAGCTAGACCTATTGCTAAATTATAAGACACACAGCATGCAAGCCTCTGGATCTGTTCATTTGTTATTTTTTCTTATTAAAAATTGTGAGAATTGTTAAAAATATACATTTAATAAACTCCATCTGTTTTTCTTTCTAAAAACTTCACTAAGATAAAAAGCTTGGATAAAAAGAGGCACAACAGTTTTCGGCTTTGGCGAAACAGCAGGTAAACTAGTTCCAGCATCCAAATTACTGCAAAAAACCCCAAACCACTCCAACCCCAAAGCAAAGAAAAAAATCCCACTGCACCACCCCCTGGATTTCAAGTCAATAGACTTAACGGAAATACTTCAACTTTCAGCTTTCAAAAGTCTGCACAGAGGAGTGGGAGATGGAAGAGAAGGACTTTGACACACAGCAAAGAGTGTTTGAAGTGTAAGTTTGATTTACATTGAAAAATAAAGCAGCAGCCAACAAAGCACATGCAGCAAAATGGAATGGTAATACTGAAAATAACTTGCTCTACTATGCAAAGGTTTGAAGACAATACATTATAAAAACAGCACAAGGTTAAAGTATTAATTTAGCTTCAATATAAATATGGAAGAGATCAGCTACAAGAGAGCAGCCAGGGTAGGAAAATGTGAGGCAAGCAGGATATTTGAAGTTTATTAAAAAGAAAAGTGAGGATAAAGCATTAACAATAAGGATGGTACTGAAGTAGGATACTTCTGGCACCTTTAAAGTGATACCAACCTCTCACTACTACAAGTACGAGATGACAAAGAAAATCTATCGTGAGATCACTAGGAGGACAGAAATGCTTCTATACTTCTAACAGAAGCAGAAACATTGTTCAAGGTACTATAAAGCAAGTACGAGGAACTTGCAAGAAGCATCACCACAAAATACATTCAAAAATAAAAGCAATATAATTTATAGTGTATTTCACCTGATACTATTCAAAAATTTTTACAAACAAGGATTTCTCCATCTCCATTAAACTGTAACTGCTGCCAAAGAGGAAACAGCTGTTTTAATAGTGAATAGAAATACTACATGAAGGAAATGCAGAGCACTGCGTCTCATTGATAGCAAGAGTGAGAGATCAGAGGACAGGATACCACCAACTGAATAAAAACTTGATCAATTAAAATTTGCCACTAAGTTTGGCAACCCATGAAAAACAGTCAGAGCCAAAAACACAGCAGAAGTAGTCTTCTCCCACCTACCACAGCCAAATGGAAACTAATATAAAGCAAACTAACAGCTAGAGTGAAATAAAAGTTACATTTACAATTTAGTACACATGCATGCACACTTCCATTAAACTCTTGTTCATTAATCTTCTCATCACTGCAGCTAAACACCTGCCAGAGGTAGGCTTAGTTTTACGAATCAAGATCTTCAGAACCCTACAAATTACCTTTACTTATCAAAAAGGATGTCCCCAGCTTTACAACCACCAATATGCCCAGTTTCTCCTATCCAACTGTTCAGTCCTGCATAACATGCAACTTTATGAGATTACATATTGCAGTAATATAGTTTCAAATCAACTAGCATGGGAATAAAATAAAGGCATATAAAGTATTCTTTCAAGTAATCTAGTGTATCTGCAATATAAAACTTGAAATGAAGAGAAACTTAAGCACCCAAAATAAGATTTTTTTTTCTCCTCTTCATGCAGCGCAAACTGCGTTCTCTATATTTACAACCGCATGACTTAGCCTGCAAAGTAAAACAATGCGCCAAACAGCTTATTCTGCAAGTGCCTCAGACACGAGCACATGTCACGGTGCAGACAGCCAGGAAGCAGGATGTACCACACAAATCAGGAAAAGGAAGATGCAAAGAGACAGGAAAAGCAGTGGTAGAAAGATTTCTTTAAGGTCCAAAATGGCAAAGGGAAAACAAATAGCCAAAGTTAAGAAGTGCCACTTATTTTAAGCATGAGCTACATGTTTTCTTCTATTATGATTAAAAAAGTAGACACGACTGTTCAGTAGACTGAAATAAAAACAGGCGAGCTAAAGAAGTTACATGAACAGTTTCAACTGAGAAATATAAAAGTATGAACTGCCCCTCAGCCTGCATAGCGCTAGCCTCTCCAGCCAGCTCCAGCGCGCCTTCAGTCGTGCGCACCTCGGTGCCCCACAAGAGGGGGGCGGGATTCGCACGGTTCTGCTCGCGTGCTTGCAAAATCCCCAAAGTCCTGAACAATTGTCAGGTATCGGAGACATCTCTCACTGCCACCACCACCACGAAAGCTCTGGGAACACATGCTGCAGTCATTCATAGAAGAGCAACACCCTCCCCCAAAGCAGAGGAGACAATTCCTCATTCAGCCCGTCCCAGAGCCTGCTCACGCCACTTGCACATTTGTACAAGAGTTGTTCTAAGCAATGCTTTAAGAAATAGGAAGATGAATTGCAAAATGCCTTAGATTTTATTTAAATGTGAAAAGCTATTTAAACCAACTAGTTTCAAATTGACATAATGCTACTCAAATGGAAATTCCATAGATTGATTTCTTACAGTACTACTCCAAAAAGTAGTTAAGGACCGTGAATATAAATTCTACTGTGGTAGTGGGGACACAAAAAATGTGACAGATTAACAGGTGTACTTCTCATTTTAGCATGTATTTGTAGAAGCAAAGATGGCAGATGTTTAGAAGATCACATCTGTATTAATCAATTACATAATTCACACCGAAATAACGTGAGAAAAAATTTAGCACTTAGACTGTGCCTTACCTCTTCAAACCACTATGTACCCATTAACCAGCAAATAGTAGTAAATGCATCACACCTACCTATTTCCTAAAAACAATTTAAACAGAATGTTACGAGGCAGAAAAAAATAGTATTAATTTCATAAAGAATAAAGATTTCTGGCAAGAAAAGTCATTTCTAGAGATTTATTTTATTAGCTCTTTAATACTTCAGTCTAGATGAAATTCCGCAAACTGGAAGAGATTCTTGCATTAAGTAACGACAATGCTCTTCTGAAAAAGGGAGAAGAGCGATCAGGCTTTGTAACCTGTAATAATAGTACAGCCAAAGTATTATCTATTTCTGAAAGGCTGATTTTTTAGGAAACACGGTATGTAGAAGTGCTTTGCAGTTGCAAAAGTATACTGGAAAAATTAAACATAAGGTCCAGATCTAGGTTAAAAGTAGTTTGTAGCTTTGTAACAGTCTCTTTATTCATATTTATCATATTTATTCAAAAGATCATAATCTTCTACACATTTGAACTTGCAGTGAATGTAATGACATGGAAAAAGCACAGAAAGTTGAATATTTTAAAAATATGGCATATCACAATCAATAAAATTCTCAAAATAATTAGGATACAGATGTGCTTTTGTAACCCCCTACATTCTTGGTATCTTAAAGTATAGCCTTGGGAAACAGTTAATTCTTGAACATATAACAAGCCAAATCTGACAGAACCTAAGGCCTTCTCTGCATATTAGAGTACTTTTTTTTTTTTTTTTTCCTTAAACAAACACATACTGATATTCTCAAAAGGATATTTCTGGTATTACAAATAAATCATCAGATAAACAGAAAGACAGCCTCACTCTTGCTGTACAAGAAGGGAGGATAAATCCCTCATCCGATACCATTCACTTTTGGTTCCATCATTCACCATGTTTTTTAGCCAAGATAAAGAAGGATGTGATACTTCAGTAACACTTCAGACAGTTGCCATGCATTCAGACAACAACAAAATAAACTGAAATCTTTTACCTCTTATTTCAAATTACAAGTGCATGTTTTTTTCCCTCAGGGAAAGGGGTAAAAATTGTGAGCAAGTATCTTAAAAACAGAAAAATCTTAGAAAAATATTTCACAACTGCATGTGTACCAAAACCAGATGCAAAGCAGATGCGAAGTTGATCACTAAGATATCGTTAAATACCACTAAGATAAGTTAAATATTGTCTCATGATAAATGATACAACGGCACCCTTTAAACTGAAAATACAACTCAAAGCTGATTTTAATAAAGTATGTATTTTCCAGAAGAGCAACTTCGAGAGAGACTCAGCAAGACCAGTGAGTGTGAGAGGAAAAAAAATAAGAATTCTCCATGAAAATGTTCTTCAGCATACTCAGAATGAAGAGCTAATATTTAATTACCAGTGAAAGATATTAAAGATCTCAGGCTTTACTTCTTACACTGTGACTTCTAACTATAGTTATAACAATCTTCAGACACATAAGCACCACTGAATGATGGAACTTGACTTGCACAGTGGCAGAACAGAGCCATACGATACGTAAGACTTCAGTATTTTCCAACACATTTACTGCTCAAACTATTAATCTGCTGGTTTAGCACAGATGGGTTCCAAAGACAGATTTTTACTCTGCTAAGCACAAATTCATCTGCCCGTTGGCAAGCGAACAGAATAGAAGGAAGTAGCAAATACTTTATGGCCCATGACCACATTCAGTTATGGCCCTCTACAAAAACATTTATTCTAGAGCTGAGCATAGAGTCAGTGCACTGACAAGCACCTAACTGTACTGTTATTATTGTGTTCAATGACTCTCTTACTCCTAGGGAAGAGAGGGTATAGCACCAACTGAAAGTCTAGTAAAAGGCTTGGGCTATGACTAAACTTAGAGGTAACATATACGGCCATAAACAGTAGTAATAATGAATTAAGCAAGTTTAAATTACTACTCGTCTCATCGGCACCCTAAAGTTAATGCTCTCCTCAGATTTAGAAGGAATTTTCTACCAAACGTCAAGATGCGGATTATTCCACCTATTAATGTGCTAGCTCTGATGAGGGGACTGGAGCTGGCAATAAGGGAGGCATTTGAGACAAAGGACAAGATTAATAGGGAAAGAAATGAAGGCCGAGAGATGGAAACTGAGCTGGAACAGACAAGAAAAATAAAATGGGGACAGAAGAGAGGCAGAATTGAGATAAAGATATATTGTTGGGGACAAAACATTTGACATGAACATGCAGAAGAAGTCCAACCTGCTAGATCATAATCCCCTTCGATACCTAGTACAGAAATCAAGCTCCTCAAATCACATCATTGCTCTCTCTCAGCAAACATCTGTACAACTCAGAGGCAAAGCACAGGTCTCTTCTCCTGCTACAGAGTCCACAGAGAGAATGAAAACCTACTGCTATCCATCTTACTGGCTCAAGTAATAGAGACATGATGGATGTAAAGGTTTGAACTGCACTGATGAACCACATGGATGTCAGCATGACTCCAATTTCTATGTTAAAAAACTAACCTGAAAAAAATGTGTCAATAATTTGCATAGAGAAAACTCACTTAGAAAACTATACAAGACTGGCAAACCAAGCACACAGACAGGATAGTTTATAGTCACCGATGTCCACATAACTTTAATTTCTCACTTCCTGTGCACATCTACCATCCGCAAGTCTTTAATTAACAACCACATACAACTTTTCTTTCTTTTTATCCTTCAAGATTTTTCTATTCCCATAGCATTCATCATACAAGATGAACTTATTCTAAGTATCAGGACTAGTAGCCTAATGTAAGACTACAGTTGCAAAACTAGAGATGCATCAGGGAATGAAGTAGTTGCAGAAGGAAAAAGGGATGGCTGACACGAAAGCGTGTGAACGCTGCTTTGGAGAAATCGATTGCATCCTGCCACTGCCATGTACTTCCTTCATGATGCTAAGCAAATCTTGTGAAGTACTTTTTCAAAGGTCATCATTAATGACCTATTTCCCTTTTTTCTTGATGTTTGAGCTTCATTTCCAGTTCTCTTGAGGAGTCGCCAATGCAGCTGAAGTTAGTAAGAACTGTACTTTGAAAAAAAATATAGTAATATGTAATGGTTGGGTTGCCTAAAAATTCAGACACTAAGTCTGGTACCCCAAATTAGTAATTGCTTTCAATCTTTGTATGATTGCATGTTTTGTATCTATAAAATGCAGTGATATCACCTTGCTTGACTTGACAGATTACATGAAAAACAGTGTCTGAAGATTATTCAGTTGTAAGGTGCACTACCCAAAAGCCCAAGAAGACAATTACACATTTCTGAATTCAGTGCTCACTTTCAACAATATGCAGAATAAAGACACTGGAATTCACACAGTTCCTTGAACAATGAGGCAAAAAAATTGAACAGATGCTCATTAATCCTATCACCCTCTACAGAGAGCAGTAGTATCATTAAAGGCTATGTGCAAAGGAGTCAATACCTGGGTGGCATAGCAAATGGGTCTTTTCAGGCATATCCTCTTTTTTGAGTGCCTGGACAACATATAGAGAAGACTGTGACTGTAAATACTGTAATTCACAAGCAATAACAGACCAATTGAGAAAGAACAAAGACTCTCCTCACTCTAGAGAGACTTACAGGCTCTGTCAGTAAAAGCAGCGGTTTGTAGTACGGAATCTTAAGTGACGCTGAAGTAGCTGAAGTAAAGGACTATCGGAACCGTTTAGGGAGCTTCTAAGTGAAAAACAGGCCCTCCTTCTGAACACAAACAAAAATACCAACTTATACACAACTATCCTACAAAGACCACAACGTAGTACACTTTCGTGTCTTAAGATATCTATAATTCAGAGAACTAAAGCAGTATTTTAATTCCTTTAATACTCACACTGGCAAAGTCTACAGGCATTTTTAACATGAATGGGTTTTCCTCCCCTCCATTATGGTGGCATAAACAGCAGCGGATAAAGAAGAAAGCACACTGCATAGCCTATGACTTCAGCTAAATACACAACTGCAATTCATTAAAGCTGTTTGGCTAACATCGGAAACCATGAGATCCAAGCCTCATTAATTGTTAAAGAGAGAAGAACCCTTGAATTGAGTTATAGCCTTTTCATTAGCTTCCATGTAATGTTATTTTTAACACATGCTATATAATTTGCAACGTTTGTTGTAACTAACTCTTAAATGCTGGTTTATTTTACTGAAGAAACTAATTATGTCAACTAAAGCTAAACCTAAACCATCAGTTTAAAATTACTTGCATAAAGTAATATATTTTGCCAAATGGAAGCATGTGATTGGAATCTGCCAGCAGTAAAGTGTCACTGATTGCAGTTTAACTCAATGAGGCACGCTCTAAAAGAAAAAAAATTCCTAGATCCACAGACTCAGAGGCTAGCATGTTGTTTTACAAACTATAATTAGCAAATTTACAAGAGATCATTGATAAAGTGTTACAAAATAGAGTTAAAGTGTGATTTCACAATCGATTCGAGTCAACTTAATCTTGCATTTCTGCCAAAATGGGCCCTCATTCTCTTTGTCACTTCAGACAGTCTTTCCACCCTTTCTGTTTGCTGGCACTCACACACATGTGAAAGTGTAGTGAGCTGTCCAAGCTGATCCAACTGAAAACTAGTTGCTGGCTTAGTTTTCAGCCAGGTAAGTACAAAATAGCTTGCTGGAAGGCAACACAATTGCTGGTGTTGACTGTGCAGCAGGAGGTGAAGACAGAACTTCCCCTTTTGGCATCAGCATAGAACTTGGATCTCATTAGGTTTTGGATTTATGATCGACTTCAAGGAGTACTTAATTAATACAAATTTGCTACCTCCAAGCATAGGTAGAACCACAGGAGAAAAGGGCTGGAAAAAACAATGAGAAACAAAGCCATTCAGTTTTTTCCTAAGCTCCAATTTGTCCCCTGTATGACCACAGGACGCAATATATTCACTTACCAGTCCCTTTCCTCTTGCCTTTTTATGTGATTACACAGTTATCTCCAAAAATATAACTAAAAGTGTGTACACAGACAAGTCAGTATTAAAAAAAAAAATCTAATCATGATGGTATCAAATCACTGGGGGCAGGAAAGTCAAAGACTGCTAGGGAAGCAACTAGAAACACAGGCAATTGTGAACACCACTTAAGAGAGTTTACTAGTAGTAAAAGAGTTGATTGTGGGATTGTTTTTGTTTTTTTAAGATCAACTCACTAAATAAAGGCATTCCAAATTTTGCACATTACTTTTATTCCAACATGGCTTAGGAAATATAAATTCAGACCCCACTTTCCTTGTTGCTATATAAACATTAAGCAAAAAACTACCTGTGCACCAAGAAGCTTGGAGCATTACCGCAAGCCTCAGCTTTCCATCAAAAACCAGTATGCCACATTCAGCAAAAATGAACTATAAACTACCACAGTCAACTTCTCTCCACGTTTTGCTTAATGTAACACAAAAAGCAAGAAGACTGACCTCAAACTACCAACTTACCAAAGCACCACCCTCAGATAATTCCTTTAGCCTAGACTAAGAATTACCAGCATTTATGCATACAGCACAAGCATGACCCAGGCCTTCCAGTAACAGGGGCATAACAAATAAAAAAAATCAAGGGACTAAGTCATGTATTATTAGAGGACTGACAAAATTAGGAGGCAAGACTGAAAAGTGCAATCAAATGGAATGAGCTAGATTACTGTCTAAAACTGAAGAGCCCTTCTTTGCTAAACTACCAAGTTTTGGGGAAGAGTGTCATCATCCTTTCTTCTCTCCCCACCTCCATTAGGACCTCTGGATAACATATTTCTGCTTGGATTTTGATGGGGGTGGAGGGAACTATAACATCCGAGCACAGAAGTCTGAATCGTAATGAAATGTTAGATTTTGATTTTAATACTGAAACTTCAGAGATAAAAGACTGGTGCTATAATCTCTTCTGACTTAAATACCAGCTACTTGAACTAAGAATCATCCCTTTTCCCTCAAAGTTCTCTTAAAGATTATAATGAAATAACATTCAAGATACAGTAATCCAATGAGTTTTATTCAAGCAATTATTTAATTTTAGGATGGTTTGGACTCTGTTGCTGTGGCTTTTAAGAACAAATGTTTGGGAAATACTGGCATTGCTATATGAGCCATACTGTACTTCTAAAGCTTTTTTATGTTTCATTAAGTAATATCAACCATATTTCTGGCAGGAAGTGAAAATACTGATGAGACCTCTTACTGCAGAACAGTCAAATAATCACTGTAATCCTTCCAAATGCATACAAGCAGTTAATGTATGGAAAGTGTATCGATGCTATGGTCAGTTTTTATTGTTTCTATGGAGGGCTGCTAAGAAGAAAAACGTCAGGACACATTACTGGCAAAGTCATTCAAAAAGGTAGTAGCTGACAATTTTTTTTCTTCAAGAGTCTTGCTATCCTTTTTCATTATTAATATATTCCAGAAACATGATATAGTACTCAGCATATAATTATCCTACTGGTCGATCTCCATACAACAGTCTTTTTTTTTATTGCATAAACCCACATATTCCCATTTTCTCCTTTAAAAGTGGACACAGTGAGTGGTTTAGGTAATTAGAGTTGTCTTGGAGGGTTTGACAAATAACTTTCCTGTTCAATGTATGCTTCAGGCCACTGGGAAAGTTATCAAATGATGACATCACAGTCTACATTAACACTGGCAAAATGCAACTATGTTTCCTTTCATGTTTAGTTCAGATGGTTTATAGCCCTTCCTTTTCCTATTCCCTGGTTGAGAACATAAGTGGAATGAACGAATTGGTTGTAATTTAATCCAAATAAAATGGGGATAGATAATGCTGCTAAATGAAAGAGCGTGAAAGAAAAACAGAAGCACATTCTTGTTTTGTTAACGAAGAAGTTTGCTCATTCTTTGTCATCATAAGCTTTGTAAGTTTGAGTCATTTCCTAAAATTCAAATTAAATTGCAAGGGATGAGCATAAAGAACAGCTTCTTCCCCCTCTTCCCTCTCATTTAGTATTTAAATTACCATTATACTGCATTTCTTGTGAATAAACCATCCCACATGTACAAGAATGTTAGAACTATTGCATCACACTGTAGGGAGCTAACCTATTAACAACCCATTCCGAAGCTTGCAAGCAAATACTATCCTCAATTCGATTATAAGTTGCTTGGTTCCCCCCACCTTTTTTTATGTCTGTACATTGCTTCTTATTATGTGATCTTAATTCCAGGGCAAAAAAAAAAAAAAAAAAAGTCAACTCACTATTGTATTACTTCAATGCCTGCTTAAGTTACCTACCTTCTGAAAACAACAGAGAACACTAATCTTGGTTTTAAAGGCCTTCTGTGGGTCCTCAGCATCTGGAAGACAGCAGCTTCCAGAGGGCAGCTGAGGCTCTGACATTACTACAGGTTTCACTCTGCAGGGAGAGTTTTGTGATTGAGGCACGTGATTAATGACAAATTTAATTCTCCCACTGATGTTTAATAGAAATATAATAACTTTCAGAATAAAAATGCAGCAAACCCTGTTTATCAAATATTTTGCCAAAGTCAAGTTACACCTGCCAGAAACTTGGTGCTGATGATTGTTCATGGAGCAGTTAAGAAGGATACCTGCGTATTTTGTCTCAAGCACAACTGGACCAGAACACAAGGAATAACACTACTGCAGCCAATCCACGAGAATGAGCTGCCAGATGCAATTTACATTTCATTAGAGGGCTACAGTCAACCTGAAAAATCACATCTCTGTACAAAAGCACCATACTGGCAATAAAATACACAGGACCACAGTAATGGGGTGTGTGTGTGTGGGGAGAGTATTTTCCACCTTGATTAAGAGTGCAGTAAGGCTAGTAACCAAACACAAACAAATCAACACCTCCCACCTTGCTTGAAAGATTATGATAATTGACTGCTAAAAGGTTTTCAGAGGAGTTCACGTGTGCTTTTTTATAATCTGGGCTTTAGATTTTCAAGCTTTTGAAGCAAATATATTGCTAAGCTATACTTTCAAAATAGCACAAAAAAGTTCAAGAATTCAAGTATAAGAAATGTATGCATTTTATTACTAGTATTTTTACACAACTGGATCAAAATCCAACAGTTACTTGCACGATTTTTTTTTCAGCATACCCATCTATGACTATCTTTTCATTGTTTATTCTTCAGCATAAGAAAGTTTACTCTTAGTTTACTGCTTAGAGAGATCTGCCAGAATGTCATTGAGGAAAAAATATCAATGAGGAAAAACCATTGTTATCATTGTTATCCTGCAGCACAACATACTTTTTTTTTTTTTTTTTTTTTAAGTTTACAGGATATTAAGCAATACAGTAGAATATTACTTTAAAAAAAACTTTTGTATTTTGCTCTGACACAGAAAACAAAGCAGTACTGTGTGTACAGTACTGTGCCATCACATCCAATACCACATCCATTTGTGCACATTTTTGGACATTCAGGCATTAACTGCCTGAATACAGTCTAGAGCCATCTGAAAGTAGGTATAGTAAGTGAAAGAAAACAAGACAATTAAATAAACTTATAAAAGTTGGGATTTGGTGCAGTAAATACTGTGGTTATTCCTACTAATTTGAAACTAGTAGGGCACTTATCTAGCTCAAAGAGAATCAAGGAATGAGTTTATGCAATAGCAGCTATAAGAGCTTGAGCTCTAGGGTTAGTAGTACTGTAAACTCTGAACACTTCAAAGTTTCAAAGAAACATGCTCTTTCCAATGATGTAACATTTGAAAACTCACTTTCTGGTTGCTATCCACTTATAGGTATTCCCCCCCCCCCCCCAGCCAATTTCAATATCCAAACAGAGCATACAGGTAAACTTGATGCAGCATATTTCTAATCTCTATACCCTGCTCTTCCCACCGACCCACTCTAGTGGTTCATCCATGTTAACAAGAGCTTCCAGTCAAGGCCACTGCTTCTGTTAAGGCTTAAGGCTATTCTAGAAGCTAGTTCTGTAGCAGTGCAGTTACACTAATAAGGCATGCGATTCACTGCCACCTCTTTAACACAGATGCAGTTACAGTGAAACGCAATTACTTTTATTACTACAAGAATGGGAACGAGCTATACCAGTATAGCACAATCCATGCTAGAGAGGTATCTGTACAAAAAGCAGTAAGATTTGAGTTTTAATTATTACATCCTCAGTTTCATAGTTTGGAAAATCTCAGTAATTTTGGTGAAGCTCCACGCATACCTGCCCCACCTGATGTGCTTTGAGTCTTTGCAGAACAGCATGCTGGAAGACACTTGGGAGTCTACAGGGTTTTTTTTACGTGTTTATAACACCTAGTATGCACTTTGCATTATACCATATTATTTGTGGCTACTAACACGTAATAGAAGCTGGAAGTTTCACAAGAAGGAAATCGACATGGGGAAAGAAGTGGATTAAACCTGTAGCTCAACTGACACTTGAGGGTCAGGAACACTTGAATGATTTCTTTCCACTGCCCAGCCTTATTCAAAACACAAAAAGTCATAGAGCAGGTTCTACCAAAAAGAGGCACGAGATGAAGTTATTCACAAGAGACTTCAAAACTGAGAACTTAAACAGAACTTTTTCCTCACTCAGTAATAAGCTCTACTTCTTTTAACTTAGGAACAGTCTTAGCTTTTTCCAAGGTTCATTGTGAAGAAAAATGCACAAAGTGTATGGTATGCACTGCTGCTTATTGGCATTTAATGCTTCTTGAACAACTACAATGCAAATATTCATCACAATAGATGGGAACCTTTGCGGAAACAAGAATTCCCACAAATTGTTCAAGAATACAGTAAATGAATAGTATTATAAACAAAAAGCCCCAATCCCTCACAAACGAGTATGTTGCATTTACCCACAGATTAGCCCACTATATATTCATTGTGAAATTGCATTTGTAGAGAACCATCTGAACAAGAAATATTTCATACTCAAACAAGGAGCATTTTCTATTTATAGGTGTGTTCAAGCCAAACTAAGCAGATCTGCCCCCAGCAAGATTTTTTTTTCACGATATTAGTACTCTTCTGACAGATTTTTTGCTCAAACAGGACATTACATGACACAGTGTGAAGTTAAACCATTTTAAGGGAGGCTCCATTTTGAAATATTCAACTGGTAGTATATCAACACGCTAACAAACATGGCAACTTTTTAGAAGTGATGTTCAGAGTTTGTTTTTTTTAGCTAGTGTTGTCAAACAAAAGCATCACAACTCAACTGACAGAAAAAGTTCTAAGAAGTAATCAAAGCTAAAAGTGACATGTCAATACTTTCTATGACTATTTATACTTTGCTTATACAACTACACAATTAAAACACATGCAAACAAGATTTGCTCTATATAACGCATTAAGAAGAGTTCTGCATCCCATGAAAACACTCATTTTATGAGTCTTACCTCTCTGTTCAATACAATATGTTAACATAATTCATAAATGTTTGCATGTGTCTTTACTTATGAGCAAATTGTTTAAATGCAAAGTATGCATTTTTAATCTACTCCCTATGAGCATACTTGGGGAGCAAAGCAGAAAAAATTGTCCTGTTGTTTACTGTACCTTTTAAAGTATTCCTTAAAAATCATTATTATTTTTCTATATTAGAATTAAGGGAGAACAAAGTAAGGGGACATGCTTCTTTTCACAATACCTTTCAGATCTTGCACATGGCTGTCAGAAATGACAATAATAGTAGCATAAGAGCACAAGAAATAGTTTTCACTTTCTTTAGCTCACATACACTTGACAGCTCTTTTTGTAAAGTTGGTTTCCCCTGCCAACGGGGCAAGATAAAAGATAGGGAGGGTGTATATACATGCGTGCATGCATATATTTATATACACAGACACACATACATCAGCAAAAGAACACACACGACTAAAACCACAACAGCGAGCAGTGGATGCTCAGAAAGGACTCATAACTACTCTTAAAACCCAGCCTCGAACAATGCAGCACCTCCCAACTGGAGGAAAAACAAATCGGGAGATGGCAGCGCCCAGCCTCGAGAGGGGCAGAGGGAGGGGGGGCACCCCGCACCAGCGCTCCCCATCCTGCCTCTCGGAAGGCGAGAGGAAGGGCGGAGAGCGAAGGGAGGAGGGGAAGGCGTGAAGGAGAAACAGCCCGAGGAGAAATATGCCAAGCATCGCCCCCGGGGCGGGGGGGGCCGGGATCGCCTCCCGCAGCCGGGAGGAGGAGGAGGAGAAGGAGGAGGAGGAGGTGGAGGGGGGATCCCCCCTACACACCCACAAAGAGGAAGGGCGGAGGGGGCACAGCCCAACCGCTCCAAGCCTGCGTTAGGAAGGGGTTTTCTCGCAGGAGAAACCTCTCCTCCTCGTGCATCCAGCATCAGCCCCGCACTCGGGGAGGTCTGGCTGACCTGCCCCCCCGCCCCCCCCAACGGCCGTTTTGGCGGTGGGCAGCCAGACCTCCCTCCCCCCCCGCCGTGAGGGGGAGCCGCCAAACCCCGTCACACCGGCTGCCCCCGGTCCCCTCCCCGCCGCTTCCAGCCCTCGCCCCGCCGCCGGGTCCCCCCGCTCCGGGCCGCGTCCCTCACCGGCCTGCGTGGTGTCGCTGAGGTCGTGGTTGGCGGCGCTGGCCCGCGGGTAGTCGCGGAGTTTCCTGCCGCTCAAGCTGAGCGTGCCGCTGGCCGCCGCTTCTTCCAAAGCTCGGTCCAAGGAGCGGCTCCACGAGCCCGGGCCCGAGGGGCCCGGCGGAGGGGGACATGTCGCCGAGCTCCCCGCCGGCATCACGGCAGAGCCGCCCTCCGGCGCCACCAGCACCGCGGCCGCCATTTCGCCGCCGCAGCCCTCCGCCGCTCCGGTTTCGCGCACTACTACGCAGGCGCGGGAAAGCCCAGGGACTGGCACGCAGGGCGCATGCGCGCACCCACACACTGACAGGGCGCCCCCCGCCCCCCACGCGGCGGGAAGGGCGGGGGGGCTGGAGGCATCTGGCAGAAAACCTAGAACTGGCTCGTTTCGAGGCCGCTTTTCCCTCCCCTCCGAGCAGGCAGGGCGCAGGCGGGCCCACCTCCCCCTGGCAACGGCTCAAGCGCCCATGTCTCACCTGCGGTCCAACGTAAATTCTGGTTTACCCCACCTGGGTGGGGCACCACAGGAGCACTTCCACAAACTCAAGTTTTCTGGCACCTGGAGAGCGCCCTAGTCGCTAATCCTTAAAAGATCACAGTTTGAAATGTCTGCGTACCTGCTCGTCTCACTTCCAGGAAGCACAGACCTGCTGCTTAAAAAACAAAAAACAACCCCCCCCACACACACACCTGCTGCATGTCTGAATGCCGTCTGAAGCTGGCAACCACACAGATTTTAGCCGGTAACGAAAAAGTAAGAACTTAAGAGAGTCACGCACCAGGTCAGAAACTCGCCCTACTCAACATCTTCTAGGCAGTATTTTCCCCCCACATACAGTTAACAGCAGCACTTCCACTGCTCATATACGCACAGCTCCTGCCAGCATCTCTCTTTGCCAGTGTCCTTACTTGCAAACACAACCACGGTAGTTTATCACGGTGTTCGCACTGATCCTGTAATAAAATGCTTAGATTACAGTGACCTCCTATTACCGAGACATGTCACAGCAATATGAAAACCAGAATATGATCTGCCAGATTAAGGTATCTGGTACTACAATGGGACCAAACCACTACGTCAGACAGTGCCACTAAAAACATCAGCTATTAACATATTTTTCAAATGCAAGTGAGCTTATACAGTACCAGTGCAGCAAGTGCTCATTTTTCAGAATACTAAGCTGGAAATGAGTGTAAACTCTCTTTAAATTAGACTAATTTTTGGTATATTCTTCAGATATTTAATGACGATTTAATCATTAACAACCCCTTGAAGGATATCAGAACATTTATATAACCAATATATTGCCCAAGTGGTTATAACAGGAACAAGAAAGTATGAAACCTGTAACGTTTTATTTAAAAAAAAATTAACAGCTTCAGAATAGATCAAATGTAATAACTTCTCCAAAAAATACCAAAAGGTACAGTGTAAAGCATCTTCTCCTTAAATACAAACTAGCATTTCTTGATGCATTGCATCAATGTTTTGCATCTATGTTGATGCAAAAGAATTTTTTTGTTGCATCCTGGCACATGGAAAATGTATACACTGAAACAGGATGACTAACACCACATTATCTACTCAAATTCTAACAGTGGGATATTTTTTCCAAAAAAATTCCTATTAGTAATTAAGAAAAAAAAACCCTTAACACCATTACTTTTAGTTTGTTTTTGCTAAGGTATATTTTTCAACATTAAAAATAAGGTTTTAAGTACTATATAGTGTCAAAGATGCATTCTGACTTTAAAACTGCTATATGACAGAAAGCCCTTCTACTGTCAAATGCTTTTCAACATGTAAGTTCAGGGAAACAGCTAGTCAACTTGGAATTTGAGATAAAAATGCAAGGAAACCATCTCTGTAAGAAGTCAAATGTAAATTCTTCAAGAAAAATAAGAGTAATTAAAACCACTTTACACACCATAAACATTTGTGGATGCAGCCAGCCAATCATCCTTTTACGTGGCTGTACCTAAATCACATTGCTGTAGAACAGTGTTAACAAGTTCATCACTTCCTGGACTGGAAGCAATTTTTTCAGCAAGTTATTTCTGAACAGGTGCTTCATTTTTAGGGATGGTACAAATTCACAGTAAGGAGCCCCAGTTGTCACCATCCTTCAGATTCTGGTGCATAAAACCAGGCATTAAGTAAGTAACTCTGTGTTCCTACCTAATGCCTTACACAAGCTGGCAGACCGAGGGCTTTATTCCAGCAGCTCTTCTCTAGTTTCAGCCAACTTGAAGATGTTTGACCACTGTTGATCAGCTTCACATCTTACCTCTCTTTGGTATATACAAACAAGTGCCATTAAATTGCTTGCCTCTGGCCATGTCTGAGGGACAGAGAGAACCCCCTGGGGCAAGATGAGAATCCTGTGTCTGGAAAGGTAAGGAACTTTACCATACCACTGACTTTCTTCTGAACTGTTGTATTTATTCCTACAAAATTATTCAAAAAAATGTGAAGTTATTGCATTAAGCTTATCGAAAAAAAAAACTTACAAAAAGAAATAGAAAGTAGAAGTTTAAGGGGAAAAAAAAGGAGACAGACATACTCCATTTGCAGAGGATGCTGATGAACTTCAGCTATTTGTAAAACAAACTATGCGCATACTGCCTGTGAAGTATTCCTCCAGTGTGATCTGGACCACGTTTAAGGATAAGAGTAGAATAGTCTCCATCCCAATTACATATTTTGGGTCTTGGCTAACAGCTTTATTTGCAAAAATGAGGATGCAAAATATTTAGTCTCCAAGAAAGGGTAAAAAAAAAAAAAAAAAGAACATCAAAAGCATAAAGAATTACAACCAATGCTCCCATGAAAAATGCTGCTACATCACTACCAGAAGTATTCACAGACTGAGGCTCTGTGCCAAACTGCAGTCCAGAGGGAAGTTTATACGCAGTCTCTAACACCCTAAAAATGGGATTGTAATGAAAACACTGACAGTCTTTACTATAGCAGGGGATCAAAGAACAGATACTGAGCACTCCTAAACAAAAAACAAACAAACAAAACCCCCCGAACTTTTATCCTCATGTTTGTATTTTGGTTGCAAGATGAACCAAAATCAGGGTTTGTCATCAGCTGGGCAACAAAATCTTTTTCAACCAGATCATGGTGCCACTCCAGCAGATTGGTTTCCCCACTTTTTCACCCCAGGGCATCATGTCTTTTACTGTTCAAAGTAAAAGTAATAGTCAGCTCTGCCACTATCTTGGCAAGAAGTCTGGAGAATTTCAGTGACGTATGCTGTATTCTTCTGCCCACTTTTATCTCAGTTTCTTAGGTAGGTGGGATCAGTACTCAAGTCCATTTAACAGGTTAGCCCACGGTTACAAAACGGCTTCCTTTGTTCTGGGATAGCGCTGTTCTTTGTTCCTTCAGGATCCCAAAACGCTCATTCAAAGTCATCCCTGTCTGGAAAATAAATTTATTTCACTATACACTTGAAAGATGTTAGATTAATTTAATCAAAGTAATGCAGACAAGAATAATTCTTTCCTCATTCTGTATCATCACCTGATTAAGTGCATGTCTAACTAAGACAACAACAACAAAAAAAAGGCCTTGATTTAATTTGGTTTCATCCTTTCCTGCACCATTTAGAAATCAGAATAGAGTACATATCAACAGCTAACGCTTACTGGAATTCATTAAGAACGTATGGTACAAAGTCAAGGCTGAAAGCGAACAGAGAAAAACCGCAAAAAAGTTAAACTGAGGCCAGACTGAAAAAGGGAACTTTCACTAGACTCATTTCCAAGCATAGAGTCTATGTACCTTCAACAAATGCAGGCTTCTGATCATTTTAACACAGGTTATTTTCCAGTCCATCCAGTTGAGGCAGCCGACTGGCATCTAGTCTGACATTTCTTTCTTTCTTTTTTTTTTTTTAAACAATATAATAGTAACTATTTGCAACACATTATTTCTTTACAGAAGGAACAAATCCTGACTGACTTTCCCATGTTTTCTGCAGAAGGCAGTAAGAAGCTGATTACAAGAACAGCCTGGTCTTGTGGCTGAGTTCTCCAGTGTCTAATTCTGTCACCCTGCCAGAATTTTTTCAGTGAGAGCACTAAGATCCTCTCTCTCTCCTGCACCCACTCACCTGTCTTCACGAAACTCCTGAAAATCTGTCTCTCAAACCTTTATACCATTACATTTGATTTTCCCCCGCCTACTGCATAGCAAAAGTTGCTCTGTTGCAGCTGAAGAGTAACAAAATTCAGATGCCAGTGTTCCATGCAAGTTACATGAATAAAAGAAGCTCATCCTTGAATTACACTCACTTGCTGATTCAAGCAGCAGGAACATCAGAAGGCTTTTAGAGATATTCAGCATTTTAAATCCCACTCAAAGCATATGGGCATGCAAGACTTAAACCAGAGGAGCAGGAACAGTAAGTGTAGATATTTGCTTGAAGTTACATAACAAGTTAGCGGAAGAACTGGAAGTGGAAACAAGAAGTAGTTACCAGTTCCCTCTTTCTGTCACTAGTAGGAGTAAAGCGCCTGGTTCGCCATTTTTATCTATCTTGGAACTACTCCACAGTTGAGGAAGGAATCTGCTTTTACCTGTTTTCCAACACTATTAATATCAAACTGCAAAGGAACCCCTTTGGGAATCTTCTTCTCTTCAGATTGGTCCCTCTTCATCAGAAATGGGGGCACAGGAGTACGAGTTAATCGTAGTTTCTGGGAACTATGAAAGAATAACATTAAAACAGACATAGTAAGTACGAGTTTTTAAGCAATAAAGCCTTACTGCTGATAGAATAACAAATTTGACTGTTAATTAGTCTGTGTTGTAAATACAAAAAAAGTAGATACAGGTTTCCTTACAGAGTAAGTACTACTAATTAAAAAAAAAAAGTCTAATCTATAAGACCATCATGATACACAACAGTTCCTTCAACTTCAAAAACAAATACAGCAATGCTTTCTTTAAAGACAATTCCAAAAATATCTTTATGAATCAGGAAGGAACTATTATCATCACTCAGCGACTAGATGCTCATTCATTTTCATTCAAGTAGGGGAAGAAAACCGCCACAATACAGCCTGATTTCAAACAGGCAGATAAGGTGAAAATCTACCAGCCCAACACAATTCAACTTTATGTCACATGAAGCTCCTCACTGGGAGGTCCCTTGTGAAAACCAATTGTGATGTTATTCAAACACAGCTCAGAAACATTCAAAAAGGGGCTAGTTTTAAAAGCTTTCACAAGAAGAACTCACCTTGATCTGAAATAACATCTGCAAAGAAATTGCTAAATGGCTCAGGAATAGCGATTTCAGTTATGTTAAGAACATTTTAGAACTAGTTTTATTACGCACATTGGATTTATGATTGCTCCTGGGTTGTCAATAGATACAGTCAGAATCCCTCCACTTGTGGTAGAAGTTCGCCATCTAGTTGGAAAACACAGAAATCACTTATCCCAATCAAAATTTCAGCAACACTTTTGCATCTTTAAATGTGTGTCCCAAACATTGGCTAATAAGGAATGTATAAGCTTTCATAATATGGGCCAGCACAAAGACCGCATGCAGGCAAACAATCTGCATATGAAAAGGTATGAGAAGCTGGCTACTGACTTCGGTATCCTCTACATTATCTAAGCCTGTTCAGGTAAACCCTACATCACATGCTGGCAAGATGTACCAATACTGCTGCATTGATCAAATTGTTTATATTTTTTAAAACAGTCACTTTTGCTTGCCACACATGTGGCCAAATTGGCCTTCAGAGCACATCAAAGGTGACAGACTACAGTTCTGTGGCATATGCTGCTTACTCAACCTGTTGTGTTACCAGCAACCAAGTCTGAAAGAGCCTAGCAAGCAGAGAATTATATGAGAAGTGTATTGAGGAAGTATTGTATGGCCTGTCTCACATATTTTTAAACTGCTTCATAAACTCTATACATGTATTAGAGAGAATGGAAATTACATGAAGAGCTTAGGAGAGCGCTGACATTTGAATTTTTCTCCTAGTCCACACAGTATTCATGAGTGTTAGTGACTAATCTATCTAGCTAGCACCTTCTTCTTCATTCTTGGGAGCACCTTATGCAAACAAACACATCTTGGTTAACTTAGAAGATACTTTAGGAAACAACTGGGAAAAACGGGGAGAAGACCACTGCCAGTCACTTCAGATACCTACAGGCAAAAAAATCAATCAACATAGCCAGGACCAGAAGCCAGATCCAAAACTAAAGCAGTAGTACAAACAAGTAACTAAACTGAAGTTTGTCAAACGAAATACTTACTGACGAGTTCTCTTTACTGTCTGATTATCTAGATCTTCTGCTGGCTGCACTTGGGCCTGCACCTGAAAGCACATCAATACAGACACTGGATCTAAATACCATTTCAACTCCCATTGTAGCAGCTGGAAATACAGCAGTTCAAAAACACAAGTTTAGAGATGTTTGTACATTTTGTACAAACTGGGCTGTACTTTCAGAGGTACTTCAAAGATAACTATCCTATTACCTTCATAAGATATTGGAAGGAAATAACTTTAAGAATATAAAATGATTTTGAATTAATCATCGATGACAGTAACTTAAGCAATAAAGAGATGAAGGAGAGGGTTCATCTGCAGTCATAGGAAAGAAAACAGGAAATCAAGGGTAGAAATGAGAAATCACACATACATCCTTACAGATAGGCAACTTTAGAGAAGAAATACTGGGAGGTGGTCAGAACAGGAAAGACTTAAGGACTGCCTCAGAAAACACACACTTTACCACGATACACCCAAATGTTATCAGGCCAGTAAGAAAAACATGGGTAGTTCCTAATCTGATCAATTTTAACATACATAATATTCACTATGTCATTAAGTTCTACATCCTTTTTAAAGGAGTTTGGTTTCATTATTCTCCCTCCTGATCCTGTCTGTAATTCCCAATTCTGCAATATATGTGGATGGAAGGTGGCAGCTACATGCAGCCACAATGACTGCAGATATAGAATGAAGGCACAAATGAAAACCAAGAGCACCACTACCATTCAATACACACCCTCCTATTTACTTCATCTTACTCAAAGGAACTAAAAGCCATTTTATATGCAGATAAGGCAGACATAATCAGAATTCTAAAATATACTTCTGTTCCCTCCTTCACCTGAAAGCAAATTTAAAAAGCAATGTGCAGTTTTCAAGCATTTACTTGTAAGAGGAAAAAGTAATAGCTTGCAACTATTCTCAAACACTCAGACAAGTTCCATGACCCTCAGAATAATTCAGTTACACTGGAATAGGAAGCAAAACTAAAGTGTTACAATAACTGAGGAGAATGAGTATATTTCCCCAGAAAAATATGTGCCTAATTTACAGGTCACTTGAAGTTTCTCCTCAGATCTGATATTTGGAGTTGTTTCATTAATGGCAGTTGTATTATGTAGGTTAGCTTAGAATCTGTGGCACAACTTTTATTTAAGTAATTTTTATTACCTTCAGGCCCCTTCTAAACAGGAAAGTTGCTTGACGAGTGTCTTTCTGTTGATTTAGTTTGTTTCCAATTCTGGCAAAAGTGGATTGTATGCTATTCCTGTAATATTTATAAAACATAGTTGTTATAGGCTCCCATAAGTAACATTTTAAAAAGACCACTATGAAAGTCAAGAAACTGCGCAACACATTTCTAAGGACACTGCAATGCTACCTCTTTGAGACTAGATATTTCAGTTACAATAAGTTTCTCATCCACTAGGAATGAAACACATTTAGTCATAACTACAATTCATCTTGAATTGAGAAATCACTTCTGTTACACAGAGATCTAGGATTCCTGTGCTTACATCATAGAACAGTAAAGTCACTAATTCTGCTTTTTCACTTTGCTCAATATCCTCCAGTACTTTAGAGATTGCTAACTGGAAGGGGGGGGGGGGGAAAAAAAAAAAAGAAAAGGAGCATCACAATTCAGAACAGAATTTTCTGCCTAAACATATTACAATTTGAGCTGGTATTAAAAAGTTCAGAGTTGCTCACTATGCCTCTGCAGAGCATCCTGCCTAGCACACCAGCCCAGTCCATTTCAGGCGTGCTCTAGCCTCTAAGAGAAACAGCCTAATGTGTAAACAGAGTAAGATTAACATCCTTCCCCCAAAGAACCAAAGCTGATAGTTAAGCTATTACAGTTCATTTGTCAAAACCATTTCCAGCGAGACTCTTAGCTGTTAACCCCTAGCCCAGATTATGGACAATGGACTGAATGGGAACTATGAACAAGTTTCATTTACAGTTTCCTCAATACAATCACATAGTGAATATTTTCATCATGGAAGGCAGTTTAGCTGCAGTATAACAGAAACAGGTTAATTCTGATACAAATAAAACATGCAATGGCCTCCACGAAACTGAAGATGGCACCAGCTTCCATAAAGGTATTTTGCTTAGAAATTAAATCATGGTTGTCACTTCAAAGCTATAGAAATCCATAACTTGGCCGTTTTCATATGGACTGTCTATGCTTTAAATGAAGGCAGAGTACTAGTTTTTCACAAATAAAGGTATTTCCTGGGTGCTCCACACAATGATAAATACCTGGCTTTGTATCTGAGACCATGTTTCTCCCATGCTCAGCTTTCAAATTTGTCACGACTATCAGCATAAGAAGTTTTACCCTATTACTACTCCAGTACCTGCCATCTTTTCATGGAGTCAGTCCTGTCAGAAACAAAACCCACCACAGAAAGTTATTAAGAAGAGTTTAGAAAGGAGACTTTGATATTTTACCTTCTGTTTAGTGGGACAGGCCTCCTGAGGGCTGGTGTTTGTTTTCTCTGCATTTCAGATTGTCTCTGCAGGGTCGTTTTCTTTTTCAAAACTGGATAATTCCGCTGTGCATTCTTAAACAAAAAAGATATAATGCATACATATTTAATGTATACACACACACAAAATAGAATTGGGAACCATATGGCTATAACCTGAATATACACTTACTTTTATTGGGTCCCTTTCTATTTTAAGGAAAAAAAAAGTAGAAATACTTCATGAATTAGGTAATAAACAGACTAAATTAGAGCCACTCTGATTCAGCATTTCCCTCCTGTATAAAATAATTGCGTGTGCTTAAACCTGTTTGCTCAAAATCATATGAGAAATTCAAAAGACTATGTTTTGTTGTGTTTTCCTGAAGATATTACAAGCAGCTCTAGGAGGCTTAAAAAATGTCTTTGCTGTTTCAAGCTTTTCCAGATTTCATGGCATTAAAACTTTTTCTTCAGTTTTGATTTTTAAACTGCATATAGAATATGTTTGATTTTGCCTACCTATCACAATGCAGTATAGTTTAAAAATGGTCTGCACTTTCACAAATTATATATTCCCTCCTTATCAGGCCATAAAAAGCAGAGTTTAGTGGCTACTTTTTCATTATCTCCCTACATATAACTGACAATATAGATGCTCCACACACCTTTAAAATTACTCTTCTTCACAAATAAACCACAATGCAATCCAAACTCTACAATACTTGATTAGATGGAGCAGGAAACAATACACTGGAAGGAGGCAGAGGGAGTCTGTTGAGAGTGGCAAGTATTTTGCAAAACTTCCATTTTTATAAGAGGTACATGCTTAGCACCTGCATGTTTGCTGCATCACTGGTTTGTCATAAAGCAATGTAAAACACACACACAAAAAAATCCTGATCTGTGAGCCTGAGCTTTACTTGTAGAAATAAAGTAATTACCTCCAAGTACCCTTTGCACATACTCCTGCACTAAGATCTTCATGATTTGCAATTCAATTAAGTGTTCAAACACCTTTAAGTAGTTTTAAGTACATTCAGGCCTGGTCATTAGACATCCTCCACAAAACAAACAAGAACTCAGGCAACACTTGTCATCACTGATTTAATAAAAGGTTGTACCAGATGCCTATGCAATCATTATAGAACCAGCATATGAGAACATTTCTAAGTAGGATTATTCTGAAGTATGTGTTCTGTATTTTTAATCTGTCCATACTTTTAGCAAAGTCAGGGTTACACCTAATGTGGACAATTATATGAACCACTAAAATTGCACTAATTACCTTCTCACTAAGCGGCTGTCTGTTCAGAGGACTAATTCCTTTGCGTGAACCCATCGCTTTCTTGGCTGCCAAGCCGGTTATAACTCCATAAGAACGCTTCTTCCCTGCTACCTTCTTTCTGCGTCCCAAACGATTTTTACCATAACCTGCAATAAGGATAAAGTGTTCAACAACTCTTATTGAAGGAAAAAGGTTATTGCTTTAAGATGGCAGGCAGACAATTCAAGTTATCTGGCTGCATACTTTACGCCTTAAAGAAGAAGCTATTACTACATTTGCAAACAATTTGGTCATTTAGTTAATTTAGCAGGTCTGGCCCTAAACCTAGCACAATAATCAGCTTCGCATACAGATCACAGTTTTGCTCTACTTCACTACATTAATTTCTGCTGAAAATATTATTATTTGGCATTTGTGTAGGGACAATTTAGAATCCATTCTGTCATAGAAAACCATCAATAAAATCCCAAATGACCCCTAATCAAGTGCCTAATAATACTAATAAAATGATCCAGCTCCCCAGCCATCCAGGAAGCTTTAAATTACCAGCTTAAAAAAAACCAAACCCCAAAAAACCTGACTTCCAAGCTTATTTATTTAGATCAGCGGTTCCCAAGACTTGGCTTAAGAAAAAAGAACATAGCAAGCTGCCCACAAAACCATATTAAGAAGTATACAACTTACATCACAATTACAGTGTTTTCAATTAGAAATTTGCACAGTGGTCTGGAAGAAACTGAGACCTGACAGTAGTCTTTGAATATAAAACATTTGCGAACCCATGGTCCATAGCATTAACGTCTCAAATTTCTAGTTACAAGAGTTTGGTTAACCCTGTCTGGAGCCATGTAGCTTCACGCTATGAAAGTAGACCATGTTTCAGTTTCTCTCCAAAATATCACAACCCCCAGAACCTCAGAGAATTTCAGGTTAAATTTCAGAATAAGATGACAGCTCTATAGCAAGAGGCACACACATCCAGCTTGACATATCTGATTTATAGCACTGATGATAAATCTCTGCCTCTTTATGAGAGAGGAGCCATGATATCCGGTAATTCATTGATGAGAACCTAGACTGAGTAAATTTGCAGTTGAGGCACTGCTATGTGGACTGGCAGCAAATGCTCTTCTTTCAGAGTCGAAAAGCTGAGAAACAGAGTTATTCAGGCTGCAAAGGAGCTCAAAAACTCTCTGGACCAACCTCTGCTCAAAGTGACAATTTCAAAGGTAGCTCAGACTGTCCAGGGTTTTTCCCAGTTGCATTATGTGTATCACAAAGGACAACTTTTATTTAAATGAACAATGTTCTCCTCCCTGCTTCTCCCCCAAAACTTTAAAAGAGTCCCAGCTCAAGTTCCTCCGCCTTTCTAAAGGGTTTGGCAGCCATTTCTAAAAGCAGAGAGAATTGAATGCTGCTGATCATTTGTGGTTTCTGCAGCTGACTACAAACAACAGAGGAGTTGCCACCTATCAGTAACTTCAGTGGCAATGGAGCAGCAATAAATCTATTGGTCATAAACAAGTAATAACCAAAATTCTCAGAAAAACTATTTGATGATATCTTTTGTTCAAAGTGAAATAAAAGAGTTTGCTTTCAATGGCAGGAAACATGCCGAGCTGTATAGGAGGGAGTAGTTAAAGCTATTCACAATGTTATAACATGTCACAAATTTGGCAATTTTGCAAAAAACATTTCACTTTTCCTAGAAGGAAGGCAGTCAGCAAGGGAGAATTTCAAGAAATGAAAGTATCAGTCAACACAATTGTATTTAGAATTTTATATTTGCATTTTATATTTAATATTTATATTTATATAATTTTATATTTTTTATATTTGCATTTTAAATTTACATATTTGATTATCTACCACTTAAAATCACTTACTCTTTCATCTCCACAAATATTTTTACACTAAGGCTGAGGAATCTCAAACATTTTCCTCGACTGTCACCAATTTACAAAAGATACACGAATTAAGTAACGCTTCCATGGTTGCCTGTATAAAAAGTAAGACATTTCTGGAGCCCTAAGCCACAGGACATTCCATCACTCCCAAAAGTCATTTTTATATAGGATACTAAACAAGGCCTGCTGCTAGAACAAATATTAAGCAATGATAAAGTTAGAATGGAGATTACTGTGAATACACCAGCATTTTAGGAAGATGTGCATTTTGACACTAAAGAAAAAAAATTGCGTATATTAGCTTAAACACCTCATTAAATTGGACTGAAGTGGTAAGCTTTTTGATTAGACAGTATTTTTTCCATATTTTTTATCATCCAGTGCTGAAAAAGTACTTTTTAAACTTAAACATAAAGCAAAAGCAGTCATTACTTCAGCAAGTGCTAGTTTACTGGACTAACACCTGAGAATCATTTTAGAATGTGAATCCTGTTTATTGAAAAAGCTGAGAGTTACTCAGGGAATCTACAATAAGTTGTTACTGTGCACTCTTCCCCTCATCACTCCTCCTCTACTATTTTTTCCCCACTTTTCTACTCTACCGCATGAGCATGGGTTTAAGAAACCTGACACGGTACTTCCTTTGCAGCCCAAGGTCTTAACCAGAATAGCTGATTCAGACACCCTGGACTATCCCTTCGTATATCCCAGAGGCAGCACTACAGTCTGCAGTAATAGATTTTTTTGAGAGGCCTACTAAGAAAATTTGACCTAGCAAATACAAATATGCTGGCTCTTTTGCACAAAGCTCTGAGGACTGGCAAGGCCTCCCTGTTTCCTAATCTAGAGAGTCTGACATCAGCACTCTTTCTACCTATTTCTGAGGAGGGACAAATTATCAACACAGTTTCCCAAATTAAAATAAAAAATCGGAGTGAAAGCCAATCCTTCCTTGAAGGAGAAGATCTATACTCCCTGTTGGCCAAATGTATCAATGCTGTTTTCACACTGAATCAGGTACAAAGCCAAATATAAATGGATCACAAAGAACAGAATTACAGTCAGAACTGTATATGGCACTATTTGAAGGACAGCTGAATTGACCACGTCAATCCATACATTTTCACTAGGTTATATTTCAGCTCACAAAATTATTGTGCAGCCCACATTATGTTTGACATACGTACCTTTCTGCTGCTGGATTCCCCACTTGGAGCCTGGTGTCCTGAACTGCCGAGTTCGATTCTGCTGAAGACCCCTTTTCATTTTGGGGGAATACTGCTTTCGCTCTTCTTTTTTATTCAGTTTGATTATATCATCTGTAAGGGGGAGGGGAGAAAAAAACGATTCAATACTCTGCAGACATATTCCAGCTCTAAAGAAAAAAAACTAGCAGCTTGCAGTTGTGTGAAACAGACCAGTTAATCTTGCAAAGCCAGCACATACAATTAAGGTTCCAGAAATATTATCTCTATAAAACATCCAGACCCCCTGAGTCTTACAGTACTTATTTTATAATATAGTGCCCCAGCAGAAAGACAAGCGGTTATATTCATTCAGAATATTCAAGATGCTTGAATACTTGTGTCATTTAGTCCAGCATTAAATTTTAAATCTAATGACTGTTAGTTTTTGTATACTACCTTTAAAGAAAAGGTAGCCCCATCTCACTCCCACTTTCCAAATTCCAGACAAAATGTCAGCTCAAGTCTCAGTTCTTTCATCCGAAGGTACTAAAGAATGTCATGTAGAGAGAACTCGGGCAATCAGTTATCTTCATAAGCTCACTGAGGTCCAGATCATTAGGAAGAAAAGCAAGCAAGACCTCTCTCCCTCACGGATCTGCAAACCAAACCAATCATCTTACCTATCATCCTGGAAAACAATGTGGAACAGGTTATTAATCAGTTTGAGAATATGTATAAAACAATAAACTGATGAAAAGTAAACAGCAAGTTTGTCACAAACAGGTGATGTCATACCAGTTTTATTTCCTCCACTGATCAGGTGGGTGGCTTGGGAGATAAGACTACAGCAATGCTGTAGTATGCGTTTATTTGAATGCTGGCTAGCTTATAAAAACAGCATAAAAGAAAATGTCAAATTTTACTTCATTGCATCTAGATCTTGGCAGCACAACTGATACAAATATAATGTTGCGACAGAGAGCTACCACAGAGATGTGGACTTTTTGACTCAGGGAGAGACTGGAAGAGAGCTACTAAATTTAAGAGTTGAAATGGACTTGGATAGGGTAGAACAAAGAAAATAATAATGAAAGAAATCACAAAATATTATCAAATGTTTTGCATCCCACTGAAGTAATGCTAGGAGTAAATCAGCTTACTTTGCTGCAAAAATGATTGAGTACTAGGAAAAAAATCTTTAGGGTAAGGAATAGAGACACAAGTCACTCAAGGTTTGATGTCTACAGAATCTTCTTTACCAGAGGGATCATCCCTAGTCCAGGGATTCCCAAGCTATCCTTTTTATACAACAAAGGAAACCAAAGACACTTCAAAACAGTCTGCAGTTCAAAAACAGTACAAGCTATCACCGACAACAGCGGTGTTCAGCCACCAGCATTGCTTGAACTTAACACCACTAATAAAGTGACACTGAGCAAAGAAATAAACCTTCTCAACCTTTTAGGATGGAATGTGTAATTCTGCCTAATGGGTACTTCCACTCCTATGTACCTGTGATATGAAACACTACATGCCAAGAGTGTGGATCCTAGTTTCCTAGATCATCCGTTTCTGCTTAAAACCAATTCTTGCAAAATGAAAACTTATTGCTGTATAGAAGGTTGCAAGTTTTTACACAAAAAAACTTAAGGTTCATCCATTCTCTTATTTTGGGAAATGAAAGATAACTGGGACATTCTATGTTTGTCAAGTGAGACAGCCTGAAGCATTCTCCTATCTTGCCTGAGATCAGAGATTATTCTTCTGTTCTAGCTGTAGTTTTAATCTGGAAATATTATCAAGTTGGAAGCTTAGCCTCAGATGAGTTACACTATAACACATTAGCAACAAAAATAGCTTTAATCTTTGTTAATACATGACCAGATACTCAATATTAAGATCTAGATCTTAGGATTCCCCAGATCATTATGTCAACTTTATTGATATCATGACAGATGTGGGATTGCATGTAATCTTTGCTTACTACAAATCGCACAGTAGAGAGCATGGTGTTGACTTGGCAACAGAAGGCATGTATGACATTGTCTTCATGCAAGTTACTCTTCAACTAAAGAAGTTAAGGGATATCCACACCCACAACAGCCTTTTAAATACAGCGTCATCTATGACGCCTGCAAAAGTTATTTGCAATCCAGTATTAGTCAGTGTCCAGAAACCTGCTTGTGACTTACTCAAAGGAATATGGCTTAAAAAACATTAGAATACATGAAGATAGAACTAGCTACTCAGAATCAATGAGTCTTAGTTTTGGTAACCTTGGAAACACACTGATTCAGCATGCTATACTATAAATAAAAATAAATTTATATGAAAACAATAATGCTACTCCGTGTTCAGAAAAACTCTGCACATGATCTCCCAAATTACGTCCACGGCCAAAACAAAAAAAACTCTTTTGGACCATCAACAAACGGAAAATCCATTTATTTTAAGCTGAGCCACAAACGTTGAGTCTACATCAACTCTCTAATCCAAATCACGAATCCACTTCTTGAAGCAAGCCTCCTAATGATACCTATCTACCATGCTTTGGTAGCGTCATGGAGCAGGCTCGGAGCACTCAACCCCAATTCTTTCTGGGTAAAACTAAACTGGAAGACATGTGCCTGGAATGTGCTCCCAAATGTTACAGGGGCTCAGGGCAGAAGCTAGCCCGAGGCACCCCCGGGGATGTGCACGGTACGGACGTCAGGCTCTCAAATACCACTGAGAGGCAGCTCCACAGATCTTTTACCAGGCCGTGTGACTTCCTAACGCAAACAACCAGCTGGAGGGTAGGGAGAAGACTTTATTGCATTTTCACGTCTTTGAAAGAAAAAAAGTGTGTGAACACACACGCTCTCCATTAGAAAGACACTCCACAAGGGAAAGCTGGGGGTCTTTGCCAGATTTTCACAGGAAACTACTAGGTACAGGCAACATCATGCTTAATTTGACCGAGAAACTACTTCAGCGGTGACACAAGAGAGACCCGCTGCCACCCGCCTCAACACCTGGCGGGAGCAGAGGGGAGGGCGCCGGAACTGCGCCGGGCAGGCCCGGGAGGCTCCCCAGGGCCGGGGCCACCGCCACGGGGCCTGCTCCGGGCAGCCGGTGGAACAAAAGGACCCACCGGCTGAACCGAGCCCGGCCCGTGGGCACCGGGCGCCCAGGGCCCGGCCCGACCCGCCTCGCCTCCCGCGGGCCCCCTCGGAGATCGCGCCCTACTCGCACTCCGCCTCCCCCCCGCCGCGCTCCGGAGATGGTAGGGCCCTGCCCCCTCCCCCGCCTCACTTGGCGCAGTCCGCCCCCCCTAGATCTCACCGTTGGTTCCGTCCGCGCTGCAGCCCGGCAAACCCCGGTTGGTTCGTTTCGGACCGCGCTCCCCCCACCCCCCGAGTGCTGGTACTTGGTTCAGCCCGCGCCCCTCCGCTCCCTCCGCCAGGGCGCCAGGCCCGAGGCGATCCCCTCACCGAGAGACATGTCGATCTTCTCCAGGCTGTCACTGCTGCCGTTCCGGGCCCCCGCCGCAGCCGAGGAGCCCGAAAGCGGCTTCACAGCCCCGAACCCACTCATGGCTTCCCGCAGGACCACCGCCTCCTCCCCTCACCGCCTCAGCCAACAGCGAGCGAGGCATGCGCATGCGCAGGGTGCGGCGGCGCATGCGCCGCAACCCTCCTCCGCCCCAGCCGCGGGCATCGCTAGGGCGTCCCCTGCCCTGCGTCTCCCGCGCATGCGCAGTAACCCTCCATCAGCCCGGGGAGCGGGCGCCTGCGCCGAGGAGAGGAGCTGCCTTCGCTGCCGCCCACCGCTGTGCGGGAAGCGGTGCGCCGCTCCCTACCGGCCGGGAGGAGAAGGTACAGCGGGGCGGGGGCCGGGGCGCGCGGCCCCTGCGGTGGTGGACGCCGAGTCTGGGCGCCGGGCCTGGGCCGCGGGCGCCCGTCCTCGCCGAGGAGGGGGCGAAGGGGCGCGATGCCGCGGCGTCGGAGAGCCACGCTGCTGCCGAGGGTGGCTCACGGTGGCTCGGGGCACGTGGCGACGCTCCCTTGCCGCAGGGTGTGAAGTCACTGGCTGGCCGCGGAGCCGACTGATGGCCGGGTGGCTGCCGGGTAGTGCAGAGTGCGTCCGGCTTCTCGAAGTGCCCTTGCCTACAGCTCCGATGCGATGAAGACACATAGCTCGTTCTATAAACAGCAATGCTAACGCAGCCGAGTTTCTTACAGATTTATGTCTTCAAACATCGGGATTCAAAAGTAGATTCTGGTCCCAAAATACTACGCAGCAGGCTTAAAACTGGCATTTAAAATTGAAACAGACTGTTTATTGACTTTTTATCCTCTTTGGGTTCTTTCCAGAGTTGTTATGTTCTCCAGCTTTTTGCAGAATCACATGATTCAGAAATTCAGAAGAAAATAGGAACAACTTGTTTTTTGAACAAGAAAACTCGTGAAGCCTGTTTTTTCTGTGTATTTGCATTATTTGGGGCTGTGTGCATTGCTGATAGTTCAGCCGTACACAAACACCAAGAAGCGAGCTGTGTGCTGCTAAACGAGTTGTGTCAGGGCTGGGATCTCTTTCCATTCGGTGGCACTTCATTCAGTGGCACTTCTTTCCCCCATCCAGCCACTGTCTTTATTAAACTTAAGCGATTGTAATTATCTTTGAAATCTCTGCATCTTGCTCAAATTTGGCTGAAATTGGTCAATGAGTTCAAAAGATACTAAGGGAAGGAGCAGATGGGCAGGCAGTATGGTCATGTAAGCCAGATTTCCTTCATAAACCAGGCAATAAATGCTGAAAGGAAAATCCTTATCCACTTCCCCTATTCACAATGGTCATCTTGTATTACTGTCCATATCTCTCATGTTTTCTCCTGGAGTTGTGTTCAGGCTGCCATTCAAAAGCTGACTTCCCTTGCCCTTGGTGTTCAGTGTAGGGTTTCCACCATGACCAGAGGATAACTTTGTCTCTTAACTGCATAATTTGAGATCTTTCTAGAAGTATAATCGTGAAAAGCAAGAATCACAGGAGCAGCTGAGGCTTTCTCGTCTCTGCTGTGTACTGTAGTACAGATGAGTAGCGAGGCTTTGTACTAACCATTTACACTCTTTATGCATCTCTCCCCTTTTAAAATAAGGCAAATAAAATGATTCTGGATGTTTCTCTTGCTGCTTTCTACTGGATAGAAGAGAATGGCTCAATCAATGACATAAGACATCTTCAACTTGTGATAGATTTTCTCTTCATCCAAGCAAGAGGAGCCTGTGATGAGTGCAGGAGGCTGTGAGTTCTCACTCACTTTCTCACTTTCTTCTGAGTATTCTCCATGTGCAGCATAATTTCAAACACTGAGTCTTGGAGTCACAGATCTGAAAGTTGCGTTTTCCTTCAGATATTAATATCAGTGGACTTGAGGTTTTCAAAGGTTATATTTCTAAAGGGAAGATGCTACTACAAAGTTACCAATAAATACCAATATTAGAGGTGACAAAATCAAATGTCACACTTTTTGTAAAATTTTAAACCACATATCTGTGACACTATGGGGTGCAGCTCCATCTGGTGACTGTGTCACACTGATAAACAAATGCTCTGTTTAACCAACAGCAAATATGCTAGCTGTAAAGGTGACAGATGCTGCCTGCCCTCATGACAGGTGGAAGACAGACAAAATGCAGATTGTACCACATCAGTTGGTGGCATTTCTTATCAAAACAAGATACCAGCAGTCTGTTGCTCAGCACAAGAGAAAATCAAAGAAAGGTTCTGTTCCTGAAGAGTATTTGTTTCTTCAGAGCCCCAAATGGCCAAAATAATGTAGGGATCATGTAGGCTGCAAAGCAGACAGCAGCTCTTGTATTTCTGTCTAGCTGTCAGGAACATGTCAGCTTCTAGCCAAGTGACAGCGGCTCCATGTGGCACTGACGATTACAAGGACTAGTACTTTAACCATATACAAAACTTGGTTCTGTCCCAGACTATTTTTTGGTCTCCCCCAACCATGTTCCAACTCTCAATGTCTTTGAGAATACAGTCATGTTTTTCTCTTATAGTAATGTGTGTCAACACATTGGTATATTTGAATAATTTTGTATCTCTCTTTTATTCACTTCAGTCTGCACAACTAACACCTTTTTTCACTTACTGTAATGCTATGCAGTCCTCCTGAGTTTGTATCCCACTATAGGGAGACAGTATGTCTGAAGCTTCCCCAGGCTGTAGTCCATGTTGGAGCTGGCTCTTTTCCTTCCCAGTCTTTTCTTGAGCACCCGTTGCCCCCTCAGAAATGAGACACCAGGGCTTGGCTGTCCAGTAATCCCTCTTGTTATGGTACATCGTGGAGGAGTTACATACTAGGTGTTACCTGTTAAACATCATGGTTGAAATTCTCTGGAGGAGCTGTTACAATTACCAAGCAGAAACCACACCCAAAGAATCAGGTACTAAATGCACTCATAGATTTAAAGCCAGAGGGGACTATCTCATCCAATCTGTATGTCACAGGCTGTGGAATATCACACCTGCGTTGATCCCAGAAATATATGATCTGTTAAAGTGCATCTTCCAAAGGAGGTCTCTGCTTTCCTTGGGTGTTTTTTCCAAGACACAGATACAGCCTTTATTAGAAATAGTACCTTATTCCTAACATGGAGTTGTCTGGCATCCACCAATGATTGCCAATTCTGCCTTCTCCGTGAGGTACTTTTTGTATGGAAAGAAATTACACAGGGTCAAAACCTGACATGATGTCACCCAAATATTCCCCAAACAGAAACCTGGCCTTTGAGGCTCCAAATTCCACTACTGTTTAGCAAAAAGATCTGCTCTCATACACTTAAATTTGTTGTTTTCTATTGGCACTCCTCAAATTTTACGCTGTAGTATAAATTGGGAGATTATCCTCCAGTTTAGTTGCAGCTCAGTCATATAAGCTAACAGATGTGTGCATGACTATAGGCTCTGTATGGTCAGACTTATTTTTGATGGAATGATTTTTTACATGATATGTAAATTGTCACAGGCCTTGACAATAGTTAAATATTATCTGTGTTAAATAATGTATGTTAGTAAACTATGCAAAATAGCATGATGAAGCAGGGGAAAATGGAGATTTCTCTGAAGAGGTTTTAAATGAAATTTGAAAATTCCTATTTAGTGAAATCCAGCCTACTTTTGACATTCAGAACTAGAAGAATTTTGTGATTCCTGATTTAGGAATTATATTAGACTTACCAAATTTGCATGCTCATTTTCACCAGGCATGATCATTTAACAGTGATCTTACAATACAGTCTCCATGAGTTGATTTTCTCCAGAACTTTAATGTGACAGTTAATGCATCGTCTGATGCCCTGATACCAAACACGTCACGTACAGCCAGCGCATTTAACCCGTGCGATCGCAGTGGAGTAGGTTCTACGCAAGAAATGTTCTGTCCAACAGATCATGCTGGAAGCTGTTGTTCTGCAGTTGTGTATGATGAGTAGGATGCTTGGGGAGTCCCAGTCCCTTTGTTAAGTGACTGATTTTCCCTTCTGAGAAATGCGTTGTTGTTGTTATTTCTCTAAGAATAGCAGTGTAAAACCCCGTGTCCCCAAATCCTGCTGAAGTACCGTACCAGTAAGATAAGCAACACAGTAAGTCTTAAAAATGTTTCAAGTGAAGATGTGTGTCTTTGTCTATGTATTGTCAGCGGGTATCGTATTTATTGTTAAGAGTAGCAGTTACAGGAAGTTTCCACTGTGTAAAGGGCTACAGAAACCTTGGGTCTCTGAGGCATCTTTGGCACATCAAACAGCTCTGGCAACGCATTTGGGTTTTCCCTCCCACAATCATGTCTCGCTGAGTGTTTTCGGCCTGATGGCAGCAGTATCACTTTTTCCTTTCTCAAGTTTCATTTCTTTGATTTTGAGTGGAAAGTATGCCTAATTCTGGTATCTTTCTCACATCCCCTTTACAGCGGGCAGCAGAGCAGAAAGCCCCTGCCCGCCTTCCCGCGGGCCGCCGCGGTCTCCCGGGGACGCACTGCCTTTTTTGCCTTTCCATCGCCATTTGCCCCAGACCTCCGACGCTGGGCTTGGTGAGCAGTTATCTCGACTCGCAGTTATCTCGGTTATCTGCGGCCAACCCGCAGCGCCAGCACTTCTTTGGGCACGTTGGCACGAGCCGCCCCGCCACCGAAGCCCGGGGCCCCGCCGGCGGCACCGCGGCCAGGCCTCCGCTCCTCCCCCGCCGCCATGCCGCGCCCCAGTCCCCCTCCCCGCGGGCACGCCGGGACATGGAGTCCCGTCCTCCGGAGAGCGCCCGGCCGCCGCCGTGGCGCGCGGTGCACGCCGGGAGCTGTAGTTCGTATGGGCGGCAGGGTGGGTGGGGCGGGCGCTGGACCCCACGTGACGGCGGCGGCGGGCGGTGGCGGCGGGGCTGCGCGCGCCCGAGATGGAGGTCGGGCCCCGCGCGGGGCGCGCGGAGAGCAGGTGGGGTCGCGCGTGGGACCGCGGGGCCGTGACACGGCCGAGGGTGCGTGGGGGGGACACTGGCGCCTGTGTGTGTGTGTGGGGGGGGGGACACGGCACGCGCGGGGGGCTGTGACGGGGGTGTGACACACGGGAGGGGGGTGTGTGCGCGTGCAAGGCGGGTATGACACACCGGTGTGCGTGTGCAGGGGAGCCGTGACTCACCGGTGTGCGTGGGTAGGGGGACATGACACACCGGTGTGCATGTGCAGGGGGACATGACGCAGCAGCAGGTGCGTGTGCAGGGGGTGCGTGCCACACTGGTGTGCATGCGGGAGAGGCGTCGTGTGGTGGAGGTGCCGTCAGGGCACAACATACTGAGGGGTGTTGAGGGGTGTGACACACTGTGTCTGTATATAATTTTATATATATGGCCCTATATATAGGGAAGGCATGACACACTGGTGTGTGTGCAGGGGAGGTATGACATGCTGTGTGGGCATGAGGAGACATGGCCCTGGGGGTGTGTATAGGGGGCATAAAACGTGTGAGTGTAGGGGAAGCACAAAATGTGTGTGTGTGCATGCAGGGGTGCACGCGTGGGTGTGTGTAAATGGGGGCACAACACCGGTGAGGGTGATGGGGGGGCAGGACACGCTGAAGGGTGTACGTATGCAAAGGGGACATAAGGTACTGGTGTGTGTGTGTGTGTGCGTGCAGGGGAGGCGCGACACCGGTGGGTGCACGTGTGTAGCGGGCAGGGGAGGTTGGGACGCGCCTGGGGAAGGGGACGGGTGTGCATGTAGGGGATAACTGGGGGTGCTGGGGGTGTGTGCATGTGTGTGTGGGTTATCTAGGACACCGCTGGGGAGGGGGATGTGTGTGTGTGCGTGTGCATGGTGTGCAGGGTGCGACTGGGGACAGGGCTGCAGGCGTGGGGTAGCCGGATGGTCTAGGACACAGCTGGGGGCAAGGGGTGTGCGTGTGCGAAGCTGGGTGCTCGTGCTCCTGGTGTGTGTTTGGTGCCTGGGAAGCAGCAGGGGTGTGTGTGTGTCTGTGTGTGTGCACACACGTGTGCACTGAGGGGATCCACGGTGCCGCTGGGGAAGAGCAGTGCACACGTGTAGTTGCTGTGGGTGTGTACGGTGGGAGTGTGTGTGCCCGGGGTATCCGAGACACGACGGGGGGAAGAGGGCTGCTTGGGCTGTGGCAGTGACGCATGTGTGCCAGTGCGTAGGGCGTCCAGGACACAGGTGGGTGCTGCCCGGGGTGTCCGCATGCAGCCTGCACGCGGGGCAGCTGGATTTGGTGGATGTGGGCATATCTGGGCGGGGGGGGAGCAATCTGGGAGAAAGCAAATCTGGCCTGTCCAGCAGGGAATCAGATCTGGGCGTTTGCGGAGGTGGACAGTGGGGTCTGCACATGTCAGCTGCCCCTTCTAGTCCCTTTGGTTCCTCAAAAGCAGCCTGGGGGAGGAGGCACCCTGTATCGGTGGCTGTTAGAGCAGAGTATTGCCAGCTTCGCCTGCCCTGGGTCAGCAGGTCGCTCGGTACCCTGCAGACGTATGGCTGTATGTGCACTGAATACCTGACACTCTGTCTCCGCTACAGCATCTTGCCGTCAGCCGTAGCAGAGACAGCAACTGCCAAGCCTCTGTTTTGTACAGCTTCTGCTTGAGTGCGAAGCCATCGCACTCTGACGGCTGTACGCATTCCTGGTCTCTGCAGTTACTGCTTTTGGATTGTGCCTCTCTACCCGTCTGGCTGTCGGCTGCATCACCTGTTGTACATGTTTAAGATAAATCTTTAGCTTGTCTTTATTTATTAACGCAAGGCCTTGTGTGTGCACGTGGCTGGAGGCCTGTGCTCTGTGCGCTGACAGGTGGGACTGGCGATGCTGCAGTAGCTTCATCTGTGTGGTCTTAATTTACGCTTTACGCAGGGTTTTTCTTGTCATTTATTCAAGTAACAGAGGGTGTTGCTTGGAGATATTTTCATAATAAGTCCTATTTATTTCAGAATTTTTTCATGTTTTCAGTCTTTGCTTTGTTCTTGTGTTTTGCACTGGTGTTCGGAAGTGTGGGACAGAGGTTGCTGGAGGAAAATGAAAGCGTTGGCTGGGGAGGAGGGAACTGCTGGAACTTGATATCGGACGCGTTCCTTATCTGACAGACTCCAGCTCGCTGGTGTATTTCTGCTGGTAGTATCAGCTGTGAAAATGCTACTGGTGCTTTTTAAACTATACTGCAGGTTTGGAGTGCATTTTTTTTTGAATGGTTTGAACTATTCTCCCACTTTGAATTAATGTTTCAGACTCCCAGCAGACTCAGAAAGGTAAATGGGATTGACTGCATTCATTTTATTTTTCCTGAATCGTTTTAGTGCATTTTCTTGTCTTCGAAAGTCCAGTTCTTGCACCAGCAAATTTTAGTGCTAGGTCACGAATAGGGCTGTCCCAGTGCCACCCCAGCACCCGCTGCCTGAAAAGCAGAGCTCGGGGTAGCACTCTTCTTTCTTGGATTGTTTCCCAGCTTGGAAGATGGGTGCGAAGTGGCTGGAAATGACTGCAGATGATGCCGTGGTGGCCATGCGGAGCTTGTGTGATCCTCCCAGGGAAAGAGGAGGGCACCGTCCCCTCTGGTGCTGGTGCTGTGGTGGCAGGTGCTCATTCTCCTGGCCATCAGTCCTTGCGTGCTGGGGAGCCTTCTGGCACGGGCCTTGCACAGCCTCGTCATCCTTTTTGCAAATAGTTTAGTGTTTGAATTCCCAGTGAGGTGCTATTTTGCTACAGATTGTGGATGTGATTGATAGCGATAGGATCAAGGTCACTGGGTCCTTCTTCCTGATAGGATCATGGGAAATACAGGAGCAAAAGGCGTTTTGCTGAAGTCCATCCTTCTGCAAAGGCAGGAGAGGAAAACGAGGATCTCATGCCTGCTTTCGCTGTCTCTCCTCCTAAGTGACACGTCTGAAATGCATCAGGGAACAAAGGCTGCGATGAAGATGTCGCATCAAAGCACAGCAGGAAAGCTAATGCTCTCCTTCTGCCAGGCGGTGAAGGAAAGCTCATCGTGCCTTGAAGCGAGAGGTGGGAGGTAAAAAGCCTGCAGCAGTGCTGGAGGGAGTAGTGGAAGGGCCATTGATTCAGTGGTGCGGGTTAGCAAAGAGCTGCTACCTTTGGCTGGCCTGGCGGCGAGGCCCAGGGGACGGCAGGGCCCGGAGGAGAGGGCCTGTAAGGGGAAGTGGTGGTGGGGGTGATGGAGGAAGGTGAACAGCCGGTCCCGGGGCAGGCGGGTGTAGTTGGGGCCTGCTTTGCCTGTCACTGTGTGGGGCCACCTGCTTGCATTAGGAGGTTCCTGGGTTGGGGAAGGACCACAGTTAACAGGGGTTGTTTGCTCAAAGATTGTCCCATTGGTTGTGTTCGTGGCCTCTGCATTTACAAGCAAATGCTTGGCCTGTGCCTTCCTCCTGTCTCCTCGTGCCACGTCGGGGTTGGTCTCCCAAAGGAGCTGGCCAGAGTAATGCCCAGGAGCACGTTCAGCTGGGCGCAGTACGGCCATGTAAGTGCAGTGATGTTGGAGTCCCCGGGCGCTGGTGGATCTGCCTGGGCAGTGCTGGGTTGGGTGCACTCAGTGAGCAGGATGGCTTGCACATGGTGTGGGATTTGTGAAAACAATATTTTAGTGCTGGCATGTTCCAGGGAATCCTTGTGGAGACTGAAGTTGGGGTGCACTAGCTGTGATCATCTGCTTGTGGGAGGCTTCACCAGGATGAGCAGCAAAACTATTTGCAAAGCTGGGGGGAAGGATAAAAACTGCCTTTAATCCCCGCTTTCCTCTCTAATCCTTTGCCAGTGCCGAGAAAGGGCACCCTGGTGCTGTGTTCACTGGGGAAGCCTGTTCGCTTGTGCCCCCAATTTTAGCAGCAGCGCTAGCGCTCTGCAGCTCCGCACCCCAGCTGGCCCGCTCCGCTCTCCTGCCTGGTCCTTGCTGAGCTGGTTTGCTGAGCTGAAGAGCCCCTTTGATTTGTGGGCAGCTCCCTGCTGCTGTGGATGAATTGCATGAAGTCTGCGTTTCTTTTAATTCCTTTTCCCAGAAGTGCCAAGCCTGTATGAAGAGCAGGGAGCACAGCACAGGCAAACTTGCTGCTGGTTGTCTAGGAAACCCGTGGATGGCGGAGTTCAGCACAGTCCGTGCACAGCAGCAGGGGTACGTGTCACCTTTGAAACCTGCAGGAGGAACTGACAGCAAGCACAGGAATGTCCTGGGGAAATCTCACAGCAGTCCCTCCACGGTTACCCACAAATGGCCTCAGTAACCTCAGCCCAATCTCTTTAATGTGCTAAGAAGGATCAAGTGATTCCTCTAGGTAGAGAACAGTGTTCAAGCGGGTACGTGGTTGCTAGATTTCTCCTGCGGGGCGTGTGAATACGTACAGCCTATGTCCTTTACAGGAAAGATAAGCTTATTTTTGAATACTGGCTACATACGTAAGTCTATTTTGGAATGTTACTGAGGGACTATTTTTAAATGAAGATGTTCACCTGACTCAGCAGCGTGGCTTCCTGCATCTACTGTGAGTCACCTTTGCTGACTTGGACCAAAAGAAATTTCTCCTCCTGCTGGCATGGAGGGACCGAGAAAGCTTCGGGAGAGCAGTGGGATTTTTCTCAGAATCTTGCATCATCGTTGTCAGCAGCAGCATTAAGCGATTTCTTGCTCCGAGGTTAGATTCTGTCCTGTATTACTGCAGTGTAAAAGCTTCACTATCTCTGGAACAATTCCTGGCAGCAAGCTCATGTGGCTGTATCTGAAGATAGAGTTTGTACTGGAAAGCAAAGAGCATGAGCTCCCAGGTTGACTTTATGGAGCTGGTGGTTAAAATTGGAGGCTGAGTCAGGGAACATCTTTAGAGAGATGCATCTGAGGTCTCACTGATTTTCCAGTGTATCTGACTTCATGGGCAGCTCTGAAATAGTGATCCATTGCTTTTCGATAAATGAAGCAAGATCCTTAGGAAAAGTCTGTTGAAGCTCAGAACTTGATCCCCCTTTCAGGAGGGAATTTTCTTTTTTGCTGTGTAAAGGAGTGTACCATAATCCTTTGGATAATAATCTGTTTTATGCAGGCACGCCCAATCCATTGTTTTCTCGAGGAAATACTCTTGCTGGTATCTAGGTTGAGTTGTTGTTAGTGTCTCCTCTGAAGTCAGATCACATCCAGTTTCTTGCCTAGCTGACTTACATCATGACACATAAAAGAACATCTCCAGCTAGAACTGAGCTCTTTTGAATGAAACCCTGTGAAATCGAGTTGCATTTCAGGTATTGAGCAGAGTGAGCCATCCTTCCTGCCAAGTCTTCTTTCACCCCAGTCTGGTGTTTGAGAAAACACACCAGTTACCCTGGCAGCAGCTAGTGTGCACAAATTGCAGAACCAGAGCAGGCACATAGCAGTGAGCTGTGCAAACGCACTCAGCTCTTCTGGATGGGGAAAACCAGGCTATGTTAAAACACGAAAGAAGAAGCACATGTGATTCTTGTAGGGGCAACTCTGCTCATGTAGCATGACCTCTCTTGGGTATGTTGCTCTCTTTCTCTTCCTGGAAGTAGGATGGCTTGCTTCAGGGGTTAAGAATTTCCTGGGCTTTTTTGTGATATTTGGTAACAACAGCCAGATTTCTCAGTAATGCTGTGAGCATCTGCTGAAACAGGGAACCTGAGGGCAGCTGGAACCCAGTCTTTTTTCCATCTTTCCTGGCAGCCCAGGATTTTTCTGTCAGCTCTGTCAATGAGAGAGGAGCAAGTCCTGCCACTGCTTAAGGGTTAACCCATGAGACCAGGCAAAGCTGAAATGTGGTTAGCTGCATTGTGCGCCTCTTGATTTCCCTGCCACCTGCAACCAAATACACGATTCTTAGTTTCTGCGCGTTTGTGTCACTGGGTCCTTTTCAACATAGGCTGTTCCAGCCCAGAAGCAGCTGCGTTTTGGGTGTCAGCGAAGAGTCCTGCGCATCCAGCTTGTGAATTGCTTTTGAATCCTTTGGGTCAACAAGTTCAGTCCTATGGGATTCTTACTGTTGATTCAGGGATTTTATTCACTTTTGGTAGCTTCTGAGTCGTCTCAGCAAAGGTGCTTTTATTGTGCCGATTTTTTCCTGTGGGCATCTGAGTTCAGTGACAGAGGCAATGTTTTAACGTTTTTAAGTTATTTTTTTAAGGGTTAATATTTCTCTCCCTGTGTTAAGAGGGAGCTGTGACTCCAGTCTGTTGGACTGCAATTTTTCTGCCTCTGGGGAGACCCACAATTCCTCCTTTAGCAAGACGGGTCATTTAGTAAGGGCTTGGGGCTCTGCTCTCTTCCAGTATGTACTACCCCGGCGTTACTGTGAGCGTTGTATGCTTTTTATAGCATAAAATAACAAGGAGGGAGTTTCCCTGACTCACTGACTTGTAATATTGACAGTGTGGCGGGGCTTTCACTTGCATTACTTAACGCTGAGTGTTAGAAATAGCTTGGGGAGGAGCTGATGAAACGATACTGTTCAGTGTTTGCAGCTGCTCTCTGACCAGTGGCCCAAAGCTGCGGCAGGAGTGGAGGATGGAAAAAAGCCTCGGGAAGTTGCCTTTGGTGAGAGGGATTACTGACTGAAACACTGTTACTTGTTACTTGTCAGTTTAAACATCAGACTTTCATTCAAAGAGGTCATCTCGAATGCTTTTGTTAAAAAAAGAAAAAAACCTGCAGAAGCACTTTTTTTGGCATTTACACACCCAAACATACCTTGCAACATTCCTGTTGCTTCTGAAAGAGTTGCTCCTATCTGAATACATCTTTGCGACAGGTGATATTCCTCTGCCAACACTGTCAAGCAGCTTAGTGGGGAGGGCCAGAAGTGAGTCCTCCAAGCTTTCCTTCCCCAAAGTTGCTGTTGCATAGGCAAATCATGTTGCCTTTTGGTGCTGTTACCCTCTCTTTATGGCTGTTAGTGGTAATTTTTTGCTGTACAGAGGGCAGCAGAGGGAGTTGATGATAAGAAATGCCGCACAAGTTCTTGAGTATACGGTTGTTCACAGGTTGTTAATCTCTGTCAAGAATGTAATTGGCTTTTTGTAAGAACATCTACTTTTATCTACAGCAGCTCAGGGGACAGAGAGCAGCCCCATTGCTGTCCGTGCGCCTGTCTTCCAAATCATGGTACAGTGTGTCTTGTCCCCAGATCCTTGAATAGTTAAGATGCTTGTATGCCCCTGAAGAGTTAACAAACTTCCCCTATGAGGAATGGAGCACTTCTTCATTCTGAAAATGCTCGTGCTTGATGCATAGCAAATTGCTCAGCAGAGTGCTGGTGCCAGTTAATGTGGATGCAGCATGGGCTGTTAGTGTATCTCATGATGGAGTGTATGTTGGTGTATGTCACGCTGTTGCCTTATGGGTGCTATACATTTCTTGTCTCAGCTAGAACATTGCTACTCTTAACAGTCTCTGATGAGAGTGTGTGAGTAAAGCAGACAAGAGACTGGCTGGAAAAGAGGTCCTCAGCCTTTGCTGGCCCATACTAAACACAAAGCATATTGGAGGCACCTTCATTCTTTGTTCTGGCTGTCACCTGAGACCACGTTGGCAGTGGCTGCCAGTCATCACGAGCATTATTGTAAGGCCTCTTGTCCACAAACCATGGATAGGAGACCACAGAGCTAGAGCAGAGGGAGGCATAAAGCTCTTTAGCTCAGGCTTGCTGGCTTCTAGACTACCAAAGGTTTCAGTCTGACCAAAGTCATTTTGGAGAGAATGTATTACCACTGTCCTGCTCTGCAGCTGCTGTTCTTTTGTATCTGATGCTCATTAGAGAACTTGCTATGTTCCTCTGCAGGAAAGAGCACTGGAAACTGCTAGGCAATCTGAAGACCACAGTGGAAGGACTGGTGTCCACCAGCAACCCAAATGTCTGGTCTAAGTATGGCGGTTTGGAGCGGCTCTGCAGAGACATGCACAGCATCCTTTATCATGGGCTCATCCACGACAAGGTTGGTCTCTGTCCTGCTGACGTTGCTGTCTGTCTGAGCAGCTTTGGTGTCAGTCACTGAGCAAGCAGCTCAGATAGCCCTGTCTCCTCGCAGTTTTCTTTAATGCTCATGGTATAGATTGAGTACAGTGCTTGTATCAGTGTGGGAAATGATTAGAGCAGGAAATGAGCTTGCCTTGCAAGCACTAGTTGTAGGGAGGACCTGTGTGTGGTTTTTTTAGTCACATATACTTTTGACATGTTTTTTCTAAGTACCTGTGTCCTCTGTGGTGAGACCTGCCCCTCTCTTCTTTCTTCCTGCTGCAGCCTGCAGCAAAATGATAAAGCTGAATTTACAATGAGTCAGCCTCACATCATGTGTACTTGGACAATTCCCCAGTGAGGTCTGGCAAGAGAATCCTCGTATCTTTACAGTTTCTGATTAGCTTTGTTAAAAATTGGGGCCGACAGCCTGGTCTGCACTCTGTGTGAATGGGATCGCTTTCCATGCTCTCATCATCCCTTGCAGTTGCTCATCCAGCCATTCCCTCCTCCATGACTGCCTGAAAGCATTTTTCTTTTCCACTCTGGAGAGCGCTTGTGTGCAGAGGCATGAAGATCTCCCCTTCAGCTTACTATTTCCACCACAATTATTTCACAATGGAAAGTTAAAGCAAGCCTGCGGGGCGTGCTTTGGGGGAAGCTTCCCATCAGCCAGCTCTGCGACTGAATGAGCAGAGCAGAGAAACCCAGAAAGGTTTGCACAGGGTCAGCTGGGGTCCAGGCGTAGTAAAATTGCATTTATATAATACTGCACCCAAGCTAATAGGCCTCCAGAAAGAGTCAGACGGGCAGGCCCTCCCAGTGCGGTGCTTTGCTACCTAGATTTGTTAGCTGAGCTCAGCACTCATTAAGGATGGTGCGCCGTTGCTGTTAGTCCCCAATGGCACAGGCTAGTGACCTTTGCTGGGAGATAAGCAGAGAAAGAAGTCAGCTCTTAAATGCAAGGTGCACAGTGCTCCTTTCTGACAGACAGTCTTGAATGATTTATCCTTGTCTGTGTATCAGTTGCTTTTCATGCCAGAGCTTAAGGAAATTTAGACCAGCAAAGTAGACAACATGTTGCCTTTCTTAATGCTTTTATCGTTATGTAAAGGCAGTTCTTTTAGTTAGAAATGTCTCCTGTGCTTAGGGATGTGTGACACTACAGAAAACTTGATCTAAAATAGCTGCACAGGGAGGCTAATAAAAATACAAAGTTTTGTAGCAGAAGTTTTTTTTGTATTTGTTCCAGCCAAACACTTCCTTTTATATATTTATCTTTTACATCAACTTTGTTTCTACAACCAGGAATAAAAACAATAAAGTTGAAAAATTCCACATGTACATGTTAAGAGAACTAAGGTGAGAGATTTTTTAACCTTTGAGTGAATTTTATTTCTTTGTCAAAAAAAACTCCCAAACAAACTGAATCTAAAAGGCTAAAATTTTCATTTTCATTCTCTAGGCTTAAAAGACACAAAAAAACCCCCAAAACAAAGAAACCACGAAACAGAACCTATTTGTCTGGCATTTGTGAAAGAGGAAATAGAGATGGAGGAGAAAATCAGCATTTTGGTGAAGACAGGCATTTCAGGGCTGTGTTTACAGGCAATGAAGTGATGAGGAAAATAGCAACTCTTTTGCAGTTCCCCTTTAACTGGAAGAATAACTAAAAAAAAGTAACTCTTTGTCTAAATAAAGGTGAGGCAAGCAGCAACAAAGAGCTAATAGAAATGCAATGCTAGAGCATGTTGCATCGAATTTCTTATCTGCAGTGCTCAGCCTTACTGGTGTCCTTGTTAGTGGTTTGCAATATTAGAAGACGGCAATTGTTGCTGTTTTTGCCAGGATGTATTTCCATGTTGCCCTTTGTGTCTCCTTGCTGAAGTCTGACTCTTTGTGCAGTGCTGAGTCGTCGAGATTCTCCTCCAGGTCCTGCTCTAGCAGGAAGGGGGAACAGTGATAACGGGGACTCAGTCAACTTTGGACTTGGCACACCTTCAAACACAATAAGCAGAGAAGGATGTGTATGTGACACAATGGTGCACGGAGTGATTGGGAAGATTCAGACAGAATCCTCTGATTCATGTTTGGGGGCTCAGCCCCCAAACATGCTGTGCCATAAATGCAGGTAGCATCTGAGGACTGGTCCCTTCTGTGTGTCTACGTGCCCTTTTCTGCCCGGCAGCAGTGGTGTTGGCTCTACTCCATGATCCAGTGATGAGCTACAGTTGGCATGGTGGGTCTTTAGGATCCTTATTGCACCGCAGCAGGGGTGTGGGCCTTTCAATGCTGTGTCCCTTCCCTGTCTGAAGATAGATCCTCTCTCCATTGTATGATGGACTAGGATCTTACTCAGTGGAAGAAAAAAAACTTGGGGAATCTGTTGTCTTGCTATGGCTTCGCTTGTGGAGCTGAACGTGCAACTGATGGGTCAGTGTGATGGGGCAGTAGATGACATTTGCATCAGGCCAATGTTTCTCTGCTTGATCTCTTTCCCCCTTTGGTGTCTACAAAACTTCCTTATACTCTCCTTTCATTATTTTTCCTCTCTTGTGCAGCACTGTTGCTCCTCTTCTCTCTGTTTTCTATGGGCCTATTTTCCCATCTTGCTAGGGTTAGAGGCTGTCCACTCATGGTAAAATGGGGCTAGTGGGCAATGTCTTTTAGCTGGTCCTGAGGTTCTGCAGGGCCAGGGACTTGCCGTGGTGCTTTGCCCCTGGAGTTCGATGCGTGAGAGACATACTGCCTGTTGAGGCAGCAGGGAGGGCAACTTCAATTCAAAGGCCTGTTGTTCCTCGTAGCAGCCCCATGGCAGCAAGGATGGTGAGATGAACCCAGGGTTACACAACCCCCTTGTCCAGGGAAAAAGGTGATCGGGCCTTACTGAGCAAGTCTGCAGTTCTTCCATGTGATGAAAGGTGAATGTCCTGGATTAGGCTTCCAGGACTGGCAGTCCTTGGCTGGGGTTGCCCAGTCTTTGGCTGCTTGGGCTCTGTATATCCTTCCAGTTGTTTCTCCTCTACCAGTGATTGCACCTACTCTGTCAAATGTGCTGTGTCTGCTTCCTCTTTGGATATAAAAAGTTCTCAGGACAAGCTAGAGGTGGGTGTTGCCATCAGAACAGTTCTCCTTCCTGAAGCCTTTAGGCAGGAGGCTGTTGGGAGCAGACTGTGGGCTGTATGATCTGTCCTGGCAGGTTGTAGGTTGAATGCCCTGTCCTAGATGGCCAACTCTCTTATTTTGCATGTGTTCGGAAGGATTTAATCGTTCCTTCCCTCTCAGTGCCTGTTGAATCACGTGGCAGCTCTGCTGGAGGTGTCCGATGTCCAGATTCACTGCTCTGAACTTGCTGCACCCAGTCAGCACTGCAATGTCACTTTGGTGGAGTCTAACTGTGCATTTCCTGGGCAGGTGTATTGCAGACAGAAGGATTACTGGCAGTTTGTGAAAGACATTCGCTGGCTGAGTCCCAACTCTGCTCATCACGTGGAAAAGGTGAGTTCTGGGGTGGCTTTGCGTACCCAGCAGGGAAAGAAGAGGGTGGCTGGGGTGTGAGCCTCACTGGTGAATTAGCATTGCCTTGACTGTTGGCCTGCTATGGATCAAGTGGCAGACAGCAGGGCTCATGGGGAGGGGACAGCTTGCTCAGCCCCTCAAATATGGGGGCTGGACCAAGCAGGGGAGCCATGTGTTTGTGTACAAGCCACATCCCAGGAACTCTGCATGGTTTAGGCTTAGACAATCGGCTGCTTATTTCTCACAGGCCAGTCTCCAACTCCACGTGGTTGGGTACAACAGGGATCACCAAGGGAACCAGCACAAGTGGTGCTTCTCTATGTTAATGGGTGATTTATGCAGCTGTACAGATCTCTAAAGGTTTGGGCTGTCCCATTTCCTGGTTATGTCTTGGCCTGACTATTCACTTGGTTCTTCTATTCCTGGCTTGTGCCCTCTGCTGACACAGGGGGATGCTCTCACTCCTCGACTGCCCTGTGCCCTGACAGACACCTCAGTGCACATCACTCGCTCTGTGGCACAGACACAGAAGTGTGAGCAGGGTCCGTGGCCTCCGCTGCAGTCTCCTCTGGGAGCGGTGAGGAAGAATGCAAGGGGCTGACCACTGGTGATCTGTATGTGCAACCTGCTCCTGGGCCTGTGCTCAGGGCTGGCTCAGGGAGGACGCAAGGTGTGACTACCCTCAGCAGTGCAAGCCAGCTCTTTAACTCAAGCTGCAATGGTTCAGGCTATTAGCTGTAATGTTCCTCAGTTAATGTGTCAGCAAGATGATGATTGACCCCTCAGGAAAGCAACTGCATTTGGGAGTGTGGGGTCCTGTGAGGTCAGGGCTGTAACATACGGGTGGGAGAGCATGCAGGAGAAATATGTGGTGCTGGTGGCTGTAGGGAGAACTTTGGTCACTGGCGCAGGTTGACCTTTGAAGTGTTGTTCTTCTCCAGTGCTCTTGTCTCCCTGTCTTGCCTTGATCAGTGGCTAGGAAGCTGCTAGGATGCGACTGTGTTCCCACTGACATTGGAAAGCTGCTGTTATCTGGGACCAAAGCGTGAGCTGTAAAGGTGGAATAATCTCTGCTCCTCTGCTAGTCTCTTCATGCCTTAGCTGGTGTGTGGTGTTCATTTGCAGTTCATCAGCCTGCATGAGAACGGCCAGCCCAACACAGATGGCTTAAGCGATCAAGCTGTTGCGAAGCTGTGGCTACAACATAGCCTGCAGTTCCACTGCCTCTCGGCACAGCTGAAACCCCTACTGGGCAACAGGCAGTACATAAGAAAATTCTACACAGGTAAATAGAGATGGGCCTTTTTCCTCATCTTGCTGGGCCTTTCCCTTCTACCAGTGATCAGGTGGGTTTCAGAGCAAAAGGAAGTATGGGTGTTGGGTTGCTTGGGAGGATCACCCGGCCCTGCTGGCTCAACCCCTCTGGTGGCATTCAAAGCCACGTGCTGTCTGCAAGTGAGGGAAGTAGCAGGAGAGGTGGTTTGCCTTGGAGCAATCTGTGCTGTCAAAGTGGGCGACCTGTGTACTGTGTCTATGCTGGAGGCTCAGCCTGGGTGCACATAGGAAGAGCTGGGCTTGGGCTTTCTGCAGTGAGCTCGTCTGCTTGGTCCTACTTGCTTCTCAGCCTTCCTTACTGTCTGAATGAGAGCTTGAGCCTGTGTGAAGGCACGGAGCATTGTCGGCTTCTCCCTCCTGATAGCTCAGGAATTTGGGCTGTAGCAGCTTTTTGCACAGGCTTGAAAGGTTTCTGCTGCAGGTGGCGAATCGGCCTGGTGTTGAGTGAGGGCTGTGTTCAGCAGACAGTCTATATGTAACCCTCTGTGTCCAGGGTTGCACTAGAAGCCTTGGGGAAAATGCTTTTTCCATTGAAGAGAAACAAATGGGGAAAGAAGTTCAACTTTGAATCATCTCCTCTTTCAAAAATATTCTGGGCTTTTTTTTCCCTGTGAAGAATTCTGAACAAAGAGCTCAAGCTCTGACCTTAGGTGACATATGGAAATGCAGCTGCATTTCTACGTTGTAGATAAAAATTGAAGCAAAAACTTTATGCAACTCTATGCATGTTAATAATTTTTTTGAAAGCTTGAAATTTTATCAAAAAGAAAAAGTTGGTAGCAAGGACAAAAACATCTGTGTTGATCTGGGATGGGATCTTTCTTTAATCCTGTGCTTTTGAGTAATGGGGAAAGAAGTTTTTCAGCTGCCCCTTTTTAATCAAAACAAAAACCTTAGCCCAGAATATAATAATTTGGAATGGGAACCTTTCAGCTAAGGTCTAGGCTGGGTCTGGGAGACTCTCTCACCTCCTTGGCTAGAGGGTTAAGGCCTGGTCCAGCACCCTGGGTCCCAACCCCTTTGTGCTAGGGACAGAGGGGTGGGAGAGACCCCACTGAGCAGCACTTTCCTCCCTGCAGACACGGCCTTTCTGCTCAGTGACTCCCACGTCACGGCCATGTTACAGTGCCTGGAGGCTGTGGAACAGAACAACCCCAGGCTCCTGGCTCAGATCGACACGTCCATGGTGAGTTGAGGCCCCGGCTTTGTGCCTCTGGCTCTTCCCAGAACACTGTCTGGCTGTGACTGCTCATACAATGTCTCATTCAGAGCACACAGAGCCCTTGGACAAGGGCCTGGACTTGGAAGTAGCGAAAGGAGCTCCAGGAGAGAAGGAAAGCTATGAACTTTTCCCTGCACTGTCTGTATGAGCCTGACAGGGTGTCGGGGTGGGGGGAGATGGCTGGTTGGAGCCTATATTGAGGCACCTCGGTTCTGGCTGGCTTCTAGGATTTGAGTGTGAGGAACTGATAGCAGGAACCAGTTCTGTGTGAGAAGCACCTTTAAAACCCTCTCCGAAAGTGCCAGGCTTCAGGGCTAGCAAACAGATCTGCCTGGTACTGAGGGACGGCTGTTCTAAGACGGGAAGGGCAGGCGCCCAAGGCCCGGGACACCTGGGTTCCCGCCTCTGGTGACACCACTGACTCCTGGTGCAGCCCAGTGCCAGTCATCGCCCCTCCAGAGGAGGGGAACAGTGGCTGCTTTCTTTGCAGAGAGCTCCCCAGAGGAGAGTCACTAATGACGTTTCATTAAATCGAGGCTGTGTTCTTTCAGCTGGCCGGCACATCACTGCCATCCCTGTGTGTGTCAGGTCCCTCTGCTGGGACAAGAGAGACATGTGACTGCGACGCTGAAGGACATGAGAGCCGTCTGCCTGGGGCACTAGGCTGCCTGGATCATTGCACTGAGAGCCTGGTAATTTCCAGATGGGAGCCTGCCATTTAGCTGTGAATAGAGAGCCATTTCCCTTCTATGCCATGGTATTTTTTTTCTCCCCACCCTGCAGACTTAGCTGCTTCCCTCTGGGACCCAGAGCTGCAGCTGTATTCACTGTCTGGTAACCAGGTGCTCACACAGGGCACTGTGGGTCGACTCCTTTCCATCTCCGTAGCTGCTTCTTTGAAGTGTAGCCCTGTAGGTGCTGGTTTATTAATGATGCCACCTCTGTTCAGTTTACCAGGAAGAGTGAAGGTCCGTCTCCAGCGACAAAGAGTCAGAGCCTGACTGCCCTCCCTGGATTCCTGCATATACCATCTGCAGAGTGCACACAGCAGCGGTACTTTGGGTCCTTCTCTAGCCTGCATCACCCAGCCTTCTCCGGCCTCTCAGGTAATGAGAGTGGGCTGGGAAGCTCAGAATAGGCCCCTTGCTCATTCAGCATCTGTTCGTAGTCCACAGTTTGCTCTGGATCATCTCTCAGATGTCAAAATGCAGCCCTAAGGAGCACATGTTTGCAGCTCGCTCAGGCTTCTGAACAAGCATGTTATAAAGCCCTTACCCCTCTGTGCAGCCGACAGTAGCACAGCGGGGTGAGTGATCCTTGGGCGTGCTGTGAGCTTCCTGAATTTCTGCACAAAACAGAAGTAGTATGTGTGTGCTGTGGCCTTTTGAGCTGGTGCTTTGGAAATGGAGCTGCAGTTAGGACAAGACCTTGCCTTTTTTCTGCTGTTAGATTCATTGTGCTGGACTGGTGCAGGGAGATCTCTGCCCATTTTAATACGGACATCTCTTGCCTCTGCCCGTGGGGACTGGGCATGCTGGTTTGAAGCCATGTGCTTGTTGACATAGGGTGGCCTGCTTGTTCCAAGGCGTGTGACATCCTGTTCCTGCCTCTGTCCAGACAGGAGACCAGCAAGCTCCTCTGTCTGCTCCCGCACCAGCCAGCCTCAGGAACACTGCCTGTCCACCAGGTCCTCCTCCTTCAGTGAGGGCAGGTCCCTTCTGGAGCAGCCCAACTCTGCCACCCGCTGTCACGTTCCCTCACCCAAAGACCCCTTCTCTCCGGCCAGTGAGATGAGTTCCAGCACCACAAGCCAGAGCGAGGACACTTGGACGGGGAGTCAGGAGGATCCGCAGAGCGATGCTAATGATGGGCCGGAGTACCTGGCCATTGGGAACTTGGGGCGCCGGGGCCGGGCCTGCAGCAGCGCCAGCAGCAACAGTACCAACAGCAACAAGAGCAGCAGCTCCAACCTGTTCTCCTCCAGCAGCTCCCAGAAGCTGGACTCGGTCTCCTCCTTGGGAGACCAAGGGGCGAGTGGTGGAGGTGGAAGCAGGGGCATGAGCCTGTTACGCCGGTCCAGCTTCTCGGAGGGGCAGGCATCAGCTCCACAGGGCATCCTGAAGAAGAGCCACATGCGCTCGCACTCTGATACCAATGTGGCTTCGGGGAAATTACATGGTAATGGGGCTGCTTTTCTGGGTGCGGGGGTTGGCTTTGGGGTGTGGGCACAGACATGGGACCGCGGCCTGTGAGAACTGCAGTTACGAGGAGGCTGATCGTGGCTGCCGCTTTGGCGCCATGTGACATCAGCGAGGGTGGGCAACTGGGAAATGTGGTCTTTGCCCTTACCTTCCCTGCTATGTGCTGGAGAGGCGGGCTGACCTCTTGTTTCCCAGAATTCCTTGTGCCTGTCCGTTACTGGTGTTGGCAGCTGCCCTGTGGCCTTCCCCAGAGGCTTAGGAAATGGCAGTGATGCTGTGGTGTTAGCCGTCCTGCCTTCTCACTGACCTTGCCCAGCTGGTGCATGGGGCCATGGCAGGGTGTGGGGCTGGGTTTTGGGCCTCTTGTCATCATACTGGTACTTTGCTGGGTCTACCTATGCTCTTGAGTGGGTGAACACATTGGGGGAGGAGTGGGACATGAAGGGACAACCAGTTTGTTGAAGTCTGCCCCGCTGGTGCTGCTTTCAGGTGAGAAATGGAGATCCTTGCTGAGTGGTAACCAGTCTGTCTCTGTTTTCTCTCCCTTAATGCTGCCCTTTCCTCCTCTCTGTCCAGGAGGCCTCAGGGATATCACCATTATAATAGAAGATCCAGTGGCAGGTTTGAGAGCCAATATAACAGCTCTTCATCAGCGACCATTGCATTAAGTTCAGGATTTCCATCAACCCATTGGTGTCCATTTAGAAAAACAAATGAAATCTTTCTTCCCTGAGTCGCAGATGGTGCTTTGAAGGATGCCTTAAGTGTATGCATGCTACCTGACTGAGCATCCCAGCTTGGTTTTTGGGTATAGCGGACGAGACCAAAAATGGACCCTGACTCTCCTGCATGGCATTACGAAGTGCTGACCAGCAAGTCCCTGAACTGCCTCCCCTTGCCCTTTCTTCCACTCCCTGTTGCTTTGGAAATCAGGAGGGGTTTCATCTCTTGCATAAGGAGTAAAGACTCAAAAAAATGGGCCATTTTCTTCTGCATGCATTGGACAGCAGTGGTACTAGGTTTGTCTGACTCACATCTGCTAAATGCTGAGAGATCCACAGCTAGAAAAGCTCCTTTCTGGAGGTGGCGTAAGGAGTGTGAACAGACGTGTGCCCAGTCATATGCCCTGTTCTATCTCTCATTCCAGCAGAGGATCCTGGGCACTGCCTCGCTTTGCCATTCAGCAGCAAGCAGTTCCCCGTTATTCACTGCATCTGCAGGCTGGTGCTCATGAGGTGGTTTCTGTAATGTTTTTCGGTAGGGTTGAGGTGGCTTTGGGTGACCTTGTTCACGTAAAGCCTGCCAGGCTGCGGCATTTAGCTGTGAGACCCTCTCACCCCAGCAGGTCTCATTTGCTTGGCTGCTGTCCTGTGTGTGACCCAGGGTGTGGGGTGGATTGGTCCTGAGCCAGGTCCTGGCAGCCGCTTCTTTGTGGTCTCAGCAGGGAGCTGCTAGCTTGATCAGGGTTATGGCATGAAGCTGGAGGCAAAGAGGGGTAGGAGGTGCAAAGGACAGTGTTTGCCCTTCCATTGTTCTCAGGACATCAGCTGGAGCCTGTTCCATGTCCACGCCTGTACGTTTCCATTCCCGTTGCCTTCCCCACTCTTTCCAGGGTATTTTTAATCTCCTCCTTCACCCCCAGCTGCCTGGGCCTTCCTGTCTTGCAGCTGTCATCAAGTCGTTCCGTTCAGATGTTCTCTGCAGCCATTGCTCTCCCTAGAGCAGCAGTGGTTGTTTATCTCTAACTAGGCTGGCTTGTGGCAGTCACTGCCAGCTCAGCCTGGCAGTGAATTGCACTGGAGTGCGGGCATGGGGCAGGGCCTTGGCAGCAGTGTGTGTAGCTCACCTTGAGCACTTCAGCCCACAGACTCTGTGGTTGTGCTGGTGAGGGTTGTGTGCAGGGAACCCTGCCTTTCCTAGCTGAGTGTCAGCGTGTCCTTCAGATGCTTCCTTCCACCATTATCCAGGCTGCTCTGCAGGGCTGGGAGCCCCACAGGTCCCTTGGCTGCTCAGGTTTACCTTTTTATCGTGACTCCTTGCCCTGTGGGTAACTTTTCGCTTTGAGATGCTCTAGAAGGAAGAAGAGGGGGCTGGTAGAGGCACTTGCCAGAGGCGGTTGCATTCTCTGGCTCTGCTAGGGGTTAAAGAGAGGGTGACTGTGGGCTCGACCGCTCCGTGGCTCTCATGAGTTTCTCCTTTCCCCTTCTCCTCTCCTCTTCCTTTCAGAGGGAGCTGGCCTTGGGGAAGACTTCAGGGCAGTTTGTTAGTGCCTCTTAGCCACCAGCTTGCCTTTTACCTGCCTGAAATGCCCCTTTAGCTTTGTCCTCTTTATGGGTTTGGGTATGGGCTAGTGCCCTGGTTTCATGTCTGGCACCAGCCGAGTGGATGATTTCCCCTGTTGATTCCCATCCATTTGTGTGTGCCCCTGTGATGATGAGCTCATTCCATTTCACTGTACTCTGGGCTGGGATGGGTGCCTCTTGGATACTGATGTGTGCCTGGTGTTGTCATCCCTGACAGAGTCCCATGGTGACACAGGCGGAGGAAGAGGGCCCATCTCTGGTTCCACCCAGAGCAGTGAAGTGAGCACACCCAGCTCCCTCTACATGGAGTATGGTGAGTACAGTGAGCCCCAGTGGGGACATTTGCTTGTGGTGAGACTCCTCCATGTGCTGCAGTTTCTTCAGCTTGCTTGTGTGGAGGTAGCAGCCAGAAGGTCTGTCTGGCTCTGTACTTCAATTAATGAAGACCTCCAGATACGCTAGTATTTGAATACTCCCAAATACTGGAGACAGGAGATACTGGAGATGTGGGCTTTGCAGTAGCCAGCGTGGCTGCAGCAGCATTGGCACTGATCAAGTAGTTTCAGGGTTTTTCGCTGCTGAGCCCTTTGGGATGGGTGTTACCTAGGACCGTATGAGATCGAGGTGTCCTTGTGCTCCAGGCCAGACCTGGCCCCTGCCCTGAGGAGGCTTGCAGTCATATTGTTCATTGCTCTAATATTGCTGCCTTCTCATGTTGGCCATGTGGGCTTGATGGTGTCTTAGTGCAGAGTGTGGGCTGTTTCCCAGTGCTTTCAGCAGTGGATTTCCAAGTCCCTCCCTCATATGCTTGTCTTTTGCTTTTCTAGACTCTGGCCAGTACCTGAGTTCAGGGGAAGGGATGTTCAGAAGACCTTCAGAAGGGCAGTCCCTCATCAGCTATCTCTCTGAACAGGACTTTGGCAGCTGTGCAGACCTGGAGAAGGTGAGGAAGGCAGCAGCAGCCTGTGTGTATGGGAGAAAGTATTTCTACTGCAGATTCAGTGTTTCTTCCCTCCCTAGGGAAGATAATCCCCCAGTATTTCCTGCCATAGAGCTATGCACAGAACTTCTATTTTGAATCTATGGTCAGAGTTGCCCATTGGTGTCTGGCAGTCAGGATCTGCCCATGCAGCATATAGGTGGCAGCTTTGCAAGACCTTATGGCTCCTTAGGGACAGTCCCAGAGTGAGTGTGTTGCACATCCTTTTTGTAGGTTGCTCTGTGAGTTTTGCAAGAATTCTGGTGCCCAAGAAGGCTTGAGTTTCTAGGCCCTCATAGGAGAGTCAGGTTTCACAGGGTCAGCAGGGATCAAGGTCCTTTTACCACCCTTGAGGAATATTCAGCCCTTTCCTGCCACAGGTAGGGGACAGTGTTCTCCCAAGAGTCCCCAGGTTCCCTGTGATACAGCCCTGAATGCTTTTGCTCTTGCCTCGCAGGAGAATGCCCACTTCAGTATCTCAGAGTCACTGATTGCTGCCATTGAGCTGATGAAATGCAACATGATGAGCCGGCAGCTGGAGGAGGAGGAGGAAGACAGCGACAAGGAGATCCAGGAGCTTAAACAAAAGATTCGCATTCGTCGCCAGCAGATCCGCACCAAGCACCTGTTCCCTACCTGCCAGATGGGCTCAGACAGTGGGTGATGTCTTTTGGGCTCAGCAACTGGTGGGATGTGGGTTTTCTGCCTGTTGCCTGTCTTTACAGCATCCTATCTTCCTGTCTGTTCATGGGAAATAATCATATTGTTACCAGGGTGCTGCAGAGATTTGCAAAACTCTGCTATTGTTGGAAGACCATAATGGGACTGATACTATACACTAGTAACACTTGTGCTGTGGTGGCACTGAGTTGTGGAATGCCTTTTCACCAGGAACCCATATTTTCCACCCTTAACATCTGTCCCTCCTTGCCCTGGTCCTGTTTGGGTGTCAGCTTCTCCCTTAGCTGTCAGTGACCCATTCAGACTGCTTCCACTGATGGCCTGGCTATGTCATGTTTCCTTTGTCTCCCAGGCCTTGTGGCGACAGACAGTGAGTTCCAGTTCAGCTCCCATGGCTCCATGCAATTGTCGGATTCAGGCTCTGCAGAGGATGTGGAAGAGTATGAGATCCAAGGTAAGAGGGAATGGCTGTGTTAGGTGCTTGCTTAGAAGCAGACTTCTCCTGGGTGTGATTGTGTTGAGGTCAGTCACACTGAAGAAGAGCATGTCCCTTGGCCTTCGAGATGGCTTTTTCCAAGCAGATGGCTGAATCCTGAGCCTGAGCAGAGCAACCAGTTACCCTCATGCGGCGGCCTGACTTGCCTTCGAAATCTTCTGTAATCCTTTAGCGTACAGCGCCTCTAGCTTGTAGGTGGTTTCTGTTTCACTTGCCAGGTCCGTGGAGCTAGCATCACACGTGCAGAAAAGAGAGATGGGAGAGTCCTTCTCTCCTGCCCAGGCAGAAGTCATAGTTTTGAACACTTTTTCATTTTGGGTGGGAGCAGTGGATACTGGTCACATCCTGACCTGTAATACCTGTGAGCTCTGCTCCTGGCAGCTTGAGTAGCTGAGCTTATTGCTTGCAGGAGAGTTGTATGAGTCCCCTGGGTGTCCCTTTTGATCAAAGCCTGATTCATCCTCCAGGGTGGATGACTCAGTTCTCAGCAATACTTCCATCAGGTTGACTATAAAATACAGTAAGAGAAGACAGTGCAGTCTGGTCTCCAGCTGTAAATTCTCAATCTTCCTGTCTCTCACTGCGGACCTTATTTCAGTCCCTGAGGGCTAGATTTTGGGCTCAGTTTTGAAGTTTGTGGAGGGGTGTGTGAATTCAGTTCTGGGCTTCTCTGATGTTAGTGCTGCTGTTGTGTTTTGCCCTTTCTCTTTGGCCTGGCCAAAGCACTGAAGTGAACTGTTTTGTCATCACCGTGTTATACAGATGGTAACGATGGATCTAACCTGATTCAAATGTCCAAGAACGGCCTCTCAGTGTCAATGGCTTCCTTATTCTCAGGTAGTACCCCGCAGTGCTCCCTTGCGGCACGCGCGCGTGTGTGTGCAAAGTGTGTGTGTGCGTGCGCACGTGCACACTTTTCAGTGTGTGCCCTCGGTATCAGGGAGAGCAGAGGCCTGGATCTGTGTACAGGCATCTGAGGTGTTGAGTTCATGCTGCATCAGCAGGTCAGCTTCAGATCAGACACAAAATTGCTGAAATTCACTGCCAGATCCTGGCTCAGGCCACTAGTGAGGGCATTTCTGCTATTCTCCCTCACTACTCTGTGCATGTAGACCAGCTCCTTGTTACCTCTGGTATGCCTGATTTGGGAACCGTGAACTACATCATCCAAGTAACAGTGGGAAAAGCCACGGAAGGGTGATATGTTGCAGGAGAGTGGAGATGAGCTAGAGCAACTCTGCGGTGGGCACCATCCCTGAGGTGTGTTTTCTGTACGATATTTTGGATATATCAAGCATGCCCACTGTAGTGGTAACCTGCCTTGTCTGGGGTTGGGCTCAGCAGGACAATGGTGCAGCATTGCAGCTCTGTAGCTGCTGAAGGCAGAACCTGGGCTGGGTGAAGGCACAGTCCCTTTACGATGTGGGAACTGGTCTCCATCCCAGAGAGTCTGTCCCTCTCCAGTGTTATAGCTTTGACTGGAGCTGCCCTGCAGCTCCCAGCATAAATGATTGCTTCTCTGATCGTATGCAAGACAGGGAGAGAGCCAGGAGGGAAGGAGCCTTGTTCTTAAAATGACCCTGCTGTCAGCTTTCACCCATCAGGCAGGGCTAGCACAGGACCAAAACTACAGCTGTTGCACTGCGGAGAGTTACCCTGCTTGAATCTGTGGAGCTGGGGTGCTTTAAATCTAGTCTGAGCCGTGGCCAACCCTTCCCATCCTGTTCAGACTTGCCTCATGGAAGAATCCTTCCACAAGGAAGTTCTGGAAGAAAGAGTAGAGAGAGCAGACAGAGTGCAGGCATTTTGTTCACAGTGGAGGCCCTGCACATTGGGGTCATGTGCAGCCAGGTTTCACTTAGCCAGTGCTGCTGATCCATCCTGTCAGACGTTCACTGTCAGCACATTGCTCCTGCTGGACATGGCATACGGAGCTGTCAGCCCTGCTCTACCCTGTGTTTACAAGGCCTATGGGTTTAGTGCCAGGGTTTCATGTCTGCAGTTGAGGTTGGGAAGGAGTGGTGGCATGATGCCAGTACTAGCCCCTGAGGAAGGCTAGGATCAGATCTAGCTTCCTTTCCTATCCCAGAGATGATGCCAGGCTCTTCCCAGGGCCCCACCTGTAATGCTTGGCCCATCCTGTATTGCGTGTGCTCTACTGTTTGCTTGAGTTTGTTGTAGTCTAGGACCATGCAGCGCCTTTCTGCACAGAGCTGAAGGCAACAGAGCATGGCAGATATGTCTGTCCAGTGTTGTACATAGATGGAAGGCTGTGTTTGCTGAATTCCCTGTTTTCTGCATCTAGATATCTTTGTGATATAAATATGTGGATTGCTTAGCATTGGGATGCTTTCATGTGCCTGATTTTAGCAATGGATATCAAACAGGGTGGGTTAAGTGTCCATGCTGGACTCTACTGGCATAATGCTGTGAATTTACTGGAAGGACTGTGAAGGTTACCTTCATTCTTTGCATATCTTCTCCCTTTCTGAAGTCAGGAGCATTCGAAGGCAGGGTCCTTGTTGTCATTCACACCTGCAGAGTACTCTGCTCTGCTCTGCTCCTTTCGGAAGTCCCACTCCGCTTAGTGCCAGGGCAGCCCCAGGAGGCAGCCCCGCTTTCCCTGACAGCTCAGGGTCTTGGCTTTCTCTGCAGGGCTGGACTGTGATCTTGTGGGCCTCGGTGTGCAGTTGGTGCCAGGCCAGGAATGGACGGGCACCGTATGGGTCCATGTAGCCAACCTGCTTAGGATAGATGAGCAGAGTGACGCTAGAGCTGTGCGTCCCTGTGCCACATGCTGAGCAGCTGGGTCAGGAGAGCAGCTGCTTGTGGCAAGCCCGTGTTAAGTGTGGTTGCTGCAGATCCCATTCCTAGAGCTCCCAGGGATACAAGCGAGGGGACCTGCTGGGCCTGGGGCTGTGCCATTGGCCTCTTTCCTGCCTTGACCTATAGTCCTTTCCCCTCACATCCCTTCTTCTTTTTTTCTGGAAGTTTGTCTATAATAAAACAGGATTTCTTTCCATCTGCTTCTATCTGCTTTGTACTGCTGAAAGAGTGTCCTGTTCCAGGGTTCCTCTACCATTCAGGTGAATTCCCTGTCAGAGTTTAATGGAGAAACCTGCCAGAGTGACAGATGAGTGATGAAGGTGGTGCTTGGAAACTGCTGTGGTACCTGAGGCTGGCACCAAGGAGGAGTATGGGGCTGGAGGAGTGGTGCAGCCCTAGGCTGTTGGGGAGCCGATGGATGGGTGGAGCACAAGACCCCACAATAGCTTAACTTGGACCCTGCCCCTTAGGGAGGGTGCGACGGGTCTCTGCAGAGGGCTGGCCCCTGCAGCTGCTGGCCAGCTCACTGCATTGATCCTGATGTATAGTTTTAGTGTTGGGCTTAGGCTGCCAGGCCCTATCATTGTGTGGTTTGCTGATAAGCTGTAGCATGGCCAAGGTTTTATCTTAGAGGTTACGGTTAGGTAGTGAGAAGTGTTCTGCATCCTATTGCTAATCCCCTGCATACTAAATTTTGTTGCTAACCCTGCTGTCATGCTCTCCTAGCTCCAACTCTGCGTGTGTGTACTTTTTCAGGCCATATAACCTCTAGGACTTGGCGTGCGACTTGTACCAACAATCACTTGTCATCACCCAACCCTAGGTCTACTGTGTTTTCACAGCATCCCCATATGTCCTTCCCTTGCAACTTCAGCAGGTGACTGGTTAGATTGCACCTCTCCTTGCTGCTCCTTGTCACTGGTAGAAGTTGATGCTATAGTTTACGTGTTTCTAAACAGCTTGATGAGTTTTAAAGTGAAGCTTTGGCATGAAGTGAGTGTATTTCCCTGCCCTGCCCTGTCTTCTCCACCTTGTACCTGTTTGTGATTCAGATGCAGACATCAAGAGGAACCCAGCCTCCAGCAGGAAGTCCTTTCGGTCCTCGGAGTCCATGTACGTCTTCGACTCATAGTGAGACATCTTGGTACCAAGTTCCCCTTCCTGCCTAAATCTGCTCTTCCAAATGCATCTGCTGCTGTTTCACCTTGGAGCGGGCATCCCTCCCTCCCTCTCCACACTTCCTTAGGAGTGGGGCACAGCTGCATCCTAGTCTTGAATTTGGGAAGCAGCACCTGGGATGATCAGGATCAGTTGCATGCTACTTGGGCGTGAGGTAGATATGATGGGAGTTGGTGAGGAGAGATCCCAGTACCTCCTAGTAGGTAAGAGGCTGGGGAGAGGACCTGGCATGATTTGGAGCAGCCAAACTTCCTCCTGGCTTGCTGCTGAGGTCTGAGCTTCCTCTACCTTCCCCTCTCTCAGCTGGGACACCCTGTTTGCTGGTGTGACGCTGCCGCCTTCTCTCCAACCCTTGCTGCTGTGCTGTGACCCAGAGGTGGAACTGCTGAGACATGGCAGTGCTCCCCAATTCCTTGTACAGTGCAATAGCAGCTTAAATGTTAAGCACCCAGTCCTTTCCTGGCACTGCCCTGGGTTGGAGAGGTGGGAGCTGTGGGCAGGTAAATCACAAACCATTTTAAGCATAGCTGCTGTGTTAGTGCTCTGAAAACCAGATCCCTTTGTGATGCAGAGATGCTCTGCTTGTTGGGTGGGTGAGGTTTTGTTTCTGCTTGGCAGCTTCTCAGGTAGGTTAGTACTGTGAGGGTAGTTACTCCTGTCTCATACAGACACTGGCTCTCACTTTGCGGCTCCCCCTGCAAACAGGGCACAGATTTTAAGTGAGATGTTTTTGTGCTTGCCTTTCTAAGTAGTTGCTAAAAGTTGCTTTCTAAACGAATGGGTGTGTTTGTGAAGAGGGCATAGCTCTGAGATGCGTGCTACTGTCTCCTTCCTTGTCTAGATCCCACTGCTTCCTCAATTCAAACTCAGCAGAGGCTGTGGCCATGGGTTTGCTGAAGCAGTTTGAAGGCATGCAGCTCCCAGCTGCCTCCGAACTGGAATGGCTGGTCCCAGAGCACGATGCACCCCAGAAGGTAAGTGTGTGTGCGTGTGTGCATATGCAGAAGGGTGTCAGAGTCACTGGGACAGTTCCACGAAGGCATGGGGGCACTGTCTGGAGGTGCCAGGACAGAAATGAGATGGCAGTGAAGCACACTGGATGGAGAAGCATACAATGCAGAACTCCCACTGTGCTCTAGAAATCCTGAGTCACTGATTTCATTTGATCATTCTGTCCTGAACCCCTAGCTTTGCACTTGGCTTTGTGTCCACTGCCCAGGGACTTTGCTAGTCCTGATGATCCCTTTGTGGAGCTGGAGAGGGGAAGGATGGGTTTTGCTCTGGCTGCTTATGTTCACCTGAGCTGTGGCCTTGGCCTGTGGTACTGTTGCTGTGTGGTGCCTTGTACAGTGGGTGGTAGCCAGGACGGCTGCAAGGGTGGAGGAAGCAATCTGGGAACGACAGCAGTTCTGTGCGGGGTAGAGCTGGGGCAGTGGCTCTGCCTGCAACAGCTGCTCACTGGCTACTCTTGCAGAGCATCTTGATGGGTTATTTGCTGTTGGTTTTCAGGGCCTGGGACAGTCTCTAAAAAAGCTCTTTAGGCGTTCTGGCTGGTATAAGAAAAGGCAGCTTTCCAGAAACCTCCTACTGGTATGTTGGGAGTGTACAGCGTGCCTGGAGGGAGCATGCATGGACCATAGTGTGCACTAACAGTCTCAACTGAGCAGTGCCCAGATGGGTAATGTAAGCATGTTCCCCTTTGGTGCAGAGGGCAGTTTGAAGGCAGGACTCTCTGCAGGTGTCTAACACCAGTTTCCTTCTGCTGAGACTGGCTGTGAAGGCAAAAGGGAACTTTGTCAGTCAGTGGAAACCTCCCAGGACAGCCCAGACCACTCCTAGACCCTGCACGCCATCCCTGCTGTGCCTGCCAGAGCCCTGCTGATCTGGGGCCTCTCTCAAGTAAACATGCTGCTAGTGTGCCAAATAGTTCCTTTATTGAGGCACCAATGTTGGAAATGAGCTGTCAGGGTGCAATGGGGTGTGGCTGAGTCTCCTTTGGGCACCAGAGAAAAGAACTAAGAGCTGAAGAACTGCTTAAAAAACAGGAGGTGTTTTCAGTGGTGTTGAGAGCTCCCTTAGAGCCACCTAACCCAGCCCTATGGATGAGATGTGTTCTCTGAGCTGCTTGGAGCATGTTCTCTTGTGGTGTTTTGCAGCCATGTCCTGCTAGGGAGCAGTGCCTTGGCCTTTTCCTACTAATGTTTGCAGAGAATAACTTTGGTATCATGGCAGGATGTGCCCATCTTGTGCTCAGACCCTGCTTTGTGTGGTTTCCTAGCAGAGGTTGCTGTGTTTCATCTCCTGTAAGCCCAGGTAGCTTGTTGATGTGTGCTGTCCCAGGGGTCTAAAGAACCTGGGCTCAGTTGCTGCTCTAGCTCAGCTCCTTCTGCCTTTTGTGGGGCCTGCTCTGCACCAGCACAAAGGAGGCTCTGTGCAGCGCTGTGGCAGAGACTGTGGCCTCTTCTCTCCTAAGGAGATGCCACTGTCACCGCTGGGAGGTTAGAGAGGGAGTCTTGGTGTGCTGCTGCTAGCAGAGTGGCTTGATTGTGATGAGCTTTGGTGTCAGTCCAGGGTATGGATTTACCGTGGGTGCAGTTCTCTTTGCGGTGCCCTGACTTGGGACTGCAAGACACGCTGTCCCTCAGTTGTTACTGTGGCTGTATCTCTTCCTCCCTTGGCCCTAAACACACCGAGGACTTGCTCAGATCCCTCTGGAGTGGTCTGCTCTTTAAGGGCACCACATTTAGCATCAGTGTCTTCCATCCTGCTTGGTGCTGAGCTCTCTGCCAGACTCTTCTGCCTGCCTATGACCTGCTCATGCCCTGCAGGGCTGGAGCATCACAGCCTAGTGATCTGGGAGACCAGCTCTGCCTGGGAAGCATGTGGAGACTTGCCCGGCTCCCTGGGCTGCCTGGAGAGTAGGAAGGGGGTGAAAATGCCTGGAAAAGCCCCTGCAGAGGTGGGTGCAGCACAACTGGGCTCTGCCACTAGAGTCTCCTACAGGAGAGTGCTCATGTCCCCAGGGAAATCCTTTCTGCAGCCCCCCCATTCAGCTGGGGCAGCCTAGTTTTGGGGCAGGTGTGGGCAACGGGTGCCCAGCTGTTTTCCAGAGACCTGCAGTTGTAGATGCCTGTTAAGCCACCCTGTTGCACTGCCTTTGTGGTGCCAGGCAGGGATCTGACCCTCTTGTCTGCCTCTCCCAGCTGCTGCCCATCCCTGACTCTCTGCCCATCTCTCCCGACGACGGAGAACACGCTGACATCTACAAGCTGAGGATTCGTGTGCGTGGAAACCTGGAGTGGGCGCCTCCGCGACCACAGATCATCTTCAACATTCACCCAGCCCCAACGTAAGGACCCCCATGGCAGAGGGCTCTCCGGGTACCTGCCCTTTCCCATCGACACCAAAGTTGATTGTTTTCTCCTTCCTGCTTAGCACATAGGGCTGCTCTCTGCTCTTAGCCTGACGCATCCGCATTCAGTCACCTCTGGCAGCTGGTGCTGCAAGACAGAGCCAGTGCTTGCAGCCATGCCTTTGGTGTGCACCGGGGCACAACATGGGCTTTTCCCCTCTGTTGAAATATTTTCTACGCTTGAGTGGCAAAGGGTATGGCTGCCTCTGTCAGCCAGAGCTGTGCCAATGCCTATCCTCTGGTGCCAGCTGCTGTCAGTGCTGGACTTGTGTGTCTTCTCTTGTCTCTGGGCAGGAGGAAGGTGGCTGTGGCCAAGCAGAATTACCGGTGTGCTGGCTGTGGCATCCGGACAGATCCTGGTGAGTGCTTGGACCCTGACCCAGAGCTGGAAAGTGGGGAATAACCTACAAACAAGTTGGAAAACACAGGGTGTGTGGATCATGGCAGAGCTCAGCACAAGGTCACTGGGAAAGTGGTATGCTCTTCCCCACTATCATTTCTCAGGCCTTTCCCAGCTCTGCCTGCAGGTCAGTGTGTACCATAGATGGAGTCTCCTTCTCCAGGAGGTCATGGGGCTGGGGTACGCAAAGAGCAGCTGACCTGCCCTTCTGAGGGCATTTTAGGTATTCACTCATCTAAGACAAAATCATCTGTTGGGGTCTTGTAATGTGAGGGGATTTGCACACTTCACTTTGTATTGTCTGGTAGACTAGTGGGTCTACAGTGGCTGTGTCTTCAAGTGTGGTTCACAGTTTTCATGTGTCTCTCTGAAACTCCCAGCTGGTTTGGCTGATGGGCCATCCACAGAGCTGTGCTGTTGCAGTGCTCATCTGCTGTGGGTACAACTGCAGAGCTCTTTGAAGCAGCTGCCTTTCCTAACTGTGTAGGGAGATTTGGCTGCATGTGACCAACAGGCAGGTTGTAGGGCCAGAGATTTTTTGACGGTCTATGGAGGCACTTGCAGACCCCAGTGGTGAGTGGTCTAAGGCTGGAGAAGGGACTGGCAAGGCTGCCTTGTCTGATGGAAACTCTGAGCAAAACGAGTCTAATGTGTGGCTAGGCAGAGCCTGCCTGTGTCTCAACTGATTTTTTCTATCTCCTTTGGCTTGGCCAGATTACATCAAGCGGCTGCGGTACTGTGAATACCTGGGGAAATATTTCTGCCAGTGCTGCCATGAGAATGCCCAGACAGTTATCCCCAGCCGCATCCTGCGCAAGTGGGACTTCAGCAAGTATTACGTGAGCAACTTCTCCAAAGACCTGCTGAGCAAGATCTGGAGTGACCCACTCTTCAACGTGCAGGATATCAATGCTGCCCTGTACCGGAAGGTGAAGTCTCTCAACCAAGTGTGGGTAAGGCCCTTTCACGTATGTTCCAGAGAAAAGTGGTCGAGTTTGGGTGGGGTGGGTGGCTGTGTTCACTGCTCTGGTTTTGTTAGTGAGTCCTCCTAACTGCTGTTTCTGTAGTGGTCTTTCCTCTGAGATCTCAGAGCTTGGTAAAAGGAGCCAGGCAGCATGGGGGAACATGGGAGATTGGCTAAGTGACTTTGTCCAGCGTCAAACAGCAAGTGAGTGGCAAAGGTGGAAGTAATTTGTCTTGACATCTCCATCTGGTCTATCTCCAATTGTAAATCACCTTCTGGAGAAACTGAGGAGAGGCAGATATTTCAGTTTTTGAGGCTTAAAAACCTCTGCACTGTGTATTTCCATTTACATCTTGCTTCCTGTACAGTAACATAGAGTGGGAAGGAATTTGTCTGGTGTCCAGCTGGACCTTGGTTTACTCCCCAGAGCATGGGGATGGCTTGTTGTAGTCACTTTATCCAGCCTGGTGTAAACACTTCTGTACTGGAAAACTGCAGCAGAGGAGCAGCAGCAGTCACCTCACTAGAGCCTGAAGTGGAGCACACATGTTTAGTTAAGGCCTATGCTCTGTTTACCAGTTTTGTGTCCCATCTTCTTTACCAGCTGCTGCGAGTCCAGCTCTTCCACATGAAGAACATGTTTAAGACCTGCCGACTGGCTAAAGAGTGAGTCCCAGGATGCAAGTTTAAGCTGTTTTGCTGTCCTATGTCTGTCCCATGACAATTTGCAATGGGGATCTGTGCAGACTGTGGATAAATAGGGTCTTTCAAAGTCTATCTTCATGTCTCTTTGACCTCTGGGATTTTTCCCGTCTCCGGCCTCTAACATTGTTGAAGTGCTAGAGCTCCAGGGGGGCTGTGAGCACTGGTGAAGCCAGTCCAGGGGACTGAGGAGTGCACTGGGTCCCACTTCATCAACTGCAGCTGCAGTGACTGGAAGGGAGCTGATTCAGGGCCCTGTTGGCACCCCTCACTTCCTAAAGGCCTCCTTCGTTGTGATACCTGCTCTGTACCTGCCATTCCTGGGATTGAGGAGGGCTGGGCTCATTCCAAGGTCCCACTGCAAGAGGCTGGTAACTTAAGATACCCCAGCTGCAAAACCAGAGCAACAAGCCTGATTTTCCCTATGGAAGAAAACATGAACCACTGAAACCAGCAGGGATACATGATGGTGGATATAGAGTATCTGATGGCTCAGGACAAGGCAGTGTCCAGAGCTGGCCCTGTTTGTGTCCCTCCCATGCCTCTCCAGCTCACTCGGACCCTGCAGACTAAAATGTTAACTGTTCTGTCCCTGCTGCTTGCTGCCAGCTGTGCCAGGTCCTCCAAAGCAAGTGGCGCTCAGCCCGTCTCTGATGCTGTGGGACAGTTGTGCTGCAGCAGCCAGGGATGGCAGGCAATGAGCAGGGAGCGAGGAGGTGGGGAGGGGGGATAGACAAAGCAGAAGCAGTGAAGAGAGAGGACTGAGTTAGTGGAGTCTCTTCACTCTGAGGTCTGGCTTCTCTGCCCTCGCAGCCTCCTAGACTCCTTTGATGCGGTGCCTGGACATTTGACGGAGGATTTGCACCTCTACTCCCTGAGCGACCTCAGCGCAATGAAGAAGGGAGACTTGGTGCCTCGCTTGACAGAGCTTCTGAAGGCAGGCAGCCTGCACGTTCAGAAGTGCATGGTAAGGCCTCCTAACCTGCCTTCCACACAGCTCGGCATTCTCTGGAGCACCCTTTGGAGCGGGCTTTGCTGCATAAATAACCAATGGGGAAGCCTTTGACTAGCAGGGCAACCACAGAATTAATCGAGTTAACTGATAGCAGCCCCTGCCTGTTCCACAAAGTTTCCACCTTGCATGTGCGGGTTGTTTCTTACCCTGGCTTGACTTTGTCCCCCAACAAATGCTGATTCTGCCTTGCTGTGCTCAGTGCTAGGGAGGGACAGTCCCACTTGGGTAGAGCAGAGCACCGTGTCCTACCGTCTAGCTCCTCTCTACTTTCCGCATTTGGTTTGTCAGGGAGATGAGCATCTGGCCAGTTCTTCCTCACCTTTTCTCCTTCTAGCTGTGCCAAGCCAAAGGCTTCATCTGTGAGTTCTGCCAAAATGAGGACGACATCATCTTCCCCTTTGAGCTCAACAAGTGCAGGACGTGTGAAGGTGAGATGCTGGGGAGAAACAGGGAGGGGACAGACCCCTGGGCTGGTGATATCTCCTGTTTTGCTTTCAAATGGCATCAATGCTAGCACGAGGTGCTGAGGCAAAGATGAACCCAGCCAGACCAGGTGCTTCTGTACATGACCTGTTTCTCTGACTGCTTTGTAACACCAGCAGATCCGCGTTATAATGGTGTTTGGCCAGAGTTGCTGGTATGGTGGAGTGTGTAGCTGCCTTCCTGGCTGTGCAATGTGCTGCCTGCCCCAACTGCAGCCTTCAGGGTAACAGCTCTGCCCTGCAGTGAAGCACGTGCTGTCAGTCACTGCAGTGTTGGGGCTGTCACTGCAGCAGAGAGGTGTCCTGGGAGCCTTTATTTCACTTCTCCTGGGGTTATGGGACAGGCTGTAGCTTGGACATGGCTTCCCTGTCCCAGCTAGGATAGCTGCTGTTGGCCTTGTAGTGCCAACACAAAGTGCAGTGAGTTAGGGTCCTGGAAGCTTTGTCTCTGTGCCCTTCCTGCCTGCAAAGAAATCCCCAGGCCTCTTCAGGAGTGATCCTTTGTAATGCCAGTGCTAATGGCCAAGCATTTCTCTGAATCTTGGGACCAAATTCTGAAGTGCCTTGAAATGACTCCTACAAAATGCAAGCCTTGACTTGGCAAGTGCAGTGCCAGGGAAAAGTCTGGGCAAGGTCACTGTTTCCTTGGAGACTCAGGAAAGCTTGCGGAGGGACCTTGCAAGGAGCAAAATACCTCGTATATGCCCAGAAGGCTTTTCTAGCCAATGCAGGGACACTGCGATGTGGCTTCTTTCTGCTTCCAGAACCGTGCCAGGCCCCTGCACTTCTAATGTTTGTTTTGCCAAGGCTCTTGTTTCAAATGTCCTCCTGGACCAGCCTGGAGCATCCCTTTGCAGGGTGTAGGGAGCCATGCAGTCTGTCAGGCCTGTGCCACCCATCAGCTGTCAGCCATGCTCTCCTTCTCTTTCCCCGCAGAGTGCAAAGCCTGCTACCACAAGTCCTGCTTCAAGTCCTCCCACTGCCCCCGCTGTGAGCGACTCCAAGCCCGGAGAGAGCTGCTGGCCAAGCAGAGCATGGAGTCCTATGTCTCGGACTATGAAGATGAGCTGGAGCAGCAGGAGGCAGTGGCAGCCACATGAGCATGTCACGACGGAGGAGCAGATAGTGGGTTTATTTATGCCTGTGGCCTTCGTCACCAGAGACTGAGTGGACTCCGAGCCAAATGGACTCGCGATAAGGAGGACCAGTGGGAGGACTGGCTTGCTGGGTGCCTGGAGCCCCGTCTCAAAGGGATCTGTCTTCCCCTATGTGGCAGTGCTGAGCTGGGGAAGGGGGATCTTCCATCATCTGGTCTGCTCCAGGTACCAGTTACACCCGCTGATGCCTTTGCTTGGGGAAAGGCAGCTGCTCCTGTCTGTCCTGCAGGCAGAACATGGGCCTTTACCAAGCAGTTGCTAGCGTGCCTCTCTGCACCCTTCACCTTTGGGTGCTGCTGGCCAGGCAGGGTTGCGCTGCCAGTCCCCGTGCCCTTCTCCCCAAGCAGGGTCTCCAGAGGGGTCGGCACTTTCTGCTCGTCAGCTGGACGCTAAAAGCTCTGGCCATGTCTGCTCCCTGGAGGGGGGATCAGCTCTACGACTCCTTCCATCCTGTGCCCTGCTGCTGGTGTGTGTGTGGGGGGAGTTTTGGGGCGACTGTGGATTTAACGGCTTCCTTCTTCAGATCTGGCTTGGGAGTGAGCAGGGGGCCTTTACCTGCCAGAGACCACTTGCTGTCACTCTAGATTCAAGCAGAGGAGGCACAATGGTGAAAATGACAGATTTCTCTCTTGCCTCTCCCTGCTGTCTGAGCAGGCTGCTTTCTTCCCCTTTTGCACCGCAACGTGCGCTGCAGAGAGACGCGTTGCCCAGGGAGTAGCTGGGAGTGCGGCTGCACAAGGGGACAGTGTGGCCAGGCTTTCAGTGGAGGCAGATTTGCGTGGCAGGAGAGCACAGTAAGTGAAGCAAGGGGGGATCCTCGCCCAAGCGAGCTGTGCAGTGATGGGATCTAGTGCCCAACTGCTCTGCCCATCCCTTCCTCCTCACGCTACTGGTCTGTCCTCCTGGGGGAACAAGTCCTTCTGTAATGGTCACGTGTGACCTCAACCCTGGCAGTGGCACGAGGACCTGCCTGCTGTGCAGGTATCTTGTACCTGGGATCGTTTGGGATGTGTGCAAAGTTTGTTTTTCAGCCCTCTGGTCACCTCCCCCCAGCCTCTGCCTCAACTTGTTCTTTTAGGTTGTTTCTTTTAAATTTGCTGGATTTGGTTCTATTTTTTTAATACGGCTGTTTGTCTTTTTAACTGTTCCTCTGGGAGGTGGTGCTTGAAAGGCCTCCATAGGGGGCATACAAATTGCTTGGGACTCTTACTGATATAAAACCCCCAGAGCTTTTCTGCTCCCTGCAGCTTGTCTCTGAGCAGGGCTGGCGTTTGCCAGGTGTCCCTTCTCCCCACAGCTATCCTGCTCCCTGTGGGGAAGGGGTACCTGGCCCAGGCAGAGCCTTGAGGCTTCCTGACTGCAGTGGAGCGGGGGGGGCGGGCTGCCTGCCTGCAGTGGGAGCACACTTGGGAGAGGGGTTTGGGAACGGGGTATTGAAAGGGTCAATCTCTCACCAACACTGAGCTGACCTGCCATTACCAACAGCTCTGGGTGCTGAGACCCTGCAGCACGCAGTGAGCGCTGTGTTGTGGGCCAAGTAGTCTCTTTAGAAGGTGTCTCTGTGTAATGTGGGGATGCTTACTTGGTCTCATGACATGGAAGGGAAGAACACAGGCAGGTGTCCAGCAAAACCTTAGCATGGGTGGGAAGCACCTGCCTGATCTGGCCGTCACGTGTTAGGAAGAACAGTTTGGCCCGTGTACGTGCAAGAAGGGTGCTGAGGGACAGGGGGGCAATACAGTGGCAGAAGGCATTTATGGGCACTAGCTCTTGCAGCACATGCCCTTGCTTGAGGCTTGGATGTGATCTCTTGTGGGCTGCCCCTGCTGAGTGACAGCAGAATTGTAGGGGTGAAGCTGGGATGTGGAGACCTGGCCGTGGGGCAGGCGGAAGGCAAGGCCTGGCCGAGCGAGAGGTGCTCGGAGGAGCAGGCATCCCAAGCCTTGCTCGAGGGGAGAGGCTGTTTCACAGCAGCATCTCTGCCTCACTGCCCTGCTGGAGGTGGTGGAGCCCTAGTGTGATAGATCTGGCTGAGATCTTGCAGCGATGCTGCTGTGTGGGCCCAGGTGAGTGGTAGCAGCTTTCCGGGGGTGGGATGCTGGTAGCTGCGATGGAGTCTGTTCTGTGTCATAATTCATGGGCGCAGCCTGTTCCCTGGGGAAGCTGCACCAAAAGCTGCAGATCTGGCAGGGCTCTCTGGGGAAGTCGCCCCCAGCTCTGCCCTTGCATCAACCCAGGGAAGAGAGGCTGGGTGCTCTGCAACATCCTGGCAAAGCCAGGCTCTGCTAAATACCAGCTCCTGTGGGCCTAGCATGTGAAAGGCCGTTTAGTTCCCTACCTGCTCGCCTGTTTTTTTTGCGTCTTCCTGCCTTTGTCCTGCTTGTTCTCCCCCGGGGAGCAGCTGCTCTTTTGCTCACTGTTTCAGCCAGTGGGCATTCACCAGCCTGAACTCTGCAAGCTCTGGGGCTGCCAGAAGCTGGTCCCAGCTTGCCAATGGAGAGCAGTGCCTCGGTTCTTGCCTGCTGTCTCTCTGTGCTGACCCCCTCGTGCTGCTGTCCAGCTCAGCAAAGACTGCGACAGCCTCCCTCCCCGAATGTGTCTGAGCTGGTATCCCCCCTCCTAGGAGCTGGCTCAGAGCAGTGCAACTTCAGCCACGCTGTTTTGTTTGAAGCACTTTAATGTCGTGGGACACTGGCCGAGACACTGCCCATGACTGTTTCTAGAAGCACTGAGTATGTTTAGAAAAAAGTGAATGGATTTTGGTTTATTTGTATTTTCCACCCTCCGCCATGGGCTCAATCTGGAAGCACCACGGGACTCGAAACCGGGCGGCGGTCTCCAGCGCAAGGTTATGCACAACACTAACACTGCTGCCTTTCCCTGGCAGCACAGCACTGACTGCTATGAGTAACACTGGGAAGGGTCAAGGCACGCGAGCTCTTTGTAAGTAGAGAGCAAGGGGCTGCCCCAGGCAGTTGACTGGAGCCCTCCCAACTGGACTATTGCACAGCATAGCAACGAAAATGCCGTCCCTAATAAACTAAGTTAATAAATAAGAGGCCTGGTGGTGGTATGGCAAATCACTTTGGGTGGAATGAACTGTTGGCATCCCCTCCCAGGGCTGATGCTGCAGTGCCTGTTGGCTGCAGGGGCAGGAAGGGAGGAGTGAGCAGGATGCATTAGCTGACAACAGGAGGCTACAGGGGAGCCCTGATTCCCCCCAGCTTTGCTGCCCTGGGCGGAGGGGGAGGGACACCATATGTGACTGGTGATGCATAGCTGGGTGTGGGACCCCATGGCTGGGAGGGGGTTATTGTCACCACCCCTTGACTAAGCCATCTGGTTTGTAGCACCTCTTTGCAAACTGCCTGCTGGGAGAGGGGCTGCTGGCAGGAGAAGTGAGCTGCTGAATAAGGGGTGCTCTGTCCCTTTTCTGAGCTTTTCTTTACTGATGGCAAAGGGACCCAGTGGCATGGGCTTGGCCTGAGTCCAGCTGCCCCTTCCCTGCCCCACACAGCAGCACTCTCCCTCTTAGCAGCGTCGCCTGTCTCTCCACAAACACCACGGACACGGGAGCTGGGGACTGTAAACTTTAAAACAAAAGGCCAGTGACTCACTGTGTAAGGATGTGCGTGCAAGCCTTGCACAGCGCTCGCTCTGCATGGGGTGAAGCGGGGCTTCTCTGGGACCGGCAGGCAGGGAAGCTGCTGGGAAGCTTGGCGTGGGGAGCTCGGTTTCTTGAGCTTTTTCCCAGAAAGGCCTAGCGCAGGCAAAAACTAAGCTGTGGTAAGCAGCAGCAAAGGAGACTTTGGCTTATTCCCAAGCACAATTGCTGAAGAAGTTTTCCGACAGGTCCTGGCAGGCTGAGGATGGACTCTCGCAGACATGAGTAGAGCTGTGACAGCTAAACTGCCCTGCACAGCCTGCAGAAAGGCTCTAGTATAGCTGCCCCAGCACAGTAGCTAGAGCAGGGGAATGATGCCAGAGAAAAGAAACCTGCAACACCCTGGCACTTGCTGCTTTCTGCAGTGTCTCCTCCACCAGCACCCAAAGCAATCCCTGGTCAGAGGGCAGGGTACAAGCCAGCATCTTGGCAAAAGCACTATCTGCCCCAAGCATGGAGAAGCACAAGCAATCGCGAGGCACGCTTGGTCCGTGAGCCTGTTTGCATTCTGGGCACTGCAGTACCATTCACTTGTCGAGCTTGCAGGGGGCGTAGCGACGCTCAAACTGGACCACGTCAAACTTCCTCTTGCAGCCGGCGTAGTTCATGTAGCGGATCTTCCCGAACACGGCCCGCTCTGGCCAGCCGTGGTCGTGTATGCCGCAGATGGACCAGAGGCAGCCTGCCGGACGCAGACACAGAGCGTCAGCTCTCCCTGGTGCTCAGAGGTGCCTGGGTAGCCAGAGAGCAGCTGGGATGTGGGAGCAAAGGAAAATAGGGCTGGAGCAGGGGGAGAAGGGCTGGGTTCTTTGCAGAGAGCTGCCCTCAGCCTTCATTGGCCATCAGAGGTAAGACCCCCCCACCCCATGCCCCCTTCTGCAGCTTGCCTACATATCCGTTGGGGTCCCTCCCGTCCAGCTCGTAGCGATCGTTGAGGTAGACAGCAAACTGCAGGGCCTCCTCAGGGGAGCGGGTCCACTCCAGGATCTTCTTGGCCCAGTACATTCGTAGGAAGCCATGCATCTTGCCCTCCCGGACCATTTGGAGCTGTGGAGAGAGGGACAGCCTGCAGGGGAGGGTCCTTGCCCATTTGCTTCTCCCCTTTGGGAAAACTGGGGCCCTAAGGCGCTGCTGGAGCACAACATCCACCTACCCACAGAGCCAGGCCGGTGCTGGCAGCCTGGTTGGGAAGGGCCATGCCCAAATAAGTGTCTTCTGATCACTATAGTAGGCATCCCTCCCTGTGGTCTCTCCTAACCCTTCCTAAACAGCTCCAGGGTGTATTCACACCACTGTCCTCCTCCTCACCTGAGAGCAGGTGAAGAGGTGGCAATACAGCAATACCCAGCTAGAAGGTCCCCACACCCGAGTTTTGGGAGCATCAAATTGCTGTGCGTTCCAGGCAGACAGTACAGCTGCTGCCTGTTTGGTGGGGCACGAGGTTTCAGGGAGGCTGCTCAGTATTTCGAGATGCATCAAGAGATGCGGGGCACTACCTGGGCAGCGTTCCAGAGTGGGTCATGCGTGTTCCCCTTCTCCAATTCCTGAAGCTCGTAGAGAAAAGGCCTCTTGTCTTTAGCATGGAGCTTCAGCGTGGTTTGTGCCCAGTCATAGGCACCTGTGAGGCAGAGAGATCAGAAGCAACACTGAGCAATCTGCTCCCTGCAGGGCTCCAAGAAAGTAATAGGGAAATGGGCTGTTGAGGGCACCGTGCACTGGAGACACCAACCCCACAGGCAGCCCTGGAAGAGGTGGTTTTTCCATCTCTCTGTCACAAGGTATCAGCAAGCTCTTGTCCTACATCCAGAAGGTACGGAAGGATTGCACGCTACTGCCCCCATTGGCTCCTCCCCTAGCAGAAAGGGGTGATTGCCAATTGGGGGAGACCACAGCAAGGGTAGTGGCCTAGCCCCCAGTGTCCCCCACCCAGCCCCAGTGTGCTACCTTGAACACTGTCGTAGTTCTTGTTGTAGTAGCAGAAGTTGTCAGCCAGCTCCCGCCGCACCACAGCCTCCTCCACAAAGATGTCCACAGACTCCTTGTACTTCTTGTGGTGTTTCTGCACCTCCAGGATGGCTCGCTGGGTGGAAACCTGGCCTGGGGACCAGGAGAGGGAGCAGGTCAGGCTGCCAGTCTGAGCTGCTGTGCTCAGCCCTGCTGCTGCTGCATGGCGTCTCCACTTCTACCCTCAGCCCCACACACAGGGTGGGAAGCCGAGGCACTCACCAAAGTGGAACCATGGCGACAGGTTGCTGAGAGCTGCCTTGTTGGGGTTATTCCGGTGGGAGCCGAAGGATTTCAGCCGCTTGGCAATGAAGGACTGCAGCACAGTCAGCCCTGAAGCAGTGCCGGGGGTCGCCCACTCCACCTCCTTCACGGTGCAGTCCACCTGCAAGCTGGAATAGCAGGCCTCCCAAGCAATGGGCTGGGCAGCAACCAGGCAGCATGAGCGCATTTGCCATATGAGAGCTGAGCTCCAAAAGCTGATGCTCTACATCCAGTGTTGCTCTGAATGTGTTCCCTGGAGGTCCTCTCAGGACTGGCCCCAACCAGCAAGCCCCCAACCCATGCCAGCCTTCTGTTAACTAGGCCAGCATCCACTCAGCACAAGTGCCTCCGGGGAAGAGCTGACACTTGCTTGTTATCTGGTAGAATAGAGTGGGAACCTGCCTTTCCTGGGGTGCCCTCAGCTCTAAACCACCTGGGTGTGACCTCAGGAAAGTCACTGTCGCCCCAAACCCCACCATTTCCCTGTCAGGATCACAAAGTAGCTGTTAAAATGTCTGGGAGTGGACACAAGTGGGGGTGGAGGGGTGGCTTCCTCTTACCTCTGCTGGGGTGGAGGGGGAATACGGGTGTTGAATGACTGGAGGAAACTCGGTGAGGAACTCTGGGAGCTGACTGTGAATCTTGCTCCGAATGGTCCTGGCATTGTACTCCTGCTTGGGGGAGGTGACCCAGCAGGGCACGATGTTGTGGGCATCAACCTGGGAAGCAGAGCCGTGGAGGAGACTATGAACAGGAAAGGAAAAGCAGTCCTGATGACACGACTCGCAGATGATCCTTGCACTGTGTTTTCTGACAGAATGCAGCATTTCCCACTTGTCTGGCTAAAGCTTGAGCATGAACATGGGGATACAGGGCCAGACAACAGGACTAGACTGATAGGAGAGGGAATGGGAAGATGTCTCTTGGATGCTGCTTTTCTCTGCACATCAAAGCAAGGGACAGCCCAATTAGCAATACCTGTGATCACACCTGCTTCATGGAGGGGAACTGAAAAGGCTGCCTCTACTCCTACAGCACCCAGAAAGTTAATGGGACGGTCAGGGAGACCCAGGACAGATGTCCTCACCCTCCCTGCTCAGGTCACTCCAGTGCACCTCCACAGGCACAAAAATCCAGAAAGTAAGTTTCTTCCATATCTCACCAGCTAGGGTTTATCCCAACCCTCCCGCTCCCCTCCCAGAGCGCAGGGACCTACCTGTACAAACGGCACATCCTCAGGCAACCGCTCTCTGACGTCTTCCACCCACTGCTGGGGGACACGGAGGGGACAGAAATCTGTAACCAACCCACCCACACCAAGCCTCACCACGAACGTGGGCAGCACATCCTTAGCATAGCCCATCAGCAAGTGGAAGGGGATGTTCAGCTCTGTGCACTCCTGCAATGAGGGAGAAAAGGCAAAGTCTGGGCCTCTTAAGACATGACCCCACCCTAATCTGCTGAAGGACCGATCCTGCTTCCTCCTTCCCCAGCAGCTTTGTCCCTGCTATATCACACAGGGCCTCCCGATGTGGATGTCTCCACAATGGTCCGTACCTTGGCCACCTCCTGTAGGCCCCTCAGCATGAAGCCATAATGTCGGATGGTGGCATCCAGGAATTTGGGCACCAGGCAGAAGCAGACATGCAGAGGGAGCTCTTGTTTGAGGGCCAGCCGCTGGGCATAGAGGAAAGCCCAGTTATCTGTGGAGAAAGAGCATGGGACTCTGTTAGGGGGATGCTCCGCCCGGCTGAGTCCCAGCCCCAGCTGACCTGGGGATTCACTAAGCTGGGGCCTTGGCTGCCTCTCCAGCCTCAGTTTCCTTGTCTCTGTCCATCAGGGCAGGCTCACGCAGACGTGGCCCTGCTGTGGGAGTGAGACTGGTCAACGGGATCTCTTAGGGACTTGATGGAAACAGATGATGAACGGCTGCAGGGAGGGGGAAGCAGTCAGGGGGGTTTGCAATGGGAATCTTGCCAGTCTGCTCAGCAGAGATCCCATGGTGCCTGCTCCAAAGACTACCAGGGGCACCACTGCTCAGCCTTTTGGCTGGACTGTGCAGAAAACCAAGCTGGGACAGCTCTGCAGGGAACATGCACTACAATCATCTCTACCCAAACCCTCCCTGCCACACATCTCCTGTTCTGAAGAGCTGCAGCTCTGGGGACTCTCCAACCCCAGCCACTGATTACAAGTCCTGCTCTGGAGAAGAGCCCTTCCCAGCAGGGAGGAACAAGGCTTCCATCACTCCTGAGCACTTTGTTTCCCAGCTCCTCCGGCAGCCCCTGGATAGGCTGGTTCATACCTTGCACACGCTGGTCTCGGGACATCCAGTAGAGGATGCACTCAGCGTTGTCTTTGAGGTCAGAGCGCTGTGAGATAAGACGAACCCGCTTTTTATTGTACTTGAACTCCTGCACGGATGGGGCTGCCTTCCGTCGGGCCTCCCGCACTGCCTCCTGCAGCTTCCCCATGGCTGCCTCCTCCTTATTCCTCTTCGGAGACAAACGTGGCAACTCTGTGGCATCTGGCTCAGCCTCAGGCTCGCTCCCTTGGCCTGCTTTTCGCTTCCCTTTCTTCTTGGGCATCCTCAAGACCGTCCTGGTGGGCGGGCAATGCTGGGACAGATACTGCAGCCTCCAGGGCCTGGACCAGGCAGTTGCAGATGGGATCACCAACCGTGCCAGAGTAGCGTGGTGGCAGACAATCCCTGTGAACAGAAACAAGACCTCCTCCACCATCTGCCCAAAGCTATGCTTGGAGAAAAACACTCAGGGAAGCGTCCAACAACTGCAAAATAAGACAAGCCAGTTTGGCGTGGCAGTGCTGACCCGTGTGGGCGGCCTGGGCCAGGCAGACCTGAGGTACAGCCGTCGCCCGCAGGCACATCACTGGATGAGGCTGCCTCGGCCTTTGTCCACTGGCCATATAACAGGGAAGATGTTGGATGCGCTGGGGGTGATGTGGCCAGGGAAAACTAAATCCATGATGCCAGCAAGCGAGATCTGCTCGTGGGCCGTAAATCGGCCAAACCAGCTTCACCCGGGGCCCTTGCAGACCTGTACACTTCACTTCATAACACACTGCAGCTGCCCCATAGGGCGTCCCTGCAGCGTCCCCGGCCGGGCCCTCGCTCCCCCGGTGCCGCCAGGCCCTGGCGAGCGGCTGGAGGGATTCGGGGTTACCGAATCCTGTCACCGCCATCTCGGGGCGGTGCCGCCGGTTTTGCCCTCCGCTCCCCGCCCCAGTGCCTGCCCGGGGGGGAGGGGGGGTGAAGCCCTGCCAGGGGCCCAGTTGCTGCCTCGGGGGCCCAAATCCCGTTTAGGAGCCCCGCAGTCCTGACCGGGGGGCCGCCCAGGGAGGGCAAGCGCGGAGCCCCCCCGGGCGGTGGCGGTGCCGCGGCGCCCCCGGCCGCTCCTCACCTGGCTGCGCGCGGCGCTCCCGGAGCCGTTACACAACGCGCGCGGCGGGATGGGCGGGGCTTGAGGGGGTGGGCGGGGTTTGATGGGCGGGATGGGCGGGGCTCGAGGGGGTGGGCGGGGCATTCCCCCCTTGCACTGCCTGTGCTCAGCACAGCGCCTGTACCCGGCAGTGCCCGGGTGTCTGTGCCCTGGCGGTGCGACTGTGCCCTGGCAGTGCCTCCTAAGGCACCTGTCCCCTCATAGTGGGACTCTACCTGGCCGTGCCCCCTGGGTGCCTGTATCTACCCCAGCAGTGTGACTGTACCCCGGCAGTGCCCCCCAGGAACCTGAACCCCAGCAGTGTGCCTGTATCCTGACAGTGCCCCCCGGATGACTGTACCTTGGCCATGCACATGCCCCCTGATAGCATCCTCAGTGTGCCTGTACCCCAGCAGCCTGCCTGTACCCCTGCAGTCTGCCTGTCCCCTGGGCTAGTGCCTGCAGTCTGCCTGTACCCCGCAGAGCGCCTGTGCCCTGGCAGTGGCCCAGCGTGCGTGCACTGTGGCAGAGCGCCTGTGCCCCAGGAATGCCTCCGTGCGCCGTGCCCCGGCTTGGTGCCAGCCAGGCACCTCCCAGCGGGATGGGCCCTGGCTCCGAGAACGAGGAAGCAGCTGCGGCCGCCGGCAGCGTGCTCAGCCGCCGCTTGCTGTGGGGAAGTGATGCCTGTACCACCGGCCCGGGGGGAAAAGTCCCCCGGCCGGAGACCGCCCTTCCTCAGCACCGCCCGCCCGTCCTCGCCGCCCCTTCCTCCCGTGCGGAGACAGAGCGGGCCCCGCTGCACTGCAGCCTCCCGGCACCAGCCCGTGTCCCCTCCACTCCGCTCAGGGTGGTTTCCCGGGGTGTTTCCCCGCTGGGGCCGTGGCCCGGGTGCCGCCCGCCCTGCGGCCGCCCCGTGGGGCCCATGCCTGCTCAGCGCAGTGCCCGGCCCCGTCGGCGTCAGGCGGCGAGCGCCCCGCGGCCGCCCGGGCGATAAAAGGGCCCCCCCAGACGCTCCTCCTCCGCCGGGCGAAGGTGACGCGGACGCGGCGGGCAGCGGTGCGTGTGGCGGCCCGGTCATGGCGTCGCAGGCGGGAGGGCTGCCTGTGCCCCTGCTGCTGCTGCTGCTGCTCAGCCTTGCCGGGCGGGACGGCCTGGTGCTGGGTAAGGTGGGAGCCGGGATGCGGCCGGGCGAGGGCTGAGGCCGGTCAGACCTTTGCCCTTCTCACCCGCAATGATTTGGCTGGCTGATGGGTGATTTATCACAAGGGCAACCTGCCGCGGGGCAGTGGGGTCAGGGGGTTTCGTCCCCGCTGCTTTTGCTGCCTTAGCTGGAAGCCACGTCGCCTTGGCAGCGCCAAATAGCCCTGCGTGGGCGGCAGGGTCGTCGGGATCATGCGGGCCTGGAAAAATGGCAAATACTGTCCTAATATTTGCATTGCAAACAAAGCAGGAGCGGTGCTTATTTCTGTGAGAGCCGCCGGGCTCCTCTGCAGGTCCCTGCCACCTGGGGAGTCCCGGTCCCCCACGCGAGCCCTGGGGCACCGGCACCGGCCCTCCACATCCCTCGCAGCCCCCAGGGTAGCACGGGGCTTTTGCGGATCGCAGCACGTCCCTCGCAACTCGCCCCCGAGCTTGCAAGCTGGGATTTGTTCCTGTTTTACTCCAGTTCAGTGGGGCTGGTTTTCCCCCGCTCACATTATTTATGCCTCATGTTATCAGTTCCTGAATATCTGCATCAGAGTTGTTTGTATAAGCTCCTGATGAGATACCAGCATGTCTCATGGTAACCAGTTCCTGAACAGCTGCTCTTCCTGTCGGACGGGTTTGTTCGACTTCCTCCAGGGATGGTCAAAGGTGGTGGAACGTGACTTATCTCTGAGGCCCAAAGGAGTTTCTGCCCCGAGACGTAGAGATGCCCACGGGTTGTTCCTGGTTTGTCAGGCTGTGAGGCTTAGTCACCCTTCCATGCTGATGAGCAGGTTGCTCTTTGAGGTGACGTGCCCGATCTCCATGCCTGGCACAGGACGGTGAATCCCCGCTCCTGACTCTTGGTGGCTCTGGGTCTCTTAGGGAGCTCAAGTGTGGTGGTGATGCTGGGCCATGCCTGGCACAGCCATGGTTTTAGCCTTTCATGACAAGCCTTTGCATGCTTCACTCTCTAACCTCTTTGCAGGGACGACAGGCACAGATAAGACAGTGAAGGTGTCCCCAACTTTTTCTGCATTCTCAAGACCCACGGAGACTTCAGTGCTTCTGCCCACCATTACCTCCACCAGCACAGCCACCACTCCTCCATCCAGCCCTGAAGTGGGAACCTCCACCCCAGAGGAGAGGTCCAGCACACCACCATACACCTTCACAGCCAGCACTGTGACTACTTGGGGTAGCAGCCCCACAGTCTCTAAAGTCCTCACGCAGACTGAGAGGGGCAGCACAGCCCACAGCTCTGCCAGTTTGCCTGCTGGCACCACCATGGTCCAGGTAGTCTCCAGCACCACAGGAAGGGGGACCACCACTGATGCTCAGTCTCCAACCACTGCAGCTGTGACATCCACCCATGCTGAGAAGACAGCCAGCACATCCCTGGGGACCAGCACAGCTCCAGGCGTCAGCTTGACCAGAGGTGACGCAAGCATGGTGCCTCCTTCCACCTCCTCTCTTCTTGCTTCCACCATGGAGGGCACCACACTTGCCACGAGCACCAGTGAAGAGACAGCCACGACCTCCTCGCTTCGCAGCACATCCCAGGAGACCAGCAGTGCATCTCCCTCTACAACGACTCCTCCCATCACAATAGAAGAGACATTCACTTTGGCTGGGTCCTCGACATTGCTGGAAGGCACCATAACTGCTTCCATCACCAGCACAGCGGTCTCAGAGAGCACCCCCACTGCCACCCAGCCAGAGACCACAACTGGGACCACCCCTGGTATCTCCACCCAAACCTCAGGGACAGCCCTGGACACCATGACAGTGCCTCAAACCTCAAGTGCAGGAATGAGTGAGTACAGCTTGAGGGGGTGCTCAGAGACCAGGGGCATGCTCAGAGTTAGACAAAGCCCTCCAGGATCTCCAATCCTGCTCCTGACGGGTACCCAATTACCTCGTCCTGGGCCCCGTGTACTGTGTCTCTGCCTGAGGCAGGTACAGCCTGCACCCCTGTCCCCTGGGTATTTGCCACGTCTCTGTAAGCATCTGGATGCTGAAGAGTCCTGGTACAACTCAGGTGCTACAGCCCCCCAGCATGAGTGGATCATGCACCACATGCTGGTACACTGCAGACCAAGCGATGGTACTATATATCTGGTGGGTGTGGGATGCCAGAGTCCCTGGTAGATAAACTTGCTGGGGAAATGCAGTCTTACAAAAGCCCTGCAGAAAAATCTGTCTGATCTTATTGTAATAGAAGCAGTCATCGGCTGGGAAAATATAATGCCCAGTTCACTGCTGGGTATGTACTTGGGTGTTACATGTAGGGAGTACTTTGCTACAGCCAGTGATTTCCCCTCTGCAGGGCAGAATCTGCAGCCCCAGGTATGAGAGGTGCAGGCTAGGTATGAAGGAAGAACTTGGGAGCTGTGGTGTGGAATTAATAATCATCCTCACACCAGGCTATGAGGGACTCTTCCACAGCATACATGGGCAGTGTGCCCCAGTTTGTCTCCCAACTCATCTGTACGGATGTCGTCCGCAGGCCGTTATTGCAGCAGTGACATGGATTTGTGCCTGGAAAGCTGCGGGAACAGGTTTGCTTGTGTTCCCAAAAATACTCTGCCAGGAGGGGCTGGAGCATAGCCCGCCCCACCGGAGTTAACCTTTCCGAGGGCTGAGAACAGTCGTTGGCTCTTACCCAGGGGAACCAGCCACTGCCTTTGTACAGTCCCAGGTCTCAGAGCAATGCTAGCACTTCAGGAAACGGGGACCTGGCAGCAGGGGAGGTCTTATTTTTTGGCTAGTCCTTTCCCAGCTGTAGAAACTGTAGGAACATCTTGCATCTCTGCAGGCACGACTAATGTTACCTCAGTTTACCCATCCACGGAGCCCTCTTCCCTTGCCACTGACTTAATCCAGAGTCCAGAGGTTACCATCAGCACCACCGCAGACAAGCCAACGACACTGCTTGTCTGCCCCAGCGCCGCGACTAACACCAGTAAGTACAGCCCCTTCTCACCTCCTGGGGCCCCAAACCCTCCTGCAGCTGGGCTGATGGAGGCCTGCGTGCCCCGCTACGCCATGGGCATTGCCATCACCCCAGCACTGCAGTAGCCTTTGGACTTCCCAGCAGCTAGTGTGGGGTCCCCACGCTAGCCTGTGGAGCCAAAGAAAGCTGTCTGCCCCTGGGAGTCCAGTGCCTTTACCGTGTTCTTGATACGGGGACATTGACAGTCTGTGAGATGTGTGGTGGTCCCTTGGGAACACGCAAGGTGGGCAGCAGCCTGAAAAGCAGGTCTGAAAAGACCTGCCAGCCCTGAATGGGGGAAGGGAGACCTTTTCCATATCCCCTCCCTCCACATGCATGTCTCAGGCTCCCTCCTGCTGCCAGTGGAGATGGACAAAATAAGAGCAATGCATGTTTTCCCAGCTGTGTTGTAGGTGGAGAACAGCAGCCCTGTTTTCTGTACACAAGGAGGCTTATTCACCTGCCAGTGTAGGGGTCCATGACGTGACCAAGCTGTGGTCTGAGAGAAGGTCCTGTGTCTCAGTGACGGTGCTGGATTAGGGAGCTGAAATCTGTCTGCTTACCTCTCTCTGCTCTCTCATATGCTTTGTTGCACAGCCTTCGACAAGCCATTTCGTCTCTCTGTGCTTCCCTGTACGATATGGATGGTGATAAATCCCAGGTGGGGACAGGGACTGTCTCCTATGAGCTGACACAGCTCTGGAACCAGGATGCTGCGATCCTGGGGAGAGGGCTCCAGACCTTGCCGCAATACAACTGAAGGGTCAGTAGAGATAACAAGAGCCATGTTTTCTGTTCCTAGGTGCATCTCACCTCTTTCTGTCACTGCGCCTAACCGTTCCCCTGGACCTTGAAAACTCCGTGGCCCAGGAGCTAATTTTGTCCAAGGTAAGGCCTTCTAGGAGTGCACTGAAGAGGGGGTGCCAGTTTGCATTTGCCAGCCAAGGGCCGGTAAACTGGGGAGGGAGTCAGACAGCCAGACAGGGAGAATGACTGTACCTTGTGTTGAATTTTACCCTGAGCCCTTTCAAGGGAAAGAAATTCTCCTTAGCCTGGGCTGGTCAAGGCTCCTGGTGGGGAATGGGTAGCAGGGAGCCTCTCCTGAGCTGTTTTTAAATGCCGTGTGGGTTTCATGGCTGTCCTCTCCCTCCAGCTCCGTGGGGATCTGCAGACTGCGTTCCCGTGCGCTGGCTTCACGGTGGAGTGGAGAGGGAAGAGGAGGACCTGAACGCTCTTCTCCCAGCCTGAGGACCTGCAGGGCAGGGACCTGAGTAAATTTGCAAGCCTTCTGCTCTCAATTCCTTATTCCATGTTGGTGTGGCTCTCTAGGGTAACCTGTGCAGCTCCTGTTGAACCCAGACCCCCCCATCCAACACTGCACCCCCGCAAGGACCACCAGTGTGCCCTGCACCCTAGTGTTCTCCTGAGCCGGGCTTGTCCCTGCCACTCCCTGCAGTCTATCCGCATCTCACTCCACGCTGCAGAGCTCAAGCCCTCCCATGGCCTTGTACCAGTCCCGATGCCCTCATTTGGGTCCTTCTGCTGTCCCCTGGCTCTCTTGGGGGGCTGGAAGGAGAGACAGGCTGCCCATGAGACCCTACAAGGGCTGGGCTTTCATGGCTGGGACGGCAATGAGCGATGGCTGAGTCATAAAAACCACCCTTGGGGCTGATAAATAAGAGAAAGGAGATCTAGAGACCCTGTTCCTGGGCTAGTTAACACTGGTAGGTGGCAGGTCTCTGTCCAGAGCTTAGTCTGTTGGTACTAGTGACCTACAAGGCTTTGCAGCCTGGAGATACTGCAATACCAGAACCCTTGGAGAGCCGCTGCTAGATGGGAAGAAGCTGGAGGGCTGCTTCGTGTCTGGAGCAGGGCCAGGATGGAGTCCAGGGGTGGCTCTGGGAACAAAACAGAAGAGGAAATGAGCCCCCTTTTCCAACCGAGTACAGTCCTGGGGCCAGCCGTGCTCTTCAGCCCTTCAGCGTGGAGGATGAGTGAAACCGAAGCCCATCAGCTCTTCCCCCGGGCCTGCCTATGGTCTCGGTAATGGAGCAGCGCATCCACACCAACGCAGGCAGGGCAGTGAAAAGAAATCCCACATTTTCCATGGCAAAGATGATGACTTCTTTTTTTCCAAGTTACCTTCCTGGATTTTTGGCTTTGCTCTCTAGCAGGAGCACCATGGAGGAAAACCAACTGTATCCAGCTGGGAACCAACTGGATCTGATTACTCCTTAGCAACCAGCAGTGGCCACCAGCTAGGATGGGTTCCAGCACAGCCGAACCTTTATTTATATGCTTCCTTCTCTGAAATAAATGATGGGCTGGGAGATTTGCTTTTGCAGTTCCCCCAAGTGGAGCAGGTGATTTTCTCACCCGATTGCAGAAAGCGAGTGTGTTTAGGTTGCTGAGGGGTACCCAGTGGGCTGGTAGCCCCTGGGGAAACCTTGCTGGCTGCAGATCAGATAGAGCGAGGGTGGGAATAGGAAAAGCCTTTCCATGCAGGCGAAGCCCAGCCTCGAACATCCAGCATCTGAACGGGCCTGGGGGCTTGTGGCACCCCCTGCTTCGCTGCTCTCTGGCCCATTACGCCCCTCCTGCAGCTGGTGCAGCTGTGTGCACAGTGGGGCCATGGAAACCCTACGGACTGTGGTCCTTCCCTTGGTTTTTTTCCAGTTTCCAGCTAAGGAGATGGCTGTAGTCTGTCCCCCTGCAGCAAAGTCATTTATTAACTGATTAATTGAGCAGATAAAATCAAACTGAAGCAATTATTACCCTAAGCAAGTCACCTCGTGTGGAGATTGAAAACTAAAATAATGACCTATGTTGTTCTTAGGGGTTATTTTTGGCTGATCCCTTCCTGCAGCCCTGATTCTGGCTTACAGTCTATGATGCCTTGGAAAAGGAAAGGGCTGGTGGTGAAGGCAGGTGAGAGGGTGCCAGCCCCAGCTGGGATGGTTCACGTGGGGGGCTGTGGGAGGGTGATGATGAGAAGCCAAACTCAGGGATTGCTTGAGTCCCCTTGGGTTATTATCTGTCCAGGAAAGGAGCTAGCAGTGAGACAGGATGGGCAAAGCTCCTTTGAAACCATCCCACCTTTGCTGGGTCCTGGTGGCCTGGGCAAGGCAGGAGAGGCTCAGCCAGGCCTGAAGGAGGGGGCTGAGCTCAGATATCTCATCTTGAGGCTCTGATTTAGGCAGGATCTGCTCCTCCATCCTGCTGCTGGCCCTCCTGCTCTTTGGTCTGTACAAGCTGCAGTGACAGTCTCCTGGTCCCCATGCAGGCCAGGGCAAGGCTGGGTGTGTGTGTGGGGATGGATGTAAGGGCTTGTCTTCTCGTGATCACATAGGGACCCTGCTGCTGGCATGCCACATCCTCCTCTTCCTCACGGGCTGCCCATCACCTGGGGTGAGAGGACAGCTTGTTCCTCCCCGTCATCCAGCCGGTGGGGGGACACTGCTCGGAGCTGTCTGTAGGCTGCCTCGGGGGGCTGTGTGTAGACATGTGGCTTGCCGCCAGCCCCTGCATCTTTGTGGGGCATAGGGCGAGGCTCGTTCCTCAGGAATTTATCCGGTTCCTGGAGATGTGTCCACCTCCCCCTCAGGAAAGGCAGAGAGCAGGGCCAGCCCCACATCCCGGATGCCCTTTGCATCCCATTACTCTAGCACTTTGTCTGGCTTTTTGAAGCTGTTGCTGTGGCCGTCAGCACCAAGGCACAACAGGTCCCTGAGATCCTGGAGCGCCTGACGGTGGTGCCCGGGCAGCCAGGGAAAAGGCTGCTAGAGGGGGTGCCTGCACCGGACGCCTGGTGGGGTGCTGGGAAATGATCCTCATGATCAGCCTACGCTGTGGAGCGAGGCCAAGAGTCCTCCCACGCCAAGTCCCACCGGGCTGATTTCTCCGGCTGCTGAATCCATAACTTCAGACCCCAGGACATGGAACGGGGCCAAGGCTGGGATAATGGAGCCAAAGTGCGTCACAAAGGGAGGAAAAGGTCCTGAAGTGCTGGGATGAAAAGGTGACTGGGGCACTTACTACCTCTGGCCGGCACAGGCTCCTTCCACCGCTGCGGTGAAGAGGGGGTGATGGGACAGGAGCTGCTCCTGTCTCAGTGAGTCCTTCCACCCCTGGGCCTGGGATGGATAACAGGGATGTGACTCTGACAGGGTGCTGGGCACTGCTCCAGCTTTGGGCACTGCTCTGGCTGACCCCTGCCCAGCACAGCCAAATGCCCGTGGTCTCTGTGCTGGCCATCGCAGGGGGGCTGGATGCCTATGTGCCCCATGGCTGCTTGCCTCTCACTTTCCATGGACACCTGGCCCCTTTAGGGGTCGGATCTAGGTACCGTTGCAGTCGTGAGCACAGGAATCGCCCAGCAAAGGTGCACCCCTCCCAGAGACCCTGCTCCTGGTTGGGAGCTGCTGGTGAGGGGAGCTACGGGTGCCCTTAGCACCCTTCCCCGGTCAGCTGGTCCCAGTTTGGATTGCTCTGGCCTCTGCATCTGGGCACGGATGTCTTTTTGGGTTTCTTCCTCCACGTTGAGGGAGGCCTCCCATGGCTCCCCAGGAGGAGGGGCTTTGGCTGTAATCAGGTCTCCGTGATTAACTAAACAGACTGAGCCGGGGAGGACCCTCACAGCCAGGGGCTTTTCCAGCCCTTAAATAATTTCTTAGCCTCTTTGCTGTAACCCATGTAGCAGCGCCGTCCCTAGGAGCAGCCCTGCTCCCCCTTGGTGCTCCTGGCTCCCCTGTGCCCAGAGGGAAAGTTGCCTTCAGGGTGCCCAGCAGTGTGGCTGGTGTGGCGTCACAGGGCCACTTGCCGAATCACCGTCCCCTTGTGACTCAGATGTCCCTTTCAGTGTCACCCTTCCCTTCACCCCCCGCCGGTGGCTACGGCTGAGCATCAGCCCATCTTGCGGCTGGGGGGGCATTGCAATGTGGCCAGTGTACCAAGTGATCCAGAACCGGCAGGGTTGATGGATAACCCAGTCCCCCCCTTCTCGAAATGCCCTTGCCGGGATGCCAGAGTGGTCCTGGTGAGAGATGCCGTCATCTCCGCAGAGCTGGAACAACCAGCCCATTAATCCCAGGAATGCCGATAAGGCGCCGCGTGCGGAGGCTGCCCACCTCCCGTGCCTCCTGGGGCTGCTGCGACGGGCCCAGCAGGATGTCGTGTGCTGGGATCCGCCACCTTGCTGCCCCCCAGATTTGGGCTGCTAAGTGAGAGTGTCTGCTCCCGTCCCCAAAACCGACCTTTCCTTGGCTTGTTCTCCTGGCTGGTTGTGGTCTGAAGGGACTCTGCTGACACCAACCCAGAAATCGGGCCCTGTCTGCAGAGCTCAAGCCTGCTCTCTCCCTCCTTTCCTCGCTCCAGCATCCATCCCATGCTGAGCCCTCTGGGGCTGATTTGCACGCGGTTGCCACCCAGCACCCTGAGGAGTGGCCCGGGGAAATCCTGGTCCCTCTGGCTGACCCCCACCACATTGTGGCCATGAGATGGGCACCTCCGCCAGTCCTGGACCACAGTTACCATCCTTGCAGGAGCCACCAGCTTGCTGGGGACCTTCATTTCAGGCATCACAGAGGGATCAATGAAAAGACTCTTTCCAGAGTGGGAGCGAAGCACCAACCTCATGACGAGGGATGATGCACCCTGCTGTCGTTGGGCTGTGGGCTTTCCCAGCACTACCGGTGCACAGGGATGAGCACCCAGTCCGTGTATATACTCTGAGGACTGACCAAAGCTAGAGGAGCATCAGGGAGATGGGGTTTTTGGGGGGGTAGCACCAGCTGAAGGAGCAGACGTGAGGGACTCCTGATGGTGTTGGTCCCAGTGCACCACGGGGGATGACCGTTGCCTTTGCCACCTCTAACTTGGCAGCCCCTTGCCAAAGTGACCGACTGAGCTTGGTATCACTGCCCTGAAGGGAAATGTGGCAGCAAGACCCCAATGGGTGGCAAAACCCCAGGCTGAGGACAGGCCACAGGAGCACTAGCGATGCTGTGCTGGCCCAGGGAGCCCCGCTGTCGGCCCTGCCACTGCCGGGAAGGGCTGACGGCTCTCTGGTAGAGTCCAGGGCACGGGGAGCTGTCAGTGAGGCTCAGGCTGGGCATCAGGCTGTGAGGTGGAAGCTTGCAAGAGGTCTGAGAGCAAGGGGGTTGTAAGTGCCTCGTGTCAGCTGAGCTATTTCACCCTGTGCCAAGCAGAGCATTTGCAACGGTACATGACGTTCCCACTGCATTGTGCACCTCACTCGCTGGAGCAACTCTCTCCTGACACATATGAAGCACATATTCCCCACCGGACTGGCACAGGGCTTTCCAAAGCAGGACGGCATCATCAGCACCACCTGAAGATGTGGCGGTGCCAGAGGGGTTGGATTCCTCTTGGCCTCCGCCAGCCCAGGTGTGACAGCTGCCCAGACGGTCACTCGCTCAGTGTGGCCCCGTTGTGTGCAGCAGTGGCTGCATGGGCTGCTGCCATGCCGCCCTCCCTGCCTTTCCACTGCTTTGGCGTTATCGGCAGGCGTTCGTTCCAGGCGAGCGGCGCTCTCCCCTGATTTACGGTCTGTGCCCTGTTCCCAGGCTGCTGTGCTGGGGGGGATGCGTGGGTTTATACAACAGGCTTTCGTCGGCCGTGACTTGGCTTCCCTTGGCATTTCCCCCGGGAAGGCTGCCTGTCTGGGGGCGGCCGGCTGGGGGACGTGTCGCTTGGTGTGCCGTGACTCGACTGCCCGCTTAATAGAGGCAGGCTCCGGCGGGACATTGTGTACTACCCGGCTCTGGGGTTACGACACCTCTAATAACACTTTGCAGGCGTTGCTTGGGGCATTTCTGCTTAAGAAGCTTTTAATTGATTACAAAAACATGTAATGGTGGGTGTTTGCAGAATGCTTTTCACTGGGGGAGCTCAGAGGACTTTGCAGACAGGGAGCTGCAGCTGGGGAAAGGGGGGGATGCAGAGAAATAGGGGTGAGGTAAGCCAGGAGCTGAGCCAGCAGCAGGGAAAGAGGGGCCAGGACTGGGCCTTTTCCTGCTCTAACCACTGGGGAAACTGGTCCCACCTTGTAGTAGAGCTTCACTGGCCAGTCCACCCTCTCCTGGCACCCCCAACCCTCCTGCGCTGCTGCACCCTAACCCTAACCCTCCTGCACTGCTGCACCCATCTGGGGCTGAGGTGTTCAACCCTGCTGGACCATGCTGGCTGTCTGCACTGGGACCCCCAGTGCTCCCAGTGGCAGCTGAGGGGTGGGGAGCTCGGCTGGTGCCCCAGGGCCTGCCCCCAGCCCTGCCTCTCCGGGGGTGCAAACCCTCCCAAGGCCCCAGGGGAGCTTTGAGCCAAGCGGGAACTTGAGTCCTGCCTTGCACCAGGGCAGGACCCCGCTTGGTAGCCGATCTCGAAGCCCACGGCATCCCGTGGGCACCATGGCACGGGCTGCCCTTCCCGCCGCGCTGGCTCCGGCCGCCCCAGCCGGCTGCTCCGCGGCACCTCGCTGCGTGGCAGGTCCCATGTGGCCCCCGGGAGGCTGTTGTGCAGCCGCGTGGACAAAACCGAGCGTGTGTCCCGGCTCATTGGGACTGTTCCTCTGTATGGCCCCCCCCTCCCCAGCTCCTGGGGAGGGAGCAGGGTTTTGCGGGGAGGCGCACTGTGCCCCCGCCAGCCCTCGCGGGGAGGGGGGGGGCAGGAGGGGAATGGGGACAGGAATGTGGAGGGAAAGCACAGGGGGGAGGGAGGGGACGGCGGCTGCAACCTGCCTCCTTTAGTCATCCCTATAAATAGGAGGGCCCAGGAGCAGGATTACACCTGTGGGACTCTAGCAGGAGAGGCAGTGACAAGGCTGCCCTTGCCTCCCTCTGAGCCTTCCCAGACTGAGAGGAGGCCTGAGGCATGGGGAGGGGATGGATGCTGCGGACCTTTGTGGGATGCTGCGTGTGGATTTTGCACGGTATGTCCTCTGTTTCCCTGCTAGTGCCTGAGCCCTCCCAAGCCTCTAGTGCTCCCTCAGCCAGCAGGTAAGGTTGTGAGCTGCTGCTTCTTCCTGGCTACATTGGAAGCTTTTCCTATGACCAGTGCTTGCAGTATGCTGCAGCCAAAAAGCTAGGGAAGTGTTTCAGGGACAGATATCACCTTAGCTTTGTAGTGAGCTGCAGCTGCAGGGCCAGTTGCAAGCTGCACCATCCCATGGGACAGATAAGACTCAGACCTGGGGAGCCAGCATGCTGCCACACACCCCTCCAGCAAGGAAACCAAATTGGGTCTGCCAGGCACCAGAGGTGCTCCTGTCTCTCCCATACCTTGGGGAAGAGCAAGCTCTGGTGCTTGGTGCAAGGCTCCTCTTGCACAAGCTTCCCGTGAATCTGCTGCTCCGGTTGCTGGCCTGCAGGGTGGATGGTGTTTCCTGCTGTATATGGAAGAGTTAAGATAAAACATGGATTTGTAGGGGTGGAGCATGTCAGACTTACCTGCGGGGACTCAACTGACTCACTGTGTTTTCTTTGAGACAAAAAGGGAAGCGGCTGATCCCTGGCTGATAGGAAAGTGTTGGTTGTTGCAAAAGCCTTAGCTCAGCAGGCAAAGATGGGAGAAGTGCAGGAGGGGTAGGGGAGGAAATGGGCTGGTGGAAGGGGAAATGGGGGGCTGGAGGAGGATGGCTCCCTTGAGGATTGGTCTGGGATAGGAGATAACTTTCATTAATGACTCCACCATGAAGCTATCAGCATGCTAATGAGATGGGCTGGCAGCGAGGTTGGAGGCTTCTCCACGGCTTGGGGTATCTGGCTACCTCGCAGGGGGAATCTGATGAGCTGGAGCACCAGGATGAGGAATAGGCTTGGGCTGCAGGGATGGTGCTGAGGGCACTATCTCACCCTCAGGGTGGACTTTGTCTCCCCTAATTGCAGCTGCCTAAAGCCAAGTGTCAAAAGATCTTCCAGGCCCCTCCTGGAGCTGGCAGAGATACCTCTGCCTCTCCAGAGGCTGCATCCCCATCCTGAAATAAGACTTGGAGCTGCTCAATATTTCCTCCAAGGGCACCAAACCCCTTGGTTCCCACTGATAGCATTAAGCATTAGCCCACCTTGGGGGCAGGTGGGACCTGGGCAGGAGCACACAGGCTCATACTCAGGAGAGAATTAATGAAACTGGCTTAATTGCAGTGTGTCAGAAGCAACTTGCAATTAATAAATGTTTCACTAAACTATAATTTCTTACCTGCCAAAGAGCTTTAAGGAAAGTGTATTTTAATGCATCCCAGACACCCAAAAGGTGAAAAAACGTAAGAACCAGAGAGGCCCTGCAGAAGCAAGTATGCTCTGGGGTGTGCCTGCACAGAGGATAGAGCGCTAAGGGCTGTCCTGAGATCGCACTTTGAAATGCTCTTGGGGATATGAACTAGATCTACAGGTCCCCAGCTCTTCTGAGGCGACAGTCGGGCAGTGCCATCCCTTTGTGGTGTATCTGGGTTGGGCTGTAACATCTTGTGGTATCGAGCATGCTGCAGCCCCTTGTGCCTGTGCATATGCAAGTGTTTCTCCCTGACCTGGAACAAACTGTGTCCTGTCTCAGCTGACTGCCACTAATGCGCAAAATGCAGAACGTTGCAGAGCTGCCACACCATCTCTAACCCACTGCGTACGTGATGGCCTGGATTGCACTTCTTGTATCTTAAATCAGACAGTGCATTGTAATGTGGCAGCAAGAGAAAATAGGGCTCAGAAACACACTCTGCTTTTAAGCAGTTAAGTGAGCACTTTAGCTGTTTCCCCAGCCCTCCCAAGAGCAGACAGGCCTGGGCTGCAGCTCAGCTGATGGGGTCTGCTGGGGAATGGAGCGGGGTGCAAATAACCTGCCCCGGCTGTGACTCAGCCCTGTGGGTTCAGCAGCTCTCTGGCAGGATGCCCAGAGACAATGCTGCTGTAGAAATTGTGGCCAGGTGCTCACGATTTAAGAGCTCAACCCCTTGTCATGAAATGCAGGAACAAAATCAGCTTCAAGTGTTGCTGTAGAAGTCTCCTTTCGTGTATGCACAAACCTTTTCCCTGGAGTGTTGCTGACCCCCACAACTGCATGCTCCAGGCCCCCTTCTCATGCATTCAGCCCCATTCCCCTTTGCTCATCCCTACCATGCTGTACTCTTCCTCAGCTTGCCCCCCCCCCGCCCATGCCTCAGCTCATCCCAGAGCTGTCTCTGCCCCCAGTCCCTTCCCCTCTGCCTCCCCATGTGTTTCCACAGCAAAGCACAGCCATCTTGCCCCCTCTCCTGCTCTTAAGCACCTCGAAGTCACCCTGCTCAGCTTGGGGTTGGGTTGGGGCTGGCACCTGGTTGCTTTTGGGCCGCATGAGGGGTGCAATAGCAGTTAGGCTGGCCCCAAACCCACGTGTGGGATGCCCTCCCTCCTTGCTGGCATCCCTGCCTGGCTGCCCCCGGGGCAGGACCCCACGTGGTGCCTGGGGCTGCACAGCTGGAGGGATGCACCAGGCTGAGCACGGCAGGCCAACTGCTCTTAACCTGCTTTGTGTCTCTCTGCAGGGCTCAGGGCTGCCGTCGCAGTCCCTGTCACCACGGAGGGGCAGTTTGGGGTGGACACAGCTTTTCCCTCCACCGCAGAGAGCCAAGTGACCCATGCGCTGGTGCCGGAGAATGCGGAGATGAGTACTGCGGCGGCTCTGCTGCCAGGTACCGCAGCTGACGCTGAAATCGCCGCCTCGCTGGCAGATAGCTTTCTTGTTGGAGGCCCCACGAGCTCTTCCTTCCCCACTGGGGCAGAGCTGAGTGATTTGGTGACAGCAGCAAATGAATACAGCTCCCGCTCAGCGGCAGGGAATGATACTGAGGCTGGTCCATCACCTCCAGAGCAAGAAGAAACACAGGTGCCCACTGGAGACCCCCAAGCTTTGACAAACGTGACCAAGTTTCTTAATGTGTCTCAGGAAAATGAGTGGGGTTTGGATGCTCCGGGTGCAGACGCTGCCTCATTTTCCACACCTGAGCCCCTTTTCTCCCCAAATGCAGAGCCTGACATAGCAGGAGCTGCTCCTGACACATCCCTTGGGACTACCCCAGCCTCCCTGCTCTTTGTGGATGCCAATAACAACTTCTCAGTGTCTGTGACAAGAGAGGGAGCAGAGGATTTGGAGCCTGCTGCTGGCACTGCATCTGTCCCACACTTCCTTTCTCCATCAGCTGGTGGGGCACAGCCGACCACCAGGGCTATTGAGGACCAGGCTGCTGACAGCCCCTTGGGTCTTGGCATCACTGTGCCACCAAGCAGAGGGCTGGACACAGCCACCATGGGAGTGAGCAAAGAAGGTGTAACCCTCGCTGCAGATCTCCAAAGCAGAGCGAGTGCCCCCTCCTTGAGCCCAGACTCCGGGGCTGGGGAGCTGCTTGCAACATGGCAGGATGAGCAGGCAAGTGAGGCTGCTGGTGTCATCCAGGGGCCGGCAGGAGAAACAGCCGTGGCTGCTGAGGAAGGTCCCACTCCTTTAGAGGCTGGAAAAGCAGGAGATGCAATAGATGGTGGTTTTGGTGAACCTGACTTGTCCCATCCACCTCTGGGGAGTGAGACAGTGTTGGAAGCAGTGAGAAACCCAGAGGAAACCTCCCGCCTTGCCAGCGAGACAGAGCTGAGCCCGGATGCTTTGCCAGGACCCGACAGGAATGAACAGGGATCCTCAGGGGTGGATATAGGCAGTCCTAATTCAGCCCCATCTCCTGCAGCTAGTGAGGCACTTGCAGCACCCACAGAGCCTGATGTGCAAAGTGCCACCGCTTCCCTGGCTGCCATGCTGCTCCCAGCGCACACAGAGCCACTGCCCACTGGGACTGTGGCTCCAGCTGAGCTTTCCCTGCACCCTGCCCCATGGGACACTGCTGCTGGTGGTCTGCTGTCCCCTGTGGACATCCCTACCGGGTCTTTAGCCTCCCTTGCCTCTTCCAGTGCTGCTGACTCTCCTCAGCCAGTCCTGAATGCTGTGGCTGGCACCCTTTCCAGGGCTGAAAATGGAGCAGAGTTATCGGTGAGCCCCAACCTCAGTGCTGCCATGTCCCCATCCCTCAGGGGGTCAGAGCCACAGGGGACAGCAGCTGGCGCTTCTGAGGGAGCAGAGCTCCCCTCAGCTGATGTACCAGGCACCAGCTTCAACCCAGCACCGGATGTCCCCAGCCTAGCATCCCTCGGACCTGCATCACCTGTCCCCAGTGGCTTGCCTGGCGTGGGCCTGGGGCTGCCAGCAGCAGAGGGGAGTGAAGCCGGTGTGGCAGAGCAGGCACTGGGAGGAGGTGGCAGTGCAGCCAGGACTGAGCCATCCCTGAGCTCTGCTCCGGGCAGCAGGACAGCAGTCGGGATGGATCAGCTGCCTGACGCTGGGTCCCCGTCTGGTCCTGCCTCTCCTGATGATGTGGTTGCAGCACCTTCTGTTTTGGAGACTGATGGAGCAGAACCCATCGCAGAGGCAGCTCCTGGCCCTGACAGCCCTTCCCAGGCCCCTCTGGACAGTGAGGGTGGCCCAGACCTTGCTGCAACTCTGGAGGCTGAGAGTGCTGGGGATGTGGCAGGGGCAGGAAATCCAGAGAGCCCAAGCCCTGATATGGGCACCAGTCCTCCAGCCTTCAGCCCACAGCAGGATCCTGTGATTCTGGGAGAGCTGTCAGCAGGAGAAGCAGGAGCTTTGACGGATGCTGAAGTATCCCATCCGTTGGCTCTCGGGAGTGGAGCAGGAGTGGCTACAGCCCTGGGAGAAATGTCCCTGCCTGGACCTGCAGCTCCTGGCAGTGCTGCCCTGGAGCCTGGCCTTGGGGTGGCTGCAGGACAAGATGTTTTGCCTGGTGAATCTCCCAGTGCTCCTGGCTCTCCTTGGCCAGCCCCAGGTGCTGTGGCTGGCATCCTTTCTGGGACTGATGATGAAGCAGAGATGCCAGCCAGTCCCAGCCTTGGTCCTGTGCCCTTTTCCCTTGGAGGGTCAGAGCTGCAGGGGTTGGTGGGTGGTGCTGCTGAGGGAGCAGGGCTCCCTGGAGCCAACGGACCAGGCACCAGCTTCAATCCAGCACTGGATGCCTCCAGCTCAGTGTCTCTTGGACCCGTGGGACCTGTGTGGCCTGTCCCCAGGGGCTGGCCAGATGCCAGCCTGGGGTTGCCAGCAGTGAAGGGGAGTGAAGCTGGTGTGGCAGAGCAGGCACTGCGAGGAGGTGGAGGCGCAGCTGGAGGTGAGCTGCCCCTGAGCTCTGCTTCAGGCAGTGAGACAGTGGCTGGGACAGATCAGCTTCGTTACGCCGGGTCCCTGTCCAGTCCTGCCTCCCACAATGATGGGGAGGCAGCATCCTCCATTTTGGAGACTGATGGAGCAGGACCCATTGCAGAGGCAGCTCCTGGCCCTGACAGCCCTTCCCAGGCCTCTCTGGACAGTGAGGGTGGCCCAGACCTTGCTGCAACTCTGGAGGCTGAGAGTGCTGGGGATGTGGCAGGGGCAGGAAATCCAGAGAGCCCAAGCCCTGATATGGGCACCAGTCCTCCAGCCTTCAGCCCACAGCAGGATCCTGTGATTCTGGGAGAGCTGTCAGCAGGAGAAGCAGGAGCTTTGACGGATGCTGAAGTATCCCATCCGTTGGCTCTCGGGAGTGGAGCAGGAGTGGCTACAGCCCTGGGAGAAACCTCTCTGCCTGGCAGTGCTGCCCTGGAGCCCGGTCTTGGGGTGGCTGCAGGACAAGGGGATTTGCCCGGTGAATCCCCTAGCACTGCTGACTTTCCTCAGCCAGCCCTGGGTGCTGTGGCCGGCACCCTCTCTGGGGCCGATGACAGAACAGAGACACCAGCAAGTCCCAACCTCAGTACTCCCATGTTCCCATCCCTTGGAGGGTCAGAGCTGCAGGGGATGCCAGGCAGCACTTCTGAGGGAGCAGAGCTCCCTGGAGCCAGTGGACCAGGCGCTGGCTTGAATTCAGTATTGGATGCCCACAGCCCATCATCCTTCAGCCTGGTGGGACCCGTGTCCCCTGTCCCCAGGGGCTGGCCTGGTGCTGGCCCAGGGCTGCCAGCAGCGGAGGGGAGCGAAGCCGGCACAGCGGAGCAGGTGCTGGGAGCAGGTGGCAGCGCAGCTGGCGGTGAGCCGTCCCTGAGCTCCGCTCTGGGCAGCGGGACAGTGGCTGGGATGGATCAGCTGCCTGATGCCAGGTCCCTGTCTGGTCCTGCCTCTGCCAATGATGTGGTTGCAGCATCCTCAGTTCTGGAGACTGCCAGGGTGAGCTACCTTGGAGGAGTGCCCAGTGCTCCTGGCTTTTCGCAGCCTGCCCTGGGGAGTGCTCAGCTTGGAGCCCCTCCTGCCACAGGAGAAGCAGATAAACTGGCTGAGGCCGTCCCTGCTGATGGAGTGTCCGCTGGGGGACAGGGCCCTGCTGTGGAGGGAACATCTAGTTCGGGAGCCCCTGATGGAGCAGTAAGAGCTGTGGAGCACTCCGCACCCTCCTCTCTGTCTGTTGAAGGGTCTTCACCACTTGGGACAGCCGGCGTGACTACGGTGGGAGCAGGCCTTCCTGGTGCCAGTGGAGGAGCCGATGGTTTGAATGCAGGCTCAGCTTCTGGCCCAGGGTCTTCAGGCCCCGAAGGCACTCCCCTGTCTGCCCCTGGCATCCAGAGTGGTTCAGATCTTGGACCTTCTGACACAAAACTGAGCCAAGTCAATGTGGTCGAGCTCCCTGGAGGAGAAGCAGGAGTCTCGGCTGATCATGAAGCTTCCCTGAGCACCAGTTCAGGAGATGGGGCAGGAGCCATCGTACAAATAGCAGCCGGAGTGCTGGCTCCATCTGCCCTTGCCTCCCCGCAGCAGACACAGACCCTGGTCCCGTCGGCTCTGGACACTGGCATTGCCACTGCTGGCATTACCGGCTTGCTGGGCTCTTCTCTGCTGCTCCCTGGGCATGGGCTTGCTGCATTGCCTGCCTCCTTGGGAGGCATGGGGGAAAGCTCAGTGCAGGTGCCTAACGAGAAACCCCCCTCTCCCTCCAATATCCGGAGTGGAAGCAGCTTGGCGGTGGCGGGCACACTGCTGGCCTCAGCAAAGGCACTCAACAGGCCACTGGCTGATGCTGAAACTGCTCTTCCTTGGTCTCCTGAAGACGAGACAGCCTCAGGATTGCCAGCACCTTTGGGAGAAGAGCCCCCAGCTCCGATGTCTCCCAACATGGGTCTGGCTGCACCTCCTGCTCCCGAGGGGCTATCTTCTGGCTCCAGGTTTTCCTCTCCAGTTTCAGCAAGTGACCTGAGAGTGGGACCCTCTGCACTGGAAAAGGGAGATCTCAGGGCAGCCTCCTCAAATCCTGCTGGATCTGCCCTGCTCCTGCCACCTCCCCAGCCTGAAAGCCCTGGGGTCCTGCCCAGCTCTGCAGCTGCTGAAGGGAGAGGGGATGCAGACAGCCCAGGGGAGCTGAGTCCTAGGCTCCCCAGCACAGCGGTGAGGCCAGGGGCCGCAGCTCTACTGCCTCCTGAAGTGCCCGTGGAGCCCCCCACTCAGCCCTTGCTGGTGCAAGGGCCTGCAGGAGGAGGGTCCTCTGGCCTTGCTCCCATCAGGATTGCTGCTGAGAGCACCATGACAAAAATCCTGGGACCAGGATCTGCTGGCGGTTCATCATCTGTGGCCCTGCAGCCCTCCTCGGGTGGCAAGGCGATCGCTGGCCTCACCAACGTAGCTGCTGCTGGCTCTGCTGCTGCTGGGTCGAGTGTCCCTGCAGCCTCCCCGGGCCAGGGAGCAGCCCAGGGAGGGCCACCGGCAACCGTGCACCCAGCCGTGTCCTGCAGCCCCACAGCTGCTGGCCCAGCCTCACCAGCCCTGCTCCACGGTGGCACAAAGGCGCTCCCTGGGCATGGAGCGAACGGGGCAGCTGCTCTCCTCCCTCAAACATCATCTGCTGCACTTCCAGCTCTGCCGGGAGGGCCTGTGGCCCCCGCAGCCCTGCTGTCCATGACCACAGGTAGGGGATGTGTGTGGGGGTGACCTGGGCTGGGAGCAGCAGCAGGGCTCGACCTGCGCAGTGGGCAGATGGGGACAGAGAGCTGAGGCTGTCGGACAGGGGTCAGGATGCCTGCAGGAGATGTGCTGCTAGGAGCTCCCATGGTGCCTGGATGAGCATGGGGTGCTGAGCGCAGGCAGCAGGAACCTGCTTCTTCTGTTGGGCTGAGCAGACCTTTGCCTGCCATTGTATGGAAAAATCCCGTCCAAATACTTTATTTAACAGACATAAAAGTGGAGCTGGAGGCTATAAACATCTCTAGAAACAGGCATGGGGTGTTTAACTTACCGCTGTCCCGCTGCCACAGTCCCTCACTGTAAGCGTTTTGTTTCAGTTGCAGCAGTGCCGCTCTACGGATATGGAGCAAGGGAAAATGACCGCGAGTACGTGGAAAGGAGAGTGGACTTTAATTCTCCACTTTTCAAACCTGAGACTGGATTCCCATTCGGGAAAACCCTGCGTGATTCTCTCTACGTGAGTCTAATTTGTTTGACTTGTTGGCGCGTTGGTGTCCATCACCCGAAAACCCAGAGGAGAGAATAGGAGCCGGGGACTTGGGATGGGCGCCTTGGAGAGGCGAATTGAGCAGGATGCTTTCAGTGTCTGTTCACAGCGAGAAGTGACTTTGTGGCCATTTCAGCAGGGTCTGACAGTGGCCTTCCTCCAGTTTTGTTCTCAGAAATGTCACGCCTGCCAGCTTTCACCATCAGAGATGCTGCGGCCATTCCCATGCCCATTTTATAAAGTGGCTTCCAGTGACTGATTCAGTAGAGCCCATTAGAGAACTTAACCAAAATCTTTAATCGTTCCCCCCGTGCCGTAGTTTCTGATAGCACCATGGGTTACTCCTTTGTTCCCAGCCCCCATCAGGTCAACGTGGGATCCTGGGGGTCCCACCACGCTGCATCTGGCATCAGGGCCTGGCACAAACCAACAGGCATCTGGGAGTATGGGCCAGGCGTGCAAACGTCTGAGTAGCTTGTCCTGCCGGTTCTGACTTTGTCTGTCAGATGTAGGACCTGATGGATGGATCACTGTGTTCAGTTCACAGACAACGGACAAATCGTTTTCCCAGCCTCGGACAATGACATCTTCCCATACCCCAAACCACCTCCTGGTGGGTTTAATGGCCGTGAGAAGGTTCCCATGATTGCCGTGTTTTGGGATGATGCCGACTTCTCCAGAGGAGTTGGCACCACATTTTACCAGGTCAGTGAAGTCACCCGTGTGCTAGACTGGGTTGCACTGAGGGCTTTTGCATTAAGCACCTTTCGATGATAAACTCATTACATGTTTTTTGGGTGCCCCTTGGGTTGTATAAGCAACTGAGCCGATGAGTGGCATTTCCCATGTCTGGGCCAGATCTGGGAGAAGGAAGGCTCTTCCCTCTCAGGCTCGTCCAAGCCCTTAGCCATGGGGTAGAGCACCTGGGCTGCACTGCTCCCTTCACAGGCCAAATTTAGACATGTCTTTGCTTTATCGGGAGATAATGTCCATGCACATGTACCAAACCTGCAGGAGTTCCTCACCCTGAACTCTGCCAAGCCTCCCTTCATACGTGATGTGGAAGCCAAGATTCGACGGTACATGAAAACCTCGTACTCGGCAGTGTGGACCCTGAAGGTCACCTGGGAGAAGGCTCCTGCCCGCACAGCACAGACCAACACCAGGAGGGTGAGGGACTGCTGGAGCTTAAGGGATTGCCATCACGTTTGGCTGTGTGTGTGAGTGTGGGCGGGTTATGACACGGATCCCCTGCTCGGATGCCCTGGTGGGACTTCCTGCCAGAGGGTTGAGCTTTTCCTGAAAATCCTTGGGATTTAAGAAAAAGGAATGGACACACTGAGCAGTGAGCTGCTGGCACTGGTGCAGAGTTCACCTCATTTCTGGGGTTGACACCCAGAGCCACCGCGAGCCCAGGCTGATACTTGTGCTTTCTTTTCTGGAGACTTCTGCTGGCCCATGCGCACTCACATTGTCTTTACTTGAAAATAAGAAACTGATTTTGTGCAAAAGATCAGCATTGGTAAGCTTTTTGCCAAAAAGCAATGGGCTACATCCATATTTGGTGATTTACAGGTTTTTTGGGGGACACTTTTAGTTGAACTCCCCCTGCTCCCTAAAATCTTTATCTTTAATGTGAGGCAAGTTTATTGTGTACCAAAAACACTATTTTTTCAGTTACAAAAAGCTGCCCGACTTTGAGGCTTCTCATGAAACAACATCGAAGTAAAAATGTGACGCTTGTCACGCAAAATGCAAAACAGCCCCGACTGGCATTTGCCTTGCACATTAGGAATTGAGCCCCTCTGTTTCCCACCATCTGCAGCAAGCACTGACCTGTATCCCTAATTTTAAACCTAGCAGCTTTGCTTGGTTTCTTAGCCGACTGCTGTGTGTCTCCACAGACAAGCACGTACCAGGCTGTCCTCACCACTGATGGCTTCAGATCCTATCTCCTGATCCTGTACCAAGATGGAGGCATGAAATGGGATTACACCCAACTTGCTGCTACGAATGTGCTGATCGGCTATTCCAGGTAATTGCTCATGGCTCCAAGGAGCTGTACGGATGGTTTCCTGCCCCTGCCTTCTCCGAGCACCGTGCTGTGCCGAACTGCATGCTTCGGCTGGTTTAATCCTTCCCCACTGAAGTGCCCAGGATGGACGAGGCAGCCTAGCTGAGATCTGCCCACCCGTGTGGCCTAACAGCTCCATATGCGGGTATTTGCCCCATTAGTTGGATCACATTGCAAAACCCTTATCTGCTGGGTTGTGCTTACGATAAGATCTTCACATCCCACTGTAGTCAGAGACTGGCAGTGCCTTGGCAGTTTGGGGATTGGAAGTGAGGAATAGGTGGTGTTTAATGAACTTTGCGCTGCTCGGAGAAGGGATTTCCAGTTGCTTGGCTCAAGCAGTCACTTCTTGACCTTGGTTACGTTATACCTTGCTCTGTGCTGGGGCTTCACAGACCGGCAGTCCCCAGGATCTGGTTATTAGTGGTTTTCTACCGCTGGGTAAAGAAAAGGCTCATGGGGTGAGGAGCACAGTGTGCACGCGCTTGTGCGTGCTGGTTTGAGTGCGAGCGCTCACATGCTCTGTATCATCACAGCTGTGAAAACAGCATAATGCCCCTGTTCCTGAGGGCCTTGAGCCTCAGCAGCACCCAAAACTAACGGCAGGCTGACACGGCTTGCGCCTTTGCCCAGCAGCCCACCGTGCCGCAGCCCAGAGGAGCACGACGCCGGGCAGGAGCAGCTCCAGGCGGGTGAATGGGTGGCCAAGGGACGGGCTGAGGCTGGGCAGAATCTGACCCCTCCCCAGGGAGTGCAATCTCTGATTTTACTTATTTATTTCTCTTCTTTCCGCACACAGTGGGGATGGAATTTACCACAATGACGATCTCATTCAAAGACCTCCGGCTGCTAAATACCGCCCTGACCAGGTCAGGGGCTACAACACAGGTAGGGACACGCAGCCCCGGGGCATTGGCACAGCCTGTGAGGGGCTGGGGAAGGTCTGCCTGGGGGGATGCTCCCAAGCCCCCATGCACCCCCCAGCAGCGGGGTGAAATCTGGCCTGCTGGAGGCAACAAGATTCAAGATGTCACCGAGGCTGAGATTTCCCCCAAAGCACACGTAACACCTCTCCTGGGCGCTGGCTGTGTCCTGAGGTTGTGCCTGAGGTTTCAGGCATCTACATGCCTGAAATATCCCTACCATTTTCACAGGCACTTTTTGCTAAGTTTTTCATAAACAGCTCTGTCCAGGATTTCTTCTCTGGGAAAAACATCTTCCCTATTTCCCTGGCATAGCCGGTTTTGTTATATTCAGGGCTGATGGTCAGGGGTCCACACTGACTGAACCAGCAATATTCACCTCTTGCATTGAGCCAAAGGTGACCTTGGCTGATGGCTGGAGATTCCTCTCCCTGCTCCTCCCCAGATCTCCGTGGGCTGTGGATATACAAGCTGGAGAGCCGCGTGGGGGCCAACTACAGGCTGAAGTGCCTGGCGTGGACGGGACGGCAGCAGGAGCCGCAGACGTGGAGCCGGGGCCTGCCCGCGTGCCCCTGCTCCCTGCAGCAAGGGCAGCGGGATCCGCGCTTCAGGAGTGCCCGGGAAGGCAAGTGGGGCTGCTGCTTTCCAGATCCTCCCTGACCCATCCCTCCCCAGGTGCCCTGTGGGGTGGCTGGGCTCTCTCCTAGCATGCCAGGCGGGGGATGTGGGGGAAAGCAAGGAGAGGGATACAGGCAGTGCTGCCCCTCAGGGGGCAGGACTGATGGATGATGGCGAAGGGAAGCCCCTCTCCTCTCCCCGGCGCGGGGCCATGGGCTCAGAGGCGCTGCGGCGATGCTCACCGCTGCCCCGTTTCAGGCCGGCTGGGCGCCCGCTTGACGATGCTGCACTCCGCCTCTCCGAACCAGTACGGTGCCGGGGTCCGTTGCCTCTATGACAGCCGGAGCCAGTTCGTCGAGGGGCGGCAGGAGAGGTACTGGCGGTCCTCGAGACAAGCGTCCCCCTACCGTGGTAAGCACAGCCGGCCCAGCTGTCCTGAACATAACCCATGGCAGTGTTATTTAGCAGGTCAGGCATATTAGCCTCCTGCAGAGGTCCCTTGATACCTTTAGCCATGAGCTAAATTTGTGCCAGGAGAGAGGCAGCATGATACTATGGCAAGCAGCAAAGCAGCACAACGCTGGCGTGTGCTGGGCTGGTGGCAGCAGCAATCAGAGGCTGACCAGCAAAGGGCTCTGGTGTTTTCCAGTCCAGCACCTGACATTGCTGGGAGCTTGCCAGGTGCTTGGGCATATTCGTGGGCCGCCTGGCCAAGGCATGGGTGTCTGTGCCATGCTCTGAGGTGCTCAGACCCAGGCTCAGGCCCGTGGCCTCCCCAGCCGCAGCGGCACTGGCGTTGCAGAGCCCACCACTGAGGCAGGGACCGGCTCCCTCCCCGGCATTGTGCCTTGCATCCACGGGCTGTTCGGCCCAGCCTGACATGTAGGATTATCTGCATTTTGCATCTGGGGAAGCTGGAGCCCAGCAGGATGAAGGATGGAGAAAGGGCTGAGGGTAGTGCCCTTATATCCCAAGGCTTCAGTAATGCTGAGCTAATGCAGCAACACTGAGCTAATGCCCAGCTAATTGCAGCCTCCTGCAGCCAGCAGGAGGTGAGTCAAAGCAGCAATAAATCCAGGAGCTCGTGGAGAGTAAATCGGTGTGAAATCAGACAAGGCATGAAATCGGTGTGAAATGAGACTGTGGTTTATGAAGCAGTAGATGTGATGTTCGTCCGGAAGGGATTTTACCCCAGTAATTCAAGGGCTTTGACATGCACACAGATTTCCCAGGCTTGGTGCTATGGGTGAATGAATTCAACCATTTCTCATCTGGCCCTTGCCTCTGCGACACGAGGGAGGTCTGGGTGGGCTGGGATGGCAGGACAGGTTCCCCATGCCAAGTCACGTGGCTGAAGCTGGCATCACTGTAGCCTGTAAATCATTTTAATCTCTGTGCAAACCTATTTCCTGACATGCTGTTGCCTTTGGAGGGAGCATGGAGCATCTGATACCTGCAAAACACAGCATGAGCCCTTGTGCTGGGGCCAGTGCAAGCTAACGCTGCCCTGCTCGGAGCCAGCATTTCTGGCTTTCCTCCTCTCACTCTAATTTTTGCTTCCAGATCAGGAGCTGAAGTTGCACGACTGGTGCTGTAACCAGGCGGGAAGTGCCCAACTCTGCGCCAGGTACAGCGAGAAGAGACCGAAGATGGGCTGTGATGGATACCAGTTGCCCAGCACTGGTGGGTTTCCAGCCGATGGGGTGATGCCATCTTTGTGCCGGGGTGGGAGACTAGCTCAGCCTCCATGTGGCTAATGCAGAGACAGCCCGCAGCGGGCACGGGAAGGTTTTTGGGGTGTCCACGCATGCGCTGGCCAGTGCTGAGTTTGGCAGGTATCTGCTCTGCCTGGGATTAGGCTTTTTTAGTGGAGACTGGAAGAGAGATGGCAGCAGAGGAGGGTTTGGAGCAAGGGTCTAGGTTAACAAATCCTTCCCTCGCTGAGAGAGCCTGGGGAGGTGATATGACAAGTCCAGGAAATGGGGTGGCCAATGGTGGTGGCTCCTTCTTGCTGACACAACCCAAAACACTGTCTTCCTGGGGTGTTCATGGCTTCAAAACATGAGAGCACAAATGCCTTCTGCGGTGTCCAGCACTGGAGGCTTTGACACGGGCTGCCTGGGAGAGCAGTTCGTGCACCGGTGTAATCTGGGGGTGATGGCACCTAGAGGGGAGGAGAAACATGACAATGCGCTTCTTTGGTGTAAACTGATCTGTCATCTTTCTTGGGACTGACAGGGCGGTCGTCGGAAGAGGCAGACAGCTACTCGGCGGAGCAGGAAGGTGAGCGCACACAGGGCTGCTTGCTCCCACCCCTGCCCCAGCAGGCAGAAAGCCCCAAGGGTCCAGCTTTGTCCCAGGCCTGGGGAGAAGCACGTGGCCATGACCAGGGTGGGAGGCTCCAACTCCGTTGAAGTCGGCAAGTACTTACCGCTTCTTCCTTGCAGGTGGAGAGGTCGTGTAACTTGGTGCTCACGCCATTCCTTGTCCACAACGGTCTGTGCTGTGGCTGATCCTCCAACAAGCCTTTTGCTCCTGTTCCCGCACAGGAAACCTGCGTGACCCGCTTTCCCCCATTTGTTGTAGCCACAATCGGCCCGTGCCCTCTGTGCAGGGTGGGCTTACGCAGCCAGTGCTTGCAGTTGTGTTTGCTGGTAGAAGTTCACATTTCTTTCCCAGCTTTGTCACAGGGAGCTGGTTGCTTTATTTGCTCTTTCCTGGCCGCAGCCTTGCAGGTACCTGTTGTGTTGGGCTGTTCCGAAAACCAGGCACCTCCTTGCTGGTGGGGAGGTGGGCAGTTGCTGAGCTGTGTCAGTCAACTGTCTCCTCTTCCCTGCATCTTGGGGGAGGCAGGAGGGGGAGGGCTGGTTGTGTCCCAGCATGTGGGAAAGGATTTCTGCAGCTCATGTGGGCCAAATGCAGCCAAGCACCCGAGTGCCTCATTGCCTCAGGTGGCCCCCCGAGACGGTCCTTAGAACTGGTGGTATCTGCGTGTCCTGCATCGACTCCTGTCCCGAGCCTTTCCTCCCAGGCAGTCCAGAGGCCCCTGCTTCCCAGAGAAGGAACAACTCTCTGACTCTGGACTGATCCAGACTGATGTCTCTGCCAGACATGTCAGGGCAAAATTCACCTCCACAATCAGAAAGGGTGGTAGAAAAATAATTTTTTGTGAGAGGGCATCTCTATTTCTTAAAAAAAAAAAAAAAAAAAGAGTTATCAAATACTGTTCATTCAATAAAGTGTCTGATGGGCATAAGCATCTCTGATCCCGTGGCAGCTGCGTTTTCTGCTGCACCGAAGGCTGGGAAGGGGATGTGGGCAGGCACAGAGCAGTGGTGTGGTGAGCCTGGAGAGCCGAGCTGCTGGGTGGGATGTTCGCAACTGCGATCTGGCCCCTGCCAGCCTCAAGGGAAGGAGGGCTGGGGGCCAGGGCTGGCTCTCGCCCTGTGCCTGATGCAGCTCCTGCACCAAGGATGCACCTTTGATCAACATGGGCGAAGAGCAGCAGGGTGGTTGCAGGGACCTGGTCCTGGGCTGCTGGGGCTGTGATTTGAGCTACAATGTGTGGTGATTTGAGAAAGCAATGAGGTGAGACCTGTTGCTTTGAGGGTGGGAATTGGGACAGAGCAACAGAAGCTACGAGCATCTTTTCTTTGGCACCATAGGGGCAATCTGCCACTAGGCGCTCCAGAGCTTGGAAAAGGAAAGTGGGGGTCAGTGCACAGGCACTGCACGATGCATACAACTTACTCAGCAACATGCCATAATCTTTTTTTTTTTAATTCTATTTTGTTCATTGTGGGTTATAATCACTGCATTGTCCAACCTGACTCTGCTCTCAGGGGGCTGTGCTGGGTCCAGTTACATTCCACAGGGGACTACCTCCTTACTCACACATCCAAAGACTACCTTGACTGTCCTTAGTGAAAGGGGGAGTCCCCTCACTTTGATGACCCACGCTAAAAATACATTTTCTGTTCAAAAGTTGCATCTCCTCCAACGTGACCTGTAGCAAAGGCACCTCCTTCCACAGACATCACCCCTAGATAAGCTGTCCCCAAAAGTCACATTCCTGCAACCAGAACCCAAAAGGCAGATGCTTGTTCCCTGCTCCACACACATAACATTGCTCAAAAATCTCAAGAGCAGAACAGCATGGCAGAGGCGTCCGTGGTGGGAACAGCATCCAACCCAGCAGGCAGCTCACTCTCCACAAGCAGCCGGAGGTGTTGAAGCAGGAACAGCAGTGGTCGGCTGCCTTGGAGATTGCGGCATGCTATGGTTGTTGAGCTGGTTGGCTTGGAGGCCTGACATGTGGCCTCTCAATCCTTATCTGTAAATAACAAACAAAGCAGTGCTACAGATGATGAGTAACTTTGTGCAAGAGCTTTGCAGCAGGCCTGGCTTTTGCTATGAGCTCAAGCGGCAGCATAACGCAGATGCGAATGCTAGCAGAACCCTGCAGAGGCCTTCAGACATGCAGGGGCTGGGTATAAGGCCTCGAGTTGAGGCTGAGCCCCTGTGAGGGACACGTGCTCATCATGGTCCTTGTCCTCCTACGGGACCTGCTGCAGGCTGGCTGCCTGCTGATGGCCACATAAGGCACATCCCAGCCAAAATGCAGTCATGCAGAGCGCTGAGGTTCCCTGCGCCGTTTCAACTCGAGAGCAGCATGGAGGTGCCCACTGCTCTGGGACAGGGCACAGCGCCAGCAGCTCCCGGATGGACTCGGAGCCCCGAGGCAGCCAGACGAGGACCTTGCAGGCCACCACGACCCTGAGTGTGGCCCCTCTGCCCCATCCCGACACTCACAGCTGGCCTTGGGCAGCTGGGCAATAAACCCCAGGCAGACCTGAACTGATGGGTCGATGGCTTGGAGCTGCGGTGCCCAGCACCATTCGGAGGCATCAGAGGGGATGGGCTCTGCTCCATCTTCTGCCTTGGTGAGAGCTGGAGTGGGAACATGAGCAGAGCTGGGGGTTGTCCTGCGAGGACAGGCTGAGCTGGGGGCACCTCAGCAGGTAGGAAGGGGAGAGATCCATCAGCCAAAAACCAGCTTTGACTGAGCCGAGCAGGTGAAGCCCTGCTGGAGGCCAGTTACCGTTATATTAAAGGGAGTGAAGCAGAGCGGGGGGAGGGGGGGGTGTTTTTGCACGGATATACTCACAGGAGAATGGCCGCGGTCTCCAGAAGGACTCCTTGGCCCTAAAATGAGGGGGAGCAGAAACAAGACAACGTGTCAGAGGGCATCGGGAGAGCCCCTGCATTGTGCCAGCACCTAGGTCTGACCGGAGTGAGGAGCAGTGATTGAGCTTGGCGGGGTGGTGTGGGGGGGGGGAGGGTGTGGGGCTGGGGAGAGCGGATGGAAACAGGGATTTGAGGGAGGGAACCAGTGGAGGAAAGCCCCAATTGCTGCACACACAGAATTTCTCGCCTGACACAAATGCAAATGAATAAAGGCACTTCCCCGTCGGCTTGGTGAGCCCCCACTCCATGGACAACGAGGGAGCTCATGGTGGGTGCAGGACACGGCGCAGCCCCGACATGAATACAGGGAACAGCCCCAATCCTGCTCTGACCTGCCCTAGCACCTTGTTGGCCAGCACAAAGGACTCAGGGCACTGAGCTTCCTGCTAACATGGAAAAGCCCTCTGGCCTGGGACCAAGGGCTGGGGAGGAAGAAGGGAGATGTTGGCATTTCCCCCCCAGCCTTGCACTTCATCAGCCATCTGCTAACTCCCTTCTGTGCAGAAACATGAAGGCCACTCCTGCAATAGTCTTTTTTTGCTACGAACCAACTCTTCCCAGGGAAACATGAGTTCTAGTGGAAATTACTTGGACTTTATTCAAATTAAAATTAAATAGAAATCCATTCTGTAACCAAATACTGTCTGGGTGGTTTGAGGAAGAAATGCAAATATTCTCTGAAATGGGGAAAAAAAGGATCTAGTTTTCAGCGCACTGAAGTAACTGGACCCAGCAGCAGATGACTGGAAAAGGGGCTGGAAGATGCTAAAAGACCACCCAGCTCAACCCCTTACCTGAGGCAGGCTCACCCCACTACCCCCTGCCTGGGGAAAAAGCATCTAACCAGCTCTTGACCCTTCAATGATGAATTTTCCACCAATTTTTTTGGAGTGGATAATGCTCTTCCTGACACCCAAACTCAATCCCCTGCCTTACCCACTGCCCGACAGCCCCTCGACCAGCATCCATCCCTGCATGGGTCCGGCCCCGAGCCGCATCCTGGCTGCTGTGGGATGGCGTGGGGCACCACTTACCTCTCGGCGTCCTTGTGCCGGCGGCAGAGCCGTGGCGCCAGGCAGGCGGAGGCGAGCAGGAGGGACAGCAGAGCCAGCGCCCCCAGCAAGATGCCGACGAAGGCGCCGAGGCTGACGGCGAGCTGGTCGCACCGCTCGCCAGTGGGGGAGAAGATGGAGAAGGGGATGCAGCTGCGGAGGGGGGGCAGAGGGGAGATGAAGCTCCTGGGGAGAGGTGGCCGACTCACTGCGGCGAGGACTGGCCACGTCCTCCCCTGCCTGCCCCCTCCGGCGCTGCTACCTGCATGTGGGCCCGTCTGGCAGGTGCCGGCACCGGCCGCCGTGCTGGCAGTAGCCCGTGTTGCAAGGGGACACGCAGAGGAAACCAACGCTCGCTGTGTAGTCCAGCTGGTAGCCTTCGTAGCCAGAGAGGCCGCAGGTGAAATAGCTCCTCAGCTCCGACACTGTCACTGGGGGGAGAGGCAGGCATGGAGAGCACGGGGATTCGCCCACACAGTCCCGGTTTGGACGGCATCCTCGGGTTTTGGAGCAGCATCGCCCAGGGATGTGTGTCCCCCCCCAGGGTTTCCCCCAGCAGGAGCCGCGTGCTGGATAGGGAATTGCCACTGACCCATGTCCATCAGTGCCAATGTTACCCAAACCCTGGCATGCTGGGGGTGGCGCAGGCCAGGCCACGGGGTCTCCTAGGTCCTTCTCGGCCCCCAGGCCAAGCCGGCTCTTTGGAGCTGTGGCTCCGGGAGCAACTCACACTTCACCAGGTCGGTGACGTTATCCCTGTGCAGGCGCTCAAAGGCGATGTGTGCTCCTGCTGCCTGCCTCCCACGCCTGGGCAGCCCGTTGAAGGCGTCGGTGATGGCCCCCCTGAGCTCCTCGTTCAGGAACCGGATCACGGTGCTGGTGCTGTTGTAGGCGAATTTGGACACCACCGCGAATGTGAAGCCGCCACGGTCGTCCCTACGGTGAAAGGAAGAGCTGGCCAGAGTTTGTGGGCAGATTTGCTACCACCTTGCCAGAGCAGCCAAGCCTTGCTCTGCTCCAGTTTCCCCATTTTTCCCATAAACACCCCTTCTGGGTATTTATCAGCCATGGGGCTGAAAAGACAAGCCCTGGGGGGACAAACGCCCTTTGTACCCCAAACCCTGCTGCCTTGCGTCCCATCTGCTCCCTGCTCAGCCCAGGGCCATGTGGAGCCCGTCCCGGCTCGCTCACGTGCGGGTGATGTTGGTGTTGCTCCGGAAAGCCTTCACCTCCAGGGACGCCAGGACGGCCGCGACCTGCGTGGGGGCAAGCGGGAGGCAGCGTTAGAGGAGGGCAGGACGGCACCAGCGCGGGGCAGAGTCTGAAGGGCGACGCGTCCGAGCCCCGAGGGCTGCTCTGCCCTTTTGTTCACGCTTGGGGGAACCTGGCGAGCGGCCACGGGTGCCGCCTGTGTCGCTTGGCTGGGACCCGGCAGGCTGGTGACACCTCCCCGCTGGCCTGAGAGGCTGCTGGATCCCTGCCAGCGGGGGCGCAGGGGGTGCTGGAGGCACAGACCCCCCTGAAACACCTCCCAGAGCAGCACCCCAACGTCATCTGCACCTCGTGTGGGCCAACCAAGCCCCTCAGTGCCTCACTGCCTCAGGTGGCCCCCTGAGATGGTCCCTAGGCCTGGTGGTATCTGCGTGTCCCCCCGGGCGACGTACGGTGCCGTTGACTTCCCCAGTGGTGGCATTTTGCAGTGCCCGGATTCGCAGCCGCACACTCCTCTGGGGCAGATCTGCCGGGAGAAAGACACGGCGGTCACTCTCCCCTGCCGCAGCTCGGGTGAGCTGGGCTGGGGCATTGGCCCGGCGTGGGGCTGGGGCACCCACCTGGGCTGGCCGGGGGCTGGAAATCGCTGCCTGCCACCAGGCAGCGCGGGTCGGTGAAGGCAGGGGGGCACAGGCAGGCGGGTGTGCAGGTGGCGGGGTCCAGGCGGCAGCGTCCCCCGTTGCTGCAGTAGCCCTCAGGGCAGGCGTGGGACCCGCACGCCGCCGCGCAGCCCAGCCCCGCACCTGGGGGTGCCAGGGGGATGGTAAGTGGGACGAAATGGATACTGGGACCGAAGTCACGGCCCTGGGGTTGGGCAGGCACCAGTCCAAGGGTGCTGAGCAACCCGGCCCGCGCACTAGGTGCTGTTGGGGTTGGGGCTGAAGCATCTCCATCCCATCTGGCGCTAAGGAAGGCACATGGGCAAGGGGCTCGGGTGCAGAGCTCACCCCCCATCCAGGTCCTCTCCCCTCCTCTCTGGCTGGTTTTAATCTCCCGGGAGGAGACGGGGATGGGTGCCTGGTGGGAGCCACGTGCCTCCCATGGGGTGCTCGTCCCAGTACCCATTCCCACGAGGAGCATGTCTCTGGCCAGCCGGTTGGGAAGCTCAGCCCCTGCCGTGGCACTGGGAAGCCTGGACTGCTTCAGCTGCCCTGGCAACCTTTTCGGGGCAGAGATTTTCTTCCTGCCACTCCTGCACAGCAGGCAGCACATCCGGGTGCAGGACCGAAAGGCTCCCCCCGCGCGGGGGCACTCACCAGCCTCGCCGGCAGCACAGGCGCACATGTAGCTGCCCATGGTGTTGGTGCAGGTGGTGTTCCCCAGGCACGCCGTCCCCCCCGCGCACTCGTCGATATCTGCCGGGGAAAGGTCGCGTGGCACTGAGTGAAAGCCGGGCTCGGCCGCCGCCAGCTGCCAGGGCGAGCCGGGCACTGCGCCCCTCACCTGCGCAGTGCATCCCGTCGCCAGTCAGGCCGGCAGGGCAGGGGCCGCAGCCAGCGCGCGGGTGGCAGCTCACACCGGGGAAGCAGCCCTGGGCGCAAGGGTCCGGCGGGTGCTGGCAGAAGGTACCTGAGTAGCCGTCATCACACTTGCAGGCTGCGAGCTGTGGAAGGAGATGGTGACACCAAATTAGGGACACCACAAGGACGCATGGACATGACCAGTGCATCTGGCAGGGGACAGGCCTGGCACATCTCCCTGCACAATGCCGGAGGAGCTTTCCGGGTGGTGCGTGCCCCCGGGATGCGATGCTGCCCAAACCCCACTACCTGTAGGGAAGAGCCACCGACGGTGGCGGTGTCGTCGTAATCGCACTGGCGGCTCCTGCTGCAGTTGCAAAGGGTGAAGCTGAGCCGGAGGATGGAGGAGAGGTTGTTGGCCCCGACGGCCTCCAGACTGGCTGTGAATGGGGCCGTGCCGGTGGGCTCCCACGTGAGGGTGCCGTTCTCTGCACAGGGAGACACCCGGGAAGGAGAGGAGGTGGCAGGAGAGAGGGGCGAGGTGCAGGGAAAGGGGCAGAGCAGGGGTCTCACAACGTCCCCGAGCCTGCCCTACCCGTTATGTTGAGCTCTGGCGAGACATGGGGGACAAACCATGTGCCTGCCCCCTCTGCTCGGTACTGCCTTGTCACCCTTTCCATCCTGTAGGCCATGAGCGAAGCATCACCGGCAATGATGGGAGGGAAAGCATCTGAGGAAAGAGCAGCCCGGCACACAGCCGGGTGTTTGTCATGCAGTGATGGCGCCCCTCAGCTCTACGCCCCTCCTGGTCAGGACAGGACCCCAAACAGACGCGGTTATGGCCACCCACCAACGAAGCCCTCATGTTGCACTGCACTATGGTATCTCCTAGTCCCTGGGGACCAGCCAGTTGGGCACTACAACTCAGAGACCTCGGCTGGCATCTCTCCTGCCTCCACGTGGAGCAGGAGGCTCCAGGCAGGGAGAAAGGCATTTCCCAGGAAGCCAATCCCATGCCCTCTCGGAGGTGACCATCTGCTCCACTTACTTAGTGCTGCCTTCTTCTGCTGGAAATCGGCTGCAAGGCTCTGGGTGGCCAAGCCCAGGGCCACATCCCCGGTGCTCAGCGCGTCGTAGATGCACTCCCTGCTCCCGTGGCACTGCGAGGCTACCAGCTGGTACTGGCTTTTGTTCTCCTGCCGCAGCCGAGAAAAGAAGACAGGTGTGAAGTTCGTCACCGGAGCTGCCAGCGGCTTGGCAAACAGGCTGTGATCTCCAACAGCCCCTGCAAGAGAGCACACCACGGGAAGGGCCAAAGGTTTTCAAGGCTGCGTATTTTTAGTGATGGTTTCCGTGGAGCAATAAAGAGACTAAAGGGGATCCTTGGCACCAATTTTGCTCAAGCAAATACTTAAATTTCTCCAGACAAAATGAGACCTGAAGGTGCTGAAGCAGGGGATTGCTGGGATGGATCCTGAGCCCAGACTTACAGGTCATCCCATAGCTGAAGATTTCCTCCTCGCTGCTGTTCCTGGGGATGCTGGTGCCATTCGGCATTTGGAAGTCATCTGCGGAGTTGTGGTCCCACACACCTGGCAGAGCATCGCAGGAGGATTGGAGTCCCCCAGACCTTGGCTGACCACCCCCTCCGGCACAGGCTGGGGTTTAGTTTAGCCATCCTGGGAGACACAGCTGGGTCCTGCTCCCCCCTGCACTCACAAGCACAGTCCTCTAGCATTTTCCAGCCTGCTTTGAGGTATGAAGGGGATATTTCACTCTGGCTTGGTGGCAGAGGGAGCTGGGGGTGAGGTGGCAGCCCAGCTGGCTCCCAGCCCTGAGCAGAGCTTGGTTAGCCCTGGATTTCTGCAGTCTCCCAAGCCCATGGCCTGGACAGTGTTGCCAGACTCCTCCAGCCCCTGCCACTGCCCCATCAACCTCCCTGATAGGGAGCAGGGCTGCTAGCTTGAGGCAACCGTGTTCTGGGCAGGCGGCCACGAGCCTTGGAGATGGGCTGGTCCCTGGCCTGCATGACACCGATCTCACCCTGCAGCCCTTGCAAGAGTGCCAGCCTGGCCCCTCACCCAGCAGGCCCTTGGTGCCATTGAGGTACCGATCGGGCAGGCTGCAGACCATGCTGAGGATCCCGGAGGTGGTCGAGATGGAGACAGCAACAGCCCCGTCGAAGATGGCTGTGATGGAGGAGGCATTGACCACCAGGATGCCGGGGTTGTAATACACATTGGCATCCATGTCTGCAAATGAAGATGAACACAGAGGGAAAAGTCCATGCAAGGTCAGGGCTGAAGATGGGGCCTGAAATGATGCCTCTGAATTTGGGGAGGGGAAGGCTCCCCATCTACCTTGCCCAAGTCAGAGACAGTGTATAGGCAGGAGAGATTTGATGCGGCTTAGGGTAGTTCCCCTTGTGCTAAGGGCAGGGCCGATCTCTGTGGGATGGTGACACCCCTTGCCTCCCCATTTGGCCCCTGCTCTAGCCACTTGCTAGCCTGAGAAAGGTGGGGAAGGGCCTGGGGGCCTGGCTGCTGCTGGGGATATTCTTGTGCCTGCAGGAGTGAGCAGAGCCCGCTCAGTAGTGGGGGGTGTCTTGTTTCTTGTGAACAGACACAGTCCTCTTGCAGGCAGAAAGCTTTACCCCGTGTGGAGATTGGCCCGGCCCCAGCTCCCACACGGACCCTGCTGAAGGATGTCCTCAGCTCCCTGAGCAGTTGCACTGTTTCTGACAGAAATGGCCCTGGGCTGCCCTGAGAGACCCCCTTGCAGGATGCAGGCAGTACAGTTGGTTGCTAGAAGAGGTCACTACGTCCTACTCACCTCTGGAGTAGGAAAACAGGATGGTCTCATAGTTCAGCAGGACTTGGATGTCGCCTTGGCTTCCCAGGGTCCACTCGACCTGCAAACCACAGCAGATGTCCCAGTCAGGCCATCTGCTCATCCCTCCTGAGACTTTCCTTTCCCAGCTCCTGCCAGGGATGTGTGTGCTAGAAGCCATCCTCCTAAAGCCCCAGAGAGGAGCTCAGCCCTGGAGGTCATGTCAGGCTCCTCATGGGAGGTGGCACAAAGAGGAGAGGGAGTGCTTTGCGTGTCCCAGCCATTTCTAGGTGATGCAGATGCACTGCCCAACCTGTCTGCTGGGTTTCTCCCATTAGGTGCTCAAGCCTATAGCTAGGTGGCTGCTACTCACTGTTGTGGTTGTGGCAGAGATGTACTGGGCAGCAAACGCCACAAAGTTGGTAGCCTGAGCTGTGCCAGTCTGGGCCGTGCGCCCTTGCAGGACGAAACTGGTCTGGGCATCGCTGGCCAGCAGGAGGACAAAGTCACCGAGCCCGTTGAAGGTGTAGGTGAGCCCATCCAGGGTGATGATGTGGGGGTCCCCGAAAGCGCTGGCTGGGATCACAAGGGGATGAAGCCATTTTGCAGGGATGAAGAAAGGTAATTGCTGGCCTCATTGCACAGAGGAGAGTGGACCACGGTCCCGTACTGAGCATGGAAAGCTGGGGTCGTGGTGGGGACCATGCACATCCGTGCCACTTGTGCAGCACCAGCGTTCCTGGCCTGGCATGGCTGGGGCTGGCTCCTGCCCCGGCACAGCAAGGAGATGGTGTGGGCAGCCCTGGGGACTCACCGGGGGCAGGCGGCATGTATCCCTCACAACTGGCCCTTGGTCTCTTCTCGGCAAACCTGGTGCACAGCAGGGGTTTCCCCACTCGCCGGCAGCACCAGTCAAAGGCCTCCAGTTCCCCATCTGCAGAGGAAGGCAGCCGGGTGCTGCTGGGGCTGCCAGGGCTCTTGGACACGGGGCCTGCTGTGGCCACAAGCCACCTCTCTCTCAGGAGAGCGTTGGGGGCTGCAGCCTCTCCCGTGGCTCGTTTGCAGGTGTTTTAAGAAAAGAGAGCCATGGTGCTTGCTTACCGGTGGTGGGATGGAGGGGAAGGCTCCAGAACCTCTCCTGCCAGCCTTCGAGCAAGCTCTCATCCTGGTAGACACACCGGACCCCGGCTCCAGCCCGGCTCGGGAATGAGGTGCGCAGCATGGTCATGGAGGTGTCTGCAAGGCCTGAAAGGGTTCAGGGTGTCACTGGCTGCCCTGGGAGCTGACCCAGGGCCCTGAGGGCAGGAGGAGAGCCCCAGCCCTATCCCACCCCACAGCATTCATCTGCTGGCCTCAACCCTTCCCAGATGGGCCAGGAGGGCGGTGAAGTGATGGGCAAAGGGGCCCAATTTGGGAAGTCGCAGGGTGCCTTTGAGCCCATAGGGGCTGGGGCACTAGAGGGGCTTGACCAAAGGGATGCAGCCCATTCAGCGATGGGTTGGGATCTCCCTCCTCCAGGTTTCTTGGTTGCCTCTTCCCTGGCCCCCCTTTCCCCGAGCAAGGGCACCCGGCACCTCTGCTCTGCCGGTAGCGGGGGTCCAGCTCTGCCTGGGGCCGCGAGCAGGGGCAGGGCAGCAGCTCTCCGTTCCAGCTGGCCGGGTCCGGCTGCGCCGCCAGCCACGTGAGGCAGCGCAGCCTGTAGTTCACCCGGGGACCACCGTCCAGCTTGTAGATCCAGAGCCCGCGCAGGTCTGGGGGAGCAACCAGCAAACAACACAGCCAAAGGTGAACAACACAGCCAATGTCCTACAGCGACCGGCAAAACCCCGTGGCCTCAGCCGGCATCTCGCCTAATCCAGAGAGAAGGGACCAGGCACCTGGCCTGGATGACTGTCCCCTGCCATTGACCTCTCCCAGGAGGCCTCCAGGATCCCTCTAGAGCCAATGCTGCTGGCGCTGCAGCGGCCATGGAAAGCCCTGGCTGAAGGGAAGCAGAGACCTGCACTCTGCAGTTGTAGCCGTGCTCATCTCTGCTTTTAGACCTCGCTTGCTCTCAGCTCCCAGCCCTCGTGCAGGCTTTGCTCTCCATCGCCCTGCAGGGATGCGTGCCAGGGACACGCTCCTGGGCGGGCGCCTGTGGGCAAACTTCTTCTCTCCAGCCCCCCAGCACCAGACCAAGGGCCTCCCCCCGCCGTGCCATACCAGTGTCGTAGCCTCGGTACTGGTCAGGCCGGTATTTAACAGCTGGTGGCTTTTGAGTCAGCTCGTTATTTTGGGCATATCCATCGCCACTGTGTGAAGAGAGAAAGTCCTGGATCACGCTCCTGACACAACCCTACACCTCTCTTTCCCTCCTTTCTCCACCCCACGGGCTGCATCTCCTCATCGAGCAAGAAGGGGAAAGGAGCTGATGATGCTATGGCCTGGCACAGATCCTTCCTGCTAGCCCACAGAGGCGTAACGGACCATAGGGTCATGGGCAAAAGCAAGAGGAATGGTCTAGAGATAGCGTAACTCTGAGCTAGGACTGACAGACACCTCTAATCACACCCAGCAGTGAACACACACGTGTGCTCACATGCAGGCATGTCCACATGTGCAGACACACATGCATGCACACACACACGTGTGCACACACATGCAAGCACACACATGGCACCTGGAAAAGCCAATGAGCACGTTCCTCGCTGCGAGCTTGGTGTAATCCCACCGCATGCCACCGTCTTGGTACAGGAGCAAGGCAAAGGCCTGGTTCCCGTTGGTGGTGAGGACCGCTTGGTACGTGTTTGTCTAGAGAAACCCACAGCGCCCCGTCAGCCTGCCCTGACTGGGCGCAGCTGGGGCCCCCATCACCGGTGGGGTCCCTGCAGTTGTGGCCCCTCCAGCCTGACTCCGTCCGCTCACCTGAGTGTCATCCCGCCAGGACGGGTACGCTGGAGCCTCCTCCCATGTCACCTTCAGGGTCCATTTTGCTGTGTATGAGATTTTCATGTATCTCTTGATCTTCGCTTCCACGTCATGGACAAGGGCACTTCGGGTAGATCCAAGGGTGGGGTATTCCTGCGAGTTTTCAAGAGAGGGAGTTTAGAAAGGATGGGATTGCTTTGCAGGTCAGAGCCGGGCTCTCCCGGGGAGGTCACTGATGGCCCCTACCTGGTACCATGTGGTGCCGATACCCTGGGAAAAGTCTGCGTCGTCCCAAAATGCAGCAACCATTGGCAAACTCTCATGGCCGCTGAACCCCTGGGGAGGTGGGTTAGGGTTGGAGGGGACATAGTTGTCCGTAGGTGGGAAAATGATTTGTCCATTATCTGTAAACTAAACAAAATAACTAGTTATGTACTGACACCAGCCTCCCCAGGTGGTGCTTGCCCAGCAATATGGCTTTTATTTATACCCTGCACATGGATAGCAGAAACCAGTCACTTTAAACTGTGAAAAATTAACATCCATACTACATTAGGCTTCTGTTCCAATTTTGCTGTTTTTTTCTCCCACACAAGCTATAGATCACTTGTGCGCGCTGCAGCCATGGAAACTCACGTAGAGAAAGTCATGTAGTGTTTTCCCAAAAGGGAATCCGATCTCCGGTTTGAACAGTGGGGAATTAAAATCCACCTTCCTTTCAACGCATCCTCTGTCATTTCCCTCTGCGCCGTATGGGTATAGTGACACAGCTGCAACTAACACAAGCAGGTGATTAGTAGAAAATTAAAAATAATTAAATCCACTTCACCTTTCGCACCTCCAAGGCAAGCTTGCCTTTTTGCGCCACTGCCTGCAGGGAGGGCGGCATAGTCCCACTGGGTCTATCGTCGCTATAATGCAGGGAGACTGTCTTTGCCCCTGGACACTTGTCCTGCAAAGAAACCTGCTGTCCCAATTCAGGATTTGGGCAAAGGTATGAGCAGGTACTTAAATGATTTTCCTCACCTGAGCTGTGATAAGACATAAATGCACACAGAAGAGAGATGGGACAACAAAACTGGCTGCAGGGTTTAGACTTGCCTGGCTGTGGGCACACAGACTGTGCTGAGCAGGGAAGGAGAGGAGACCTCGGCTTGGGAGGGGTTTTATACACAGCCAGGCGGTGCAACCCCTCCCTAAGGTTTCATGCTCTTCTCTGCTGATCTCCATGATGGTGAGAGACGAGGGAGTCCCCACCTCTGGGCACTTGGGCTTCCCAGCCACGGGGAAGCAGCATGCGCTGTGTCCAAGTCGGATGAGATGACCTGCTCTCACATTCCCTATTTCACCTTTTCTCATTAATCCCCCAGCCTGACCCCTATCACAGATGAGCCATCCCTGGGCCATGCCATGCTGTCCGCAATCACAGCAGCTCAGTCGGGCCAGCAACCCCCTTCATGTTCTCTGCCTTAGGAGGAAGGAGGAAAGTCTACTTACTGCTAAGCCCTAGGGTGGGTTGGGGCTCAGGCAGAGGCGTAAGCATGGGATTTTTGTGGCTAGAGGTGGTGTGGGCAGAAGCCCCTGGTGCCATGGCTGGTCCTTTCTGCGTCCCAAAGGCAGGAGCTGTGGTGGCAGTGGGGCTGGTGGCTGCCAGTGGTTTCCTCGGTGTGGTGGCCGTGCCACCCACGAGGCCTCCCCCCTCCTTGGCTGGGCTGGCCTGTGTTGGTCGGCTGGGCTGGGCTGGGCTCGCAGGTGGGACAGGCAGCATGCTGTGTGGTGAAACGGCCGTGGTGGTGGGAGCCACTGGGGTGACACTTTCTACAAGCCCTGTTTTGGCCACTCCGTTTCCAGATCCTGGTGACTGGAGCAGAGCCGGTGAGGGGCCAATTTTGTCCATGGCGCCTGGCTCTGGGCTGGCAGCAGAGGCAGGAGGGATGGACGTGGTGGCAAATGCAGGCTGTGATCCAGCTTGTCTGCCTGCTGCAGGGACAGGCACAGCTCCATGGGTGCCAAAGACAGAGAAAGGCCCAAAATCTTCCTGTGGGGTGGTGAGGCCCTTTGCAAGTGTGAGAAGAGCCCCAGATTGGGGTTCATCCCTAGTTGCCCCTGCTGCATTGCTATTTAGGACCGTGGGGGAGGTCACTGTGGCTGGCTCATTGGCTGTGTCGTCACTGGGGATGTGAAGGGGACTTGCTGTGGTGCTATCCGCGGTTCCGTGGCTAGGGGAAGCCAGTGTTAGCGCCAGCCTAGCTGGGGCACCAGGAGAGCTGGGAGAGCTGGGCATAGATGTGCTGTTTCCCAGCCGCACGCCGGTGGGACTGGTCGTGGTGGCAAATGCAGGAAAGGAAACACGGCCTGTTGACCTGCCTGGGATGTCATGAACGATGGTGGCTGAGCTGTTGCTGGCAGGTTCAGCTGTTTTCTCCCCAGAGAAAGGTTGCCCCAGGGACACCTGGGTGACGTGAGATGATGTGCTCAGTGCCTGTCCTGCTACAGGGCTGCTGGTGGCTGTGGAGGAGGAGGCGCTTGTTGCTGGCTTGGAAGCAGCATATCCAACTGCCAGGGAGGCTGCCAGGTCCGTGGTTGCACCATCACTGAGTACGGATGATGGCCCAATCGTTGGCTCCTCTGTTGCATTGTGCTTGCTGGGGAAAGGCATACCGGGTACCGCAATGGCATGGCTGTGATTGGGCACCTCCAAGGACCCACTGGTTGGCCTTATTGTGGTGGTGGGCATTGTGGGAGATAAGACAGCCATTCCTGATCCACTGCTAGTGGTGCTGGGACCGAGGTGTGGGCTCACTGCTGTCCCATTGACAGTGGCCAGCGGTGCTCCAGCTGCCAGAGCAGCACTGGTGGCTTGGGAGATGGTTGCAACTATGTCTCTTGCTCCCACCGCTGTGGTCACCATCTCAGCTGTGATCTGGCCCCCCAGAGCTGGGGTGCTGCCAGTGAGCGAGGAAGGCAGACTGGCTGCCACCTCGTTCCCCTCGGGGACCGTCCTGGGGGCCGTTTGAGCTGGGACACTGTCTGTGACGGACACTGACTTGCTGGCTGTTGCTTCGCTCGGTGAAGCGGTGAAGACAGGCAAAGCCAGGGCTGTCTGTGATGGAGCTGTGGTATCTTTGCCGACTGTTGCAAGCATGGTGGCAGTGGGCTCAGCTGTAGCTGTGTGCCTGAGCAGAGCAGGCACCGGGCCTGTGCTGTTCCCAACTGCCATATCATCAGGCACCATCATAGTTGTCTCCTCCTCAGCAGCACCAAATGCAGCTGGGGAAGCAGTGAGCTCATTGACAGCTGCTGGAGTTGTGCTTGCACCTTCATCCCCTGTGTCAACACCACCAGAGCTGGATAGCGCAGGTCCGTCTGCCCCATTGTTCGTGACAGGTTGCTCTGCGGCAGGCGACAGGGCACGGCTGGTGCCGGTGGCCTTTGCAAACCCTGCTCTGGCAGTTGACGTCTCAGCTGTCCTGCCAGCTGCTGTGGCCGCAGATGTCTCCCCTCTGGGTGGGCCGGCTGGGATGATGGCGTTGCTGGAGAGGACCATGCCTGGTGGCAGCCCAGTGGCGGTGGGTCGGGTGGATGAGGTGCCGCCCGCTCGATCAGCCGCAGAGACGCTGTTTGCAGGGGATGTCAGCTGTCGCAGTGGCCCAGCCAGGACACTGCTGGTCCCCAGGGAGGATGGACCTGCTGCAGCCTCCATAGGGGCACGACTCCAGCTCATGGTGCTCGTTGAGGACGTTAACCTGTCCGTAAGCAGGGACAAGGTGCCCAGGGCTGACTGGGCAGTGCTGCTAGCGGTGGCCACCACAGCTGCGTCCGCAGCTGCCCCAGTGGCTGTAGAGCCAGCGCTCGGTGGCACCGTGTGTGACAGTGGCTCCCCAGGGGCTGCTGTGCCCCTCGCCGGCCGAGCAGTAAAACCAGGGGTGAGCAGGGAGGGCATCCCCTCCGGTGGCACCACGCCAAGGTTGCCAGGGTTTGGCAGTGGGAGCAGCGTGCCGGTCGGCGGGAGTGTGGCAGCATGTGTGTGGGCTGCGGAGGGCACATTGGTGGCTGGCACAGGGGCCGCGCTGTCAGCTGAGAGGGATGTCGTGCCAGTCCTCGTGTCCGTGCTGGTGGTGTCAGTGACGGGTACACTGGTGCCCTTGCTGCTGGCGAGGGATGCTGCACCGCCAGCACTGCTCTCAGGGGGGCCCGGGGAGGATGCAGCAGTCTCTGCCGGGACAGTGGCACCCCCGGCGCCTGACCCGGATGTGGCTGTGCTTTCCCCTGCGCGCGTGCTGCCTGTGCTCGGCGAGGATGCCCCGGCCAAGGGCCCATCCTGGGCTCTGTCGGCGCCTGGTCTGGAAGACCCTGTGGAGGGCTCACTGGTGCCTTCTCTGGGCTCTGCCGGTGGCCGAGGGGGGCTGCGGGGGCTGTGTGAGGAGGCGGCCACTGTGACGAGCTCTGCGCCAGCCCCGCTGCTGAGAGGCAGGGTATGGGCCAGGGCCGCAGAGGAGGATGCAGCCGTGCTGAGACCACTGTCGCTTACCCCCGCTGCCGTCCCCATGATGCCATCACCAGGGATGCCAGAGGATGCCACCACCACTGGCCTGGTGCTGCCGGGGACGGGAGAGGACGCGCTGCCACCCAGCTGAGCCGTGGGACCGAGCACTGGGGAAGGTGCTCTGGCCAGCTCCGGCGCGGGGCTGGGCACCGCCCGTGTGGACAGACCCGCCACGGCGCTCTTGCTGCCCGGGGCAGACCGTGCTGCTGGGGGCGCGTTGCTGGTACCTGGCTCAGCCCCTGCGGTGATGGAGGGGGGCAGTCTTGGGGCTGGCCCCACTGCCCCCTGCCTGGCGCCCGGGGAGGACGTGTCCGCCATCGGCTCAGCAGCGCTGCCGCTCTGGTTCGAGGAGGCTGCGTGTGGCTGAGCAGTGACGCTGGCTCTGGAGGGGTGCAATGCACGCGGAGCCGGCCCAGGAGGAGTGTTTTCGCTGTCTGTCCCGCTCGTCCAGGCATCTGCTGTTGCATTTTCAACCAGGTTTGAGCCCACAGCTGTCTGCATGGGGCTGCCGTCTCCTGCTGGCTGTGACCTGCCCCTGGCTCCCTCTGCGGCTGCACTTTTGGCAACTGGTGGAGATGCAGGTGGGGGCATCTGGGCGGCAGTGGTGCTGGGGAGGGGGCCAGCCGCATTCGACACTGGGCTGGCGCCTGCCAAGGCTGGAGGAGCAGATTGACCGTCTCTGGGAGCCAGGAGAGGAAAGCCCACCGGGGGCCTGGTTTGGGGAGCATCGTCACCCTGGGGGGACAGCTCCGGCAGTGGCTCTGTCCTGCTGAGTGTGGAGCTGGAAGCTGGCCCTGTGCCATCGGTGCCATGGGCAATAGCTGGCACATCTGGAGCCAGCTCAGCCCCAAAGTGGCCCTGGAGAGATGCTGCCTGGCTCATACCCAGGCGGGTGACGTAGTCGTCAGTGACGAGAAATGACCTTCCCTTGGCTGAGGTTGAATCCCAACCTGTTTCTGGGGTGGCTGTGCTGGCATGAGCAGAGGGGCCCACGGCTGGCTTGGTCACAGTGTTTCCAGGACCCGGGGACGTGGAGCCAGCTGCCCTCCACATTGGGGCAGCGGGAGGCAGGAGGTGGGTCACGCCGATCCCTGGATCCTCCTCTGGGCCCACGTCCGGGTACTTGGCCGGTAGTACAGCGGTGGTGCTGCCATCGGGGCTGGGGGAGGCGCTGTGCAGGGCTCGGCGGGCATCGCCACCCAGCACTGACCGTGGGGTGGCCAGGCTGTTGTGTGGTGGCGGTGATGTGGCTGCCACTGTCCTTGGGGCGATGCTGGATAGGGACACCCCCAGGGGTGACCCTGTGGTGGGACTGTCATCCAGGAGAGGGGGGGCACCCGCACGTGATGCTGCAGCAGCACCGCTGGCTCTGGCTGTCTCCAGGGTGCTGACCAATCCCACGACGTTGACGGTTGTTCCTGCTGTAGTTGTGCCCTCTGTGGGTTCAGAAGCTGTCGCTGTTGTTGGCTGAATGGCAGTGGGAGTGGCACTGCTAGGGGTTGGAGGGGACACTGTGGGATCATGCAGCTTCCCAGGGCTGGGGATGGAGGCAGCGGGTCCTGCGCCCAGTCTGCCTGTGCTCAGATCTCGGGACACCCCCGCCAGGTCCACTTCAGCTGTGCGCGACCACATCTCCTCACTGGGGGTAACAGGGGAACTGCGGGAGATGAGTGGATGGCTGGTGGCATCTGGACGTTGCATGTACATGTGTGGCGCTGGCTCACCGGTGACACCCGCATTTGGGGCTGAGACACTTTGAGGTGCTTGTGGCGTCGCGGTGTCCATGCCCAGAGCGGCTGTGGCTGGGTTAAAAGTGATGCTCCTGGATGGGGGAGAGAGTCCAATGGAGATCTTGGCCACAGCTGCAGAAGAGCCCAGGTCTGGGTTGCTGCTGTCGGTGACTGAAACCAGAGCGGTCATGTCTGAGGATGGCATGAGGAGCAGCGAAGACCCAGGGACAGCTGACTTGCTTACAGGTCCACTCCTAGTCACCTTGGATGGTGCAGGGTCACTCACGATGCTGACTGTTGGCGGCGGTGAGCCCACAGCTGGCCCTGGGCGGCTGCTGCCAAGGCCAGGAGACACGTCAGGCAAAGCAGGCATGGGGCTGGCATCCCAGGGCGTCACGGTGCCTGGCCCGGGGGAACTGCCCACTGCTGCGGTCGATGCGCTGGGACCTTCCTTGGCAGGGGTATTTCCAAAGGCTGGCCCTGCTTCACTGATTGGGCTCATGGTGAAGGAGGAGGACAGGTCTGCAGCTGGGCTGGTCATCTTGTCATACCTGCCAAGGGAAGATGGTGCTGCAGTGGATCCAGGGGACACATCTGTCTGTGCTTTTCTGGCACTGTTTCCAGCAAGGGGCAAGGACATCGCCATGCTGAGTCTTGCTGGAGAGGATTCACCTGCAGCTGCTTCTGCCGTGGCAGCGTCAGGGTCTGCAAAGGCTGTTGTGGTGGGCAGAGCCCCAGCGGGGTCTCCGAAGGAGGACACCGTGCCTGCGAAGGGCCTGGGAGAGGGACTGCCACGCGGCACAGTGGAGACGCTGTTCATCAGTCCAGCAGCAGTACTGGGATCATCAGGAAATGCCGTGCTGGGAGCTGGGGCCTTTCCAGCAGTGCTGGGCAATGGTGCCGTGCCCATCAGGGAGCTCGTGGTCCTTGGGGAAGCAGTGCCAGTCACTGCTCTGGAGGTGGACTTGCTTGTGCCAAAGACCAACTCAGTGGTGGTATTTTCTGGGTCTGGAAACAACCCAGCAGGGACGTCCTTTGCAGCAGTTACCTCCATGCTGGAGGAAGAGGAGGTGGCAGCTGGATCAGCATGGCGCCCGACAGTGGCTGTGGCTGCTGTGTCCAGAGATGGCGTGGTGGCACGGAGGGGGGTACCGGTGCTGGCTCTAGGCGGCCCATCTCCAGCAGCGACATTTGTCCCATGTGGGGACAAGTGCTCCGTCCCTTGCCCAGGGCCTGCGTCATTGCTGGTGGGCGATGGCACTCCTTCACTTGACTCCGTGGCTGATGCGACTGGGAAGGCACTTGCTACCAGCTCTGCTGTGGCACTGCCAGGGCCTGCAGGGGAAATGGCTGGAGGTGGCCAAGCAGGGGGTGTCGGAGGCTCCTGGGAGGCGTCATGGCCAGCTGCAGGTAAGGCGGTTGTCCCTGGCTCTGTAGTCCTACTGATGGGAGAGAAGGTGGCCCTCGCTGAGGAAGCACTTGGGAGGTCTTCAAATGGTGGTGTCACCCCCTCTGCTCTTCCTGCTGCTGTGTGAGGGGAGGTGCCCTTGTCCAGCTCTGACGTGACCTCCTGGGATGGGAGCCCAGCAGCTTCATGGGATGCCGCAGTGCTCTTGCTGATAGCAGGAGATGACAATCCCATGCCTAGTTTGATATGAGACAGAGCTGTGGTCCGTGTTGTCCCCAGTGTCCCCTCCACAGCGATATCATCCTGCTGGACTAACCCATTGGCATGGGAGGTTTTGCTAGGGACTAAGGAAGATGCTTTTGACCCCAGCATTGGTTGAACAATGGGGGTTTGTGCAATCGGGGGAGACGTGCCTCCGCCTGGTTTGGGGAAGGCCCCTTTCAGTGGGCCTGCGGCACCTGCACGTGGCTCTGCTGTGATTCCCTCTAGCACGTGGTTGGCTGTCCCCGGGGCTGGCTCTCCAGCGATGCTCTCCACAGCTGCTGTAAATGCCTCTGGGGCCTGCTCAAGAGCAGTGCCGCTGTTTGAGAGTGGCAGTTTGCCCATCCCCTCTTCAGTAGGGATGCCTAGATCTGGGGACGACATGGCTGTGCCCAGCCCAGCACTGTTGCTCCCCACGGCAAGAGCTGACACGTGCCCGGTTGGTACAGGGGACAGAGGGTGCCCATGCCGAGTGGCAGCAGGAGCCACAGGGACGCTGGTTGGGTGGCCGGCAGGGCTTGCAGAGGAAACCCCTGCCCTTGCCTGGGGGCTGTCTCGTGCTGCCATACCCTCAGCGAGCCCAGAGGCAGCCACTGTACTGGGAGGCACCTCCTCCACCTTGCTGGTCACAACTGGGACCATTGCTCCTGCAGTCTGCACCACCACGTCACCTGCAAGGAGAGATGAGATGGTCCTACCTGGATCAACACCAGCGATGTCCTCAGCGGGCAGAGACGTACCTGTCACCAGCCCTGAGCTGGCATTACCTCTTATGCGGGTGGCATTACCTGAATCCTGGCCATCTCCAGAGCTGGCCCAGCTGGAGGGAGAGGGATGCCCGGGCTGGATCACAGCTGCCTTGGGGAACGCCTCGCATATTCCTGGTCTGGCCATGGTGGGAGACACGTCTGGAGGCAGCTCTGCACTGGTGCCTTCAGGTGCCAGGGAGACGCCACCGGGCTCTGCCAGGGGCTGCTCTGCTGACCCGCTGGCAGAGGGGCCATCTGCGGCGCCGGGCAGTGGGATGAGGGGCTGCTTGCCCGGATCTCCGGCTGACCCTGCTGAAGGTGGCATTGCAGAGACAGGGGCTGCTGCCGGGGCACGTTAGGGAGGGCGAAGCAGGGAGAAGCCAGCCCATTGTTTCTGGCTTTGCCTGCCCGCGGCCTGGCTGGGGCTGTCCCCACGGCACCCCATCCCTCCTCCCCACTGTGCATGGCTGCCGCAGAAGGAAGGTGGTGCCTAAACGCCATATGTCACTCGCAGGGCTGGTCACTACCCCGCTGGCCAGGTCCCGGGCAAATACAGGCCAGGACAGCTTGCCCTCTGCCTACAGCTTTTGGGGAGAGGAGGCATCTCACGGAGGCTTCTGGGGGGTCCTCCCCAGCCACGGAGCCGTTTCCTCCCTGAGGGATGGAGGCAGAGGCCCCTGGGAAGCACCCCTGGTCCCCAGTGCGCCCCTTCCTCTCGTGTCACAGCCTGAACCCCGTCTCCTGCAAATGCCTCCCTTTGCATTAAACCGGCAGACAGAAACGCGGCGCTGCTCCGGGCCAGCCTGCCCGCTCGGGTCCTGGTGGGTGCCCGCCGGCAGCTCCAGTGGCCTTGGAGCGGGACGCGGTCCATCCCCGAGCCCTGGGGCCGGTCACCAGCCAACCCCCGGGAGATCCCTGCCCGTGCCACTGCTGCTCCCCAGGGAGCCGGGGCAATGGCCGCGTCTCTGGAGAGCCTGCAAAACGCTCCGAGATGCCTCAAGGGAGGGCGAGCGGAGGGGCGGCCGTCCCCCCACGCTGCCCCGGCTGGATTGAGGTGGGTCTCAGCACCCCGCATCGACGCCTCCAGAGCAGGTTGCTGCAAGGAGAGCCGTGCACCGGGCTCTGCCAGCACCCCGAGAAGGGCTGGGGCCAGCTCGCGCCTCTGCTGCTCTGGCAACCCGTTACCGAAACAACAGCCTGGCTGCGGCTCTCGGGCTTTGTTCTAGACGCGGAGAGCAGCCCTTTGCCTGCAACCAAGATGGTATCTGCCCCAGCTCGCCGGGCAGCAGAGCGCGCCGCGACCTCGGCACTTACCCAGCAGCGCCCAGAGCCCCCAGAGCAGCCAGCCCCACGGCGGGAGCCTGCCCTGGCGTCGCATGGTGCGGGGGCGCGGAGGGGCTCCCGGCGTCGACGGAGCGGTGTCGCCTCCTCCGGCTGCTGCAAGGAGGCTGGCGGCTCTCCCGGTCCGGCGAGACGAGGCGGGCTCCTGGCGCCGAAACACTCCCCTCCTCGGGACCTCCTCCCCTGCCACCCCGTGCGGAGGCCACATGCCATGCCCTGGGCACTGAGCCTGAGGGTGCGGGAGCCCCAGGGACCTGTGGGGACGCTGCCACCAGGCCTGGCTGTTCCTTGCACCCACCGCTGACGGGAGCCAGCTCTGCTGCCTTGCGACTGCTTTCACCGCTAGCAGTTTTGAGCCTTTCCCAAATTGCCGGGTTTCCAAGGTTTCATCACCAAGAGTGCTGAGAAGCACAAACTCCGAGTGTCCAGAGTGATTGCTGGTGGTAGCCCAGCACCGTGGGTGCAACGCGGTGCCGGGGTCCTGCTGGCCCCGCTGCCACCCCAGTGAGGGTCGAGGACACCAGCCCCAGCCAGGGCCGAGGGGTGCAGGAGGGATGTGGCCAGGGCAGGATCCCCTGCTGTCACCGAGCCCCTTCACAGGGACCCCACGGTCAACGCCTTGAGGTTGGAGTTCATCTTTAGTGACGATAACTCCTTTTTGACTGTGGGAGCCGTGAAGCTGCCTGGCCCAGAGGCTGCAGGACGCGATGGCAAAGGTGGACCCGGGTCCTCAGCATCTCTGGGAGGGAGCAGATCAGCCCAGCGCTGGGCTCGGGCGCCAGCCCCATGCCCATGGCTTCCTGCTTGCTGCCGGGTCCCAGCCACGCACGGCTGCGCAGCTGATAACCCCCGGCACCGGCGGGCCCGCTGCCAAGGAGGAACAAGGAAGCGAGCAATGCTCCTGCTTTGCTCCCCGCTGCCTCGGGGTCGCTGCACTGCTTAGCCCTTCCCATCCCTGGGGGCTCCCGCGGGGGCATCTCCGTCCAAGCTGTGCAGGGACCTCGCGGTGCTCGGCTCTGCCCCGCCAGCATTTCCTGGAGCGGAGCGCGCTGCAGAGGTCATTGCATTAACAGCTAATCACCTTAACGGAGCCATTACGTGCAGGGGGTTATCTGTACCATCGGAGTGCGTCCCATTGCGAACGCCCACGCAGATCCAAGCGGGGGGAGCGAGGGTGCTGTTCTTACATGGGCACTTTGGGGCTGGGCCTTTCTCTGCTTTGCAGGTCACCTTAAAAAAGGGAAAGGATGGAGAGACTCACCCTGGTGTGCAAAGGCCCTCCTGGGCCTGGCAGGAGCAATTCTACCAGCAAATGTTTCCTTCTCCAGCTCCAGGATCATTTTAAAGGGGGGAAAAAGTCAGTTAAAGGATTGCATCCTTGCTTCATCTACAACCATCAGCTGCACCACAGATGTGGAAATGGAGGCAGGGAGAGCTGGGGCATCCCAGGAGAGCCCAAACACCCTGCCAGGCTCTAAGCACAGTCATCCCCGTGGCATCACCACCAAACCGCCCCATCCCCACACTCCGAAAGGACTTATCACCCTCCCTGGGGTGGGGGGGGGGGGGGGCGGAGATGAGCGCTGCACGGCACTCTGGGTGTGCACGGCATGAGGGTGATGTGGTCACAAGCAGCCAACGCTGGCTCCAGGGCACCATCTGCCACGGGGAGGGATGCACCGCCGGGACCGGGCAGCCCTGCTCGTCGGGTGACTCACCGCACGCGCACACCGAAGCTCCCCGCGCGGCAGCCTCTCCTCCAGAGCTTCGGCCTCTGCACGCGACCGGGGCCCAGGGATGGCTGGAAACGGGGGAGCCCAGGGCAAAGCCCAGGGTGCTTTCGCTGATGCTGCATGTTTTGCCATCCCAGTGACACCAGTGTGCCCAAGCCCAGAGGTTCAGCGATGGATCTCGTGGCACCACGTGACTGTCACCATGCCCCAGCCCCAGCCGACATCCCCGATCTGTCTGGGATTGCTCACAGGCAATTGCCGGCTGGAGATACGCCAGCCCCTCACGGAGACCATGCAGGCCCTGCAGCGTGCAGAGGCTTGCTCTGCTCAGGTGAATATGCAGCCCCAGCTAGTGGATTTAGGGACTTTTGGGCCCAGCGAGTTTGGGTACCAAGGTCCTTTTTCCCCTGCACACAGGCCACCTGCATGGTGACTCTGACAGGTGGCACCTCGGCGAGCTGGACCGCAGACCCGGCCCTTCTCTCAGCGAGGCGAAGTGGGCTGGAAACCACGTCAGTGCTGCCGCCTTGCACGGTGCCTCCAGCTAGGTGCCGGCCCCCGCCGCCTGTCCGCTCCTGCCGCGAGTGCTTGGCTCCAGCTTCGCGGTGGCATCCGGTTGCACAACGCCCCTCGCCGCCACCACGCGCGGGGGCGAGATGCAGGTCTCGCCGCTCCCTGCCCGGGCATGAGTCAGGCGGCGGCTCCCATCCTATCTGCCGCAGGGCCTTGGGGCGGCTGGAGGGGGCGGCTCGTCCTCCGCAGGAGCCCCGCGCGCTCTGGGGGGAGGCACCGGGGCCGTGCCGGGCTGTTTGGGGGGGTACAGCATTGCCCAGCCCTCGAGCCTCGGTCCTAGATGCGCGACAGCGCACGACAAATTCAAGCGGCCCCAGTGTGGGAGCCATCGAAGTGAGCACGACGGATGGGTGCTCACGGCATTCAGCTGCCCACTGAGCATCGCACAAGCTGGGGGCTTGGCTGGGCAGCGCTCAACCCGCCAGGCACGCGGCAAACCCCGGGCATCCCCTCCCCTGCACCCACCCCGTGACGGGGCTCCCCCAGGGCACGTCTTTGCCGGCAAGAGGGCTCCTGTCGTGTGACGGCACGGGCTCTGCCGACCCCCACGGCAGCCGGGAGCTTCCCGCCCTGCCAGGCAGGGTGGGACAGAGCGGTGCCCCTCAGTTATACCCTGCCAGGGCCACTAATGGGTGCCCAAGTCCTGCTGCAGAGGACTGCACCGTGCAGGGGGGTGATGGATGCAGGTACCTGACGATCAGGCCAGGACTTAGCTGAGGCTGGGAAAAGCTGCTGTTATCATGCTGTATCCCTCTGCCAGGTCCCATGGACTCGCGTGCTCCTGGGAAGAAGGAAGCCCCAAGGCACCGGGAGGACGGTCCTGGCCGCGTGCACAGGAGAGCCGGCGCAGATGAAGGCATGATCTGTGGTGGCCTGGAACTGGGAGCTGTGGGGACTCAGGGGCTCTCAGATCTCCATGTGCTGGCAGAGACGAATGCAGGAGATGAGGACAGGCACCCTCCTCCTCTCCACAGAATATTTTTTATATATATTTTTATATATATATATAATATATATATTAAAATTACATTTCTCTTTACAAAAACAATTCAACAATGGGCTGGGGGACGGAGACCATCTCCAAAGCCAGGGCCGGGGCACCCTGGCATGGGGATCACAGCAAGTCCCGAGCCCTAGGCAGGCTCCATTTTGGGGCACCCCTGTCCCCCAAGCAGGGCTCAGGCCAGAGTCCAGCAGCAGGTTGTGTGGGTAAGGGTGGCCACAACGCGCGGTGGTCCCACGGTGAGATGCCCGCTCTAGATCCGACGTAGCTCACCCAGGCCCCGCTGTCACCGCCTGTAAGCAGAGGAGAGGATGTGAGCTCTGGAGAGGTGATGGAGCCGGCTGCCCAAGAGCAGCTCAAGGCCAGCACACCTTTCTGGGATGGGAGACCCTCCCCAAAAGATTCGCCTTACTCCCGGCGCCTCCTGGGACTGGGCACCTACTTCTGCCGGGCCATGCTGTAGGGATCCAGGAGGTGGGAGCTGGCCTGTGCCAGGTTCCAGTCAAACATCTCCAGCACCCGGTGGCACTCGACGCGGGACTTCAGGCCCAGGCAAAAGAGCTGCTCTACCTGCAACGGGACACGGCAGACCGTGGGTGAGAGACTGTGGGCTGGCAGGGGCTGCCCCTGGCCTCACCGGGGTGGCGGTGCTGCGTGCCGTGACATGTACCTTCAGGTACTGGATGGCGCGCTGGACATTCCAGCCGTGGTTCTGCAGGGCCGTCTGGCACTCCTCCGTCGTCACGCCATGCACCATGTCCTGCACCTGCAAAAGGCTCGCTGTCACCGTAGGCCACCGCCTGCGTGCTGCCAGGGCACCCACCGCCCTGCCAACACACCCAGCTGCCTGGGGCAGTAAGGACCCCATGGCTGGAGCAGGGGGTCAGTGCAGGACTCTGGGGTCCCCCCCGTGCCTCTGGCCCCGTGAAGCACTGTCAGCTAGGAGGAGCTGGGGCTGGTGGGGGGACCGGTGGTCAGGCCATGCATTTTGGAATCACATGGAATTTCTGCCGCTGTGGGTCTGCCAACCCATCCCCGTAGTACCACTCCCAGTGTCCCCTGGGGTGGGCAGTTTTGGGGCCAGTGACCTCTACACCCCGCTGCTCCTGGCTGTGAGCAATCCCTTCATGGCACCATGAGCTTTTGGGGGGCATGGACCCTCCACCAGAACTCAGCTGCTAGCTGTCTGCCCCTGCCCCTGAGCTCCTGCCCTCTCTGGCACATCCCGACGTGCCCATCCTGCCTGGGACAGGGGTGAGCTCTTGTCCTCTCCAGCCCACCCTCCAGCCCAGCTGGAGGTGCCCCCACTCCCTGCCCTCCCATCCCCAGGATCTTCAACTTCTCCTAGTCTCAGGTACAAACTCCCCAGCTGGGACAAACCCTGCACTGTTCGCCCTCCAAGCCCAAGGGGACCAGAGTCACTGCTCTCTGCCTGCTATGGTGGCCAGCTTGCTGCATCAGCCTGGAGCTGGGGCCACGGCTCACAGCCTACCGTGGGGCAGGGCTAATACAGGTTAAAAGGGTGTTTGATCCCCATTTGGGCATTGCAATGACACTTCTGCACTGTGGTGTCTTTGGAGAGCCCTTGCAACCAGTGCCCCTTGGGGTCACATGTGGGAAAACTGAGGCACAGGCTGGGGACAACTCTGGCTCAGATGGTGCAGCGAGTCTGTGGCACAGGCATGGCTGTGGACTTATGCCACCTGGACAAAAGCCACCTTGCCCCATATGACCCGCAGAGCCCCGGGCAAGCCACTTACCAGTCGGATCTTCTCGGAGGGGCGGTAGCCATCCGGCCCATCGTAGACAATCTTTTGGAGGCTGCAGGAAGCTTTCACCAGGCATTTGGGGCCAGGGTTGCTGTTGTTGGAGGAGAAGTTGGCCTTGTAGTCTGGCTGCTGCTGCACCATGGGCCGGACAGTGGCCGTGGTGACCATGCGGGATGCTGGCACCTCCTCGGGGCTTTTGGCCTCCTTGAAAAACTTCTCGTACTTGTCCAGGTAGGCAGGGCGCTCAGGCAGCAGGTAGTAATGAGTGCTGCTGACTTTCTGCCCATCCTTCACAATGGGCAGGATACAGGGCCCCTTGGGGCAGTCCTTGCCCTGCGCCTGGATGACCTTGGGGGTAGCATATTTGGGGTCGAGGGCGAAGCTCTGTGTGGTGGGCATGGGCTTCCCTGGAGAGGTGGAGAGGTAGGAGCAGAGCGTGGCACGCTGCTGGGGGGAGCCCACTTGCAGAGCCATGGGGCTGGGTGTTCGGGAGGTGGGCTGTGACAGCGGGTCCCGAGGGGGGATCTGGGGCGGCCGGTCCTCCTCGCCCCCTGAAGCTGGCGACAGCTCCCCTGACCAGTGACCGGGCTCGTTCCTGCGCAGGGGCCGGGGCGGGATGGGGACACGGGGCGGGATTTGGGGCTTATCTTCAGCAGGGGCTGCAGTGGCAAAGGTGGCCGGCCCCAGGGGCACGTTCAGCCTCTTCATGCACTCCTGCTGCAGCTCCTCGAAGATCTCGGTGGTCTGTGTCAGGCTGGGCTGCTTGGCCTCCTTGGGGGGCAGAAAGAGGTTGTCCTCCAGCACTGTGGCCCTCTCGCCCTCATCCACGAAGCCGTAGTTGGTCTCGCCTCGCTCCCGGGCTTTGGGCAGTCCCACACGGCTGCCCCGCCGCCCCGGGGGGCTGTTGATGGAACACACCTCAAAGTCGTCCTCATCCTGCGCCACGTCGTCATAGGCCGGCGGCGGGGGCAAGGGCCGGGCATCCCAATCCACCACGGGTGTGGGGTGGAGGGGCCGGGGCAGGGCCCGCGTGGGGCTCTGCGGTGGGGTCTTGTCCAGCAGTGAGAAGGCCTCCATGGCCAGCTTGGCGAGCGAGGGGGCCGTGAGCTCCCCCACGGGCGAGGGGCTCGGTGGGGGCACCTCCTCCCCGAAGTCGATCAGCGTCACCTCGCCTCCTGCCGGACCCTCACTCAGTGGCTGGCTGGGCTGCCGGTCGCCCACCTTGGTGCCTGACACCCGGGCCGAGGGCTTTGCCAGCCGCAGTCCCTTCCCTGGGCCCGGCTTCTTCAGGCAGAGCTTCCGGAGGCCTGCAGACAGCCCATCGTCCTCCTCACTGACCGGGTCGTAGCAGGGCTCTAGGATGTGACAGAGAGGGCGGTGAGGGTGCCACCAGATCCCGTAACCCCTCAGCATCCCCATCCCCTGTTCCCCGCTTCCCTTGGGGTGGCAGGAGGGGACAGCCCTCCTCGGAGGTGACTCCAGCCCCGGGGGGCATGACGGGTGTGGGAGGGCATCTCCAACCCCAAGACCTGACTGCAATCCTTAAAGCAAGACTGCAATGTCCAGAAAACTCGCCCAGACCCACAACACGTCAGCCTGGGCAACCCCTTGCCCTGCTCCCATCTTCGCCCCCTTGGCTGCAGGGCTGCCACCTTCCCGCCCTGCTGCTCCTGGGGCAGGACCTGCCCCGGGCTGCTCCTGCCCTTCTCCATGCCATGGCTCAGGGGACCTGGGACGTACTTAGCCCAGCTCCACATCTCCCCATCCATGTCACACACAGCCACCGCCTACCCCTCACCCTTGGCGCATGCCCATGCCACAGCCGTGCCCAGGCTGAGGGGCAGCTCAGCCCCACGCGGCACCTAGGTTAGCACTGGCAGCAGGTAACACCTCAGAGCAGTTAGTCCCCACCGGTCCCTCCACGGGAGATGTTTGAGGAGGGGCAAGAGCCTGGAGATACCATGGGGATATCGGGCACGCAGCAAGGGCAGCACCATCTCCCTGAGGCCAGACCTGATGGGGGGCCACCTTGCTTGGGCCCTGCCCTGGATTCGGAAGAGGTGGCACTAGGCACTGGACACATCCCCAGCGGAAGCAGGGCCGTGCCATCACCTGCTGGGGGGCCTGGCCACGTCTCCCGTGCGGGGCCAAGCGGAGCAGAGGAGGCAGCAGGCCGCCCCAGGCGAGAAGAACACAGCACACCCCGAGTACCTTGGAAGAAAGGAGCTAAGAGAGAACAGAGGGGGCACGAGCAGGGCTGGCGGCTCCCAGAACAGCCCCACTTACTCGTAAGCAGGATGGCAGGCTGAGGCGGGCGCGGAGGCGGCTGCCCTGCGGGAGAAGAGAGAGCCCGAGAGGAGGCGAGACGCGGGGTTAGTGCGCGAAGCAAGCGGGGAGCCGGGGCGCCTAGTGGGAGAGTGGCACATGCTTCGTCCCTACGCCGGCCTCGGCTGCGGGGGCCTGGCGGGAGACGTGGGCATGGGGCGGATGCTGGCAGCAGCCCCCCGGTTTGCAGGTTTGGGGGCTGGAAGCACATCCGTGGTGTCTAAATTGCTTGTCCTTCCTGGCACCCCGTGGCTCTGACTGTGCCGGTTAGCTGAGGTCCCCCGGGACGGGGAGCCCTCACCAGGGAGGCTTGGAGGGGATGAGGGGCCTGTCCCAGCACCGCCAGGGACAACGGGGTGGGGGTTGCAGCCCGCTGCATTGGCAGAGCCCGCGAGTTGCCCAAGCTGGGGGACGCTGCCGGGTGATAGCGCTGCCGGGTGATAGCACAGCCGGTCCTGCCGGCACCCACTCTTCACTGCCCCACCAAAAGCCTGTGCCCCCGGGTCTCCGAAGAGCAAGTAGCAGCAAGACAGTGCAGAGAGGAGAGATGGGACAGCAAATCAGTGCCAGCTACTCCTGCCCCTCACCCGGGCGGCAGGGCTCAGCCCCTGGTGCAGAGAGGAGACTTGAGCTTAGTGCAGCCCAGTGTAGCTAGTGGGCTGGAGACAGGGGGATGAAGGGGAAAAATCACTTACTTTTAGCCCTTCCTGGAAGCTGAGTGGGTCTGGCAGCAGTCAAGTCCACACCTAAAACGTCAGGAGGGTCCATGGGATTTCCCAGGTACAGCCTGCGGGTAGAGAGGAGACCGGCTGGGGATCAGCACCGTGCACGGCCCCTGACACCCAACACGCTCACATGCACGTGCAGCTCGTGCCACCACCTCTGCCAGACGGCTCCCAGGAGGGGCCATGTCCTGCCCCCTTGCACATGGGATGGGGCAGGGGATGAGGCAGAGAAGAGCCCACAGTCCCCTCCACCAAGCACCATGCGCCCGGGGAGCAGACCCAGGCGGGGGCAAGAGGCGGCACATCCTGCTGTGAGCGCCGACTCTGCGACCGGTGGGCTCTGGGGGACGGGGCACTGCCCCCCGGGGGCTTTCTGCCCTCGCGGCTCTGCAACGCAGACCCTTGGGCTGCCCCAGTATCACCGATCCCCGCACCAGGTGCAGCTCGGGGCCGTGCCCGGGGTGCTGTACCAGGGTGCCAAACCCAGAGCATTGCAGTGGGGTGCCGAATTGGGGCACCTTCCCAGGGTGCAACACCCCTGGCACTGCGGCACCACACCGGGATGCTGCGCCTGGGGTAGGGTGCCCCAGCACTACACGCCGTGCCGCAGCTGGGGCGCGGTGCTGGGGCCAGCCGGAGCGCGGCACGGCGGGAGGCCCGGGCGAGCCGTCGCAAGCCAGGCGCGGTGAGACAGGGAGCCGACAGGAGCCGTCGCAGCCCCGAGGCCTGGGCGTGTGCCGAGCTCGGTGCGCTCTCTCCGGCCCGGACGGCACGTACCCAGGGCCCGTGCCCACGCACCGGGGCGCGGGGAGGCCTGCCAGGGCACGAGCCGGCTCCATGCACGCGGCGCCTCAGTTAGCACGCCCAGGGCCACTGGCGCAGCTGCCCCGGGGGGGATGGCCCACGGCACCGGCACGCAACTGTGCCGGGGAGGGTGATGGGGGGTCAGGCTGGGACCAGGGGCACTGGCAGAGCTGAGAGGACACCCCAGGCTGGGATCCCAAATGGCTCAAGGTCCCAAGGGATACCCTGAGCCGGACGGAGGTGCTGGCTCTACCCAGCAGAGTCTTTCCAGGCTTTGAAATAGCATTCCCCCATCCCCAAAACAGCCCTCCTACACCAACCCCGATGCAGGCAGAGACCCACTGTGCCCCCCAGGCCGAGCCAAAGCGCCCCTGCCCACGACCCGCTCGGCTCGGCTGCACCTGGGGCACAGGGCCGTGACGGCCGTGCTCAGCACCACGATGGACACCGCAAGCACATGCCAGGCCGGGCTCTATGTCCCGCCGGGTGGACATGATGCCTGGCCCCACAGATGTCCTTGAGCATAGAAACCCTCCCTCGATTCCCTGATCCTTCCCATTCCCAGCTCACTCTCCCGTTACAGACCAAACGGTGGTCTCCCTTGCTGGAGCACCAGGGACGGCATGACCACCTCGCTCGAGTCCAGCCCCACGGCCCCCCACGCGCCCCCAATCATGCAGCACCCGGCCCCGTTAGCAAGAAGAGGCGAGGGAGTTAGTCAAGCCGTGGGGACCCTGCGCGGAGCGAAGCTCCCAAGCAAGATGAGGAGGAAGAGCAGTTTCCCAGAGGAAGGCCGAGCCGCGGCTCGCTCCCGCACCCGGCGGGGAAGGCAGGGGGAGGTAGGGGGTGCAGAGAAGACAGAAAGTTTCTTACTCATCAATTTTATCGGGAAACCCCCAGCACTGCTGCGGGTTGGTGTCTCCATGGCCTGTGTGGATGAAGCTGTTTTTAAGCGGCTGGCTGATGTCGTGGGCTGACAGCCCCGCCACCGAGGTCACCGTGTTTCGGGGGAACTGGCCCACTTTTAGGGTCCGCTTATTCTGACCCCGCCACCAGTAATTCTCGGCCCTAAGGAACAAAAAGGACCTCGTTACCGACAGCGTGAAAGGAGGGCGAAACCCCGTGGTGGCGGGGCGGGGGGACATGCACCCTGCCCCAGCGACACCGCAAAGTGACTCACCCAAGGTCACGCCGGCAGGCGGTGGCACGACCAGGAAGGGAACCCGGGTGGCAGGGAGCCTGGGACACCTGGGTGTCTCCAGGGATCCTAACCCTACCCCATGCTCGCCCCAGCCCTGTGCTTTGCCTCCCTCCCCACCGCTCCCCGTGGACCCAGGTGCCAGGAGGGGGCAGGAGCCGAAGTGCTGGGGCCACGGAGAACAAAGTTCCCGGCTTGCACCTGAGCGGACGCTCCCCTCCCTACCCGAGGCAGGTAGGAGCAGCAAGGTGATGCTGCCTGGCTGGTGCCCCCGTAGCAGGGGGACAGCGCGAGCGGCACCAAGCAGCGCAGCATCGCCACCCAGCTCCACCGCCGGTCCCCGCGGAAGGCAGCGAGGCCGTGCACAGTGGCAGCCTGGCCAGGCTGGCACAGGCCCCGCGGTTTCCTGGAGTCACCTGTGACTCACCCCCGGCCACCAGCTCAGCCCTTTTCCTGTTTACCTTCCCTGCTCGCCGCCAGCCAGCCGCATTACTCAGCGCCGGGACCCCTCGGCGGGGCCGGGGCAGAGCCGAGCCGGCACCGGGCACCCTCCCTCGCCTGCGGTGCGCTGGGGCGGGCAGCTGCAAGACGCTTTCCCTCCCTGGGAGGTCTCCTCCGCTCGCCCTGCCGGCTCCCGGCCGAGCTCCATCCCCGCCGCAGGGATGCTGCGGCCGAGCCGGCCCCGTCCTCCAAGAGGATTTTTGGGGTGACCCCCCCACCCCGGCACAAATCCCCTCTGTCCCCTTTTGGGGTGCCACGAAAGCCGTCCCCGAGGCGGCGCTGGGTCCACGGGGCTTTCAGGTAGGTCCTTCCCCGTGCACGGAGCCGGGGGGCCTCCCTCTCTGCCCACACGTGCACGCCCAGCACTTCTTTAACAACACGCAGCGGCTTGAAAAGGGGTGGGGGGTGTTTGCAGCGCCCCGGGCGGCTTCGCCGGGGCCGGATGCGGCTCCGCTGGTTGCTCCCCCTCCCAAGCCCGGGCGTCCCTATCGGGGAGCCGCCTCTGCTCCGGCAGCTTCACCCTGGGGAAACCGAGACGGCTCCTGCCCGCTCCCACGGCTGCCCCACGCCGTCGCGGCTGCCGCCCCCCAAACCCGGTCCTGAACTCACCCACCCAGACCCGCTTCCCCCAAAACGCGCCCCCGCAGGGCAGTGCCAGGCCCCCGGCCCAGCAAGGGGGGGATGCCGGGGGCCAGCGTCCCCGCTCCCCCGGGGAAACCGAGCCAGGGAGGCTGTGCCCCGGGCCCCCGCAGGCGAGCCCACAGCTCCCAGCGCACCCAGCGCCGCGCCCGGCGCCAGCCCCCGGCGAACCCGGCGCCCCCAGGTCTCCCCGGCGCCCCTCGCGCCAACCGCCCGCTCCGTCCCCCCGGCGCCCCCGCGCAGGCCGAAGGTTCACCTGGGGCTGGCGGCGCTGGCGGCCCGGGGCGGGCGCGCGGGCCTGCACGCGTGTGCGGGCGGCAGGGCAGGGCCCCGAGCCCGCCCGGCGGCCCGGCCCGGCCCGTGATGCAACGGGGACGATGTGCGCGCACTGGTTCAGCCGGCGCCGGGCCGCCCGCCCTCCGCCTCTGCTTCCCTCCCTCACGCTGCCGCCGCCGCGGCGCTTCCCCTCCCCTCCCTGCAATTAAGCCGCCAGACCCTGGGCAAGAGTCATCGGCGGCCAGGGAGAAAGCTGGTCCCTCCAGACACACAAATCCGGCCTGATTCACCTCCGGGCTGTGACTAAACGCAGCCATCCTGCCCCAGGGGAGGGGGGAGAGCGAAGGGCGCGCAGGCAGCGCCTTTCTTCCCCCTCCCCTCGGCCCTGGTGGAGACCTGGCCCAGCTGCAGGGCACCCGGTGCCCCCGCAGCGGGACTGCGAGCCCCGGGACCCCCACTGCGCTGCTCCCCGCCCCGGTGCAGTACGGTTCGGGGGGGAGGGCAGGGACCTTTGGGGTGAGGTTATGCTTCTGCAATGGGGATCCCAGGGCAAAAGGTCCCCCCAGCCCGGAGCCGAGGGCCCGGGGGGCGATGGTGGGTCAGCTCTGCCGGACGAGGAGCCCTAAGCGAAGGGGCAGAGAGGCCAGGCCAGGCCGTCGTGGCACCGAGTGCCCGCGTCCTTCCCGGCCGGGCGACGGCGGTGGCACGTCCCCGCCGCTATCAGCAGGGAGCGGCGCAGGGGCGCGCGGCTGCCCCGCGGGCGTTTTCCTGGGGCAGGGCCCGGGCGAGCCAGCGAGCGGGGGTGAGTCAGCGGGGGCGGGTGGCACGGGCTGCCGGGTGCCATGGGCACGGCCGTGCCCCCTGTGCTGCCCCACTGGGGGAGTTTGCAAACCTGGAGGGGCAAAGCTGGGCAGCTCTGCCCGCCTGCAGGGTACATGGCCAGATGTGCTGGACAGGGGGCAAAGCCCCCTGACCCTGCTCACGTCCCCACTCCCCACAGCTCTGCCAGTGCCTGCAGCCCCCAGCGCCCCTGTCCCCATGCAGGCCGGCAGCCGGTCCCCACTCCGAGGGGTGGATCGCTGCGGTGCTGAGGCACGTGGGCGGGCAGGGGTCCGTCCCTCCCACCCCCATGATACCTGCCCTCGATGACTGTGATGATATCATTCATCTCAATGTGCAGCTTGTCGGGCTCCTCGAAGTCCTGCAGGGCTCTCATGTCAGTGGGCTGGGCCTGGGGGGAGAGCAGAGGTGAGGACGTGGGATGCTGCCCCCCATGTCCCCTGTTTGGGGGCCAAGCCCCAGCCCCACGGCCAAGAGAGTGGGAGAAGCGGGGCAGGGGAGCCCCGGCAACGGGCACGAGAGAGAGAGTCACCACCCCCAGCTGGTTGCCCACACCCCTAAATATTACCTCCCAGCTTGATAATACCCTTAACTCTGACCCCGCTCACGCAGCGCTGGTGGGAGGGGGTCCCCAGGGCTGCTGCACCTCGCCCCAGGGACGGTCCCCCGACATCCTCCCTGCCCGCCTACCTCGACCAGGAAGTCCCGTAGGGCCACGAAGGTCGGCCGGTCCTCGGGCTTGTGCGCCCAGCACTGCAGCATGACGTTGTAGACGTCCTGTGGACAGTCCTCGGGCCGCGGCAGCCGCTCTCCTTCCTTGTCTATCTTGTGCAGGATCTGTGGGGCAAGCAACATCGTCAGCCCTGCCCCATGCGGGGAGGCCGAGATCCCACTGCCGAAGATGATAGTGGCCCCATACCGTGAGCCTGAACGGTCTCCTGAGCCCTCGCTAGGGACTGCATCGTGGCAGGGCCTCCAGAGGAGGCAGACCCTGGAGGGCTCAGGAGCAGATAGGGAGCAGCCCAGACCCCGAGACCCCACCACTGCCCTCCCCACGCAAGGCTCGGCACTGTCAGGTCCATCGGGGGGCCCGGGAGAAGGTGCCCACCTGGCTGCCGTTGAGGCCGATCCAAGGCTCCTGCCCGTAGGTGAACATCTCCCAAAGCGTCACCCCAAACATCCAGGTGTCACTGGCGTGGGAGAAGGTGCGTGTCTTCAGGCTCTCGGGAGCACACCTGCCCGGGGAAGGAGACGGGTGTCAAGAGGGGCTGGGCACAGCACCCCTCACTCTCCCCACAAGGCACTGGGGGCTCCCAATGCCCCCAGGGTCCCCTGGACCAGGCTCACCAGGCAAAGGGCACCTTGCGGTGCTCCTGCATCACGTAGTGGTCATTGTTTTTGGGCAGGGCCCGCATGAGCCCAAAGTCCCCGATCTTGACCTGCTCGTTGGAGGCCAGCAGGATGTTGCGGGCAGCCAGGTCACGATGGATGAAGCGCTTGGACTCCAGGTAGGCCATGCCCTTGGCCACCTGGATGGCATACTGGCACAGCATGGAGATGAGGAAATGGCCCTGGTTCTTCCGCAGACGGTCCAGGAGAGAGCCCAGCGGGGCCAGCTCCGTCACCTGGGCCGCAGGGAGGAGAAGACAGGTCGGTCAGATCAAGGGGCACCCCAGTTCAGACTGGCTTCCAGCCCCCTCATGCCCCTGGCCTGACAATCCTTGAGGAGGGCCCAGGGTACAGAGCCTGTGCACCCCACGGCTCAGTTTGCCCCACAGCATGCGATTGCTGCCCCAGGGGGCCAGGCTCGGTGGCAGGGGCAGCCCTATGATGCAGCAGGGGCACTCATGTCTCAGGCGTATTTGGGGTTGGGGTTGGTCCCGTTTCCAGGGGTGAGAGCCCCACTGTCCCCCCGCCGCAGGCACCCTGGACTCACCATCTTCATGGGGTGGGAGAGCACCACGCCATAGAGCCGGATGAGGTTCTTGTGGTCCAGAGAGTGCATCGCGTTCACCTCGCGGATGAAGTCGTCCAGCACCTCCGGCTGGCTCAGCACATCCGTCTTGAGACATTTCACTGCCACGTTGAACTAAGGCCAAAACAGGGATGAGCCACAAAGTGGGGCAGACACATTCCTGGGGGTCTCCCAAAGTGCTTTCCTCCAGGCACCCTCATCTGGACCACAGGTGGTCCCATGCCCACACCCCCCACCACAAGTAGCACCAGTCCCAGGGCAGGGGGCTTTGCCACGGCCCCTTACCGTCTTGCCGGCTGGCGTGCACCACTCGCCACGGCGCACGACGCCGAAGGAGCCATCGCCCAGCTTCTCGAAGAGCGAGAGGTCCCTCTCCCTGATGAGGCAGGTCAGGGAGTGCTGGCCGCTAGCTTCCAGGGGGGGCGGTGTGGGCGACTTGCGGAAGGTGCTCTGGGGCTGGGGTGGCAGCTCCGACTCAGGGCGCTTCCCACTGAACACCTGTGAGGTGCGGAGGCACATGAGATGCAGGTGCAGAGATAGCCAGGGCCCCCCAACTCCTCCTGCTCACAGGGCAGAGATCGGCAGCAGCAGAGACTAGCGGTCAGAGCCTGCCTCAGTTTCCCCTCCCTATAACAGCAACAGCCACCTGCGCTCATGTGGGGCTGGGCAAACATGGCACGCAGACAGGCGACGCCATCTGCTGCTTTGTTTCTGCAAGTGAACTGTACTGGCAGAATACCCTGTCCAGGTTGTACACTCTGGAACCTAATGATGACTGCCACCTGGTGCTTCCCCAGGACAGGCTGGCTGCAGTAGCAGGCTCTGCTTCTCTGCAGGCTGGTTGCATGGTGAGCTGTAGTGCAAGATGGACTGAGGGAAGCAGCTGCCTTTGGGCTGTGCCTCTCGCAGCAGCCCTGCGGAGCATGTGCCCCATGTGGATGGCTAAGTGGCAGGTCCCCAGAAGCCCTGGCAAACCAGCTCAGCAGCCAGAGGGCCCTGGGCACTCCTTGGCCAGGCTGTAGCCACGAGATGTGCCTGGCCACCAGGCTGGGAGAAACCTCCAGCTTGGGCTGAGCATGGCGAGACATCCCCGTAGCAGGGTGGGCCTTGCAGCAAGCTCTGCCGCCCCCCAGGCGCTCCTGCCCACGCTGCCTCGCCAGTCCAGAGGGGACAGGGATGGGCTCTCTGCCTTCTCACCACAGCACCAGCCTCTCAGAGTGACTGGCAGGAACTGACCTCGTGCCGCATGGCCAGGGAGGCTCTTTCCAGCCCTGGACCCTGCCGCAGGCTTGCAGCTGGGGCAGCCGGTCCCCGTGCAGGGAGCGCGGGGGCCAGGCCAGGCATGTGGCCGGGGTGGGAGGTGGCATTTCTCTGCCCAGTGCTAGGCTGAGTCGCCTTCTATTAAAAGCCCATCCCGGCCACGGCTCGGCCCAGATGAGTCACGAAAGGGAGAGGCCAGGAGCCAGAGCCCAGCTGGCAAGCACATGGTTGTTCTGGGGGTGCAAGGTGCCCAGGGTGTTGCGGGGGCATCACTGGATTTGGATGGGACAGCGAGGGGGAAGGTCTCAGCGTTGGAGGTGGGAGCGCGCATCTCTGGGTCTCCTGCCCTGATGTGTGGCACTTGGCTCTCCCCTCGGCTGCAGGGGCAGGGCCCGGGCTGCCCGGCCGCCGCGGGTGGGCTGGGTGCTGGCGGTGTCAGCCCTGCAGGCCATGCAAGCTCTGCCCCGGTGTGCAGCAACCCGCGGGCAGGACAGCAGGGCTGCCGCCACGCACGGCCCAGGGAGCTGGCCAGGGCGAGATGTGGGCTCTGTTGCTAATTAGCTCTGAAGGAGTTTCCTGGAAAAAAGGCAAATCACACAAAGGGAATGAATTTCCTGCCTGCTGGAGCAGCAGGGCCGTCCTTAGCTGGGAAGCTGCCCAAGACCCCGCACTGGGCCAGGCAGGGTCACGCAGGAGGCAGGACGCGCCGGGGACTCGTGTCCCTCACCCTGCCAGCCCTCAGGCACCCAGGGCAGGGTGGCGGAGGCAGGGGGAAAGCTGGACACCCGCAGAAGGCCAAAGGGAAGCAGGCGGAAGAGAGGGGCATAATCACACACAAAATGCCGTGGTTGGGCTGGGGGCCAGGACCCCAGCTCCCACCGTCCCTTTGCACAGCACCAAGCCCATCCTGCTCCTCCCGCTTTCCTCAGTTTCCCCGCCAACCCCCCTGCCCTGCTGCCCCTCTCCCAGCCGTACCTTGCTCATCCAAGATTTGCGCTTGCACATAGCCTTCCTCCGCTTCACTGCCTCCCACAGCCGCCGCTGGCCTGCGGGGACAAGGGGACTGTCACCAACCCCATGTCTTCCACCACCTCTGCCCTGAGCCCTCCCGAGACGAAGAGCTCTCCAGCCCTTCGGGCTGCACGTTTGCCTGGGTTCCCCCAAGGCCAGACAGGGGTATGGGGAGAGGTTTGGGGGGGATGTACGCACCGGGGCGGCCCATGCCGATCTTTTCCAGATCCTCATTTTTGACGTACTCGAAGTGGGAGAGGCGGGTGACGTTCAGCTCGTCCCGGATGCGCAGGAAGTACTGCTGCAGCTGCAGCTCGGTGAGCAGGTCGAGCAGCCAGTCCGTGCCCTCTTCCGACTGCATGCTACAGCTCAGCTTCTGCAGGGACACCACGCCGGGTTAGCAGGTCCCCGGTGTCCCCAACGCCTGGTCCTCTCCTGCCGGGGGAGATGCCCATGGCCCAGAGGGGCTGGGAGCCAAGACTGGTCCCTGCACACCCGTGGGGAGAGGCAGGGGGGCGCTGCCGAGGAGGACGCCGGGGTTGCGAGCGGGACCTATCTGCAGAGCCTGTTCCCAGCACCCCGGGGTCGGCCAGGAGAGATGCAGGCTCTTCTCACCAGCAGGACCCACGGGGAAGTGCAGGGAGCCCACCTCTGCCCTGCTGTGCCCACAGCCCCTCCTGCCTGCTCCCATCCCCGAGCAGCGGTGCCAGGGATGGAGAAGGCGGCACAATGTCGGGGCAGGAGATGGATGCAGCCCCAGCCAAGAGGCACCCCGCACCCCAGCACCATGCACATGCAACCTCCTTCCCCCTTTCCCTCTCCGCCGAGATCACCCCCTTTCTGGGCAGGGCGCCAGCTCTGCCTCCCACCTCCGAGCACCGGGGACCCTGTGGCAGACAGCACGCGTCCCCCGGCCCCGGAGCGGGACAGCGCCCGGCGCCGCAGAACCACCTCCATCCTCTCCTCCGGCAGACGGCGCGCCCCCCCCCCCCCCGTCCCTTCGCCGCCCTCCCCACGCTCACAGGTCCTGGCCGCGCCACCGCCAATTACAGGCTAAAAATACGGCGGGTGCAGCGAGCAGCTGGGCACGGGGGCAGCCGGGGGAAAGCAGCCGCTGGCCTCAGCGCCCACCGCAGCGGGGAGGTGGCCGGTCCCCACGGGTGCTGGGGGGGTGGACGGCACCGCTGTGGTGCGGCCCGGGAAGGGGGGACCGGAGGCTCCCCGGTGAGCGGGATGGCACTTACTCGGTAGACACGGAAGCGGGCCAGGAACGGGAAGGAACGGCGCAAAGTCTCAAAGCGTCGCATCCTGCTCGTTCTCCGTCGCGGGGACCCTGCCCGCGGCACCACCGGCCCTTCCCCGCCGAGGTGCCGGAGAGCCCCACAGCCGGCGTCCCGCGGCACAGCCCGCTCAGCGGAGCCGGGGCACCGGCGGACGCGTCATCCCGGCTACACCAGGCAGCGATGACCTCCTCCTCCTCCTCCTCCTCGCCCCCGCGCTGCTCTCGGGCAGGGCTCAGTGCGGCGCGGGGGCCCGCGGCATCCCCGCGGCACCGGCGGGCAGGATACTAGCCGTCAGTCCTCCCCCTCCTTCCGCTGTGCTTCCAAGCCTCTCCTTCCCGGCCGTCCTTCCCTCCCCTTCCCGAAGGCGATCCGGCAGGGCCGAAGGCCCGGGTGGTGCGCGGGGGTCCGCGGCGAGCCCTGCCCGTGGCTTGGGCGCCCAGGCCGGAGCAGAGCCGCTGTGGCGTTCGCAGCGAAGGCTTCCTGATCGGTGGCCAAGGGGTCAGCGCCGGCCGCGGGCCGCGCAGCCTGCTTCCTGTGGGCCTCCCGCCCGGGATCCAGCGCCCACTGTCCCCGGCGCCGCGCGCGGTCCCCGACCGACAAAGCCCGGCGCCGCTCGGCTCCCCCGTGCCGCCTCCCCCCCGGCTGGGCAAGCGCGGGGCATCGATCCGCTGCCCGGCCCAGCTGCTGGCGCGGCCCTTCCCGGGAGGGTTTATTTTAGCTGCGCGTTGGCCCGGCTCCGCACTGCGCTGGGACCGGAGCCCAGGGGGCCGGGCCGGGATCAATGTGCTGCTTTCTCTGTTGTTCAGCAGGATCTCACTCCGGCAGCTGCGCTGCCCGGGAGACCGGGCTCCCCGGTCCCATTTCCATGGAAACCCGCTCCGGCCTTGGGAAAAGCTGCCGGGCCTCAGTTTACCCTATTAAGCGAGGCGGGGGGCACATCCGGCCCTTGGCTCCCAAACAGCTCGGCAGTCTCCTAAACGGAGGTGTGACGGGCACAGACATCACGGTGACGGGCACGGCAACAGCATCGGCATCCGCTCGCAGGGAAACCAGGCCAGCAGGGATGCTCCTTGCCCAGCAAACGCTCCCGCTGCCCCCCAGCACGGCCCCCAGCCCTCACCATCCCAGCGCCGGGCCCCCCCCACAGCTGCCGGTGCGCGGGGCTCGCTCCCCTCGGCGGGGGGCCGGCCGTGGGGCCGGGGCCAAGCGCTGGCTCCCAAACACGGCTCCGTTGTCCGCCCGCGGGCTCCCTAGGGAGAACAGCTGGCCGGATCGGCAGCGGGTGGCGTGAGAGAGGAAAGACCCGCGGCGCCCTCCTGCCACGGCCATGGCCCCCCCCCCAGATCCGCCTGGCGCTGGGGGCCCTCCTGCGGCGAGCTCTGTGCCAAGGCGCTGGGTGGGGGGGGGCCTGGACAAGGAGCCCAAAGGGGACACAGCGTGCACCCCCACAAGTGACACCCCAGCCACCGGGGCTGCCACCCTGCAGCCCCCCTCAGCCCGTGATGCCCCATTGCATCCTTGCAGCTCCCCTGCTGGCACCCCTCCAGTCCCCCCCAACCCAGACGGTGGGACGAGCACCCGCAGCCGTGCTGAGCGTTGCACGGCCCTGCCAGGCGGGTGATTCCCCTTACCGATGCCTGGGGGCAGAGCGCACACGGCCTCCGGGTGCAGGAGCCGTGCCTCAGTTTCCCCATCCCCCAGTGCGGCGCCGCTTCACGCGGGGTGCTCGAGGCTGCGCAGCCCTGCGGAGCTGCGGCCCGGAGGGGGTTAAAGCGCAGCCCCAGCAGAGGAGCCACCGCCGGGATCCCCGGCTGACGGCTGGCACCCGGCGGCCCCGGCACCCAGCACAACAACCCCATTGACTGGGGACACCCGGGCACAGTGCCCTCAGCACCAAGCGCTGCCACGCGCTGGCTCTCCCCCTGCCCTGAGCCAGGGGATGCTGGGGACATGGGTGGTTCCCGAGGGGAGCAGGGTTGTGCTGGTGACGGATCCCCGCTCTGGGATCCGATGGCTCTCACGCGCGCGGCCCTGCAACCACGCACGCATCCTGGCATGTGCACCACCGCCACCCCACCCCCGGCGCGCTAGCAGCACCCAGACACCCCCGCGCACCCCCTGCGGCTACAGCCGCGCGCGTGCACAAACACACTGGCGCCGCCCACCCTGTGACAACGGCCCGCTCCCCCCCACGCACCCCCCTCGCCACTGCACACAGTGCGCAGCCACACCGCGTTACCCTGACGCAGTGCCCTTGCAAACCCCCCGCACCCCGTGGATGCACATCCGCCCGCAGCGGCACGCACTCGCACGTCACATCCACCCACAGCCACCACGCGCGGCCCTCCCGAGCTGGCGCACCGGTACCCAGGCATGCACCCCCGCAGGCATTGCCAGCCCTCGCTCCTGACAACACCCCTGCACCACCATCTACACCCCCACTGCACCTACACCCCGCCATGCACAGGCTGGTCGCGCACAGCGCTACACCTTCCGCTGCACGCGCACGGGTCCGTGCTGCCCCCGTGCATCCGTCCGCCTCCTCTACCTCCCGACCGGCACAGCGACACTTCCCTCCTCTCCCCCGAGGAGCTGCCCCTGGCACTGCATCCTTTCCAAAAGCCTGTGCCCCAGCCCGCCCCCCCCCCACACTCAGCTGGGGAAACTGAGGCATGGGGGGGCTCCAGCTGTCCAGCATGAGTGGCGGGGCCGGGAGCAGCTCCGAGCTCTGCCCCAGGCTGTGGGCATTGCCTTCTCCAGCCACAAGCTGCTGGGCCAGCACCCGTGTTCCCCCCTAGCATGGCCAGCAGGCAATGTTCCCCCGCCCCGTGCCTCAGTTTCCCCAGCAAAACGGAGGCGAACGCAGCAGTGGGGCAGCAGAGTGCCCTGCTCTCGGCTCCCAGTCGGGCTGACGGAGCAGCTGCATGGAGGGCACCCGCGAGCACCGGGGAGGGAGATGCCGTGCAGGGAAGCAGCACTACCAGACCCCCCCGCCAACCACCAGCCTTGGGTCCCCCACACCCCACTGCATCAGCACGACCATGCCCCTCTCCGAGGTGCTGAGCCCGGCCGGGTCCCCCCCCCAAACCCCGCTCTCCCACGCACTGACCCGCCGGCGCGGCATGCCCAGGGCACCGTCCTGCCGCGGGGGGGGCCCGGGGCGCCCGCCGCCCCGCCGCAGCGCCCGCTGCCCGGTGCTGTCGGAGAAGCTGTGGGGCAGCGGGCCGCGCATTTCCTCGTCATCCTCGGCACCGCTCAGGCGCTGGTAGTCGGCTCGCTCACCCATGGCTGGGGCGGCGGGGACGAGGCGGCGGCGGCGAGTGGGGGGCGCGGAGAGGCGGGTGCCCGCCCGGGGGGGCGAGGGCTGCAGCCGGGCGCGGGATCACATGGCAGAAAGTTGCTGCAGTTCCGGAAAACAGCGAGAGGGTGAAGGTGACCGCGACAGTGATGGAGGGGAAGGGGGGGGGCGGATGCAGAGGGGCTGGAGGCAGGAGGAGGGGAGCAGCCGCCCGGTGCCCGTCCCACCCCGGCGGCCCCATGGTGCCCACGGCCAGGCAGACAGGGAGCTGCATCGCTCGGCAGCCAGGGGCTCTGCGGCAAAAGGGGGGGAGGGCAGGCAGTGGGGGGGGGGCACCAGGCCCTCCTCCCTTGGGGCAGGGGTGCGAGGGGTGCCTCTGGGGTTTGCAGCATCCCCGGGTTGGCAGGCTGCAGCATCCCTCCCACGGCTCCGGCACCCCCCGCACTGGCGGGGGGGATGGGATGGGATGGGATGGGATGTGCTGGGAAGATGGCTGCTCCGCCGCAACCTGCCTGCGGAGCTGGCGCTGGCGCAGGCACGGCCGGGCGGGGGGTCAGCCGGCCCCGAGGGGCTTGGCCAGGCTTTGGGGGGGGGGGGGCATGCCCCGGTTTCAGGGCTCCCCCGCCACCCGCAGCCCGCCGTGGGGCCCGGAGGGCTGGGGGCAACGCCGCCGTGCCGCAGAGGTGAGCTCAGCCCCCCGGGGCGTGGGAGCAGCTGGCATCACCGCACTGGCACGCTGCGAGCACTGAGGGACCTTCGCCCATTGCCAGCCCGCATTTCCCCCCGCCCAGGAGCGATGCTGTGGGATCCCAGCCGGGGTCCCCCCCCACGCACCGGCTCCTCCTGGCCTGCCCAAGCTCCCGCCAGACGGCGCAAACCCAGGGTGAGCAGCTCCCCCAAACGTCGGATCGCAAAACCGAACCATGCACAACCTGCCCGCACCCACCAGGTCCCAGCTCAGCTGAAAACCAAACCGCAAAAGTCCCCCCAGCATCGCCCCGTCCCCAGCTCCCGGATCGCAGAAAGCAGCTGGAGCCTCCGAACCAGGCTGCCGATGCGCCTCCCTCCCGGGGCGACGGGGTCGCCGCTCACCTCCCGCGCGTCGCCCCGCTCGGCTCTGCATCCGGCCGGTACCCGGGCTCGGCACCCGGCCTGCCGCCTCCTCGGCAGCCAGGGCGCTGGAAGTGATCTCACCGGCTCCGGCCGCGATGCCCCGGGCTCGCTCGTCCCTCCCGGGGCCTCGGGGGCGGGGAAGGCCCCGAATTGCAGTGACACACTGCCCGGTCCGGCCGGCTGCATCCTGCACGCCTCCGCCACCGTGGCTCGCCCCGTGCCGGGAGAGGAGGGAGATGGCCAGGGGCAAATCCAGGGGCACGGAGGGAGCCGTGCCAGGATGCAGCTGCTGTCCTGCTCCTGGGGACCGCCCCAAGCCCCCTCTCCCCACTGCACTGATCCATGCCCACACCAGGCCTCCCTGAGGCCCTCGGAGACTCCAGGCTGGCTCGCGCTTCACCTCCCTCGCTGCAGGCACCGGCACCGCTGACGGAGACGTGCCGGCACAGGCTGCTGCCTCCGGCCTCCTTCACCGACCGTGGCGGTGGTTAACGCAGCAGGGCAGCACTGGGGCCTCGGCGAGGGCAAGGTGCCGGGACTCCCATGGGAGTCTTCCCCCTTCTCCGGGACAGAGATCACCCCGAGCCCCCCTGCCCGGGGAGGAGAGGCGCGTGCCGGTGGCATCCCCGCTGGCCGAGCCGCACGCAGCCCTAATCCTCGCCCTAAGCCTCTTTCCTCTGCTAAATCCCCTCCGTATGTCGAGCCACAGCAGGGAGCCTGTCCTGCGCTGCCCAGCGCTGCGGGAAGGGACCCTCTGCCTGCAGGATCAGGCAAACGGCGCGGCAGCCGCGGAGGGGCCGGGCAGGAAGAGTCGGCTGAGGCACGTCGGAGCCGCTTCCCATCTTTGTAGCCGCAGCAGGAACTGGGCCGGGCACTCCGGGCTCCTTCCCGAAGCATGTCCCCAGGGACAACGGGGCGAGACACGCACCCGCGAGGAGAGCGGATAAACGGGACCCGCTGCCCCAGGGCCACTGGCTCCCCCAGCGCCACCAAGCTTCGCTCCAAGAAGAAGGATCATGCTGTCTCAAGGCACAAACAGGCTCTGTGTTTGCATTAGAAGGTGGAAAGCGGCACACGACAGTGGCCAGAGGGAGGCCGAGAGGATGCACGTGCCAGCCCCGCTCTGCGGCTTCAAAACGGTGCCCACCGCAGCTTGGGCAAGGCGAGACCTCGGCAACCCTCCCACCGCCAGCATCACCCTGCCCCAGCCCCGAGACCCTCACACTCGCCCAAAGGCCCCCAGCATCGCCTGCCCGCCTGATGCTTCCTGAATCGCCGCCTCCTTACCTGGGCCAGGGCAGCCGCGATGCCGGTCTGTGCCCCGGGGCCCCCGCGAGCCCAGCGCAGACACGGGGGCAGAGCGGCGCGTGAGGCAGCACCGGGTCAGAGCTCCATCAGAGCCGGCGGGGCGTGGGGTCGGCCTGGGGGACAGCGAGGAGGGAGGAGGTCAGGTGGGATCCCACCGGCCGGACGCGCGGGAGGGACCGTCCCGGTTCAGCCGGCAGTGAGAGCACGGCAAACCCGGGGTCTCCCTGCCTGCGCGGCGGCCGTGGACCTGTCCATCGGCACCCGTGGTGGCACCGTGCCCATCGGTGCCGCGGCCCACTCGGAGCTGCTAACCGAACCCCGTGGGGAACCACGGCTCTGCCGTGGGGGGAAACTGAGGAGCAGAGCGAGGCCTCCGCTCGTCCCAGGTCTGGAGGGCGGCCAGGGCTTGGATAAAACCCCGCAGCTCCCAGCGGTCCGGCCAGCGGACAGAGCTGGTCATGCCCGGGCATCCCAGCAAAGAGAGCATCACTGGACCTACAGGCGGGGGAGATGCTGGGCCCAATCCTGCTGTGCCTGGCCACCGTCCCCCGCAGTGGGCAGAGCTGGGAAGGGGGGACGGTGCTGGCGGGGATGATTCCCAGCCACCATCCGCACCGAGGGGCACCGGGAGGGGGGTCCGGGCCGCTCTGGGCTTCCCGTCGGGAGGCTGAGTCACGGCTGCCACCCACACGCCCTGCCCCGGGCACCGCAGGGCTGGCAGCCACCAGGAAGCCAGCAGGAGAAGGAGGAGGAGGAGAGCGCCAGCGAGACGAAGCATCGCCAGCCTTCCCCGGGCCGTACCCACAATGCCCCGCTGGCAGGGCCGGCCCACGCCCTGTGCTAACGAATATCAGGCTAACGAGGCCCGTGTGGCTCTGGGGCTTGCAACAGGTTGCAGAGCCTGAATCCGGCCCGGCTGAAGCACCCCTCACTGCCCCGGCATGGAGCGGAGGAAGGACGGCACTGGCCATGGGGCACCAACCCAACACTTTTCCCATGCCCGGTCGGACTTGGCCACCTCGGGCTCTCCTCCCACCTGCTTCCCCAAAGAAGGTCCCAGGGTTTTTTTTTGTTTTTAAACCAGGGTTTTGCAAAGCCCAGAGCCAGAAACTTTGGCCGCTTTGCTTTGCTTTGCTCGGAGTGCAGGGCTGCCTGGGCTGGTGTGGATTTGTACCCGGGGCGCCCCACCACATCCCCGCTCCGGGCAAGGAGGTGCCGCCGCGGAGGAGGAACGCGCCTGGTGGGGGGGTCGTGGCACCTCCCGCGGCTCTGGGGAGCCCGTGGGAAATGCTGCGACGGAGGAGAGGCCGCGCTGAGGACCGGAGGCACCACGGCCCCAGCGCTCGGCTCTGCCCCAGGGCTCGCAGGAACCTCTGCGAGGGCTAAACCCTGCTGGGGTGTGGAGAGCTGGCTCGGAAAAGGCGCCCAGGGACGAGGCCAGGCTGGGGCTGCGGTCAGCCCCTCTCGCCGTGTGCAAACCCCAGTCAAAATCACCTCTTGCAAACCCGACCGTGTCCCACAGAGCGGATGACCGCCAGCCGCGAGGATGGGAGCAAAGTCCTCCTGATGGGGCGGGATGCTCGCCGCGGCTGCCGACAGCATCACCACCTCCGTAAAGGGAGATTAACTTAAAGCTTTTTTAAAGAAGACACAAAAACCAAAAAAAACCCCAAAGAGTCCTGAGACTTTTGGACAAGAAAACCTGCCCCGACGTGGCCAGATGCTGATGTGCCGCCTGCCTGAGCCTGCAGAGGGTCCCAGCTCCTCGGCTGCTGCTCAGCACTTTGGCAGCAGTGCAACGTCCCCGAGACGCAGCACTGCCTGCAGCCTGCCCTCGAGCTGCCCTGGGCCGCCCGGAGGACAAGGGCCCTCTGTGCTCAGCCCCGGGGCTCCCGCGAGCCGGGGAAGAGGAAGAGCGGGGTCTTGTTCTCAACGAGAAGCCTCCCGGCAGCGGGGCAGCACGCGGGGCGCTGCGGCAGGGCTGGCAGCCTGCGGCGCTGCGGGGCACCGCGCCAGGCGAGCACCGCGGGCCGGGATGCGGATGGGAAAGGCGACCGGCGCTACCGGCTGGGCGATACCGCCGCCCTGCGTAGGGTGCAGACCCCGCTCCTCCTGCCCCGACCTCGGCGAATGCCCTTGCGGGCCATCCCTTACCTCTCGGCTCTGGCTGCTCACAGCTGCCGCACGCCGGGATGCTCCACTCGCGTGCCGGGTCTCCGGGGCCAGCGTCGCCGCGGGGTGAGGACTTGGGGCCGAGGCGCCAAACGCCGCCGGGGCGCTACGCCGCCGGGGCACTATGCTGCTGGGTGCCGGGGTGGCCGAACCCTGTGCCGTCCCCTCTCAGCGCGCGGCGACGGGCTGCGCAGCGCTGGGCCTCGTCGCCCTCGAGCAGCCGGGCGGCAGCTGCTCCTGCACCCCCTGGTAGAGCTCGCCCTCCTCCTGCACCCCGCCGAGGCCTTCGCCCTGCTCCTGGCGGCCCCGCCGCAGCCACCAGCGGGCCGGCGCCCCGGGGCCCGGCTGCCCGCGCCCGCCGCCGCGCTCCTGCTGCGCCCGCCGGCCCAGGCCCTGCTCCTGCCGGGCGCGGGGGCCGCGCTCCTGCACCCCGCGCACCGCCGCCCGCGCCCGCCGCGGCGGCAGCGCCCCACCGCCCCGCTCCGCCGCCTCCTCGCCGTCCCCCCGCGCCCGCCGCAGCCCGGCCCGCGGCTCCGGCCGGACCCCGGGCCTCGGCCCCCCCCCGCCGCCCCCCGGCTGCCCCGGCGCCGCCCGCGCGCCCCACTCCTGCAGCCCCCCCCGCACCCCCAGCGGCACCCAGTGCCACTGCCCCGGCCGCCCGGCCCCGCCGCCGCCCCCCGCCGGCTCCCCGCCGGCCGCCACCAGCTCCTGCCCCTCGGCGACGGCGCCCAGCCCGGCCTCCTGCACGCCCCGCGCGAGCCCCCCCTTCTCCTGCACCCCCGGGGCCACCCCGCCGCCCTCCTGCACCCCCGGGCTCAGCCCGCCGCCCTCCGGCACCGCCGGCCCGCCGGGCCCCCCCCGGCCCGCGCTCAGCGCTGGCGCCGCGATGGTGCGTCCGGCCTCGCCCGGCCCCCCGCGCCCGCCGGGCGGCCCCGGGCCCGCCGCCCGCCGCCGCCGCCGCTCATGCACCGCGCGGGGCCCCGGCGCCGCCGCCCCTACCCGGCGCCGCCGCCTCCTGCCGCGGCCGGCGCGAGCTCCCGGGGCGGCGCGCGCCCGCCCGGCCCCCGGCCCGCCCTTAAAGGCGCCGCGCCGCCGCCTTACGTAACGGGGGGCGGCGGAGGCGGGAGGCGCCGGGCGGCCGCGCGGGGACGGACGGATGCACGGGCCTCTCCCGTGCCTGCAGCCTCTGCTGCCTCTCTGGAGAAGCCCAGCTTGGCGCCTTCCCCCGCCCCGCCGCGGGGGTGACTCACCCCGGCCCGAGAGAAGCAGCGCGGGCTGGTGGAAGGCCCTGCCGTGCCAGGCAGAGCCGAGATGACCAGTTTTGCCCTTGGAAGGTGGCACAAGGTCACAGCCCCCGGTGGGCACAGCCAGGTGCTGGACGCCGGGGCAGCACCCAGCCCCAGGGCTCCCAGAGGCTGCCACAGGCACGCGGAAATGCTCTGCCACCCATGCATGGTGCCTGCGTGTCCCCTCCACCCCGTGGGCTTCCTGCCCTGCTCCTGCGGCCCCTTGCTCCTCAGGGGCCCAGGGTGAGAGCTGCCCTGAGCAACAAGTGGCTCTGCACCGGCTCAGTGTTGCTTTTGCTGCTGAATAGGTCCAGCAAAGCCACCTGCAAGGCTGTGGCTCTGATGCACGCAGGGAAGGAGAGTTGCAACCCCATGTCTGTGCAGTACATGTCCTGTGCTGCCTCCCTCCCTGCACTCGCACCCTCCTTGGCTTCAGCCAAGTCCACCTTGAGAAGCAGAGCTTTGCACAGCCCCAGCCTGTGCAGGGAGGCCCCAGTTTGTGCAAAGCACCCTGGGAATATAGTGTTTGGCCTTTCACTGAAGGGAAAGGAGCAGAGCCAAGTTTTGGTGGTGAGAAGAGAGCGTCCAACTTGCCTGACTTTCAACAAGCAAGTTGCCCACCTTGGGATCAGGGGGATGAGAGCTGCTGCAGGGCCCTGATAAGGAGGTAGTGGTGCTCCTGGCCCTGCTCCCTCCCACCACAAACCCTGCTAGTCCTCGACCTTGCTTGTGAAGGAGGAGATACGGTGAGGCTGGGCACATCGAAGCAGGGAGGGGGAGGAGAGCATAGAGAAGCTGAGTTCAGCTCCCTTAATTCAGTGAGAGATGCTTAAACTGCAAAGCCCCGAACCAGTGAAGCAGTACCAGCCTCAGAACAGGGGGATGTAGCTCCCACGCTGTCAGAGCTCTCTGTGATTTTAAGCAATAACCAAAGTCAGCTGAACCCATTTGTGCTCAGTCCCTGTGGCCTTTAGTGCGGGGATCCAAGTTGGCCATGAAGGGCAGGGACAAGGCAGGAGTTAGGAAATTGCCTTCAGCCCATGGCTGGGGCAGAGGGGCCCCAAATCCCTTACGAAAGGGCACAGGAGTTTTCATTCCTCCCCCCTCCCCCTTCTCCACCCCCAACTTGCTCCATTACCCAGAGTACCCCTGTATCACCTTGCTGGGGTCAGACTGGGAAAGGCTGCAACCCACTAGCACTGCACAGTTGTACCTGAGCCCCCAACTCACAGCACCAGGTAGGAGGCCTGTGGCAGAGAAGGGGTCAGGCTGTAAGCTCTGGCTTCCTGGGGCATGGACTCACCTGACCACAGCAGTGCCCTCACCAGAGGGGGCTTCTTACTGTCCGCGAGTCACAAAGCTGGAGCAGGTGGGAAGTCTGACATTCTCATCCTCCTTCCAATTCTGCAGGCCCCGGCGTATACCCCTAATACGGCCAGAGGGGATATTGTTGACGTAAACTAGGCTATTTTGGGGCAGCACAGCAACTTCAAGGCAGCAGGTAGGTGATGGACGTGAAGGGAGAGGGGTGCCTGAGGGGGCTCTTGTAAATTACTCCTCCACATCATTGTCGAAGTCTTCATCCAAGACTCCCATGGCTCTCAAAGCACTCCTAGCAGTGCAGTGCAGCGCAGTTTGTGCTTACTATCGCAAGTCAACAAGGTGGTATTTGCTGGCAAACCCTTTACCAGGGAGAGTTGCTAGGAGCTACTATGTAATTAACAGTTCTGATTTGGCAGGAGAGGAGCCTTCCTCCAGCTGCTTGAGCTCACCAACTGCTGCAACACTGTCAAGGCTTCACAAAAATCCACAAGGAGTTGAGTGTTCAAGCTTTAAATCTTTATTCAAGCAGAGAGCAGGTAACCTAGAAACAGACTTTAGCACCCCACACCGAGTCAGACGCCAGTACCAAACAAGGCATACTGACATCCCAGTAGTCATAGTTGTGTTGGCTAGCTAAGAAACAGTTTTTTGTCTTTCTCTGCTGGTTACAAAGCGCATGATTAAGTCTGACATCAAGATGCATGCAAACACTAAAGCGAGGACTCCCCAGACAGCAGCTGTTAAATGCCATCTGGAGAAGCGTCACTAGGAAACAGCAACATAGACAGGGTGGTACATGTGTTTCAGAGAGGGCAAGGTAGTCAAGGAAGAAATAAGAGCTGCACAAGCCTGGACATATGTCTCCTAGAAAGGCCAATGAAAATCCAACCCATGCAAGTCTGTGAGCCATCTGGAGTCACGCATGGCACAGGCTGTGGGCTTGTCCTTGCCCATTCCTTGTGGCAGTGCCGCTAGGTGGGACCCGGCCCAGGTCTCTCCACCGAAACAGTGTTCTTTATTTTGAGGACTACTGCCAGGGCTCAGGTCACTCATGTTTTAGGTTTAAAAGCTAGACTGAATTATTTATTCATTTTTTTTTACAAAATAGGGGCTGTCCGCAAACGGAGAGCTGCTTTTGGGGAATATACACAACAGTTTACCAGATGTCAAATGAAGAGAGAAGCAGTTTCAGCTTCAGATTAGGGAGCAGAGAGGCACCATCAGAAAGGTGCCAGTGATTTTTCCCCACCCCCTGAGGCAAGACTGGAGTTTCCAGTGAGACCTAGGGAGGGCAACAAGCAGTTTCCCATGTACGCACACCAGCTTCACCACAACAGAGCAAAAAAGTAAGCCAACCTCTGCCTCTAAGTAGTACACGCACCTGTCTAGAGCGGTGACCAGAGCCCTCTGGACAGTCAGCCCAAAACCATACATTCACCTTTAATTCCCCAAGCCTTCATAACTGATTTGAGGGAAGTTCACTAAGTCACAGAGCACAATCTAACTAGCCTAGTTTCCCTAAAACATTCAAACACCAGTCTCGTGACTGGAGGTAGGAAGCCAATTCAAGACAGCACAGCTATTGAAACAGTTCAGCCTACAGAGCAGGTAGAGTCTGAAAAGTACATAACAGACAAGTTTGTATCTGCATCACCACAGGAGAGTGAAAAAAAATAGGACTGCAGGAAGTTGATCCATGTTAGATACTAACCATCAAGCTTTGCAGATGACATTGCATGATAAGCATAGAACAATTATGGGAAACACTGTCCCCGATAATTACGTACACCCATAGTGCAACATATGGAGGTCACTGCCTCCGATATAACACTGTGGTAGGCAAAAACTACCTTGTTCTTTACACATTATGGAAGACACTGCCCCCGATAATGTCAGTTAGGTTTCATGATACATAAGGTACTGGAAGTTTGCAGGAAGCTGCCATTTAAAAAAATGGGCCAATGCCTAATCTGAGGTACAAGTTTACTTGTGTGTCGTAGTGGGTGGAGCTAAGGCTGCATAATGAGGCCTTTTATCGCCTCACTCAGTAGTGCTTCTGCCCCTCAGCCAAGGCCAGAAACAGGAAGGAAGCTGTGCTCCCCATGTGAGCACAAGGCATGGGGGGCAGGAGGGGGGTAAGGGATGCCTAACCCCCACTGAGAGGCATGGACACTCCAGGGAAGCCAAATTTCTATTTGATTTTTCCACCCGAGTTTTCAGCATTTCAAGGATCAATTTGGAACGCAACCCAGAGACTTAGTACCAGGTTTATGTCTTTGAGTTTCTTCCAGAGGGGTGTTTTTGCCACAGAAAGCTTAATTGCTAGTTTTCAAATAATTTTTTTTTTTTTGGGGGGGGGGGGGGGCATATTTAGAGTATTTTAAATGCAAAGTTCCAGTATCATGTTTGATTGTAATAGCAGATGCTGCTTTATTCAAAAACGACAGTATAACTGTCATAATTATGGAAGGCACTGCTTCCGATAATTATCTTCTATAAAAAAACCACACCATTTATAGTGAACGCTGTCACTGATAAATAAATAAACAAATAAATATCTCAGTGCCAAACAAGAGCCGTCCTGCACAATGGCATCAGCCAAACAGGGTTTGGCCAGCAAGAGACTCGATTTCACAAAAGGCCCCAGAGCAGCAAGGTCTGAAGCACCAATCTAGAGCCATTTCTCAATGCTGCAGGACTCACTGAGGTGTCACCTCAGGGCATAGGAGGGGGGCATCTGATAGTCTTTGGCTCATCTCCCCTGGGTATCGAGACCTGCCTTAGAAGAAGCATGTCTCCAAGATGTTAGGCCACTGCCCTTTAGCGGGGCGGGGGAGGCTGGGCACTTCAGAGCTTGCTGATAATCTAGCACTTACGGGCTATTACTGTGTTGTTTTATTTTTGAGCTACAGGTTTGTCTCTGCAGCTCCCTGCCAGGGAAGAGATCCTCATTATAAATGCTAGAGGAATCCATTCCCTGTTCTATCAGTAGGTTTAGGAGGCAAACAATTAAAACCCTAAATAGATGTGGTACCTCCCCACTTAAGGTACCAGCTCAGGATTTGCCCGAGTTGTTTGTTCTCAAGTACACCAGAAAGCAAGCCCCACAAGCAGCTGTACGTGACCGGTTTGGACTGTGTTCAGAGGGAAGCCTGGTCAGAAGAAGTTTCATGATAATCCTAGTACCTGCTTTAAAACTGCCTCCTATGAATTTGTCAAGGTGAAATTTTAAATTTAAGCTCAACTTTGGTCAAAAAAAGATTTGCTGCCAAAAAAAATTCTCTACAGAAATATAATGCCATGTTAGGGAGTGGGTTTCCCTAATTCTGTACCTTAGCCAGGTGCTTGCTGTGTCTAAAACTCATTGTCTGTATCCCAGATGTCCCCTGCTAAGGCATTGGCAGCCCCCTTAACTGTCCAGGTCGCTAGGGCCAGCTGCTCTTTCAGCATGCTCCCATTCACGCTGCTCTTGCTGGTTTTCAGCAGCTGCAGGTGCTCCAGCAGACTCTGCAGGGTGTGGGAGCCTTTGCCGAAGAAGATGTGGCGAAAGGGAACATCTTTTGGTGACAGATACGGGGAGAGGAAGTCATATTCCACCTGGAGTAGAGGTGCAAGTTTAGGGTTACTGTCTCACCTCCCAAGTTTATTTCTTCCCTAATCTGCCCCATCACTAACCCCCAGGCTCTCATTCCCATCCAGCCCTTTCCCACAGGAGTTCTGTAAGGGCCAGAAGGTCTCCCGACAGCAGGCAGGGAAGTCAGTGACATTAACATTAAGCAAGCAGGAAATACTCGGATCTGCAGTGCCCATGGCTCCTAAGTAAAAGGCCCATCCCAACCAGTATAAACCTCCTTTGTGAAAAAAGGAAAGCTGGTTGTAAGGACCCACCTTCATGATCCTGTCATTCAGGGCTCTGCGGATGACCTTGTTTTCCCTATCACTGTTTGTGATGTCTCTTCTCAGTCCATCTACGGCTCGCTGAAAGTCTCCGCGGGCAAAAAATAGCCAATCCAAGGTCAGCCCAAGCTCCTGCAAGGGAAGCGTTGTTAGCAAACCTGATTTTCTTCTTTTGCTGCTCTCCTACAGAGAGCTCTCTTTTTTTTTTTTTTTTCCTCTCTCCACATTAAGTTTAAACTTAGTAGCAGAGCAAGTTCCTGGCAGTCTTTTCTGAGGTCACTGAACTCAGTGATATCTCTCCCCACCCCCACAGTTTCTTTTACCCTTTCAGCAGAGATGCAAATGAGATGCAAAGATGCACTGCACTGAGTGATAACTGGACTAGAAACTATTGCATCCACATCAGTTTCCAAGAACTCACCACAGCAAGATTAGCTAAGTCTGTCGTCTTCTGCAGCTAGTCTGTTTGTACTGCTCCATAAGAAGCATCAATTCAGGTCACATCTTGCTACATCCTTATCTCAAGAGGAGGAAGATGTCTATTCTACTGCATTCAGTAGCCACAGAGCCTTGTTACCACAAGGCACCGTAACAGTCTACAGGGATTCGGTGCACTCAAAGCCTTACCTTCACTTCCTGATCATAGTCCAAAAACTTCTCCTGGAACTCTAGCAGCTCCTCACTGTACCTCCCGAAGTCCAGGTAGAGCTCATGATCGTGGGTAAGTCTGAGAGCAATGTGTCCAGCCACTTCTGCAGCAGCACGGATAAGACCATACAAGTTGGTAATCTTCTTCAGGTTCTCCACAGTGTCCTGAGTGGTGCCCAGGAAGGGGTATTCCTCATCTTTCTGCAGGGCAGAATGCATTGGAGTTGGGCAGGAATGCCTCTCCAGCTAGGAATTTTTGCCTCCCACTATAGTTTGCCTATTTCCACCACTCCCCCATCCTCTTAAGCCTGTAAGTAGTGAGATCTGAGCAGCAAAACTTTGAAGCACAAGGCAGGGGAAGGGAGCTCCTGCATCTAGTCTCTCACGCTTTTCAGTAATCATCAGGATGCTCTGCTAGTCCATTAGACCTGAAAACACATAGACCTCAGTCCTACTAGGGTTCTTCTGCAGAGCTGTGGGTGGACAAACCTCAGCACCTAGTTGTGTATGTGCTAGCAGAACCCTTCCCTCCCCCCGAGACTTCTGAGTGGGTTGATTTAAGGTTTTTTGTTTTGTTTTGTTTTTTTTGAAGTCTGACACTAAAAGTCCAAGCATTCATAAGCCAAGGAAGCTCTTACCAGCAAGTCTAGTTCTGCTCAGCTCCCAGCCACACACCTGGACTCTACGATAAGAGAGCGAACTGCCTAGCTGATGCCATTTTTGCTAGCCCCAAGCTGCAGTAGCAGGTACAGACAGCAAGTTAGTACTTGCCTCTGGCTAGCTATACAGCTTCCCCAGTGCACTTTGCTTCCTAAACAGCAGGCTCTAGTACATCCTTTCATTAAAGCAGCAGCAGAAGAAAGCTGAGATCTGTTTAGTGAACTTAGCTTCTGAAGCGTTGACATTTGAGCCTCCAGAAGAGAGAGGGCCCCCTCTCCCAACAAAACACAGAGGCTCAAAACTCTGGAACAGAGACTGTACGCCAGCCGTGCCTGAGGAGAAGCCTACACAGAGTACCGCCATAGCCACCAGGCCCAGAGGCTGTCTCCCCTCTCCCAGAAGCACTCCTGCATGGAAGTCGAGTTTGGGAGCAGCACCTTGTGCTCTGCCAACCTGGAGGGCAAATATTGTTACAGCATTTTCCATAGAGCAAATATACCAAGCAGGCACACAATACTTACATTGTAGAAACCAAAGGACACCACTGGGATTCCTGAGTATGCCAGGAAAGGGAATGCCGCATCACCCAGGCCAAGGGGAACACTACAAGAGACAGGTATTGAGCAGTTACCAACTGGTTTAAACATCCCAGGAAAAGAGCCAAAAGCCCTGGAGTTGAAGCTCTGAGCCATCTGGGCTACCCTATCTAGACTGGGCAGGTTTTGGCAAGAAGTCCCAGACAAGTGCTGAGGCTGCTTGTCCATTTCCAGCCATTGGTCTTTGTGCAAGGCTGTTCTTGCCCTACAAAAAGCTGTCTGAATTGCCTACAGGCAGCTTGGGGCGGCACAAAGCACAGCTAGTGCTGTGCTGTCCACGCTTGCCTGCCCTCATCATGGTAGGTAGAGCCTGCCCCAGACAGCAGTGCTGCATTCCAGCACAAAGAGCAGAAGCTGTTTAATTTGTTTCTTTATGGAGACTTGCTTTCCTAAACAGCGGGATCAAGAGACTTACACTGCTTTTACCCAGTCAGAGCCAACTCTGTTCAACAGGCTTCCTCCATCTGCTGACTGGGCCTTTCCTGGGTCCATCACCTGGAAAGAGACTGACAGTCACTGTTCTTGTTCTGGCCTCTGCTTGGGCTCCCAGGCTGCCTGCAAGTTGGTGGGTCTGCCCCAGAGCTCATTACTACACAGATGCCAAAGTCAGGTGTGCTCTCCTGATCTTTCTGCACACAGGCACAGTCCATGCGGGACAGACATTCACCCCCCACTGAACTGTGGCATTTGCTAGTTTTAGATTCCAGATGCATGAACTGCAATACCTACAGGCCAGCTGTCTATAGACAAAGCCCTCAAGAGTGTCTCAGCCCTTTCTCCTAAACATGCTTCTCTTCTAAAGGTGCCAGCTCTGCTGAAGCAAGTGGCCCAGTACAGCTCTAGCAGCTTTCAGTTTGTCCTGAAACTATATTGTCTTGGTCAGCCCAAGGCCCTTCAACTCACCCCCTTCAGAGTTCTCTCCAGTAGTGTGTACAGCATTGGGCTGGCAGAAATCTTGATGTCTCTCCAGCCTGCAAGACAGGAAAGGTGTCTGACATGCTGCCACAGCTAACCATTACTTTTAGAGCAGCCCAGTCCTCCAGCTGAGCAGCAATAACACCTCCTGGGTCAACTGATCTACAGGTGTTCACAAAGGATCATTGGCAGACACAGGGCAGAATCTGTCTGGACCTAGCAGAATTGTCTCCTTCTGGCTCAAGTGGCAGCAACCTTCCAGCTTCAATGACAACCGATCCATGATAAAGGGAGTCATGCCAACCTTCAGTCAAAAACTCAATACCAGCCCTGGCACAGCCCGGGCAGTCTCCATTTCTGTACGCTAAGGAGCATCTGCCAAGCCATTCTGGTGCAACCTGGCTTCGAGAAACTGAACAGAGTGGCAAGTTACCTAGGACTGCAGCATCCAGGTTAATGTAAGTGAAGGCTTTGGCATGCAGTGTGGCAGAGTATCCCTAAAACAAAACAGAAGTGTAAGATGAATGGCAACAGTGCAACACCATGGTGTTTCATCCATGGGAGCAGGGAATCAGAAATTAACAGTCATTGCAGAAGTCTATGAAAGAAAAGTACCTCCAGCCATTCAGTAGCACCCACAGTTCCGTATTCTCCTGCACTCCAGCTAGCAAAGATGATGCTTCGCCTTGGTTTATAGCCATCTGCAGATAGAGAGAGGGGGAGAGCGGGGGAGAGATTTTGAGATCTATGCCCTTCCCCCATGGAGATGTAGATTACTGAGAGCCTGGGCTGATGAATCACCTACTGCTCAACAGGCAGAGCTGAAGCATTCTGTGCAGACACTCCTGCACATCAGTCTCATCAAGGACACTGTACCCTGCACCCCCTTCTCTCTCCAGAGCTGTGCGGGAAAGCCATGCCATCTCCATCCCTCCCCACCACCCTCTTCTTTAGCTGCCAGAGCCCAGAATCAACCCTGGAGACAAGAGTGGAGACTTGCGCTAAGTGCCACCAGGCCATCTCCAATCCTCCAGCTGGTCAGCTACTTCAATATTTTCTACCTTCAGGCTGGCCGCAGCTCAAGTCTGAGGTTTTCAATGCATGTTATCCAAGGACGTTCTTGCATTCAAGCTAAACTGGATATAAGCAGGTAAGCCCCTTGGAAACAAGTGCTTGCTGCAGACAAGTTGTCCATGCTGGGCAAGTTAGGGAGCACAGCATCTCAGAGAGCTTTGTCAGATTTCCTGCACCTTCTCAAGGGATTATTTTGCAACTGAGCTCTCCAATGCAAGCCCACAGAGCTGATCCTGTAGGATTTAACATCCTCCCCCCCACCCCGCCCCAAGCTTTTGTGCTCAAATATTTACCGTTTTTCACCATCTCTGAGATAACTTGGGCAAGTTCCAACAATATGGCAGTTCCAACACCAGCCTTGGCTGCTCCTGGGCCCCAGGAGTCTCTCTGGGCTCCGATCACAACATACCGATCTATAAAGGAGACATCAAGAGCTCTGAGCTGCAAGCTTCATGCTGCAAACATTTTCCATCAGAAGCAGCTTTGAACTTCCACGCTAGGAACACAGTATAGAGTCTGACCCCTGTATCTGACTCACTGTCTTTATTTAGACTTTCCCTGGCAGCTCAGTTCAGAGAAAGATCTTGGTTTTGCTGATGATCTGGTTGCCTTTGTCTGGGAGCAGCTGCCACGCTCTGAAGATGACAGAATAGGAAGAGGCCCCCTTAAATCTGAGCCACAAGCCAGTTGCTCCTACCTGGTTCTTCAAACCCCTTGATAGCACCAAAGATGTTTAGAATCTTCCTGTCCACCATGACATTGTTCACCGTCAGTTGCACTGTCTTCTTGCTCGTGCTGCTCAGCATCACCTTGCAGTCCATGATTCCACCTCTCCACTCCAGGGAACATGGGCTTCCATCCATTTTCCTGAGGGGAAAGAGATCCTTTGAACTCATTGTCCATCTCTAGCCTCATTTACCTTTCCTGTGAGAAAAGCAAGCCTAAAACTGCAGGGGCAGCCTTGCTCAGAGCCTACTCAGAACTTAGCTTGCAACCCTGTACTGCTAATTACATGTGGCGAAGGAGAATGCTGAGAGGCCAAGGGGAACACAGTACTAAATTAAGATCTGTCTTTAAGCAATAAGACATGTCAGACAAGTGACATTTCTCCAGCCAGCCCTACTAAGTGCTCCCTGAGATACATGGCAGAGGCCAGCAGAGAGCTCCCTGGGCTCACAGCACCTCAACGTCATCCTCACTGCCACCAATAGGGCCAACAGCCTAGCCTGCAAGCCAGCAGAGACCATTACCTGAACAGCCGGTTTGCTGCTTGGCTGGAGATGGTCTGAACAGCAATGTGGGGTAGTCCTGAAGATTTGACTGGTGGGAACTGGGTGTGGTTGAAAGAAGGGAAGCCTGGAGTGAAAGGGTCTCCGGTGCCAAGGTGGGCCTGTGAAAGGCAAGAAGAGTCCTCAGGTCTCACACAGAAGACTGAGAGTTGTCATCTACACAAGGACATGAAACACTGCTAAGCTGGAGGCCTGCAGGAAGACTGCTGCAGTTTGCAGTCCACAATGAAGAAGGCTCATCAGAGCAGCAGACAGGAGAGCTAGTCACATACTCACATGCCCAAAGGGGACAAGTCCATCCGTGTCCTTGTAATTATCCGGATCCAGGTACATCAGGACACCAACTGCTCCTACCTCTTTGGCATTTGCAACCTGAAGCAAAGAGCAACATCAGCTGCACATTTACACAGCAAGCCAGGAGACTGTGAAAATAGACTGAGGAACGGTGTGAGGGGTTGAGCTTCTCAATGCATGCCCAACTCTGCAGAGGATTTTAACAGTCATCTGACACCAACATAAAAAGGCTGAATGCAAGCAGCCCAGCCTCACTCTGGACACAGTGTGAGTGACACCCCCTTGAATTAGGATGGTCTCCATGGTTAGTGTCCGACCCCACTATTTGTTCAACTCAAACTTGTTTCTGAGAGAGGCTCAGAAGGATCTTATTTTTTATTATGCTCAGGCTGATTTCTCACAGGTAGATTAGTATCAAGCCAAGATAAGCAGTCACTGGAGGCACATCTTCACAAAGAAAATGGCAGGGGCGGGGGGAGGGAAGTGGCTTAGTTAAGTCAAGCCCCAGTTTAATACACCTACAACCCAGCTGCCTCTTATACACCACAGGTAGAAACACTGTTGCAAAACCAGACACCAGTTTACAAGGTGGAAAGGGAGCATAGAGGCAGCAAGCACTTGTGGAAGCGCCTTTCAGCTCTGCCTGTGTCTATGAGGCACATAGCCAGACACAGCTGTATTGGCATGCTGCAGGAAAGAATCCTATGCCCCAGTCTCCCCACAAGCACCCATGTGAAGGGCAGTTCTCTGGCAGACCTAGAACAGGCTTGTGTGCAGAAGGACTCAGCTTCTTTAGGCTGCTTGGCTATTTGGTTTTGTTTCCTGTAAAGGGAGCATTACAGCAACACACAAGCCAGCTGGCTGGGCAGACAATGGTGGCACCTATGTGGGCACCGATGCTTGGACCTACTGAACACTCAGCAAGAAACCAAGTGAGACACTGCCACCAAGCTTTGAAAGTATCTGGCTGCAGTAGCAAGAGGTGCTCTAGAGATGAGAAAGTTCTGCTTTTGGCAGCTTCATTTCTGCTTATAACAACACCAGCCAGCACTACACCCCGTGGTCCTTGCCCTCCGGATCACAGGCTGCCTGCCTCTGCCTCCCAGCTCTATCATTCTGGACACTCAGCTGTCCCAACCAGACTGCCAGAGGCCAAGGACAACACTCCCACAAGTAACTAGCTCCACTGAGCCTTGGTGTCCAGGCTTGCACGTGGAAGCCTAACACAAACAACCAAGACCAGTCCTGTAGGACAAGCCTGCAGATGAGTTCTAGAGGCTTGAACTGAGACACAGTCTTCCTCCTTTTGAAGGCACACCTCTATCTCCTTCCTGCCAAGTTTGACCAAGCTTCCGGGGCAGAGACTGCTCACCTTCTCAGCAAGGGTAATTTTTCCAGCTCTGACGATGACAACAGATTCATTCAGTGAAACATCTGACTTTTGCATCTTCTGAAAATCGGCCTTCTCTCCGTAGTTCACATACACTGGTTTGCCCTGGAACATAGATACTGCTTATAAATGCAGCAGTCCTCAGACAATAAGATACTTTAAGCAGTCTACAAAGTCATGGGGCCTGGAACACATCAGCCCAGCATTAACAGCAGGGAGTTTGAGTTCAGTAATGCAGACTCTGGTCACATGCAACATGCTTGTTGGAGCAGCACTTCTGTCAAGGCTCCTGGCTGGATCTCAGCAAAAAAGTCTAAACAGACAGCTACTTTTGCATCTTGCTGAACCAAGAAAACTGCATGGACCCTCTCCTTCTCCATCTATCCCCTTCCCCTGCCCCTACCCTCCCCAGCTCTGTATCTGGGGTGGGCTTTATACAGTACATATATTGAAGGGATACATTTTAGACATTGCCACCTGGTAAGCATGCAAGCATATCCCCAGGATCTTCTGCGTCACTTACAGAGACTGAGTCATTTTTGCTGTATGCCACATATGCATCAGGACTCTCCAGTTCTTCTTCTCTATCATCTTCCAGAATAGACACCTTGTTGTTGATGCTGTTAAATGTCAGGAGACAATGTTATACTCTTTCATATACAGCCTGCATATTTAGCTAGGTCCCACGTTTCAGTCTATGCCCTTGTAATTCTGATCAAGTCAATGCAGAGTCTGAAACAGGTAGACTCTTACCAGTAGTTTCACACAACAACCTCTGGGGCTGTTCAGAGACATTAGCGAAGGCTAGTTTTTAAAACAGGTAGTACAAACGTAATCTGTGCTTCTCAGTCTCTCATTAATCCCCTCATAAAAGAAGCCAAGCAAATTCATTTTTCTTCTCACACAAAGGGACAGGAAGACACACCAGTGTGAGTTGTCATCCAACGCCTGTTGATACCCCTGAGCTACGAGAAGCTGGAGCCAGGTCTGCAACACCCTTATAGGTTGCATGACAGCCACCCATACTAGCAGCTTTAGACAGAAGGAGCCTGCCTTTCAGCTAGATTTTTTTTTTTTTTTAAATTCTGTTTTCTCTCCAGCTCTTAAGCATGCTTTGAAGAAACAGCTGTGCCAGGAAGAATCCAGAGGCCTGCTACCAGACACCTGGGATTTAGAAAGCCTGTGAAAAGACAGCAGTAGCCATTGCTGAGCTGTACTGTAGTTTCCTTTGGAGAGGGACAACTGGCTCACAGTCTTTGCAACTGCTTGGACTACAAAGATCCACGCTGCAAAGTAAAGATCTGCAACTCTTCATTAACATACCTGCCTTTGACCTGTAGTTTAATATAGTGCTCATCGTTCCACACTTTATCCAAGAGAAAGCTGTTGAACTGGTCATGAATGTAGGTGGCCATGCTCTCATCTTCACTCAGGCCAGCTTCAAAAGATTTCCTATTTGCTCTTTGCCTGTAGGCAACAGATTTATAGCTTAGGCTAATGTACCAGTATGCACTACAGTATCCCAGCCAGCAAACCCAAGTTGGGCAGGCCATTTAAAGCCATGTTTAATGAGATGCCACCCCACAACATCTTTAAGACCCTTGTTCCCCAAAGGAGCTTAAGCTCTGTTCACCAGCTGTGCCTCTTTCTTAGCTATAGCTAAGCTTTCTGGAACTATTACCTCAAGTTGTCTTCAAGACGTCTGGCTGACAGCTTATTTGAAAAAAGTTCTTTGAGTTCAGGCCAGTAGAGGACATACGATCTTGTCATCTCTTCCTCAGTTTCATCAGCATCCACTAAGTAAGATGCAGTAGGAGTCATCTCACACCTGCCACTTCCATCTAGACACTTGGCAGTCATCTGCATTCGTCCACGGTAACTCAAGTAGCCAATCAGAAACCCTATGGACAGAACAGGTATTTCTTTGTGCTTCAAGAAAGAAGACTAAGCCAGGCCAACATCAGACAAGTACATTCAAAGCAGCTCTTAGGGTACAGATGCACCTCTGTTCTCACACCATTTTTAAAAGCTGGCATACCTACGGTCAGACAGATACACAGCCTGACATTTTGCCTGAGCTGAAATGTTTTAAAGGACACTGTATATCTGATCTTGTGCTTGGCAGAATCTCTCCAGCACCATTCAAGGAGGAGACTGTTTGTTTTAAGTTGGTAGCACTGTAAAAGCCTTTGAAGAACCGGCAAATGCTAAATGCTTCAGCTTCCAGAGGTCTTACTGATGTGTTCACCCACATCTCTAGAGAAGCATTAGTCGATCAAGGGGAAACCAGTACCCTGGCCACACTGACCAGTTTGCCCTTTAGAAACAGATCCACACAGTTCTGCTGTCAAACTTGCAATGATTCATGCTAATTCCATACCACAAGCCTGAGCCAGAGAGATTTAGTTAGTGACAAGAAGCTGCAGCCTGGATCCAAGCTCTTACAATTATCTTCTGAAAAAATACAAATTCAAATGTTAAAGGCCTCAGGTACGCTCAAGATCAGTCTACTTCATGCAGCTGCGTCCCATCTGTCCTTACCAATCAAAAGGAGGAGTACAGCTGCAATGACAAGGAAGCAGAGGTTCTTGCCAGTCCTCCGTGGCTGCCCCATGCTGGTGTGCAGGTGCTCCTGCCTCCCAATCTCCCCTCCTTCCTCATCATCAGCAGACAGCTTCATCTCCACATGGCTGTTGTCGCCATCCGTTTGCCGAGCAATGCTGAAGCGCGTGTATGACATTGGCTCGCCACCGAACTGTGTTGAAAAACAGTCATGTGAGGGGAAGAGTTTGCTACATCACTCAACAGCCCTTCCAGCTAACTGCACCCATTCTCCAAACTGAACGCGGATTGTTCATCTGAAACTGCTCCAGTGCAGCACAAGTGTCAGCAGTCAATCAGGTAGGCAGGCAGCTTGGAACAGACTCAGTTAGACTCAGACACACGCTGGGTGTCTGGTGGTCATCTAGTGTCTATTTGCCCTGCACAAATTCAGAACCATACTGGTCACAGTCCAGCTTGGACTCTGTAATAGATATGACACAGCCAACAGCACTGGCATTTCCCATATGACTCTGTGGCAAAGGCTGACTGAAGCAGAAACTCCTGGTCCTAATCAGGAGGAGCGCACTGATCTGACCTGAATATGTGCAACTTGCACATAAAGGAACTTTGATGGTGATGGAGAAAAGGGAAGACAATCACTCCATGGTTGTGCCTTTGAACTGCATTCACTTTGATCTAGATAATCTCATCCAGTATCTGCATCACCTTACGTTGAACTGCCCCAGGCTACTCTTAAATTGTAATATTTGTCAATAGTATAAAGTGGCAAGGCTCAATGAAGATGACCCAAAGGAATCCTGTTATTTTCCTTGTCCTCAGCTTTCCTGTTGGCAGAAGACATTTCTCACACTTCTACCAGAGACTGGAGTGGTTTGACAGATCTTTATCAGAGCCCAAACAGAGAAACTTCGAGTCTAGAGCCCACTTTTCTAAACAGCTATGATGCATGGTCCAACAGCACGCAGAACGGCAGCCTGCATGCACTGCAGACACTCAGGTTAACAGACACTGTTAACTCAATTCCAAGCTTAACCAGGAACTAACCAGGACCACAGAACTAGCATTAGAGCTGCTGGGCTTGCTCGCAGCCATGCTTGGGCACATGCTGGGGACATGCAGGGGACTGGCTAGAGGCCAGAGGAATGTTTCTGGGAGCAATGAGCCTCACAGCCTCTCCCCACTGTACTGGGGAAGCAGCTGGTGATGAGCACCCAAGCCCTGTTACAGTCTGCAGCTCATCCACATTTCTCAGCACATACACTGTCAAAACTAAACCCATGCCATTTTGGACCCACGGTTCCATTCCTGATCATGCTACCTACAATTGAGTGGCTACACTGCACTTTAACCTGGCAAAAAAAGTCTTCCTGCTCAGCTGTAGGGAACTTTGCCTTCCCTGACACTTTGCAGAGGACATATCTCAATCCCTCATGTCCTCCACACCTGCTCAGAGACCTGACCAACATATTTGCAGTCCTAGTCCAGGGTCATTTCACAGCCCTAGCACTTTAGGATCAGCAGGCTTGACCTAGCAGAAATCAGAGCTACCACCTTCTGGAATACTTGTTTCAAAGCACAGATCACATTCAAAGGCTGGACTCCTGGTTGGCATGTGTTTCCCACCCCCCACCCCCCTGCCCCATAACATAATAGAACATGTTGATTGTCTTGATAGGCATCAAGTCAGCTTCCTCAGCAGTACTTCCTCCTGGAACATTGTTCAAGGCTCACTCCCCTCCCTATCGCTTTTTCAGCTTCCTGAAAGACTCAAGACATAGTAGCAGTAAACGATAACCCCACCAGTACTGAACTGCTTTAAGTCACCTCCATATCATAGCTAGGCAGCTATAGTGAAGTCTGTAGCTCAGACTCACAACCCACAAAGTAATATCTAACAGTGCTTTGGATTTGTCATCTGTGAGACTGACATTGACTCCACTGGATCTTGCTTCTGCTACTGTAGTATTGTCAGCCCACCAACTTGAGACAAATGAGGGGACAGGAGGTCTTACCAAGTTAGAAATTGCTGCTCTGGCATGGTCCATTGCTTTCTGGAGGAGCGCCCACCAACCTGACCAAAGCCCTAGAAGTTCAGAACGCAACACATCAAGTCAGGCTGCTCCCCTCCCACCACAGAAGAGGTCCAAAATCAGTCACCGTTATGAGTGGGAAGCTTGCCCAGAAATGTTATGTGCATGCTTCTGTATAAGTCACAACAGTTGTAGTCAGTATACGTCAGGCTCATCAATTACCCTTGAAGCACAACCTATAAGCTCACATACTCCCACTGCAGATATAAGTTCAGATGGACAAGCTGAATCTTTTTGTTGAGCACTTGGGAGGGGGAAAGGAGGAGAAAAATGAGGAACACAATCTCAAATGGCTAAATTCAGCCAAGGGTCTTATTAATGTTAAGGCCACCACCTCTTAGGGAGGGCTGGCAAGAGGCAGCTGCTCAGCGGTGAGAAAGGGCGCTACTTAGCAAAGGTTCCTGGGGTCCATTTCAATGACAGTATCAAGACAAGAGCTTGACTGGTAGCCAGAAGCAGCACAACGCTGTAAACTGAAGCAGCACAAATTCCCACTCTACAGAAACTCTTTCAATTATAAGATCCCTTCTGGACGGCTATGTTCTTTCTCTCTTTATGAAGGCAATTTCAGTATTTGGACAGTTTCCCTGAATAGCCAAGAGCAACTGTCAAAGCACAAAAAGCATTTCAATGACTTCTATAGTTTGGATTTTTCTAGACTGTAGGTTTATCTAAAAGACAGACTAGAACTTGAGTTACTTTAGTTTAAGCATTTTTTCCTGGAAAGATACTTAATGAAGCTTTTCAAATTAGTGCCTAGCCAGCTTGGGCTGGGACAGGTGGCTGAGAGCATACCCCTCGAGCATGCCCTCGAGCAGTGCTGCTGGGAAACTGTGCTCTGCGAGTTTAAGGTCTTCAGATGCACGTGGATTACTGTTACGTCTAGGAGCTCTGCAGTATAATCAGGTTATTGGGAGCAGAGAAGATCAAAGGTTAACGGTGGCCATCCGTTGTTTCACCTTTTGCTTAGAGCAAGGGTACATGCAGATAAACCCTCTGGCAGGTTTTAGAAACCTGCCCCGATTGGGGGCCCAGGCACTCCCATGGCAGTCAGAGCCCAACAACAGGGCTGTGCATAGCCCCTGCAAAGGGAGCAGAAGACGAGCTACCCTGGGGGAAGCCTGGAGGAGAGCTTTAGCGGGGATGCCTTCCACCCAGCCCCCGGGGTGGGGATGCACCAGCCACCTTGCAGAAGTCACAGCGAGACCTTCGCAGCCCACAGCCATCTCCAGGGGGGCACCAGCCCGCAGGGAAGGCCCCGTGCCTCGGGGGTCTCACGGGCAAAGGAGGCACCGCTCCTCCCGTGGAGGGAGGCCGGGTGCCGCTCACCCGGAGGCGGCCAGCCCCCTCCCCTCCCCGGGGACTAAAGCAGAGGAGTGACCTCCCGCACGGCGCTGGGGGGCCCCGGCCCCCCGGCAGGGCAGGGCCCGGCTGCGGCACCCCAGATAAGGCGGGCCGGCGATATCCCGCCCGCCGAGGGCGCGTCTCCCCCCACCCCGGCACGGCGTCCCGCCCGGGCCTGCGCCCACGGCCCCCCCGCGACGGAGCGCCCCGGGGCTGTCCCCGCGGCGCGGTGCAGCCCGCCCTCAAGGTCAGGCAGCCATGGCAGCCGCCGCCACGGGCACGTGCGCGCCGCGCCGCCAGCCAGGACCCGCCGGGGCTGCTGCACCGCCCCTCCCCGCCCCGGCGCGGCCCGCACCGCGCCCCGGGCTCGCGCTGCGCGCACCGCACGCCCGCGGCAGCCCGGCAGCGGCCCGCCGGTGGTCGCCGCCGCCGCCGCCTCGCCGCCCCTCCCCCTTCCCCCAACGGTCCGCGCCAGCGCACGCGCGCTACCCGCCTGTTTACCCGCGCGCGCTGCCGCTGCCGCTGCCACCGCCCCTCCCTGCACCGCACCGCACCTCACCGCGCCACGGCCCGACTGCGGCACCGGCCGCCGAGGCGCCGCTCTTGCCTGCCAAGGCGCGCCCCGCCCCCTCCCCGCGCCCGCAGCCAATCGGCGCCCTCCGTGCAACCGCACGCGCGCCAAGGCTGTTCAGTTCCGCCCCCCGTCTCGCCCCGCGCGCGCGCGCGCGAGGGCCTTGCCCTGCCCCGCCCCTTCAGGGTGGTGGGTAGTGAGGGGGCTCTGCGTGGGCGGTTGAAAGGGCTCCGTGAGGCGGTTGAGGGGGCTGCGGGGGCTCCGTCGGGGGATTGAGGGGGCTCTGAGGCGGCTCCGTGAGGGGACTGAGGGGGCTCTCTTAGGGGGGTAAAGGGACTCTGAGGGGGCTCGGAGGGGCTCAGTCCTTCCTGCTTGCACAGCAGAGTGGGGGATCCGCGAAGCAGGGCCGTGAGGGCAGCGGGGGGGGGAGTGCGGTGCGAGCCCCTCCGCCCGGTGCCCAGGATTTGCCCCATCCTGCCTTGGAGTGGCCGGGGCACACGTGGCCTCTGCCCGGGGGAGATGCCGTGTGGAAAAGCTCGCTCCTCGTGAGAGGTGGGCGCCTGCTGTGCCAGACGTGCTGGAGCGGCAGCGGGGCCAGGCTCCAGCATGCTCAGGCTCCCTCCTACTTGCCGCGGGCCCGGGGGGCCGGCTTCCAGCTGCAGCAGGCAGGGGCAGAAGCAGTTCTTGTTGCCTCTCTGTTTGTGGCAGGAGGTGAAGCTCTCTGCAGGCTCCTGCGCAGCTGAGGCTGTGAAGCTAAACCATAGCATGGCTTCTTGCAGCAGGGTCAGAGTGAGCAAGGTTAAACCCGCTCTGTGTTATCGTTGTTCTACCACATGCCGCTCAGTTAATCGCATTTTCACTCAAGGGGGTTTTCATCACAGGCGCTTTAGGGGAACTCTCAGACAGCAAGGCTGAGCCGATCCTTTGGCTGATCTCTTGAGTGATAATTTATGCAAAAATAAAGAAGAAATTACAAGATTCTTGAATGAGGGTCAGTTAAAACCCAAAGGGACCAAAATAAGGATGAGAGGGAGGAGGGGAGCGTGCAGCTCGGTGATTAGAGCCTCCTTTGGCTCAGGCCCACGTTGTGCAGCACTGGCTATAGGGCAGAGGTGGTGCCTGCCTCTGCCACACCGGCCCTCAACCCGCTCCGTGCACATCCCTTTACCTTGGTGGTTACACCTGGGAGGTGGGATGAACGTCTTCTCTGCAGCCTGTATCAGGGACTGCACTGAGACACTCATAATTCTCTTTTGGGGGCTAGATGACAATTTTTATTTATATCAGCGCTTAAACTGCAGGAGGGTGGCCTGGATCTTGTCCATGGTGCTTACAAGAGTGGAACTGAAGGGATTAGGTCACTGAGAGCAGAATAATGGGCTATATCTGGGGACTCGGATGCTGCGAGCACCTGAAACTGCCTCATTAGGGCAGCTTTAATGCCCTTAACACTGCAGCAGCAGAGAGGAGCCTCCTTCCACTGGCTTTGTGCGATTGCAAAATTGTGTCTGTTTGCTGCTACCCGACAGAAGCGTGTTCTACGTGAAATAGTCCCAGCTGTGGGGAAGGAGTATAAGAAAGCTGCAGTGGGTAATTCATTTCAAATTGCCTTTGGATGCCCTGAGGATAGCTGACTAGCCACTTGTTGAGTGGCATGTATTTTACTGGGTTGATGGGAGTTCAGGCTTCCCACGTGGGAAAGGCTCAAAGCATGGCAGTCTGCATATGAAAGCAAATTTAACACCAGGCTTTTACTCAAGTACACTGGGTCAAAAGAAGGAGCAGGTCACTGATTCATTTTGTCTCCCAAAACCATCATTCCCACTTTCTCAGCATTTTGAAGGAAAAGGGTGGGAAAAACATTTTTCTCCCTGGGTGGTATGAACCAGACACAGGACTCCTTCTCTCTCAGGAAGCATTGGGCAGGGATCTCCAGTTTCTTCCAAGTCATGTATGTTCAGGGCTACCTTTTTATATCTGAATAAGCAAAAGGCAGTCAGGATGACTTTCTTTCACATAACACTACGTGAAATTGTTATTTTATTTGCACAGCAAGAAGTGTGGGAGGCCTTTATAAGAGCTTACCAGTGCAGTGCTGGGTGGGGTACATAAATACAAGAAGCACAGAGAGCCTATGTCATGCCAGCGAGCGTTGAGGCCACAGGCTGCTTGTGGCTCACAGAGCAGCTTCTTTGGCTACCTGCATTGTGCTGGCAAAAACATCTATTTTCTTGGTCGTGACAGGATTGCTCCAGACGGTCTGCACAGGCCTGAGATAACAGTGGTTCTCACTTCAGGAGAGCCAGGTGGCAGGAGCACAGTGTCCTGTGGACACACGGGAGCTGGGGAAGCGTAGTGTGACAGGGCATGCCAGGGCTTGGACCTGCGCTGGGGGTGGAAGATGAGGGGCCAGGAGTGGGAAGGTGGAGGCATGGTGGCGAGTGTGGTGCACGCAGACCTCCTCTGCCAAGCTGAGTCCTTTGGGGTCTGATCACTCGATAAACCTCCTGGGGGACACCAGGCATTGTCTTGGATGAAGGGGTCGAGCTCGGTCTCTAAAAGACAGCAGGTGCAAACTCGTATGCTGCCCTGTTTTGTTTTTAAGGAACCTGGAGAAGAATTAGAATGTATTGGTCATTTGGCAAAATAAAGATTTGGTAAACACTTTTCTTTCTATATGATTCATAACATGAAGCAAGGTGTGAGGAGAGAGAAAATTTAGTGGGTTTAGGGTGAAAATGGTAAATAGTATAGTGCAGGTAATTTAAGAAACCCATAAACCACCCATACTGCTGGCAAGTCTATCTCCAATTGTCACTAAAATGCCAGGTTAAGGCTCAGTGGGTGGTGAAAGCAATAACTCCAGGAGCAATGAGGAACTTCAGCAAGCAAAGTAACTGGAAACACAAACAGATCATTCAGGCAAAATGTTTCATGGGGAGAGCCTGAATTGCTGGCTGCGAGTGGCACAGGGATGTCACACTGCCCTGCCAGCATCACCAGGGTGCCGGTGGGTGCCCCTGTACATGGTGGGGGCACATCCCCACTCCCCCCGACCACGCTTGGCCCTGTGGGGTCCTGCAGTGCCGTGACCACTGAGCTAGGCAGGCTGCAGGAGAGCGGGAGCAGCACTGGGGTGGGGGGAAGTCTGAGGCCAGAGAGACCAGGCTGTTCAGCTCTTTTCCCATGCTGAGGAGTAGCTGGCCCCAGTGGCTGGGAAGGAAGAGAGATTAGCAAGCGAGCTCCAGAGAGGTGAGTGGGGAGCTCTGTGCCACAGTGCAGCCAGGCCCCAGCTGCGGCCCCTCTCCCCAGGGGCTCTGCAGAGGTGCTTTTTCTGGCGCTGGTTCCTGAGGGCTACCGTGGCTGTGATATTTACCCTGCTTCATTTCTGCTGAAGGTTAATCTCATAAAGACCCTGCACTTTCCTGGGCATCTGCCTGGACTCTGCAGAACATCTTGCCCTCACCAGACACGTGCTGACATTTTCTGTCTTTGGAATTGCCCACAGTCATAAATGGGCCCTGTCTGCAAGTGCAGTCTCCTCTCCCTTGTCTGTCAGTGCTCTGGTGTGAGTTGAGGTTACTGCTTCCAGCCTCAGTCACTGAATTCAGGGACCCACTCAGAGGAGTGTCAGTAATGCTTCAAGATTTTGGTGTGTGCATGTTCTGTGATGCTGTGTTCATTTTTCACTTGCTCATTAAAGAAATAAGTTGGTAGGCCTGGATTATTGCCTCAAATCCGCTCCAGGGAAAGCAGGGTGGGAGCAGAAAGTTTGTAGTTTGACATAACACATGATTGCAAAGAGGATTATGTTTTGTGAAAAGAAATACATTCCTGTGTTGATAAAGGGGGGATTAACTAGATGTGAAACTTGATACGGCTGTCTGGAGACAAGCCTCCCCTAAAACGGAGCCCAGGAGCACTCTGATAGGACGTACACATGGGTTGGCATTCAGTTTGCTGGAGAAGGTTAGACCCAGGCTCTAGTTTTGTGGATCTTGCCGCTTCAGTTCTGTATGGCAGGGCTCACAGCTGTAATCCGTTGGTGTGTTAATGCTGGTCATAAGTGGGAATCGTTTTCACACTCTGTGTGGCTGCTCTGTGGGACTCACTGCTGCAGGATATGCTGGTAGAAGCCAAAAGTGTAAATGGGCTCAGGAAGGGGTTAGATCATTACTGGAGGATGATACACTGATGCCTTTTAAACACAAAGGTCTGGATGCAGCCTCCTGCTCAGGCTGGTGTAATCAGGGGAAAACAGCTCCAGCTCTAAGCAATAGGGCAATAGCCCTATTTGCTGTTTTCTTCCTGAAGAAATTAGTAAAATCTGCACTGTGAAGGCTGTTTATGGAGCTAGAAGTGCCATTGCCCTTACTGTTAGAGTTTCTCACATCCACATCATACTATTTTCAGGCATGGGTGAGGCACAGGTTCGTTAAAAGACAAACACTATTAAAAGGCAGCATTGTCCTAAGACAATGCTGAGGAGAGGTGCTTTTCTCTAGAGGGCAGATCGAGGTTTGATTCCTGTGAAGTTTTTGCATATACACAACCCACTCCTATCACTTTCTCTCTCCAGGTGTCAGCTCCCCATTAGTAAAACTGTTTTTTTTTTTCTTTTTTTTTTCCCCCCAACACTTTACATGTCTGGCAGAGCCTGTGCTGCTGTGTACTGTGGCTGAATGCATGGTGCCAGGCGCAAGGCTGTGATCGCCTCTGGGGGCTCTGATACCTAGAGACAGTGAGCAAAGCAGAGCAGAGCAGGATTTGACTACCAAGGTCCCACGAGGAGTTTACACCTGCGGCAGAACTCAGATGCAGGAGATCCCAGAGGAGCAGTGCTGAAATGCAAGCTTTGAAAGGGATTGTCCGATTTATTTGTCTCCGTGTCCTTCTTCAGCTGTCATCTCTATTCTTTCTAGCAGAGCAGCTGCTGTGTGCCACACAGTAGCAGCCCCAACCTGCCTTGACAAATACTGTGGGTGTTTTCTGTTCCCTCTCAGAATACATTTGACCATGTGCTGAGCAGTTCCACAATTTTACATCTGCCAGGAAAAGAGGAGAAAGCTGATGCTTTAGAAACTCAGATATTTTTGCACCACAGCTAGCTATAGAAGTGAAATATCTTGAAAGAGACTGTCCTTCAAATGCAACATGGTACTCATGGATGGAGGACTGCTGGCTTCTGATCCGATACAGCTGAGATAAAGTGGTCTGGTAAGATGCATGGACCCTCTGTGTATGATTATGGCATGGTTTAAACCCATAATAATCAAGAGCCATTGCTGTCCACCTGGAGATCTCCATCCAGTTCCCAAAGTCCACAAAAATGCAGGGACATTGAGGAGTGTTTAAACTCTGAATCTGGCTGCCGCAGACTGTTGTTTGAGCCCTGCTGTGTCATGCTGTGGGTATTTGCAGCTTGCCCTGAGCTGTTTGCTTCTGCCCACTCTCCTCTTCACCCAGCCCATCTCCTACTTGTGGTCTTGTGTAGGGGCCACCGTGGTCGTCTTGGCATCCTACTTTAGACTGGCTTCCTCTGGGTTGTTCCTCTTCATTGCTGTTTGGCCCTGGTATTTTAGATGTTTGTCACTGTTTTCTCTGAACTTCTGGGGTGCTTGTGAGCCCCCTGACTTGGGCTCAGATGACTCTATATTGCCTTTGAGCAATACTCCACCATGTGATGCTGTCCCTTCTGCAGGACTAATGTTGAAACATGAGACCAAAATGTGGGAGTAAGGACACAGTTTCACTTCAGTATTACAGCATGTCTGACACTTGTGTGACCAGCTGTGCTACCCACATTTTAGGAAGGCAGTTAAAAAGTAGAGGGAAAACAAAAGCCACAGAGATAAACAGGTTGCAGAGGATGCCTTGTGCCTTGTGTGCAGTTTATCAAAAACCATACTGGAAGGTGACCGGAGCACTTTCAAAATCCTGATGAAATCCTGGGACTAACATGGCTCTTTAATCTGTAAGGGATAGAACAGCCATGAACAAAGTGCTGCATCTTGGTGCCAAATAAATTTAAATGGAAAATTAGATTCTTCTTCCCAAAGTCCTCTGAAAGCAAGCAGAAGGGGAGATTAAAGTCTAGAATGAACTGTCCTGGATGTGGTGACCTCCCCGTGCTTCAAGGGCCTTGCAACTTTGCTGCCAAAGGGGCTTCAGCCAAGTGCGCACTACAGGGTTCAGGCCAAGGGTCGCAGGGGAGGTGCTGGCCTGTGAGGTGGAATGTTGGACTAGGCAGTCAAAGGACGCCTTTGGGCTGCAGGCCCTGCAAAACAGGAGCTCCTCTAGCTGTGAGGCACTCCAGAGTGCAGGGCCAAGTAGACAACAAGTGCCTCACCTGGGGACAAACAAAAGACTTAGGTCTTCTGGCCTGCATATGAGCCTGTTCCTCTGGGCCACAGACCCGTGAAGAAATAGCAGTGCCAGTTCCTGCCTTTCAGGGAGTAGATTTGAGCAATACCTTGGCTATGCTCTTTGCTCAACTTGTGGGCTGCACTGGGGTTCAATCAGCTATTATAGGTCTCAGAAGGGAGCTGGTAAAGACAGGTTTTTGCAGTCTTGGTAATCATGCTCCAACCTTGCTCCATGTCAGGGCTGGGAGGCACTGCTCATCCCTGCTTCTGGGAGATCATTCCCCATTTGCTTGTGTCCCATCACCAGCCATAAGGGTGAGATCCAAGAATTTCACAATGCCTTAAGAAGGAGACCTTGTGGTTTTGGCCTTTGCTGCTGGCTTTCTCAATTGCTCTGACTAAAAGAGGGGTGAAGTAGTTGGAACTGACCCTCACAGGAAAAGCCAGTGTGCATGAGCTGGTACAGTAAATGTGGGTTTCTTACTGAGCAACTGCATCGGAAGAGGACATCTTCATCCTGCTTGCTCCCAGCAATCTAGATGCATGTGGCCATGCTCAGGAGCTCTGGTTCTTTGATCATGGTTCAGGCTTGCACCTATGCAGTCTGAGGAAGAGAGGGGAGCCCGGCAGGCACAGGAATCTGGAAGAGGATCTGTTGTCCATCTTGCTGTAGCAAAGGGGCTGCAGAGGAGGCAAGAGGTGGGTTGTGCAGGGCCAGGAAAAGGTGCTTGAGAGAGTGGAGATGCTGCAGGTAACACTAAGAGCTGGCCGCAGCTTGATCCTCCCTTTGAAATAACACTAGTATTTGCATCCTTTCAGGGGAAGCAGCTGGGTCCAGCCTGACTCTCCTCATTGTCCCAGGTTGGCCCTGGTGCCTTGTGTGTCAACCAGAGAGGAACCAGAAAGCACTGAGCAGCTGGGAGAGAGGCATGAGGCCAAGGGTCTCTCTCGGGTGTTGGGGTCCCTTTCTCAGGTGAATGTTCAGCACCTGGGGTATCGCATGGACCTCTACTCAGAGACCTCTGTTTTCCCCCGAGACACCCAAACTTGCCTCATATCCCCCTGCCTCTCTGCACCACAGACCGCACAAGGAGAAAAGCAAATGTACTGGTGCTTGTTACCCACTCTTCTGCTTGCCAGGGGCTAGCGCAGATGCCCAAGAAAGAAGCTTACACTGGGGAGCTCTGCCCCAGTGGGGTTAAAACAAGCTGGCTCCTTCCTTGCTTGCAAAGACTGGGTTTCACTGGGATTTCAACCCTCAAAGTCCTGGCAATCCCTCTGCACTCCTTGCCTGTCCAGAGGACCTGACTCTGCATATGGGGAGGATGGAGGGTGGTTATCTCTGTTCAGAAGATGCAGGGAGAAAAGGCAATTCCTAAAGAGCAAAGCTTGAGAGTGTCCACTGGTTCTGGGTAAGTGGTGGGCATGGTCATGCTCAGTGGCAGCACTGACCCTCCATCTTCCCTCCCTTGGCTCCATGGGATGCTCAGCAACCCAGTCTGGATGCTCTATAGCTTTTATGTGGAAGCCCTGGCCATTCTGGCCTGGACAGCCAGACCGCAGAGGCATCCTCCCTGCGCTGACCATCTCACTCCACCCCTGACGCTGACAAACCACAGCCCGCAGCTGTAGCTTTAGTGTTGCTTTCAGGCCGTTAGTTATGTCTTTTGGCAAGATCCTGGCCTTTTGCAGGTGCAGCCAAGGGGGAGAGCAGCAGCATTAGAACAAATCCTTGGCGTGCGCTGGACTGATACCACTCCACTAACAGACGAAATGCCCAGGCTGCTCTGCTGCGGGCAGCCGTGGCTGGTGGAGATCTAGCAGGAGCTGTTGTTGACCTGGATCCTTTTGTCTTGTGGGGTCAGCATGGCAGAGCTCTGCTTATCTCAGGGGCTGCACCACAGTACTGTGCTGCTTGTCGTTGCTCTGATAACAACTTTGCCCGGTGAGCCTGGCCGCTTTTATCTTCGAGTCAGGCCTCCTATCTCTGTGAGACCCACACTCCCGCAGGGGGGCTGGAGGGCTGGGAGCCTTGGACAAGTGTACAAACAAGCTCAGGATGTGAGCACAATAGCCAAAGATGGGCCTTTGAAAAGCAAGGGGACGCAGAGCGGCCGTCCTGGGGCACATCAAAGGCCCATCTTGCTCTGCGTCTCCGAGAGAGCCAGTGTGTTTGATCACTACCCGTGGGCCTGGCCTCAGCAATATGTTGGCCCAAGGGCAGACAGTTTGAGCAGTGGGAAACGGAAAGGGAAAAGACAGCAATGGAGAGCGTACAGGACACTGGAGCTGGGACAGGCAGCCCTGGGGTTCTTTGAGCCCAGATCATGGGTTTCTCACGAGTTCCCTTGGTCCACTTTGTTCTGGCCCTTACTGATCCATATCTCCAGCATGGCACGCAGCCCCCTTCTTTCCTATTTCTTTGCATTTCCAGGCAGACCTTTCAGGCCAGTTTTGCTGATGCTTTGTATGCTCCTTCACAAGCACTTTTCTTGAATCCTTTCAGGCCATTTTTGCTGAGTGCTTTTTGTGCACTTTTGCAACCACTTTTCTTGAATCTGTGATTGCTACATCTGGGAGCTTTTGGGGTTTTTCCCTTGCTGACTTCATGGTTTAAGTCCTGGAAAGCCAAGGCTGCTGTCTCCAATTTGTGGTGTTTCAATCAGGAAACCCGTGTAGCCAGAGAGAAAGTGACTGTCACCCAAAGGCCTTGGAGAGCCAAGCTCTGAGGGGTGTCCAGATGGAGTAATGAAAGGAGAGCGTGAAGTTTCGTCTGAGCCATGATGAAACATAATAAATTGAGGGAAGTGCATTCATATATATGATCTCTGGGGACATGAAGATATGATGGGAGGGGTGTGCTTTGCATGCTGGGCATGGGCCTGGCGTGTGGGGTCCCACAAGGGAGCATGTGCTGGCGTGCTGGATTCCCCGCTGAAGGGTTGTATGTGCCATAGGGGTCATGGACAGTGGAGGGTCACATCTGCACTGTGAGGCTGTGAGCAGACCATGCTGGTGGAGGAGCACTCATAGCCCACGTTTGGTTTGGGGGCATCCTGGCATGCGGGAGACCATGGACGCTATTTTGGAGACACATGTCTGGCTCCAGGGAGAACCATGCCTGTAACATATTGTCACATGCCTGTAACACATATGTATGTTATTGTGTTAACAGAGTTAATGCTGTGGAGTCGGGACCTGCTGTGATCCGGTGTACGGCCTGCAGAGTTCCCCATGAAAGCAGCACCTTGAAAAGCCTGACACTGGTAGGTGCTAAGAATATGTGGCTCCTACTGACACTCCAGCCTCCCTCCACAGCCAGCTCAGGCTGCAGCACCCAGCTCCTGCCTGCATGATGTGCCGTGTCCACCCTCCTACATGCCGAGATGGAAGAAAGCATCTGGTCTCTGTGCAGGGACTTGGAGCCTGCCATCTCCCTTGCCATCTCCAGTCCCAGCCTGCTCTCAGGGTCCTGCTGTACCTGTGGAGAGAGAGCAGCCCCTCCAGTAGGATCAGCCCTACAACAGTCCCTCTCTGTTCACTTCTGTGCTCTCAAAAGAGCCTGGGAAGGGGCAGGAAAACCCGGGAAAGTTTTGCCTCTGATTTGCTGTGCAGTACATGCACACACTTCTGCAGCAGGATAAATGACAGCTGGGGCCTGCTAGGTGGGAACCACCCTCTCCGATAAGGGAACATGTTGGCTCAGGAGATTAAACATGTCCACTTTTTTTTTAAGTGCATCTATTGGCAAAAGATGAGCCCAAGAAAAAAAAAAACAAAGGAGAAGCCAGCACGCTGCCTGAGCACTGCAGGCTCTGCGGGGAAAAAGTGTCCCCAGGAGGGATGGACTGTGGGTCTGTGCTCGGCAAACTTGTAACCTGCAGGCACTGGTCCCAGGTGTCTGGGTAGCACCAGCTGAGCTGTGCTGGTGCTAAGCCAATGCCAGTTTCTGTGGCTTTTTGATTGCAGGGCTGGCTTGGTCTTGGTGGCTTTTCTGCTTTTGAAGTCATTGTCAGGGTAATTAAACGCTCCCAGGCAGGTGCCTGACTCTTTTGCAATTGGAGAGTTTTCTTTGTCTTTTCAGCCTGCTGGAAATGCCTTGTTTTGGGGAGGATTAATCTCTCAGAGCAATATCTGAAAGCAGAGAGGGGGCTTTAATTGTGGTGGGATTAGCACAGATGGGCTCAGCAAGCAGCTAGGAAAGTGGGAGCTTTTTGCCTACCCTCTAATTGCCCCTTATCTGCACCAGCAGCAACTGCGAAACCTGCCCTTGGCTGGCTGCGAGGCTGCTTTGTGTCAAGGACCCAGGCGAGGCCACGTGGCCTATAGGTTTATTTACAAATTGGGTGTTAAGATGGTGTGCCAAGGACCATATGGGCTCGGTCTGGCTCTGGGCAGCTGGAGCTGGAGCTAGCCGTTCTCCAGGTGCAGGAGGGCATTGGGTGTGGAGGCTCTGGGTGCCTGGAAGAGGCAGCGGTGGAGACACGCTTGGCTTGGGCCACTAAGGCCATGAATGTGCCTGGCATGGCCCTGAGGGGCTCATTCCTTTCGCCTGAGCTATTGTGGGGGCCTCCAGACTGCCCAGCTGGCCTGAACTGAAACCTGAGGGCTGCCGTTTCCAGCCAGCTTTTAGGTCCCAGGTGCAGGACGGGGAGAAGGGAGACGCTGTGAAGGGGAGGCAGTGGGTGCGAATGATTTAAATGTGAGTCCCTGCAGGGTGCTGTTTTCCCTGGGTCCGTGAGGCTGGTCAGCATCTCAAGGGCAAATCTTCCCAGAGGTGTATGACTGGAGACGGGGTATGACTTTCCCAGCTCTTGGAAATAAGAGATAAGCAGCCCTGGTTTCCAGCCAAATTGCTGAGCTTCCAGTCTGTGCTATTCTGCCCTGCAACAGCCTCTTGCCCTGGGCAGGCACTGTCCCCGCAGATTGCCAAGGCACAAGGTGCCAAAGCAAATGTCCATCTCAGGCTGCACAGCAGCACAACCTTGCCTGTCCCCCATTTCCCTGAGAGGCTTCCTTCGAGATGCACTCATAGCAGAGCCAGGACCCTGCTCGGTGGGAAAAACATTTTTCCCTGGGGGAAAAAAGAATGTCAGTTTGTATTTTTGTCTTGGTGTAGCCCAGAGGTTGAAATCTTTCCGACCCTTGCAGCTAAAAAAACTCTCTCTGCTCAGGCCAATGGAAACAAACTTTTCTGCTCCCTTCCCTGTTTCCTCAGTGATGAGCAGTCTGGTATTTGTTTTGACCTTCTGACTTGTAGTCATCCTTGGCCCATAAGGAAATGGTCAGCAGGGACCATTTCCAACACCAGTTTCTCCTTTTGCACAGCTTGGCTCAATCCGTCAGCAAGAATTGCCCTGGGGGCTGCTGAGCCTGTTGTGTCAGTGCAGGCACCGTCCCCCGGCTCTTTTCTCTGCTTCGCCTCCAGCTAGCCATGGGTTTTATTGGGTATGATTACCTCTGTCTTGAGAAAGTGCCTTTCTTTGCCTGTGCTTGTCCCAGGTGCTTTTACAGCTTCCTCCAGATGTGAATTCAGAGGGCTCCTGGGTTATATATTACCCTGTGATGCAAAAGACACGGAGGGATGTGTACTGACACTTTGCAGCCTGTTTGCTGCCACCACTGCACTATTCGCTTGCCAAGGAGAGGGGTCCTGGCCCTTGCTCTGAGCCTCCCTAGCCCAGGTGAGGACCCTCACCACAGGAGCAGGAGGAATGACAGCTGTGGGTCGTGTGCTGAGCACTTGCACCACGCGACAGCTGGATTTACTGTGGCCAGTGGGAGTGAGGGGGATTACAGGGCTATGAGTGGGTCGCTGTGTGCCCTGGGTACAAGGTGGTGCTCAAAGCTGCAGCCTCCCCCCTGCCCAGGCGAGCTGGGGTTGCAGCTGCCTGGGGCAGGATGTGGCTCTGCGGGCATGCTGTGTTTCAGCCTGGCCTGTCTGCCCCACTCTTGCAGCAGCAGAGACCCTGCACACAGGGAGGCAGCTCTCTCTGTGCTGGTGTTTGGAGCAGGCAGAGACAGCTCTTCTCCATCCCCAGATTTTCACGGGCATGCCGCTTCTCTGCCTGAAGGATTTCCCTGGGGAGAATTTGAAGCTCTCCAAAAGGTACATTTCTGTGCATGAACTCCTGGGGGAAAGAAAGTGGCAGGGACCCTAGACATGGAAAAGATTTCATCTGTTCCCTCTCTGTTGCGATTTTGCATCGGTGGCAGCTTGCTCTCCAACACTGCAGGGTGAAGTCCTGAAGTAGAGCTCATTTGCACAGCTTCAAAATGGGCTGGGAATACAGCTGGGCACTGTGAAAATTCATGCCATGGGCTTATTCTGGTGGGTAACAGGGTGGCAGGAAAAGGAGAGGGAAAGGGACCTGGGAGGGGGAGCATCCCTCAGATGCAGCCAAGATTGACCTGGTCCAGGTGACCGCGCTGCCATGAAACGCCACTTGTGTGCAGGGAGAAACACGAAGGCCACAGTGCAGCTGCTCAGCTGGGGCCCTGGCTGCAAGGACACACTGACACTTGCTTGGTGAATGAGTGCCCCCGCGAGCACTCGCCCCCATGGCTATGGGGCAGGAGAGGGACCATATCTCTCATGGAGAAAACAGAGCTCCCACTCTGTTGGGACTGCTGGACACATGCACACATATATACATGCCTCTGCATACAGACCCACACCCTACACATGCAACCATGTGCACCTGCGTGGGTACCCATGCATCTCCAGACACATGCACCCTCGCTTTCCTTTTTGCCTCCTTGCAGGTACCTCGCAGGAACCTCACAGCTTCCTCACCCTCCATCGCATGCTCTGAGACACAAAGCCGGGATTTACAAGGGAACCAAGAATTTCCTGCCAAACCGGGAGCTAGCTGGCAGCGTGGCAGGAACGCTTGCCCAGTGCTCTGGCATAGATCCGGCACCTATGGAAGGAGACGGGAGATGTTTCTCTTGGTTCCCCTTGAATAGCACTCAGGACATTTTCTGCCTCCCACCTATGATGGAAGGAATCACTCATGAAATCCTCACACGTTCACTGCTCTCGGGGGGGCGACCACAGCCCCGCGAAGGCACGGCCCCGACAGGAAACAGCGCTACGCCTGGCTTTGCTGCCTATTGAGTAGTGCCAGATGAGGAAGACTCATCCAGGGCATGAAGGCTTTCCTCCAGGAGCAGGGCTTCGAGGCAAGCCCTGCAACACCCTCCTGTTCCCCACAATGGCATTGCTAACCCACAGCCGACAGGTCTTGCCTTGGGGGAGATGAGGCTGAGGGGTGAGCTTCACTCCAGCTCAGGCCCAGGCCAGCTTGTGGGGGCTGAGCCCTGGGGGCTGCAGGGAGCTGGGGCAGGACGGGTCTGTGATGGACTCGCTCCCTCCAGGGCAGGAGGGAGAGCAGCACTCCTCTTCCACAAACACTTTGTGTGTGTGCTGGCTCTCCGGGAAAATATTTGTCGTGGTCTCAGGCACATCTTTTTAAAAGCCTCAGCATTTTCACCTGCAAGCTCCGTGCAGGAGACAGACTATTAAGAAAATAAAACTCTCAACCAAAGAAAACGCCCCTAGCCCACGCAGAGTGTGTTTTTACCTCATCTTTCTCAAAATGAAAACATCAGCAGTGACGTGCAATATTTTAGGTGGCTGTGGAAGAAAAAAGACCCTCTGTTTTTCAAACAAGGTACCTTTTCATTCGGAGACTGTCTGTGACTCTAAGAAGTCCACAGCGTTTAACCAGGATGCCCGCTAGAAACACAGACGTTGCCTTACGGCAGCAAAAAGCTTCTTTACATTAGCAAGTGTTTAAACAGGCTCTTGGTGTGCGGAGGAAGCAGCGCCCAAATGTGTTGACTGCAGCATTTCCTCAGGATCCCTGACGGGGCTGGGAAGGAGCACGGCTGTTTGTTCATCGCCTTTGAAGGACACAATGCCTCCGAGATGCCGAGCCCCGCAGTTTCGCCGCTTCCTTTCAGGCTGAGCAGGACACCTTTGGACATCAGTATTCTGGGAGCAAAAGCAAACAGAAAGGAGTTCAAAACTGCTCGACAGAAGATGGGGACGGGGATGTTATCAGGTGCCTCATCTGCAAGGTTCTGTTCAAAAGGGAACAGAAATCTGGATCAGTCAAGGCTGCTCTGATGTCCTTGATCCCCCTGGAAGGATAGTTTTGTCCAGCTTCTGCCATGCTTCTTCCCAGTTACTGCCGTAGTCAGTGGGTTTCCCTTCCTCCCGCACCAGGGAAAGGTCTCACCATCGTCCTCCCTTCATCCCTCGGTGCAGCTCTGGGTGCCCATGGGATGTGCCGGGCACCTGGGGAGAAGAGAGCCACTGGATGGCACAGGACAGATAGACCACATCCTACCAAGAAACCCTCAGAGCAGAAAATGTTTGGAAGCTGGGTGTTGTGAAGGACAGCACTGAATATGGTGTTCCCGGGCGTCCGTGCAGGGCCACCTCTGGGGACGGGACGCTGTGCTAGAGGGACCTTGGACAGAAGCAGCATGGCTGCTCCCACGTTATAGCGAAGCCCTCGGGAGCACTGGTTTGGAAAGCGTGATTGAGGCTAAGGTTCGGATGATAAGCAGCCCATGAGGACAAGCTGTTCCTATCTCAAGGGCACACCCATCCTATGTCATTGCAATATATATATAAAATAAATATGATCATATACATTATATAAAGTCACATATATGACTATATGACTCTCTCTATATATACATATCTCCTTATGTATATGGCCTTTCCATGAATATATATATGGTCAAAAACCTGTCTAAACAGTTTTGAGAAGAGGTATTTGAACTCCCCTGGTTTTTATTCATTTTGGCTGACTTAAACTGCGAGGATAAGCCACCAAAGACCTGCGAATGGTTTGCTTCGTGTGTGAGCCCTCTGGGAGCTCCCAGTGCAGCATGATGTCCTGGGACAGCCTTGCCGCCTGCTTGCTCACCTGTTTCCGAGGACATCAGCCCTCCCCGCTGTGCTGACTCCTCTGGCTCGTGGCCCACCCACACCAGAGATCCCTGGGGAGCTTGCGCCTTGCTGCAGACCCAGGGAGCATGAGGAGGATGGATGTGGTGACCCCTCAGGTTGGGACCCTGCGCTGGGGCCGTGAAAGCATCCATCGGGTGCTGGAGTATCAGCATGGGTGGCTTGAGCAGAAAAGGGGATTTCCCTCGGTGTGACGGCTCCCCTCCTCAGGCCTCTGGGCTCTTCTCTGCCCTGGGGTGTCCACAGAGCTGCTCCAGGCTGGGCGCTGGATGGGACTTAGGGCTGCGAGAGCCTCAGCGGGTGCTGTGAGCCGGGGTGGCCTTTCCCCCCGCCTGCCTCCCACCTTCCCTGCCCAGCCTGGTGCTCCAGCATGGGAACCTGTTCAGGGTGGTGGCATCCGTACTGGCACCCAAACCTGCCAGGGAACCAGGGGCAAGGTCACCTGCAGGTGCCGGGCAGGGCTGTGCACAGGAGCCGGCCCTGCAGCTGCGGCAGGGCAGCATTTCTGAGAGCTGGGGCTGCCTGGGAGCAGGGTGCAGTGAGGGATTTCGCCCTTGCATCCTCTGCACCACTCTGCTTGAGTGATTTCGCCCTTGCATCCTCTGCACCACTCTGCTTCCTGGGGAGGCCAGGGGAGGAGAATCTGAAACACCCGCGAGCTGGCTTTTCCGTGAAGTGAGGTGCTGAGCTGGTAAGCGGAAATCCCCAGCCCTCTCTTGCAGCCCCAGCCCCTACCGAGGGGGACGGGTGACTCAGCCCTCCCCAGGCAGCGCCAGCCAGTGACGCTCTGCCTCAGCATGCTGCACCCCCCCGTCGCCCCCGCAGCCCTGCGACGGCAGCCCCCGGCCGTCCCTCCGGACATACGTGTGTCCCCTCACTGGACCCCGAGCCGCTTGCCGGGGGCTGCAGCTGCGAGAGCTGCTGGTGCTGAGGAGGACGCTTGCCTCTGCGATGTCTCCAGGAGAAACATTGCTCCTGATGGTCTTTGCCACCTCGTGCTGGGACAACAGGGGATTTTCCCTCCCCAGAAGCAGAGGCTTAGGCCAGCAGGGCTCCAGCCCCGCTGGCAACCCCGCCGAGCCCCTCCAAGGCCTGTGTTTGTCGCCGTGACCTTGAGAAGTAGCCTGGATGCATCCTGCTAGCTCTGAGGACAGTGTGTCCCCGTCTGAAATGCCAGCTTGGTTTATAAATAGCGCTTGGCGCGATCTCTCCCCTGGCACCAAAGCGCTGAGAGAATGAGCCATCTCTGCCCTCCTGCCACAGGGCTCTTGCTCCCTATTACAGATGGGGAAACTGAGGCACAGTGGGGGCCTGGGCCCTGCCTCCTGGCGAGCCTGTGACTGGGCAGGGAGCCTGTGGATGTGCAGGGCTTTGGGCTGCGATTCCCAGTTGCAGAGGGTCTGCTTCCCACTGGAAAGGGGGGGATCTGAGGGGGCTGTTGCTCTACAGGGGGGTTCCCACCTAGTGACACCACAGATTTACTCCTGGGGGGGCCAGGGCACCTTCCCCTGCCCACGCAAGGGAACTGGTGTGTCACAGTGCCCAAGGCAGGCACGTCACCCTCTCCCGCTCCACGCTCCCCCCGGCCATACGTCCCCGTGGGGCAACTCCCACCCGGCCGGGCTGCCTTCCAGGGGCAATCGGCAGGGAACATGTGGGCCGCACGCAGGCGGGTGGCCTTATCGCCAGGCCAGCCGTGGGCAGGGCTCCCTATCGGCAGGCCGGCTCCTGCCTCGGGGCCGTGGGACAGCTGGCCCCATTCCCCCCTGCGCTGGTGCCGGGGGCATTGCCATGGTATGGGGGTTGGGGACCCCTCGCGACCGTACCTGCCCCTGGGCAGCCGGGCGGGGGCAGAGCCATGCCGTATTTGCATGGGATCCAGCTGGGACCATCGCATGGCCCAGGCGGTCCTGTGTTAAATTGCATCAGGAAGCCTGATGGCAGGTCCCAGCAGGTGTTTCCAGCCTCACGAGGGCAGCTCCTGCCCTGCTGCAGGGCTAGCATGTCTGTGCTTCCCCATCCTCACCACAGACAAGGCTTGGGAGCAGGATACGGCCCCTAGGCCCTCTCAGCTTTCCCGCCAGACTCGCCGGTGGTTTCCTCTCGGGAAGCCGGGGCGATGCTTGTGGGGCGCCGGGGAGGCCGAGCGGGGCCAGCGCCCTGGGAAAGTCTTTCCTGTCCCTTTCACAAGTTGAGCGGCCTCCAGGTTTTATTTGTTTCTTTTGAGTCACATCCACCCTCCCGCTTCCAGCGGCTCCATGGGGTGCTGCCGGGAGATTTGCAGGGTTGGAGTGGGGATGCCTCCCCTCCGGCTCTCCCTGTGCCTGCAGGACCTGGTCCTGGTGCCTCTCCCTGAAATCCCTGCCTGCCGATGCTGCCCAGGCTGCGTGTGGCGTTGCTCTGCCGGAGGTTTGGGGTTTCCCCACAGAAGCAGGAAGCCAAGCATCCTCCAGGAGCCTGCGGTCAGGGCCCAAGCACGGGGAAGGGCTTGCTTCCTCGTCCATCCTGTGGCTAGCACATGGGGCTATCAGGAACCCAGCGTGCGGCCAGTTCCCCTCTGTCCTCAGGGCCAGGCCTTTGGAAAAAGAAGGAAGCAAGACCGGTTTGATGGGATCCTGCAGCCATGCTCATCTCTCGGCTCTGCATGGCCCTTAGACTTCCAGCAGTAGTGCCTGCTTGGCCAGGGCTTGTCTGCAGGTTCCTCTCTGGGAGCATGGTCTTTGGCTGGTGCTTGTCTGCAGCCCCTCCTGCCACCCCGCTGACGAGTGGCCTCAAGCCACTGCATGAACCACCCCAGCCTGCTGCCCCCACGACTGGCTGTGCCTCCTCCAGCCCGGCCTCATCCAGCCCCATGCCTGTATTCCCACGCCAGCCCCCGGCCCAGTGGGGCAGGATGGAGCTGCCCCTCGTGGAGGTGGGACTCTGCATCACTCTCCTCCTCCTCAGCATTTATGGGGCTTTTCTCAGTGCTTTATCCCCTCTCTGTCGCTATCAGGAGCCCTAGTGCTGTTCACCTCGCTGGTTTTGGCCTTGTTTGCACTGTTGGTGCATCTTTATGACTGCCAGTCCCTGGGTGGGACAAGGTATGGGGTTTCAGGGCGGCAAAGTGGCGTCTTCGGGGAGCTGCTGCTCCCGCGGCATCAGTGCCCACACGGCTCTCCTGGCTGCCGCGAGCAGGAGGAAAGCACAGATCAGTGCCCAACCCACAGGATATGGCCAAAGGATTGGCAGATTCACAGCCGGCGGAGAGGTTCGGCCTGTGGGGGATGGAGGGGAAGCTCAGGGCATCACAGCTCACCTTGCAGCCAACATGATAGGGTGCAATCAGCCCTCAAGAGCAGGAATTTGTCCTAAATAAAAGCCTTATTGCCCTGGAAGTGAGTATCCCAGGCAGCTGGCCTGGTCTGAAAGAGCTGGGGGTGTGGACACAGCCTGGCCAGGAGCATCCTGGAGCACCAGGGCGTTCCTTCATGGATATATTTTTGGTCTTCAAGCTGAAGGTCACAAGAGGGAGAGTGAGGCAGGGACATGTGGGCTGAGCCCTTACCTGCTGTAGTGCTCATTAACCACACTAACGATGTTCTAGCTAATTTTGAAGGGCTGGCAGATTTTGGGTTCCCAGTGGGTTCAAACATGATCTGTGGTCCCCCGCATCTGCATCCAGTCCCACAGCACTGTTAGACCCACATCCCCGCCAGTATGCCCAGCACCTGCAGCACCCACAACACCTGCAGCACCCTCTCACCCCAGGGTGCTCAACCCTGCAATGTGACAAATGATGTCTGGCTGTCTGCAGACTGGGACAACAACTGAGGCTTGGAGTCAGAGGCAGGAAAGCCCAAGGTGAAGATCTTTCTTGTTCATTGACCAGATGGATAATAACCTTAGTGCCGGGATGAGGGAGGTGTCTTCCTGTGCATGCCATCTCCAGGGACCCCTAGATAGTGGGCACCACTAGGACAGTGGTGGGGGAGAAGGTGTAGCCCCTGAGGTAGGTGTGAGATTTCCAATGTTCGGCATCTCTGCTGCCTGCCACAACCCCAGGTTCTGGGTCAGAGAGAGAGGAGCCCATCCTGGTCCTTCCCAGCCAGGGCACAGCCAGCGTTTCCCTCCCTGGCAGGCCCTGGACATGCTGGGATGTTCCATTCTCAGGTCTGGCTGTGGAGGCACTAGGAGGGATGGGGACCCCTTGAACCTGCCTCCTCATCCTGGGGGCTCCTGCCCACCCTGCCCAGGGGCAGAGAGGCTCAGGCCTGATGTGGAAGGGCCTCAGCACCCTCAGGCTGGGGGGCTGAGTGGAGATGGTCCCATTTCCAGGGTGGCTGAGCACTGGCAGGCGCTGCTGCTTGGTTGGCGTTGGCTGGGATCCTGCTGTGCCCACCTGGGTCGGTCTCTCCAGCTGTAATCCCAGGGAATTGGAGATGGGTGGAAAACTGTCTAAAAAACCCATGCAAATATTTGCATTTCAAGCACTTTTCTGAGTATTGGGGAACGCTGACAAAGCATCTGCGTGGGTGATGCGGACAAGCCGAAAGGGGTCCAATTGATTTTTTTGGGCAGGATTTCAAAGGTCAAAGAGTTTTGCTTAAAAAAAAGCTAACCAAACAGAAGGATTTGCCAGTGCTGCCAAAGGCCCCTCTGCCAGCTCGTTGGAGCAAAACACCCACCGCGATGCTGACGGGACTGTGTCTCCCTCCGAGCCTTCAAACCACCTCTGCCACAGGCCCAGTGTGGTGAACGAGCTCCCAAATTTGTGTGCTGGTTTCCCTTTCTGCCAAAAGGGGGTTCACGGCAGGAACGGGGATCCTAGCGCCCAGTGCTGCCCCCCGGGGAGCTGGTCTGCATCGCCCTGTTGTGGGGCCTCTGCTGCCTGGGACGCTGCTGCTGCGCCAGGCAGGGGGTCCCCAGCCAGCAGCCCTGCGCCCAGCTGGCGGCGGAGTCTCGGGAGTGCCCGCAGCGGTGGCCTCGGCTCTGGGGACCCTGGCAGTGGGAGGCAGAGCACTGATACCAGAGGTCCCAGGGCACGGTGAGGGGAGAGGCAGGTCCAGCCCATCTCGGTGCAGGCCTGGTGCGGTGCACGTGGGTGCCGGGCGGGCGCGGGGGATGCCGGGTCTCTCCGGGCAGGCCTGCTTTGGCTGGAGAGTGCTGATCCTGCCAGTAGTGAGCTCAGGGAGGGGCAGCACCCACGGGAACACTTCTCCCTGTTGCAGGGAAACCCTGGCTGGTAAATCCCGAAGCTCCTTCCAGGGGCTTTGCAGGGCCGCTGGAGGAAATCCCTTGGGAGCAGCGAGGTGCTGGCAGGGATGACTCCTCCCGTGCACACGTGTGCACCAGTGAGTGCCTTGACTCGTGGAGGGCATCAGTATATTGGGCTGTCCTTGGGGCTCGGGACTCCTGCCATGTCCTGCAGCCCTTGCTGGGGCTGGCGGGGTGCTCCCTGCCGCGGCCCGGTGCCTCGCTGCGGCACCTGGTGGCCTAGGGCACACTGTGCTCGGGTGGCGCGGTGGCCCAGGCCTCCAGCAGGTGCAGACGGGAAGCAGTGGGGATGGTTCCCAGGACGCCAGAGCAGCAAATCAGGGAGGAAGCAGCTCCGGGGGGGGAGGGGGGGCGGGCGAGGGGCTGCTGTGCACAGCGCGCACCCCCGGGTGGTGCTGGGCAAGGGGCTGTAGGCAGCGAGGGGCAGCAGGGGGAAGAGGCTCACGCACAGGAAGGGGGGCAGAGGGAGGGGGGCTCAAAGGCCCTCGGTACCAAGTGCAAACCAGAGCTCCTTTCCCTAGGGGTGCTGGGAAGGCACCAGGAGCCTCGGCCACCCCCAGGATGCCACAAGGATGGGGGCTGGCCACTTCAGCCAAGAGTCCACCTGTTCCCACATGTATCGCCCTGCTCGGTGTGCCCCCTCCTGCCTTCCCAGGGCTGGGCATCGCCTGTCACAGCCAGTCCCCCAGGCCGAGAAGCCCGGCGGGGTCTGGGCGGCGGATGCTGAGCCGCGGTGCTGCATGGCGGGCCAGCCCTGCCCTCTAGCGTCGCGGGAGCTCCTCTCAGCAAGGCCTGGCCCCAGCCTGCTGGGAGCAGAGCACCTGCAAACTCATCACGCACTGTCACAGACACTTCTGCCTCTGTGCAGGGCCCGGAGAGCTGCAGGAGCAGGGTGGGCACTGCAGCGGCCACATTCCTGCCGGGAAGCACGGCCGGGACCTCAGCAGCCCCGGTGTGATCGTTGGCTTCCCATGGGCAGGGCGGCGTGAAGTCCTGCCTGGCACGACCGGGCCTGCTGCCGCGGTGGGGGGGGACAGGAGGACATGGGGGTCCCGGTCAGCCCCAGCAGCATCGGCCCCCTGCCCATCCCCATCCCGGGCTTCCCGACGGAGCGGGCAGGCAGGGGCCCCGCTCCCCTCGGTACGCCCGGCCACGGGCACGGGCGACACGCCGCTCCCCCGGCACCGGCACCTGGGTCGACGACCGGGCGGCCGGGCCTGGCAGAGCTCCCCGTGGGCCGGGACACGCGGGGGCCACCAATGAGCGCCGGGCCGGCGGCTGAGGGAGGGGAGCGCTGGCGGCTGGTTAAACTCCAGCGAGGCGCGGCGGCCTCCGCGCACTCCCTGCCCTCCGGGACTCTGACCCCGCGGGGCGGCTGGGGGAGCCAAGGCAGTGCCGAGCGGCCCCGGAGCCGGTGGGGCAGAGCCGGGGAGCGGCAGGGCAGGATGGAGCCCCCCCTGGAGCTGGCACCGGACCCCAGGTGGGTGGTGGGGACCCGCTGGCGCCGGGTCGCTTTGCAGCCGGGCAAATCCCAACTTCTGGGGTGAAGTTTTGGGTTATTCCCTCTGTTACGGGGCGGGGGGATGGACTCTGCAGGGCTGGGTGGCCCCCGCGGCCCCCCCGCCCGGCTGAGCGATCCCTTCCTCCGCAGGTTCCCCCGGCCACTCGTGGAGATGCTGATAAGGAATTTCAGCGTCCCGGCGGCCTGCTTCTCCCTGCCGCCCACCTCCGAGCAGCTCCTGCAACGTAGGCGGGGGGGGGGGGGGGGACGGGCAGGACGGAGGGGCCTGGCCCCCGCCGAGAGCTGGGGACCGTCCCTTTGCCCCTGGCGCGGAGCTGGGCAGAGGGTGGTTGCAGCGGGGCAGGCAGGGAGCAGCCCCAAGGAAGGGGGGGAAGACTGTGGGGTGCTGGGCTGAGGTCTCAGTCCCATGGCACTGCCTGGCCCACATCCAACATCCCTGATCTTGAGAACGGGGTGGCCCAGAGAGCCGAGGGCCAGTGCTGAGGCAGGTGACATGGGAGGAGCAGGGCCAGACATGATGAGGACACAGCTAGCGGCTTCCCAAGCCCAGCCACGAGCCGTGCCACAAAGGGGCCCCGAGGTGGGTGCGGAGCAGTGGTTCCCCTAGAAGCTCCCTGCCACGGTGGCCCAGGGGGAACGGGATGGGTCCTGGTTTCTCATCCCTCCCTGGCAGAGCTGGACGTAATCGAACTCTCCATCATGGGCCTTGCCACCTTCCTGACGCTGCTGTCTGTCGCCATCTTCGTGGAGGAGGCCTTCTACCTCACTCGCAAGATCCGCTGCCCCATCAAGATGAAGACCCTGCTCTGGAGCAGTTCAGCACCTACGGTGAGTCCTGGCTGGGGGGTGGCAGCAGGCATCACCCCGCGGCAGGCGGGCAGGCAGGCAGGCACCACGGGGCCAAGGCTGCCTGAGGGGTCCGAGACTTCGGGAAGCAGGAGCACTGCTGTGCAAAGCCTACGTCTCCCCCAGGTCGTGTCTGTGGTCAGCTGCTTCGGTCTCTGGATCCCCCGCTCCATGATGGTGGTGGAGATGGCAACCACGGCGTGAGTATTGCCTCCCCTGAGGGGCACAGGTGAGCGGGGCACTGATGAGGCCTGACCGCGCTCACTGTCCTTCTCCCCAGGTACTTCGCCGTCTGCTTCTACCTCCTGATGCTGATCATGGTGCAGGGCTTTGGGGGCAAGGAGGCGGTGCTGAGCACCCTGAAGGATGTGCGCATGGTGACCAGCACTGGGCCCTGCTGCTGCTGCTGCCCCTGCCTGCCCCGAATCACCATGAACAGGTGAGGGAGGGCCCCAGGTTGGCCAAGGGAAGGTTGGGGTAAACCCCTGCCCCTGGGAAGGCAGCTCCAGGCACAGGGCTAAGGGCACTGGAGCAGCTCAGGGGCTCTCTGGGAGTGGCTAGAGAAAAGAGGCTGTCTTGGCACACCCCACTCCTCCGGCCCTGGGGTTGCATTATCTTTCTTCCCCCTCCTGCTCCCCACAGCAGTCCTTGGGACAGAGCAGGCCAGATCTGCCACCCACACCAGACAGCAGCCCTCCAGCCTAGGGAGGAGCAGGGCCCATGGGGGGCTGCCCAGGGCCAGGCTCTGCCCTCACACCCAGGCAAGGCCATGCCAGCCTAGTGCTTTTAAGCCCTTGTCTTTGGCCCTCCTGCTGCTGGTGAGGAAGAGAAGGCACCAGGCAGGGGCTTGGGCACCTCGGGATGTCACATGCCTCTCTTGCTGTGCCAGGAGGAAGCTCCAACTGCTGCTGCTGGGGACTTTCCAGTACACCTTCTTCAGGGCGGTCGCTATCTTTGTGGGGCTGGTCCTGGCTGCTGATGGGAAGTACAACCCTGCTGACGTGAGTGCCAGGGCATGGGGACAGACAGGGCCGCCTCTGAGACAGAGAGTGTACAACCTGCATGGCCGGGCCTCTGCTGGGCCCTGCCTCACAGCCACGGCCAGCATCACTGCAGCTTTGTCAGGCCCAGATGGGTTTTCTGCCTCCCCCAGATCTCAGAGAAGAGTGTTGCTCTCTGGATCAATACACTCCTGGGCGTCTCCACCATCTTCGGCCTGTGGGCCCTGGGCATCCTCTTCCGGCAGGCCAGGTTGCATTTGAAAGAGCAGAACATTGGGGCCAAGTTTGCTTGCTTCCAGGTAACCCTTTGCCCTGCTTATCATCTTCCTGACCAGGAAGAGCTTTTTGCAGCACAGACTTGCTGAAAGTGGATCAGGAGATAGGTGGGGAGAGTGGGAGGTGGAACGGGAGCTGCCTGCGGGTGATACCCACACCTGGCTTCAGGAGAGCAGGAGCTGGCTGCAGAGAAAGGTAAACAGCAGCAATTCATCTGTGCCACCCGGGTCACCTTGGGTCTTTGTGCTTGCAGGTTCTCCTCATCCTGACGGCGCTGCAGCCCTCCATCTTCAGTATCCTGGCCAACAATGGCAGCATTGCCTGCTGGCCACCCCTCTCCTCCAAGGCCAGGTCGCAGCGTGAGTAGTGAGATGAGGGAGTGGAGTCACTTGCTCCCTGCCAATCCCCCTCCACCACAAGGCAGGGAGCAGAGAATGGCAGCTTCGAATAACCCTTCTTTTCTCACTTTAAGAGATGAATATGCAGCTGACAATCCTGCAAACGTTCATCATAGCTGTGGTGACCCGGATATACTACCGCAAGCAGGATGACAAACCAGGCTACCAGCCCGTTAGCTTTGCATCTGCGGACACCAACATCAAGGTCTGAGCAGGAGGGAGCAAAGGGTGGTGCCAAGGGGCACAGCAAGGCCAGGGTGCTGGCTCACCCTCCCCATCCACCTCCTCCTTGTATGGTCCTGGGAAGCTGCTGGGAGCAAGCAACACAGAGGGGAAAAGGGCATCGCAGCACAGGCTAAAAGGATCTGAAACTTGAAGGACACAAACCAAAGATCATCTGTGAAGCAGCTTTCAAGCCCAGGGGACTCTCTCTGACACTGAATAAAGATAAATTTGTACATGAATCTTTTAATGGCAACTGCGGGCTCAGGTTTTCTCCTGTCCAGGTTGGGGTGGGTGATGACTCACATGGAGGGCACAGAAGGGAGGAAGATGGAGCCCAGAGTGATACAGCCATGACATGGGTCTGTCGCAGGTGGGCTAGGGCAGAAGAGATGCTGAATACCAGCTGGGACACGGACCCTGAAGGCCGGGCAGAGCAGTGCTGCAGGCAGGGTCCTGCCAGTCATCCAGCCTGGTTCAGGTGGCCAGGACAATCCCAGGACAGCCACATTTTCCCTGAGTCATCTGCCCAGGGAAACATATGAGCGCCTGGCTCATATGGGGGGACCCACGGCAGGGACTGCTCCTGACAGCACAGGGGGAGCATCCATAGCTGCCAGCCTGCAACTGGGGAAAGGAGGGACCCATCCTTGCATGACACAGGCAATTAGTTAATGCTGCTTTAACTGGCCTTGCCCAGGATCTGTTCCTGCAACAGTACTTGCTCTACACCTAGGACAGAGGTGGGGACAGACATCAGGAATGACAATGACTTTTACAGAAACCTCTGGGCACATTTTTTTTTCCCCCCCATGGAGCATCTCACTCCAACCACTCCTGAGATGGCAGCTGAGGAGACCAGGATGAGAGCTTGCTGCTCTGGGACAGCAGAAGAGATCTGGCACACACACTGGGTAAAATTACTTTTGTATTTATTTGGCTAAACATAAAGCCAAAACGACGACTCAAGAACAAGCCAGTAAGACACATGCATGTGCACACAGGCCCACACAGAGAAACCATCACAGTGAACACTGACTGAGAAGAGACATCCCGAGGCAGCCATGGCGCTGGGGCCGGAGGGGGCAGCAGAAGGGCTGGCTAAGGCAGCCCGGAGGGAGATGTACAGCAGACACCCAAACATCAGTGCTAAGACCAGAGCCCACTGCCGGGCACCACTAAAGCACCAGTCCGCTTCACGTGACATGGACCCTGGTGCCCTCTCGATTCCCCCCCCCCCCCCCCCCCCCCCCAGCCATGTTACCTTTGGCGAGGGCGACATTTTAGGGAAGAGTCAGAAATCCAAAGCTCCCAAATATTATCTATTTCATTTACTTATTCTGGGGAAAAAGCAAGTTCTCTGTCCCAGGAGGGGGAAAAAACAGCTACTCTGAGCTTTTTCCGAGTGGCTGTGTTCAAAGTCAAACTGCTCAACTGGAAAATACAATGGTCATTAGTTACAAGATTGTCAAATTTGACATGGTTTGACAGATTCGTGGTAACAGAGAATGATCCTTACTGACACAGCTTTATAGGCACCAGCAGGAGCGCTGGGGGCCAGAAATCTCACGGCTTTGACAAGATGCAACACACAGACAAGCAGCAAAATATGAGACTTGGGTGCCTTGCTGGACAGCCAGACCCAGCCTCATACCTACAGCAGGCAGAAAATCTGAAGGCTTTACAAAAGGGAGCCTTTGACAGCAAGACATCGTCCCTAAGGGCAGGGGGCAAGATGCAGAGATTTCTGGTCTGTCCCACCAAAGTCACTGCTACTGCCCAGTGTATTCACTATCCCAGCATCTGCTTCAGGTGGCAAGAACTAGATCCCAATAAAGTCCCAACTCTCTAGAAAATATTTGTGAGCGCATGTGTGTGCCATACTTTCCAAGAGATTAAAAAATTTCGCCTGTAACCCTACCAACATGCTATTGAAGTGCCACGTTCTTTAAATCCTGCTCCTACTAGCATCCTTGGCACCTTCCAGCTTTGCCCTGCTGCTGTTCTCTGCCACAAGAAAACACATGTGCAGTCCCTAGCTCCTAGGACAGCGGCCTCGTGCCTAAGATTCAGAGGAGGAATGGAGGCAGGGCTGTCTCACAGACGTTGACATCTCTGGATTTAGCGGCATCAATCTCCACGTGAGAACCGCACATTTTTCAAGGCATGCTAGTGAAATTTTAGTTTTCTGCTCTGCCGCTTACTTCATGCCTAATTCTAACACATCCCTTCTGCATGCTTCTTTTAAAGCGAGCAGGACAGGTTAGGGGTGTGCAGGACAGCCCCGAAGTGGCAGCATTGTGTGATTGACAAGATGTCCCTGGAGAACCCAGCTTACACATCTTGCCCAAAGATCAAGCTCTGTCCTATTCCCGATGGGACAGGGCAGCACTGGAGATGTGGCCAGTCCAACAACCCAGGAGAAAACAACACTCATCCCACCAAAAAACAAAAACAAAAAAACAAAAACAAAAACCAGACTAGTCTGGGATCGGAGCGTCCATTTTAATTTAACTGTGAGGAGAAAGCAGGGACTGTTGGTTACAAGAAACAGCTCTGTTACGCCAAGTTACAGGTAAAACCATGCCTGGCTTCTTACCAAGCACCCCAGGTTTTGCAGAGAGACCACGAAATTCGTAAGGTCTCCGTAGAACAAACCACCATTCAAAACACGATGCTGCAGAATGCTGTCACGTATCTTGTGTTTAAGACAGTGGCGAGGCCCTAAAGCAGCCTGGCCTTTGTCATCCCACTGAGGGAAGTAACAACACTATTTTGAGGGAAGGGTGAAAAAAGGCAGGGAAGATTAGGGAAGAGAGAATGCGGGTAATATAAAATAAGTGCTCTACCACTCATAAACCAGGGGATTAAAAACTGGTTTATATCAAGTGACTGTATTTGCTCATTATAGCTTAAAAAAAATCAATAGCAGCCAGCCACGCTCCCAGAGCCATACACATCTTGGCTGATGGAGGCCAAAGTGGCAGATGAGGAACTCCCAAAATACCATTTCCCATACCAATTCTAGTCTCAACAGAAGCAGGGTGTAAAGAGGTGTCTCTCTCATTAGTCTCTGTCGAGCCCTTTGGGCAGCGTGACACAGAAACAGCAAGACAAGAGCTGGGAAGAAACGGCAGCCTGCTCCTCCTGCAGGACACTTGGGCTCCCTAGAAGCATCTCGGGGCGCAGAGCACACGGCAGCATCGACGAGGTGCCTCCTGGGGATCGCTGTTCCCTGGGCCCCACATCCCCACTTCAAAACCCCCCGCGGCATTGCTGACTGGCCTCCGAGCCCGTCCTCGCCTGCTCCCAGCATCGCAGGAGGATACTGGCAACTCACCCCAGAAGCTCCAGCTGGGGCCGATGGATGCCACAGGCAAAGCCTAACAGAAAAGCAAGCGGGAGCTTCATGGCTACGACACAGCAAGCCCCCTCCCTTGCGCGCCGGCTGCCAGGACAGAGCACATCCGCCTACTCGGTGCGCGGGCATGCAGCGCAGGGAGGGCAACTCCCAGTGCGAAGTTGCAGGCCACTGCCATGACACAAAGCTCAACATTTATTACACACAACAGCAGGCAGGACTTGAACCATGGTTTTGAACAAGCAGGTTATATGTTTAAAATCTTAAAAAGCTGCAGCTCTCTCTGATGCTCTTTCAGCCCCCTCCCTTAAGGGCTGGTGTAAATGAGCACAGATTTTTGCATTTAATGTGCAACCCAGGTAACTGTCACACGGGACCATCACCCTTAACTGTGGTAAAACATGCCCTTCATCTGTCCAACCGCACATATCAACACGGACAGCAAATTGGCCATATGAATTCACGTTTTGTCCTTACAGCAGCGACTTCACGGCACCAGTATAAAGGACTGCTCCAGCCCTTAGAGCACAGCAACTGAAATGCAGACAAAGACGCACCGAGCACAGTGATGAGGGGCCTTCTGGACAGACAGTAAAAAGTATTATACACCAGAGACCAGGACAAGAAACTTTTCAAAGAAGCACACACATTCATTTCCTACACGGACTCTCATACACTCAAGGAAACACGCAGACAGCAAGTGCTCTGAAAGAAAGACTCAGTCTCTTCTCTCCAACAGCAACTGAGGGTTGAATTTTAGCTCTAGATTCAGCAGTCTTGTCAAGACAAGCTGGAAAGGCCCATCCCCTGCAGCCCTCTCACAGATTTGGGGTTGTGAATGCTGCACACTTATGTGGTGAAGGATTCTGCGGTGCTGCAGCTTCTTACAGGGCCTAACTCCTGCACGCCAAGTTGGTATCCCACTCCCCAGCACGTTCTCACTGCAACATGCTGGTAAGTTCAGCTAAGAGATGCTAGAGCACTACAGAGTCCATCAGATAGGTCCCTATCAGCTCCAGTGCAGCAGAGATATCTCTATTTCCTAGTAGCCTTTCTATTCAACTGCTTCCTGCATGCTTTCAAGGTCACACTGGTTGAGGAACTGTGAGATCTTTCGTTTGGCAGCAGCACAGATACTGCCTGGGCATGAGGGGAATAGACAGAGGAGCTGAAGGAAAGGAGGGACAGAAGGGTCTGGGCATAGCATCCCACTCTCCCTCTCACCTGGAGGTTTAACAGGGGAAAAGAAACCAAAACAAGAGCCACACTTGAGCGCTATTCTTTGTGTTTAAAAAGAGTATTTTCTTAAAATATAAAAACCATCTTTCCCCTGGAAACCATTAGAACGTAAACAATAAAAAGGGAATTTGAGGGAGAAGGGAAGAGGAGAAGATATTTGAATGTGCTTCCAGGCAGCAGCCCTTGCTAAGAGCGACGGGTGCCTTCAGGACACCGTGCCCAACGTCAGCCCTGTTCCTATGGCTCTCTTGCTCATTCAGAGTTCCCCAGTGGGTCTGGACTTGGGATTCGGCGATCAGCGACTCGCAGCAAACCCCAGCTGGTAGCTTAATCCTCTTCATCCTCACTGATGTCGTAGGTGACTGTGGACTCGTTCCTGGCACGGTTGGCCGGTGAGGAAGGAGGAGTCTTGGTTGAAAAGGGCCAGCGGAATGAGGGAGATGGGGAGCGGTCATGCGTGGGGCTACTGCTGGGACTCTGCTTTGGGCTGATGGCCTGCAGCATCCGGCCCTTGCCCTCTTTCAGCATGTGTTTCTAGTGATGGAAGCAGGAAGGAAGTTAACATGGCTCAAAAAGTAATGCAAAACAACACTATCTACAGCTCTTGCCACATTTTGAGGTTTTGCCCCCCTTCAATACCTCGTGCAATATAAAAGCACGGAAAAGCCCAAGCACAGCTTGAGCCTTTGGAGACTGGCCTGTTTCATCACCACCCATTTTCCAGCACCTCTAGCATGAACTGCCTGTGATACTTTGCCAACATTGTGGGACAGACTGGCAAAGCAGTGCTGCGCAAGCAGCTTCAGACCCATCCCAGGCAAGTGACAAAGTGACTGCCAAACTCCTGGTTGCTCAGTGGCCTGCAGGACACATGTTGGAGCTTATGGACCAGCTCCGAGGAAACACGGACTTCTCCTGCTATGGCCATAACTGGCTTTAGGCAGCTGGCAAGGCTCCCTGTAACCATGCTGCCCTGGCCTGTGGCAGGACACGTCTGGACACACCCAGTGCTGTGACAAACTGGAGGCCTTTGCTCTGCAGAGCCTGGGCTGCAGAACACCTGATTCTGACTGCTAAGCTCTCTGAAATCCCCTTCCCCCTTCTCCCAGACAGGCTCCTTACCAATGCACCTTCTGGGCCAAACATCTCCAGGAAATTGCCAATGAACTCCCGGGACTTCTCTTCCCACTTTTGAATGAGATCGATACTCTTCTCCTCCACTTTCTGGACAAACTCCTTTGACTTCTCCTCTACATCCTTCACCCTCTTTTTCACCTTATCCACACGTTCTTGGAGGTGGTATTTCTTTTCCTGCAGAGAAATGGTGGATCAGAATATGGCTCACCAAATTTGAGTAGTGACTGCCTCTGCTCTATGTTATTACACTGAAAAGCTGCTTAAGACTCAGCATCGCCACTAGTTTCATGACACTTCTCTTCCACTTCATAGACACTTCTTCCTAAATGGCAGACACACTGTGGGACTGAGATGCTTTGTGGCAGGCACTGACACAGAACAGAGTGAGACTAAATGCACAGATAGCCACTATCTAACAGCAATGCATGGAACAGGGAAATATTTATACAATATATAGATTAGGCTTGAGTCAGGAAAAAACAGAACATGTTTGACTACTCTGACCTGCTGTAGGTTGCTCTGCATATCATGACAGCACAAGTCTTTGCTGGGTACTGAGTTGCTGGGTGTTCTTAAACAGAGGCAGAGATATATGCCAAAGAGAGGCCAGGCAGCCATAACCTCTCTGGTCTCATTTTTTTGCATTTCATTGTATTTATAAAAGAGAGATGATATCTGTCTTAGTGGTAAGAGAAACGTTTACTACCTTACTTCCTGCATTAGAGAAGCCTTCTGCTCCATATCCTGCTTGTGTGCTAAGAGTATAAGGTATAGGACTGGAGCATGCCCTTCTCCCCTACCCAAGCTCTGCTGCTCCTGCAGCTCCAAGGAGGAGAATAGCGCAGCGAGAACAAGATCAGATTTAATCCTAAAAAAAATGACTCTTCCTTACGAAGACAGCTGAGGGAAGAGAAGCAATATGAGACAACAGGTGCTGCCACAAACAACCAACACTTCATACAATTGAAGAAAACACATATCTCACCCCATCTTCAATTCTCTCAACAGGTAAAATGCCACCAAGATGTCATTTCTGACAATGGGGCAGCATTAACAAAAACCTAATCCCTCCATGTGGGTCTGCTCTTCATGCAGAAGTTTAAGGGGAGGAAGAAGCCTGACTTCTACTACAAGGACACCAGTTTGGTGCAATTGCTTAGCTCTGCAGATTTGCTGTTTACAGGCAGGACTGTGCTCCCACTAGGCAAGGATCTGCATCCATACACTCTAAAACTCTGCTGCATGCAGCTTGTTGTAAGACACGCTTCAACTCACGTTTATGAAGCTGACATTGAGCTCTTTAGCTGTGTAGCCCCTTTGCAGGTTTCTTCTGGCATAAACGTCATAGTCCCGCACAATCCGGGTGATGATATCCGATGTTGAGATCCCCTCAGTCCTCTGAGTTGGTGCAAACATGCCTAAAGTTGAGGAACAGGACTCAGGACAGCTGTAGCAAAACAGATGGCAAAAAGCTGCTGCCACCTCTACTAGGAAGAACCTCTCCTGTCATGAGCATGTTTCCCAACCGTCCTCACCCCACCATGTCTTTGCCCTTGAATATACAATACTGGGGGTCCTCCTTTCTGGGAGGATGAGGAGAAACTAAGGAAGACCTAAGCAAGTGTCAAAACATACCTTCTAATTAAAAGCTCCAGCTCTTTACTTCAGCTGGTTTAAAGACTATTATCTATTACCCACTGCATTTAGAACAGTGTGGAGACAAGGACAGGAGAGAAAAGGGTTCTCACAATTTAGCAGGTGGGAACGTCACGAGCTCTGGGGGCTGGGTTTGAAGCTAGATTTAAATAAGCTGCACCTCCATCAAGTTTTACAGCAATCAACTAGAGGGACCACTTTGCAAAGTTTATGCCAGTTTCTCTATTTGTGAGAATCTGTAAACCAAGCCAGAATATCTTTCCAAAAAGGTGGTTGTTACTTCAATCACGATAACTAGACTAGAAGCAGAAATTAGTGCAGGACGATCCCGCGGCCTGGGATGTGGAACAGTCCTGGCCTTATGAACTAGGGCCCAAAGCTGGGCTCCTTCTTGCCCCCAGAGCCTCCTGGGGGAGGACCTTGTTTGCAGAGTGCCAGTCACTTCCCCTGATATAATTCTGCCATACAGGAGCACGGGAGAAACTACAGATCTTTGAAAAGAATCCCTAGAGAACCTGATCCAGACCCACCTGCTTCTTTTATATGCTTATAAACATCATCACTGCCAGCAGAAGAATAGGGGATGTCATCATGTGCAACAAAATCGATCTGAAAATTAAGAGAGCAATGTGAGTCAAAATTTTACACTGAAATGCAGATTTACGTGCTTTCTGTCAAAGGATGGTTACTTCCAGCTCAACACCTCCATGGACGGGCATGATGAAGAACAGCAAGATGCTTTTGATTAATGAAAAAGCAATGCAGAGCAGTCCTAAGTTCTCACGGGCAACTGCATATCAATCAGGCTTGTAAGCACACACCAAAGAAGAGGAGCTGGGAGTAAGGATACAGCTGCTTTAAACTCCACAAAGAAAATGACTTGTTAATGGCACCCAGGGGAAACTGAGCAAACTCCTCTGAACACCCCAAACTCCTTCAAATCCCAAAGCAGGTCAGCAGATGGTAGAGGCTCCTTTCACTTTATCTTTCCTACTGATAAAGGGCTGAAAAGACAGCTTGTCTGGTCTCCTGCTGCAGGGAAGCTCACAGATCTAAGCTGGCCCTGCTGTAAGTAGTGGGTTAGACCAGATGACCTCCAGAAATCCCTTTCAACCCATGTTATCCCTGCCCTATTGCTTGTTTCAAACCAAACTGTCACTAGAACCAACTTCTCCTGAAACAGTGAGAATCGTCTTGACCCCTCTGCCTTCTTTATCTTGTCACAATCTCCATTTTATTTCAACATTACCTTCCAGATCAGTAAATGCTTTTAATCTCCCAAGAAATTTACTTAGCTCCCATAACCTAGCTCATTCTGTATTTAAGGATTTTAAACAAAAATGAGTTGCTCAGACAGAGATCAAGCCCACGGATAAACTCCTGCTGCAAAGAGCAGGATAATCAAAATTCAGAACAGATAAGATACCGTGTATTACCCTGTGCTCTGCCAGGAACTCCGGTGTGAGCGTCCATGGCGCATTTCTCACCACTTCGTCCACATAGCGACAGTGCTGTACAGCGTCGTACCGCTCGTTTTCGTTCATTACTGTGAAGCCCTTGAAGTTATGGGTTAGCTCATCACTGCAGACTGAAGAAACAGGCACAGAGAAGAGTCAAGTCCAAGGTGCTTACCCCAGTACTTTACACAAAAGGACTCTGCCCGCACATCTGCTGTACCTGCCAAGCCAGACAATTCCAGCTGTTGACAGAAGTTGGCACCTTCAAATCTGACTCTTCCAGCCACAAAGCACCAGGAACAGGGCATTAAGCTTGTGGGCAATTCTACTCAGGCTTATCACAGGAAATCGGCCAAGTGTTTGGGGAATTTCTGTCCAAGCTGTGGATCTACACCCCAAACCCTCCAGGACTCTAGAACCTATGATGTTTACCAAGAAAACCGGTCAATACAGAAGACAACTCTCTTTCTGTATGAAGTGGCACATGGGGCTCTACCTAGCATAAACCTGCTTATTTACCGATGGATGTCTCTCCTGGAAGCTGGAGAGCCCCACACCCCCCAATCTCCCTAGGTTTCAATTTCTGTTTTCATAAAATACCATATCATACTCCAGTTCTTGGGAAAAACATACTAAAACGAAGAGCGAGTTCACAGCAAATCAAGCTAGTTTAATAATCAGGTTCTTTAAGAAAGTAAACAAACAACTCCTCATAATCTGCATGTAAGACATTAAGGAAGGAGCTTTACTTGGTTATCGGACTCAAAAGTAAACTAGGCATTATCAATCTCACTGGTATTGGACGTACTTATGTTCCAGACAAACAGACAATAAAGAGAGGGTGAGACTGCTCCCAACTTGAAGCCAATGTTCACTTGGGTTGTAGCCTCTCATTTCTCTCAGTTCCTGGTGCAAAGAAAGCAGTTTGCTCCCTGCCTCCTTGCCAGACTCCCAGAGGCAGATTGCATGCTTATATAGTTTGCTGCATTAACATGTTAACAATATTTTCACCTGAAGTTATTTTTCTGACTGATGTACAACATTTATGTACACTGAGTTGTCATTCAGCCTTCAAGATTTCTAAACTCAGAGCATTTTATAGATTTGAGCAACTATCTCACCTCTCCTCTCTCCCACCGCCCTGTAGCTCACTGGCACTACTGTAGCTCACTGGCACTACTGTAGCTCACTGGCACTACTGTAGCTCACACAAAAAACATACAGAAGCACCACAATACATAACCTTTAGCAATGAATGAACCTGTGGTAGGAAACAAGCTGCACGAAGAAATTATTAATGCTATATTACAGATCAGAGTTTCATTTTGCTTCTGGTAGCTAGTGGTAGTTGAGAAAACTAGTTAGAAGTATTTCCAGTTCTGACACCTTACCACTATTACACAGGCTGACTAGAGGTCACTTCATGATAGACAACATCCACAGTTTGACATGTCTTTGGTACCACATGCCAAAAAGGTGGATGAAAGTATGGCTATAGAGGCACTGTGCAGACATAAGTCAGCACAGGACAGAAGCCAGAAGAAAAAGTTTCTTCTTTTCCTTTATATTTTTGAAGGAGTGTGGCTGAAAAACCTCTGCTAGATCCTCTCAAGGAGTAACAGGTTATTCCCAGTATCATCTAAAGAGCTTTGAGCCTAATAAACAAAATGGGAAACTTTTATTTAGAAAAAAAGGGGCCTCACAGACTTCTATGGGGCCAGTTGTGCACAAGGAACTACTATTATCTCTCCATACTCTTTTTGAATTGGTCGTAAGCAAAATCCAGCAGAGATCTGCAAAAGGAGGTGAATGTGCAGGATAGTAAAGATTATGCAAAGCTCAGCCAGCTAAGGAAGGACTATTGCTCATTCTTTAACTGTCTCATTCAAGCGGCAGATGCTCAACTGCCCTTAGTATTTTTTGATACTCAGATGCGCAACTCAACAGCATCTGTCACAAAATAGAGAGGCCAAGTTACAACAGCTGTGTCAGAAGTCTTTTCCTCATGTGCTCATTTCTACAGGATTTCGTTCTGCAGACCTATTGACTCTCAACGTGTTGCAACGAGACTCCAACAACAGAGTGGGAGTTGTAACAATTGGCTGCAGTGACAGCCGCCAAGGCCATAAAGAAAAGACAAAAACCAAGTTTTGCCATCTGTGTGCACAACGCTGGAGGCACTCCTAAGGCAGTCAAAGTCAACAAGATCACTCCTTACCTCCCACAATGAGGTATGTGTTGGGGAAGAGGTTCTTTGCTTGCATCAAGGCCCGGGCATGTCCAGAGTGAAACAAGTCAAATATTCCATCAGCGTAAACTCTGACAGGGCGATCCACTGTGCCAAAGAGACAGACAGACACATTTGTGAAGATCCATTGCTGGAGAAGCAACTATTGCTCATGCCTGCACTTGGGGATGTTCTGAAACTCATGGGGGAGCTTCAGAAAACTGTCAGAATGCAGAGCTATAGCCAGGAAAGATTTGAGAAAAGAAATGGCTGGCTCTTTTCCTTCCCACATGGAAACAAATGCATCTGACCACAGAGCTGAAATACAACCACATTCAAAGGCAGATTCAAAACCTACCACATACCCACCAAAAAAGGTAAAGGGAGAATAAGGGGAAAGCAAACTCTGATCATGCCCTGTTGCAGAAATCAAAATCCAGCATTAACTTTCCACACAGCAGTGAGCTACCAGAGGGGAACTGGCCAAAATGTTTCATAGGTGCCTGATTCCCCCTGCCAGCCAAGATGGCATCTCAAGAACCTTCTCAGCATCCTCCTCTCTGCAGCCCACTGCCACAGCTACCGGTCTGTCCAAGACATCAGGTTGTTTTGGCTCCTCACCAGCATCATGGGCTCCCTCCAGTCCCGTGAAGCATATGGCTGTACCTGAAAACCCAGCTGGGCTATTCAGAAAGAAAGCCTGATCCCATTCTGCTGACCTACTGGTGCTATCAACTAAATCCATGGATAAATAAGGAGGAACAAAGCTTTATTCTGGTGACCTCTACCAAGATAGATCTTCTATCTGAGGTCAGCACTGAGGTCAAGTGAAATAGTCTAGTACTGCCATGTAATAGCAGGAGACTCCCGGACTGCTGGTCTCCTGGGACCACACAGAACTCCAGCTCTCTTGCTGCTAATAACAGAAAGTTGCACATTCTTGGTATTTGACACACTTGGGAATGGCCTGCTTTATGGCCCAATTCAGCCAGGCAGACTTGGAAGAGCAGCATAGACAGAGGTACAGCAGAGCTGCAATGAGGAAGGGGGCAGAGGGAACTAGCAGCAGAGCTGAACCCTCATGGATCTGGGCAGGGCCCTGAAGGTGCCTAGAGACAGAGCACATGAGGCAGTAAGAAGACGCTTTGATGCAAATGGAGGGGTGTTAGGTTTAAGCTAAGCAGAGGAGTCAGTTTGAGGACAGCCTCTTACAATCACTTGTCAACAAATACTGCAGTTTGACAGTGCCAGGAGGCAAAGAGCCAAAGAGCCAAAGATCTGGAGACTGTAAAAGCTTCCTGCATGCCAGAAGAGGGTTGGTTCTTGCATGCCTTTAATAAAGTACAGTCATGTTCTGGAAACTGGCTTGGGACATTCTCCCCCTCCTCCACACCTGCAACAACTACAGTTCCTGAACACAGGCAGAAAAAGCAGCAAGGAAGCATGCAGTGTATTTTTAGTCTCAGCAGGCTGTCAGTGCTGAAATCAGAAACCTCTGTGCAGGCTCTGGAGACTTTCACTGGGAAACTAATGTGGACTATGAAAAGCACTGGATTTCCAGAGATGGCCACAGGAAACCACTGCCAGGTCCCAGTCAGTGTTGGCTTACCTCTCAACATCATCAACAGTCAAGTAATAAGTGCAGTATTTTTATTGTCTCAGGGTCTCTGCAACAGAGGCCAAGACAGACAGCTCCGTCTGCACACACTGCTTGGCAAGAGAGGGCAGCCTCCCTTCAGAAGGAGCCAGTCCTAACCTCTGCCTCCTGCTTTGGACTTGCAAAGATAATTGTTTCTCCCAGTCTCCTTCAGAGAATAAAATGATATGTTCTTGTTGTGGGGCTGGCCTGTTGTGTTCAATGACACTGACTTTAATTCAAATCCAGGCAAGAAGGGGATATTCTGGGAAAAGGTGAATATCAGTTTTATTTGTCCATTTCTAAGAGATGATTTTTAAATTGCTGCCTAATTTTAAGCTGCCTCAGACAAAGTACAGAAAAATGTTTGGCTCTGATGCTAGTCTAGAGCTGTCAGTGGCACAGGAAGAGCTAAAACATGAATTTCTATTTGCATCAAGTCATCTTACTGGTGTATGTACAGCTCCTCACAAACAGACTCTAATTTCTGTTGGGATTGGCAGGCTCAAACCAACATAGGAACAGTCATCTATCACCAGAACGTTAACTAAATCATTGGGTGCAAACATGGTCTGACACACAAGGTTGGATCAGTCTCAGGGAAACCCAAGTCATCACCCCAGCCCTCTGCCAAAACTCTGTATTTATACAATGCCTTCCAGTTTGGTTTTACTTACAAGGCGTTCCTCTCATCGCTTCTTCATATGTTACTCTGATGTATGGCTTGCTGTAATCGATTTCCACTTCATCTGAAAACGGAGCTGGTTCCCTCAGTCCCTAAACAGCCAGAGAAGGTTAGTCGTGAGAACACAAAGGCGAGTGCATTACGTAGCGGCAGCAAGGCAACAGCAGTGCCATTAAGTGACACACTCTGTCTTTGCAAGATTTCTACACATATACCGAAAGACTAACTAGTGTTAAAACTCAAAACAGTTCTGCAGGGTGACTAGTTTGAGTTGAGGCAGAGAGAGAGAGAGAGGCAGAGAGAGAGAGAGGCCGAGAGAGCGAGAGAGCGAGAGCGGCAGCGAGAGCGAGAGAGAGAGGCAGAGAGAGAGAGCGAGAGAGAGAGGCAGAGAGAGAGAGGCAGAGAGAGAGAGAGAGGCAGAGAGAGAGAGAGAGAGAGGCAGAGAGAGAGAGAGAGAGAGGCAGAGAGAGAGAGAGAGAGAGGCAGAGAGAGAGAGAGAGAGAGGCAGAGAGAGAGAGAGAGGCAGAGAGAGAGAGAGAGGCAGAGAGAGAGAGAGAGGCAGAGAGAGAGAGAGAGGCAGAGAGAGAGAGAGAGGCAGAGAGAGAGAGAGAGGCAGAGAGAGAGAGAGAGGCAGAGAGAGAGAGAGAGGCAGAGAGAGAGAGAGAGGCAGAGAGAGAGAGAGAGGCAGAGAGAGAGAGAGAGGCAGAGAGAGAGAGAGAGGCAGAGAGAGAGAGAGAGGCAGAGAGAGAGAGAGGCAGAGAGAGAGAGAGGCAGAGAGAGAGAGAGGCAGAGAGAGAGAGAGGCAGAGAGAGAGAGAGGCAGAGAGAGAGAGAGGCAGAGAGAGAGAGAGGCAGAGAGAGAGAGGCAGAGAGAGAGAGGCAGAGAGAGAGAGGCAGAGAGAGAGAGGCAGAGAGAGAGAGGCAGAGAGAGAGAGGCAGAGAGAGAGAGAGAGAGAGAGGCAGAGAGAGAGAGGCAGAGAGAGAGAGGCAGAGAGAGAGAGGCAGAGAGAGGCAGAGAGAGAGAGAGAGAGGCAGAGAGAGAGAGAGAGAGGCAGAGGCAGAGAGGCAGAGGCAGAGAGGCAGAGGCAGAGAGAGAGAGGCAGAGAGAGAGAGGCAGAGAGAGAGAGGCAGAGAGAGAGAGGCAGAGAGAGAGAGGCAGAGAGAGAGAGGCAGAGAGAGAGAGGCAGAGAGAGAGAGGCAGAGAGGCAGAGAGAGGCAGAGAGGCAGAGAGGCAGAGAGAGGCAGAGAGGCAGAGAGAGAGAGAGGCAGAGAGAGAGAGAGGCAGAGAGAGAGAGAGAGAGAGGCAGAGAGAGAGAGAGGCAGAGAGAGAGAGAGGCAGAGAGAGAGAGAGGCAGAGAGAGAGAGAGGCAGAGAGAGAGAGAGGCAGAGAGAGAGAGAGGCAGAGAGAGAGAGGCAGAGAGAGAGAGGCAGAGAGAGAGAGAGAGAGAGAGGCAGAGAGAGAGAGGCAGAGAGAGAGAGGCAGAGAGAGAGAGAGAGAGGCAGAGAGAGAGAGAGAGAGAGGCAGAGAGAGAGAGAGAGAGGCAGAGAGAGAGAGAGAGAGGCAGAGAGAGAGAGAGAGAGAGGCAGAGAGAGAGAGAGAGAGAGGCAGAGAGAGAGAGAGAGAGGCAGAGAGAGAGAGGCAGAGAGAGAGAGGCAGAGAGAGAGAGGCAGAGAGGCAGAGAGAGGCAGAGAGGCAGAGAGAGGCAGAGAGAGGCAGAGAGAGGCAGAGAGAGGCAGAGAGAGGCAGAGAGAGGCAGAGAGAGGCAGAGAGAGGCAGAGAGAGGCAGAGAGAGGCAGAGAGAGGCAGAGAGAGGCAGAGAGAGGCAGAGAGAGGCAGAGAGAGGCAGAGAGAGGCAGAGAGAGGCAGAGAGAGGCAGAGAGAGGCAGAGAGAGGCAGAGAGAGGCAGAGAGAGGCAGAGAGAGGCAGAGAGAGGCAGAGAGAGGCAGAGAGAGGCAGAGAGAGGCAGAGAGAGGCAGAGAGAGGCAGAGAGAGGCAGAGAGAGGCAGAGAGAGGCAGAGAGAGGCAGAGAGAGGCAGAGAGAGGCAGAGAGAGGCAGAGAGAGGCAGAGAGAGGCAGAGAGAGGCAGAGAGAGGCAGAGAGAGGCAGAGAGAGGCAGAGAGAGGCAGAGAGAGGCAGAGAGAGGCAGAGAGAGGCAGAGAGAGGCAGAGAGAGGCAGAGAGAGGCAGAGAGAGGCAGAGAGAGGCAGAGAGAGGCAGAGAGAGGCAGAGAGAGGCAGAGAGAGGCAGAGAGAGGCAGAGAGAGGCAGAGAGAGGCAGAGAGAGGCAGAGAGAGGCAGAGAGAGGCAGAGAGAGGCAGAGAGAGGCAGAGAGAGGCAGAGAGAGGCAGAGAGAGGCAGAGAGAGGCAGAGAGAGGCAGAGAGAGGCAGAGAGAGGCAGAGAGAGGCAGAGAGAGGCAGAGAGAGGCAGAGAGAGGCAGAGAGAGGCAGAGAGAGGCAGAGAGAGGCAGAGAGAGGCAGAGAGAGGCAGAGAGAGGCAGAGAGAGGCAGAGAGAGGCAGAGAGAGGCAGAGAGAGGCAGAGAGAGGCAGAGAGAGGCAGAGAGAGGCAGAGAGAGGCAGAGAGAGGCAGAGAGAGGCAGAGAGAGGCAGAGAGAGGCAGAGAGAGGCAGAGAGAGGCAGAGAGAGGCAGAGAGAGGCAGAGAGAGGCAGAGAGAGGCAGAGAGAGGCAGAGAGAGGCAGAGAGAGGCAGAGAGAGGCAGAGAGAGGCAGAGAGAGGCAGAGAGAGGCAGAGAGAGGCAGAGAGAGGCAGAGAGAGGCAGAGAGAGGCAGAGAGAGGCAGAGAGAGGCAGAGAGAGGCAGAGAGAGGCAGAGAGAGGCAGAGAGAGGCAGAGAGAGGCAGAGAGAGGCAGAGAGAGGCAGAGAGAGGCAGAGAGAGGCAGAGAGAGGCAGAGAGAGGCAGAGAGAGGCAGAGAGAGGCAGAGAGAGGCAGAGAGAGGCAGAGAGAGGCAGAGAGAGGCAGAGAGAGGCAGAGAGAGGCAGAGAGAGGCAGAGAGAGGCAGAGAGAGGCAGAGAGAGGCAGAGAGAGGCAGAGAGAGGCAGAGAGAGGCAGAGAGAGGCAGAGAGAGGCAGAGAGAGGCAGAGAGAGGCAGAGAGAGGCAGAGAGAGGCAGAGAGAGGCAGAGAGAGGCAGAGAGAGGCAGAGAGAGGCAGAGAGAGGCAGAGAGAGGCAGAGAGAGGCAGAGAGAGGCAGAGAGAGGCAGAGAGAGGCAGAGAGAGGCAGAGAGAGGCAGAGAGAGGCAGAGAGAGGCAGAGAGAGGCAGAGAGAGGCAGAGAGAGGCAGAGAGAGGCAGAGAGAGGCAGAGAGAGGCAGAGAGAGGCAGAGAGAGGCAGAGAGAGGCAGAGAGGCAGAGAGAGGCAGAGAGAGAGAGAGGCAGAGAGAGAGAGAGGCAGAGAGAGAGAGAGGCAGAGAGAGAGAGAGAGGCAGAGAGAGAGAGGCAGAGAGAGAGAGGCAGAGAGAGAGAGGCAGAGAGAGAGAGGCAGAGAGAGAGAGGCAGAGAGAGAGGCAGAGAGAGAGGCAGAGAGAGAGGCAGAGAGAGAGGCAGAGAGAGAGAGAGGCAGAGAAGTAAAGTTAAGGAGACAGTAATTCACACTGGGACCCCTAAAGAGACTTCAGGCTCAGCCAGTTCTGACAAACAGCCCTTCACAACAGCAGAAATCAAGCCACAGCAAACCTCACTGTCACGGCTTTGGCTCTGCCCACCCAGGCAAGACAGCCACATTGCTGTGCTTGAGTGCCTGTGCTGTGACGTACAGATTTTAATGGCTCCTCCATCTGAGTATATGAACCAGCAGAAGAGCAATACCAACAGCAGCATGAATCTCCAAGGAATGTGTGTGTCACCACTCATTTCTGAGCCTGACACAGTGAGAGACTGATCTTGATCTTTGGCAGAACTCATTCAAATGCTCCAGGATCTTCTCTAATCTACTGCCTCGACTACAGTGGTATGTTAAATTAGCAGCTGAAGTCCAGGTATCATTTCTGAAAGTGTTCTCCTCTGAATGGGAACAAAACATCTGCCTTTCCCATAATGGAACAAACAGCCCAACTTCCTTCTAGCAGGAAGGTGTGGGGCAGCAATGTATTTCTCTTTCCTGAGCCAGAAGACTAGGAAACAAGCTTGCAGATCATTACAATAGCACCTTTAAGCTGCAAAAAGCTAATCAGCAGTTTCCTTGCTCACTTCCTGACCCACCGCAGCATCCTGCCATGGTGCACAGCAACACTGCACCCAGAAGGATCACTGCTATTATTGTTAATGTTATTCATCATTACAGATCTCCAAGGGAAGTGCACAGGAAAGTGACCACTAGCCACTGCATTCAAGTAAAGCAATGTTGCTGAAAATCAATAACAAAAGCATTTACTGAGGCTCTAGTAACCACGTTTCCTATATCACCTTCTCTGTTAAGATCCCATATTTTACTGCATGGGGTTCTTGGAGAACTCTGGAGTTCTCCAGAGTTCATTGGACACCTGCTTGTACTTCAGAGACTTTAAGCTCTTACTTTAAAAACAGAAAAGTTCATTTGCCCAATCCAATCTTACTGGCTTTTCAATGAACTGCCGAGCTTCCATACTTTTTGCTGTTAAGTAAGGCTTGTGCTCCTCTCCTTTCATCATGGTCATTGTATCTAGGACTTGGGAGTAAAAGCAGATTCTTTGCAGTTTGGTTGTCACATACCTGATATGAAGCTAGGAATAAAAGTACAAAAGCCTATCAAAATCATCAGAGGATCACAGAGAAATGCCCTCAAAAGCTCCTGTCAATCTTACCCTTCCTCTGCATCGCCTACGAGAGTTAGGACACAACCTGACATGCACAATATAAGGCGCTTATGCATCAGCAGGCTTGTTACTACCATCTGCTGCTGAGCCCTGGTGCTTCAAGGGAACATTCTGTCAGCCAGCTGTAAGGGCTTCGAGGTAATGTTATAGTTAGGGAACTCTACTACCCTTGCTATGTTAAATACATCTTTCACAAAAGGAGGAAAAAAAATCTCTTATCAGGAGATCTACATTAGCCTTGTGGCTAAAAAGAAACAGCCAGGAAGTTTAGAGGGCAGCTAGATATTACTTGTTTTGTTCTATTCATAGACAGATGTTTCATTTCTAAGACAGGACAGACACCAACCTCAAGAGCAAGAGAATCCCATGGAATAACTTATGTCTGTGCCTTGTGCCTCTCTTTCCTCTCTGAAAGATATGGGGTCTTCAGGAGGGACAGCGTGGGTTTTGACAAAAGCCAAGGATACTAAGGCTCTGTGGGATAAGTCACTTCAACAGCTCAAGCCTCCATTCCCAATACTTTCCCCTCCCAACTCTCACTGCATTTTGCAGGCTGCTGCTGCTCTTATTTCATTAGCATCTGTCCGATACCCTGGGACAAGACTGAAGTACTCCTGAAAAGCAAAATTCTGTTATCAAAGAGAGGAAAGCTTCAACATGTCACCATATTTTACCAAGGACTATGACCCTGTATGATGTGGAATGGGTGGCAGCTGACTTCTGATAGAGATAAGGAAAGAGCAGCTAGAGAACATGTGATACACACGGAGAGCCCCAGGAAAGGGGGCAGAGGAGAGCTGTAAAAAGCCCATCATCACAATATTGCAGCAAGGACAAGATAAAGTCAATTCTTTATACTGGAATTAACTGATATAGTCTTTAGAAGAGACACCATTGGTTTAATCTTCATAAAGCTATCCCAAGCTTGATCTAGAAAGATTTTTTTTTTGAACACTCCTGAAGTACTGATAACACAAACACAGCCTCCTGCCAGAGCAGGAGAATCAAAAGCTAAGCCATCTTCCTGGTGTTTAAAACAGCAGTTTCAGTAGATTCCTTCTGTAGGTGCTCACAAATTTCAAACCCATCTGCAGTTCCCCTGACTTGAACAGGACCGAACACTTCCTACTAGGTGCACGAGTAACAGCATGCTTACCTGGAGTATTTCTCCCTCCCCGAGTCACTAAGAAAACCCACCTGTGAAAAAACAATGATTATTCCCCATCTGTAGTATGTGCATATCTGTTTGCATACCTCTTTGGGCACAGATTAAGTGACTACAAACAACCCGGACACGCCACAAAAGCAGCTTAGTGACGCTTGCCTCAGACCTAATTTAAGCCCACGTTGTAAGTATGTTATTAGCATGAGCAAAGGAAGATTTCAAACTGGCTTTGCAAGAAGGATAGCTACTATCATTTACTTCTTTCCTCCCCCTTGTTGTCTCTGTCCTCACACACACACACAGAAATCACCTTTCTCTTTTTGCTGTTACGACTTCAATGTCCTAATTTTCCCAGGCACCTAAAGCTCAGCATCTTTGCTTACTTACAAATGAGCGCCGGGACATTTTTGGAGGGATTCCATCCAGCTCTGTTGCCCCATTGGGGCCAGATCCATCTTTTCTTCTCTTTCGGGAATTCAGCCTGGAGGAGGTCGGTGGCTCCATCTTGCCAAGCACGTCCAATAAGAACTAGAATAAAATGAAGAAGGAAAAGAAAAAAAAAATATGTATTTCTCAGCTCTTCCACAGCAAAAATCAGTCAGCAACAGGCTCAGGATACAGAAGGTCAGCCCAAAGACACAGCCACCTAACAAGGGGCTTAGCCAGCTGTATTTGGCATCAGCTGCCAAGGCTTGACAAACAGTGCCTGGTGGGAATACTGAATCATTTAATGCAACTCAGAGCTGCTCTGCAGAGAGAAGCGTGCAGCAGTCAGCTGGCTGGAGACAAACTCGCACAAGAGTTGCAATGCAAGTTATAAATCATTAGTACAAGGCTAATTATGCTATTCCAGCATCTGAAAGGCAGCCTAAGGTATGACCAGTCCACATTCGGCCCTCCCCCTGCTCTCATTTTGATGATACTGAATGCAAATGCTCTTGCAGCCTTCTGCCCTCCCTGCCCCGCTCAGGACAGCTGATTGGTGTGCTGGGTCCCTGCACAGTCCTGAAGAGAGAAGGCAGTGATTTTAAGCAGCATGATAAGAGTGGGGAAAGGAGAGAAGAGAGAACAACCCACAGTCACAACTTAAATAACTAGATTGCTTGCAGTTTGCTGTTTGTGTGACAGTGAGCTGCAGTTCCTTGGTGGGGAGAGCTCACCTTAGGGTGGCTGCCACCATGTTCGCCTCTCGTCCCCTGTCCCCATTGCAGTGGTGACTCAGCTGGCTGTGAAGCAGCTACGGATGACACATTAGGGCACACTAAATTCTGGCTTCCTTTTATGTACCAGATTATAATTAGTGGCGGTTCAGCTGAGCTGCTTCTCTGATAGGCAGCCAGTTTGGGACAGAAATCATGACAGCTATCCAGAGTTCAGCCATCCCTGCTTTTGAACTGGAGTCCTCATACACTGCTACCTTCCTAAGAGGGCCTGGGACCATGAGGAAGCCTAGCATTTCATGCTGTTGAAGGAAAGCTAGGGATTTATACTAATGCATGGCAGCAAACCTTCCCTTTTTCAGCTGCAGCAAGAGTTAGAAACAGGTGCTGTATTTGCAAAGTTTAAGACTAAAGAGCAGCGACCAGATATTTCCCATCTTGCTCTCTTGAAATGTACAGATCTCCAGGGCAGCAAATGGCACTCCTGTCCTGCCTTTCCCGAGAGCAGCGTGACCCCTCCGCCCAGGAATGATGCTTATGTGCATGCCTCTACACCCTAACAACGAGAGCCGTGTGGCATTCAAAGCTTCTCCCCACCCGCACGCGGTGGGTGTGCTGGAACATGTTAGGTGGGGCAAGAACACCCGTACAAGGTATGAGAGGGCAGATGCCCCTCCAAACACTATCCCTCTCCTCCAGGCCACGCAGTTGCATCCTGGTCCCTGCCAAGCATTCCTGCTCAGGACTAGTGGGACTGCCCTCAGTAAGGCCCACGGGGCACAGCTCTGGTGTTCAGCAACAGAGAAATACAAACTTCACAGAAGAGAGCTGTTAAGATACAGATTTAATGAGTGGACTTCTTCAAGCACAAATGACTCCAAGTTAAGGAATGTTCCAAAGTAAGAAATCAAGTGCAGTTTAATAATATGTGAACTGAAATGAGAGAGATCTCCTTTACAACTCCCCACCTAGAATCCACAAGATACTTCACAAACCGGGTTAGGGCCAAATGCAGCTGAACTGGCTTTGGGCTACATGCGCATAGGCACCCAAAACTACGTTAGACCTAACATGATCCACGAAGAAAAGCAAAAGAGATCCACTAAGAAAAGCAAAAGAGAATCTCAGATGACTGGGAAGCCAAAAAATATTCAGGAGAAGACAAAAGTGACAGTGAAGAACAGCTGGAAAAGCCAAACCGTCTTCCAGAGGGAATGGTGGAAAGGCCGTCACATACACATTTCAGAACTGGATGATCCAGCCAGCACTCATGCCACGATGCCTGGGAATGAAGTTTGCCAGGTTTCCCCTACTCCGGTAATCTATTTACTATTTCCTAACAACAAACATACTGGTGTGTGCGAAAGTAATCTCAGGCATAAAGAGTTTGCAGCCCTAAGCTCCATGTCTTCAAACTCTTAAGCAAACATTTAGCTTTCATGCAAGTAATCCTGGATCTTCAGTTAACAGCCATGCACAGGGATGCTATAAACACAGCAGCTTCCACAGTGCCTTTGAAAACATGGGGTATGAAATAAGCATTTCTTAGGTTTTGCACAGTGCCATCTCACAAGCATACTCTGCACCAGCGATTTATTTCACCACCATGGTCTTACCAGAAACCACCCAGTTCAGGTAAAACAAACAGACCTCTGCCTATGGCTCAAGTAACCTGAACGTTCATGGACAATATAAGGGGAAACAGCTGTAGATTTTCTTGTTACTTGGTCAAAATAATTTCGCTGTGCTCCAGGTCACCTCATTCTCTGACCACTCACTTTCTTCCTCTTGGGAGACAACCAGGAGGTCTGTTAACATGCTGAAGGCACTTGTTCCAAGACATTGCAGGGCAAACCCTCAGCAAGACATTAAAAAGCACTATCAGAGGCTTTGGTGCTAAAGCACAGATATATCAGCCTCTATGCACCAACAGGCGAGGTTGTTCTCATGTTAGCTTGGCCCATCAGGGCAACCAGACTTCCCTGCACATCTCCACACACAAGCACGCTCTCTTTCTGAGATGCCACCAGCATTTTGCTGCTGGGTGCATCGGCCATGACCAGCTAAAGAACGGCGGGCGCCAGCACAGGATGACACCACGCTATATGCTGCTGTACAGAAACACTGTCCAAGAGCAGTAGAAATCTCCAAGAGCCTCTTCCAACCCCTTCCATACCCACCCACTCTCTTTCCTCTGGCCTCATTCACTTTTCCACTTCTCCAGGTGTGCAGGGTCACATGATAGCAAACAACAGCTTAAGTGAATGGATTTGCTGCGTATTACACAGGCAGCAATGGTCAGACACTAAAAGCTGCCAGGCAATCTGCTCAGAGGTGTTACCGCTGCAGCTGCGAGGTGGCACCACTCCGCCCTGCTTTGGCTACGGGGGCCCAGGGGAAGGCAGCGGCCTGGCCTGTCAGTAGCCAAAGTGACTCCACCTGCAAACCACCCGGGGAGACATCTCTGCTTTGAGGATGGTGTAAATATGCACTCTCTGCTCTGATATGACAGGCTGGATCTTGCCAAAGGAGCCTCTGCGGTGTCCGGAGAGCTAAGCTGGGTGCTTTGCAAGTGACGCAGCTCTGTTAATTACTCAAATTAATGCAGAAATTAAACAATAATTTTACCACTCTTCAGAGCTTTAAAACTCCTACCCTGTGGCTAGTGTGCTTCTCAGAAATCTTCCCAGCACAAACCCAGCATTCATCAAAACTGGGACCAACTTGTTCTTAAAAAACAAACTATAGCTCACTGCGATAAAGCTACTAATCTTATAATATTTTATTTTGACCCAAGGGACTAAAATAGCACCCTAAACAATTACTAAGAAACAATGCGACCAGCATCTGTAGCTGAGCTTACCACATGAGCACACACACTCTTGCTCATTTGGGGAAGCAAAAACACTTGACTGTTCTAAAATTAATTACATTTGCAGCAGTTGGGGAAAGGGAAAGAGAAGGCTCCTTTGAGAGCTCATTCTGAAAAACTAAAAAATCTGGCATAATCAGAAGAAAGAGCTCTGTTGCAAAATATTAGCATTGTTTTTGGCCTAAGCCACCACCCCCCCTTGCATAACTGAGTCTGTGCTGAATATGAGCACCAGGAGCAAAGTTAAAAAGAACCCTATTAGGGAAGGGCCCATGGGGCAAATCACAGTCTCTGTGCCACTTTATGAGACACTTGGGGCTTTGCTTCCGAAACTCATTTCTTTGGTTCACATCCTATATCCATGCAAGTGCCTTGCATCACCTGCCAGCTAGCGCACCTCTGGAGAGAGAGCTGGATGGGCTCCGCAAGGAGCAGCTGATTGCCAGATGGGAGGAGAGTCACCTCCCTCGCCAAGAAATCACTCCGTTCGGCCCCTAAATGTAGATCCTGAATGAAGGTGGGAAGTGATAGAGGGAAGAAATAGGAATTTTCTTTAAACTGTGGCAGGAATAACCTTCAGAAATCATCAAGCACTTTGCTGAGAGTAATGTTACAAAGCTCAACTCATTTGACACAAAAATGCAGCCACTTCTGGGAGGGAAAAATGATAGGAATCAATTCACACGCACAAGTATTTATATAGGCAGGGATGGAATTTAAGACTTTTTCCCTTAGTGTGAGTTAACTACAGCATCATCCGAGCTGGAATTTAACCACAACACCGAAGTTAACACTCTGGCATATGGAGAAGGTCCTAGAATTGGTGCAGGATATCCCATTGCTTGGCCAGAGGCTTATCTCAATGAATGCATCTTCATGAACAGTACTGATGTTTTGTTTAGCTTTGAGCGTATGCATTTTTGGTGTCAGAAAACTATTTGCCTCACACTACACCAACAAAACAGATCTGATATTTCTGCACCCAAAGCACATCGATGGAATGAGGACCTGACCCATCCGCATTCTTTGAGTTTTTATGTCCAAAGGAATTTCTTAGAGAATATTATTGTTTGCAGATTTACACAAAGAAGCAGAATTTCTTGTGCCACGTCTGCTTTTTGCTTGTAGATTTACTTGAAGAGGCAGAATAAATCCTGCTACTTAGTCTCAAAGTCTGTACAAAACGAGGCGAGTGCAACAACTTGGCAAACACTCCAGTCTGTAGCTGCTGCATTTCCCAGCAGAGATCTGAGCCAGTGCAAGACTGGCATGCTGGAACAGTGAGGCCTCTCCGATACCCAAAGCGCACAAGTTCCCCGAATGGCACAGCCTACTTTCAGGCTCCATACCATCCCTCTGAACTTGGAAGGCGTTAGCATAATGAGATGTCACTGTCGTGTTCTGCTCTGCCTACAAGATCACGTTATAGAAGCAAGCTATTTCTCTTCTGCTGACTCATCTGCAGGCAACTACTACTAAACTTTGCACTCTGCCAGCTGTCTGCAATGAAAAATAGCCATGACACATGGAAGACACGTAAGTGAGATCCTCTGGGAAAAGGAAGAAGTTCTGTCACTTCAGGTAATTTACCTTGCCAGGCTGTAAGGCACCCAAATGACCCTGCATTCCTCACTCATGGGGGGAACAGACTTGGTAACTCTTTTCTCAGTTCTCCCCCATCTCCAGCCTGTGATTAATCTTACTGATATGTATCTCTGTAGAGATCTGCTGTAGACAGTGGGACTCGGAAGAGGTTAATGACGGAGGACTCATCACAGCCTCCTCTAGAAACTGATCAAAGCCTGTTTGCAGGGTGAGGGTTAACCTCTACGTAATGACTGGGAGAGATCAGGATCTTTCTTCACTCTGTACTTTAAAGATTTTCCCCAAGCTCCAAGACAACTTCATTCACAGTCCAGGCTTGTTGAGGTTCAGATCCTTCTGACTCCCTAGACTGAGGGCATCTGCCTATCATCTAGTCACTAGGTTTGGGTGTTTTTAAAGCTCATGTAAAAGTTGAGGGTGAATAGCACAGTGGCAGTGACCCAGACTGGTCACCTGAAGAGAAAACTACAACTCTCTCTGCAGCATGGCTGCTCTTCCCACAGTCAGCGTCTCAACTCTACTGAGATGGGTCTAAGCCCTCAAACTCATCATAAAGGTTACTGCAGGATCTGGCACACAGAGTTCTGTCTACACATAAAACGTGGGCTGCTTCCACTATTCTGGTTCAGCAAAGGTTGCTATCCTGTTGCATACTAATAGTCACATGAACATAGAAGTGATTCCAGTCCAGCCAGTGCCACACACTGTATTAACGGCATCCAGACCAGGGCCTTTGCTATACTTAATAAAAAACCTCCAAGCCTCATAACCCCTACTGCTACAGGCAGACCAATAAAACTTCTTCAAGCAGAGCCCAAGCATCATTAAGCATGCAGAAGATCTCTTTAGGAACGTGGTACCTGTGTTCTGCAGTCTATGAAAAGATGCTGTTTTCCACCAACAAAGTCCCAAATGGCTTAAGATAACAATACCACAACTGAAAACAGTGCAGCATGGTCACCTAGGCAGAACTGCTACGAAACACTAAAAAAGGAAATCGCCAGCAAGATGTTCTCCACGAATTCACAGCCCTCCTAAGTACACCCGAGGCACTGAGTCTCCCTCATAGTTAGCAAAGGAGCAAGAGTAGGGTCCACACAGAACATCGGAGAAGATTTGGAGCTTGCCCAGTGACATCAAGGTACAAGGATGGGCAGTCATTCTGTCCTGACTTTTGATTTGCATTGTATTGTATTTGCTATACAGTTCAACAACAGAAGCTTTTGAGACCTGAGGAGGCGGCCTCCTTTAGTAGGTTTACACATAAATAGTAAATACTTAGCTCCAACAATTACTGTTAGTGGCTCATTTGACAATAATTTCAAGACAATTACAATCAAGATCTTGGACCAAGAAATGTCCAAGGCACCAATTTTAATAATTCTATGTATGTGACATTTCTTCAGCATAAAGCTGTCTGAATTTGCTGTCTGAATTTCAGAAGTAAATATGGTGGCTGTTTTTAGGCCCAGGAGTCCTGTGGATGAAAACCCCACCAGTATCTGCTTCTGACAATGCTAGTCTCTGGCAGCTGCTGACTGGGAGACCTGGTGCTGCAATAAGACAGGGTGGGGACAGAAAAAGGGAGGAGGGAAAGCCACCTGAAGCAGTCTGCATCTTCCTCCACAGAGAGTAAGGGCTAGTGAGAAGCATCCGAGCTCTTGGAATTACCGTGGATTTTAAGTCTAATTACAAAACCATTAATCAGCATGGCCAAGACTTTGGTGGACACAAAAAAAGCGTTAAAGAGGACACATGCCTGTGCAGCAGCTGGGTCACACCATCCTTCTCTACAGCCAGTGCCACCTCCTAGTTGTTCAGCTCCTCTCTCCCCCGTCCTTGGCTGTGTCCCATAGGTCAGAAGATGCCTCCCACAGCCACAGCACTCAAAGCCCCAGTGGCAGACTTAAAAGTTTCCCAAAGCATCCACTGTTGTCTCCTGTCAGCCTGGCCCCAATTGCCGCCCCAAATCAGGCAGTCCTGCAATCCCCCAGCGCGCCAGTCCTGCGCACCCCCCCCCGGTGCAGCCCAGCTCGCCCCCAGCCCAGCAGCTGCAGGGCTCCCAGGGTGGCTCATCCTCCCGGCGGTTGGGCTCCCGCACACTGCTTTCTCCCACTTCCCTCTCCAAAGGGGGAAGCTCCGCGCACAGCCACGTCTCCCCCATGTGCTTTCTGCCCCCAGCAGACACCGCTCAGGGCCCCTCATCTGGCGGGACGCACCGGCTGTGCTGCCGGAGGAGCTGCTCCCCTCGCATCCAGGCACCCCACAGGCCTACGAATCAGCACTCACCCAAGCCCTGCTGCCCCACACAAGCCCCCACGCCAGGTACGCCTCCCCCCTCGGCTCCACGTCCACACCGGGTGGCAGAGCAGTGTCCAAACCGCCAGCACCCTACAGTGAGCCCCACTTCTCCGCGGGGGCGTCTGCAGCCAGGCCCTCCCCAAGGCGCTGGGGCCGCTGCCCCCCTCCAGCCCGGCTCCTCCCAGGACCCCATGCAGGGCCCCTGGCCCCACTGCCCCGCCTGACCCCCCACGGTGCTCTCAGCCCCCTTATGCGCCCCACCAAAGCCCCCCTGCCTCCCCCATAGTGGCACCTCTCCAGCCCCACTGCGAGGGCCCCACCTTCTGCAGGGCCACCCCTGCCCTCCGCCCCCACCCCACACCCTGCCGCATCCCCCCCGTGCCCCACAGCCCCCCACAGCCCTGTCCCCACAGCCCCCCCAAGGAGGGACCTCACAGCCCCCCAGCGCCCCCAATGCCCCCCAAGGGAGGAACCCCACAGCCCCCCAGGGCCCCCCAGAGAGGGACCCCGCAGCCACCCCAGTGCCCCCCACAGCACCCCAGGGCGGGACCCACAGTCCGCCCGAGCCCCCCCCCACAGGGACCCCCCCCAGCCCCCCAAAGGAAGGACCCCGCGGAAGGGACCCCCCCACCCCCACGTCCCCCCACGCCCCCCCACGCACCTCCGCGGCCCGGTGCCGGTGCCGGTGCTGGTGCCGGTGCCGGTGCCGCCGCCGCCGGCCCCGCCCCGCTCCCGCCAACGCCAACGGGGCGGCGGGCGGAGCCGCTGCGTGTCGGGCCGGAGGCGCAGGAAGGGACCGGCCGCGCCCCGGGAAACCGCGCCCCGCGCCTCCGTTCCGGCCCGCCGCCGCCCCGGGGCCGGTACCGCCGGGGCCGCCGCCGCCGCCGCTGCCGCTCTGCCCCGGGTTCGTTGTGGCGGGGCCGCCGCTCGGCCCCAGGCTCTGTGGCGGCTATTGCGGGGCCGGGAGGAGACGCCGCGCTCCGCTGGCTGCCGCCCCGCGCGAGGGGCCTTGCCAGACCCCGGCCCGCAGCGGCCCCTGGGCAGCTCTCGGGGTGGTTTTCTGAGGCTTCGGGGTGTCTGTGCTCTCGCCCCGGGGGCGCTCTGCCATCTCCTGCCGCCCGCAAACGCTTGTTGCCGTCTCCTCCCTCCCGAGGGTTCAGTCTGGGCCACTCTTCTCCCTGGCTTCTTTCTTTCTTTCTTTAGAATTTCTTGTCTTTGAAATCGCTACCCAATTTGGTTGAAACTGGCCACTAGGTTCCAAAGTAACGGGGGGGGGGAGATGTTGGGAGGAGCCGGTGGAGAACCATGCAGAAAAGACATTGCATAAATTTCACTTTCTTAGGCCACATTGTGCCCAACAGACATATGTTTCACACTTTGCCCTGTAGACTTTCCTGAGACTGTAAATACCAAATTTAAATTCTGCAGATTAACAAAGGAGGGAGCTAAGCAAGCCTGGAGACATAGGGGTATCACATCCCAAGTGGTGAAGATCTAATTAGATCCATTTAGATCCATTAGATCTAATTGATCTAATGATGCCACAATGGTGGTTTCATTACAGCTTTTTATAGCATGCTGTGCTGCAGGATTCTTTGTGCTCACCATAAAGGCTTAAGTATACCAGTCTTCATCGCTTCAGCAGGTGTTTGGTCTTTCTTGAGGGAAAAGGTATCATCAGATACCCAACACAGACTACCGTAGAGCTACAGTTAAGGTTAGCTACATTTCAGTTATCACAGAATGAAACCAGTGTCCTATAAAATGTCTTTGTGAAGCAGCCATAAAAAAAAAAAGCTCCCCTCCTCCCATAGAGCAGGTGGAAGGTGAAAATCATCACTATCACTTGATAAAAATACATCAACACAGAAGTCTGGGGTTATTTGTCACTTCTTGGCAAATGCTTTTATTGGGTTGTTTCACTGTTCACCAAACTTGCACTCTCAGGATCACAGAGCCTGAACAAGTGCCCTTGCACCATCTCTGCAGCTTCCTTAGCTTGTGACAGCCACAAGTAGTGGTATAACAGCCAGGGAAGTCACTATCAGTATCCTCTTAGAGGAAAATTAGATGAACATGCTTTCAAACAAACATATTACAGAAAAACAAACATATTACAGAAACAGGAATGTGCTAGTTCCAGGACTGTAGGCAAGAGAATGATTCCAAAAGATAAATCATAACTTGTTATTTCTGGGCTTCCTAAGAGCTGCACAGATAGTGTCCTGCCATAACCGTTGGTGAGAGTGGGATTCAGGATTCAGCTCACCCAACTTTAGCCATCTAAAAGTCCAGCTGAAACTGTTCATCTATTCTTTCTTCTCAGTTAGTGAAAAGACAGAGCTGGCATCACCATAGAGCAACTCATCCCATCTGAAGATGGGCATCTAAGATGTGTTCTGGTGGCACCCCACTCTCAGGAACAGAGTACTCGTGGGCAGATGAGACTAACACTCCTTTTCTGATTTACAGTAGCAAAACAAACATTCCTTTCAAGGCTAGAGATCTAACAAATTTGGACACTGAGCATCCACCTTTGCAACCCAAAGAGTTACGCAGAGGCAAAGACTGAGAAAGCACTGCCGTATCTACTGAACTTGGCAATAGGACTGATTACTCACAGTGTCAACAGGTGCCAAAGTGCACTGACCAAGTGGGGAGTTAGAGCAGAGAGGAGTATCAGCAGTCAGTGTGGTGGCAGCCTACTGGCTTGCCCTCAGGTTATAAATACCTTGTCTTCCTATAAATTAATGTAATCTCTTGTGACACTTAGCTGGGATTGACAGCCCAATTCTTACAGGAGTCATCAGAACAAATTTGGATAACCAGAATATAAGGTCAGCTTTATGGATTAGTTTACAAGGAATCCTCAGAAAATGGTTATCTGAGAAGCACACATAAGCATTCAAGGCTGGTATATTTGGCAGAGTGGAGGAAATGGGGACAGATGGTAGAAATGGCAAGTGCAAGCACATGGGACAAAAAGTAAATACATACATTTATTATGTTTACATTTATTAGAAATATTTCATTTACCTCAGGAAATTAACAAAAAAGCATGTAACCCTTTCAAGACAAAAGCTGAGTTTATCTTAGAAACAACGGCTATTAGCGGTATGCTTTTTTAGAACAAAACCAGTTGACTTTATATAAAACAGAAGGTGATTTAAATAAAGGACATAACAATAATCTGTTTAAAGCGATACTGATATCAGCAAGAAACCTATGTTGATATCAACAAGGAAGAAGGGATGTTGTAGTGTGACAGGTGTAGGATGTGCTTTGCAGAGCTGTACTTTGTTACTCTAAAAAAGAAAGGACATGGTACTTTACAGTATGTTAACAAAAAATACCCTAAAATATCCCCTCTTCCTCTCCCCCAGTCCTTTTGTGCAACCTTTACCATCTTCAATAGTAGAAACAGCCAAACGCAGCTACCACACAAAACAGGCTGTCCTGGAGAAAAACAGAGGAAGGCTCTGTGTTAATAAAGGCAAACTCTTTGCTGGCCTAACTGAAAAGGCTAACAGCTAACATTTCGACTTGAACATTAAAAATTGTTAATAACCTTATACTGTAATATATTGTAAGTTTTTGTCTTTTAGTCAGTGTTTTATTCACTTCAGTTGCTGGGTAACCCAGATCTGTGTGTGTCAAGGCCAAAAGTGCCTCAATTTACTCCTTTCAAATACCCAAAGGTGTCAAGGTGTTGTTTCTGTGTGGACTCAAAAGCATCTCAGTCTTGTCAGAGCTGAATACCTTAACCCTTGTCTCCTGCCTTCACCTATCCGGGATGGAAAGCTGAGTGTCCCTCTGGGCTCCACCTGGAGGTTGTTCTTAGAGTACCTTTCCTAATACAGGATCTGCATGCATTGCTGTGGTGGGTCCCACCATATTCTCAATAGCAGTGCAAGAAAGAGGCAATGATGACCTAGGAACTGCAGAAAGCATGAAAAAAATCTCTGCTGCAATGACCAAAAGCCAATCCAGACAAATGCCCTAACCACCAAAGAGCAATGCTCCTGCTTGTATTGTCTAGCTCATGAAGAGCACATTCCACTTCCCAAACACTGCATAGCCTGGTACCTTAGAGCAGTGTCTAGGCAATGAGAGCAGAGTCTGAATCCTTTCAGAGACAATTTAACCTGCAAAGTGCTCTAACCAGGACAGTAAGCAAGGGGGTTTTAAAAGAAAAACTTGACTTTTCCTCAGTCCTGGATTCTAGCCAAACTCTTCTACGGGTGTTCAGCAAAGCATATAAGAAAATATTTATGTTTCAACGTCTCCAGTGCTTCTGATTCCCATCTGTAAAATTGGAATGACTATACTGACTTTTGTACAGTACTGTGTGATCTACTCAGGAAATTAGTTTTACTATATTGGGTATTATATCTGTATACGTATATACATATGTATCTGTATACATACCTATATGTATATATGTGTGTGTATATATATCTGTATACATATAAATATATGTAAGTTTTGTGAATGAGGATGTACATCATACTCTTTTGATAGTGTTAGTTCCTTCCAAATGGTCTAGTGGTTGCTTTTATGTGTTCTATATTGTAAGATCACTCTGTCACACAAGAAGCAGTAGCTTTATAGTTCTCCATGGTAAAACAGCCAATACTTACATTCATAAAAACATCATGAGCATAGCTGTCAGTGTCAGCATCCCAGAAACATCGCGCAGCCATACTAGACAAAGGAGATAGAGCAAAGCCATTATCCACACAGTCCATGAGTAAGAACTTAAGTGATTACAGATGCTTTCCCTGAAAAGCAGCCTGAGCTTCTCTTAAAGATAAAGGGAACTGGAAACATTTCCTGAATCCTGAGCCTAGATCCCTACCGCTGAATTCCATCGCATGCTGTAACCCCCTCTGTACACTGATCAAGCTCCATCTCCTAACTCACTGGCTGTCAACCCTGCCATCTCCACTGTGCAGCAGTGAGGTCTCAAAATGTCACTGCTCTAGTGCTTAAGAATCTTGTAACTTCTGGCCTATGCATATCGGTGGCTAATTTAACTTACTTGTTCTTGTCCTTCACCTTCAGCACCCCTGTGGTGCATACTCCCAATTTATTTATAAGTCGCTATCATATTGCTTGGCAGCCCTCGTGTTCCTAGACTGTGAGCTGAGCTCTCCCAGCCTTTTCATATGTAGGCTCTCTGCCTCCGACCATCCTGGGGGCCCTTTTCCGCATCTGCTTCAGTCTGAGCCTTACCTTGGAGATGAGGAACCAGACCACCACAGGATATGCTACGTGAGATCTAACAGCTGCCTTGTCTAATGGCATTGACACTCTCCTTCCTCTACTGCAATTGCCCAGCTCCTTGTCTGCCCCAGTCAGTGTCAGCTGACAGGCTCCCTGTTTGCCGTGCAATGTATTGTTCCTAGTCCCTACGTGTATGACTTATTTCTATTGCTGAATTTCGTCCTTCTTCTGTTACTTTAGCCCTCAGGGCCATCCTGCTTTTCTGCCCAATATTTCAGTCTTTCTCTAGAAAGTCTTGGTTATCCAACATTTTGTACCAGGGGTATTAGTGATTATGATTTAATCTAGCCTCCTGTCTATTGCAAACCAGAGGATTTCCCCAACTGCTCCTTACAATCCATGTTGCTGGGTTTGATGTTTCAGATCAGACCACCTCGTTGAACCGTTCACTGTGTTACAGTGCCTCTGGAGCAGTGTGCCTGCAGATGGACATTGCTGGCAAAAGCCCAAACAGCAGGCACAGGTATTCCTGCCTGACCCCCAGAACGTTGAAGCGGCAGATCTGATTACTGGTCTGCTGCACTTATCTTCTACTCGAGTACCCAGGCACGATAATAAAGCCCAGCAGATAAGGCACATACACCTTGTGGGCTGTTCCCTTTCATTTTCTCCTTACTCAGCAGTACTGGAAAGCTGCAGCCCACTACATCAGCAAAGAGGAATTTTTTTTTCTGACTGCAGGCATCCAGGGCTAGATTTCAAGTGCTTAGTACCCACAACTGAAGCTAAATTTTCATGACAGCGTAACATAGAGATTATAGAAATTTATACTTCTGAAAAAATGCTTATTTGGGGGAGATTACATGGAAGGGAAGTACTTACGGAAATCAAGCCTTGAATCATGATTTAGACACAAGTGAGTTACCATGGCTGTTGTGCACCAGCAGGGCCTTGATAACAGATTGGATGCATGCTCTACTCCATCATGAATATAAAGTAAAATGTCTTCCTGTAACACTCCTCACAATTGCTCTTCAGCATTTCACCTTGCTAAGGACCACCATACCGTCAATTCTCACAGCTCAACTGACTCATAGTAACTCAGTTAGCCACAGTATGGAAATTGTGTCTCCAAGCCCTCACTTGCTTAAAGCCATTTAAAGAGAAAAGAAAGTGCTTCACTTTTTAGCTCCTGCAGAGATATTTTTGTATCTAGGAAAGTCAGAAGCACTTGCTGGGGGGAGAGGGGGGAAAAACACAACAAAAGCAATAGAAATGCAATTAAAACACGCAGAACTTACTTTACTCCTTCTCCTCTCTGCTCTCCGATCACAACCTGCACAACCATTTTGTATCTGTCAAATCCCTCATCTGGAGAAAGAAAAAATGAGAACAACAACTTCAAACTCTATACTTATATTTAAATATGATAACCACAATACAGGACACAGACAGCTAAAGATTTCTGTTTACAAAGCAGTGTCCTATACAACATAAACTATATGCAATTGATAAAGTGGACAAACTGCCTCATGGCTTCATTCTCATACATACAGAGCACAGCCTTCTTGGAGTTAAAGGGTGAGCAAAGTATTTGGCTTCTTTAAAAAGATGCATCTAAGGAAGATGAGGTCCCTGAACAGCCACAATAAATGTGAGTATTCTAGTTCTACAACTTTCAACACCTGAAAATATGGAGAGAATGTAAATAAGGCTGCTGGTGGACAAAATCCAATTTAAAGAAATTGGCTTATTTTAAAACTGTTCTGAGGCAAAGGATTTTTAAAGACTTTTCTGCCACATAGGAAGTTTCTTTTGCTTCTGAGCTGGCATAAAATGCCACATAAAAGTATGTGCAGGTTTAAGTTACGTGTCTGCAGAAATATGTGGTTCTTTCACTATAGCTAACAAATACCTTTAGGGCACAGGCCAGATCCAATCAGGCCATGTCAATGTTCTAGAAGACAAATCAGAATAAGCACATTTAAAATAAAATACACATCCTAATGCCTTTATCTTCAACAAAGTAGTATCCTGAGAGGACTCCAGCACACTGTTTCCACTGGAAAATTGAACGTGACATGCTGGGTCTGGTAACATCCACCACGTAAAGGCCTATCAGAGATGGCAGCTGGTACAACAGCTTTCCTAGGCCAGTCTTGCTTCAGACTGTTGTGCGTGTGTTTACAGACCACTGAAGCCAAGCTCTGTGCATACTAGCCTGGCATCAACACGTGCTGAGACTACAGCTGCTGCTCATTTTAAAACAGATGCATAACTCTAGGAGAGGCAAAAAGCCACAGCCTGTGTGGAGGGTGACAGTATTTCCCTGCGATTGCTGCACACCAGCCCAGCAGATGGAGCACCAGCCTCTCCCCAGGAAACAGGCAAGCACACTGATGGGGCCAATTCACGTTTCTGTGCTTGTGCCAGCACTGAGCGCAGGAAACACCTGCTGGATCCTGAATATAAGTTGCTGCACTCAAAACTGTTGGAGGGCATCCCGCACAGCGCCACCACTACCTTTATCCAGTGGTGCAGGGTGGCATTCACACCCTTCCTTGACGGATTGCACTTCTAACTCTCTCTCCCTTCGCTGCTCCTGCTAGACCTTGTTCTGATCACCCTGCTATTCCATTCTGACCCAACTCTGATCTAATTTACAGCAAAAAGCCCAAGTGAGGACTGATTCTATTTCTTGGAACAAGAGGCAAATAAGCATCACATATCCTTCCCTCTAATTTATCTTCTTTCCCTCTGGAACCCATCCAAGACTGACTGACGTCCAACACTAGCTAGTCTATATGGAAACATATTTGTCTGTTCCTCTAGTAGAGGAACACACGTATATAGGCCAGGTTGTTCCATAACACTACACGGGAGTCAGTCAATGGTGAAGGAATAGGTTTCAATAATAGAGGAGGAAAGAGGAACGCAATAAGAAAAGAAACAACTTCCCCAGCAAACCTCCTCACCTTTCAGTCGATCTTTTATCATCTCTGATAAGGATTTGGTAAGTTGAGGCATTTCTTCTGGGATGTACTGTACATTGGTCAACTTCTCTTTCAGTATTGCATGAATACATTCCTTTACAGTAGAAGATTTAAAACTAATAGGGCAAAAAACAGCAACAAAAGGCCCAGAAAGTTCACACAACATATAGAAACATAGAGAAATGAAAAGTTAATTTTTCCCAGATGGAGTTATTAAAAAGGACAAAGTAAAAACCATGGAAAAAAAGGCCAGCTAAAATGGAGATTACTTAATCAATCTTGCCACAAGCTAGAGGCAAGCATTAGCACAGGCGCTAACCCCCCGCCTGTCTGGTCAGTCCTTGGAGGTAACTCTTCCAGAGCGCATCTTCCTTGGAGGTAACTCTTCCAGAGCGCATCTTCCCTGCTCCCCACGTGCACCCCCCTCTCTTACCACTGGTATAAAACATGTTCTGTGAGTCCAGCAAACCCAGCACCCCACCTCTGCCCACGCAGCCCCATATCCCCAGGCCCCCCCAGCCCCACACTGCTGCCCCACACCCCCAGGGCCCCCCTGACCCCAAATCCCTGGGGTCCCCCAGGCCTGACATCCCCACCCCTGCCCCACACCCCCAGACTCTGCAGTCCCACACCCCCAGGGCCAAATTCCCAGCCCTGCCCTACACACCAAGAGCCCCCCAGCCCCCCACCCCCACCCCACATCTCCAGAGCCCTCGGGCCCCACACCACTGCAGTCCCCAACATCCCCACCCCTTCTCAACACCCCCCAGGCCCGCCCCACATCCCCATCCCCGGGCCCCACAACCCCGCCCCGCACCCCGAGGGCCCCTCAGCCCCGCACCCACCCCACCGCCGTAGCTCAGCCCCCCAGCCCCAGCCGGGCCGCCCACCGGCGCTGGAAGCCGGGCCGCAGGCTGTACGTGTTCCCGGCCTCACCCTCCGGGCCCAGCTCGCCCATGGCGACGCCCCCCGGGCCCAGCCCGGCGTTGGTTACCCGGCAACCAGCACCACTTCCGCCTCCCACTCCCGGTCCCTCCCCTCCCGCTTCCGGCGCGTCACGCGGCGTCAGCTCGCGTCATGGCGCCGCGCGCCGTTTCCCGCCTCGTGTGGCGGCAGCGACGCTTGGGCGCCCTGAGCCGGGGGGGGAAACAGGTCACGGGCGGGGGAGCCCCACATAGCTGGGGGGACAGACCGTCGGGGGGCAGGTCCACACAGCCGGTGGGGGGGGAGCAGGCCATAGGGGGGCAGCCACACATACGGGGGGGGTGCAGGCCCCACGCAGCCGCGGGTGGGTGCGGGCGCCGGGGCCGGTGTCAGCCCTGCGCCGTTGGGGTTGGGCCCTGCTCTGTGCCCAGCGCCTGCTCTCCGCACCGCAGCTGGTGTTCCCGAAGCGGCTGCGTCGCCGGGGGCCAGGCCTGTGGAGTCGAGGCCCTGCCTGCCGCAGGCTCCCGTTCTGCGTTAGCTGTGCTTAACCGTGGGCAGCCTCTGTGTGGAAAGGGTGGCATGGGATGAGGATGCCGAGTTGGTGCGAGGCATGGCTCCTGACTGCCTTGCTATTAAAAAACAATAAATTTAAAAATAAATATTTTATCCCGATGGTTATTTTTAGCTCTCAATGAGAGCAGCTCCAAGGCAGACAGGAAGAGGAAAGGAGGGAGGAAGAATAGAGAGTGGCTTCAGATGGGACCTGCCATAATGTAAAGGGTGAAGAGCCCTGAAGGGTCCTGGGGCTGGTGGGGGAGTTCAGAAAAAAGCACCTTGTTTGGGAGCGCCCCGCTCTGCCCTTGCGCCTCCTCCACACGGTGCAAACGCACCTGGTTTGTGGCAGGGCTGCGCTGGAGCATGCCACAGCGCGGCAGAGCCTGCTCAGGGGTGGGGGGTTGTTTTTGACTGCTGTATTCTACTGTTGTAAAGAAATAGTTCGATGATTCTATTATTGGGGAAAGCGAATGTGTCAGAAGTGCTGATGGTGAGAGATATGGCCTCCTGCTCATCAGCCAGGAAGAGATCTTCGCTTACTTTGGTACTTCACATGTGCCCTGTTTGAACCGAGGTGGCACGAATGTCCGTACTCAAATTCCACTGCAAGACTTGAAAGCGTGAGCTGCTGCCCCCTCCCTTGCTGTGGCAAAAGACTCAGTGGCTTTCAGTGACTGCATCCTTGTGTGTGTGGTCCACGTGCCAGTAGGGCAGAGAAGTTCCTGGTGTGTTAGTGAGAGTTGGCACACATAGATGTATTTTCAAGATCAGCTTTCCAGCTGAACACGAGCAATCTGGTGGTTTCCCACCACTAAGCGTACAGCTCCAGCCCTTGAGTACTGCTGGCGATGCCTGGGGTCCTACAGGGGCAGAGGGGTGCTGCTCCGACCATGTCTGACTAAGCAAGATAGAGGAAAACAAAGACTGAGATCGTTACTATAAAGCCTACTTCCCTCGTCTTTGCCTTTGGGCTCCTGCACATAGCGTCTCTGACTCTGTGCTCCTTTTCTGTATTCAGGCTGTGCATGCCAATCCTTCAGCACAGAGGTCCCAGCCTGTTTTGTTCTCTTACCTGATGTCTAAGGCCAGCCATGGATTTTGCTCCAGGAACTTCCTAACTGTTCAAGATAGGTGTAAAATTCCTGTTCTCAAATACCTAGATATCTCACAGCTGCCACCAACTGGGTGCTCTTCCTTGTCCACAGCTGCTTTCTGTCCCAAAGAAGGTTGGCATATAGCTGAGCTTATGACAGTCATCTTCTGAGAAGCTCACATCCTGCTTCCTCTTTTGTTTATCTTGGTACAGCAATCGCTTCGATCAAGTTTCCTACATGCAGTTGGTGACACTGCTGAGAAAGGTCTGTGAGCGCTCACCCAGGTTAGAATGGAAACAGCGCTAAAATGCAGCCAGCTCTGGGGTGGAGCATGCTGCGGCAGCTTAGAGTGCCCTGGAGAGCAGGAGGAAACAAACTGTGTTTGACTGGCCAAGATGGGGAGGCTGCAAGTCCAAAAAGTGTTGCTCAGCGCTGTGGATGCTGTGACAGAGGCTGGTCCCTGCAGACTGGGGCGCAGGGCCGCTTTGTCTCACGGGCACCCTGGTGGCAGGCTGGGCGCGCATGGCGCAGCCTTACCTTGACATCTCTTGATGGAAGTGCGTGTCTCATGACCAAACCCACGCTTTTCCCCATCAGATAGTGACTACTGCTCATCCCCTCTGTCAGCCGGGGAGCTGGGGCCGTGATCACTGCCAAAAGACAGCCCCCTCAGCTGTGAAGAGTGGGGCGCAGGGGAAAAGTGCATGAGGACAAGCGGGCGGGAGCAGGTCACCCCATGGGGCAGAGCCAGCACTGGGGGGCCTCCCGTGAAAGGGGGATTGAGCCCCTGCAGCCCAGAGGGGACCGGGGACTGTAGGTCTCTCCCTGGTTGGTACCTGATGTCTCACTGAGCCTGGGCCTCTACGATGCCGGAGGGGAAGAGGGACGAAAGATTTGGAGGGGGAGATGCTCTTTGGAGTGGCAGTAGTTCAGTCTGGTGTGTCTATAAGAGAGTGTGATGCTTGGGGTCTGGAGATGAGTCGGGTTGCTGTAGGCTGGAGTTAGAGGTCTGATGCAGTTTAAAGCCTTTAAAGGCTTCTTTAAGGATGTCTGCCTTTCCCAGAATGAAAGCTTGCTTTACTTTCAAGGACCGGCACCAAAAATTGTTTGGTCCATACAAGAAGTTGCACAGAGGGCCAGGGAAGTGCCTCTGCAGTTTTTCTAAGGGAAGGAGGAGAAAGGGGCTGGTATAGCCTGCGAGGAGCTTTCAGAGAAGAGTATAGCCATGTGGGTTAATGCACTGTGTGTGTGCACAGACAGATCCTGAGTCGTGCCTGCTCCTGCCCCAAACCCCCTCTGAGCACAGGTGGGCTCCTGAGGTCTTGATCAGCAAGAGCGTTTGATGTCTGTAGGACCTGGGTGCTTTAGCAGCATCATTTCGTAGAAATGATCTGTAAGAGCCCTTAGTATGATTGGTCTGGGCCTCCGCACCTCCGTCCATAAGCAGAAATGCCAACTTGCCTTTCCTTGCTGAAGCCAGCGACTACCTCCTGTGGCACATACATACAGCGCCTTGCACAGTGCACCCTTGCCAGCAATGCCAGGTGATTCCTCATAATTACAATTAATGTGCTAAGATACGGTGCAGATTTCTGCTCCGTAAAGGTAAAGGAACAATTTAATGTCCTAACCTCTGCGTAATCTCTCCACTTAGCTGGTGCTTACTCACTCTCACCCCTGCCCCGACTCCCCCTGCGGCTGGTGATCCAGTGTGGGTTAGAGCTGCCTGGCTTCATTTCCCCTCAGGGTCAGGCATATCTCATGCAAATCATTTGCACAGGCCCTTCTAATTTCTGAGAAGTATCTGAAAGACATCAAGCACTCTCTGCATTTATTTGCAAACACTATTAACCATTTCCTGTTCTTGCCTGAGCGACTCTTGCTTGCTGCCTGGTTCTGACCTAGAGATGTGAATTCAGTTAAAAAGTTGGGGAGGGGAGCATTGCAAGCCTGTGAGCTTCTCTTCCTCAGCATCTTTTTGTGGTAACTTACATTTCCCTACTCATTTGGGATCTTTTTTTCCCTGGAGTTTAAAGGCATATAAGTCTGGGCTTCAGCCGGCTGCATCCAAGGTGTTTGGTCATTGCATTCTTAATCATTGTCCAACACTTCAGTGCTCCTTAAATACTCCAGGTAATTTTAAGCCGTTTCAGGGCTGACCCTAGACACTTTGACCTGACCGCCCAGGGTGTTTCTGGCTGCTGCAGGGCGCAAGCTGAATGCCCCAACGGGGGTTGCCGCAGGGAGACCGGGGTTCGGTGGGACACTTGCCCTGGCACAGGGCTCCAGCCCCCCGGTTCTGGCCAGGGCTGTCGCAGCCAGCTGCAGCCAGCGGATGGAGCATGTGGTTTTATATTGGAACAGGATGCCGTCCTCTGCAGTGCCTCGCTGGCCTTGGGCTGGCCTGGGCTGGCCTGGGCTGGCCTCGCTTGCTTTTTTTTTGGCTGGCAGAGCTGCTGGCTCTTCTGGGGCAGCTTCTTTTTGCTGAAAAGGGACATTTGTGCTGAAATAAAATGGGGTGAAATGTGCTTGCTGAAGTTCTTGTTTCTTAGCTTTGAGGAACAAACTGGGTTTTTCACTTTTCCCTCTTTCTCCTTCCTTTCTAGCCCTTCTCTTTCAGTGGTCAAGTAGAAAAGGGCTCAGGAGAAAGAGGACTGCCCCATGCAGTCAGCCATATTCCAGCTCAAAGACAGAGAAATTGTTTTTTAAAGCATCAAAGGATCTTTTTTAGTTTGAACACTTCCTTTCTTCCCATGGCATCCTGCTCTCGCTGCCCGCTGCTGCCCGGCCCTTGTCCCATTCCTGCTTAGCCCTGTGACACTGCACCCCCTGCCGCTATCACTGCATTTTGGTCACAGCGCCAAGGGCCTTGGTAGGGGCAGGATTCTCCCACTGCCTCAATTTATGCTACTTTGAATGACCCTGGTTTGGCTGTTGCAGTTTAAAGCAGGTAGCAGTGGGAGGCAGGGCTGGCCTGGGGAAAATCTCCTTTCTGGCTGCTTTGCCATCCCCCAAATGTGCAGTCTCCCTGGTTTGGGCTGAAAGGGATTCACTAGCATGAGTGGGGAGCGTTTGGGGAGCGTGGGGTTGTGGCCTGCACTTTTCAAACCCTTTAAAGGTGTGCCTATTCCTCCTCGCCACGTTTGAGGGCCACGTGGAGAAGGAGGTGGCAGGATCTCCCTGCGGCCGGTGCTGGGCCCTCAGCACTGTGGATTTGCGCTGGCATTGGGTTGCTTTCCTTCAGCTGGGGTTGGAAAAGCTGGCGTGAGAGCCAGCAGGGAGCTGTGTGCATCCAGCCGGGTGCAAGGAGGGCTCAAAGCCTGCCCAAGGCGTGGGGCTGCTGCGGGGTCGGGGCCAGGCTGCTCAGCGCTGGCGGCTGCAGCGCGCGGTGGCACCCGTTGGGCTCCGTCGTGGCGCCGCATCTCATTCCCGCCCAGAGCTGCGCATCTCGCTTTCCCCCGCAGCTGCAGCTGCCCGTGCTTCGGTGCAGCGAGATTGATCTTTTCTTCGCTTTTTTCTTTCTTGCTTTTTTTTTTATTCTCAAGCAAGAAGGGGGAAAAAAGTTGTTCTCGCTCTTGCAGCAGAGCAAGCTTTCCATCAGCATTCTGCTGGAGAGCTCCCGGCTCGCCCGCGCCTGTGGTTTCTTCTGAGCACACCGGTGGCTCTGCGCGCTCACCTGCGCTTCCTGGCTGGGTGGTGGGCCTCATCCTGCGCCCCGACGGCCACGGGAGCCTCGTGCGCTCAGCACTGTCCAGCACCTCCATGGGTTAGGGCCGCCTAGCAGCACTGTGCTGACGCTATGCGTTTCAGTGGGTTATTTTTAGCCCTGGTTTTGGTAGCCATCTGAGGAAGTGTGGTCCTGCTCCTGCAGCCCCTGATGCTGGTGGAGAGGCTCCTCCAACCTCCAGATGGAGTGGCTGCACCAGCCTGGAGATAAATGGTCTGGCTGAGTGCAGGAAGCTGGACTTTGCCTGAGTCCAAAGGGCATCCAGGGTTAAATCAATGAAATTGCAGCCTCTGTGTTAAATTGGTGCTGGAGGAAGAGCTGGGGGTCTTTAAATCAGCCAGGGTTGGAGAAGCAACTGGCAAAACAGGGTGCCCTGATGCTGGCTCCGGGCAAACGCGTGAGCCCAGCCGTCCTGGTGGTTCCTTGGCAGGTGGCTCTGTCAAGGCGAAAGCCTGGCACAAGGCTCGCGTGGGCTCACATTGCACCAAAAAAGCGCGTGTTTGTCCAGCAGATGAAAAGAGGTTTCCTGTTTCTGCCTTTCTTCCACAGAACTGGCGTTTTCCCTATTCCCACTGTTCTGGGACACACCACATCGAAGGGCCGCTCAGGAAAAGCTCGCGTCTCGGTGTCGGGGTCTTTCCCAGCCAGGCACTCTTCCCAGCGCGTGTCAAAAAAATTCTGCCTCTCAGTCTAAATTTAGCAGTTGTTGTTTTCTAGTGGACATGTCACCTTCCCCGCCCCAGATAACAACAATCCCCTTATGCCTCATTTCGAGCGTGTATTGGAAAGTGTGAGCAATCCTGCTATGATTTTAGTCAGAGATGGTCGCCAGCCGGAGCTGCAGGGTGACGGCATGGGGACCATGCAGTACGGGCACGATGAGCCAGTTTTTCCTGCCAATCCCTAACTCAGCGAGATGCTATCTCTGTAATGTAATACCTGTCACATCTTCCACCACTAGAAACCAAAACATTTTGCAAGTGCTAAATAACCCTCCCCACACCCATCCGAGCTGCAAGCTGCGTGGTGTCACCACCTCTGTTTTACAGAGGGTAAAACAAGCTGCCAAAGGTTTTCCCCAGGCCAGTCAAGAGGTGGTGGCAGAACTGGGGAGGGAGCCCAGGGCTTGCAGTCCTACAGCTTGGCGTTGCCCTCAGAAATGGGTTTGTGAGGCCCCATCTCTCCAGGGCCTTTGGGCAGGGAGTGGGGGGTTACTCTAGGAGCTCTGGGCCAAAAATCTGTGAATTCCAAAAGTTCATATAAAATTGCTTAGACATGTGCGCAGAAGAAACATCCACTGAGGGGTTTTAAACTCACAAATGCTACTTTTGGCTGAGCCACTAGACGCAGGAGGGAAAAGTTGCATTGCATGATGGCCTGTTCGGACTCTTTTCCTTCACCAGCTCTGCTCAGGAGACAGAACACTGATGTGTCTGCTCCAGCTCAACCCCTGGCATTGCCCATCACCTCTCCAAGGGAGTTAGTTGCCAGGACTGGCTGAACTATTTTTCATTTTTGTGTGTCTTCTGAGCAGAGGAGAAGCAATGGTGTGGAGCCCTTGGTGGGGCTTCGTAAAGCCTGCAGCAAGCTCTTGTGCACAGCTGTGTGCAGCATGGCTGAGCTGGGGACCAAGGGGGTCTCCAAAAGGAATGGGGTTGGGGTGCTCCAACGATGCCGTGGTTTTGGAGGCACGAAGCCTCTGGAAGGAAAAGCCTCCTTGGATGAGCTATCACCTTTTCTGGGGTTTGTTTTTAATGAAACTCTCCACATTTTTCTGAATCCTTCCCTTCCCTTTCCTTTTCCTTTTCCTTCCCTTCCCTTCCCCTTTTTCTTTTTCTTTTTTTTTTTTTTTCCCAAATGGGAAACCAGAAAATTGCAAAGGAAGAGGCAGTAACTACCTGTCATCCAGCCGGCTCTGTTGTGTTGGGTGAAAAGTGCCTCCCTTGCAACCCTGCTAGGCAGCACAGTGGCCTCAGGCCAGGCCAGGCTGCATGCAGAGGTGGAGGGAAGGAACAGCCCCTGAGATCACCGGCTTGCTCCTTAGCCCAAGCAGCTCATGAGAGAGGGGCGAAGCTGAAGTGCCAGGAGGAGACAGTAAAAGAGGATGGGCTGAGCTGTCACCCCAGACTCAGAGCTCTGCCTGCTCTGGCTCAGAAAACTTCCTTGGTCATCCCAAATAAGTGGGCTGCATCCTTGTCCACTGTCCTGCCTGGTGCTGTGTTTGAAAGCGAGACATGAGCCAGCCCCAGCCATGCAGCTCATTTCTGAAAGTCTGGAAAATCACGAAATCATCATGAGAAAAATTCACCCCAATTATTAATCTTCCCCTGACGCTTTCCAAAACTGCTGGTGCACCGAGGCTGCGTTAAAGAGAAGCAGGAGGAGCCAGTGAATAGCATGATTTCATTTAGGGTTATTTCCTATATGGATATTAGTCAGCGACGTGAGCAGGGAACATTGCCAGGGGAGAAATTAAAGAAGTCTGCTGCAAAGGTCACCCCATCGATACCCCTGCGCTGGGCACCCACCGCTGCTCTCTGCAAAGTTAGTGGAGAAACAGACCTAAAGAAGCCAAACGTCCATCTCTGTGAGGTCTCCTCTCCCTTCTCCTTTTATCTCTCTCTTTTCCATGTGCTGGTCTCCCTGCTCCCTTTTTCCCTGTGCGCTGCCAGTGGGAGCAGCCTCTGGGGTCGCAGTGGCTCTGACCCAGCCCGGCGGCTTGATGCCAGGAGACTTGTCCCCTGCACCAGCTGCCCACGCTGGCACGGGCACCCCACGTCCCCACGTGGGGCAGCCTTGGAGCCAGAGCCCTATGTCCCCTGCTGCCTCCATCCCCGGGAGCTTCCCCGGGGCCCCACGAACAAGCGGCAGCCCGAGCTCCGGGAAGGCGGTGCGGCAGAGGAAGCTGCCTTTTGCCTCCCTGCACCCCGCGGGGCCGTGCCGGGCCCCTCATGGTTCGGCGCGGCGGCTGGGTGCCTGCGTGGGAAGGGGCAGGCGTGGGGAGGGGAAGGGGCCAGGCCACGGCTCAGCTGGCAGCTGCCTGCGCGGAGGAGGAAGCCGGGGCGGGAGGCGGTGAGGGTTCCCCTCTGGGGCAGAGATGGGCACGTTTCATTTCCATCCCAGCCCCTGGCGTGCTCACCCCAGGGCCAGCCAGCTCCGCGGGGCTGCCGTGGGGACCGAAACGGGGACAGCCGACCGGCAGGGCTCGCGGCACCGGCAGCACGACGGCGCGCCTGCCTGGGGCAGGGGACCACCTCGGCATGGCTCTCGGCGTGGGGAGGACGACGTGGAGCCACACGGACGCTGCCCTGGCCAGCTTCTGCGCCGCCCTGCTGTGCTGCGGCCCCGTCCTGGGGGGCTCCCGGCTGGGTAGGTACCCGGGGCACAGCGTGCGTGCGAGCAAAGCCCGTGCCGTTTGTACCGGTGGAAAACACTTGTGGGTTGGGAGCTTTGTAGTAAAAATAGCTCCGGCATCAAGAAGGCAGAAAACCCGAACCTTTTGGGTACGCTTGGCTGAAGCAAGGGAAATGGTGATGCACCGTTAGATATGAGATTAGAGGATGGAGCAGGGGCCAGGTGCTGAGCTGACACTCGGCCTGTGGTGCCAGCGGATCCTGAGCCCCCCGTGGGGGCACTGGCTGTGATCCGAGTTTGGCACTGAGCCCCTAGGCTGAAAATTTGGGGTTGGCAGAAATACACAGGGCCTGGGGTTTCCTGTGCTGGCTTTCACAGTTTCAGGCTGCCCCTTTGGACTTTGCCTCCTGGTTTGAGCTTGACCCTAACAGGTCCAGGGTTCTGCATGTGTTTCTGCTTGGGGCAGTTTTGGGAGAGGAGGGAAGGCGAGCGGGAGAGCCAGGGCAGTGTGATGAAGAGCCCTGATGAAACCTCTGCACTAAGAGCCCGGCCCCAGCGCACATGTTCCCAGTTTCTCGGGGCCTGCCTCGTTGTTTCATGCTGCTCTTTTTCTCTGTCCCCATCTCAGATGCAGGGCTGAAAGTGCCTCACCTGTCCTTTCAGTGGGCATTAAGTCCAGGCAGGGACAAACCGTTTGTGGGTTTGGTGCTAGAAAGAGGCAGGGAAACAGAAAAACAACCTCTGCTTAAGAGGTTCATTCATTGCTGACAGCTACACTTGGTAGGAAGCAGAGACCTGAGCCTGCTGAATATTTCCTGTTAAAGACAAAAACCTCGGAACACTGAAAAAATTAAAACTCTCAGGCATTGTCACAGCAAACATCTGATAGGAACCTGGGGCAGTTCCCCAGCTCCTTCCTCCTTTTTAAACTCGTTCATAGTTTTTCAGCCCAGTTTTCCACCTAATCCCGTATCTATTGAAGCAGTTGTCCGGGATCCGCATACGGTTAATAATCCCAAGATGGTGTTCATACCGCAGGAACTACGCCGAAGGAACAGGAGGGACTTTCTGGTTCTGCCTGCGAGCTCAGGGGCTGCTGTCAGTGGTGATGTCTGAAAAGGGCACACAGGTTTTTCAGTGGCAGGGCCTTTTCAATACTTGGGTGGTTTGGATTAGATATTAGATTATATGCTTGGTCAGATAACCCATATGAAAAACACTTCTTCCTCTCCTTTTTATTGCTCTAAACAAAAGTTAATACAACAGCTACCTCTTCCTGCCAGGTCAGGTTGTCCATGCCTGGATATTGCATGCTTGAGCAACTTAAACAGCTAAAGCGAGGGATAGACAGAGAGAAGGATAGGCTGGCTCATTATCGATAAGCTCATTATTGATAATTACTTCTAATTTGGGGCTTGCTGGGGAACAGAAGGGGGAGCGGGCACTACTGTAAATCTGAAGCCTTGGCTTTGCTCTGGAGGTGGTGAAGGGCACGTGGCTCATGTTCATGGTGTCCCTGCTGCCCGTGACAGCAAGCGGAAAGGGGACGGTGTCACCAGCACCAGGTCACTCTGCTCCATCTGCTCGTCCAAAGCTGGGGATGGCTGGATACCAGGTCTGAGGCAGTGCCGCTGCTTTGCACTCCTGGAGGGTAGCGGCGAGCTGTGAGCGGAGTGAGTGAGACAGGGCACCAGGCACATGGCAAGCTTGTGTTCTGTGCCGGGTACTTAGTTCTCCTTGGTTTTGGAGGTGACATCAGCTGAGGTGAGATGACTCGGACATAAAAATAGAGCATAGATTTAATAATAATACAACCTCCAAAGTCTGTTTTCCCTGTTGGAGAAATTCTTGGGGGTTAATTGTGTGTAACTGGGAGCAGAATTTGTTCTGCTAAAACCATCCCATGGTATAGTTACTCCTGAGCATCGCCCTTTGGCTGGCAAGTACACGTACCCCTTCGCTCGAGGGCAGAGGCATGGGCTAGTGTATGATCCTCTGCAGTTGGGGTGATGCTCCAAACTGGCCAGGTGTTTGGCTGTCGGTCCCTGGCAAACCTGCAGAGCTTGACCCATGGGTGAGCTGGGGAGGCTGAGAACGGCATGGGGCTGGGCTCACACGTGCTCCTCAGCAGATTGTTATAAATCCCCTTAGGGGCCCTAAAGAGCTGAAGATGAAAGAGCTGAGAAATGCTGAGAAATGCATGGAGCTTTTGGCATAAAAGCCAGAAGCATGGTGGGTTGACAGGGCTTTGGGGCTGGGAGCCCATCACACCCCTCTCTGGGATGCACTAGCAGGGGCAATAGTGGGGTCTCACTACCTCTTTATAACTCCGATGCTGGCATGGGAGGCAAGGATGCTCCTGGGGCCTGCGGCAGCCTGGGTGCCAGCTGTAACCATGTCCTTTCCGTGTTTCTTCTCTCCCAAACAGTGACCTTCTTCCCAGCCATGTTGACTCTCCCTGCAGGTGGCTCAGCCACCTTCTTCTGCAACATCTCCATGAAGAGCGTCTCTGGCTTGGAGTACAGCCTCAACTGGTACAAAGAGACCAACCACAGCCAGCCTCAGAAAATCGCTGAGATCAGCCGTAACAACCCCCAGACGAAGACGGAGAAGTACCTGCTCACGAACCACACTCCTGCCTTCAAGATTGAGATCCTGAACCTTCACCAGAATGACTCAGGCTCCTACTACTGTGGGCTGATCGCCTTCTTCCAACCTGATAAAGTGATTGAGAGCAACCGGTCCCACCTCGTGGTCACAGGTCAGTCTGGGGGCTGGGCTGATGGGGACGGATCATCGGTGTCATCCCCCAGTGCTACCCTGCAGTGCCTAGCTGTTTGACGGGGACGAGACCTGTGTGATGGGCCGCGATAAGCGTGGGGCCTTGCATGTGCCTGCCACGGAGCAAAGCCCTCCCTCTGCCCTGCTCCTCAGTCCGGGGGCTACTTATGGACAACTGCCAGCCGAGGCGACTGGCACACATGCAGTGTGCACTGGTGTCAGATATGCATGGACATGGGGCATGAGAGGAGCAGGAGGGGACCTCCCTGCAGCCCAGGAGCCAGAGCCCTGGAGGTGCCAGGCAGCCCTGCACAGATGCTGGCTTGATGCTCCCAGCTTGTGTGCTGAAATCTCTGCCCAAGCCAATGTCACCCCAAACAGCCCCATTGCAGCGTGTCCTTCCCCAGGGCTTCAGGCTGCAAAGCGGTAGCTGGGGGGCCTCCAGAGACAACCAAAGCTCTTTCCTGCTGATCAGGCGCATTATCAACTCTTTTGAGATCATTTCCTAGAGCAGTATGTAATATTTCTACATGGGCTTGGGGGTCCAGAGCCCTGAGTGTCATGCAGTGCTGAGAAGCATACCAGGGATGGAGAAACCCACATTTGGTGAGGTGTATGGCTGCCAGCCGCACTGCAGGCTCCTGTGGCAGGCTGGCATGCAGGGAGAGCAACCCAGCAGTACCCCAGTTGGGATCGGATCTGTCACGTCAGGAAATCACAGCTCTGCTCTTTTCCTCTCCTTTGCATGCATAATCTGGAGACACACAGCAGCCTGCCCTCCTCCCCATACACCCTGTGGCTGGCCCTGGCCCTGGGGTGGGAGGTCTCCCTCCTCCTGCAGCTGCTTCCCCAGCGATGCTCTGGGGAGCAGCATGCCCTCAGTGAAAGGAGGCAGGAGACCTATGCAGGGAGCTGCCCTCACCCTTGAACAGCTCCTTCATTCTGAGAGCAAGGGACTTGCATCTGGTGGAGATGAGCCAGGGCTCAGACCCCTCGAGCAGCAGTGGTTGCGCAGATGTTGTTCTTCCGACATGGTGCCCAGGAGGGATGTGGATTTGCATAGCCCTGTGGCATGGGAGGCATCAGTCTCACTGCAGAACTGCTATGCCCTTGCTTGGCAGCTTGGGGACTTTTAGGGGCTGAAAGTGGCCTTTAGTAGAAAGGGAAACTGCCACAAAAATTACTGTCTTGTCTCCTACCCAACATGAGCTGTTGCCATGCCAGCCCCAAGCCATGGAAGCGGCCAGGAGGCTTGGTGGGGAGCATGCCCGGTGCAGGGTGCTGCTGGGCATGGGGCTGTGCTGCGGGGCTGCCTGCAGGTGCAGAGCAGGGTCCCAGCCCCTTGCACCCCAACACCCTGGCCAGCATGGGATCATCCTCACTACCTAAAATGGGCTTTCTCCTACACGTGCAGGCCAAAACCACCCCTATTTCCCATGCTGGCCAAAATTCAGGGCCCTCAAAGGCATGGTGGGGCTGCAGCAGCTCATCCATGACCAATCCTTTTTTGGGGAGACCCCAGTGCATTCCCCTCCTACATTTCACAGAGACTTTAGAGGCTGCTTCATACTCCTGACCTGCTTCCCCCCCCTCCCCCTTTTTTGGATGATTATTTCAGCAGCTCCTGAGAAAATAAACGCCACTGATGAGCCTCAGATAGAGGAAAGCGACCCCCCAGACCACATCAAGGCTGTGCTCGTAGGTATCCTGTTGCTGGTTGGCGCTGTTGTGCTTCTGATCTTTGGCTACCTCACCGTCACACATAGGAGAAGAGGTATGAACACGCCGGGGACCCTGTTCTGGGGACACTGCTGCGCTGGGGGGCTCGAGGCTCTGTGGGTGACCTGCAGTGTGATGCTCATCCAGCACACCTCGCTCCAAGCTGGTGAGGGGGAGCTGGATGCCTGCCATTCCCTGGAGTCAGTGGGCTGGTTCACCGTGCCCAGACTCAGGGCTGGCTTGGCCCCATGACACAGAGGCCACAAAGCAGAGGAGGGTGCTGGGAGCCTCATGGGCCAACCTGTGTCCCAGGGGCTTATGGATCACATGAGGAGATGCCGGCCATCTCTCCCATGCCAGAGGAGGAGTAGGGTGGTTTGGGCCCTGCTCACCCATGCATCTTGCCCGTGCTCCTTTGGGGCTCCTTTCTGTCTCCCCGCCTCAGCGCAGGTGACATTTCCTTGGCCACAAGGGGTGGACTCTCCCAGAGGGGCACCTGCACCTTGAGAGGATGGTGCTGCCCTGGGGACCCTCGAGGATCTTGACCCCACTAATTCTAGCAGCACCCTGGCCTGTGGGCTGGCACCTCAGAGGTTCTGGTAATGCTCAGGGTGTTAAAGCCCAAGAAGAGAAAAACAAAGCGTGGCATGACAGTTACGGTGTCTAGTGCTCTCTGAGGCCATGTGGGCACTGGGTCAGTCCCAGGCTTGGATGCTAACACTGTCTTGGCACAGAAGCATCTTCTAACCAAATGTGTTGCTTTGCAGATGTGCAAAAACCACCGAGTGAAAATGTGCCAACGGTGAGTTTCCCGCCTCTAACACTCCGCTCTGCTGCGCAGGAGCATCATGGCACTGGGGTGCAGGAGTAGAGGGTGCTGAGCCTCCCTTTATCAGACCTTCACAGACTTCTCACATCTCATATCTTCCCTGATGCTGCTCAATCTTTTCTGCACAGCTGCAGCTGCTTTTCTGCACCTGCAACACAGCCCCATCACAAAATCAGAAACTGCCTGAGGTAGGACAGGGTCTCTCTCAAAGATATGCCAAAAAGCCCTGCTCAAAGTAGGGCTATCTTTGACATTAGATAGGGTTGCTCTAGGCAATCGGTGTGGGGGGATTTTTTTTCCTCATATGTTCAGCTGGATTTTCCTTTGCTGCAGCTTGCGCCCATTTGCTCTCATCCTTTCGCTGGGTGCCACCGTGAAGAGTCTGGCTCCATCTCTCTGATTCCATTAGGTAGCTGAAGACAGCAAGTAGGTCCTGCTTTGCCATCTCCTCTCCAGGCTGAATGAACCCAGCGCTGGGCTCTCTTTGTGCACCCTGTGCTCCAGCCCTGGCTGGCTCAGTGTCCAACAGAGAGGTGAAGAAAGGGCTCCTAGCACGTTCCTTCCCTCAAAGACTGGGCGGGCAGGGAGCCCAGCCTGTGTGCCGGTGTCTCCCAGCACACAGCTCAAGGGAAGCTCTGAGCCCTGTGTGGCCCCAGCAGTGACCTCAAGTTTCGAAGCTCACAGTCTGGCTTCTCCTAGCAAATATCACTCTATGTCCTTCCTACTGCTTTCCATCACTCTTGCCCTCCTGGCATGCTTCAGAGGTGGTCAGGGCACTCGCTGTGAAAGGCTTGTGCTGGGGATTAACAAGACCTCTAGATGGAGGTTGAACCACTCCTGATGTAGTTTCCTTGCCCTGCAGAAGGAGGAGAAGCCCCCTGTGGTGTCTGTGCCCACTGTGGACTACGGCGTGCTGGAGTTTCAGTGGGACCAGCGCACGCAGACGCCCCCCGAGATACAGCCAGCTGACCAGACTGAATATGCCACCATCATCTTCCCGGAGGAAAAACCAGTTACGCCAGAGCGGGGGAAGAAAAACCAGAACCAGAGGAGCTGGCAAGTGCAGCCACAGCCCTGCTGAGGATCTGGGATCCCACAATGCACCTTCTCCCATCTTTGTGCTGCAACGGCCTCCCCGGAGACGCCCAGGCAGGAGCCTGCCCTGCACTGGCACCCCTTTTCTCTCCATGTCAGGCAGCCATCTGTGAGCCCTGCCACGGCCGTGTCTGGGCAGGGACAGGTCCCCCCTTCCCCTTGCTCCAGACAGTTTGCAGCTAGTGAAAACCAGCACTGAGGGACTGGAGTGACGGAGGCACCTGCTGCTGGAATTGGCACCTGACGGTCCCTCCCAGGCACAGCAGGCACCATGGGCATGGGATGGATGCAAGGGGATGAGGAAAGGTCCCTGCTGGCTTGTACTGCTGGGATCCAAAGGCCTGCTAAAGACAGGGAGGATCAGATAGGGGCAGAGCAGGGATGCTGATGGGTCTCTGCACTGAAGATCATGCCTTGCCCTTGGTTTTTCTACCTCCACTTGCCACTTCTTCCCGGGGGCTCTCGGGAGCGGCCGAGCTACTTCCTTTGCCTGGGTCCACACCTACTGGCAAAGCAAAATTTGGGGAACAAAATGCCTCTGAGTACACAGAGGCATGAGCTGAAGTGACTCCTAGGGAGCCGCACTGACATGGTTGCCTCTGCCAACCAGCAGGAACCTGGACTTGCTTGAGCAGAAGAAAATGGCCCTTTCCACACTGCGCTGGACCGCAGACTTCTCCTAGCACTGGAGCACAGACTTCTTGATGCAGAGCTATTTAGAAAGACCTGTGGGAAGGAGACAGTTGGTTTTCCTTATCTTTCCAGGCGGTTTCCTCCTCTGGTGGAGGGGAAATCCGCCCATTTGTCCGTGGAAGGAAGGGAGGAAGGGAGCTGGCCCTGGGATGGTGATGCTCTTCCCAACAGAGAGTCCTGTGTGGGCACAGCGCCAGCTGGGAGTCACTCATGGCAGCTGCCAGCCCTGGTGAGAGAGGGATCCAGCCCAGGGGGATGAATAAAGGGTTTCACAAGGCAGGGTGTTTGTTGACTCGTGATGGCAAGTGCGTGGGCCGGCAAATAACGACTCTTGGCAGAGCTCAGACAAGAGCCGTGAGGCAGCAGTGTCTGTTGTGGTTCCTGGGCTTCTCCGTGTGATACACAAGCTGATCTTCTATGAAGCTACTCTTAATAATTTAGAGAATAAGCTGCTCTTTTTCTCTCACCCCTGTCTAGGTGGAGGGATATGTGATCCAAACTGGCTCTGGGTGCAGACAGGTCTCAGACAGCCACAGACGAGACCTCCCTTGCAGAGCTCATCTCAGGGTGTTTGCCCATTTTGCCTGGGGACAAACGTCCCCAGCTTGCCTGAGCGCCTTGCTGCCATCACATGGGGCTAATCATGCAGCCCCATGATGAGAGAGCCCTTGTCACATCCCAGCTCTGAAGCTTTCTGGCTCCTAGCTTCCATTTTCCTCTTGAAAGTGATGCTGGGGATGTGCAACCTAACAGAAGCTATACAGAAACCAAAACAGAAAGAAGAAATAACTGCTAGAGATTGGAGACACTCTGGGAAGAAGTGGGTTTAGAAGCAGCAGAGACCTACCAGGGAGACTATGAAACCATGCCGAAACAAGCAATAATCACTTGCACTTCACACCTTGGTAGCACTGTCAGCAGATTTCTTTTTTCCTTACCTCTGACTAAAACTGGCATAACCTCGAGAGCCAGCTCAGACATTAGGGGAAGATGCAAGGAGAGCCAGGCACCAGAAGTTCTCCCTTTTGAGGCTATGAAGTCCCCGGTTTGGAGGTTTGTCAGCTCAGATGGGACAAGCATCCGTCAGGGATGGCTTACATCCTTTCTTAGGGCGGGACAGTAGATTCGGTGGCCTCTTTCAGTCTCCTGTGCCTCTGAAAGCTCCCAATAGCCACCTCCGATATTGCCATAACTCCTGTAATGTTTACTCCTGTCAATGTGCAGCCAAGCCCCTCAGGACTTTTTGCAAGAACAAAACCTGCCTAGTGGCTCAGCCCCAAACAGCTATCCCAACAGTTTTGATAAAAATCCTCTGCTTTGCTTTTAATGGCCAGCTGGGTTAGATTTGCCTGGTTCATCAGAAAGGCTAAGGCAGAAGACGGCTGCCGTGAGTGAGAAGTGGGAACTCAGTCAGCAGTTTTGTTTTTGGCTTTCCTGTAAGATGCGACACACACAAGAGGTGGGCCCTGCTTCACTTTTTCCATCCTGCCTCTTGGGCAGCAGAAGAAATTGGAGCTATTGGGTGTGCTGGGTGCCCGGCTGCAGTTTGCTCTGGGGCTTTGCAACACCCTTCTCCTTGTGGCAAACGGTGGCCTGCAGCTGCCTGGAGGGCGCTGAGCCAGCTGGCAGGGCTGGGGCACAGCAAAAGCAGCCCTAGTTGTCATTAGGGGTGGTTGAGCATCTGACCCACAGCCATGCCTGTGTCCCCCAGCCACCCAGCAGCCTGACTGGGATCCTGCACCTTTAGCTGTTGCTCATCACCAGGGTGAGCTCCAGGCAGGATGCAGATTTCAGACCCCCGACGGAGCATCCCTAGACCAAGCAGTGCCCCAAGATGAGTGTCAGCATCTGCATCCCAGCATCCTGCTCTGGACTGAGGAGCCGAGCTCTGGCTGAGCGTGCAGGTGTGTGTTTGTGTACAAGGACTCCTTTTGTCTTTCCATGCAAGCCAGGAGAGCAGCAACTCCCATTTTTGACTCTCCCTCCAGCCTGGTGATGGTATTAGTTCAGTCTTTCTGACCACAGCCCTCCCACTCTGTGCTTTTGCCCATCTCTGCACCCCTACCAGCTGGCAGGGTGATATTTGTGCCACTGGCAGGTTTACGCCCCTTTCCTCTGCTCCCAAATTAAGCAGGGACCTGAGGAACTCATTTCCACCTATGAGACTAAGGTGCAGTTCACATCAGGTTTTTGGGGGGGCTGAGATAGCACCCTGTATCCTCAAAGGTTGATGCCCTTCAACTGCTCCAGCTTTCCCAGCCAACAGCAAGAAGCAGCTGGGCTGTGGTGGGCTCAGGGGCAGTATGGTTTGGGATAGGGCAGATTCTGGTCTTTCTGCCACAACGACTTAGCACTGCTCTGGAGGGGCTGGGCTCACCAGATGTGGGTGGCATGGTTTTGGAGGTCTATGATTTAGGCTGCAGAGAGGAGATTTGTTGTAGAGCAAGTAGCCCAGTTTCCCACCACCTATGATTTTGACCTTGCTCACTTCAGCAGCACCACAGCTGCTGGGGTTAACCCATGTGCATTAAAATGACTGTCCATAGAAAGGCTAAGAGCAGGGCCCGAGTCTGTTCCCCAGCATCCCACTTTGGAAAACCTAGGCTAATGGCAGTGCAAATGAGAGAAGAATGAGGTCCTGTAAAATTAAATAGCAGCTAGACCTTCCTTTTCCTTGCTGTCAGTCTTTCATCACTCCTGGAAGGCCAGAGGGGACAAGACATAGGGATGACTCTGCCCCCCTCGTGCCTACTGACACCCTGACTGGGGGTGACAGAGGGTGCTGCTGACAGCCACTTCCCCTGTGCTTTGTGACAGCATATAGAAGCCAAACGGGAGGGATTTCCTGATTTTCTAGTGATCACTCCAGAGGCACAAATTCCTAGCCTGACCATGGACATGCACACTCATGTGAAGACACACACAAACACAGACATTCAAACACAGAGGTATGCACATGGTTCCCCTTGCAAAGTTGCGTTCATACCTGCAGACATGCACAGATACATGTGCACTGAACACATGCACATACACACCTCTTACCTGCAAAGATGCACATACCTGCAAACACATACCCACACAGATGCACAGAGCCACCTTTGTCCAACCCCAGCCACTCTGTCCAAGGGCTGCAAACCTAACAGCTCTTTCAAACATGTGAGTAGCTAGTGTGCAGCCAAGGTGGTGGCTGTGGTCGCTGAAGCTGAACTCCATTTCCTGTGTACTCCGGTCTGTCAGTTGAGCAACCGCTTCCGACCACGGATACCCTGAGCTCCCCTGATGAGTGGAACAAGGGCCGCCAGCAGTATCAGTGCCAAAATTGCTTTGTCAGCTTCCAGCCTCCTGGGACCAAGCATCAGCCAGGACCTCTGCCTTGGGAGAGCAGAGCTTGCTGACGGGCCCCATGCTCCAGTCTTACAACGGGGCCTTGCCTGCCAGGAGATAACCAGGTCCTCCTGGGAGACTTCGGAGAGCTCAGTCTGATCTCCATGAGCATCTGCAGGAAGCTGGATGTGCAAATTTGGCTTGTCTGAGGTATGCCTAAACAAGTAGAAAGCCCAAGGTACATGCTTGAGAACCAATGTGGCTTTTAACAAGGCACCGTATCTCTTCATACACACCAGCCCTTGATTAAAGATGATTGGGAACACCTTGTGGGCAACCATTTCCTAAAGAAACCCTAGCCGAAAAGCCAGATTTTGAGAGAGCAAGGTAGGAAGATGAAGATGGAGAGGAAGTCCTCTCCTGCTGCTTGCAACACCTCCTTTGTGGAGAATTGTACCATGAAATTGTAAAATGCCTTTCTTGCAAAATGGGACATTGCACATGCCTGGGGGAGAACTGTCAGTAGAGTCATGCATGATGGCACGATCCTGCTCACTTACAAGCCAACATGCTGAGAGCAACCCTTTCATGGGGAGTTGGGAGGTTTCAGAGCTGAGTCTCTGTTTTGGAGAGGCTTCAGCAGGGTGTGCGTGTTTTTGGCCCCTCAGATTTATGGGTGGTGATCTCTGGGTGGGACTGGTTTGTCAGACGCTGTGGGATGGAAGCATTTTCACGGCCTTGCCTCACTGGGATAGTGGCTGTTGGTCCAGAGGGGACCTGCTGGGGGTAAACTGGTGTGCACCCCATGTTGGTCAATGTTGGTGGGAGGGATGAGCTCTCAGGGCAAGTTGCCAGGGCCTGTAAGCACAGCCAGTCTGCACAATCCTGGTGTGTCCTGACCTGTTCAGGCCCATTGCATCTCCTCCATCCCTTCCCACTGAGAGCCTTGCTCTCCTGCCTTTCACTGAGCATGCTGTAGGCTTGCAGAACATTTGCATTTCCTCCCGCTGGCCTCATTTTGCTTTCTCTAGTTTTGCTTTGAGTTGGCTCCATAGTTTCTCATTCTCTCTCTTCCTGTCTTTGGCAGGATCTTCTGTCTGAAGAGGGAACCAGCCAGGTGGGACTCGTGCTGGGTATCCTCTTGCTCCCAGGCCTGGAGGGCAAGCGAGTCAGCCTCCACCCCACCAGCCAGACAGGGCCTGGCCCTGATATGGTACTGCTGCTAGTCCTTGGCCTGTTGCACTGAAAGTCTGGCCAAGGACAGTGCCCAAGAGCAACCTCCTACCCATCATACTGGAATAGAGTCTTGCTGGAGGGGGCTGAGCTCTCTCCTTAAGCCTGGAGGTACCATCATGAGGTCCAACAAACAAACAGGGAGCCAAACACCATTTGTGTCTGCTTGCGTTTTCTGCCAACATCGCACAGCCAGCCCCTCCCTCAAATCCATCCCCACCTCTCAGCATCCCTCACTATCCCAGAAGTCCTGGGCGATATCCCCTCTCTGTATATCTGGCTAGGGCATATCCTCATTTCCTTGGGACTTGGTCCTCCTTGCCTCAAATCTACCCTGGTATAGGTGGACCCTCTCCTCTAAAGGCCTGGCTATGAAGATAGTCCAGCCTGCAAAGGATCCGATAGCCATTGCTTGTCTCTACAGGACATGGGCATCACTGTTACGGGGTGACAGGCATTTACCATCAATAATGACAGGCTCGGAGCAGAAGTGCAGAGAGCTGGGGCAGAACAATGTCCTGGGAGGACAGGGATACCCAATTTACCCTCTTCTTCAAGGAAAGGGAAAAAAGGAGGATCTGGGAAATTATAGATGAGTCAAACTGCTCTTGGTACCCAGCAAACCGCTGGAACAAATTAGTAAGGTCACCAAGTGGTAAACATTGAGAGGCAGCACTGGGGCTGAGAACACAGATTTAGCAGGAACAAATTGTGTCAAACCAACCTAATTTCCTTTTCACTAGAGTGACTGGCTGGGTAATGCAGGGAAACTGGGAGCGATACTATCTTCATGCAGCCTTACATGACATTCTCATAAGCAAATTAGGAAACTGGAAATTCTCACACTGTGGGTGGATGGCTACCTATCAAACTATATCCCAATAACAGTTATCGATAGCTCACAGGCAGATACTTCAAACAGTGTTTCTCTGGGAAAAGGAAGTGCATGGCTCTAACGAAGGCAAAAGGCAATTTGGGAAGGGTGTGGGGGCCTTCTGGGAAAAAGGCAGAAATCAAATTCACCCTGATGAGCTGCAGAAAAGAGCAGATATGCCCCTCTCCCCCAAGAAATTCCAGAAAGACAAGCACAAAACCTCCATGCTAGAGAAAAAAATACACGGAGCCGAACCAGGATATCGCCCACATGGGCCAGGCTCCAAAATGCCATGGCAGCAGGACACGGACAGGTGCTGTGTGTGCAGAGCTGGTGGGATGCCACTCACAGCCCAAGGTCCTGGCTGCAGCATCGGCTCCCCCCCAGCACCAGGCGATCCCTGGGGAGCGACGTCTCTGCAGGGGACCCCAGCAGGGTCCTCGCCAGCAACATGGGTGCTTCGACTCCAGTGTCTGAGCTCGAAACCTTCCTCATAGTGCCTGATCGGCTCACCCGGAGGTGTGGGTTGAAGTCACAAATAATTTTAGGGTATGTGAAAGTGGCAGGGAAATTACCACCCAGGCTGCTGTGTCTTTGCCTCCTTCAAGCATCTCTCCATACCCGGAGGGGGTCATTACCGGAGCACCGGGATGGAGGGGATCTGTGGGTCTGGCCCCGGTGGGTGGCCAACCCAGCGTGGTCGCACCGGGACAGGGACGAGGTTTGTCCCCGGTCCCTGCCGAGGCCAGGCTGTGTTGGCACCTGCAGGAGCGCTTTTCTTTCCAAGGTGAGTGCTGTCGGGCGACAAGGCACTCGGGCTGCGCCGGGAGGTGTGTGCAAAGTGGAACAGGACGTCAAAGCAGTTTCGTCTCCGTGGGTGGTTCTGGGAAAGTCCCTTTAGTAACAGCAAATCAAAGGCTTTAATAGAGGGAGCAGCGCCGGGCTCCTTCTCAGAGATGACTCCGAGGACTCAGCACAGCCTGAGTCGTGATTTGAGTCGTGTTGCCATGACGTAACAGGGGGCTGATTTCCACGGTGGCAGGCTTTCGGTGGCGGGGGCTTGTCTCCGTGCCAGGGGTAGCACCGGGCCCCCCGTGAGCTGCGTTCCCGAGGAAGGAGCATTTTGGGGAAGCGGTGCCTGCCTTGGCGGAGAGCCTCCCTCCGCCCTGTGGTAGCAGCTTTGGGAAGGAAGAGCAGGGCTGCAACCACAGATGCTCCAGACGAAGCGATCGGTTTGTCTAGGTGAATATGACAGCACCTGGAGAAAGGACTGCTTCCCTGGGGGTCCTCTGCTAAAAATAGCTCCAGGTGTTTAACACAGATGCATCTGCCATTGAAGTAATTGGGAGAAGTCAAAACCATTTGATTTTTCTTTGATTCAGCCCCCCAGTGTAAATCTCGGCCAATGCCATCGTGCAAGTGGCTCCATCCCAGTCACCCTATGGCTAGTGGCTCTCCTGCCCTGGCCCCGGGGCTTTTACACCCCAAGGCATAGCAGGGAGAGGATGCTAACTATGAAGATAACCCAGCAGTGCTGAGGAATGTATTATCAGTTCCTTAGTTCTCTCCCTCTTTCCCCACGAGGAGATTTCCACCTCCCTGGAGGTCCTCTCCTTTGCGGTGAGAGTGCAGCAGAGACAGTCGCACTGTGCGTCCTGGGCGCTGGTGTGGCTGCTTCATGTGCTGGCATGTAAAAGGCTGGGCAGATGCGGGACACTGCTGCTTTGGCCTATTGGGTGCAGGGGGATGTGGTTCACCATGGGTCAGCTTTGGGCTCTGCAGGTTAGGGCTTTGCTAGCTCTCTGTAACTCTCCAGGATCCTGAAAGTCCTGGCTGAGCTCACTCTGCTGTGTTTGTGTAGCTCCGAGCACCAGGGTCTGAGACTGGAGCTTGCGGTTCCTGTTATACTGACATGAAATAATAATTAATGAGCAAACCCGGGGCAGAGACAGGGCTGGTGTGTGCTGCCTCTTCCCTGCTTGGCAAAGGGGCTGAGCCCTCCCTCCTTCCCTGCCATCCCACTGCTCCCTTTCTGAAGCATTGGCACTTCCACAGGCATTCCCTGCTCTGCTCAGTGAGACGCGGCCTCTCTGCTTTCAGCCTCTCCTCGATACTGGCCAGAAACAGCAGCTTCAGGGGAAAATATAAGATTACACTGCCCTCGGGGCCCCCATCCTGGCCCTGACCCTGTGGGATGGGGATCTCTGAGCCGAGGGTTTAGTCCTCCCCTGTCTTGCAGGCACCTAGTGGTGATTTGCAGTGTTCATACATTGCCTTCACACTGGGTGATGCCTGTGTGCTGCTCTGCAGACTACAGAGAGCCAGCTAAACCCTGGGCTTGGGCACCTCTGTCTTAAATCCAGCCCCTTAACAGATATGGGTTTACTGGGGGGCTGAAGGGCCTGTGAAACCTGGGTGCTCCCGGGGCTGCAGCTGCATGGCTGTGCGGTTGCTCCTGCCCGCAGTGGGGTCAGCTCTGCCCCGTGCTCCTTTGCGAGCCATCTTGGCTCACCCAGGGGTGGAGAAGAGTGTGCAGGAGAAGCAGCTGCACTGCCCAGACACGAGGAGCAGCAGTCTGGCATGCACCTTGTTTTTTCACTTGCATTGCTTGGGGGTCCCAGCTGTGGACTGGCCCTGCTTGTGTGAGGCACTTGGCAGGAAGAAAGAGAAGAAAGCAGAAGAATGGCTCTGCTGCAGGACCCTGTCACCTCCTCTGCTCTCCCAGAACGGGTAGTGTGTGTTGCAAAGGTGCTGGAGAGCTCTTGGTACAAAGGACTTGCTAGTTTTTCCCTTCCAGCAGCAAATATCAAAGGCTCCCTGCCATCCTGCGGTAGTTATCTCTACTCCCAGGATCTGCAGGACAAGTCTGATGTGCCTGGTGCTGTTCAACACCTCCTCGCCACCGCTGCTGCTGGCTGCTGTGAGCCGCTGCTCCCCTTCCTGGAGGTGCCAGGCGCTGTGGCACTATGTGCATCCTCCCCCTTCCCTTAGACAAAATATCAACAGGAGACATCCCTCACTGGCACCGGTTTTAGCTGAGCTGAAATATATGGATCAGAGGCAACCCTGCAATTGTTCAGTGCTTTTTCTTAACCCAAGCAGGGCCTGCCCTTGAGCGTAAAGCCTGGACCAGCTGTGGTGTGGAGGCCACCGCTGTTCTCACTTACAGCCACATAAAAATGAGGCTGAGCTTTGACTGGTGGATGGATAATTTTGGTCCTTTCCCTTTTTTATTTCTTTTTCTGCTTAAGGGTCTCGAATGCATCTGTCTGCCTTGAAAATCGTGGCTGGCTGTGACCACCCTCTGTCCTTGACAACTTCAGGCTATGGCCATAGCATTAAATTATGCCTGGCCAAGATGTGTCTAACTCCTCAACAGCACAGACACTGGCACCCAGTGCTGATAGCTGTTCCCTGGCGCTGTTCAATTCACTATTCATTGATGGCCTCAGCTGGTCTTGCTCCTCCCAGCAACCGCTGCCCCAGGCCAGCTCCAAGGCAGGGCCAAGCTCTGGCACTTCTGCTTGGAGTCACCTGGGCTTTTGGCCTATGTTACAAGCTTCAGCAACTGCCATGGGGACATGCTGCATTTGAAGTCATTGTGAAATATCTGAAGTCTGACTCTTAGATCCTTCTGCCCTGTTTAAGCAGATGTCTGTTATACTGCAGGATTTATTATCCTACAGTCTTTAAATTAAATCCTGCTGGCTTCTGGGAGCTTGAGTGAAACTCTGGGGTGGGAACTTGCCTATCTGGAAGCCCGACCCAAAGAGCTGTGATTTCTTTCCATGGTGGCTTCGCCCTTAACAGGCCACCTAACACATTTCCTCTGAGGCCAGGCAGCTTCTGCCAAGCCAGCAGACGGGGTGATTTGGGGAGCTGTGTACCTGCTCTGTGCGCAGCGTTGTCTCCTCCAAAAGCTCCAGGCTAGATGAGATGGTCTGCTTTCCATGGCAAGCTGAAGCTGCTTTATCAGACTCCACATGTCCTAATCTCTCTCAAAGCTGGCTATCATCTGGCCTCTTTCCTAACCTGCTTCCTATCCTTCATTGCTCCCCATGGGATGTCTGGGGGGATCTGGGCATCCAGCATCCTTCACTGCTCCTTGCAGATCAGAAGTGGCGGCAGGAAGGTCAGACATGTCGCCTAGCAGAGAGGTGAGCTCGGAAAGAGCCAGCTGCAAGCAGCCTGCGGTCGGTTCGCAAGCTCTCACCACTGGCCTGTGCTGGCTTCACCTCCCTGTTGTGCGCTCGGCACAGAGTGCAAATTGCCTGTTTCAGTTTTACATACGGTGCTGGCCTCCTCGACTTTCCACTGCACGGTTTCACATCAGGCCTCTTCTGCTGGGTTTACTGAAAGCTCTTAAAAACAGGCCCTGTTTGGTAGCAGCTCTCAAGAACGATAAGGCCACCTCGGGCTTATCAGCTGCTGAGTCTTGCGTTTTCAGAAGGTTTCACTTCTATCATCCTGTGCTGGGCACAATCTCTGCACATTTCCCCCCACTGCCATGATATTGGTAGTCATGGCCAGCCAAGACAGCCTGGCGGAGGTTTGTATTTTCAAAATCTCTGAGTAGAGACAGATCCATGCTATAAGAGCATGACTTCAGTGGGGTCAGGAGGTCCTCTCACGTCCATACCTCATGTGCAGAAGCATGCGGGGCTTGGGGAGACCTTGTCTTTGCTTTGGGGGACATTTTGCCTGGCTGGCACCTGATGCTGTGTCAGCAGAGCCTTTCAGTGCAGGAATCAGGACAGGGTAGCACTGTTTACAAGGGAGCAAAAGTTCCCCTTCACAAGCGCAACGACTTGACTTTGAGCCCATGAGGGAGCAAAAGTCCAGGAAAAGAAAGTTACTTACAGGTAGCAGCACCCAAAAGCTGCAAGCCTGACCTCGGTCTAGAACCCTTTGATGGAGCCTCAAACCTGCCACTTCCGCAGCTCCAGGTGAGACTATGAAGACCTGGCAGGACATTTTTATGGAAAAGTTGAAGGAAATGTACATAACAGAGCCGTGGATACTTCAGGAGGACAGTACCATTCAACTGAATGTCCTCAAGCCTGGCTGGAAGGAGTTCATGCAGCACCATGCGTCTGAGAGGTAGGGGGCTGGCAGGAGGCTGGCTGACCTGGCTGATGGGTCTGTCCGGCTTCAGCACGGGCTCAACGGCAGAGGGACTGCCTTTTCCTTTCTCGATGTTAGTTTATAGGAAACAAAAGGGGCAGTCTGGAGGCAAGTGAGGGCAGGAGGGGGTTTCCCATTTCATCCCAAACTTGGGGGGTTCATTTCCAAACTGAAAAAACCCATGATAATTGGAGGGGAGGAGCGTGAGGCAGCTCCAACAGGCCAAAACACAGTTGGCACTTGGCCAGAGCTTCATGCTCATTCCAACATACAAATGGTTCCTCCAGCAGACAGGAAGAGTAACACCCTGTAGCTGGCAAATCTAATGGGTTTTCCTCCCTTTCCATCTGGATTTTCTGGGTCAGTTCTGTGCATGGATGACTCGGGAAGAAGTCCTTGCCCTGAAGGATTTGTGCCTCGTAGGAGTCTCCATGCACACTGCTCCCACGCCCTCCTCCCCTCTCTAAAATGAGAGACGCAGCAGGGTGATGCCAGCCATGGAGAAAGGGTTGCAGAGCGTGCACACAGCCCTTCATCCATGCCACCCCGCAGCCACATGGGGGAGGAAGGGAGGTGCAAAGAGGGCAGGTGTTGTGCTGCAAAGGAGTGGAGAGGGATGCAGAATGGTTAAGGGAAGATGGATGGCAGGAAATGAAGAGGAGAGGCCCAGGTAGGACACCCAATCTGCTGAGACATGGGGCAGGCAGGGTTGCCTGAGCAGTCTCTGCCCCTGCACCCGGGCCATGAGGTCCCGGAGCAGAGAGCAGTCATGGCTTAGTGATGGTGATGCAAGACCCCCTCCCAAGCATCACCCACCCTGGGCAGGACACCAGGCATTGAGCAGCCAGCAGGAGACAGCAGTGGCTGCCATGCACACTGCAAAAGAGCAGCTGTGGGTTACACCCCTTTCAACTCCTCAAGACATCTTCTCACCTGCCCTGCAGCCTCCACCTACACCTTCCTTCTATTTTTCTTCTTTTTTGATTTCCTCAGCCTCTGGGCTTGAAGCTCACTTTCCGCTGAGCTGTGCAGTGCGGGCATGGGTGAGGGACTGGAGCCATAGCCCCACACGGACCTGATTGCTGATGTTTCCCTCCTCAAGGGCCCCTGTTCCTGGCAGCAGGGCCCAGACAGACGAGGAAAGGGGGATAGGCTGGTTCCAGCAGGCAGCCTTGGTCCTAAAATCTTTAATGCTGGGGCCAGCCCTAATCTCATGTGTATGTTGAACTACCCAGGCAAGTGTTATGCTGACAGGGGGTAGGATGGGCTGTTGGCTGATCCAGTGTAAAGCTTGCCTGTATGAAGTTAATCCATGAGCTCTGGCTGCCCTGGTCCCTACAGACTGTGCTGGAGGCCACTGGCTCAGTGCAAGGAGCTGAGAATGAGCTTGTCTTGTCCTTGACCTGGCAGGTTTCAATGCTCCCTGTGCTGGCACAAGTGGTCATCGGCCAATGTGCACATCTTGTTCCACATGCGCTGGAGTCGGCGCCGGTGCCAGGCATGCAGGCAGGAGCAGCGTGGATGAGAGTCTTTCACCAGGCATGCAGACAGTGCCCTGACTCCCAGCTGGAAGAGCCTGACTTCAGCCAGGAGAACATGGCCAGGATCCTGGACAACCTGGTGCTAAAGATCCTCCAGAAGTGCTACAATGTGCCAGTGCAGCCCTCCGACCTCGTTGAAGTCATTGTGGAAGCACCAGTGGTGGGGCCGCATGACAGCGCCAGCTGCGAGGGCTGCCAGCTCAGGGTTTGCCAAGAGCCAAGGCCAGCCCAGGCACCGGCTGCCTCAATGCATGTGAAAGAGGCCAGCACCCGCCGCATCTGGAGAGGCTGGGACTTGACACCCCAAGCAACCCCAACACACTGCCCCCCTTCCTTCGGCAGCACCTCCCTCTGGAAACGTTACTGCTTCGTTGGTGGCTGTTTACTCTGTGTTTTGGTGATGCTCCTCTTTGTTCTGTTTTATTTCACCAACAAGTAGAGGGAGGTGGGGCTTGCAAAGAGAAACCTGGAGTGATGGCTATGGGCTCAGGACACTGAGCACCTGGACAAGTGGTTCTCCATGGTCAGCTGTCATTTGTCTCGGTTCACAGACCACTGCAAGGGAAGTCTGATGGATCCCGTAATTTATTATGGGACATATGCTGCACAGAGACATCCCTTAGATCCCTGATGTGAAGGGTAGGGCAGGCTTGCAAGAATAAAATAAGCCCCTCATTCTTAGCCAAAGAATGTATCTGTGCTTTTTACTTTCTCCAAACCCTTTCCCAGGTATGTGCGAACAGCTTGTCTGGAAGCTTGGGGCCATCATGATCTGCCAGCTGGGCTAGTCTCGGCTTTCAGGGGAGAAACATCCTACTGCTGTGTATTTTCTCTCTCCTGGCTTTGGCCTTAGTGAAATTGGGCTCCCAGAGCAGCTGAAGGGCAGCTAGAGCTGGAGGTCTGCTGCAGACTCACAGCGATCAGGTGCCCACGGACGGTGGTACTGCCTCCCTAGAGTTGTGTACAGGGGCATCTGCCCCAGCCCTGGATGCAGTTGGGTATCCACTGTGTGACTGAAGGCCTGAAGACTGCACTGGCCTCCAGAAGTGTCCAGAGGCTGAGCTTTGGTATGGTGAAAACAGCTCTGAAAAACACCCTGGCAAACACAAAGCCCTCCAAGCTGGCCCACACGGCGCAGCAAGGCTGCGGCAGCCCTCCAGGGCTCTGCTTCCTCCCTGCGCTGCCTCTGGGATCTGTTTCACCTCCCCTAGGGACCAGCACTGTGACCACATTTGCAGCCTGGCCCCAGCTCTCGCCCCAGGCTGGCATGTTTCCAGGCCACATTTCATTCCTGGGGCACAAACCATTTGCTCTGTGAAGGGGAAGCACCTGTTAATACTATTTATTTGCTGACAGTAGGTGTCACACTGCATGATTGCGCAAAGGTCAACTAAAGCTAAGACAAAGTCAGGCAGTAGTCACCTGACTGCTCTGCAATTGCTCTCACTGCCATAAAAAGTGAAAATCAGCTCAGGCCAAGACAAGTCCAACAAGCCCTACCCTGTCAGGTAAATAAAAAAGACTTGCTGGTCATGGCAAAATTGTATTTATGGGGCTACAGGGTCTGGACAAAGGGGAGGATGCTGACTCCTTCTGCATGCTGCTGCTTTGCCCTGAGACGCTCTGGGCACATGATGGGCATCATGGAGATGGAAGGAAATCTCCTGTCCTCCAGCAGCCTGACACCACTCATTCAACCTCTCACCTTCCTGGAGTGGAGTGTTGGGCTCCTGCAGAATTTACCAATGGGGATGGCATGTCCCATGGCCCAGAAAACCAAGGGTTAATTGTCCAGATGACATACAACTGTAAACGCTTGCAAAAGGTTTTGAAATAGCAGTTGGGACACCTCCTCCTCTGGTGGAGTTTCTCCTGCCCACAGAGCAGAGCTCTCAGCCCTGGTATTGAGACTCATCACCTTCTGGGTACTGGCTCCTTTCCTAGCGGGGAGCAGAGGGCCTTTGGCTAGAGGAGGGACTGGGAGCAATTTGTCACCAGTCAGGAAAACTTTTGTGAGTCCAAGCTGTGTTGGGTTTCCTGTTGGCCCTTCCCCACTCACAGCACCCTGGGGTGCCCATCCAGGGAGGAACCACACGGATGAGCAGCAGCCTTTCCCTTTTTCCCTTAAAAATGAGCAAGCCAGCCCTCCCTGGGCACACAGCAGGCCAGGTGGAAAAGAGACAGAAACCAAAACACCAGTTGGGCACTGGAAACAAAACTCCTTTTGGTTTCATTTCTTGCGCTCAGGCCTTGGCTCCTGCCCCTTGTACTCCTCAGCAAGCCCGGACAGGGAACCTCCTCTCCGTGCCCATTCCAGAGAAGATAGCAAGGGGAGCTCCAGAGGAGGTAGCAAGGGGAGCAGGGCACCAGTGTGGGAACTGCTGCCTGCGCCCAGGGCAGTGTCGCCCAGCCCCAAGCAGAGATGGAGCGGCTGCGGATGGACTCCTGGAGGGACATATTTAATGGTGTGATAGAGGAAGTGAAGCCAGAGCACAAGTGGGTCCTGAAGATGGACCAGAAGCTCACTCCCAATGCCCTGCCTCAGGGCTGGAAGCAAGTGGTGGAGGAGCATGCGTTTGCCAGGTGAGGGTCTGTTGCAGGGCTGGAGAAGTGGACAGCCAGTGCCGGCCTTTAGCTGGCAATTGGTTTAGAGGGTAGGGTGAAATGCTGCATGCAGGGGATAGAATTATGCCTTTTACCTACGCACTGCACCAAACCCCTCTTTTAAAGGCACACCCTTTCTGCTCCCGGAGGAAGCAGTCTGCCTCTGCTAATCTCTCGCTGCCCTGCTTGCTTGTGGCTTTTGGTAAAACTTTGATAAAACTTTGGGTCTGGCACTATCTCATGCTCTCCTGTGAGCTGTAAAACGTGCAGTAGTGGGAGCCTTCCCCCTTCTCCCCTGCCTGGCCCAGCACCAGGACACTGCCACATCCCAGGCCCCCACCCTGCCTGTGGCATTAGGCAGGTCTGTGCAGCCTCGCCGTGCTTTACTTCCCCTGTCTGTAAAATAGGGATTGCAGGGATTGCACAAGGGCACTTGACTCTTGCAATGCTAGGGGCCAAGAGGAAGAGCTTGGGGTGCAGCCGGGGCTGGTGTCCCGCTTGTGCAAGGGACCAAGGCTATTGCTTTTGCTTCTCCAGGGTAATTCTGCTGGGAATGTTTTGCCAGAGAGAGATAAAGCAGGTCAGATCCTACCTTTAATGCTAGACAACAATGCTGGGCAACGAACAGCCCAGGGCTGAGCAGTGGCATCCTGACTTCCTCACTGGTATCCAGAGGCGAACGTGGATTTGGGGAGCATCTTCTTTGTCCTGCGGGATGGCAGCAGTCTCAGCCTGATTCACCTCTGGAGGACTGCTAGAAAGGGAGGGGGTGCAGAGTGGCGAGTCTTGCATCTAAGTATGGCCATGTGCTCGTAAGAAATAAGGCTGTAAAGAAGCTGGAAAGTGCCCAGACGGCCTGTGCTGTGGGTCTCCAGCTTTGTGCTGGGTTTGCTTTGTGCTCCTCTCTCCCTGCTGGCAGCCAGGGCTGTTCCATCTGTGACTGCAGCTCCCCTTTCTTTCAGCTTCCAGTGCACCCAGTGCCAGCACTCGTGGGGCTCGGCCCAGGCGGTCATCCTCTTCCACATGTACCTGGACAGGGCCAGGGGATGTGGCTGGGTGAAGATGAGGACCTTCATGCAGCAGTGCCACAAGTGCTTGGCGTGTGCCTGGGCAGAGCCGATCTTCAGTGAGACGAGTGCCAGGTTGGTCTTGCTGGACTTGGTCACCAGCATCCAGCAGAAATGCTACGGAGAGCATGTTGCTTGGCCCCAGCTTCACAAGGTTGTGATCGGTGGGCATGGCGGGCCCCACAAGAGTGAATATTGTGAGGCCTGTCGCCTGGGCGTGCATCAGGTATACAAAGACCAGGACCGTCACGGGAAATCCAGCTACAAGGGGTCATATGAGGCGTGCAGAGATTCAGCCTTGCCCTGGGGAAGCAGCGTGCTGGCAGCACCTATGCAGTCATCAGCTGGAGCCCTCTACAAGGACCTGGATGGGTTTAACCCCAGTTCAGGAAACACCATTCCCTGTTGTCTCTCTGCCATTATTATTTTGTTTTTCATTTTTATTATGTATCACATCCCAGAAAAGCTGGCTTGGGCACTTGGCTTGTGAATTGCTTTTAAGATTTTCATCAACTTTGCTGGCTTGTTCTGCATTAATAGCACAGTGTCCTTGATTGTGCCCGGGCGCTGGGAAGAAGGTGGCCAGCGTGGGAGGCTGCTAGGACCCCCTGCCCAAAGCTTTGGGAATCTCCCACAAACCAGAGCCTCAGTGCTCACTTGTTGCCTTTCTGCTGTTTCCTCCGTGGTTCATACACTCAGTCTGGGTAGTCGAGGAACAGAGACACAGACGAGTGATCTGGGTGACCTGCTGTGCACTGTGAATAGCAAGGGCTGAAGTGAACAACTCCTGGTAACTCTTGACTCTGAAGTTGTTGAGGCTCTTTGGCAAACTGGTCCAGCAAGGATCAGCCTTGCAGAGTCGCTGAGGCAGCCGCATCTGTCACCTTCCGACTTCGCAAATGATTTGTTGCTAAAAATGGACATGGTAGAAAAGAGAGAGGGTTTCATGACTGAATTAACTGAAGAAAGATGGGCTGAAGGAAACAAGTTAGCCAAATCCAGCATCCTCCATGTAGCTTGTGCAGAGTCAGCCTGTGGCTCACACAACCCAGGTGCTCTCCTGACTGCTGTGTCAGGGTCATTTGCGCTACTCACTTGGGGTTTGCTTTTTTCCCCCTTTTGCTGGAGTCAGAATCGCCTGTATTTTCATGTGTAAAAACCTGCAAGCCACTGGCAAAAAAAAAAAACCAGGAAAAGCCTGTATGGTGCAGGGGCTGTGTCGATTTTGCTTCCTAAGCACCCGGTCCCACTAACTCCAACAACTCTCCTCCTCCCCCAGCACCTTCTCTCCTCCACGGCCTCCCTCAGCCCCAGGTGTGGAGCCAGCAGATGGAGCTGTGAGATCTCTGGAGCCCAGCTCCAGTGCTACACTGGTACCAGTGACCTGCCAGCACTGAGACTGGCCAGCCCTCCCCATGTGGGGGGTGTCCTGTCTCCATCCCTGCAACCACCTGGCTCCCTGTAGCATTGCCCCCCCGCCCATATCCTTTGTGGAGATTTTTCCCAAGGGGACAGAAAGTGCCAAACTTTCCAGACTCAGGGACGTTGTGACTGCTGCAGTGACAACCCCAAAATATTTATTACTTGAGCAACCCCCAGCCTTAAGGAACAAGGTGCAGGCTCAATGAACAGTTTAAAGGCATCGAGATCTCCACAGGAATGACTGAAGAAAGTCTGGAGATCCTGTGCTTCGGCTTGTGCCTGGGCAGGATATGTCCCCTGCCCTCTGCGAGGCATCTCCCGGACACCTCTTGTAGCCCGAGGATGATTCCTCCAGCAGGTTTCACATTGGAGCTTTCTGGTCCATTCAGAGTTCCCTCAGAGCTTCCCATGATGAGGGTCCTCCTTGATATTTGCTGAGGGAATGAATATCTGTGTTTTTGGTGGGGCAGCAGTGGCAGTGGGGACCCAGAGGGCTGCTCTGCTCATGAGTAAATGGACCTGTCTTTCTGGAGGAGACTGTACTTGGGGCGGCCTGGTGTTGAGATGCTCTGTCAGGAAGGGGGAGGCTGATCCTGCCGCCTGGATGGCCTCCTCCCCTCCTGCGGCAGCTCTCCCAGCCTGCCCTCTCCCCGCCAGCATTATGTCATGAAGGCTAAGACAGGGCCAAGTTTCTTGCTGCCGTTGCCTGCAGTCCTCTTCTTTCCATGCTGAGGTTTTCCCAGCCCCAGTCGTCATTTCTGGCCATCTGCAGCCTCCCAAACCACCCAGCAGCTGAGGGGAACTCCCTTGCCTCCGCCCGGTAAGCTGTCTCTGGTGGAAACCACATCCCTGCAGGGGTCCTGATTTTCTTGCCTGGCTCTGTCTGCTCTTTCACAAGGGCAGAGCCATCCCTCAGCCTGCCCGACGCCCTCCCCACGCACCCTGAGCTCTCCCAGTTACATCCTTGGCTGAGTATGCTGCTTTTTCCCACATCTCCTTTCCAAAGTTTCCCGCACGCCCATCTGCCTCCCGCATCCCATGTGATGTGTGTTGGGGGGATGCTCTGCCCCTTTGCCCTCTCCCCATCACTTAGAGACACCCGTGCATACACGGCTGCCTCAGTCACAGCCTCATTTTGGGGGTCCTTCCAGGTCAACCTGCTCCCTCTGACATTCAGTTCTGCCAGTCTTGCAAGTATTTCCTAGGACACTGCCCTAGAAGTGAAGCTCTTCCTGCCTTGTGGTGCTTTTGGAGCCCAGAGCAAGCCCCCACGGCTCAGTCCTGCCCCTGGGCTGTTGCAGTCTCTCTGATGAGATGCATGGCAAATGGCCAGGAGTGCAGTACATGGCATGCGGTGCACAGCCCCAAGGGTCTTGGGCAGGCCATGGCTGTGCCCCCGGCATGCTGCACCAGCCTGTCTGTGGCTGCACTGCTGCAGCTGAGTCTCAGCTCACTCCTAGCACTCACATTCAGCCAGGGATGGGCAAACCTTCTCTGTGGGGTGGTGTTTCACTGGTCTTTCACTGCAGCCAGACTGATAAATTGCTGTCTCCATGCCTGTTTCCCTGAAGAGGGGCTCTCACTGCTCTGGCAGGTTGCAAAGTGTCAGCAAATGCAAGGTCTCCTATTGCTCTCCTTTCTCTCATCTGCTGCCTGTTCCTAGGCCTCCCTGCAAGGAGCAACGGTGACCGCAGAGGCACACAGGGGAAGGTGCTTGGTCAGGGGGATCAATCGCTATGGACGTGGTGCCCCAGCGACAGGTCGGGAAATCCATACTCCTCAAGGCCCATCGGTGTGAAAAACGGTCCATGGCGATAGGCTGCGGCGCCTCCCGGGAGCAACCTGGGCCCCAGAGCAAAAGCTAGGCATGCCTGCGGAGAACGAGCGGTTTTGAGGCCTATCAATGGGGTTCGATATCGATATTGAACCCCGTCGATAGGTCTGCAGTTGGACAGGCATCGATGCCGCTCAATATTGAGAGCACTCGGTGTCGATCCCCTTCGATGGCTACTGCGAGCAACATCGGCCTCGAGAGGCCTCGAGGGCTGTGATTTCCGTAGCTACCTGCAGGGATCCACAGCACTCTGTGGAGAATATTGATGTTCAGTATTTACTCTCACCTTCTTCAGGCACTCGGGGTATGTGCTGTGAATCATCTCCCTATAGACAATTTTCCTGTATAGTCAATGAGGAGAATTACTAAAGTTTTGAATCTTAGACCTTTGTATAACACTAGAAAGTCATGGGCCTAAATTAGGCGTTATCAGTAACACCTGCTGTGCCTGATAATTAAACGAATAAAGCAGACTTGAATCTCCCGTGGGAGAAACTGACATTTTTATATATATGTACTGAATCTTAAAGCATAAGCTCAAGTTGCAGCATCACCATCTTATGAATTATTGTTTTATTTTCCTTCGGTCAAAACTTTCTTGTGATAGTTTTTAATGGGTATCACAGTTATCCAACACCTACTTTTATTCAGGTAGCATGAGTTCTGAAGATGGAAAAAGTAGGTGCAGGGGACAGGGGGTGCATTGCATGGGGGTTTTCACTGTAGAGCTAATGAACAGAGGAGGAGGAAAGTATTTATGACTGATCCCTTCTGGGGCAGCAACATTTTGTAACATGCCTGGGAGATGTCTAGGCCCAGATCCTACAGCTGATGGTTTAATACCCAAGGGACCATGCTTTGCTTTTGCTTTTGCTTTCTCCTCCCCTTCATCCTTCTGATGTCTTTTGGCCCGTGAGGAACGAGCCAGGCCATCTGCCCTCCACCCCGCTGCCTGCTGTTAGCCCAGAGGAATCCAGTGGAGATCTGTGGGGTTATTTCAGATCTGTGCCTCAGGAAAATGGGGACAAGTAACCCAGCTCCAAGCCCTAGGTCCAGGCACATGGAGGGAAACAGTTCCCATGATTTTAAGCTCTCTCCAAGGGCTGCATTTTCACAGCCTGTGATGTGGAGAAGAGAGGGCCAGCAGAGCTGTGTCCCTGCCTCAACTTCCATGTGTGTTTACTGCAGAGCAGCTACTTTGCTGATGGTAGCAAATTAGCTTTGCTACAATTAGCAAAAAGCACCCCTCAGCCCACACTCCCTGCCCTGACAGCTCTCCCCTTCTCACAAAGCCCGGAGCTGCTGATGGCTCACTGCTGGTGACTGCTCTTCACCTTGGCTCAGGCAGGGGGAAGAGCGCAGGGCGCCTGAGTGTGAGGTTGGAGATGGCACAAAGTTTTACCTTCTTTCTTCTCGACACAGATCATGTTGTTGACATGGCTCTGTGGAGCTTGGCATAGGCATCACTGCACTCGCCATGCTTACTGCTGGAGACCTCGATCCGCAACGCGATGCATGGCTCGTTTGTGAGTCTGGACAGCTAGTCAGCATGGGCTCCCTGCAATGCAAGCTGTGCTTCAGCCTGCAGAAGAGTTGAGCTTGAGTCCTGCCTGCCTTGGGCTATGGCCCTCTATTCTCCTTGCTAGCACACTGGGGTCTGGGTGGCTGCAGTGGGCCCATCAATGCCCCAGGGCGACCGTGCTGCATCAAACTGGTACAGGGCTTGAAATGGCAAACACCTTGCTTGACCCATGGAAACCTGAGATGGAGAAAAGCCAACAGACTGTCTCTGGCAGAATTTAGCCCTGGAAAGGGGCTAGTGTGGAGCTCAGATTCATGCTGTCGGCTTTGTGGATTGGGATGTTTGATAGGAAAGTGTGATGGGTCATGGACCCACCTGGAAGAACCGCAGACATGCAGAACAGAGGCAGAGACAGCCTTGGAAGTGGCTAGGGCTCCACAGCGTCCCAGCAACAGGAGGAGACGGGCAGGGATTTGAGACACCAGTGTGAAGAAGTGAACTTGCAGTGGTCTGCCTAGTGTTTCATTTCATTTCTTCCTGCTTCTCCCCATCCAGCCTCTTCTGCTTTCTCTGAGTTCAGACCCTGTCTGCCCTGGATGGCTGAAATGGAGCCATTGGCAACCTGGCAAGAAACCAGGTCACCCACAGTCTGTTACTGAAAAGTCCACCACCCATGGCAGGGTTTGCAGAGCAACTGGCATGACACATTGTGCTGTGTCGCCAGTTCCTGCTTTCCCCAAAGCCTCTTTTTTTATCCAGTTGAATCAATAGTTCTAACAAAAGCTACCTGCCTGGTTAAACATTGCGCTGCCTTGTTCCTGCTGAAAAGCTGACCTATTTCTCCTCTGGACTCTTCTGAACCCAGTAGTGTCAGCACTCTCACGTCACAGCTGGGGAGAGTGACTGAGCAAAGTGATAATATTTGCTCACGGCTCAGTCACAGCACATTGACTTTTCAGTGAAATTCTGCTGCTCACCAGCCCTGTGGAGCTATTCTGGGGAAGGGCTGCCCAGCTGCTGGAAACAGGGCGATGACCAGGGGATCACTGCTAGAGGGTGCTGACAGTGTGTCCTCTCCTCCTCCACTCCCAGTCTGGATCTGGGGTGTGGGAGCCAGTCCTCTTGGCTCTGAGTGTCTGCAGCACTTCTCAAACCACCATCTCTCCTTAATTCACAGCACTGCTTGTGCCTCATCCCCTTGGAGGGAATCATCTCCCCGCTGTGATGGAGGGCACAGACACGTGGAGCAGTGCCATGCCTTGCCAGGGCCACAGTCCCATCAGGTGGTCCATTGCAGTGCTGTGGTGGCAGCAGAGGACCTGCACAGAGGAGTCAGCTACTCTGAAAGAGAAGCAACGCAAGGGGAGCTTCCTCGCTGGGAGTAGTGTCCACTTGTGACCTGGGACAATGTGCTTCTGGAAGACTTGGACTTCCCACACACTGAAACCAGAGGGAAGAAAATGACATGCTAGGGATATGTACCCCATACAGATATAGCAGTCACTATTACTGGGGTTTGGTGGAGCAAAACTATGCAGAGCACCTCCCTTCAAAACCTGAGTGATGGGCATGTCAAGCCTGTCACTTGGATCTTATAGTGAGATGTCCCAGTGTTGGACTCTGAGCAGGTTCCTAGCCTGTTCCAGGCATTATTAAAGGTTTCCAAAGAGCCTTTTGTTCCTGCTTTTTCAGGCCACATGGAATGGTAATGCTGCTGATGCTGATGGTAATTAAAGACTGAGATTTCCCAAAGTGATCTGGATGCTCACAGGCACAGATCCCTGGGAGGCTGGGTGGTATTCAAACTTGTAAACCCCATGGACTGATGAACCTGAGCGAGGATTTTAGAACCTGGTATTCCATAGCATTGCTGTGGCTGGGCAGGAAGGATGCCACTAAGCCATGTGAGATCCAGAATTGCATAGACTAGCTCTCCTAAAAAGCTTCTTTCAGACAGACTTGCTCCATTGCCACTAGTCCCTGATGCCTTCTCTTCCTTGGCAGAGGTACAACACAACATGACAGTCCCTGCCAGTGTATGGAGGGGGTTAAACCTTGTCAAAGTGGGGGCTGAGTTGCCCATGCAGTACATGCATAGGTGGCACTGGACTGTTTTAGTGTTTTGTTCACCCTCCTTCAGTTCATTGAGTAGAGAATGTTTGTTGGGAATGCATAGGTCTGTTCATGTAGGGTCAAGGGTCTGGGACTGGCTGCAGCTGGACCTCACCTCTCCCATGTTTTCTGTGCTCTGCAGTCCAACCTTTGTGCTGGGCATGGGAAGACTACATATGACATAGAGCTGGTCTGTGCTGAGCTCAGGTCATTGTGGATGGGGGCTCACAGACAGAGAGCAGATGCCACAGGGAAGGAACAGGAATGCAAGGCAGAGACTTGTGACCAGCCTTTGCCCTCAGCCCCGACCATCTCCTGCATGGAATGAAAGCCTCAGGACACGAGATCATAACATACCAAAGTTTTATTTTATCCTCAGGAGGAAGGTTACACAGAACCACTCCTACATGACATCAGATATTTTACAGAATGGAGTATCAAAAATGAAAAAAAAAAAACCCTTGGAGTTACACAGCATAGCCATGAGTACAGTTCTTAGCATGTCTTCAAGTTAGACTTGTTCCTTAGGCCTCCTGCTCCTCTATGTTCTCTACAGATGACTTTTTGAACAACAGGCAAAGTAGCAGAGTAACTCATTTGCTCTTGATTCCTTCTGTGCGCAGCAAAACTGAAGGAGGAGGAGGACAGGCCCAAAGGAGGCTAAATGGGTGCAGGAAGGAAAGCAGGCACATTTCTGTATGCTGACAGCTATAGGAGGCCTTTACTGGGAAGTGGAGGAGATGTCCCTGCTGAAGGAAACTATGCTTACCTGACCTTGTTCCTTGGCAGGGCTTACTTCTCTGCACAGGTCACAGAAGAAGCTGCGGGAGATATGAATCCTTCCACTACTTTGGGCAAGGTGGGCTGAGTCTAGGGCTGGAGAGACTCAGACATACACAATAGGCCAAAAGAGTCATAACTGAGCTCTGGACACCATCACTAACCTGTAAACTAGCCAGGTCAATGATCTTAAAAACAACCAAAAGGAACTTGATTCCTGCGACAATGGACGAATCACCATGCAAGACTGCTCAGGCCCCGTAGAAGAGGTTAAATCCCCAGGAAGGGCTGCAGGCAGGTTGGCTCCATTCCCATAGCTCTCAGTGGCAATAGGTCCATTTTCTCTGAAATGCTTCTGCTGAGAATCAATGTTTGTTATGTACATGTCTCCTGCCATCCCAGAAGATGTGATGCTGTCTTGTGTGTTGGAAATCTTTCCTTAGGAGGTCTACTGCGGCTGGAAACCAGCCCAAGATCTGGTCTGAAGGGAGGACTGGAGAGCACTTGAGGTGATGGAGGTGATGAATAAGGAAGGGAGGCAAGAAGGTGGTGGCTGGATGTGAGGATGACACTGAGGCCAAACTCTGCTCCCCATTCCTGTGAGTTGCCACCCCCACATGGTACGTAGAGTAGTCCATCTGGGTCGGTGCTGTCTCAGCAGCTTGATGACATGATATAAGCTTTCCAGCCATGGCTGAAGGTTAGGGCTAATGTGGAAACATCCTCGCACCCCCAGGGCCAGGTAGAGCACCACCTGAGATACCATCAAGCAGGGACATTTGTTTGCAAATAAAAATATTGGCAAACCCCAGGGCTCTCTCACTACTCTTCACAAGAAAATGCTGTCATGCAGTGTGGGGGACCTGTGAGGCCCAGGCCTGCCCCGTTGGGTTTTCCACATTGTCCTCAGCCCCTGTTGCTCCTGCAGTTACATTGTCTGATGGGAAGAGCAGGTGTGAGAGCTTGGGGTGTGGAGAAATTCTCTGTACATAAACAAGGCTTAGGTAGCAGAAAAATGCCTCCTCCATCACTGTGCCTTTGTCATGGCTTGGAGGGAGCCTCCCCGGGAGCGTGGGCAAGCTTTGGAGCTCAGCAATAAAAGCTAAGGAAGCTGGCTGAGATCGAACCCTTTGCTGCCTTCCCCCAGCTCCCTAGAAAACATTTCCAAAGAGCACAAGCAAAGGGATGTGGGACCAAGTGAAACACATGGTGTGGAGGGCTGGCAAAGGCCTGGAGTGTGGCTGAGCATTGTGGCTACTGCTTGCGAAAGACCAGAGTCTGGAGCATATTAAAAACAACAAAAATAACAAAGCAGCAGCTGCAAGCTGCTTAGTCACTCATCTCTCCAGCTCAGGGTCCAGAAATGTCCACCTTTCAGAAGAGCCTGTTTTCTTCTCCACCCAGTCCACATAGTTGGAGACTTTGGTGTACACACCATACACCTGCTTGCTGCCACACTCCTCTGGACCACCCCATGAAACCAGCCCTTGGGCCACCCACCTCCGGGTCCCTGGGTCCTGAATGACGAAGGCTCCCCCGCTGTCTCCCAAGCAAGTGTCCTTCCCACCTTCGTAGTATCCGGCGCAGAACATATTCTCGGTCACACTGTAGTTCCCTGACCGGGACTCATAGCTGGTCTTGCACTCTGCATGGAGCACCACTGGGAGTTTGACATACTGCAGGATATCGGACAGTGTCCTCATGCCTGAGCTGATAATCTCATCCACGGTGATGTTGGGGTTGGAGATACCCCAGCCGGCCACCAACCCCAGTGTGTTGGGGTGAGGCCCTTCCAGCTCATGCTCAAACTGAGGCAGGCAGACAGGCATAACATAGTTCCCCATGGTCACTTTCTCCTTCAGCTTGACTAGAGCAATATCATGGTTGTAATTCTGAATGTCAAACTCCTCATGGAGGATTATCCTCTCTACTGTCCGGTTGACAGCATCCATCTTGTTCCTCACATCATGGAGGGCAAGGTAGACAGTGACATGCTCCTTGGAGACGGGGATGACAGTCTTGTCCCGCCGCTGTGAGCGAAGCACATGGGCGGCTGTCAGCACCCAGGAATCTGAGAGTAGGGCCCCGCTGCCAAACCATTTGTCATTGGGCACCCGGGACATGTCCTCCACCACAATCAGGACCTGCCAGGGGAAGAAACCGGGCTCTGCGTTTCGCCCGCCAATGATGCGCTTGATGATTCCAGGTAGAGCACGAGCTGGCCGGCCACACACTGGGGACAAAAGGGACAGGACAGTTACTCCCGGCTGAGCAAGCACTTATCTAGGGAACAGCTAAAAAGGGACACCCCTGTAGATTATACCACATGGATGGTTATCTTCATAACCAAATGCTCACTTGTGTCTTTTCTTTCTGTAGAGGACAACTCTCCTTTTTCTAGTGGATAAAGCCTATCCTCTCTGCCATCCTCGCCTTCTCTTGGCAGAGTGCACTTAAGAGCTTGAAGCAGGCTGGGCACTGCATCCCATCCCCTATGCTAACAAGTCCTTGGAAGTATGTCTGGAAGGGAGCATGTCTGTCCTTCTGCAGGGTTTTGCTTCCTAAAGGCAGCCCCAGCTCCCTTTGTGTCTCCCTTGCTGGTAGGACCATTTCTGTTGGCCATCATTTGTCCCCCCTTGGAGAGGGGCAGCCTATTACTCTTCCATAAGGGAAAGGGGGTGTTACCTGCAGACCCTGTTCAGCCCTCACTGAAGCTACTCAGGGAGAAAGAGGCCAGTCTGAAGCCTGCATGGCTTGTCCTGTTATTTCTGTGTATTAGGAGCCACCCTGTATTTCCCTAAGCCTGATGGCTCAAGCATGAGACTAGGACACCTCAGTGCTAGTGCTGCCTCTGCCACCAACCTGCTACATGACATTGGACACATCTCATCACTCTGTTGGACTGAGCTATTTCTGCAAGACTTTTGGAGCATGCGGCATCTTTGTTGGCTCACAGCCCAAGGACAATAGGGACCTACTCTCCAAGCAGTAAAAATGGTCATACCAAGCCCTAGGGCTGTCCCATGTTTTCTGTGGTTGTGGACAATGAGGCATAGAGTAAGGAAGTGTCTTATCTATAGGTCAGTAGCAGGCCGGGACTAGAGTCTAAAGCCTGTTGGTTTCCCGTATTTGTACCCCCTTCCCCCACATGCCCTTGGAAACCCCAGTCATGGCATCTGCTCCTAAATAGCAGCCTGGAAGACCCAAGGGAGGATCTCAAGTGGCTGTCTCAGGAGGTGCCACTAAGCCTACGGCATAATCTACCTACTCTGATGAATGCATGTTGCTCAACCCCATCCATCATTGCACCTTTGGAGCCTGCAATATCTTCATAGTGGGGCAGAGGGCCTGAACTCTCCCTGTATCTCCCCAGGGTGCACATCTGAAATATGGCTGTAGGGTTCCCATGGTTATGGCAACCTGGCCAAAACAGGCCATTCTTCAGCTGGCAATGAGACAGGATCAATATCAAGCTGAGCCACTAGTCCCCCATGCTAGCACAGAGAAGGTGGCATCTTTGGGGCTGGGAGCTTCCTCTGGCTGCTGTCCCGGCTCTGCAGGAGTCCATCAGTTCCTGACTTTGCACTTCAGTTTCTGGAGTGATTTGTTTGGATCTGCATCACTTCAGAAACAGAAAGGCAAAGTAAGTAATCCTGCAACCTCACACTCCCCTGTGAGCTCTCTCAGCCCTTTCCAGACCATCCTGCCACTTGCCCGGCTCCTGCTTCGCATGTGCCAAGAAACTCAGGGGAACGCCGATGGGAGGACTGGAGGCTTATGTCAGCCCAGCCCGGCCTCACCCCTCACTCTGGGGCCCGTCACAAGGTCCCTGTGGTCCCAGGGCTGTGGCATTCATGCTGTCAGAGGAGCTGTGGCTGGAGAACGGCTGGTTGTGGGATGTTGCCTAGCACCGTGGGCTGCTCTCCCTCCCTCTTGAGTCCTCATCACAACTGTGGCAGCCAAACCAGCCTCCCTTTGCTCAGCTCCTTGGCAGCCTTCGAATTAATGTCTGAAGAGCCCCATGTGCTGCCTGGTTTGCCTCTGACCATCTTAGCCAGGGACTGCAACCTGGTGCGAGGAACAGGAGGATTTCAGCATACTGAAGGTAGCTCTGAGAGGGTTGAACTGGGCAGGCTGGACAATGACAGGGAAGATCATTGCCCTTCCACAGCTGGAAGAGCCCCAAAATCCCAGCAGCACAGGTATGCTGGGAGGCAGGTGGGAGAGGACCGGAAGGACTGCTCTCACTGCTCTAGGCCCACAAAGAAAATCCATGTCCTCCAAGGAAAATGCCAGCACTCTGCCCTGATGCCAGCTGTGCTCCCTTGCCAGGGATGTGGGGTCGCAGAGCCACACAGAAAAGAGAGCCTGACCCCCCAGGGCGACGACGTCAGGCTGCAGGCAGTCTTGTAAGCAGGGCAGGAGCTAACACTGATTTGTTGTGGCTGAGATCTGCTGCTAGGAAAACTGTAACTCCCACAGGCGGCATGGGAGTGTGCCTCTCTGTGCATTTAGCTCCCCTGCCTTTCCCAGTGCTGTAAGGAATAGGAAACATGCTTAGGCAAATAATTCCTCTGTCCCAGCCCAGCCCAGCTGTTCTCCTGCACCAAAGCTGACAGCCATCCCAGTGAGATGATTTTAGAGGAAGCGCATCCAGCCAAATATTTATTCTATTAAATTACATATCAAAAATGCTGACCAGGCTGCAAATGCTAATGGCAGAGGCAGACACAGAGCGGCCTGGAAGAGGAGTTTCTACTGATAGGGAGGTAGCGTGAGACATGAGAAGATCTGAAGAGCAGCTGGCCAGCTGCTGCCTGCAGATCCCAATCTCAGGAGGGTGTCGCCCTCTCTCTGGGATTTTCCATTTTCCTGAAGTCTCTCTGACTTCTGTCACTAATCAGGAGGTCTGGAAATGGCCCATGAAAGCAACTATGGCCCCAAAAGATGTCCCCATATGCTCCCAGCTCAAATTATTTCAGGCTGAAGCATCAAGGATGGATGCCGGGAGCAGCCGCTGAAACAAGAGCAACCACAAGCCTGGTTTCTGAACTCCACAGGCACCAGGGTATCTCATGGGATCCTTCCTCTGGCCTTCAGATCACTTAACACAGCTGGACACCCTGCAGTACCCACCATGGGGATGAGCCAGGTCCTGAGCTCCTGAGTGTGTGGGGTGCTGCAGGTGCTGTGCAGCGGCTGAACCCCTGCGCCTCTCCAGAGAGGCATCCCTGCACATCAGATGACAGCACATATAACCCACACCCAAAGCTGCTGCCAGCTCCCCCCCTGCCTGGCAGCCAGACCAGCCCCACGCTCAGCTAGGGGCAGCCAATGTCCTGGGGACTTTTGTTTGATCCCAAGTGGGCGCCTGGCCTGGAAACTTGCTGGCTGCAAACATTTCTGCCATTGCTTGAAAGCTTGGGACTTTTCTTCCCTCGTGAACCAGCTGAGTTTTTCTGCAAGGCTTGGAGAGGTGCTAATTACTCCTGGATGTGGACACACTGCTAATGGGAGCTGACAGGTAATGCTCTGCCCTTGGCTGCATGGCACATGCCACTTCTGGTGACTCTGGGCTGATTGTGGCCAGCGAGCTCTGCTCTGGGTGCTGGGGCTGCTGGTTTCTTTCCTCTGCTGGAGCGGGGAGCTCGGAGCCACCTGGACAGCCAGAGTGGCTGCAGCAGCCCTGCTGCCTAAGCCCTGGCCCCGCACCACCACAGACATGCCCTTGTCACTGCTGCTTGGAGACACCCTCTGCACCCTGGCCATCTGTAGCCAGCACCCAGCAAGCCAGGATAGCAGGAGGCCTGTGTCCCCATCACTCTCTTGGCCATATGTTGCAACCAGAGGCAGCATACGTATAGCCCATGACGTATGGTACTGCTGCCACAGAACAGGGTCCTTATCTGGGAAGCACCAGGTCATGTTAGGCACAGACACATCCCTGTCCCTGCACATGTCCCCTCTGCACCCCTCACTGTGGGACCAGGCACCCTGCTCTCACCCCAGCTCCTGGTACCTGGTTGGCAGCATGGCAGCTTGGTCCCCAGCTCCTCGCTCCTCCACATGCCCAGTGCATCACACGTGTAGGTGGCTGGAAGAGAGCAAAGTGTTAGCTGGGCTGTGGCATGGCTTGAGGGGATTCTTTTGCAGTGAGGAGACCCTGCCCAGCCATCAGGAGCCTCTGAGCACTTTTCTAGAGCAGGATGTGACTTCCCTGTCAAGTCCTCTGGGCTCTTTTCCCTGAGGGGTCCTGGCAGTCCTGTCTCTGTGTGTGGGGGACATGCAACCACCCTTGGTGTCATTGCCCTGAGTCCTCTGGAGGGCTGTGCTCTGCCTGCAGCCTCACTTTGGAGCTGCTGTCCCATTAATGCTGCTAGTGCCCATTACACTAATGAGTGCCAGATGCTTGGGACCAGATGCACAGGACCAGTGGGTTTGCAGGGGCGTATGAGCAGGGACACTGTAATGGGAGGAAATCCTTTGGCTTTCCTTGCTGAGGGAGGAGGAAGGAGGGCTGGAGTATGCGCTTGGGCTCTGCAGCAGTTTTGGACCTCAGGTGTAGCTGATGGATCTGGCTGCCCTGTGCATATGGAGAGCGTTGGCCATGTGCATATGGAGAGCGTTGGCCACTCTGCTCTGCCAACGCTATGAAAGCCATGATCAAAGCACCACGTGGTGCCAGCTCTGTCCTACCTTGCTGTGGAGCAGGATGAGACCAGTCTGACACCAAGGTAGTGCAGATGCAGAGTGCATGTATATAGCTTATATGCATAGCTTGCTGCTTGCAGCACATGCTGGGGCAGCCATCCTTAGCTCCCCCCACACTTGCACACCCACCCGCACTGTGCCGGGGGGGGCACGGCCCTGCCCCACTGCTCACCGGTGCTGTTGGGTGCCATGTGGTAGTAAGGGTGCTGGCAGTGGTATCGGATGCTTGCCCTGTAGGTGGTGAGGTTGTTCCTGGAGGAGAAGGTGACAAAGCCATGCTCGAGCTCCGGTGGTGCTTTGCAGTCAGCAACTGAAAGTCAACACAGAAACGAGATTGAGCACTGCACCGTTTCTCAGGGTGCCTTGCCAGCAGGCAGGTAACGCCAGGCTTCAGCAAATAGCAGCGGTCCTATATGGAGGCCCGTGTAGCCCAGTATCCCCCATCTAGGGCACTGCAGGGAGCACAGCTTGACACGCTTACCCCTTCAGCAATTTAGTCTGCCTCAGGTGGCAGCTGGAGGCAAGCCAGCTCTATTCCTAGCCACCAATGGACTGCCTAACTCTCTACTCCTCTAACGTCTGTGTTGGCTTGGCTGCCTCTGCACCCTACAGCAGGGAGTCCCTGCAGCTCCCTTCGCATGCTGCCTGGAAAGGCTGTGGGGCTCTCCGAGGGGCAGACAGCTGCTCCCTCTCCACCTTTGCTGCCTCTTGAGGGGTCAAGAGTCACCTCTGGCCTGCTGCAGAGGAGCTCAAGGGCCTCCAGAACTGTGCAGGAGAGGACGTGGAAAGCCTCAGGCTGTGACTTTGCTTAATTTAAGTCTTTGCCTCTTCCATCTCTCCTCGGTGGCAAGCTCAGTCTCCCCTCTGGTCTCCAGGAAGGCGGTGGAGGAAGTCCCAGCCCTGCCGAAGTACAGAGGTACATTCCCAGATCCAGCCTTCTCCTCCAAGTCCCCCCTCCGCTGCCCCGCCATTGCGTTACCCCTGGCCAGGCTTCTCTGTGCTCCTGGCTCGCTGCCTGTCCCCCATCTCCAGGCAGGGCAGCAGTCCCCTCGCTGCCTGGCCCCATGAAACCCACCAGTGCCTTCTTGCAAAGATGGGGCACATTGGCAGCACTTCTGAACACCAGCAGCATCCCACAGACTGTGGCTGACACTGCTCATGCTAGTGGAGACCCCATGCCGAGAGCCCCTCCTGAGCCCTGCATTTAGTGCAAGATCTCTCTGTTGTATCTTTGAGAGGGGAAGAAACTGCACAGGCAGGTAAGAAACTTTGGGAGAAGCTCTGGGAGTATGTCTTTGCATCACCTGCTAATGGGCAGGAAAAAGCATGCAGTGATTTACTATCTTGTGCATTGGTAGACTCCTTTGAGTGCAAGGCTTTGCCAACAACACAGCCCCATCCCTCCTGCTCTGGGCCTTGTATACCGGGCAGTGCTGGTTGGTGCTTACAGCACAGGCTGAGCAACCCCAGATCCCAGCTGTCCCATGACAGCAGGAGGTGAAGGACAGAGAGAGTGGCTTGACAGGTCTGCAGATGGGGGGGAAAATGAGTAGATGTGGGGAAGACCCTGCATGCTCCATGCCAAGGATATGGGCAGTTTTGGCTCTGCTTCACCCAGCCCTGATGAGGGCTTAGGGCCTGGTGGAGGGAGAAGGATTTCTGGGTGCTGTTGCCTTTCTCATGGCCTGTCCATGGTCCCCTTCCCCCCTAGATCCTTCACAGAGCTCTCCCCAGCCTCTCCCCCAACACTGTCCCCTAGATCAGGCTTGTGCCACCCACTCTGAGAAGGATCCCCTGTCTGCAAGACCATTCTTCTGCCAAAGCCAGGAGTCACCTTGTGGGTGCCCCGTGGGACCTGCTGACTCCCTGTAGTGTGAGTGATTGGCAGTGCATACTTGGGTGATGCTGTTCAGTGTCTCCCACCCCAGGAGACCTGCTCCTGTGAGAGGGCAGGAACCTGGCTCCAACCCTGTCTAGGAAATGCGGCTCTCCACAGCTAGACCCTGCCACTTTTAAGATGAGGAGTTCAGTAAGGGATGGGGGCCTTTGCAGGGAGCAGATCCTGTGGACCAGGGATGATGTGAACTCTGTGGGCCTCTTCTATGTGCAAGAGGATTGGGAGCTGGTTATCAGAACAAGGAGCTGAGCGCAGGAGCCCTAACTCCTCATGCAGTGATCCAGACTGACCAAGAGAGAATTAGCTAGAAGCAGCTGCTGGCACCATGGATGTTTACTGATGCTCAGGGTTAGCCACCTGTCTGGGGGAGAAAACCCTGGTTTATGGCAAAATGCTGCAGCCCACAGTTCACCAGGGTCCTCTCCACCTCCTACCTGGTGGGCAGGGACAGCAGGTGATGGGAGATGGGTGTTTGGGTGCAGTGCAGCTGGGAGGAGGCTCTTGGTACCTGGGTTTTGCAGAGGGGCAGAAGAGGGGGACATGGACCTCCTCTCACCAGTCCCCATGGGTCCCCGTCTGGCTTGAGCTTTCCCGCTCTCTTCTTGTGGTGCTCAGGAGCGTGGTGCTTTGGGGCTGTGGTGCCAGCAACCACAGGGGCTTTATAAGATGCTGAGGAATGCCGCAGCTTGCGGGAAAGAGGGAAGTGATGTCTGGGGACCAATCCAGCTTGCAAGTCTGCTCTGGGGCTGTTTATGGCTGCAGGGGATAGGCTCACTAATGCACATGGCTTGTTTCCTTCCCTGTGTGTGCCACAGGCCTGAGGGAGGCCTGATGCCTGGAGAACAGTCATTTGCATAGACTTGTTCCCTCCCCCCCGCGCCCCCCCCCCCCCCCCAATATCCTGGGACTTGCCCAAAGGGATAGGGGAGCACGTTTGTGTCTTCAGGCCATTCCAGACTTTTGCCTTGGGAAAGGGGCTATTTAGTGCCAAGCTCCCCAGTGTGCACCTATCCCTCCTCTTCCAGCTGCCAGGCCACATCCCTGGTCACTCCCAGTGAGGCACCTGATGCACCCCAGGGTGCATGCCCTGGGCCCCTGGGACATGGCTGAGGCCAGACATGTGGCTTTGATCTCCTCTGGCTGTGACCGGCCTGATGCCAGCTCACACTTCCCTCTGCCAGGCCAGCAGCAGGGAGCAAAGGGGTAGCTGGGGAGAGCAACCTCCTGTGCCCTGGTGCTCAGTGCCCTGCAGGCAAAGGTGTGCAGCCTCTGATGCCAGCCCATCCTCTGGGCCTCCCTTGCATGAGGAAGGTCTGTGAGGCACCAGGACGCTGGGAGAGAGGGGAGGAAGGAGTGTTTCTTATTTGTGATGCTGGGCCAGAGAGGAAGGGCAGCGGGAGGTTAAATCCAAACAAACAAACAAACAGGCAGCCGCGCGCATGGTGGCTGTTCCTTGCGAAACTGTGGTCTTTGAGGGAGAGCAGAGCCGGGCCATGGCGTCCGAGCGGAGCAGGAGGGATGCGGAGGACGTGGCAGGGGTTCGCGAGAGCACCTGCGCCCCGAGCAGCGATGCTGGGACCGGGCAGGCACCGTTCTTGCAGGACAGAGGGAAAGGGGTCTTGACTCCAAATTTCCTTCCCCCCTCTGGAGATGGAGCCGGAGTTAAGGAAGCACCAGGCGTGGAGGGGTTAAGAGTGCCATGCCAGTTAGACAAGCCGCAGAGATGGATTTGGCAGCCGGGCCTGAGACAAAGGGAACTTGCCCTGGATCCCGGACAGATCGGAGAGGGACACCGAGACAGGCTGCCGTCTCGGCGGGGCGGCCAGCGCAAGCCTTATGCCGCCACTTGTTCCGAACTGGCTCTTCTCTCTGTCTGGTTGTCGGCTCTATCTGCAGCTGCGCCGAAGGCAGAGGGGAAGGAGGAGAGCAGAGAGAGAGAGAAAGCTGAATTAGTAGATGAGCAGAGAGAGGCATGCAGGAAACCCAACCCCCAAAACACCAGAAATCATTAATGAGCGACCCTGTCGCCCCAGCAAGCCCTGCGGGGCATTGCGGGCCCCGAGCTGCGGTGCAGTCGGTGCCGTACTGGGCAACCTCTCCAGCTGCTCCACCGCGGCAACCTGGGGCAGCGTCTGGGACAAGCCTTCATGGGGTTGGTGTTTTCTCTCACCAGGCCGCAGAGCTGGATTTTATCCACCTTGGCTGAGAAGTTATCTTTTTTTTGCATTTCTTTCCAAACCATTTTTGCTCATGCTTTGCCTCTCTTAGACGTTCAGGGGAGGTGGGAGGCAGGGGAGGTGGGAATGGCCTGAATTGCCCAGTTAGGGGCTTTTTGGCTTTCCAAAAAAGCCCTGGAATTTCAGTGTAGTGATTCATATCATACAAGAAGGGAGCAGTTCCAGCCTGCCTGGAATAACGTAGGTAAACATTTCAATTTTCTCCAAAAAAATAATGCTTTTGGGGGTTAAAACTATTTACCCAGATTTTTTTTCTTTTTTTTCTAGCCAGTGGTAATTTTTAACTGATTTCTGCTCAAGCAGAGTGCTGGACAAAATCCATGGGAGACTGCTGTAGTGAGAGCAGTATGACTGGGGAGTTTCTTTTGCAGGGCAGAGATATCACTGACCCCATACTTTGTAAGGAGCCCTTTCAGATATGAAATTATTTAGCAGGTCTAAGAGCCTCCCACTTTGCATTTTGAGAGAGCAAACATGAATTAAACTTCCAGAAATACTCTCCTAAGGTAGGATCCACAATATCACGAAAATAAAAAGAATCTGCCCCGATGGGAAGAGCCTGGATCCCACATCCCTTGAGTGCATCTATTCCTGCCTGTCTTTGAAGGTCTTTGTTACATTTCTCTTCCCTGGGTCAGCCTTACAGTAGATTGTGAAGATAGCAGCATGTGTTTGGGGAAAAGAAAGAAGTGTTATCAGGCACATGAAAAGCGCATCTCCCAAGCCCGAGCTGAGAGAGAGGAACGGGGTTAGATGAAAGAAGAGATGATGCAATTCCTTTCAAAAGGAATCTCCTTTCTTCTGCCCTTTTTCCCTTTTTGAGATTTGTAAATATGTGGGCAATTTTTCTCAACCCTTTCACTTAGCACCTGCTTTGGGCTAGGACCTGGGACCTCTCCAATGCCCTTGATCCCACTGGGCTCATTTGGAAGGAAATTCAGACAAGAAACCAGATTATCAGTGTCCCAGATTTATCTAACAGGTTGGACAAAACGCTCTTACTCACCTGGGACTGGCCGTCTCCCTCCCTCCCTCCCTCCAGCAGGAACCATTCATTAATGGGCATTGCCACAAAGGCAGTTTGATGTGAGCGATGCCCAGATTTTGCAGTCAAATAGGCTCTGAGGAAGCCCTGATCAATGCTAAAGCTCTCAGGTGTTTTAAACGGGAAGGAGTCTGCCTAGACTTCACTCATATTTTGAGATCTGGATTCATCTCCCCTTGAAGTCATCTGCAGTCCCCATGACCTAAGCATCCTTCACATCATGGTGGACCTGTCTCAGACAGTGCTGCTTCTCACCTCACTGCTGGGGAGCCATCTCTCAAGAGCCAGGGTGGCTCTTTTCTTGACAGTGAGACAGTAGAGCTGGTCACAAATCAAGTTATATGAGCAATCTAAAGACAGGAACAAACCTCTTGCCTATGGCATTTGGACCTAGCCCAGTTATGTTATCCGAGAAAGAGCCAAGAGAGCTTTGCAGAGTTATGTAGCTTCTTTGGCTAGGTATGCACCTCTGAGTAAGGAACTCCGCTCTGGCAGGGCAGCTCCATTTACCATGGAATGATTTCAGCAGGAAAAGGGCATTGGCAGGGTGGGGAAGGGTGTCCTTACTTTTGCAGATAGGGATCTTGTTACTCCATGTCCCGTCCTTTTGACACTCAATCTGGAAGGAGTCGCTTTCCAGGTTATCCTGTGCAGAAGATGCCAGTAAAAAACACCATCAATGTACTAAGCAAGGAAATGCTGCTTTCTACAAAAAATCAAATTCTTGGTGATTTAGTCAAGATATATCCAGACTCCCTGGAAGAGGATTTTTATAGCTAAAAATCATAATAAAATCGTAAGAAGCGTTCAAAGAGTTTTCTTTTGCTTAGTACCAGCAACTCAGTGGCATGCTGAATGCAGAAGAATTGGAGACAATTGTTCTTATTCTAGGTGCTGGATTACTCTGGCCAAAGGTGGGTAAGGAAGCGGCTCTGCATAGAGGATGAGTCTGGGAAGAGGTTAAAGAAATACTCAGATCCATGTTGGAAGTCAAATCGGGCTACTGGTTTGGAGGGAAGACAGCCACCACGTGAGTCACTTGCACTCCCTGTGGTGCTCAGCTGTTTCCTGGGGATGGCCTGCCAAAATCCCAGCCCCCTCAACTTGCTGAAGCATTCACAAAGTCCCAGAGGACCACCCGGCCAGCCAAGGCTGGCCGCCCACGTGCCCGGCCGACGGGTTTCCCTGGAAGCTGAATCAGAGCCCACTGAGGTGGGGAGCAGGCAGTGTCCTGGCAGCTCCCCAGGGGATTTTAGTGACTTTTTCTCTCACGGAGGTGCCAAGCCTCGTACCCTCTGAGCTGGCCAGCTCCAGAGGAATGCTAAGAGGATGGCTCAGAAAAGTGCCATTTCCTCTCTCCTCCTGCTTCTTTGGAAGGGAGTGTTTGTGGCTTTCAAAGGAGGCTTCGTCCTTGCCCTAAGGAGGGGGGAAGGGTGGTGCGTGGGTCGAGTTCACTCTCCCAAATGGAGATGCAATGGCTTTGGCAGGACTGAAAAGCTCCTGATGCTCAGGAAGGAAAGAGTCTTATTTTGGGCACGCAGAGACAGGTGGATCAGAGGAGAGCAATGACTGGGTATTGGACATGCCTGAGAAGCTAGGGAAGGACTAAGCTAGCTGGTATAACAGCACCAGGGGGATCCATTTGGCAAATGTGTAAAAATTGGTGCAGTGAAATGGGGAATAGTCTCCTTTCTGTGCCTGCTGTGGGGGGGATGAGGAGTCACAAATGCTGTGTCAGATGAGCCCACTGTAACAGTGATAAAACCCCTCTAACAGTAAAGGTGGATGTGGCCAGGGAGCATCACCCCTGTTTAGGAGAAAGGACTGCATACCCTAGGGATATTTGGGCACAGCCCATCAGCACACCCTTGGGGGCTGAGCTTGCCTTGGGTCAGGGGATGGATTCCCTGGGTCCCTCCAGCTGTATGACACCACATATGTCTTGCCCATGGTGGGCAGATAAGTTGATGGCAGGAGAAAAGCCAGGTGTTGCTGGAGCCTGGCAAGGCCTGGTGGCAGTGTGTGATGATGTGTCACACCATAGTGCTTGGGTCTTGCTGCTCTAAAAGAGCACTCCTCTCTTAAATGAGGAAACAGGGGTGCTTGAGTCCCTTCAGATCCCTGTCCAGCAGAAGAGCTCTTGCTTTTGCAGTGATCTAAGATGAAAACATGAAGGATCCCTCCCTTCCTACTCAAGTGCCCAGCTCTATGCCATTGCCCTGTACCTTCAGTACTTTGTATCCGGTGTTGCAGCTGATGACAACCTGGTCTTTGAAGGTGTACTTGGCTTGGGAAGGCTCGATTTTCCCATTGATTGGTGGTTGCACCAGTGGGCATGGGTTCCCTTCAAATAAAGAGCAAGCAAAGCAAAATGAAACTTAGCTGAATAACTGGAGCAAACAGAGAATCCCAGCTCTACCATCCTGTCCCCTTGGCAGTGAAGCACCTCTGTTCTGCTCTCTGCTATTAGCCTACACTACCAGGGCTCTGCTAGGCTCTTTCTGCCCAAGGAGAGGAGGCTCCAGGTCTCTGCCCCAGTCCTGGGCTGGTTTTGGGCGTTACAGGCCTGGGAGTGAAAAACAGTAGCTTGTGCAATTATCCTGCCCAGAGCTGCATTGCTTTGCAGTATGGTATCATTTCAGGGCCCAGCTGGAGTAGGAAGAAAAAGCACCCTTTGAAGGGAGGTCTCCATGTTATTTTATTCCTCTCTTCTTGTGATCTCTGCCACAAATCCTTTCCAGAGACAGGATCATGGACCACCAAACCCACAGTGTCCACCTGCAGGGTTTACAAAATCCTTCCCCTGCCCCAAGCCTAGAAAATGGAAGAAAACAGCAGGATTTACCAATTGCTGTGTATGATAGCTTCCAGCCCCTGTTCTCTCCTGAGTTGTCACTGTGGAAGAGGATCTGCACACTGTTGGTTTGCGTTTCAATGAGTCCCGGTGATTTCTCTCCACAGAAAGGGCCAAACTCCCTATGTCCAGCTTTGATCTGCCAGGGGAAACAAGAGTGGGTGGCTTGAGTGGGTGGCTTGAGGAGGCACGAATGCTGGGGACTCACTTCACCCTGAGGCTGACGGTTGGGGACACTTCACTGCAGTGGGGTCACTGGAGCTTTTGCATCATGTGGTGATGGGACGTGAACAGCTTCTGGGCCAAGGACCAGAAAAAGGGTCATCATTGCCTCAGAAGGGCAAGATCAGACATGGTGAGAGAAATGGGTTCAGTCAAGCATTGGGCTCCTCTGGCTTTATCACCCCCATTTAGACTGGGGCAATTTCGGTCCTATCATGAGGGACCAGGGACCATCACACAGTAATACTGGGGAAATGATAGGAAGAGAGAGCAGGACAGGGGGAGCACATAGAGCACAGCTCACCTTGATAAAGTCATAGGGACAGGTAACCTCGGGGTGGTCTTCCACATCGAAGCTGTCCTCGAAGCTCAGGGTGATGAAGAAGCCTTCCTCCAGCTCGATGCGGTACAAGCAGTCTGAGCTTTTGGGGTAGGGGCTGGGGAAGTCAGCGCTGGTGATCACCCCACTCCTCTGGGTGAAGAGGTTGTCACTGCACTCCACTGAAACACAGTCGCAGCTTGCTCAGTGCCTGGCCAGCCGGCATCCAGTCCTGGCCATGCTCAGAAGCCCCTGTGGACTCGCCTTCCCAGTACTTGGCTTCTCCCCATATCCAGCCTCCCCTGCATGCCCCATGCTCAGCCTGGGCAGGTGGTTACAGAGAAGTCCTCTTTGGTTTTTAGCCCCAGTACAGGGCTGAAAGGGCTGTTGGCTCTCCTATGACCCTGACTGACACTGCGTGCACTTTGAAGCCCCTGTGATAAGAGATGCCCGGCAGCTCAGCTTCCCTCATCCCACTCACAGATGCATCTTTTTCAGACCCTTCTTGCACCCAGCTACCTGCCTGCTCATCCCCATAGCAGGCACGGAGCGGGATCTGCTGGGTGGCTCAGTGTGACAGGGGAGCCATGCTCATGGCTCTGAATATGGGTCCATACAAGAAGGACCCAACATAGCCATCTCCAAACATGCCTTTGACATGGAGGGTCTCAGGGTGAGAGCTAATCCCAGTTTATCTAGATCAGCTCATTCAGATTTAGAGCAGAGGCTCAACTTTTTCATTTCTCTGTCTTGAGTAGGTCTATAGAGCTTAGATGAGGAGTACCAGGGAAACCACTTCTCCTTCCCATGCAAGATGACAGCAGGCCTTGGGCACTCTTCAGTCCCAGGCTATTGTAGGGGAAGAGGTCCCTCCTGCGAGCAAGAGAAAGCAGTTTTGCCTGTGTTTTGCAGCTCTGTGGCCTGCTCAGGGCCCCCTCTGTGTGACCATCCCCATGTCCAAGCTGTGCCTGGATGGTACCTTTGCAGGTCCTGTTGTCAGAGTGGAGGATGTAGCCAAACCTGCAGGAGCAGTAGTACCCCCCGATGTAGTTGTGGCAATAGTGGTCACATGCCAGCTCCTCATCGCTTTTCTCCAGGCACTCGTCCACATCTAGGGTGGATGGAGAGGAGACAGAAAGGAAAGAAGGTCACCCTGGGACCCTCTATATATCCCTCTCCACTGAGGCATTTATCACAGGAACTGAGAAATCTGTTATCCCAAGGGGTGGATCATGTTGCAGACATGGCAGGGTGGAGAAGGGGCAGAGGATTACTGTAGCTGCTGGGAACAGGTCCTTGGCAGGCAAGGCTTTGCTAGGGCACACAGCCACAGGTACATCTCGACTCTGCAGCCTCTCTATGTGTTGCGAATGCCCAGTGATACCCCAAGGAGCAGGGTCTGGGCTGCAGACAAAGACCTCAGCTTCCCTTATCGGGTCCCTGGAAGTGAGGGCTGGGATGTGATCCTAGCCAGGGGATCCAACGGGTAGTGAATTTGTTACGCTACCCTGACAAGCTAGTCCTGGAGGCCAAGTGCTGCTTACCCACGGCTGTGTAATGGGCATCAAAGCCAGTGAAGCGTTCCTCATTGGAGAAGTCGGATCTGAAGGTAAGCCCCATGTAAGGACCTGGAGACAGGATCACTTGTTGGCCAGGGGCTTGCTCTGTGTCTGTCGTCTCCCTGCCACAGAAAGTTGCCAGCTCTTGGTCTTCAGCTTCAATCTATTAGCAGAAAGATTGAGTTGGTGTTTGGCATGGCTCAGGACTTGCTATCTGGACTCTGCTCAGCACTTGGCTCTGTAGAGGAGCCAACTGAGCCTGTGCGGTACCAGACATTCTCACATCCTCCTGCTCCCAGACCGTCAAGTCAATTTATGTGGTTTGGAAGAGCCTGTGGAGAGTCCTCTTCGTTAGTGCTTTCACCTCAGCCTTCCACACCTAGCCACACTGGGCCACAGGAGAGCACTGTAACCCATTGATCTGCCTGGCTGCTCAGAGCCTTTTCCACTCTATGCTTTCTGCATGGGAGGAGATGACTTTTCCCACCTGTACAAATCAACAGCCCATCGGCTGCCCAGACACTCAGGGCTAAGCTGGTGATGAGGAACCATGAGGCTTCGGGAGCTCCAGTGCTGCATGGTTTGCACATCCTCCTTTGCCCCAGCTGCTCCGCTCCAGCCCAGTTCCCTTTCCCTTGCAACATTACCTCCCCTCACTGCTGCAGAGGTCAGCAGACTTGTCCGAGCCTCCTAAGGCTGCCTGAGATTTTCCAGCAGGTCAGAAGCACAGCTTTTGATAGCTACAGGCTAAGGACATACTACTCCAACACAGAGCTGAATTCTGGGCTGCACTGTAGTGCGTGTGTCCTCCTCACCCCTGCACCCTCCGTGCAATCGCAGCACCTCAGCATGTTCCCCTGGGTGCCCCATCCTGCTCTGCCCTGCACCTCCTCAGCCTTCCCAAGGTGGACTGCAGGTGGGCGATCCAGGAAGCCTGGCCACCTTTGGAGAAGCAATTTCCAGCTTTTCCCCCTTCATTACATCCTGAATGTAGAGAGCTGCTGGGAGTTTGTAAGGAGAGGGTGCAGGAAGGGATCCTGTTTGGGAGGTGAGGTGAGAGCGTGGGCAGGTGCTGCAGAAGACAGTGTGTGAAAATAAGCCCCAGGCTATGTCATTCCCACTTGAAGCTGCCGGTTCCTGAGATGCCTCCTCCTTCCACCTAAACGCTCATCAGCACAGCAGCATCTGTCTGATGGCTGCAGGGCCAGGCGGTGTTGCTGGAAGGGCACTTGGACTCCCGAGGAAACTCTCTGCCCCTCAGCCCTGGGGATGCTGAGACGGCAAGCAGAGCAGACAACCTGTTAGCAGTGCCAGTGTGAGAGCTGGAGTCACTGCATACTCTGGGTGGACCAGACATTAATCACTTCCACTTGGGATGTCTCGTTCTCTGAGGTTGCTTGTTCTCTCCACACCACATGGTCCCCATGCGTGTCCCCGTTATCACCGCCCCTGCCTGCTGGGAACAAGCCATGCACAACCTCACTGCTGGCCCATTTAGAGAGGCTGCAGCCCATGTCTGGTTTGCATCAGGTCAGTCAGGTCTAATTTGCAATCATCTCTAATTTGCATCCCCCAGGCTGGCCTGCACATGCTTAGTCTCGTCCCGGCTGTCCCTGTGTGTATCCTTGCTGCTCAGGTCCCGGCCAGTCCCAAATGTGCAGCGCCAGGCACATATTGACTCAGAGCTATGTCCTGTGGCCCAGTGGGCGCTGGGAGAAGCCAATGGGCCAGCATGTCCAGTTGCCATCCTCACACGCTCACTAGCCTCTATTTGCATACCTTTAAAGCATGGCCTTGTTGGTGCCTGGAGGCCCAGCAATCCCTGCAGAAAACCCTCCTGCCTTTTCTGGAAACCCCTTCCTCTCCTTTTTCCTCACTCTTTTCCCCAAGAACATTTCAGGTTTGAGTCCTTATGATCCCATCTTGGTTTCCTGCTATTCCACCCCCCAACCCCCTTCTCAGTCGCAAACGCTCCCAGCTCCAGTGCCCAGCACTGTCTGCTTTTCCCCAGGAGATTTGAATATGAATAACCACTCTGCGGAGGAATGCGGGCTCCTGCGAGCATGCCAGCCTGCCGCCGCTCACGCCAAGTGGTGGCTATTGAGGCCACGAGGAAGAGAGCAGCTCCCTGGTGTGAAGAGCAGTGAGCCAGCAGCCGAAGCGCAGCGACTGCCATGAAGCATCTGCAGAAAGTGGCCTGCCTGGCCAGGGACCACGCGGCATTGCAGGGCCATCCTGGGCTCACCTTGGACTCGGTGATGTGAGACCCTCCTTGTGCTGCCGCCCCTGGCTCCCATGTCAGCCACCGGTGCCTAGAGACCCTCCAGACCAGAGCAAAAGGGGAAATTTCCCAGGGCTGAGCGTACAGGCGGAAACTCGCTCACGCCAGGGAAAGACGACATGGAAATGGCAACTCTGCACGCCTTGACATTGCCTGCAGATATTTTCCATACTCTCATACGAGCCAGAGCTGGCCAGAAAAGAGAGAGACTTTCCGATGCTAAATTTTGAGAATTTGGAGAAAAAACATGCATCCCACATTGGGACAAAAACCCAATTCAATTTTGTGTGTGTGAATGTGTGTGTAAAAGAGTTCTGAAACAAACAAACAAACAAAAAGTTATTTGGGGTCCATCTGGTTTCAATCACATTAAAATACACTGTGATGCTTTGGATTTTTTTTTTTAAATCTAAAATAAAGAACGATTTGGAACAAAATATCATCTCAAAGTGAAAATTGGGCACTGCTCCCTCCCAAAGTGTAAAAACCTGGCATTTCAGCCACATTGAAAAGTGCACTGTTTTTCCTTCCCCAATGTGAAATCTTGTCTGAGGCAGTGTGAATACACGACACACAGCATCTTCTGTCCGAAGGAACTGTTTCCAGCCATCTCCTCTATTTTCAGGCCAGCCCTAGTTGTCACCTCTGCCTGCAGGGACGCGTGAGCTGCGGCCGCGAACTCATCCCCTTCCCACTGGCCCGAAACCGCGCCAGAGCCACTGAGCAGCAGGATGCAGCGGGAAGCCCTTCCTGCGCAGCCCTGGCCATGCCCGGGGTCCCGGCCCGGGGGGCTGCAGCTGAGGGTATCCGCAGCCCCTTATCTGTGATGTGTCCCATGCCCTGAGACACAGGGAGCAGAGACAGCCCTCCGGCAGTAAACTAAACAGAGAGGTCATCCTCCCTGGTTAATATTTGTTGCTGCTGCTGAGGACTGTATACTTTTTCGTAGATCATTTACATCCAGCGAGCAGGCTGGTAATTAAATCCTGGTTGTTTGTTTGGAGTTTCTCCCTCTAGGGTCATGATGTCGACGTTTTCACTAGAGAAGATGTGTCCCTGAGGGAAATATCAATTGCCGAAGAGAAATTCCCTATAAAAATACGCTGAAAGAATCCTCCTTTGAAAAATAAAGTATAGCGACACTCTCGTGCCTTAAATTTACCCTTGCAGAAGCTGGACAAGTGAATGCCCCTGCCTCCTGTTGTCTTTCCCATTTCCGCTTTGCTCCTGAGCCCATTGTTAGGATTTCTCTTCCCAAGGAAATGGAAGGAGACGGGGTCCCTCCCTGAGCTGGGGCTCTGTCCCCTGCATTTTGTCTTGGACTGTGACTAAGAGTTTGGCGTGATGCAATGGGAAGCGGTGAAAGAAGCCGCACAGCCCCAGTGCCCCATGCACATTTCCCTGCTGCGGCTGGAGGTCTGGGGCACCCTGGTTTGGCCAAATGCTCATCGAGAAGGAAAGCCTTCCCCAGGGCATCAGCTCCTGAAGAGGCTGGAGCAGCGATGCTTCAGAGATACCTCCTGCAATGGGTGAGTTAACGAAACTTCCCAAACCCCAAGTGGAATTTGGCCTGGCGGTTTGGTATCTGCCACCGGAAAAGAGCACGAAGCTGCAATAAGGAAATGTGGCCACCACCCCCACACTCGGCCCTCCAGGAATGCACTAATTGGGCTGATGAGGGCAAAACATACCGCTTGTAATATATATAAATGGCTCATTAGGCAGAGAAATTGCAGTCCCAGGCTGAAGACACTGGGAACATGTCATGGGGAGGAGATGCTCAGAGACAGGGAAGGGCACAGAATAGCCCTTGTGGAGTCGAAGTGCAGGAAAGACGACAACACCCAGATTAACAGGGCTTTTGCAAAATGACTGATGATGCTACTTACTGCTGGAAACAAGGCTTGGATGGGACAGCCCAAGTCAGGAGCAGAAGCCTGCATCTCAGCTTCCCAGAGATCATCTCTGAGTATGCATGCATGTTCTCCTCAATACACGTCCATCCTCTCCCTGATGTGCTTTTGGAGTCCTTCAGCATGCCAATGTGCACCTGAATTCCCACAGGAACATGCACAGCAGCTTGGGGAAAAGCGCTCTCACTGCAATGGGACAGGGAGGATGGGCAGCTTCTGCTGGGGACTTGGCTTGGCTTTTCGAGATTGTCTCCTCTGGCGGTTTTGCTGTGCCCACATGCCCTAATTCTCCAGGATGCCTGGGCTGGGCTTGCTTCTCCCGGGGCATGTGAGACAGGATACCAGGGCTGTGGTGGAGCCACTGGCTCCTTTCCCTGGCTGTTCCTCACTCTTTCCTTCTGGGGCTGCATTGGAGATGACCACAGCCCCTAACTGTGCAGGCAGTGGCAGGTGTCACTGGGCTCCTCTGGTCAGAGCCATCATGATGGGAAATGCAGGCAGCAAAGCCCTGGGCTCTTCTGTCCTCCTGGCTGCCTCTGGGATACTTGACATGCTCCACGTGGAATTCCAAAGCTCCAGGGCCCTGATTACCCCCAGCTGAGCCTGGCTGACAGCACGACTGCCCCCCCCCCCCCCGCCCCGCCCAGGTTCATGCCAAGCCCTGCTTTTTGGTTTTCTACCCTCCCTGCTCTCTCTGAGCAGACAAACAGGTAAATGGGACTGGCGCGTGGTCCCCGGTGCCCCAGGCTGCGTGCGGCCCTGGAGGTGGCAGCGGGCTCTTTCCCTGGCCTCACTTGGCACTGCAGGGGCCGCGACAGCACAGATTACCCACAGTCTCTGCAGGGACCGTGGTGCTTGGCACAAGGCCACAGTGCAGTTTGCAGCCCTTCCCTGGCATTACCTAAGTGCTGAAAAGCAGGCAAATATGGGCTTCCCTCTCTGCCAGCCTGCGGGCAGGAGGCGGCAAACCCCAAGCCGAGGACGCCGCATGCAGCGCTGGTCTGTGACGTGCCCTGAATGCCTTGCCAAACCTCAGGGAGATGCGGCTCCATCACATCGCAGAGCTTTCACAATTGCCCCCGAGCCGCTTCCTGGAGCTGGGGCATTAACTGCTTGCTCTCCCCGAGCACGATGTCCCTGGCATGGCTGTTCCCACTCTCGCAGTTTGTGCTTGCAGGAGTGAAAGGAAAGCCCTATGGCATGTGCTGAAATCTACCAGGCCTCAAGCATGTGCCATCCTGAATTGGGACCCAGTGGCAGGGCTTGGGGTGAAGATAGGCAACCCCACCAGGACTGTGAGCCTGCAAGGACTCATCATAGGCTGACTGTGGGGAAGTCATCTCACCAAAGGCCCTGCCTTCATCTTCTTCATTCCAGAACTTGGTCCCAGCCATGCTGCCAAACTTTCAAAGGCTGATTTAATTCCAGGGCTTGACAGAGTATGTGCAAAAACACATGGATAGGACCTCAGGCTCAGTCTCCCTGACCAGCTGGGGGATTTAGACATGAAGGCCCCTCAGAAGTGAACAGGGAACAGCAAAGCCATCCAGCCCCTGCGTGAGCTGTAGGAAAACTGCAGGCTACTTTGCACACTCCTTCTAGCAGAACCCATCTCCCCATGGTTGGCCTGGAAAACACCTGGCACCTCTGTGACAAATTGACTCCCACATGGGGTGAACACCAGCCTGGCGGTGCTCCAGACATATGACCCAAAGCTGTGACAGCTGCTTCCCAAGAAACCCTGAAAAACCACATGGAGGTTTTGAATCACAGCCTTGGAAGTTCCTCTTGCTTCGCCCAGTTCAAGACGCAGAAATTCAGCCCAAGCTAAGTCCATCTGTCCAGTCTGGAGCAGAGTTTCACACAAAAAGCCATTCAGATTTCATCTTGCAGCTCCCTGCCTCTGCCACAGTGCTCCCCTATGACACTAGTCAAGTCACTTAACCCACTTTTCCTGATTGCAGCCACTGCTTTCTGGGTGCACCAGGATAGCGCAGCACTTGTGGCACCCTGGAAGGGAGCCAAACTCTGTGCAAATCCAGGTGAGACCACCCCAGGTGATGTATCCCAAATCATTGGTGAGATGGACCCGAGGATGCTCTGCAGGTCTGTGGCATGGTGAGGGCTGAGGGAGAGGCCACAGGGGAGCAAACATCCCCCTTGTCCTGGCAGGGCTGGTGCAGCGTGTGGGGTGGAAAGCTGGAGGGTGGGAGTCGAGAAGAGAGCACAGAGCCCAGCGTCCACAGCTGCTTATTCCCGGTCCCTCCTGGCCCTGGCACACAGTTCAGGGCATGGATCCAAAAGCCTGGGAGAGGCTGTCTCCGACTCACCAAGGTCCTGAGTTCAACTTCCAAAGACAGCTTGTATGCTGGTGTTTCCTACCTGTGCAGGGCTGACCTTCTTTGGGTGCATATTTTGAGAGGTGATTGTCCCTCATGTCCCTTCTGGCTCACTCCCTCCCTAACGCACCACTCACAGCCTTTGCCATCTCCATTCGCACAAACAATCCTCCTGGCCTGTAAGCATTGCTTTTGAAGCTGCATATTCTTTTTATATATATATATGCATGCATATATCTATATATATAAATAAACAGCTATTGTTTTAATTAGCCATTGTTTCAGAGCTCTGGAAACTGTTCACTTCAGAAGACCACCCCGAAGGCAGGGATCTGTGTATGTTTGAAGCTTGGCTTCCCCTGAACTTGCCACTCAAGATTACTTTCTACACTGCTCCAGAGCAGGCATGTGGATGACTGAGAAGGTAATGAAAGCAAAGGCCACACATGCACAGTTGCTTTCTACCTGTCCTGAGCTGGGATTTTGTTTTTTCTTGCCTTGTACTGGGACTATTTAGCCCTGGTGTTTGACCTCATTCTTATAGCAGTGAAGACAATGAAGAGGCTGACAGGAGAGTTGAACAGAATTTGGATCAGGGCCTTGTTGAGGACAAACAAGCAGAGGAATTTCTTCACACACACGCGTAAACACATATTGAACCTGTGCAACTCTCTGGCACAGGATGTTGCAGAGATTCATACATGAGTTCAGAAAGCAACTGGACAAATTCATGGAGGGGAAATCTGTCAAGTACTGGCAAACACAGAGATGCCACCTTTGGCTTTCTAAGCTGTGATGAGCCTCTTTACTGGAACTGGCAGAGTATTAAAGAGAAGCACCTATATACATTGGGTCTATAACTATATTCTACAGGCACTATTCCGTTGGCCTCTATCAAAGACAGGGCATGAGCTGATTCTCTTTTCATGCCTTGTACTGATGATGACGGAAGCTGCACACACAGACCCAGGGAGGGAAATGGCCATGAAGTCATTTGTGTGCTCTCCTTACATTTTCTTAGCTGGTGGTTTAGCAGCATCAGGATTACATCTCAACCTAGTGGAGGAGCTTACAGATCCCCCGTAATCCATCCAGATGGACATTTTTCTGAACATTTTCAACACAAATATAATTCCTTGGTGGAGGCTCTGCAAGCTGAGTTTCAGCCTGGAGCAAATTTATACAGCTGAGATCTAAATCCCTGTGAAAAATACCGCCTTCTTATGGAAATCCAGCGGCAGGGATAGTTACGATGCCAAATTGGCACCATGGCCAAGTAACAGGGAGCCTTTTGAAAAAGGAAAAATGAGCAGGGGGTGAAGGGTGGGAGGAGGGGTAAAGCTTGGAATGGGGAAAGTTTCCAAGAAATCCACTCCTTGAGCCTATTGGGTTTTTAAAGTAATATATCTCTATATATGTCCCTGGCCCTTCTGCTTGGAGAAGATCCAGGAGAAGCAGAAAGAACTAATCAAACCTCAATAAGAACTGTTAGTAGCAGAAGGAGCGCCAGCGCAAAGGGGAAATTGAAACAGCAAACAGCAGATCCAAGAGGACAAACACAAACGTTTGCTTCATTTTCTTAGTGCAAGAATGAAATAATAATTTTGCTTAGCTGGCAACTAGTGTCAGGGCTGAGCTCTATGGCTGCAGACCTGGACTGACACTCCACCTGTGTCTGTACGAGGGGCCGAGTGAGACCTGTGCCTAGTTTCAGCCCTGTTCAGCAGAGCTAACATTGAAAGTGCCTGCTTGCTACAGCTGGCCCAGACAGCAGCAAACCTTATCTAGTCCAAAGAGAGGGAGAACCTAGCTTGTTCTAGACACGAAGAAGAGCCCCGTCTGGAGATATGTTTCAAGGCACAAGGATGCTCTGAGGCACAGCAGTGTGTGGCCCACTGTGGTTTCGATGAGGTCTGCTCTGTGCTGAAGCGGGCCGAAATCTTCTGTCACTGGTCATGACAGCTCCCTGGGAACATCCATAGCTTGTTTATGCTGTAGGTATCTGTGAGAGATGGCCTTGAAATTTGGATCTGAGCTGTGAAATGGGTTTGCAGTGAACCCAAGGAAGCCTTTGGGTCTGAACCGTGCTGCTTGTGGGAGGAAGGCCGTGGACGCAGATCCAAGCTTGCACACTCAAGCTCAGGTCTAAAGCTTCCCTCTTGCTTCCTTTGGGACTGGATGGGATGTCCCAAGAACCTGTAAGCACAGCTGGGAGCCCTGGCTGTCTGTGGGACACACACGGCCATGGCCTGGTGAAGGCGCACAACTCATCAGGCACTCTCCTTGCATGTGTTTGGCACTACAGTAGCACAGGTTGGGGGTTTATCTCCCTTTCATCAGCACTTAGGTGCCTAAATACCATTGTGTTCAATGAGAAGTAGGTGCCCAAATACCTTCAGAAACCTGGGCCTTTGTGGCTAAGTTCTGAACCTGAGTGTCCCACTCACTGGTTAGTCCAATGTATGTTATCTTATCTGTGCTTGCCCTGTCGTGCACTGGACTGACAATTCTTGTACCTAATAAATGGTGAAAAATAGTGTGTTCCCAGATTTTCCAGCACTACCCTCTCTCAGCTGGCCAAACCAGTCTCCCTGCTACCCCTCCATTTGCCCTGTGACACCACAGCTCACCTTTACATAGTCGTATTCACAGAGGTAGGATGACTCCAAGTCAAAATGCATGAAGTAGAGCTTGATTCTAAATCCATCGGGCACAGAAATATTCCATGTCATTTCCGAGTCACTGGGATAGGAATCCGGGAAGTTCGGGGACTGGATCTCTCCAAACATATCTGTCAGCTCAATGGCATCTGCCACAGAGAGCAGAACAACACAAAAGGACCAAGCCAGACGGTACCTGGAAAACACAAAGGGAGATCAAATGAAGCTCTTGCAATGCCAAATCCTGTCAAGAGCTTAGTCTGTTTTTCCAAGCAGGTCGTGTAAGGTGTCATGGTAGAGACGCTGGAATCTGGCCGTATGACTAGGGGCAGGTCCTAGAGGAGCAGGTCCTGCAACATCAGGGCAACATATGGGGCGTCTGTGTTCAGGGCCTGCTCTGTCCCAGTCTAAATGCTTGGCAAGTATCCAGTTCCCTGATGCCACGGTGCCAGGCAGGAAGCGCGGGATGGCTCCTGGCCTTGCAATGAACAGAGCTCCCAGGTGCATTTGTGCAGGCCACTGCGCAGGACCCACTGGGCATGGGAGGCTGGGGCCAAGGCTGCAGCTTGCTAGGACGCTTTTTAGCACAGGGCTCTGGGATACAGCACAACCACCTCTCTCCTCCTCCATGCTCCAGAGAGGGAAGCCTGGGGGGGGGCGCAGATCTGGTGTGAGGTGCTGGGTGGGAGAGGAGATGCAGTGCTGCGTTCCCATGAGCAAACTCCATGCTGAGTTGCAGGGAGGCAGGATGCAGGGTGCCATGCAGCCGCACACGGGAGGGATGGGAAGATCCTTGGAGAAGTGTGTAAAGCAGGTGCAAAAAACCACAGCAAGGGCTCTGATGGGCATCTTCATTTAATGGAAGAATAAACATAAGGACACTTAATAAAATAATGATGCTTTCTAAATCAGTTTAATGAAAGCATCATGACAGTAACAGCTAAGTATTATTATTATTATTATTACTGTTTAGCTTCATCCTGTCAGATTGGGATCGCTGACTCTCACAGCACAGCTCTTCGCAGCTGGGCAAGTATAACCTAGCATGTTCCTTCTCCTCTCCTCTCCTCTCCTCTCCTCTCCTCTCCTCTCCTCTCCTCTCCTCTCCTCTCCTCTCTTCTCTTCTCTTCTCTTCTCTTCTCTTCTCTTCTCTTCTCTTCTCTTCTCTTCTCTTCTCTTCTCTTCTCTTCTCTTCTCTTCTCTCTTCCGTCTTTCTCAGGGCAGCTCTCCCCCAGGTAGAGAAGCACACAGAGGTTAAGGTCCTTAGAGTTCTTTTAGCATCAAACTCAATTTTTAAAAATCTAAGCCTAAAGAGTTTGCCACAGGCACCAACTTGTTCGTGTCAGAGTTGGGCAGAGTAGGTAGGTAAATCAGCAGCAGTCCACCTGACCTCCCACCAGCCTTGAGCTCCATTTGCAGCACGAAAGTGAGCATAAAGGGAGCATTTCTCAGTGCAAGGGGAGGCGCACACAGCTCTGCTCGTTCTGGAGGTCCGAACACAGAAGTTCATACTATTGCACAGGAGCTAGAATGAGGAGCACAGCTTACGCCCTTTACGTCCAGTGGAGTGCACATAGGAAAAGAAGCATACAGAAAATTACAGCCATTAGAGAGGAATATTTAGACTTTTAAAAATAGGTGCTAAGGCCTGGCAAAGACTTGTAGGTGTGTACTGCAGTTGCTGGAACTGCTCACATACATATGTACATACAGTTTCAAAATTAGGGCTCAACGGTGAGGAAATTGAAGCTATGTAAGTGGATTATTTTTAACCTGTCTGCGTTCTTTCGAAACCAGGGCAGTGTGTTACTGGGGCTCATTTCTGTAGTGCCATCACTTTCCCCAGCTCTTGGTTACAAAGCAAAGTTAATGGGAGCTGAAAAATTTGGATCGATTTTTCTTTCAAGCAGAGTGAGGTTGAACATGCTTTTTTCTGACAGCTTGTCTGAAACCACAAAAATGTGTGAAGGGAAAATCTGTTTCTCTTCTGGTCAGAGTACATGCACAAGGGCTAGATGCTCATCTGGTGTAAATGGGTATCACCTCCTTGACTTGAATGGGTCTTTCACTGGTGCAATTCCTCGCTTTCTCTTTAAACAGAGGAAGGAAAATAACATCAAAGTTTCCCATGCCAGGAAAGTCTTATCCTTATGCAAAAGTGAAAACTGACCGTGGTGTGCACAGAAACATGAATCCCGTGCAGCGCCTAACTTGCACTTTTCGGCACGCGCTGCGCACATAAAGCGCGGCACTGCAGTAATCTCACGCTCCCTTGCTGCGAACCCAGCAGCCCGCGCCGGCCGCGAGCGCCTCGCAGCCTGCTCGCATTCCTCCGCTGCTCTGGCACACAAGCCGCGCTACAGCGCGAAGGCGAGACGTGAGCAATGCTTTGCTCGCGCGCAGACGGGGAAACCGAAGCCACGCTCATCAAAGGGAAGCGCTCTCCAGAGGGATCGCCCCTCTCCCTGGCCTGGCCCGGAGACAACAGTGTGCAGGACCCCGGGGTCAGTGCGTCCGGTAGGTACTCACCTCATTTTGCAGCTCGGAGAGTTTCCCGGTCGGTTTGGAGCGCGGGGTTGGTTGTTTGTTTTTGGGGGATGGCTTTGCCTCGTTCCAAGCGCTCCACTGTCCGCCTTATCTTTGTGCCGAGATTTGTGAGCGTGTGAGCGTGTATGTGTGTGTGTCTGGAGTTGTCTGGCATTTTCCATGCAGGTCACGCCTTCCCCTGCCTCCAACGGTTCCCCACATCCCCACACGCACACACACAGACCTGACGGCATTGAAACTGTCCTCCCCTCCGCCAGCCCGCTCCTGCAGTCCCTCCTCTCGCTCTGTCGGGCTGCCCGATGCACTTCAGCAAAAGCCAGGGGATTCAGCTAAGTTTTTGTCTTTCTTAATCTCCAGAGTTGTGTGTGTGTGTGAGTGTGTGTGTGTGTGTGTGTGTGTGCCCATGCACATTGTGTTTTCTCTTTTTTCTACAGGCTGCTTTGCCAGATGGCTAAAATTTGCCTCTCAATAGGGACAGAGGCTCCAGCAAAAACAGAAGGCAAGAACGTGTGAAAAAAACCTGTGCAAGAATAAATAGCTTTAGATGTGGTTCTGCAGCTGGGATCTACACTCAGGACTTGATTTTGACTTCTCTGCTCTGTGCTGAGGCTGCCCAGGGTTTGGGACTTTAGTCTGTCTTCCAAGAAACTTTCTAATTGTGACAGTCTGAAAAAAACAGAGCCAGTTTTCAACCTCCTGAAAAGCTCAGGAATTGCTGGATTCAGCATTTTGTTTGGGAGAAAAGAGCAGCTCTAGGTGCCAGCTCTGTTCACAACTGAGGACTTTAAACATTAGAGCTACAGGTTTTGATCCTGACTCCCTCCTATCAAAGAAACAGTAAAAACATGAACCCCCCCCCCCGAGCCACAGGAGATTCATTTCGCCTCCCCATGCCAGGAACAAACAAACCAAAACCCCACTTGTCTGCATAAGTATTAGGAATAAAATCTGTTTGGGTTGCAAACCAGGGAACAGCCCATAGGAAACCAAAGGATGCAAGTGACTCCCTCGTCCAGAAGTGACACCCTTTGAGACGTGAGAAAGGTGAACTTTAAAGCTGAACTTTAATAGCTGTTTACCAACTTCATCTTGAGCTGGTTAATGTAAACCCTGCAGACATCCACTGGCAGGCACAGATACATATGCAGCGTGTTAAAATGCACACACAAACAAGAGGAGCAAAGAAGCAGGGAAACAAGGATGTGTTGGCACGGCTTCCAAAGTCTCCCAGGACTCACCAGCCCTCTGATGTCAGGCTGTGGCTCCGCTGTTAAAGGGGCAATGTTAACTCAGGCCTCCCACTCATGTCTGGGATGTCTTTGATCCCTCTAGCAATGTGCAGCCCCTACAAAAGCTAGGAGTGAAGGGGACTGGGGGAAAGAGGAGAGAGAGAGTTTTCTCCTTTTTCCATTTCTTGCCTTTGTGCTTTGGGGACTGACATCTCCTTGGCTTTTTGCACAGCTGCTTCGCTTGCTCTTGTGGGTCTCTGGTTCTGCACTGGGGAAGAAATAGTACCTAGGAGACTAAGTTGAGTAAAATAGAAAAGTATGAGTGGAAAAGCACTAAAAAAATAGTGGAAAGGCTCTGCATAAAGGGGAGATCTGGGTCTGTCATTATTCATATCTCTGTTTGGGAAGTTTTAACAGCTCATCACTGTACAAGCACCAACTCTCACTCATGTTAACACACCCAGGCAAGCTGATCAAACTAATTAATATCTAAGCAATGTGTCAAATGCAAGACTTTATTTTTGCAAGCAAGTGTGCTCTTGTCTGAGCCCTGAATACATTGTGATCTATTTTTTCCCTGTCTATTCTGCAGGGTGGGTCCTTCATACCCTCATTTTTCCATCACGACAACCTTCTATAGCTTTTTGGAATTGCTTCTCTAATTCAGGAGCAACTTTAATTCTGAAGTGACATCTTCTTTGCCACTGAGGACACCGGAAGTTGCTGACGCCTCTTTCAAGCCAAATCTCTGAGGGTCAAAGCCTGTGTTTATGCTGCGAGGTTTGTCTGGGACACACACAGTGGCAACACAAGCTCCATGTGCTTTCTGCCCATCTTGCTGGGTGTAGCATGGGCTTAAAGCATCCGCATGGACCCCATAGGCCCTGGAGTGTAAGAGAGCACGAACACCATACCAGCAGCCCTTGGGGCTGATTTCCTGCTAGACTGTACAGGGTTGCTTTGGCACCATGCCTGTCATGCAGAGGGCTTTAGGGATGGAAAACTCTTATTGCAGCTCTTCTCTCCATCTGACCTCTACGGTGTCCGGACTGTTTAGACATCCCCTTCAGGAGAGGGTGTACATGGCCCTGCAGGTTGAGGCACACATCGGTTGGGGCAAAATGAGGTATAGATGCCCAGGCCTGCCCTCTCCCCTCTTGCTGCACCCCCCCACCTCTGCTAGTGGGGTGGAGAACCAGGGTCCATGGCTCTTTGGGGACCTGGGGGCCTGAGGTCTGTGCTACAGCCACCACTCCAAAAAGCACTTCCTGCACAGCTCCCAGAAACCTGTTCCAAATCATTGCCTCCTGGCAGGCTTGGAAAGCCAATGTTTTGCAGCAATGGCCACCCGTCTGTCACAGAGCTGCCTCTGCTCCTGGGCTGGATTAATCCTGGTCAGGCTCTGTATGCTGGAGAGAAGATAGTTCTCTGTGGGCTTGCTTGGCTCCTGGGTCTAAGTCCACCTCACATGGAGTGAATTAGTGCCCTCTGGTTCTGCAGATGCAACTGCTGCCATATCGCAGTTGCTGCATTAAAGCAGAGGGATGTCTTAATGCGCTGCCTGGTGCATGAAATGGCTTGAGCTGGTGGAGTCCAAAAGGCCTGCCTGCTCCAAAGAGCCTCTGAAATGAGGAGTGCAGAAAGGGATGACTCATGCCCGTGACTGAGCTGCAGACCTATATCCTGAGGGGTTTCCTTGCTTCAGTGCCTGTCTCCACATGCCAGTCTCCCAAACACTTTGCTTCATGGAAGTGCAGCCCCCTGCAAGCTCACACTGGCCAGCCTGGACACCAGGGTCTTCTCTGACCACATCTGGCCTGAGTCAGTGTGGGCTCCTAAAGAAGGTTTAGAGGCAGTGGCTGAGTGGCTGCAACCTCACTTTTGCTGTCCCCAAGTGCCTAAAATTCTCTGCAACCACATGCCTCCCCATTTCTTCATGCATCCACACGTATGCAAACCCCATTCCCAGCGCATGCAGTGTCCCACACCACTGCTATGCGGCCCACCTCCCCAAAATAGAGGGAAGAAATCCATTCATCTGGGCAATTGCAGTGCCTCCCTTGGTTATGGCAGCACAGCCTCAAGAGACTCTGTGCCCCAGGGTTGCTGTGGGTCTGAGGTGCCAAGCAGGGGGCTTCTCAGCCATCCAGTAGCCATGTGGGCTTTGCGCTCCAGGTCTTCCCTGGCTGCTGTAGCAATGTAGGCCCTGGGCTGCAGTGTCTCTTTGTGAGGGAGAAGGGACCTGCAAAAGGAAGAGAAAGAATCTGTTCAAGCTGCAGTGCCTTCTCCGGGGCTATTCCCACCTGTCCAAGGGGAGGGACTGCTATAGTGCACCCCAGAAATACTGTCGGAAATGCCCCTACCTGCGAACCCCTCTCAAAACCAGACTCCACCTCCGAGACAACCCAGAGAGCAGGGGTTCACCCCAGCACTGCACTGAACCATACCTCCATCAGTTCTTGGCACACAGCGATGGGCTTGCACTGTGCTCTGCAGGCGAGCATTACTGTGGTCCAGGCACCCTCAAAAGGAGACCCCTCCCCATCACCCCCTGCCCTGCTATTAAATCAAATGAAGTCCATTGCAGATTGAAGGTGCTTGGTCTAAGAGATGGTCTGTGAGGGAAAGGACCCCAAATTACAAGGTTTTTACAATTTGAAGCAAAACTAGAGTGAAAAGAGACTTGCAAACAGCTTTATGTTGGCTCATGCTCAAAGAATAGGGTATAGTGAGTGGTTTGGGGGAGGACAGTTTGTTTTATCCTCACTCCTGTCCTTCTATAAGAAATAAGAAAATAAGTCCTGCTATGTGTAAGAAAAGATACACATTATCAGAAAACTCTGCAGTAAAAGTGACTTGGAGGGCAAAACTCATGTTGGAACAGGAATGCTGGGTTCACCATTCCCTGCCTTGGCATTAGTGGGTACTCGAGTGATAGGAAATAGCAAACTGCTGGGATGGTTTGTCATACTGTCCCCAAGAAATCTGAGGACACAGAGCTGCCAGAAGCCACTGGTGCCAAATACACGGCGGAACTGAGCCAGGCCTGGCCACTCACATTGCCATTTTAATTGTCTGCTCACAGTAAAGGAGAAAAGCGTCATTGAGAGAAGGATCTGGTGCTGACCAGCTAGGACACCAGACAAGATTCACCTTGATTCTGACCTGGAACACTTCTATTTGTTCTTTACCTAAAACATACAGGTTATAAACGGCTATGTCAGTAATGTCAAGGATGTTGAGTCTTGTCCCTGCCTTGCATACACATTATCTGAGGCCTCACCACCAATATCAGAAGTGGGCATGCTGAATCTTTAAGGAGCAGTGTTTTCTTCCCATGTGTTGAAGGGACAGTTGGGTTAAACTGTGACAAATGAGAAGATGGATTTGGACCTGCTTTCTTACAGATTGATCCCATCCTTGAAGAGATCATCCCTGGAGCTGAGCTGCTCCTGTGTCCCCATGATACAGGCCAAGGCATGAACGTAGCAGCGCTGTCCAAGGCTTTTCTTTGATGCTGGGACCAGATCTGCCTCTTAGAAATAATACCCCTAAACTCAGTGGAGTTAGACAGGGATAAAACAGCTGTGAGAGATAAATCTGGCCCTGCAGGAATAAAACAGCATCATGAATGCACAGCTGGAATAAATGATATTACATTGACCATCAGTGTCCTGCAAGAGGCCACAATCCTGCTGTTCCCTGGGTCAGGCCAGCACAGCCCAGTGCCACAGCCGCTCTCAGACCCTGTATTGGGCCCACTGCCACACATGCACTGCTTCTTGGCCTGGCCTGTGCATCAGGGATGAACATCCTGGCAGATCCTGCTCCCTGACAGAGCTGCAACATCTCCTTAGCTCCCTTCATCCTGGGTGCTGGAGGAAAGCCTGGCTTCATGGCCCACGAGGTCTGCTCCCAGCAGCTGTCCTCTGGCTCCGATGGGTTCCTGGAGCCCCCTCGTGGCTCTCGCTGCTGATGGGGCCCAAGAGGGCACCTGTGGTGAGCCATGGGCAGGGCCTGCAGCGCCCCACTGCGAGGTTTTGCTCTGGCTCAGTGCTGAGGAGGCAGCAATGCCGACCTCGGGGGTGTTGCTGGGGGACAGGGTGCAGAGGTGGCAGTGGAGACACTCAGGAGCCTGAGCAGGGCACAATGGTCCCTTTGCACAACCATCTCGCTGCTTTGTGAGCCTGGATGAGACAGGTCCTTTGGTGGCTTTGCTGTCATCTGCCCTGCTGTCTCCTCTGTGGTGTGCTGTAACAGCCTGGGGTGGACATGGCTGGGATGCAGCTACTGTTGTGAGGCTGGGAGGGAGGAAAGAGGGGAGGTACAGTGGTGGGGAAAGGAGGATATGTGAGAAGGACACAAAGAGGTGGGAAAAGGAGGATACGTGAGGAGTGAAAAGTGAGGAGAAACGGATGAAGCATCATGCATCAATGGGAAAAGCATATTTACAGAGATAGCAAAAGTGGATATACAGTGATGGGAGCAAGCAGACACATGGAGATGGGAAGAGGTGGATATACGGAGGTGGGGAGAGGGCACATTCAGAGGGAGTGTACACAGAAATGGTGAAGAGAGGAAAGCTTGCTCAGTGGTTAGAGCATGGGGGAAAGCTATTTGTGATGCAGTTTGAAGCCACCAGGCTTTCCGGGTGGCTGGGACATTTGCCCGGTGTCCTCACTGCTAAAAAGGTGCATTTTTTTCACCTTGTGGCAAGCTGCTCCCTGAGATGACAGCACTGTGGGGACACAGAGGTTCATCCAAGGCCCCGCTGCTGTGGGAGCCAGGCCTTCCTGCAGCAGCCTTCGGCACCGTGGCCTGGCCATGTCTGGTGCCACACAGCAGAGCCGACAGGATCGGGACTTCCCTGCATCCCATGCTGGCCCTGCATGCCGCTAGATGGCACTTGAACCTCTGCTTGGCGACATTCGCGGGGAAAGTCCTCCTGAGCGCTTGGCCTTGCAAGGGTGCCTTCAAGGGTGTCCGCCAGCTGGGCCTCCCTAGGATGCTGGGACCAGCTCGGGGAGGGCTGGTGCTGGGTCCCAAAGCAGAGGGACAACTTTGGGGGTCTGTGTGAGGCAGTGGCTTAGGTCATCCATCCAGCCCCCCCGGCCCATGCACTGCCAATGAGGACGCACCCTCTCTGCCCACCTGGGGCTGGCTGCAGGCTCAGGCAGACATCCCGCTGGGGGACCCCCATCCGGGTGGCCTCCTGCCATGGCCTCAAACCCCGTAGCGCTGCCTGGAGGAGATGTCCTTCCTGACTGCTGTTTTTGCCCAGGTGCCTGGGGATATCCCTGCGGTAGGGCTTAACAGGAGTGGAGGAAGCAGCTCCTTGTGCTCTGGGGTCTGGACCAAATGACCTTTTGGGGGGGGCCAGGTGGGGACCTGCTCTGTGCATGATGCTCCTGTGGATAATTCTGCCCTGTGGGCTGGGCAGGGAGAAATTTTAAGGGCCGGGTGGTTGTTTAGGACAGGTGAGTTGTGTCTCTTCCTGCCCTTGGGCTATGCTGGGCCTCCTCTGGTATTTGCCCTGTGGTGGGATTCATGCCACAGCCATTTAAAGAAGTAACTCATTGAAACAGCACACAGCATTGATCAGAAGGTACTCAAAAAGAAAAAAGCTAGCACATTATCAACACAGCCCAGTGGCTATTCACAGTAAATCGATGCTTCATTTGGCTACAAAAGGAAATCAGATGCATAACGCTGTGAATGGAGATATCCAGCCCTCTTTTTCCTGTTTTCTGCCTCCTTCCTCTGCCCCTACCTGCACACAGCGAGACACACATGCACCCCTGACTGGCAGAGCGCATTCGCGATTGATACAAGATGGTCAGGATGTCATTTCATCCACCTGGTGTTCCCTTCTCTGCTGAGACTGGGGGATGCTCAGGGGAGCTCAGAAGGGTGCACTGAGGAAAAATTTCACTTAACACTGAAAGAAAACCAGAGGAATCAGGATATTGTGTCATATATTGGCCCAGGCAAATATATCTTTTCCCATTGCTGGGGCCCAGCGACTCTATCGCCTGCTCCTGACAGCTCTCAGAACTCTGTCTTTGTGCTGGTATTTAACCATGGGTGATGGCCCCAACTATGAAGGGTATTTTGGTATTGCTCTGATTTTTATTTCACTGGAATCAAGGCCCCTAAATGATTTTGAGATTGTGAGATTTGGGTGCTGAAACACAATCCAAGCTGATGGGATGTGTCCTTGGCTGTTTCTGTGTCACTACTGAAAGACAGGTACAAGATTTGTAAAGGATTTAGGCATTCAACAAGGAGCAGAGCATCCCTTACACACCTTTGAGAGACCTCAGGACTCCCACGACGATCCAGCCAAGGCTGCTCCATCTCCACGTACATCAGTGTCCCTTTAAAAGGAACTGTGCCACCATAATACTTTCAGACAAGCCCAAATCACTGTGATTTCCCCCCAGCCGAGCGGCTGTGAAATTGCAGCGGGGGCAGAGCGTTCCATGACTGAAATGATTACGCGGGTGGCAGGGGATGATAGCAAATCCGCAGTGTTGGAGGGGACTGCACGCTGTGCCACGTTCCCAAGCACAGATGACATGCGAGCCATCCAAGCTCAATCAACAGTTTGTTTGCAGGACCTTGCTTCCCTGGAAAGAAAAAAAAAGAACAGAAAAACTCAGAGCATTGTTTCCTTCCTCTTTTTCATTTCCAGAGTCTTGGCCAGTCTGAATTTGGCTCTTTGATTAACCACGACATAAGTCATTGCCAGGGATGGCCCTGAAAGCGTCGGTCCCTGCTTACACAGAGGGCTCACAGCAATTCCTGTAGCTGCCAGCTGCTCCCAGCATTTGTGTCTACAGCCCCTGTTCTGGCCTTGTAACGCTCTGCCTGAATTGCAGCCTCTTTCACCTCTGAGGAAGCCTGAAAAGCAAAGGCCTGGGAATCCCAAACTATTGCCTACCAGAGGAGATGGACATTCATTTTCTCTTGGGTTGGATAGACTCTTTAATTCCTGGTTGTGGCGAGGCTGAGATGGACCAGGGAGCCTTTCTCAGCTGCAGAGGTGAAGGATCCTGCCCCCGTGGATCCTGGTCTGTGAATGTCTAGTGTAGCAGGATGGTGTCAGGGAGCAACTCACCATGAGCGGTGGCTCCCAGCGGTGCCATTTGGTTCCTGGAGGAGCTGGGACGGGTGGTGATTTACTGCTTGCTGTCACTCGGGCTGTGGGCACTGCCCAAGCATGCCGTGGCCAACGCAAATTTATGCTGCAGTCCTCTGCCCATGTCCTTGGTAGGAAGCATTTTCAAAGGCTTTCATGATGCCAGTTACCTCAGACAAAATGGCCTGAATAGAAAAGTACACAGAGAAGTCTTGGTATACGGAGAAATGCCACTGTGACATCCAGGGCTTCTGGATCTGGTGGGGCAAAAACTAACGGCAAAACCCTGGTGTTGGGCTGGTTCAGCCACCAGGCAGTTCTTCCTGTAGAGGTGCCAGTGCCAAATGACTCATCTGCACTCAGCCAGGGGTAGGAATGTCCCCTGTGGTAGCCCGTGTAGAAACCTACATGTTTGCAGAGCCTTTCGGTCACGCAGGGAATTGTTCCTCTGGAGTTGATGTGCAGCCGCCTCTGGGGTTGAACATGGCTGATGAGTGCTGCTGTAAAGCTGCTAAGGCTGGAAGATAATACAGCTGTGTAGAGGGGATTTTTCAAGAAGAATGTGTCTCAGACAAATCCTTTGGCCACTGATGCTAGTGTGCTCCCTGATACAGCCCAAGAGATGAGTAGCTCACCCACAGCCACAGATGGATTTGTATCTTGACAGAGAAGCTGCACCTCAAACACAGTGTGGCACAGCATGGCAGGGTCCCTGACATCTCATACTTCAGTTTTCCTAAGTGTCACTTTCTTTCTCATGCTGAGGGTGAGCATGTGAGCTCTGGTTTTGGAAGGGATGAGCCATTACAATAGCAATAAAAACATTTAAAGCCTTTACTCAGCTAACACATAAATGCGTTTCCCAGAGCTGACCTTCCTGAATGTGGCCAGCTGAAGGGAACAGCTAGAAATAATCCATCTTGGCTGGTTAGCTCTCCTGGCCCTCAGAGCAGGACCATCTGGAGAAATTTTGGCCCATTTGGCCTTTTCATTGACCATCCCTTGGAGCAGCAATGCAAGGACTGAAAACTTCTGGCAATGAACAGACAGGTGAGCAGAGAAGGACTCAGTGAAGGAGGGATGTGGTGAGAGGACTGCAAGCTGTTTGTGTTCCTCTAAGGAGGTGCTGTGCATTATGCCAAGCCAGACGGTGCATGGTCATTCCTCATGTCAGCTGTGTGGGCCTGGCTGTGGAATATTATCGACAAACACCAGCTCTGTTCTCATTAACAACCTGTTAATCACCCGCCACCTGTCATTAGAAGGTGTGCAGAGACCCTACAAATGGCAGGCAATGCACAACATGTTCTGTAGGCTGGAGGGGGAACATAGGTTATAGATCACACAGCAGGAGACAGGACTGCTGGGTGGATTTTAACAACCCACCTGCATTTATGAGACCCAGCAATGGGCCATTATTTATCTGCAAAACCCACTGTGGCTTGTACTTTTACACAGAACCACATTTATAATGCCATTCAAGTCACATTCTGGTTCTTACTCATGCCCCAAACCAACTCCCCAAGACACAAAAACTCAGCTGAAGATGAGCAGTACATTTGGGAGAAGGAGAAGACTGTTAGTCCCGAGGGCAGCAGCAGGCAGAAAGCGATGGTGCACTGGGCTGTACTTGTGGAGAGCAACGTCCCCATTATTCATTCATGAGTGAATCCTTGGAGGTGTATTTGAGCACAAAAATCGATACCAGATATTTATAGCATTGCAAAACAATTTGCGCACAGGTGATTCACCCACTGTCAGGATGTGGCCACTTCTGGGGCACAGTGCAGTTACCAAGAGCCTGTTATAAGAGCAGAGGTGAAGCAGAGTGCAAGCTGATGAAGGGAGAAATTTGAAGCCAGCATCTGAGATACCATCAGGCACAGACCTAGACATGCATCTGCCCTTGCCTAAAGATAGAAGAAGTTTAAATAACAGTTTTATATCTTTGGCAAAGCTGAGGCCTCACCCCTAGCACTGTGGCCAAGACCATCCTGCTCATTGCAGAGCACAGCTTTTACTGGGGGTGATAATCTCTCAGAAGTGAAAGGTTCATCACAGTACTTGGTCCCACAGCCTCAGGATAAAGCTCAGGACTGTGGGCTCATTGCCCAGCAGGGTATGGAGGGCTGGTGGCAACCGTGGGTTAACCATCTTTGCAGACCTGACTCAGGTGCACTGCGTTTGCCTGGAGACCAGTTAGGGGGAACCCAGGAGCCTGCATAAAAAGCTACAGAGGAACTAGGAGTTGTGTTGTGTTGCTGCATCAAGTTTTGGGAGGACTTTCTTTGCTCCTGGTATTGCTCCTGTCTTTTACCTCCTTTCCTGTTTCTGTCTGCACCAAGCTCACTCAGGGTTTGCAGGAGTGTGAGTACCTACCAAAAAAGCCTTGGGGTACTGTCTGAATGAGCTGTGGTGTGTCTGGTCCCTAGGACAAAAATCTACTTGCTGTGGTGGTGTGGGTGGGAGACACCTGGATCCTCTAGCAGGTGAAGGAGATAGACCTGTGTCTCTGTAGAAGATCTTTTTTGCAAGGCATCTATATGCATTTCTTCCTTAATGATATCTTTATAATGCTTGTGGGGGCTGAGCTGGGACACAGAAACCTTTGCTTGCTTCCCAGTTTGGGTTCCCTGGGGAAAACCAGTCTGCAATGACTGAAGGCTGGTGGGTATCATGTGCACTGGGTGCCCTAGGGGCCTGGCACTGCCTGGCTGTGTAACATCAATGGTCTATTCCGTGAATCCTAGCTGGTAGTAGGGCTGTATTTATAAACTGTGTAGGTGGTGAGGATGCTGTGCACTACTGTGATACAAACAGTGGTAAAGGTACCAAACCCACACAAACATGTCACTGATGTGGCTTTGGCAGCCCTAATGAGAGACTGAAGGACCATCCGGCCCTGCTGCTTGTGGTAGCTGCTATGCTTTTTGTCCCCTCACTGCCAGGGAGGGCTGGAAAAGAGAACCAAAAGGTGAAAACAAGGATAGAGAAGGGCCACTTTGTTTTAACTGTCATCTCTGGAGTATCCTGTACTTTACTCTGAAAGACCTGGTTGTGTGGACAGGGCACCAGGGAAGGACACTGTGGGACAGTTGCTGATCTCAGCTGCTTTGTTTTGAGGTTATTATTATTTTTGGTTTTTTTCCCTAGCTGTGTAATCTCACTTATAAAAGGCTGAAGTGCCAGCCAGAATCAAGTCCTGCCTTTCACTTTTTGTTTTTGCTTAAATGAATATTGATGTAGTGTTTATCTTTAGTATTCATGATCATAAAAGACTTGCAGCCATTCACTTTTAATTACACCCTTCTCTGGTAAACAGTCTAGTGCAATTAGAGAGCTTCCAGCATGTGGAAGAAAAAACAAACTTCTCACCTTCCATTCCACAAGTGACAAGTGGGGTTCCTGGGTGCACCTCTTTCTCCTGTGCTGTGGTGGCCTGGGAGTGAGGATTTCTATGCAGGATAGTCTGTGTTGTGTCCCCCCTACCACGCTGGTAGGGAAAGTTGAGTCTGTGAAGCTCTGTGACCCCTTGCAGGCCTTAGAGTCTGTGGGGGCCATGTCCTTGTTTTGCATATGGGGCAATGGCCTGGGACGGGTAGAAGGGTGGCAAACAGGCTGCTTCCTCACGTTGAGGCGAGTGGCTTGAAAAGGTGGTGGTGGGGGGGGGAAGGCTCCCTAGTGGAGTGTTGTGAAACATGGTTTCTGTTTCTACCTTTGCAGCAGCCTCCATGTGTGACTGTGAACAAGTCACTGTCTCTCCATGCCTCTGTTTCCCCAGCTATGAATGGGGATCAGATGGCTTCTAGTGCCTGCTCTCCCTTTTGACTGAACACATTCCTCCTCTGCTTGCTTTATGGCTCATTCAGTCTCTGTTCTCCTGCAACTGTAATTAGCCATCTAAATGAGATCTGACATAGTGAGTGTGGAGCAATGCTTCAGATGGCAAGATGATGACCAGCTCTCCTCCCTTAAGCAGCATTCCCTCTCCGAAATTCATTTTTGAACAAGTCACTATATTGAGCTCATTTTCTGTGAAAATAGCCCAGTGGCTTCTGCTGGAGATAGCTCCAATTATCTCTGACACTCAAACCTGTCCTGTCTGAGCACCACGAGGGACTGCACCTCAGCCCTTGGGCCTGAGGCTGTGAGCTGCTTGCTGTCCATGGCCTTTTTGGCAGCAGTGGTTTCTGCATGTGGTGGGGTTGGCTATGGGAGGCAGCAAGCCTGGGAGCTTGCGTGTGGACTCTGACTGTGCCCTATTGTCTCAGAGTTGGGTTTTCAGAAGCCTTTGAAAATCAGGGCCCTTAAGCTGCACAAGTCAGGACCCCACATGGAAATGTCCCATATTACAATTATGTTTAGAGACTCCTGTCCCAAACAACTTTCTGTTCTTGAACTTGCTTTTGAGGAGCAATCAGTCATTGCTGGGTGCATCCTGCTCAAAACAGCTGAGTTTGGGGCTTTCTCACATCTAGTAATCTTCAGCAGCAGTATTCTCTGGCAGGGGAGAGATTTTGATGAAAAGCTCTTTTAATGTTGCTGTTTTAAGTGTCGTGTTCAGTTAGGGCTGAGTGGAGCAACAGGCTGATCATTTTCATCTTGTAAAATATACATCATCCTATTTTACATAGAAGATAATCATTGCAGACCTGACTCCCCCCCTACCTTCATCTTTTTCCTGCTTTAATTACTGTCTTCCTGCTGATGCCTGTGCTGATGTCTGTGTGTGATGAAGTGAGTGAAAATTTAAACGGCCCTGGGTGATGGGACATAGACCTTGCTGAAAAATTTAAATCTCTCCTATTGAGAGGAGGCCAGCCCATAAATAAAGGATGAAATCCCCACTGCAGGAGAAGGAGAGCTAGCTCAGCTACAGAGACTTAACGCCTTCCTGCCCTCCTTCAGCTGTGTGTGTTTGTGTGATTCTGCTCATTGCTGGATTTTTGGGAGCAGCCAGACATCCTGGATGTGGTGGGAGTCCCAGGGTGACAGAAGCTGGGGACCTGGGGCTGCAGGAGCTGGCTGGGTCACTGTCTGTGGCTTGTCCCTGATGCTGGGAGGCCTTTTTGGAGCATCACTGCTCTGGTACCTGCTCAGCTGTTGTCAGCTTTGATCCTGTGTCAGCATTGCATGCTGGTCACACCAGCAAGGCAAGGTTGGTGGGGAGATGTATCCTCTTAGTGGACCAGCTGGAGAAAATAAACAAGGTTTTGGGCACAGAATCCCCCCCCTTTTTTTTTTTCCCCCCAGATGTGAAACACAAATGAGGAGGCCTGAAGTTAAAAATAAATGACCATGCTCAGTTTAACAGGGTATGCTAATCCATTTAGCTTGAGAACTAAAGCCACTGGTATATAAATACAAGGCTCAGTCTCTCTGGAAACTCTGTCTCAGTCCATACTGCTTTAAGCAGTCACATGGAGGAGGAAATTGTATGGGATGGACCAGTGTTCTGGAAGGAAGCAGTACAACTTCTTCCTAGCCAGGTGGTAATCTACGTCTAAGCAGAGGATGCTCCTTAGCTCCTGTTACTGAAAGTGGTCCCAAGAGGCCACTATAGAAGTGAAGGTGGAGAAAGGGAAGCCCTGAAGGATGATGGCTCTTTGTGCTTTCTCTTTGCAGGTCCCAAGCCCCAGCAATGCCTCCTGAGAGATGCACTACATGTCTGGGCTTCAGATACTTCAGTTTGTCTCCTCTTCTGAGTCATTTCTCATTACCTTTGGCCAGGCCAGAACACTTTCTGACTGCAGGTGGTGATGACAGATTGATTAGGATGACAGATGTGGGAAGGGACATGACATGGTGTGGAGGAAGGAGCCTGACACACTGGACCCTGCTGCTTGGAGAGGAGAAGAGGAGCAGGAAGGAGAGGAGAAACCTTGTTCTGGGCTTGAAATCTCTCATTTGGCAGCTTGGCCCTGTGAATCAGAGCCACACAGCCACTTTCCCCATCTCTCTCCCCAGCCCTGGATACCTTTGAGCCTATTGACCCATTTCAGCCAAAGCTGTCATGGAACAGAGTCTCAAAGATATCAAGTTCCTCTTAAGCTCAATGAAAGAGGAAGGAGAAAGACCCCAATTAGCATCTCTAAGGGGAAAACATACCGTAACTAGACATGTGAGAATCCACTCAGTGAAACTGCCTGAAAAGCTGCCTTCATCTGCTCTGCTGCCTGTTGAAGAACAAGTGTGAACAAGCGGGATGTGGGTGCCAGCAGATCCGAGCTGTGCCTGGGTTGCACTGTGGCCCCTTCATGCCACTGGCCCCTCACGGGGAGTGGAGAGACAGAAGTGAGGCAGGCTGGAGTATCTATTTTCATTAAAGCTGGTAATTGCTTTTGTAATTCTCTTTTCAGAGCAGGGTATAGTGAGCTGTGCGGTGGCTGTAAATTGCATCAGCCCAGTCTGGGGGCAATGTAGAAATTGCCTAAGCTGCAAGGCCATCTTTCACTGGGGTTGTGGAGCTGGGTCCCCGCTGCTGCAGTGGATGTGCTGCATGAGTAGTCGAATCCTCAGCAGGTAACAGTGACTGCAGAGTGCGAGGGGTGCCAGCATGAACAGGGGAGGGGGAATGTGTTCCTGATGCCTTGCTCCTAAGGGAAGTCTGTGTGGATTCTGCCAATTAACCCACTGTGCTTAATTAGCAGAAGCTCCCTGCAGAGGCAGATAACTAGGTAAGGACCTCAAGGGTTGGTCCTCATTAATGCTGGATGAGAATATTTGATGGAGAAGTGCAGAGCACTCTGGGCTCAAGGCTCTGCTGTCTGAGCCCTGGAGATGTTGTCCCTTGTCCTCCAGGCAGCTGATCTCTCACAGGTGGGACTGCTGCCTCCATCCCTGGGAGGACTGTGCTCTCTGCAGGGTGTTTTCACAAGGTAGCCAGCCCACCTCCCAGGACCCAAGGGCTGTGGATTTTGTGGGATCAGCTCATAGGCCACAAATGCCTGTTTGCAGGGCTGCTTTGGAGGAAAGCTGCCAGAGCATCATCCTCTGGGTGTAAGCAACACAGATCATGGAGGTGGCTCGGTGCCTCTGATGAGGTGGCCTGCTCAGGGGTCTGGGGCAGACGATGTGGAGATCCTGCCTGTCTTGTCTTCCTCTGCTCCAGTTGAGTGTTTTGAACTGCCAGATTTGTGGTTTTGAGATTTGAGGGAGGTTTGCAGAAGGCCATAGAAGTCTGTCCAGCCCCTGCCGACTGTATTCAGCCTGTAGCAAGTGGTCTGTGATAGCTGTTGTCTCCAGCAGCATATAGCCTTTTAATTCCTGTTCCCATCTCCCTTGGGGGAGGTCCATCCTTCCTCATGAGCAGAGAGGCAGCCTTTTCATTACCCAGCTGCACTACAGAAAAACAAGGAGCTCTGGGTTTTCTATTAATTTTGAAGAAACAGATATTTTGATTGTCAAGTCAATCCCAGATTATTTTGGGTGAATGCAATTTGACAGACCATTATTTTGAAGGGACATGGATCATTTAACCAAGCCTAATTGCCTCTGTGTCACAATTAGTCACTCAGGCTGAGGAGAAATTGGTGTCACCATCATTTTGTATTGGGAGCCAGTGACTAAATCTAATGGAAGTGTTTGAATCAGAACTTTTATGTATGTACATTCATTATATTGCTAAATTGGCCATATCTCTTTGCGAGGCTGGAGAACTTTGTGGTAGCTCAAGCTGGATGTTGCATGAATGAAATGAAATGCTGAGCTGAAGAAAAGATTTGGGAGAGGCTGGAGAGATGACAGATTTTTTGGGTGCATCCTGATTTAGTGCTGATCCAGTGGATATGGAGAACAGTGCTGAGTGCAGGCTTCAGGGCTGCTCTTAGATACAGTTAATCTCTGGGCTAGGCTGATGGGCTTCCCTCTTCAAAACAGACCTAGGAAAGAGAGGCAGCTGCCCAAGGGTCTAGGGAAGGAAAAGGTTCAATAATCCCTGGATCACCCCATAACCCGGTGGCATACAATGAAAGGAAACTTTAATTACTTGTGAGGCCTCCTCTGTTTGGGAATCCAGCTCAAAGAAGCAGGTCTAGACTAGAGATAGACAGAAAGATGAGTGCTGCGTGCAACTGCAGGATGTTGTGCCTGCCCCAATCTGAGCATCATCCAATGGGTGTGGGAGAGCTTGGCACCCCTGCTGCCCTCTTGCAAGGAACCTCATTTCAAACTTCAGGGGTAATCCTGGGGCCTAAGAGCAAACCTGACCCTGCAGCCAACCCTTTCTCTGCTGTATAAAACATCCTTAAAAAGTCAGTTTAACTCAGGGTGCAGCAGGAGCAAGAACGAAGTAGGTTTAGTAGAAACAGAACCAAAACGTGTTTGAAAATTCAGTAATAGTTTTACCGAAGGGCTTCATTCAATTCTCCTTTTGCAATGGGCTGATATTCTGATACTCCTCCTTTCTTCTTTTTTTCAGGTACCCTCGCACTGTCTTTAATGGTGCCCTGCAGCAAGAAAGGAACAGTTCAGGCCTAGCTGATCCTGCTCATTCCATAAATCTGAGGTTCAAGTGACTTTTCATTTTCTGTCAGCCATTGTCAGCAGACAATGTGGTATTGTTCCAGCTCTGCACAGAACAATAGGGGGAATCTGGGGATTGCTTTGCGCAGACACTCCGCGTTTGTGTTCTCTGGTCCAAACTCTTGCAGTGTAACAGGATGCAGTAAAACAAATGGGGTAGAAATGTGCTTGTGGACTTATTGTTGGCGAAAAGACCTGGAATGGCACATATATGGGGGAGGAAAAAAACCAGAGGTTCAACTAAGCAAAATGGAAGAGATTTTTTGCAGTAGGTGACCCTGGACCCCAGGCAGAACTCTCTCTCGCCAGGAGTGTCTGGCCACTTCATATCTGGTGAAAATGGTGCTCAGGTGTTGCATCTTGGCTGTGACCCTCTGGCTGTGGTTGGGGTTACATAGCGGGGAAGCAGGGATCACAAGCAGCTGCTCCCACTGCTGTAGTACAGGCTCATGTGGCACTGAGGGCGGCTGGGGGACAACAACTTGCCTTTGCTAACTCAGCCATGGATGAATGCAGTTTGCTTCCAAGTTTGATGTGTAGATAGATGCAGTCTAAGACTTGCGGGGATTATTTGCTGTTTACCTGTTAAAGTGATGCTATCAGGTCAAATCTGGCCTATGATATGGACAAACCATAAGGCCATCAGTTGTCTACAGTGTTGTGCTCAGACATGAGAAAGTCATAAAAAGGAAAGTAAGCCTGATGGGAGGCTGGAAAACTATCCTGTGCTCTGAGTACCGCTGCAACCAAGATGTCGCTGGAAACTCTGACACCAGCTGGAGGCAGGAGGGTGTTAGGAACTTCCCCTCTGGGATCAGAAAGCCCAAAGATTCAGAAGTCTTCCTATTTTTCAGAAAACATTCTCTAGCCCAGACTGTAGCCAAACATTGCAAGCAAGTAAAGGAGCTAGAAAATGAACTTTTCCATGAAATGAATCAAACACTCATTTGTTTTCAAGGTTTTCTACCTCACAGAAACGAAAGACATAATCACACAAGGAAATAGGAAGACAAATTGGGTGTTATTTCAAGTATTGCTGGCTCACATAATTTTATTGTGATGTTTGCAAGAATGAGTGTTTGTTTTAAAGCTTTGGATTCTGGATTCAGATGAATTCTTGTGAGTCTAAGCTTTTAGTAAAGAAAAGGACACTGTTTCATAATCATGAAAAACAGCTTGGAAGTCATGGCCTGAGATTGCAAAAGTTCAGAAACTGGGAAGTGAGTATGGAGAACTCAGTGGGCATGTTTTATCATACTTGGGATGTGAGGGCCTGACTCCTTATTTTTGAATGCTTCTGCCTGCAATGCAGATGAAGTGGAGCCAAATATATACTGTCTTGATATCTGAAGACACTTCAGCACTCAGTGCGTGAGCTGATTATGACAGAAACAGCCTTCTGTGAAGCTTGCTTGTCTGCAACATCTCTGGTTGGAGCCTACTGGGAAGTGAGGAACAAGGTGCATGAGTGATTTGTCTCACTGAATGGGGGAAATAATGGGCACTGATGGCTGGGGAATATTTTGTGAGAATTGACAGATGTTGTGACTGCCGGCTTTCTGAGTCTGCTCCAGTGCTGGTGTCAGATAAAGGGAGTGAGTTGGATGTGGCTCCTCCTTTGAATGGTTTTAACAATCTCTGAAAACGAATCTGTGTTGGCCCCTTTCCTGTTTTGATCAAGAGAATCTCTGCTGAACATTCAAACAGCAAAATGCACAATCTCTGCAGGAGAGCTAATTACGATGGCAGGCCAGGTAATCTGTGAGTGACTAGGAAACAGCATGACTTCTCCATCAGGGAAGGTGTGGGTCCAACACAATCTTTCCATGTTCCTAGGAGAAACCAAATATCTGGATCCATTGTGCTTTGGGGAGAGGGAATGAAGGGGAGAAGAGATCAAATCAGTACAGCTGAGGTAAAATTAACCCATGCCTTCTCATGTTTCCGTCCCATTCCTAATAGATGGGATCTCCATCATAAAAGGACCCTGAATTTACAAAGGCCATCATCAATGCTTAATGACAGAGTCACAAGGCGAATGAAACCCAGAATGACTGCTAATGTACCTTGCGGAGCTGTATCCCCTCTTCATTATTAATGTTTAAATCCCTTTCAGAAATACAGCTATTAATTTTGCAGTTGCCTCAGTTTGAAAGAACGAGCACAGCCAGGCAATTTCGAGAGTTCCCATCAGCAGAAGAACACAGCGCTCTGATGAAAATGGCCACCTCTTCTGTTTAGCTGGGTTTCTGATCAATGCAACCCAGGCTGAGTTTGGTTCAGGTCTGGGTTTCTTTTGGTGAAGGTGGTGCTGGTCAGAGGAGCTCTGGTTCAATAGTCTTGGCAATGAAGAAGGGACAAATGTCTCAGCCCCTTTCCTCATCTCCTCACATGTAACCCCTGCAGCTTGTTCGGGAGCTTGTTTGGCTGTTGCCCTGGCTTATCTTGCCTATGATACATTTTCTGAGGAGGCAGCTGTAATCTGTTATTTTAAATTGTCCTACCTTTGAAATCATAAGCAATTTCTGAAAAGAATAGCTATAGAGTGGCAAAGAGAAGGATAAGGGAAAGAAATCCCATAGGGCTTTTCAGATGTTTCCAGCTATTTCCTCCAGACAAAGAGGAGAAATAGCCAAAAGGAAGAAGGTGATATTCAGTATAGAAGCATGAATTTCTCTATTATATGTCCATGTTCCCTGGCTGGCTTCAGACAAGTGATTCATGCTACAGAGATGCAGCCCAGCCTATCTTGATGTTAAGCATCCATCTAACAGAGGATGCTCCCAGCCCCACAAAAATCCAGTCTCAAGGTTAATCACCTTCACCTCAAAACACTTTTAGGTATTTTAAACTTGAACTTCGTTGACTTTTCCTTCTAACTAGGAGACCCAATGTTTTCTCCCTCTGCAAGATTAGAGCCTCCTCTGTTGTTAGAAAATGACATCTTATATAGAGATGTACAGGCTGAGAACTATTCATCCCATAACCTAAATATTGAGTGTCTGGGAGTTACATAGCCTCACTTCGTTGGAGCTAAGGGTTTTCTGCATGATGTCCAGAACAGCTGCAAAGTCCCTGATGAGCTGTGTGGCCTCATGTGATCCAGTGCTGCCTAGATAGGAGACCACATCCCCCAGTAAAATTGGAGTATGCCAGAGCAAAGATGTGGAGGAAAACCTGCTTGTGGTCATTGACATGAAAGATTTACCTGCTATGATTCCAGGTCTTCAAGGCCTTGTTTCCAATGCTGGATTTAACCTTGTCCCATCTCTGGATCTTATGTCACAGCTTGAGGTCCCTGAAAATGCAGTGGAGCAGGTTCACAGCAGACTTTGTTTCACCACCAGTCACAGTGGGAGCGCAGCTGGAGGAGATGCCCCGAGTTGCTGTGCGCACACACGCGCAGTGGTGAGTCATGGTTTCCTCACTGCAGAGAGAGCTCTTTGTTTGACTTCTCCCCCACCCTCTTTTTATTTTAGGCTATCCTCAAATAAAATTGCTGCCTGCATTATTGACATACACCATATTGTTTAAATTGCCTACATAATTGATGAATCAGCAGTCAGTGGTTAGCTATCTGCTGTGTCAAGACTGCACTGTATTACTGGCCATCCGTATGCAACATGGGGAAGGAAAGCATGTTCTGACCAATGTCTGGCAGATGACAGTCCCACAATGCAGTATAAAGAATTCCTCTTATTCTTTATCTTCTGTCCAATCGATTTATATATGTCTGTCTGTCTAGGAATCTGTCCTTTGATACATCCCACAAACAGACTGGCCCTTCATGTAGCTGTAGCTTCTGCATCTTGTCTGTCTTATCTCTTCCCCATCCCAATGTTCACCCATTAGCTGTAGAGCTCTGACTTAGAAAAATAAAAATGGGATGTGTCAGGGAGTGGGAATGGGCCAAGCCAAAGCCAAAGGGCTCTTGGAGGCAGCTGGGAAGACTTTTGTCTCACTTGGCTTGTTCTATTTGCTCATTTTTATGTTCACGCTGCCTGTAGGAGGGGAAGTTGAAGGTCTGCAATGGGTCTGTGGGACTCCCCTCCATAGGGAACAATATTTTTCCTTCCATAGGAGGGACACAAGCTTGCAAGGAGGCCTATCATCACCCAACAGATTAGGCCTATTGGGAACTGTCCTCATGTCAACCGTACTGTCTGACTGCTTTGCTCTGCCCAGTGACTGTCAGCTCTGGGAGCTCCTCAGGGATGTGTTCTCCAAGGGGATCCCTAGCACTTCTCCCAAGCCTTACTGATTCCTGTTGGCTTGTGTCCATGGGTGTTGCAAATAGCTTGCTGTGGAGTAACGACTGGGTTAGCTGCAGATCCCTCCCCAGGGCAGGCCTGGGCAGCCTTCTTCCCCATGCCCATGCAAGGGAGACCTATGCTGCCCCCCTCTTTCCCTCCTGGCCAGACCACCCTGCAGTCAAGAGGGCAGCAATTCTCCAGGTGGGTCATCAACAATTCTGATGGATCTGCTGTCCATAGTCAGTGTTGGCAATTACGGACTGCACAGCAAATCCAATGGGTAACAGCAATCAGCTGCAGGAGAGCATCTGTGCTGGTGCCAGAGCTATTTCCAGCTATGCTAACGAGTACCCCTAACATGTTGTGTGGCATGTTAGTGAGGTCTGGGTCCCAGCTCACTCGGCACTGGTGACTGTGTGGGACAGGATGGGAGCCCCCTGGGTTTGGAGGTTTTCGGAGGAGTGAATGGAAGCAGTGGCTGAGAGACTGCTCAGGCAGCATGGAGCTAAAGATATAAAACAGAGAGGGGGAGTCAAAGAGTTTATATTTATGGGCTTTGGGACAAAGTAACAGCAGCGGAGGCCGTGTCTCATTCAAGCAACTGCTTTGGAGAACAAACATCTCCTGAATGTGGGTTCTGGGGAATGATATTTCCTGGCTTGCAGCCACTAGAGGCTGCCCTGCTCCAGCTCCTGAGCCTTGATTCATCAAGGCTGGTATTAACTTTATTGCCTATGTTTTAGAAAATAAAGAGACAGAAGGACAGTACATAGGAAAAGCATAGAAGTCTTTCTTTTCCTTTCCATGCAAGGGGATTGAGCAGGTGCCCCAGTAAATCTGGGACCTCAGGGAAGAAGCTTGTGTCCCTTTCCACAGATGGAGAAACTGAGGCATGAGGCACAGACGAGGGAATGGCTGGCACAGCTGATGGCAGGTCAGCTCTGTAGCCCTGGGCTACACGGACAGAGACCCCAGTGCCTGGCCTCAGCTGCTGCCATTCGTGAAGACATGCCCTCCTGCCTGAGCAGAGATGCAGGGGCAAATACTGGGTGTTCAGGGAATCAGGTCTACCTGCAAAGTCCACATACCCAGGAGAGGGCTTGGAGGTACCTGACCTTGGATACAGCTGGGCAGACCTAGTGGCTCATGGCTGCTCTGCAGCTGCAGAGCTGCTTTTGGGAGAACCATGGTGTCTCCTGGTCCCTGTGTTTGAAGGAAACCTGACTTTCCCATCACATCCCACCACAGACCAGCTTTCCCCAAGCCTCGCTGCAAGCCATGATTTTGGGGTTCGAAAATATTCATTTTATTTTTCACAAGACATCAAAGTTTAAGGCCGTTTGTGTTGCTGTATTCAGACCAACTTCTTCATCCCAGGGCCAGAGCATGCTGCTGGAAAAGCAGAGGGTTTTACTTGGTTGTGAGCTCTTTGCACCAGTCATAGAATTAGAGCAGGTTTCCAGTCCTGATAGGGTTCAGCCCTGGAGTTGTTTGTCCAGTTCAGAGACCCCATCCCAGCACACGTTAGTGTAGGTCCCACAAGTGGAGCAGGTGTAGCACAGACTGATCCCCAATGCCTCCCAGCAGCTCAGAGACAAGCTCAGTCTCGCACACCCCTACAAACCCAGTGCACACCCCCATCTAGCACATGCTTTCCGAGTGCCCTGTGCTGGGGCTGCCTTAGTCCTGGCCCGCTGTCCCTGCTGTGTGGACACTCGCGGAGTGCTTCAGGGCGAGCAGCAGAGCTCGGAGGCATGGGCTGCTCCCCCCTAGGGAAAGATGTTCTTCTGCCTGGAAACCAGCAGACTGAGAGGGCTGAGGCACGTCTGTAAATGCAGCACAGTGGGGACACCCAGCTACGTTAGCAGCTGGCAGCTTCAAAGCAAAGGAAAGGACGTCCATGAGCTGTAGTTATGCTGTGCAGCTTCTTGCCATGGGCCTTAGTAGGTGCTGGCATTTCTGAGGGATTCAAAAATCAACCGGACAAAATTCATGGAAGAACAACTATTTATTGAGGTTATTAATGCAAAGATTTCATCTCAGTGAGTCCCCATACTACGAATCCCTGCAGCATTGGAGACTGTACAAGAGAAGTAGCTCCATATGCTTGAACCCTTCATAACTCCTTGCTGGGCATTTGCTATTGGCATATGCTATTATAGCCCCCAGGATCCTGTGTTAAACGACCCTTTGGGCCTGAGGCCAGCTGGCCATGGCTGGCTTTGGGGTTGTCCTCCTTGTTGCCAGCTGCTACCTCCCATTCAATGGAAATCGAGCCCATACAGTGCCCAGTGTTCACTCCCCTCACAAGCAGAGGTTGTAGCTTGTAGCTGCCCTGGGAAGGTTATGCAGTGGCAGATGGCAAGAAAGGTAAGGTCTGTGCTGTGACGAACAGGGAAGAATATGTCCCTGAGACAGTGCTGCTGCCCTAACATAAAGTTATGGCTGTGGAGCTGTAAATTGGGAGCAGGATGCATGAGCTGATCCCGTGGTCCCTGGGGATCCTGGATGTCAGCACAGATTATTCTGATGGTCCCTCACAGTCTTCAGATGATTCAAGGACTTCTGGGCAGATATCACCAAATGCTCAGCACCACATCCTTCCTGTCTGCACCCTTCATTTTGCAGGTATGTGGGGGCCCCAGCTCTGGTTACTGAAACTATTTTGCACTGTGCCACATTTATACACATGAGACAGTGGGCTTCGGCTTGCAGGCCCAGCCAGATTTAGCTTCATCAGGTCTGCTGTCTTCCTCAGGTGTCCCAGCTGGCCCTGAGGAGCAGGGTCAGGGAGCAGGATCCCTGGGATGCTCGTGATTTGCACTGGTGTTTTAACACCCGCCAAAGCCTCTGGCCGCAGACATCTGCAGGCACACGCGTGTCCTACCACTTCTTCGGCAGAGCCAGCAGGAAAGGCAATGCTGGGGTGGGATCCAGGGATTCCGGCAGGATCTGCTGGTGCTCATGGGTCAGAGCCCCCATTTCTCCCACTCTTATTGCTGCTCTCCCCTGAGAGAGATTTTCTCTTTCCTTTTCTCTCTGCCCTACAGGTACTGTCATAAATCTCAGGCTTCCTGCCCTTCTGCTAACAGGCTGTTTTGTCCAGAGTGAGCAGGATCCTCAGGAGGTGTAAATTGGTGTAGCTCCTCTGTGATCGTGGCTGTGACGCTGACTTAACCCAGGTTGAGGATCTGCTCCACAATCTTTATTCCATTGTTATCAAAGCCCAAGCGTTGCTTCTAGGGCCCGAAAATCGCTGCCTTCTATCGCACTTGGTCTTTGGCAGACAGATTTGTTGACAGAGACGTCTTCGTTTATCTTTTCAATGCATCCGTTGCAGCCGGATGCTTCTCTGACCCTCACGTTTTCAATAATCTTTTCCCTCCTTCCCTCCGGCATTAGAGAGGCTCTTATTCATTCGAGAGATAAGTATTTACGTATGTGTTGGTGAGCAAAACTTAATCAATAATGCCCATGAATAACATTTCTTTGTGCTTTAGCTCCACCAAATCTTTCTTTTCATTCCTTTTGTTTTAATTTTTTTTTTTCCAGGCAGGATTCACATTCTGCTCCTGGCTTTTTTCAAAGTTCAATTGTCTGGGAGAGAAAGCAAACTCCAAGTAGAAGCTGTCATTTTGGAGAGACATTAGTCTTATCAGTCCCCACCATCCACACTGTGCCTGTCCAAAGAGGCCACAGAAGAGGGGTGGCCAGTCCTGGCACTCCCGAGGGAAGGGGTAGCCTCTTCCAGCAAATTCAGGACCGCATCTTCCCTGCGCTGACTTAGCCATGGGGAAACTGCTCCCCAGTTCCCTGAGTTTGGGAACCGACCTCAGTGTAACGCAGCTGCAAAATCCGCTCGCACAGATATTTTTTCCCCAGGTGGTTTAAAAATAAGGGACAGATTGTGTCTTCCGCTCCCATGCAGCAATCTTGCGCCAGGCTTCAGCTGCTCCCTTGTGAGGGGAGGATGCTGCAGGCACCATGGGGAGCTGAAGCAGCCTGGAGGCAGCTCTGGGTGACAAGCACAGGGGATGCTTCGCTTCCTGCAATAACCCTGGCTGTCGGCAGGCTGGAGGGTAAACCCCGCTGCTCCCTCTGTCCCAGTCTCTTACTATGTTTTCTTTTTTTTGTGGTACCATTGCCAGATGGGTGCCATGCAAACTGCTCCGCACTGGGACATGGACAACCTGGGCCTGTGCTCACCCAGCAGCTCGGCTCAGCGCTTCCATGTTTGCTGTGCGCTGGCTGAGGGGGACTTCAGTGTCCAGGAGGCTCGTGCTCATGGTGCTGGCCAGGTCGCTTGCCCAGAGCCCTGGAGGAAGCGTGACCACTACACGTGTAGTCTGCTCAGCACCTGGGCTGGTGGGAGGGAAGTCCGTGCACCGCAGAGATGTGTGTGTGTTTGCAGGGAGCAGCTACAGGAATCTAATGGACCGTGAAATTACCCGAGGAAGGAAAAAAAAGAAAAATAAAAGAGAAAGAGAATGTTATAGCAAACTGCACGGCATCCACAACCCTGCTACGGTCTCAGCCAGCTTAATGTGGTGGCAAATAAGATATAGTAGGTCTTATGTCAAAGACAGGAAGGATTGGCAAATGCACCTTTCCAGGCTATCAGGGTGACCCACCGTGAAGCTACACTGGAAACAGCTATTACATGGGGGGAAGTTACAAGGAAGGGTTATTGCATTAAAAAAAAAAAAAAGAGAGACTTTGGAAATTACTCGCTTGGCTTTCAGAGGAGAATAGAATAGTCATCACATCCTCATAATAGTAAAGTGCACTGATCCAGCAAGCTTTATCCCGAGGGATCCCAAAGTGTGTTGCCAAACTATATATACAGCAGTTCCTTCTTTTTTTCACTGGAGTTCCACCGGAGGGGAGTGCACTCAGAGGGCAAAATGCACTTGTACACTGAGGCTGCAGGAAGACATTCAGGGAGACGCAGCACTGCTACATAGGGGTGAATTCAACAACAGGGCAACATCCCTGGGTGACAGAGAAGGAGGTTGCTAATGGTCCTGAATGGGCACAGAGTCAAAGGCAGCAGCTTTTCATCAGCAGGCTTCCTGTCTGATCTAATCTAGTCCCATCAATTCTGCTTTCTATGTTCTTGCCATGGCAATATTTGGGATGGGAAATGAAGTTGTCTGCAGTAACTAGAGCTGCTTGGGAAATGTATTACTTTTTCTGGCAAAAAGAAGTCAGGCGATAAGTTTTTGTTGAAATGAAGGAAAAGCCCTCGGATTTGTATTTATTTTTGTCTATGCAAAGTCTGAAGCACAGAGTTTCAGGTTTCTGGAGCATCTATGGAAATTAGTACATCTCTCAGCTCACAAAGAGGAATTATCTGGGGAAAAACAAACGTCCATTTGACTAAAAAGCTGTGTAATTACTGTCTTGCTCCAGGAGAAGACCAGGATCAGAGCCTTTGCTTTACAAACCCTCCCGCCTGACTCTTTCCCCGAGATCAGTCAGAGCTCATTCATCTCCTCAGTTGCAAGCTCTTCATACTACGATGACCTGTTACCAGGTCCCTCAGCTGCGCCTTTTCTGCCCATGACCCTGACATGCTCATTCCTGCGCTGATTTTGCGTCATCTGAAACAGAGCACGGGCTCTGGCGCAGTGGGGATAGCCCAGCACAAACCCTGGCTGCTGCATGCCTGTGCCGTGCACTCCTGTGCCTCAGTTAAAGGAAGCACGGCAGTGGGGAGTCCAGCCGTACCATCCAGGCTGCAACCTAGCCCTAGCACTCTGCCTCGGCCAGGAGACCCCCACCAGGCTGTGATGGAGAGACAGTCCCATTTCATAAGGACTTCAGAGTCCATTGTCTCAGGGGCGTCTTTTTACCTGCTGGAAATAACTGGAGAAGGATTTTATATTGATAAGGGAGCGTCGAGAGATGAAGAGGAATCTCTGAAGCTGCTTTGCGATGGTATAATCTACATGGTAATTCGATTTCTCTAGTGCAATGTTAGTTTTACACCAGCTGAGGATCTGAAATGTGTTTGCTGAGCTAATTCTCTTGCAAACAAGAGATAATTGAAACCGATGCTGCACAAGTGCTGTGGCTTAAAACCTACCTGGGAGAATGCAAGCAGATGTGAAAGGCCAAGCACAGCACAAAATAAATGACAGTGAGTGTGTCCTCTGCTAATTACAGCCACAGCTGGGATGCAGAAAGGGGAAAAATCGTGCAAAAAAGAAAGTGGTGGAAGCACCCAATGTGGCTGCTTTGAGTTGTGCACCAAAGTAACTGCAGCACTGATCTATGCTTGGAGGCAGGGAGATCCATGGACCTGCTCAGCGGGTGCAGAGCCAAGCACGTGCCGGGGTGGAGGACCTGGGGGCTCTCCCGACGTGGCCTGGGTGTGCCCCAGCCCCTTGGGGATGCCCTGGGAGAGGAAGTGGGCAGACACCCCAGGACTTTCATCAGGCAGAAGCCATGCAGGTGCTGAAAAGAGTGATGTGGGGAGGTGGCACCTGCTTCCCAGCCAGCATGGGCCAGGCCACCCTCTGGGGCTGATCTACTACCACCTTGTCCCTCGGGAGCAGACGAGCATTCTTCCCCTCTGTGCATATGTCTAAGAAGTGGGTCCAATCCTGCTGCCACTCTGGCACCAGCCTGGAGTAACGCTGCTGACCGTGGCAGGTTACACTGGTCTGGCACCGGCTTAGCTGAGCATGGAGCCGTGCTCTGCACTTATGAAAAGAAAGTTACATTAAAAAAGCCTTTTACCCAGATACTTAATTAAAATAATATTGAAACAAGTAAGACACACTGTGTGCTAAGCGCACGGTCACAGCTTCCCACAGCTCATTTGCAAGAGTGCTCAATAATGGCTGTGGGTAATTATTTTTTAATCAGCCAGTGTAAAGAACGATTGGCATGTTAACAAATGGTACTTATTTTCTCTTGCTCTAATGGGGCGAGATCACAGGCTGTGTGATGCCAACCAACAAGTATCCCCTGGCACAGCAAAATTCTCCGGCTATCCGTGCCTGGATCTTCTATTTGGACAAGCAGAGAAGTGAGCAGCACTGGGCATGCTGGAGGGCTGCAGCAGTGTGGATAGGACCAGGCTGCATCCTTGGAGCAGCCCAAAAACTCTGAGGTGCTGAGGAGTGAGGTTGTCTGCTCCCGGGAGCTCCAGGCACAGACTCAGCCCCATTGTGCTAGGAGCTGTACAAAGGCAGGATGGGAAAAGATCTGATCAGAGATGCCTTTGTGGCCATGAGGCTCCTATCCTCCCTCCTGTATTAGCCAGGACATAATTCAGGATGTTTTTGGGGATACTAGCTTATATCTGGCCACAGCTTGTACTTAGATATGGGAGACTTGGGCTGGTTATTGCATTAATTAGCTTAGATGTTACCAAAGCTCAGGTGTGATTTCAAGTGCAAGATCAGAGTTGCCAGCCAGGGGCTAGATCTAGCCCTTGTGAGTATTTCACCATTCCTAATTGCTTGTCGTCCTGCTCCCTGGAAGCCTAGGGTGGTTCAGAAGCAGGGCAGATCCAAACCAGTGCGAATAAACAATTCATTCCCTTTTTAAAAGCTAAATGTCTATGCTTTTCCCCTTCTAAACTGAAGAGTCATTGGGAGGACATGGGACCTTCTCTCTAAGGGTTTTGCTTTTCCCTCTCTGCCCTGCCTTCGGCTGAGGTCTGAAGAGTGGACCTGGTCCATTCTGACCATTTCTTCCCCAATTCATCAGCCCCAGTTTGACTTCCAGAAGGCCTTGTGTACCCAACCGTGCTCGGGTAACTTTGAACATTAATAATTCTGCTTGTTCTAAAAACACACTGTGGGTGCCATGAAAATTAATGAGTGAACCTATGGAAATCAATTTCCTGCTGCAAAACCTCCTCTCGGGAGAGCCATGTACCATGGGCCTTCAGTGGTTATTTTAAGCAGGCAAGATCGTATATCCTTGGCCAAAGGGTGTGTTTTAGTGGGCTGCTGCTATGAAAAGATGCTTCTTGTTTACTTGCTGGACATTTTCTGACTCTTTTATGTGAAAACGGAGTAGCGTGGTGTCAGCCTTGCGCTGACTGCTCTTCCCTGACTGTCTCCTCATCTACCCTGACTGTAGATGAACACTAGCATGTGTCTCCCCATCTCTGTGTCAAGCAATGTAGTTTCTCCCCGCCTTTCTGCTCAGCTCTGACCCTTTCCACGGCCGCTCTTGGCACCTTAGCTTGAATTGCCATGCAGGCGCCAAACGTTGCTCCTGCAGCACTGAGCACTGGGATCCGAGCTATTCCTTGCCTTATGAACTGCATTCCCTTCAATAAACTTTTCTTCAGATCAGCCTCCTTTTTTTGCAATAGCTTCTTATAGTTGATTCCTACTTAATTTGTCAGCCTCTGCAACCTCCTGATCTTTTCTGCCCTAATAATAAAAGCGAAAGTTCAAAGCTGGCTGTCTCACAGCACTGTTTTCCCAGTGAGCTTATAATGAGCGTGTGAACGTTGCTTGGTCAGAAACCTGGGCTTTTGTGACTTGATAGAGCCTTCAGAGGAGTTCTTCCTGCAGCTATCAGCCACCAAGGAATGGTGGCTCAGTCACCCCCAGCCACCTGGCCACCTGAGCACATCACAGGGAGGTTACCAGTCTGCAGGGAAAGTGGGTCTTTGCTTCTCTTGACCTCTGTGAGTGATGATGAGTTTTCAGCCTTTGTGTTGTTGTGTTCCCTTCTGAGAGACACCAATGTCCTGGCAGATCTAGAGAGGGAGAACTCTACCGGGAGTCCCCTAAGATCGTTGCTGATCTGAGCAAGTCTTTTTGTAAAGCAGTGGCCATGCATTCCTGAAACGTCTCATCCCCAGAGGCTGGAGAAAAGAAGCATTCTTGCTTGGGGAATTTGTTGTCATTACCCCACTGGTGACTCCAGAGTCTCCCAGACAAGATGTCTGCTTCCCAGCAGCTGGCTTCGTTGGCCTTTGTGTTCCCATGAGACTGTGTGGGCTCACCTTCCTCTCTTCTTTCCATCTGGTTGACTTATTTCATTAAGTCACAAAATTGCAACTGACACATTCCTCCCACAATTGAGCTGTTTTTCGGGGTGCAAAAAAATTACTTGTCATACCACTCAAGCGCAGTAACTGTAATTTTCCCATCTGTGCAGATGTGCCTGGTGCCTCTGGAATTTCAATATTCACATTGCAACAGAGAGTTTTACATCGTCTGTGTCCAAGATCTCCATTGCAGAATGCTGTCCAGACAACAGAGGTGGCGAAAGGTGATATCCAATTTTTCTGGTGCACAGCTATCCATTTAATTTATTTTCGTTGATGTTGTTGCTCACTATTTTGCCTGGTTCCTCAGGTGTGGTGAGTTTTCATGTCCTTCCTTCCCAGAAGGGCCTCTAACAGAAATAAACTCAAGCATTGAATGTGATCCAAGTAGGCAACAGGCTAGAGGGACTCTGAAAGCTGGTCCCACTGAGGTCGACTTACTGGTTCCATTTGGAGCCACTGTGCCTGGAGTCATGTTCCCAAAGAACACTGCAGTTTGGGCCTGCTCTTGGGACCCATGTCACTTCCATCATGTTCAGACCCCTCAAGCGCATGCTTGGAGGCCACCCCTGTCAAAATTCTGGAGATCTTTAGATCTCACCCAACTAGTGCCTTAATGCAGGCTCAACATCTTCTTGAAAAAGTCTGGGTAGGTCAGAGGGCCACACAATGCAGCTCAGTCCAGCAAGGGGTGTCCTGAGCTGGCTTGTTCTAGGCAGAGGGTGAATGTGGCCAGGTGGCTGCTACTGGATGGACACACACAGTCATGGGGCTTGGTGATGTGAGCCCACCTGTTGGTGTGGTCAAAGCCTCTGAGTACAGAAAGAGTGGGAAGGAAATGAGGAAGAACAGCAGAGGAAGAAAGCGCCTAAGGCTGTGCAGATAGACTTCTCTTCCGAGTTGTGGTCAGATTTTGTCTCATTAACACTGGGGACAAATAAAGACTTGGAATATTCCAACTCCTTGTGACTAGGACTGGGACATTCAAAGAGCTCCAAAATCCAGCTTCACCAGCCAAATGTTTCCCTGTCCATCCTCTACCTTCCTTTACTTTGCACCCCTAAATGAGATTCAGCCTGTATCCACCCCCTTTTCTTTCCTCTGAGCCCTTGTATCATACAGTCTGGGCCCTCAACTTTGAGGTGTCTTAGAGTCAGACTTCTCAGAAGGTTTTTTTCCTTTCTGCTTTTTAAGAGGAATTTCTTTAAAGCATGTCTGTAAACCATGCCCCTTCCCAGGTCCAGAGAGGACCCAGCCAAGGCTCTTCTTCTTGCAAGTTAATTTTCCATCCCATCCTGCTGCTCAGTGCATTAAAATTCTCCTCCTGCCAGAGCTGTTCTGGGTGAGAGCACGTAGCTTTATTAACCTGGACATGTTTGTTTTGGGAATTGGAAAAAGGGGATTTCTAAGTGGATTTTATCCTTTCAAACGATTCAGTGGTTCTGACTGTGTGCTCTGGGGTTTAATTTCCCGGAGTGGAGATAAGATGGCTTTGCTGGGGAACTGACCCATTAAGACTGTTCTGCTGGTGGAGGGGAGATGCTCAGAGCAGTAAAATACCAGCACTCGGTGTTTAGAGGCTGCTGTGTCCCTGGTCCCTGCTATACTCACTCCATCCAGGCTGCAGGGACTGGGCCTTGAGAGACGTTCAGGCTACCTCCTTTCAGAGATGGCTGCCAATTTTTACACTGCAAGGATGAGGTAAACTGGGTGTTGATCCGTGCCAAACTGAGAGTGCAAATAGAGCTGGCTGTTTGGGCTAAAGGCTAAACCTAGGTCAAGGAGATTTTTCTAGTGCCTGGAAAGATGCTTGTCACAGTTTGAGGGGTGCTGTGTGCTCCTGTGGCTAATGGGGCAGGTGCTAAAGCAGCCCCATGGACCCCCTGGTGCAGTGCTGTGGAGAGTGATGCTGTGCAGGGGCCGGGTTCATTCATAAAAAGTGAAAGGAAGCCACTTAACTTAAAGCACGCTTCATGGAGTTCAAACCTCATGAAATGCAAATGCAAACTGGCTCAGAGGAACATGTCACAGCGTCGAGCCCGTGTCTGGCAGCAGAAATGCATTCAGAAATTCTCCCACCAGAAGTATCTTCTTCAAACCCAAACCTGAATCCAAGCTTTCAAGTACCTGCATGCTCCCAGGCTGTACGTATACACTCATATATAACCACCTGCGCCTGGGCACACACAGGGGCACATACATACACACAGATCCCCGCTTTAAATATCACAAAGTGACCATCAGAGACAGCACTTGCTACTTGACTGGCATTCAGGCTCTCAACAACACCTAATCTCTTCCTGTCGTTAGTGACGATTGCCATAAATACCCATGATACAAATATCACTTTAGCGAGGCGGTTAAAATGTGTTTGTTTTTCCATGATTTAAATTCCCCCAACCTTGACTGTGTTAAAAAGTGTAATTGTTCTGCCTCTTCCCACAGTCCTCCTCTCTTCTCCTTAAGGAGACTATGAGCTGGGAGAAAGTAAGTGCCTTATTTGAAGCAAAAAAGGAAAGATAATATTGAAATAATTGCTGTCAGAGCAAGACACATTTTTCAGATGCGTCCTCTCTGCTCAGCGTGAGGCAGTGGCTGCCTGTGTTTCAGAGCATAATGATACATTAGCGTCCACACGCAGTGTTGGTTGCTTTGTTTATTATTTTAATTTTCGAATCTCTAGCAGCGGTAGATGGTGCCGAGGTGACAGTATGTGAGGAATGAAGCCCTCTCCCTTGCCGTGCCGTGGGGACAAGGACTGGCTGAGGCGACGCTCCCCCAGGCAGCCTCCATGCCTGGCTGTTCGTCTCGGTGGGGATTGCGGGGAGCAGGGTATCACCACCCCCAGCAAGGAATCTGGCAATTCCTCATCTTTTCCTGAAAAAACGATGGATCAGATCCTCTGAACTCAGCTTATATATCCCATTCGATCCTGTGCAGATGGGTCTGTTTGTTTGGGTTTTGTTTTAATGTTTCCAGAAGATTAGGGCAATTTCTGAAGAAAAGAAAAATTACTTTCTAATGGGGGTGGGGTGGGGGGAGAGGAGAGAAACTGTTTTGACATTCTTTCTAAAAATTAATGGGGGGGGGAGGAGAGAAAATGTTTTTGATATTCTCTTTAAAAATGCCCTTGTTTCTTTTGCATCAAAATCCTTTACTGCTTTTGACCTGCATTCACAAATAGCTCCAGTCCTCCGGAAAGTCTGGTTTTCCGAACCCCCCCCCCCCCCCCCCCCGATTCATTGAAAAAACGTTACCCAGCTCCACTCAGGGGACCTGACTCTCCATGTCACCTCCGGCAAACATTCATGTGCCCTGGGGCTCCCGTCCCCAGACTATCCCCTAAAAGGGCATCTGCCACCATGGCCATGTGTCTGCAGCCAGGAGGCACTTGCAGCTCTGCGAGGTGTTTGCTGCTTTGCTGATTTATTACATGGGGACTGTCCCTCCAGCATGGCCTTTGGGCCCAAGGGCGGCTCAGACATCCCTAACCTTGCGGGCTGGGCAGGGGTGCACGATGCAGGGATACACAGGGGCGATGCGAAGCCAAGTGCTTCCTGGGTGCTTGGGGTGCCAGGACCTCCGTGGGCTGCTGCCTTTCCCTGCAGCCTGGTGCATCCAGCTGGGGGCATGTGTGGGGCTACGTTGGCACCAGCATCCTTGTCTGTTATTCTGCCTCTCTCCCCAACCCTGGGTTGTGCCCATTGCTGATGGCTGTGTCTGTCCCCCTCCATCGCCCGAGGAACCCCAAAAGATGAGAGACTCAGGAGATACCTTTCTCCTCTGAGAGGCTATTTGCAAATATTAACGTAAAGTCTATTTGTATGCACTCGAGACCAAGAGCGGTTACGGTGAATTCCTCTTATCTGATGCGTGACTGGGAGCATCTCCCAAGCCCTGGCAAGCCCCAGGGGGAGCACGCAACATCAGATGGTGGGTGAAAAGGGATTAAGTGGTGGGTCGACTAATAGCACTTTTCATTTTCCACTCTGCTTCTGGTACCAGCACAGCTTTACAAGTGAATGCAGTCAGTGGGCAGCAGAGATACTCAGAAAATAGTGTTTGCTTTCCTTCATAAACATGGAAAGAAAGTATCAGTCAAAATAAACAAATCCCAACAGCTCTAGAAATGGACAAAACTTCTGATAAACTGAAATGGAGGGAAAAAATATTTTTTTCAGAAATTGCTCAATTTTCTTCAAACCCAAGCTGTCTGGTAGAAAAGGGCTGAGCAGCTCTCACAGCCAGGTAATCAGCCTCTGCCATGTTGTCCAACTGGGCTGTGTCCTACCAAAATCCAGCTGATCCTGGTTGGGATCCGTCTCTCTTGACTTCAGCACTGCCAGGTAGGAGTGTGTCCTGAACCAGCGCCTCAGGCCATGAGGAGAAAAAGTGGCCTTGAGGTGCATCGTTCATCCCACCTGCATTAAAACCCTGTCCTGGAGCAGGACCTGAGCATCCTTTGAAAATGCCACTGACTACGAGGAAGACGGGACAGCCGGCATAGACTACGTGCTTAATTCCAAGGCAGCCAAATTTCAGGGATTTAAGTCTCTCCCCATATTTGGTAGCTTCTGTATGTCCCGAGAGAATGGCTGGAAAAGGGATTTAGAAATCCCAGTGTGAAATGTGAAAGATTTATCCTGCAACATGCCTGAGCGATGACTGCATACAGGTATTGCCTGCTGTCTAATGCCCGTCCAGAGCAACCACTACAGGAGATCAGAGAAATAAAAGAAGCAAGACGATTGTTGTGAATAAGCAGCATGTAGAGAAATGCTTACTAACAGTGTTATTGATCTGATTTTCTGCCAGCTCCCATCGGCTGGAAGGAAGAAACCAACTGCTCAGTCCCAATTTGTAAAAAAATCTTGCTCTGAATGTTAGTTTCAGATCATGCACAAGAGCCTGACTTTAAATATAAATCACAATCAAAGACAGAAGAAACAGTATGCGTTTATGTGCCCTTACTGTCATGTCATATCACCCAAAGCTGTGACTTTGGAGTCAAATGCTTCAAGTTCAGGTATGAATCTTCCAGTCTAACCTAGATGAAATGCTTCTGATTCAAACTTGTGTTTCAAACTCGGAGAGGGCTGCTCTGCCTTCATCTCAATAGAACTGAAATTTCATGAGATCAAATCAAATCACACAGCCTTGCCAGGAAGCTGCCACTAAGAAGTAAAACATATGTTTTCACTGAAATCTGGGGTGGGGGGAGAATTTCCATCAAAAAAAAAAAAAAAAGGATTTGGAGGATTTGCAGCCACTTTAAATGAGTGATTTGTAACTGGAAACTGGCTTGAATTTCACTTTTTAGAACTGATGGTGATGGGGCAGGTTTTGCTGGTTTCTAATGCAGTGTTTTCCAGATATGTTGTATAACTTTTTTCTTCCAAATCTCTTGAGTGGTCCATAATGAGCAATTAAAGAAGGCTAATCTCATTAAAGGGAAAATCTCCTCATTCATTTAATTCCTAAATCAGGGCAGCTCTTTCTTTTGGGATGGGGAATATTTAAATGAGCTTCCTCCCATTGTAAACTTACTTCTAGGTCTGTTTTTCACCACAGTTAAATCAGAGCAAGGGCATGAGACGCTTTCACATTAGTCTGTTTCATAGTAGCTGTTTTTCTTTAAATAAAGTTTCATCATTTCTAGTATAGAGTCCTAGAAAGCAAGGAAAGAATGACTAGCAGGTCGTTTATTCTGCTTCACAGTCCCAACAGAGACCCTGAATTTTCATTAAAGATCATTGCAGTCATAAAGAAACCCATTATTTTAACCCATTGGCCAAGAAGCTCTTTATAGTACTTAATGTGACTCTTCCTTTTTTAAAGATGAGAGGAACGAGAGCCCGTTTGGGAAGCACAAACGCGGGGTGGGGGGAGCTGCAGTTGGCAAGGCAGGACCAGGTTATGCAGGATCGCCACCCCCAGGTTGCACAGTTGGGATCTGCACATCGTGGGCAAAGTGGGCTGGGCTGGAGGAAAAGGGAAATTTTCTCACTGCCTGGATAATTCTGCAGCTGTGTGGTGAGTGGGGCTTCGTTATCTGAGTGGCGCACGCAACTGATTTCCAGCCTGCCAGCTGGGATAGGGACCATTGTCTGCAGTGGGTTTGTCATCAGGCCTTTCTTCTGGTCCCTCTGTCCCTTATCAGCTGTCCCCGCGCCTCCTTCCCGTGGGTGCTCTCGGAGACAAGGCTGCGTGTTCACGGCCACCCCCTCCTCTGCCCAGGCCAGGATGCAGCCTCTCCGGCCGCTCGGCGGGGGAGGGCAGAGCTCTGCAGAATGAAATCAATCCTAATAATAAAGTGACAAACCACAGAAGCGCCTGGGAGAAGGAGTGGAAGCGCCTGAAATTACTTTGAATTCAGAAGTCAGGCTGAGATAAGGTGGCAGTCCAAATGCCAATATGCTAATATGGCTCCTTTAGCAATGTGCACCACCAGTATCTTTTTCCTGCTTGTTTCACATCTGTGACTACCTGTCTCTCCTCAGCCCCAGAGATACATATTTTGTTTAGAGATTAAGGCAAGTCATGTCAGTGTTTCAATGTGAATGATTAAAAAACATCAGTCCCACTATGACACCCCCTGTTGTGTTCTCTCCCTATGTCTTCCCACTGCCACCCTCCTGCTGAATGTACATCAACTTGTCTTTGGAGATGACTCTATGTTTTTGGGTTTGAGCCCTCCCTCCTCTCCTGTCCATCCTCCATTTTTGCAAAAGGAAATTTCCAGTGTTTGACTTGGAGGGACTGAAAATATTTTGCTAAGGAGAGGAAAAATGAATGGAGAGCTTGGTCAAAAGAGAAACTTCAGCATGATGCGAAACTGTTTGACATATCCAGTTGCTGTTAAAGTTATCTGTGTTATCACAGCACCGGGGCCCTGCAGGAACTGGCTGGGAGCTGTGACTCAGGGCTGCTGGTGGGACATGGGATTTGGAGTGGTACCCGGAGACATCGTTGCATCCTCCCTTGCTCGGGGATGATGTCTTAGGAAACTCATTGTATAGAAACAGAGACTGGTCCATGGGCACTCTGCCCTCATCCCCCAAGGAAGAGAGGAGAGATGCACAAGGTCAAGTTCAGTCATTATCTTGTCTAAAAGCATTTGCAGTCAGTAAATCCTGCCTCTAAATAAATGAAGTATTTCCCCTCCAGTTTATCTCCCTGGACTCCAGTAACTCAGATAGCTAATTGGTAGCAATCTTTTTCCCTTAGTAAAACAAGCCTTTTTTGTTCTTGATTGTTCCCTTTAAATTCATCTGTGACAGAAGTGGAAATCAATTTTAGCACCTTTTGCTTTTTCTAGAAGAAAGCCCTTTCCTGTTGTTGAAATGAGTCCTTTTTCAAACCCGCAGACCCGCCTCTCTGTCTCTCGACCTGGCTAATTTAAAATTAAAATTCAGGTGAGTAGTTCTTGATCCCAGGACAAAACTGGCTTTGGAGTTCTGTTTTCTAGGAACCATCATACAGAGCATAACAAATAAGCACAAAAGGAAATAAAGCTGAGGAAATATTATGAAACACTGTATTCTTATTAGGAGATCCTCCAGTGTTATTTTTATTTTGGTATCAACAGGGAGCCATTATTACTGGAACAATAGCTTTAATCAAAAAATGAGTGTGGTAAAATAGATCTTTTCCTTCCACAGATCAATTCCTTGTATATAATTTGGATCTCAAAATGCTGACTTAACTTAAAAAAAAAGTGGAAAATGATTTTGTTTCTTTTCCTCTGAATATACTGTCTTTAATGAAAAAAAAAACCCACACAAAGAAAAATTCCATTGAAAAGTGCAGAAAACATTTCAGCTGAAAATCACCCAATACAGAAGAAGGTATGACCAAATCTGCAAGTGTCACTTTCATTTTTGAATGGAAAGTTGTGATTTATTCATGAGAAAAATTGCAAATTTCTAAAAGAACCTATCTGTACTTAATCATATTGCCTGACTACTAGCAAAGCGCTTCTGCTGGAAAACTTCTGACTTGCTCAGAAAAGCCAAAGCCCTTCAGGCTTGCCCTTGTTAACTCCGACTGGCAGAGACAGCAGCAGACAGGCTCTGGAGAACCGCCCCCCCTGCAGCTGCCCACCTCAAGAAAGTATTGCAGCAGAGTCTAACCTATTCCTGAAACTGTCAGTGTTGAATGGACAGATGGGTGGGTGGTGGGTGGAGGGATGGAGGTGTGGGTGCATGGGTAGATGGACAGGTTGGTAGATGCATGGATGGATGGGTAGAGGGATGGATGGGTGGGTGGATGGAGTGACGGATGGATGAGAGGACACAGAGTTCCCTCAGCAGCAGCCCTGCTTCCTGCCTGGTGATGGTCTGGCCACGTTCTGGGGAATGAGCCCTCGTGGTTCCCCAGTACCCGTGCAGGTTTCCCAGGGCTGCAGGGAAGCGGTGCCTCAGGGACTCTCTGGCCTTTCCTGGCAAACCAGCCCCATGGCGTGTGCTGTGGCTGTCCCCATGGGGCTGCTGCACGGCTGCTGGCACAGTGGCTAGAGGGCAGCTCCCCACTTTTGGGCTCCAGGGAGGTCTAGCAGCCAGAGAAAAGACCAAGCATAGCCTCACCCTGAGTTCAGAGCCTGAGTTAAAGCCCAGCTCAAGCATTTCCAGGAGGATAAAGGCTACTTCAAAGAGAAACCAGTGCTCCCCTTCCCCTCAGCCCCGATGGTGAGTCTGGGAGGGTGTAGGAGACACACTGGTGAGACAGCGTCCGTGTGGCAGGACCAGGATGGCAGAGCTAATCCTGCCTGTCATTCTTCATAAACCTGAGGCTGCAGCTGGGGCTGCTGCTTACAGCCCTTTCTCCCAAGAGCACTAAGGCTGCTATTTTTTCTATGTGCGCAGCTTTCTGGCTGCTACTTTTACTGTGCTGTCTGATCTACTCCAGTGGCATGATGATATTCCCATTCTTTCCTTTACAGCATCCTCCTCGAAGGGGCTCACAGCACCTTGCAAGTGTCTGTGGCTACAGGCTTGCCTTCCCCATTTAGTAGGGAAGGAAACTGAGGCAGCAGGAAGAGATGTGACTCAGCCACGATTACACAGGGAAAGAAAGAGACCTCAGGAGCCTAGCTCTGGGTTCACAGCTTTACCAAGAGGCAGTCCTTCCCCTCTGAACTGGGCCACTTTGAGTTGCCTCCATGGTCTATTATGTACAGGATTTTCGTCAGACATGAAAAGTAAATTAGCACCGCATTCACAGCCATAATCACCTACCAATGATCTCATACATGTGGCACAAAGGGAAAGGATCTGCATGGGATTCTGTTCTGCAAGTATAATCTGCCCATAGCCTCCCTGTTAATTAGCTCCTCTCAAGCATCCAATCTGTGGCAATTATAGCAATCAAAAATGCATTCAGCCCCCTCCCCCCCCCGCCAACCCCTCCTGCTCCCCATCAGCACCTGACAAGCCGGCAGGCGCATTATCCCAAACCATGGCAAGCACACACTGATAGGACACAAACCTCCCCACTGCCTGACTCAGGATTCATCACCCACAATACCAGACCAGGCACAAGGCCTTGCATACCAGGAGTTATTAAAAAGAAAGAAAGAAATGGAGACAGAAAAAAAGACAGATTTCAATTTTCTCCCATAGTTTTGGGAGCCCATAGAAAACAGAGTGAAAGAAGCTATTTAGCCCTTTGGGCTCAATTGGCTTCTTCTTCTTCTTCTTTTTTTGCTGATGCCGATGGAAAAGTGAATCTCTCTTATTTTTAATGTTGTCTGATTGAAAGTGCCGCTCCCCACATAGCGATGAGAGGCCCAGGTGGGATGAATGCCTGGGGTGATTGATGCATTGTGCTGTCCTCCTCGCTCTCAAAGGAGCATTTTGTGAGAGCAGCAGCAAGATTGCGCTGGGGGATTTGGGTAGCTGTGAATGGAGCCCCGCCACAAAGATCTACCAATTAAATGCAGCTCCTTCTTCCTCCCGCTGCTTCCCAATGTTTCGTATTCCCAGATCTCTGCTGCGTGTGCATGCAAAAACACAGCTGCTAGCAGAGACCCCAGTTTGCAGATGGAACTATGGGCACCTCTTGTTCCCCCCGGAATCAATAGCAATGCTATTGGGACAATTGTCCCAATGCTTGGGACAAAATCCTTTGATTTGTGCCAGGGACCTGTACCCTAAATTTGCCCCTTAGCTTACTGAATGGATCTTTTCTTTGCTACCCAAGTATGTTGATCAGGCGGCATCCCAGGGCTGCACGAAGGGTGCTCTAGACATAACAACCACCCTACCTTCTAGTTGGGGTCTGGGCTGAGCCTTACTGGGAAAGCCATGAAAGCAGTGGTGTGGGCTGCAGTTCCACCTTGTCATTCATCTGGCAGCAAACCCAATCCAGGGGTTGCTGACGCCTCCTGCCACTTACTGCTGGTCCCCTGTCACACAACTGCAGGTGCCTAGGGAGCTCACCTCTAAACCAGCCTGGGGAGATGATATGGATCAAGAGCCCTCCAGAAAAAGGACATATTTTTTAGCCCAGATCCTGTCACTGATCAAGGTGCAGAAGAGCCCCATCCATGGCTGCATTGGCACAGTGATGAGGTGATGCCATGAGCGAGTGCCTGGGACATGGGTTTCTCAAAGCTGGCTTGCTGCAGGAGAAGTCCCGTGTGCCATCTCTTCCTTGGTCTGTGAATCAAGGCTCTGTGGCAGACAGTCTGCATGGCAGGGCATGGTCACCCTCTGTAGCTGCCCAGAATGACCCGTTGCTGTGCCCCAGAGTTGGGTGCAGGGAATGGACTGTGTGAGCACTCCTGGACCACTCCTCTGTAAAGTGAGTGGCCTATCTTAAGCTAGGAAGGCTCACATGGTCTGTTATCCCAATATGGCTGTGGGCACATCATCCTTCAAATCGATTGATCCCTTGGGAAAGGCCGGCTCTAAGTCTGCTCTAGCCTGTTACTCAAACCTGCTGATGTGAGAGAGCACCAAGCCCAACCACTTATGCCACACCGTCTCCTGTAGGCTGCATGATGCTGCCAGCCTTTTTGCTCTGAAGTGTCGAGATAAGTCATCCAGGATGAGGGATGGCCCAATAAAGCATGGGCAGAGCTCAGGAGAGCCTCCAGATAGTTGGCATATCCAGAATTGCTTGCCCTTTGGTCTCCTTCAAGGTGCTTGCAGGGAAGGAATTATTGCTCTCTTTTCATAGATGCAACCTGCCTCTTAGATGCCCCTGAACTCCTCTGCTGTTCTCTGCCTTGAAAATAAATGCCAGATAACCCACATCCCCAGATCACTTGCACAGAGCAGAGGTGGGGGTGAAGCAGGGGAGACGAGGGCAGGCTGGGGGGAGCCAGAGACACAGAGAGTGCCTCCACAATTGACTTCCCTCCAGATGTTTGCACAGCTGTATCCTGCCCTCTTCTTTCACCGCAGGGTTTTCTGCATGGATCAGGCCTGTACAAAGTGCATACGTGGCCAGGGCTGCATTCCCGGCTTTGCTGTAGCAGGGCCTGGCTCAGTGTGGAGGGAGGTATGGTTTGTGCTGACAAGGGCCCCAGTGTGCCTGGACAAACCTGCCATCTCACAGGGGTGGTTCAGCAGGGATGGTGAGGATGAGGAGGGAGGGAAGAGGGGAAGAAGCGAAATGAGCAGCAGCTCATTTGCTGCTGCGATCAGCTGGGAGAGCTTTGCCATCCCTGCCTAATCAATATAGCCTGGCCAATTGTTCGTAGCCCAGAGCCAGCCCTGCAGGCAGCATCTGCCTTGGATGTGTGGACAGTTAGCAGTTCCCAGATGTTGTCCTGGGAGAACTGTGAAGCCAGGTTGAGGCACCTGGAGCTGGCCATGGCCGTTGGCGCATCGGGGGACGGCCTTGAGGAGAGACGGGCTTAGACGCAGGTGTTGTCCAGCCTCAGGGTCTGGCAGGATTTCTTGCCTCCTGGCATTGTCAAGCTGTTCATATCTTCCTGCAGCAACCCTCTGCACCTTGCTGTGCATCTCTTTCTCTCTTGCCTCTCCAGTTTCCAGCCCATTTCTCTCTAAACACTTGACTTGTCACAAAGCCATTATCCATATGGGCCCTGCTGGGCAGGAGACGGGCGGCTCCAAGCCGTGCCTGCCCTCCGGGGTGTGGGGCCAATGCCAAGTGGAGAATTAAGCCCCAAATACCTGTTTTGGCCATCTGTTAGCAGTTACTCCTTTTCCACTTGGTTGGCCAATAAATAAGGACTCCGTGTCATTAGCCTGTAACTCCGTCACTCAAGTGGACTCACGTTGCTACTGAACATTTTGGCAATAATTTCTCAGTCATGGAATGACTTCTCAGGACTGCCTGGTTACCTCAGATCTCCAACTTCTCTCTGGTTGTTTTGGGGTTCGTGGGGGGGTTTCTTGTCTTTGAGCACAATTCCTATTGGCCTTTTTCCCCTGTCCCACACATTCACGGTGGGGGAGAGAACAAATTCACCTCCACGGATGCAAACCCCAGGGAGTGAGCATTGACAACCTGAAAACCCAGCTGAATGCATCCTCCATGATATGATGGGCCAGATGCTAAACTGGTGTAAAGGGGTGTAGCCTCACGGAGATGTAGAGACCTCTACAGAGTTACAGCAGAGCCACATCTGAGCCCATGCATCAGTATGGAAATGGCTGGAGAATGGAAACTAATTAGTATATATAGAAATAATGGGAATATTAGCTGAATTAGCTAAGCTGTTATTCAACTTCCCTTTTTCCTTCCTGCTTTCTTTCCATCCCAAGCCAAAAAAGCTGGTTTACATTCTAATGGGTTTAATTACTTCATGAAAATGTGAGCGGATGGGGAAGTGCTGCCACCAACAACGCTTTAACGGTCGACTGAACGCAATTTGAATTAATTTGGTTGAGATGGCTATTAGTGCTAATACTCCAGGGCCTGTCTCACTGGTGTTGCTGTAACTTCCCGTGCCCCTGACAGAGCTCAGGTTTCCACATGTTTGCTCAGTTGTGTATCAGCTGAAACATATTCAGCTACCATGCTGATTGTAGCGGGGAAATGCAAAGTCCTGACGTGGAGGAGCAAGAAGATGAGTCCTCCACTGTCACACAGACAGGGAGAAGCCCTGCCTCCTAGGGCTGCTGAGCTAAGCACGGACAGGTAGAGATGGGTACTAATTTCCTTGCCTGTCATTAGGAGTGAGTGAAGTTTCCTTGCCCAAAGCCTCATTGAGGGGGGACTGTAAGGGCGGAATTTACACTGTCCTTGCTTAGATGAAACAACTTCTGTGTGAAGCACCAAGCTTGAGGGCTGAACCTCCATCCTCTTCCCCAGCCCTCGGTGCTTCTATCAGTACTATGAGGTTCCTTTTTTTCCTTTAGGGAGTAAATCCCAGGATGGATAAAAACACCAGGACTTGCCACAGCTGCTGTATGCTTTATCCTTCCTTCTTCCTTGCTTGCTCTGCTGACAATCAGGCCATGAGTGCCACCTTCCAGGCAGTTTTGCTCCTGAAAGCAAGCAGCTGCTTGACTGGCAAGGATGTGTTGGCAGTAGGTGATGCATAGACCCAATGTGGGTGTGGATTGACCAGGATCTTGCAGCTTCTCTTATTAGCACCTCTTGGAGTTGTGTTTGTGGCAGGTCATCTGAAACAAGTCACATGAAGCAGGAGCTGTCATCAGTCCTTTGTTCCCTCCCCATCTCCGACAATCCCTCTCCAGCCACCCTCTGCTCTCAGAGCTGCTGTGAGAGATGCAAGATCTGTAGGTGCCTTAGCCTCTCTCTTGCCCCTGATTTGCACCCACCTGCCATCACATTTAGCCAGGCCCCTAACAACACAGCAGCATCCAAAGAGGGAGATTTGACAGGGTGTTAATAAAGGGCCTCAAGGAGAAGGAAATTAAAATCATCTTCTGCTTTGTGTCCTTTCTTCCACCCCCACTGTGCTCCCTCCTTCCCTGTCTCACACACAGACTTTGCTTCTCATTGCAAATGCTCTCTCTTGGGATGGGTTTTCTCTGATCCATATGCAGCCAAGTCCTCCCAAGTGCCATCAGCTTTCCTGACTTACAAATCTGTCATGCTGGAATGGGCTGAGAAGTCCACCACTGCTTTGAATTTCGTGTCCTTTTTGTGAGCTTCAGGTGGAAAGAGCCAGCACTGGAACCATCTGAGACTTTGTTGGAAACCAGTGCTGCATATCCTCCTCTGCATTAGCTGAATATGCTGTTGCCTGTTTTGCACTAGCTGAGCCCTGGGCTGGAGGTGGGACCAGCAGTCCTAAGGCTGGAGATGCTCAGGAGACCTATTCACCATCCCTGTCCTGATGGGTGCCAAGGGGAGCTGAGGTTATTCCTTTGGGAGTCTCTGCTTGGTAGTTTTGAGGTTGGGTCATTGCCCTGGATGTGCAGTCATGTTTATCTCAAGGCAATACTTCACCAGACTCTTTGACCGCCCAGTGCAGCCTGTCACCTCCATCTGGCTCCACTCTTCTCCTCCACATCTGCACTGGCCAGGCCATTAGTGCTGACTCCAGCTGCTCCACAGGTAAAGACCCTCCAGAGAGTGTTTACCCCATGTGTTCACCCAACAACTGCTTGGCTACTGAGCCCCCTCACCCCTTTGCCCTGCTCATGAAAATTTAATCTCAGCTCAAGAGCATCAACTAGGGCACCTTCCCTCTATCCTGATTCTGCTGTGGTGGGAGAGAGAGCAGCAGTGATTCTCCTAACTAGCACAGGCTCTCTTGCAGTTTCTGAAGAAATGCTTTTATGCCCTAAACTTTCTGTTTCTTCCGGCCGTATCTACTGGTCAAATTAAAGCTACTCCTGCTACTTGGCCCTCAGGCTCTTCTGGAGCAGCTGGGGAAGGACAGGTGTCCTTGAAGGGGCACACAGCCCTGTTCCCCCAGTGTTTGGTCTGAGACACCTTCCCTGGCTGCAGCCCAGACCTGAGTCCAGGGAAGCTGCAGGCTGCGAGGGAATTCAGTCTGGTTCCAGCCCCACAACTGGATGTGTCTGAGTACAAAGAGAACAATCAAACATTAATATTCATCCTTGAGGGTTAGTGGTGGGCTGATTATTGTCTGCAAGGAAGATATCAGACTGCTCATGGCAGGGACGGCTTTCTGAGGTATAAAAGAGATTATTGTATATCTAAAATACAGACTTTGAGAAATGTTTTCTTGGCTCCAAGAAGAAAAGCTTCTTTATTTGTGGAGTTAATTTGCATTTACTGTAGCTTGCATTAAAGTTACCCGTTTCCTTTCATTCAAGGGACTTCTCTTTTGTTCACATGAAAGCAGGCAGATTAACCATCTGCAATGCACGTGTTCCTCCTGCTAATTGGTTACGGGATGTTCCACTTTCCACTCCCCAGAACAACTTCCCAAAGACTACGCCAAAGTCACTGCAACTTGCCAACAAAATTACCTAGGCGAGAAGGCTCTGCCACAACAACACAAAAATACCAAGTAATACAGAAACGGACAAGTGCTCAGGGATGGATCCAGTGCCTGATTCTGATAATATTCTTTACAGTACAATAGCAATCAAAGGCTGCGCCTGTCAGACATTGCTTCCCTGCTGGCCCTGTTAGCATCCTGCAAGGAGATTACAGGGGAATGTCAGATGGCTTTGAAAGGAGCTCATGACTTCTTGGGTGCATATGTAGCATGTCACTAACTGTGGCAGTTCCTCCATCATCCCTGGTTGGCCTGCTAATGAGAACTTTGATTCATCTTGCACCTTTGCCCTTGATGGTAAGTAGGAGGGCTTTTAACAACATTATCAAGTGAGCCCTGCAGTGCTAGGTGCTGTACATAATAAGAGAGACTTCTTGCTCTAAATTGTTTAAGGTCTAAATAAAGAATACAAAAGACAGAGGCTGGAGACCCAGAGAAATGAATATCCAACTTTAGAATGGCATTTAAATGCCTAAACACTCACCAATGTTAAGAGATTTCCGCAAGGCTGCAGCAAAACTGTCACAGCTCCCAGTCAAGTATCTCATAAACAAAAGGCTAATTTTTTTTCTCTTCTGAGCAATACTTGGGAAAAACTGAACAAGAAAGTGACTCACTGTGAGTTTCTGGTCTGTGGGAACAGGATTTTATACTGTGCTCCTGAGTCTGTGCATTCCTCTGGGGAGGTTGTAGTCACCTGACCCCTACTCAGCAATTGCTAGTAGTCGACACTTGCTCAGCTACAGCACCCTTCCTATCCCTCCATCCCGAAGCTGCACACTCCATCTCTGCATCTAAGATTCAAGCAGGATACATGAAACACATGTGAACCTGTGCAGAGCTACAGAAACATATCATCACTGTGCCCAGCTCCTTTGACAGGGTGCATGAGCAGGGCTATGTGCTTGCTAAAGCCACAGGTCTGGGAGGGAGCCCCTAGCTCACTAAGGATGACCAGCCAATCCCCACAATTAGCAAATACCAGCTAGACCCAACTCAAACATTCATTCCAGGGCACAACCTTCCCTAAGGGAGATGGGGTATTTTATGTGCACCTTCTCATAACTTGTTCTAGGTTGTGGAGATTGGAGACTAAGATCTACATATGCTTTAGCTAACTGGTGCTAATTGCCAATCAATTAAAGCAAGTTAAAAAGCAAGTTAAAGAAGGGATGCATGTAAACAAAGGTTTTCCAAAGAACCAAGGCTTGCAGGCAGTTAGAGGGAAATTTCTTCCTGTCCTCCATTTCAGGTTAGAATTTGCTTATTTTTATGTTTCCAGCATCAAAAATGAGTATTTATGTCCCCTTTGGGATTGAGTAGCTACATTTTTTCAGGCTCAAAGAAAGGAAAGCAGTAGTCATGGAGCCTGGAACACCACAGGCTCATCTAAACAATATGGTAGGAGTTTTCAAGATCTAATGCCATATAATCCTTTGTGAAAAAGGACTACATCTCTCATTTGAGAAGCACAAGATGCAGATTTCATCTAAAACTCCACCTTGCCTTTGTAAAAGGGGATTTCTAAAGAACAAAAGCTTCAAATAATCCTCCTCATCTTAATAAAAGGATAAGACAAAGTTACAAGTGGTCTGGGGAAAATCTGGTTAGGCTTCAAATTTGGACAGGCAGCTTAAGCCAAGGAGATTAAATCATTACAGTTTGACAGATGTAAGTATTTGTGCCTTTCAAAATTGTTTTATGAGCAGAAGATAGCAATAGCTTTTTGAAGCTTCTTAGATACTCTTGGAAATCCACTGAGTTGAGCTGTCCAAATTCCTTGATTTCCTTCCTGTGAATAAACATTAGTCCAGGTCCTTGGCTGGTGCAGACTGTCTTTTCCCCTCTGACTCTGGGAGAACCCTGCCAATTTAAGCCTGCTGAGTGTCTGGCTTGCTGTATGATCTTTAGTGTTAGGGATAAGTGTGCTGGGAGATTCTTCAGTGAATGAGTGTGTGCTCAGGAGAGACCATCTGGTTTTACTGGAAACACTGCAGATTAAAGGTTTCCTAATGGTATTTAATTTAGATTCCATGAGATCTCTAGTGGATAGCTAACAAAGGATCAAATATGTATTTTCTAAAACATCTCCACTGAGAAGTGATAAATCTGATGAAGATTAGTGGATATAAGTGTATAAACACTGCTCAGAAAGCCCTTAAACACAGCCTTGGTCTGCACAGCAGAAACCAGCAAACAGCTCTTGAGTTTTTTGTCTCATCTCAAAGCTTTCCAGAGGGTTGTGATGATGGGATGGACACTGGAGCCTGGTGCGAGGACTGCAGGCTCCTGCTGGGGCTAGTCCTTCGCCTGGTGCACAATGACAGCGTAGACATTCTTGACTTAGTCTCAGTGAAGTTGGACCAGTTAAAGAAGAAATCAGAATATGTTTTAGGGAGGAAACTAAGTATCTCTTAGGAGATGCTCAGCATCTTGCAGGATCCAGCCTTTACCTGGTAATAAGTAGCTTTGGGATGTAGCCTTGTGATTCCTGCCCTCAGAGGAGCAGCCACTCCTGTGAGTCTTTGACCCTGCTTGGTCTCAGCCACATTCATGCGAGGATGACAGCTGCTTGTTTTGATGCAGCATTTGCCTGACTTTTCACTACCTTTCGAGGTGAAGTCCCCACTTCTTTTGTTTGCTGCAATCAAGGAGTCATCATTGGGGTGCCAAGAGTGGTGCTGCACCATTAGGCTGTGTAACACCGGATTTTACAAAAGCAAAACCTTGTAGCAGAGTGTCGCTTTGCAGAGTTTACTGAGGCTTTGCTGTTACTCCATTCCCTGCTAGCGGTTACAATTCCTACTGTAGTGATGCAGTGCTGTGTATGCTATGTTGAGTCCCTTACCACAATGGTACCATAAATCCTCATCTCGATGCTCCAATTATCCCTCTCTGTGCGTGTCTGACTTCAGAATCCCATCAGACAACTTTACTTAAATTCTACTAGTGACAGAATCATTAAGCACAGTCTGGTCACCCTAATTCGCTTAATAATTTGACATGGGCATTTTTCCACCTTTTTTATGCCCATGTGGGGAGGTGATTATAATCAGGGAAGTGACTTGGTTCAAATGACATAATTGGTTTTCATATTTATTCTCCCTCGCTGATCTCAGTTCAAATGTGCTCAGCTCACAAGTCAAAAAGATGATTTCTTCTAATTATCAGTTCTGCAGAGCTCATCTTGGGCTCTGCAAATCCAGCTGTATCCTTTGTGCCTCTACCATGCTGTCACCAAGAATAAAGTGTTTGCAATCAGGACGTAGTCAGTCATGTTTTGTTGCTAATGTGCAAGGCAGAACGGAAGCTCATTTGCCCCTCCACCCTGGCACTGGCTCTGTTGAGTCAAGAGTAGCAAAACATGCTTTCAGCTAGGGTATGACTGCAAAAACGAAATGCAGGGGGCTGCATTTAGGGGGAACAACACAAGAGGGATGTTCCAGGTTGCAGGAACAGCAGAAAATGTGAGATTCAAAAATGCTGTAGTGGATGAAATCATGTGTGAGTCAGCCTTCCTACACAAAGGGTGAGGGAAGGGCCATGTCCCCTGGGCAGCTGATTGAAAGCCTCCCGCCCCACGAGCTGGAGTTTTACATCAGGCTCCTGGAGCCTTTGCTGGCTCGTTCTTTCCACAGCCAGGAGTTCAGATCACCCATCCTGACCCTGGACCAGCATAGTCATATTTCTAGGCCTGTGACACAGTCCAAAGCTGAGGCCATACTTGGATTAATTGACATTCAGGCGATCCCTGTAATCTATGCCCTGGACCTCCAACTTTGAAGCTCTGGTCTCTGCTGAGTTCTCCCTGGACTTTCAGACCTCACTTGTGGAATGAGACCAAACCATAGCTCTTGATGAGAGCCTGGAGCTGTGCTGCTCTCGCCATGCAAAGAGGAAGGGTTGGATGAGCAAAAGAGCCGGGAGACTGAGAGCTGGGAGGTTAGGGCGTGCTGTTCCTGCTGCTGCTGGGTGAAGCTGCTTCTCCCCCTGCCTATAGATGAAGCCACCCTGGGCCGTTCTCTGACCCATCTCAGGGCAGCAGTCACAGCTGGTCTGGCTTTGTAAAGTGCTGGCCTGGCCAATGGGACCAGTGGGTCCATGTCTTTTATGCCATTCTCATCAGTCTGTTGGCCTGGCAACAATCTAATTTGTTTGTGTGTAGAGCTGGCCTGGCTAATGGGTTTGATAGACAGCTCATCAAAATCCAGGGCTCAAATGGGTCTTTGCTCAGTACCCCTATTTAGTGTGTCCATCTGTTGCAGGGATGACACAGATGGCAAAAGCCATATTTCAGCAAGACCTCTGCACATCTCATCTGCTAGCAGCTTGAGGGGGAGCTGATCGCAGGGCAAAGGGGAACACTAAGTGCTGGAAAGCTCTGTGGGCATGCAGAGAAAAGTAACAGAGGAGCAAGAAGCTGGAAGCTGAAACCCGATCATTCAAATGAGTCATGCATTTTTTAGCAGAGCCAGTGGCTCCTACCTGGAACATGTAGCCAAGGAGCATGGTAGCTTCTCCATCTCTGAATGCTTTCTGAGCCAGGCTGCAGGACACAGGAGCAGCTGAGTGAAATCCTATAGTCTGTGATCTGCAGAGATGATGGCACTCTAAGCGTCCATTCTGGGTGTCACAGCCCCCAAGCTGGACATCTGTGAATTTCCCTGAACAAATCCACTGCAATTTCAGGGACTTGGACATTTGGGAACACATTGGATGCCTCTTCTCCCCTCTCCCTGTGCCATATGATAGCTGTGGTTTTGTTTTCTGACACAGCTCTAACATCAGAGGAGACATTGGGGTGTTGTGCATGCAAGATGCTCTGGGCACTCTTCTGCCTCACATGGCTGCCCTGGGTCTGCAATTGCAAGGGATGTGGCTGGAAGATGCTTTTCTTCCCTTCCTCTGAAACAAGCCCAAAATGGCAGTCAAACTCAGGGCAAATGTTTCCATAATAAGCAGAAATTTGAAGAAGCACTTTCTGTCTCTGCTTCGTCTGTAGGCTCTTTTTAAGGCTACAAGTAGGTACTTTTAAAAATAAGAACAAAAACACAATGAAATCAAATTGAATTTATTTCCTTTAAACTGTTGTAGAAAACGTTAATTATAGTAAGGAGCCTGTTGTTGTGCTCTGTGTTTCTTTCCGTGCTTATACTTGGAGGGAAAGGGTAAATTCTACCTACACTTAAAGTAAGAACAATTTTATACATTTATGCATTATAAATTATATACGTATAGGTATATATTTATGCTATTAACTTTCGTGATCCTACCTACCATCCTTTGGGAGAAAGCTTGCATTAGTTTTGCAGATGTGGAAGGGGATTACAACACTAAGCTTAGTGCATGATGCAGTAGTTCTGCAGCTTAAACAAAGATAAGGAGAGCAACTCCCCCTCTTCTATTAATAATTTTCCCAGCAGGAAGAATAATATTCATCCTCCCCCCAGACTGGTCATTTTCTGCAGCATTAAAAAATTATCAGTCACAGCAAGAAACCCCCAAAATCCTCAAAAAATGAAGGGCTGCCTTTCTCAGGGTTGAAACAAAAAGGATTAGCACAGAATGCAAATGGAAAGCTGATAGCGAATGGTAGTGCTTTCTAAAGCTCCCATTACTTCCAGATTTCCAGTCATCTGATGGACAAGTTCACCCCAAGTTAGAGGAGCATACAATCCTGTTTGTTTATCCCTTTGGCATCATGAAGGACATTTGTAAAAGCTGTTCCCATTTCTGTGATCCTGAGACTGTCAAAGCAGTCACAGCGAGTTCAGACCAGACCTTACCAAGAATTTTCAAAAACCCTATATTTGACAATCTATCTTTCCCATTTGCTGAATCCATCCATCCCCAACCCCCTCATCCATCCACTGTCATTGACCCCTGTAGTTATCTATGTGCTGATGTACAAACACTGTTTTTATCTACCTGTCCACTCTCATACCTACGGTTGCATTGGGTAAATTTGGTGCACACAGACATCAGCACTCAGATATGCTCTCTCCTGTAACCCCCACAGAAAGAGTGTACCTCTTTGTCCCATCCCAGGCCTGCATCGTGTCATCAGGTGCTGAATGAGCCACTGCTGTGCAGTGGTCAGAGCTGGTCCTTTGGCCAAAGCAGTAGATTTGTGCTATTCCTCCCCAAGCTGGTACACAGCTCAGACCGCAATGAAGTTCTCATTAAATGCACATTAATCAGAAGCCTTTTTAAGGTCTATTTTTTCCCTGGGATTTGATATCACTTCTCCTTGTAGCACTCTGAGTTCTGCAACTCAGGCTCAGTGGTTGCTGAAGGGACTCAAGGAAATGTGTGTAGGACTTGGTCCTCCTGCAAGGTCCTGGCAGGAAGCTGGGTTTGTCCAACCCTGCAGCTACGCATGGGTATGGCCCCTCAGGGGACTGCACTGTGCCTGGCTCGTCCTTGCAGGGGAACGAGAGTACCTCGGGCTCCAGAGCCCAGAGTGTGGGATAGCTGGGTTGCTAATGCAGTGTGAGCTCCCACAGCAGGGCCTCATGGTGCTTATCAAGAAAAGACATCTTTTCTTCAGCAAATTTTACAGTGCTCTTCCCAAGGTTGCCTTTCTGATAAAGCAAACACAAAAGAGTTACCTTGGATTATATCAAACAGCCTCTGAATAGGCTATCGCACTCCCCAGCATGGGAGGAATTATCACACTGTGAATGAAAGAAGTGCCCTGGGATTTCTATGCTTGGGTGATGCTCTGGCATGTTGAGGCACACAATTACGAGCCAGCCCATCCCACACCCCCACCAGAGCAGGAGTGCGGGGGCAGGAGGCAGCCCTGGGCAGGGCAGAGCCAGCAGCTCCTTCACTTCCGAGCACCTCGCTGGCTCTGCATCCACCTCATCTCGCCACTCTGAAAGATTCCATCCCTATCCCCACTGGTCCACATGCAAGAGGAAGGAGCAGGCGGGGAGCTCAGGGAGTGGGGGAAGGTGACAGCATGCAAGAGGGGAGCAAGACACTGGGACAGCTGACTCATGGCTCCCAGCCAAGGAGGAGGGACAGGAATAACTCTGCTTCATTTGGAGGCACCCGCCCCAGGAAGAAAGCCCGGAGGTGCTGACTGAGCATTCTGCGCCTGTGGAAAGTGCCATGGGAGGCTTTTGCAACTGCCTGCAGCTGAGCCCTCTCTTATCTGTCACTGCCACAGCATCGCTCCTGTGAGCCACCCCTCTCCCTTGCTTAAGGGTTAAGGAAGCTCCCAGGGCAGCCCCAGCCTTGTGTAATCAAAGCCTCAAGGCCCAGCTCCAGTATCTGCATCTGGACCCTCAGTTCTGGCCTTGCTAATACGCAAATAACAGAGAGCCATAACCAGTAAGAAAAGCTTGGAGGGCTCTTGAAGATTAACACTAGATTTTCCCCTCTGCCAATAGCAGCAACTCAAACTGCCCAAGCTCTCCTGACAGCTTCCCTGGGAGTGAGCGGGCCGAAGCGACCCTCTGAAGAGCAAACTTTGATTTTCTGTGAGTGCTCAGCTTTGGCTCTTTGCCACATGTGCAATGCACACTCATGCTGCACAGGGGTTTGCTGTGGTCATGCTGGGGAACAGAGAGCCCCCGCTCTCAGAACAAGGGAGAGCCCTGTCCTTAGCCGGGCTCCTGTGAGAGTCGTTGTCTGACAGCCGTGTCGTTGGATGTGCTGGGCTGCAAACAGCTCTCTGTGAGGTAACCTTGCGTGTGTGCATGTGGATGCCCTTGTGTGTGTGCATGCAGGTGCCAGTGTGTGGAGCTGCTGGTGCTGCCCTGGAGTGGTCAGGTTTGCCCTGTGGTTCCAGCAAGCTTCTGGCATCCAAACCCCATAGGAGGCCAGCATTTCCCAACCGTGGTACTCCCCACCTCCTGCAGTCAGGCAGTCTCATCTGTGCTGTAGCTTTCTTGCTCTGGTTCCTTCAATTTCGGCATATCTTGGTTTGCCAGTCACCAAGTAGCGCTGGTTTGCCCTCTGCAACCAGCCATGACAGGCACTGAAACTCAAAGCCTCCCACCACTCCCTGGCATCGAGATGGGAGCCCACTGGAGCAGGACCCCGGACAGCCTCTGCTGCCTGATGGTCCCTCCTGATCCGACCCTCAGCCTCCCGGGCCAATTAAAGCCTCTTCAAATGAAACATCGTGTCTCCAGACCCCCTTGGAGGACTTGCACACCTCATTAGCGTAATTAGTAGTTGTCTTTGCTGTGGCAGAGACCACCAAGCCACTGAACTATCGGGACTGCTGTGGGAGACAGTCCTGTAACTCAGCTCTTGAGACATGGCAAGGTGAAGGGTCTCGTCAGCTCTGATGTCTCACTGGGGGACCTGCTGTAGTCCCTCCTCATAGGGTTCAGCAAACAACACAACAGCATTTTTTTAATAGCATATGCTGTTTCTGTGATGTTTGTATTGAAACAGAGCTGCCCCTGGAGCTCCACTCACTTCACAAATGTTTGCCACCGTGTCTGGATACTTGCTGCCTGTCTACACCTTTGAAAACCTCCTGATTTAACCTCATGGGCTGGCTGCATAATTATCCACTCATCTGGTGTCACATGTGAGTAAACTGAGGCAGAGGGCTGTGAAATAGAGGATGAACAGAGCTCTCCCTTCTGCCCATGGAGGGAGGTGGGTTGGGGAAGGCAGACGTGAGGAGCCCTCTCTCTCTCTCTCAAAAAAAAAGCCCTTCCAAAGCTGTTTCCAGATGTCCAGAGGCAGAGAGCAGAGGTTTCATGATCTGGATGTCCTAACACCTCCTTTCCTCCAGGACTGTCTGAATATGCTTGGCCACAGGCATGTCACCTCGTACAAGAGCATGTGCTGCATTAGCCGTCAGGCAGGGCAAGAGAAGATGTCAGCTCTCAGCCCCCTCTGCTAACCCAAAACCTGCTTTCTCCTTTGCTTCCAAGGCATGCTTTTGCCTATACAGCTTTGTTCTTGTAATCTCTAAATAAACATCAGCCCTCTAGCCGACAGTACCTAGCAGCCATGTTGGAGTGCTTTGCAGTATCCTGTAGAGCTTTTTTCTTGAAAAAATGAAGTCTGGGGTTTCATCCTGAGCAGATGCTGGAGTCAGAAAGCAGCTGGGCAGGTCACTGACCCTGGCATGAGTGACACATTCGCCATCCTGGCAGGAAGGGCAGCAGCTTCCCATACACTCAGTTAAATGTGATTGCACCACTGTCAGCCCATCTTGTGTGCAGGGCTTCCCTTTAAGCCTGTGCTCTGCCCTTTTCTCTAGGAGATGGCCCATCATGGGTTGGGGTTAAACATACTGATTCAGAAGTTACCCTGAATGACAGTTTACATAAAAGCCTGGAAGGAAGGAGCCAGCAGCATGGGGAAATGTAAGACCAAGCAGCGATGTGAGAAGAGAGTATGCAGGCTCCTTCCCTGCACCCTGGCACATTGCAGCACTGGGGAAACTCAGCTTAGAGTCCCTGAGAGACACTGTGCTCCTGGAAATCGGTCTGCTGTGTTGTGCTTGACTAAGAAAGATTCAAGTAGCACCATTGTCCTTCCCCTCCCAGCTGAATTCCAGCAAACCAAATCAAATACCTCACCTGAAGGAGAAGAAGAAGAATGAAATGGCCACATGCTCAGCATGGCATTAGGTCCTCTCTGTTTCCCACCTTGACTGGAACAGCTGTAATCATATTGCATTGCCATTTTCCTGCATATTTGTTGCCTGCAAGGACCAGGTCTGTTGCCTAATACTATAGACACAGCCAAGAAAAAGTACAATTCTGAGAAAACGTAAAGACAGAAGGTTTTGGTAGAATTTGGCTCAATGAAATATAAATTTGCATGGTGCTGAAGAGGTCTTCTGCCTCCTCTAAGTACTGGCTCCAAACTGATATAGAGCAGGACTTTTACAGCAGGATTCTCCTCTTCCTGTCTTAAAAGTATTACGGAAGATTAGTGCCTGTTGTCATCATGGTTTGCAGGCATGTTATTGTTATTAATTATGATTATTACTGTAGCACAGATCTAGGCAGCATCTGGCCGACAGGCTGCCTGCAGAACCAGAAGCCACTTGGTCTGCCAGGCGCTGAGAGGCAGGTCCTGGTGTCTGGCCAGGTTGGTAGCTGAGAAGCGGAGGCTGTCTGAGCACCGTGAGGCTACCTGAGCTGTCGCCAGCTGGCTCGCAGCGAGCACACAAGTACCAGCCAGCCCCACAGCACGTGGGGAGCCCCAGAGCCCTGCAAACGCCATGGGCTGCTCCATGCCAAAGGTGGGGAGAGAGGGTGGGAAAGGGAGCAGCCCATTTTGAGGAGAGCATCCACACAAGGTGTAGGGCAAGGCGGCTCACAAAATGGGAAAGTGTTTTCATGACTATTTTTGAGCAATAGTTTAGCTCTGGAAGTTTTGCAGAGACCTGCTTCTTCATCTGCCTGGAATGTCTGGAAATGCTGGGAAGTTTTTATGTGGCATTTTTGGAGGTGGGGGAGGACTTTGGTATTTTTAGAGGCTCTTCTTCATCCTTCCTCTCTCATTTCTCTGCTTTCTTCATTTGAAGGAAACGGAGAGAGGAAAGGGAAAAAAACCAAACATTCCAAATTAAAATATGAGGGCTTGTAGCTTTGCTGGAAAGCAAAGGAAAAGAAACCTCTCCTCATGGCCCTTCCCTGGAGGGAAAAATGAAAGGAAATGTGGTGAAATCAAAGTATTTGCAGAAATGTAAATTCCTGATGAATACCATGGGGGAAGGAGACTGTGAATATTCAAGAAATGTCACTCACTTGTATCAATGGCAGCTCAGCCCTGGATGAGGGCTGGCACCGCTCAGAGCCCCGTGACATGGGACCCCCATAGGCACCCCAGTGAGCGATTCCTCCCAAGGAACCAATCAGCGCTGCTGCAGACAGAAACTCGCTGCTCTAAGGGAGTTTCTATTTTTGCAGTGACTTACAGTCATTGCTGTTCTAATTGGAACAGCCTGGTCTTAATGAGCATCCCTGGATGGGACATCTTGGCATGCTGTACTTGGCAGTGCTATGCACAAGCTCCAGCCAGCCTTGTACCCTGAGAGGCTGCTGATGCGCCTAAGCAGGACCTTGCGTGCTGCTTGGACAGAAAAATTAACAGATGTTCACTTCATCCGGGAGGGGAGAGGTTATTTGCTGAGAAAACTGCTGCAACCAGAGCGAAGTCCAGCATGTAAAACTGCCTGCCTTTTGTGGGAAGAGTCCACCCAGATCCCAACAGGAACACCTGGGGTCCTGGGAGAGGGGGCTTAGCAGCTGTAGTGCTTTTGGCAGCATGTAACTCTACCAGGCAATTGCTCGTTAGTGGCTAGTCCATCATCAGTGGTTTGTGTGACACAGCACCTGGAAAAACCTTCTTTCTGGGAGGACCTCTTAGTACTGAGCATCACAGTTCAGCATGCTCAGGGGGGACAGCCCAGTCCCAGCAGTGCGCAGGAGTGCTCACAGCGGGAGGCAGGGCCCCGAGGAGCCCCGAACACTGAGCTGACCGTGCCCTGTGACTGGTGGCCACCACACGTTGGTGTGGCCACAGAGCCTGGAAGACTCAGGACTCACCTGAGGTTGCCTCCCCAAGGTGATTTCTAGACTTTATAGGGATCTCTGTTGCTGCCCTGCCTTGTTGGGCAAGTAAATGAGAGTTGGCCAAGTTGTGAGCTAAAAAAACAAAACGGATCTTTTAAACCATTTATTTTAAGTATCCTGATGACTTTCTTCCCTAAGAAGACCCTGGGCAGAGCTCTGGTGCTGGCAATAAAGCATGTTTGGAGGAGTGGGGAAGCACTGCCCAGACCCGAGGGTGCAAAAGATGCCCAAGATCACCCCATCCGACCCCTTGTCCTGGCAGGCAGCATGCAAACCCTACACAGCCCGTCTGCGCTGCGCTGGGAACGCGGCTCTCATGGTCCCCCTTCAGATAGGTACGTGTAGCTGTGACCACACAGAAAAAGGTAATTAGGAACTACCCAAATTTGCTACATTACAGTGGAGCTGGTACGTAGCGGAGGCAGGAGAGAGCAGATTGTGTTGCTGAGTCCTCAGCAGCATGGAAATGCGGCTGCAGTTCAAGAACCTATTAAATAGCCGAGACATACACAGACTTTATTAGCCACATGTCAGAAAGCACTTTCTACAGTAAATCCTGCTTAATAGCCATATGCTAGGAGAGAATTAAAAGCTTTTTAGCTCTCAGACAGTTATGTAAACTTGAGAGAGGAGAAAAAAAAGATATAAAAATATCAGCAGAGGAGCCTTCAGTACACACCAGTTATTAATGTATTTATGTAGGCCATTTATTTATTGAAGATATATTTTTTTTTTCTAGGACAGGCCTATTAAGTCTGACAGCTTAATTGACACCCAATGGGAAAAATGCCATTTTATAAAGTAGTTTAATTCCCATGATTTTGATATCAGCTCCATTTTTTATTTTGTATTTTTTCCCCAGTCATCACAGTCTGTTTGACAGACTCGTTAACAAGATATTAAGCTGCCCCAGTCTTTTTTTAAGGACAATAAATTGCTATGGAGAAAGATGCTGTTGTCTTAACAGATGTCTTTCACAGCGTAAACATCCCTTGACTGATAAGCAGAGAGGGAAGCAGTGTACAAACTAGCCTTTTCATGCTAAATAAATAGCAGGACTGGAAAATTGGCGCTGAAATCAATGGTGTTTTGCTGGGTGAAGAATGCCGTTCTGGAGGACAGGATGGTTTAGGAGATGGAAAATGGGATACAGAGGCTTTCACCTGGATGTGGTTTGCCATGTTAATCCACCCTGAATGTCAGAGATAGGAGTGCTGAGGCTGCCGGGAGGCAGGGATGTGTCTGGTGAGGGCACAACCCTGCCATCGCCACCGAGGGTCAGAGGGTCCTTCCCTGGCGAGGTCCCGTACCTTCAGGCTATGGGCACAGCACTGCTCGCAGGATGAGCTAGTCGACCTGCGGCTTAGAGGGATGAAGGCACCAGTCCAAGGTGACAGCTGACAGCAGGGTTGGTGGCCAAAGCCAGCCAGTGACACTGCATCATTTGGCACAGGGGTCCTGAGAGCCAGAGTGCCATTTGAAAGCATGGGTTTGCAATGTGTGTAGGGCTAGGTGGGGCAGCACAATGTTAGCAGGGGTGTTTCTCATCCCCTCTGCCTTGGGGAAGGGTCAGGTGTGTGGGGCTGCGGATGCTGGATCTGGGGTTGCCTCACTGCCCCCGGACTGACCAGTGCTGAGACCTGTCCACGCTATCCCCAGGGGATCCCTGAGGGTGAAATAGGGTAACTGCACAGGGCAAGTGGAAGAAAAAAGGGGACTGTTTTCTCCCAAGGCCTGACCCCAGAATAAGCTCTGTCCAAGGAGGGCTGTTCCTGGTGGTTTGTGCCAGATGGCAAGCACCAAAAGTTGGGCTCAGCATTACCTGGCTCATTTCACCTCCTCCCTGAGCTCTCTCCATGGTAGACATTTTTGGTTGGCTTTCTCCTTCAACAGCAGCAGCTTCTCCCAGCATCATATCATGAGACATCATTCCCCAGGATTGCAGCACCTTCTGCCCCCAAGGAACAAATAGATACCTCTAGTCAGTCATTCTGGCACAAGTGATTTCATAGGAGCTAGGGCCTGGCCAAGCCACCTGTGAGCCACAGTGCAGGGCTCCCAAAGCACCCTCATCTTGGTCCTGGGTGCTGCCGAGCTGTATTTGTGACACTTGCTTTGCAACTATAAATGCAAGAGCTGATTTTTTGATTTAAAGATGAGATTCTGCTGAACAAAACAGCAGCTCCAAGGGGGTGTTTCTGGGGCCTTGCTGCAGGGCATGGGCAAGCCACTTAGGTCTGCTTCACCTCTTGCTGGCCTGAAGATGCTCCTGGCTGCCTTCATCCTTGCAATACTTGGTGCTGGGGTAGCAATGGGAGGTTACAGCTCCTTCTGTCTTAGGCTGCCTGCCACATTCCCAGGGACAGATGCTGGCCATGCTCGAAGCCACTGGGAACATCACCCAGGGGCGGTAGGGGGAAAAGGACAGAGTTTAGATTTAGTGAATTTAACCTTAGTGCTTGTGTTTGACTCTGCTCAGGGTCCTCTTCTTATATTGACCGAATCAAAGTGCTTTCATGTGGGTGCTTTTCCCAGCATCCCTTTTAACTGCTGCATTAAGTCAAAAGGTTCCAGGCTTTCCAGGCATCCCCCTTCTCCCTCCTGCCCAAACCTGCCTTCCCTATTCAATGTGTTCCCAGCTCAGAGCACTGCAATAATGCTACATTTTATTGCATGCTTTTAATGATGCATCTGCAGATACTTCCCCTCTCTAACTGAGCAAATTCTTGCTGGGATGGAAATTTTAAAATGAGAATCAGATTGTTTCTACATCACAGGGCACAGTCAGGCTTTAAATACCACAAAATTTCTGAAATTTGTTATCCTGTCACCTAAACATTTAGATAATTAACTACAGAGACATCCCATCTCGCTCATAGGCCTGGCAAGAAAGGCGAGAGTGTTTGCATTCTAATTGATTACTAAATGTAAAGCAAACAGCTCTCAGATCTGTCAATAATTACTTTAGAAAAGGGAGCCACGGTCACTAAGATGAACTTAATCTACTCAAAGACTCAGCAGCACTTACAGGTGTAAATACCAGCTCTGGCTGTTCACTCTAATGAGTTTATTATTCCAGTGTCATTAGTCCAGTTCCTCTCTAAGTTTTGCTAATGGGCAGGCATCTAACCAGCCTTTGCTACTGAATCATTCTCCCACTTCTTTATTTATTCCTTTCGCTCGGCGGGGGCTGCGATTGCTTTCTATATCTATGCACATATGCATAAGGATCTTTTCCCTTTTTTTTTTTAATTGGAACTGAAAGGACAATTTTCTTACTCAAGGTGGCAATCAGAGGGAAGCACGGTTCATTTCCAAGGGGCTCCCACCTCCAGATCCCCAGCACATGCTGTGCATCCCAGCCTCCGTTACATAAAGACACATCAGAGCAAGCAAATGAGCCCATTTGCTGTTTAAGTGTGGGAATGCTATCTCAGCTCTCCCCTGGGAGCCAGGGGTGCCAAAACAAAGCCAGGGCATCCTTGGAGCACTTTGCTTCCTGAATCCATCCTGCTCCCAGTCCCTCCCCACATGTCTCTCTCTCCGTCCAGTCTTTCCTCCCTGCACCCCCTCTATTCCTACCAGGATCCCCCTCCCCAGCCCTGGCTTCATCTCTGCCCTCATCACTTCTCCCGCATAACCGCCTGCATCTTCCTCTCTGGGGACTTTCCCGCTCCTGCCCTCCCTCTGCTGCTGTGGCTTTGTGATGCCGTCCCGCCTGTACTGAAAACCTTGCATGTGCCCAGGGAAAGCTGCTCCCCCCCTTGCCTCCCCCTGAGCTGGCTGTGCTGGGAAGCTTGGTGGAGTCTCCTTTAATGAGTACCAGCACAGGGGAGTTTGAAGCTCCCTTATTAAAAATCCCCCTGGCACTGACCCAAATCTCCATCATAACTCCAGGGGCTGTTGTTTTCCATGATTTACTTGGGAAAATCACATGTGGGCAGTTACATTCCCACTAGTCCCAGGCAGGAGATGGCTGCAGGTGGGGGGGGGCAACGTGGGGGAGTAGGGGAGCGATTACAGGGAGACAGATTGTTTTGCACTTTGTAGATAGTCCTTGAGTAAAATGAGTTGCTTTGTTGGAGCTTTGCAAGCTCATGTAGCTCTGTTGGGCATCAGCAGCGAAGGGCAGGTCCCTGGGAGGTCTGCCCAGTAATGTTCCCCCTCCAGACCCTGTGGTCTCATTGGAAGCAGCCCTGAGAAAGCTTATTTCACAAGCCATCGCCATCTTGGAGAGTGTGAAGCCCAGCTCTGCCTTCTGGCTCTCTTCAGAGATCTCTTCTGTCCTCTGCCTTCACTTTCTGGGGTGAGCCCAGGCTGACTGGACAATAGCAGTTCTCCTGTTTGTTGATGCACCTGTTTGTTGATGCAGAGTGTCCTCGTCTGCAGCGATGGCCCTTAGGGAAGCTCTCTTTCAGGGGTGTTTAGTTTGGGAAGCAATGATCATCCCCAATTGCAACAGATGTTCAAACTGAAAAGCTTGCACAGTCCCGGCTCTCTGCAAATTACCACCCTACAGCAGAACGCATATGAATATACACTGCTGCACTTGCTGCACATCCCAAGCAAGGGTGAGTCAAGAGGAAATGCTTTTCCTCTTGAGCACAAACTACCTGGAGGAGATGCAAATCAAAGACCCAGAGGAGTGCAGAAACACACCCCAGGATGGGGCAGACCCCAGGGATGACACCGGCACAGTGGCTTCCCCAATGCTCTGGAGAAGAAGGCAGCCCTGGGGATGCCATCTGGCTGGGATGAGGAGGTTAGGCTTCAGCACTCTCTGTCACTGGCTTTCTGCAGGACCTGAGGCTTGAGGAATACTTAATTCTTACATAAACTCTCATAAATGGCCTTAGAGGCTCTGAGACTGGGTCTTCCTCTCCCACAGTTTATTAGGAAGGTAACATGGGTGAGAGTACACACTCTCTCTCTGTCTTCAGGTCTGTCCCAGGGTGTGCGGTACAGGGACCTCCCTGGTGCTTCCACACCAGGTTTCTCTGCACCAAGTGGCCAGGTGGATGTGTCCTCTTTCCTTCTCGTCTGCTGAGATGGGGCTCTTTGGAACAGCCACCTCTGTGTTTACACAGCACATATTGTATGGTCTCTTTCAAAGCGTCAGTATTTCTTCATTCAGCACTGGGCCAAAAATGTGTGCTTTCAGCTCAAAACCTCTGTTTAGTCCAAACTCTGGCAGGACAGAGGCGGATACTCATCCTAGTAAAAAACAGTCAACTAACAGGTGAGAGGGAAGTTTTCCTGCGAGCATCCCAGTACTGTCTGTAGGTGGTAGCGATGTTTCTTTGAACTGTTTGAAGTCAGCCACACGTGAGTGCAGGACACCAGCACAACAATCAGCTCTCACCCCTGCCATGTCCAGCCTCCCTAAGGGTGAAGCTTTGGTGGGGGCTGCTGCTTTTAACCTGAAGGACAGAGTTTCTCAGAGTTTCTTGCAGGGCATGTGAAAAAGTACCTCGTAGGTGGATTATTTGCATTAAGGTTGAATAAACAGGCATAGGACACTAGGTGAGGGATGGAGGGCACTGAGCACAGAAACACGCTAATGAATGTAGCATCCTTAAGTACGTGAAGGAAGTGAAATCAGACAGAGCTGTCTGTGTGGGAGGCCTCAGCACTGACAATATACTTACTAATCAGTGTAGCTTCTGCCTCAGCCCTGTTATTTCTCATGCATTAGTTAAGTTGTTACTGTAAGGCTTTCCCTTAGCCAGTGGTGGTTCTGGCTCACAACAAAAAGCAACCTTTGGTCCTTTCCAGAGCATCCCACTTTTGAGGTGGCCTGGGACCAAAGCAGGGCTGGGGAGCCTCGTACCAATCTGGATCAGCCTCATCCACCAGCAAAGAGGCTGCTTCATACACCCCACGCTCAAGACTACAGCTCGATGGATCCAGTCTCCCCTTTCCAACATGTGTAGTGCAAATACTTATTCAGCCACTGTGTTCAAGACACCTTTTTCTTGCTAGAGACAGAAGTAATTTAAAAAAATCAGCTCCCCTTTTTGTATATCTTTTTTTGTGAGGGCATTTCCCTGACACAGATCAGCTCGGTTCCTCTCCTGTGATCCATTTCGCTTTGAATTTCCCCAGCTCCACTGTGAGAGCCAGACAGATGTACTCCTTTAGCCATTGCTAACGGAGTTTCTCTTGTCTGAGAGCTAGCATGAGGCATATGATCCTTGAAACCTGAGTTTCAATACCAAAACAGCAACATACAGCAGGAACTGCAGTTGTGACTGACTCCGGCTGGTAAGAGATGAATGCGGCCTCAGCTGCTCAGCGTCTGCCCCACTGTGCAGGCTCATTAATTCGGTAACGAGTCATCTCATCACTGAGTGCCCTTGTCCTCTGCACTCTCACTCCTTTAGGCACTTGATCCTTGTACCTGCTCCCTCCTTTCACCTCAGCTTCTGAAGGTGAAGCCTCATCGCTTTTGGAGCTGTCACAAGCTGCAAGTGTCCACCATGGCCAAGGGTGGCCCAGCCCCATGGTCTGCTTTGCCCAAGAGGTGCCCTGCACTGTGGATAGTGGGAGGGAACCTTTTTTCCCCCTTTTGCTGCATTAATCAGTGAGGTAGGAACAAGCCTAGGCTATTTTGATGCGTCTTCCCTGAAGTAACGCAGAAAAAATATCTCCCTTGGGCAGCATTTGGGAGAGCTCCCTGGAAAATGGAAAAAGGCTGAAAATGGCTTTTTTAACAATCCCCACCACGGCTCTGCTACCAGCCTCTTTGACTTCCTGATTTATTTCTTTTCAGGAGTGAGCTAGACCGTGAAATCACTCTGAAGTTTTGCTCCTGAGATGAAACATCAGGAAAACATTAATATAACCTTTTTTTTTTTTTTTTTTTTTTTTTTTTTGTGAGAGAGAGAAAAAGAAAACCAAGGAAGAAATAAGAAGGGCTCCTGCAGAGTTGTTTACTCTAGATTAAACTCTCCCAGACTCTCTGGCTTTCAACAGCTTTAGCTGAGGAATAGTCTGAAAGTGATTAATTTATAAGGTGACAAATATCACTTGCAGGCAAGAGGCAACTCAGCTGTTTGGCTGAAAGCTAAGAGACTGTAAACAGTTTGTTTCATCAGGTGAACAATACATTTTCTTTCAAGTTGGGGGTAAAATTCAAAGCTCTGAATATCTTGGATTTTGGTAACAGACCTAGAGTGTTGCAGGTATTGCTTTGTTGGTCTAGTTGATGGTCTTTTATCAGCTGATGGTTGTTCACAGCTATGTATGGCCTGCAATGAGTGACTCAATCAAAACTTAGTGGTATATTTCTGGCCACTCAGAGGAGTATTTTTAGGGGGAAGAAACAGCCACAGTGCCCTGCTAGAGGCCGTGGCAGGAGGGACACTGCAATACCTCTGCAGCGATCTGCAAACACATGGGGCTGGGCTGGGGGCTGGGGGCAGCTTTCCCAGTGTGGGCAGAGCTACCTGTCTCATCAAGCTGTCTCCAGAAAGCCAGATCATCTCTCAGGATTAATGACATTAATTGTGCCTGGATGAAAGCAGACACACACCGCTTAATTTATTCTTCCTGTATTGCAATTGATTGCTTGTTATTCTATTACCCCCCGCCCCACTGGATAGATCTTGTACTCAATTATTACACTGCTGACCCTCCTTTGCTGCTAATGTGACACTGTTGTTTCCCCTTCACTGCAACAACATCTGAAATAACATAATACATCAATTCCGTGTGCTGGCACATGGGGCTGGGCATTGTGCAGCTCCCGTGAGGGGATTAGAATGATTCTGGTAGCTTGAGACATGATCGTTGCGTGGTATCAGTTTAATGAAACACTTTGTGAGTTGAGTTGTGTCTGCTGCTTTCCCCAGGCTCCACATTTAGATGAGGCACCAGAGACTTAAGAATTATTGATCTGGATAAGTTAGGGAGTTGTGAACAGGGCTGTTCTCTCTAACAGAAATATGGATCTTGCAGGGAAGGCTTGGAGGCACAGGAAGGCCATGGCTCACTCCTTGTTTTTACTACAACCTTCCCATATGCCCTCATGGTAAAATATACGCTGGCTTAGCCTTGAGATAATAATGTGAGGAAGGCTGAGGGCTGCAGGAACCAAGAACAGTTGGCAGCTCACAGCCAGGATGTGGGATGCATTTGCAGCCTAGCAGATCAGAGGATAGAGTGCGATAAAGCCAGAGGACCAAGAATTGAGCTGTCTTCTTCCAAATCGTGTTGGCTTGGAAATTCATTCCTTCCCATGCAGCCCTGATATTCCTGTGAGGCAGGATGGGAGTATCATTCCGCCATGCAGAGCCCAAGTGTTAAACTTCTGCATCGCCTTGGGTCTCTCTACACTGGTTTGGGCCAGGGACTGCCAATACACCCAGGTAGGGTACTGGGGACAGTTGGAGTGGCAAAAATATCTGGCTGCAGAGTATGACTTGGGAGGCAGGTTAATCTCTCTGCTGTCTTCTCGACCTTGTCAGGGCTGGGTTTAGCCAGCTGTGCCCCTGCCAGTGATATGATGACAGTGGTAAATGTCTATGGCACTGTAAAGCCAAGTTGGAAACTGAGTCACAACCACTCAGCTTGAACGAGACTGGGTTCCTCCTTGACCCTGGAGGGAGCACATCTGCGGGGCAAAGGATGCTTGTCCTGCAATAGTAATTCACTTCCAGGGGACACATATCTCTCAACCTGTCTCTCAAGCTGTCCACCAAGTGCCTTGGGTCTTGGGTGGTGTCCCCTCTTCCTGCACTCCCTGATGAGGTTTGTCTCCAATGCCTGTGGCGTCTGGCAGCTCCCTCATGTGCTCTGCAATGCTGCATGTGTTGCTCTGCTCAAGCTGCAAAAGGAATGTGCTGGGGACAACTTGCTTCTGGGACAGTTTGGGATGGACAGATGTGGAAGAGGGAGACTGCATAAAGTACGTCTGTGTGGTCTTTTGCAGAAAGGTGCAGGGTCACTCTGACCATGCTCCAAGCAGGCATGCGCTCCCTCTCCTCAGGCTGTGAGAAGCCCTGCTGCCCTGTCAGGCAGAGCTTGAAGGACCTAGAAGGTTTCTGTTTCGTGCTGCCTCCCTCAGCAGTGGTGTATTTCAAAGTAAGAGTTTTCCCAATTTGTTTCTATCAGTTACAGAGAACCTCTTCCCTGAGACAACACTTCTCAGACTCAGTTGCCTTGTTTATATTGCTGGCTGCAATCAGGATTTTGAAGTAAGGCTCCAACTTGCCTTGTTTTAATAATGTCTCAAAAACACTGGTTTGAAACAGGGCCTGGAGGATGCTGCATCTCCAGTTCCCATCAATGTTCATTTGCTCTCTGTTAATATTAGCATTTGGTTTGATTTTATGGAGCCGTGACCATTTCAGGGCTGTTTGATAGACCCTTTGCAGGCGCAGGCAACGTCTGTGCCCCTGCACTGAAAAATATAACAGCAGATTATCCTCAAAACTCAGCCTCTGAATGGCAGTTAAAAACTGCTGGGGCAGGTCCTTCCAGGCCATGGCCAGAAACCATTAACTGAGTCTCCTACTGCTGCCGCCAGTGTTTTATCTGGTCTGCAGATAAACTATCGAGGACTTGATCTTGGCCTTCAGTGATGACCGTCTGTCTGACTGCTCAGTCCCCTAGGACCATCTCTGCTGCTCTTCCAAACTTTCTCCTGCAGACCAGCCGATAAAATGTCCCTGGCGCTAACAACTGATCTCAGAGATGTTTTATTCCCCCTTCACATAATGTCCTAGTTTCTCATAAATGTAGGAAGATGAAGCCTTCAGTTCTGCGTGGTACAGAAGTGCCATTAGGGCAGCCTGTGCGAATGCTGAGCAGCAGGCAATTTAGGATGATAGCGTGCTAAAACAGTTGAGCAACCCACTGTCATTTCAAAAGCTTTTTGGCAGCTCTCTCTTCATTTCCGAGATTTCTATCTTAACAGACCTATAAAGGAACAGATTAGTAGAGATAAATTGGATAGCAACTTGGCCTAATGTGTCAGCAAGGCTTGATCATGGATCTCTGATGCATATGGCTGGTAACACATTCACAGGTTTCTCCCAAGACCCAGAGGAAGCCTTGACAGCTCTTTCTAGAGCTCCTTGAGCAGTGGGGCTAGCAGATGCCTGCGAGGCCCTGAGCTGAGCTTCACCGCCATGCTGTGAGGCTGCTTCACACCTGGGTCCTGCCCTGCCTTTCTGCCACAGAGCAGCAAACAGCACCCTTGGGCTTCTGCCACAGTTTTAGCTTGGGTGAACATGCAACCAGATAACTGTGAGGAGGTGGTGACATTGGCATGAACCCAGTTACCAGCCGTGTGCACCCTGACGCATGGCAGTGTGAGCTGCTGTCCCCAAGGAGAGCCCAGCTGGATGCTTTCAGTGACCCTTGGCAGCTTCACGTGTGCCCCTGCTTCACTGCAAGCCCAGAGAGCTGGTGGGGAATGAATGGACCTACTCTTCTTATACTCCACCACAGTCCTCGCATTGCCCGCATGTAGGCCTCCCGCTTGGCCCGCTCGGCCCTCTGCCTGGTCCCCAGCCCTCCCTGTGGACCTGTGCAGAAAGAGGGGCCCATCAGAGCACGACACTGATCTCCCAAGTGTGGCACCAGCTTGGACTGACTCCTGGAGACACTGTTCCTCTGCACCAACTACATGCAAAGCTGAGGGAGGCCCGCCAGTGAATTTATCATGTTTGAAGTCCTAAGAGGCAGTGAGCCCTCTAATACGGATAGCATCTGCTTTGGCATTGCTAACAGTTCCTGCAGTTTCCCAAGACCATTACCCTGATCTTGTCCAGATGCCACCATCGCTTGTTAAATACAGCAGATTTTTGCATCTTTGCATCCAGCTGCTTAGCATCATCCAGATAAGGTGCGAACAGCCTCATAGCGGAGGATACTTGTGAGCATGTTCCATTCTGCCAATAAATACAGATCTTTTTCCTTTTAAATCCTGACTATATGAACTTCATTCTATTTACTCCATTACCCACAGGCAAATTGTGAAATTATAGTCCTGTACTTTAATTGGGAGACTGTGGTATGAGCAGTTGCTGCAGCTCAGAAAATACTGTTAGCACTGTGCTCTGAAAGGGAGGGATGGGTACCAGGGAGCCTCTGATTACTCAAGATAAAAAAGATGGGAAAAACTCCAAGTGAAATGTGCTGAAAAAGCTCCCCAGTCTATTAACCACTTAGACTGGGGTGTGTACCGAAGCTGCTCAGTTTAAACCTTCTTTGCCTCACTAGGGGATTTTGCTCACTTTCCTCATTTAATCCACTTACATTTGCAGAAAGACAGATGAACAGGGACTGATCCCTCTCTCACTCCTCACCACAGTGTCTGCTGGGTTCCTTCTGCCTGACACCATCATTTAGTGGCCTGTGCCAGCATTTCTTTTGAGGTGATCAAAGTTGTTCTTTGATAGATAAATCCTTCTGCAGCTTAAACTACAAAATCTGAAATAGTCCTGGATGGAGCAAGGATTAAGCAGCAAACCCTTATTTATTGTCTTATTGGTGCTCAAAACAGACTGTTCCTGCTATTCATATGAGGCATTGCCAGTCCTGCCTCTGCAGGTTCATGCTTTGCAAATGGCATTTCTGGCTCCAGCCCTCCCTGGGAAGTAAGACAGGATCCCTCCAGCTGTGCTGGGGGATACCCTCAGGGACGGTGGGGGACTTCAGGGGATAGCTGAAGTAAAAGGCCTGATCCACCCATGTAATTCCTCATCATTGTGCTTTCACTCACTTGCGTTGAGAGCACTCACACATCTGATGGAAATGTTCTTGAGCAGAGTTAATTTATTAATAAGCTGTTCTTAACAAAATAAAATAAATCTGGACATTAAGTTGCATCTCTTCTGTCTGGAAATATTCTGAAACCACCTAGCAGTCATCTGGCCTGTGACCCCACTCGAAACTGGAATCCCCAGAAAAATCTATGGAAGATGATATCTGGGGTCCAAACTGGCAGGTAATGGGGTCTTCAGAGCTAATAGGTTAATGCTCTTTTGTTGACTGGCAGCTTCAAAATTGAATGTCTCTGGTTGTTGCTCATGGGAGCAGAGCTTCCTGTGGCTGTTCCTCATCAAACAGTGATTAAACTGCAGCTATAAGCTGCCAGAAAAAAATAAAAAAGGGGTAGGTATAAACTAGCTATAAACAAGCTCTCAGGACAAGCCCTCCAGCTTGCCCTGCTCACTTTGTGCATTCAGAAAGCAAACATCAGCCTCCTTCCTCCAAATTCTGAGATTCACTTAAAAATCACAAGACTGCATTGTTTTTTTGTTTCAAGGACAGCTGGAAATCTCATTTTTAGTTTTGGTTTTATGCTGTTTGGGTTCTTATTTTTCCCTTGTTCATTTTTCCAGCTCAACTGTGTGCTCTGCTTGCAGGTGAGAGCAGAGACTAGGTACTCAGAGACCCAGTTCTGAAGTGCAAAGACAATGGGATCACTGATTGTTCAGACGAGCTCTCTGATGGCTCGTTCCTGCTCTCTTGGTTGCTCAGAGACTCTGTACTCCAAATGGAAGCTGTCTTGACCAGACCTAATTGGGTACTAATGTATACCAGGGTCATCCGACATCATTGCTTCTCTTTCTCCCAGGGAGAGGACGCACGAGGTTACGGTCTGAATGCAGCTGATGTTCCCCTCTGAGTGTGCTGTTTCCGTGAATTTGCCTGCTGAGAAATTCTGTTGCGAGAACATTTGGAAATGAGAGCTATGCGTGCCATAAATGAGCAATTACGCTTTGTTTTATTTTATATTCTCTGACTTTTTTCTCCTCTTTCCTCTATATTCCCTCAGATCTACTCAGGACTGGACATGACTGCAACTGATGCAACACACCAGCCATCTAGCACTGCACTGTCCCTATACCAGAGCTCTGGTATAGGCCACTGGCTGCACGGTCCAAGCAGATGCAGATAACAATAAACTCTGAAACTAGACCCAGAAGAATCAGTCATTTTGCTTATGCCATTAAAATAAAGTTCACTCCTGTTGAACAGGGGCTCATTATTGCAACATCACAAGAGGAGGGATGTTGCCATATAGCTAATGTGATGATTTCAGGTACAGTTGCTGTTGCCTGATTAAACTTTCCTGAGATCAGGCAGACTGTTTGGATTGAACATGCCATTATTCTACCCTGCTAATAGCAGATTCACAGAGCAAGTTATAATTAAAATGAAGATAAATGTCATTGCTAAACTTTGATGAGAAGAGCTGCTGGCTTTGTGCACATCCAGACATGTTGGGGGAAACACACAGAGGACAAATTCTTCAGCAACCTCTGCTTGGGTGCACGGGGGCATGCTGTACTTCTCCTGCATTGGGGGAATCTGGGATATAAGGTATAGGGTAATCCATAGACTGCAAGCAATAGCCAAGACCTGCTACTTCTTGCCTCCTTGCTGCTCAAACTGATGATAACACCTGCCATGCCGTGGGTTCAGAGAGCTCCGAGAAGGAGCTGGGAGGTAGGACTTCTGTGTTTCTAGCCTGGCTCTGGGTTTGGGGCTGTGCTTGGGTTTGTGCTTGGGCATGGCAATGGTTCAGGTCTCAGCCCTGACGAAGGACACAGGGGAGCTAGAGACAGTACAGAGCAGCGAGGCTGACATGATCCAGGGCATGGGAGAGCTGCCTTAAAGGGGAGACCGAAAAAGCAGGGATTCTACAGCTTGGAGAAGAGAAGGCTGAGCAGGATGAAATCATGAAGGCTTTAGGTAGGGGAATGCAGACTTGTTCACCAAATCCCACAGCACTAGAACCAGGGGGCACTCACTGAAACTATCAGGACACCAATTTAAAAGAGATACAAGAAAGCACTTTTTTCACAGAGGGTAGCAAATTTCTGGAACAAGCTGCCCAGAGGTTGTGGAGGCTGACAGTAAGCAGGGTCAAAAGGGTTTAGCCAAAGTCATGAGAAGCTGGGCAGGGATGGAACACTTCCTCTGACACCCCAACCCATGGGCAGCACCAGAGCGAGGGGTAGCAGAAAGTGGACAGCTGTCTCCCTCCCCAGCATCTCCCGATGCCCTGGTGAGACAGACTGCTGGGCTAGAGGGGCTCTGGTTACATATTCTTTTGCCTAGGGCCAGCACTGCCTTGTTTTACTCCTGCATGGAGCTAGCGACGTGGCGAAGGGAGCAGCACAGGCCGTGTGACACCAGGACCCCGTGTAACTTGTTAGCCCCCTCCTGCCAGGGCTCACCTGGTCAGACATGGGCTGCAGTGACTCATTTGTGCCAAGAGGCTCTGAGGACCTTGGGTCGATGTCACCATTCACACAAGAGCTGGTGTTAATGTGGTTGTCCTACCTAGGGCATGGGGCAGAAACAGGGAGTAGCACAGTGCTATCCCTCTGCTTGGTGCTCGGCAGACTGTCTGCTGTTTCTCAGTGTCAGCTATTCAAGAAAAGGCTGTAAAATTCCTGGGGCTGCTTTGCAAGTGAGATGTTTGTCATGATCAGCGTGGGGTGTCACTTAAAATCTGATTCATCCAGATCCCCCTGGAATGACATATTTAATATGAATTATTTTTTTATCCTCCAGCAATTTTCTGACTGCTCCTCTCTATAGATCTCTGAGATATAGAAAATGGCAAATATCTCCTTTCAGGCAACCAACGTGGAAATTAAACAACTTGCTTCCCCAAGGGAAGTATTTTCCCCCAAGCTGGAGCCCAGGTAGCAGAGCTGGCAGGCTAGTTCATCACTTCTGGGTCACAGAGACACAGCCCTGACCACAGCTCTGCACGTCCGGCAGCCCAGGAACAGACCCCCTGCACATTCAGCGCAGCTGGTTTCCACCTTTCTTTTACTGAGATTAAAGCCAGCCTGGGATGTTCCAGACTGGCTTCTATGCCATGAGATCCCTCTGCCTCTTTGCAAAGCTGAAGCCCTGAAAATCACGCAGATGAGGCATGGAAGAGATTCGTTTACTCTTCCTGTCTGCACCCCCCGCCCCAGTCACCATGAGTCATTTCCAAGAGCTGCTCCTCTTGGAAGTGTTCTCTGTTATTTCTCTGTGTTTTCTCCTCCAGCCCCCACCCTGGCTCAGCACCACCTCCCTGGTCCCACTCAGATTGCCCAGTCTCATGCCCTGTGTGGACCTTCCCGCCAGCCTCTGAGCATCAGGATGGCCAGGCAGAGAAGGGAGACCCCACAGCTGGGGTGTCCCTGGCCCCTTCGAAGACAGCAGCAGATAAGCCCTGAGCAGGGCCAGGGTTTACAGCCTGAGCAATGCACAGGCCTGTCTCTGGAGGAGAAGCATTGCTGCTCGGCAGGACTCAACCTCATGCACCCACATGGGCGATTCAGTGTGTATCAGATGGGTGTCCTGCATGACAGCAGCAGTAACGTAGGTAAACATGTATGCACTCATATGTGTCTACATATGCTTGCATGTATCCACACCTCTGCTGGTGCATGTGTTTGCAAGCACATGTGTGAGACTGTGCGTCCAGGCTCCTAACCCCATTTCTCTGTGAAGAAGCCACTCAAGAGCTCTTTCCAAGTAACATTTCCAATAAAGAAACCTGCGTAAATGGTGCGTAAAGCTTTTATGTATCAAGGCCTTAATCAGAACTTAGGTTTTCTGAGCACATCCTTCAGGCCTAACAGCCCTTTAATGCATTCATTACATTAAGAGTTAATTTACAACACGCGGTTTGAGACAAGCTCTCGGCCCTTCGGTGAGGATCCGCCTGAAGTGCGAGCCATGCGTTAACAACTCAAATGTATTCTGCACTCAGGAAAAAAAAATTACCCCTGATATTTTCGCCCTTCAAGGGAGACTTTGGGCCGTGGAACAACATAGCAATGGTGTGACGGGACCACCGCCGCGTTCATGAATTTTAGATGCCTGCAAGAAATTATCTATTTTGCTGGACCCTTGCTGGGCTCAATCAGTTCCTCTGTGGTTGGTGACAATTAAGAGCCAGTATGATGCAAAGAGGATATTTTAAAAACTGTTTGACACCAAGACTCCTACTCCACTAGCTTTGGTCTCTTCTCAACCTCCCAGGACATATCCCTTCTCTTCCTTTCCCCAAAAAGGATCAGCATGTTTTCCATGCTCCTAGTGTCCAGGAAATAGGCCTTCATGTCCAGAGGCTGTGTGTTCCCATGAAGAAACGATAATTATGTTGCAAGGAGAGGAGTTCATTGCCTAATGCCCCCTGCCCGCACAGGATATTTGGGAGTCTTGGGGCTGGACTGCAGACCACTTTGACCCAAGCAGAGGGAGTGTCAGAAAGGCAGGTCTTTTCACTCCTTCTCACTTTCTCTTCTCCTCTCTATTTTCTAATTTTTATGTCATTTTTCTCTTTTAAGATGGTGTTATTCCAGAGCCAAGCCACAAATCTGCTAGTGAAATAGAGAGACCATGTAAACTGCTTCATTAAGCAGCGTCTTTCATGGGGAGATCTTGCAGAGCTTCACAAAACTTTGCAGATCCAGAGGGTCACACGCAATCCATCATTCTCCTCTGGTCCTTTCTAGTCTTCTCCTCCATACTAACAGGCCAAAAGCTGAGCTACAGGGGACGTGTAGGAAGATTACAAAGCAATGCTGCCAGCTCTCTGACACTGTCCCCCGCAACACATTGTCCCTGTTTGCTGTATTAATATTGCCGCATGGCGCAGCTCTGGGCTCAGCCTTTCACACCCCAGCTGCAGACATGGGCTCCACTGTGTTCAGTACAGTTGTACCAGAAGAAGGGAAGGATGATAATCAGCCAGGCCCCTGATTGAGCTGGCCAGAAAAGCTTTACAATTTGGGATCAAAAAATGCCATTTTTATTTAAATCAAAATCTTTTTCAAAGTGTATCAATTTCAGCACAATATTGTCTAGGAAAAAAGGCTCCAATTATTCTGTATTCATACGCTGGCATTGTATGATTTCCATTTTTCATCTGTTTTTATTCAAAAACAAACTCAGAGTTTATAAGATATATTTATCTCATATCATTTTAAAGGTCAACGTAAAGCAAAACTTTTGAATTCACTAAAACTAAACATTTCTATTGAACCAAAACCATTTTAAAAAGATAATAAAATTGGGAAACTTTAAAATTTGGGGTTAAGGCTGCTTCAGAACTGAAAAAAAAAGAAGGAATTTGTGGAATTTCCATGAAACAAAATATGGCATTCCCACCTGGCTCTACTAGCGATGGGCTGACACAAAGAACATAGGAAACCTGGATTCAGATCCCTCTTGTGCCTGATTTGGATTGGAGATTGGAATCTCTCTTTCCTGAAAAAGCCCCCCCCCCCCCGCCCACTTATCTGTCATGTGCCTTTCTCATTACCTCCTGCTTGAATAGTTTCACTTCCCAGAAATACTTAAATAGAACAGACCTGCTAGACTTTGCCTGGACCCTGCTTAGGGGAGGATCCCTCCGGCAGTGCATTTTTCCCTGCCTTGGCCTGACTCAATTTAGGCAGCTAATGATGAAGATGGCATTGCTCTTGTTAGGTGAAGTTCGCTAGATCTTCCCGGAGAAGAATGTCTTGTGATATGTAGTTTCCTTTCTAGCCTCTGCGTATTTCTCCTGTTTCATCTGCCTCAACTCTCCTGGCTCAGCAGAAAGTCTCTCTGCCTGCGTGCATCTTCCTGGCATTACAAAGCCTGGCTCGCTGCTGAGGAGATCTGTTGTCGTCTCTTCTGTGCACGGACCTCAGCTAGCCTAGTGCCGGGTACTGAGGGTTTCCTGCATTTATAGGAGCTGGTGACAGTGGTATTATATTACTGGAAAAGCTTCTATTTTCCAGCCCAGGTAAATACACTGTTGACTTTTGCATCAGAACACAGACAATTTCTCCACTGCACAACAGGGAGACAAATAATCCACAGACAATTTATCGCAAATCTCTTGATTCAGTCTTAGAATTTGTGAGCCTTATATCACATAAATACATGTGAAAGCCTATTAGCTCCTTTGATCATATTAACCTACTGCAGTGCACAATTAATTCGAAATCTTTCTCTGAAAAGTTCAGTATTAGTGCAAAATGAGAAGTGGGGGAGGGATTCACCCTGTCAGAAGAAAATAACTTTTGAGAGGATGAGAATTTTGTATGATTACGTGACTCAAATATAATTCTTGCTAGTCTGACATGGAAACCTAGTTGGACTGTCTCATAAAAAGCTCTAGGACCCCTCCGATCCCTCTGCTAAGCATGTCCTGGGGCTGACACTGTCCCTGGCTGTAGGTGGATGCCATGTAAAAGAGTGTTAAAGTGTGGAGTGACAAATGGTGACAGGATGAAAAAGAAGATGTCATGGCCTTGATATTAAAGAGGTTGTAATCTAAATAGACACTGCATCCTTGGGAAAATAGCATTATGCTGTTCCCATTTTAAAGATCATATCAGTGGCTGGCACAAATATTTTGTCACTTAAACCCTGAGCTTCTAGTTCAGTATCTTCTTTTCTCCATGGGATAATCAGTCTTCTCTCAGGGACCCAGTTTTATGTTCCTCAAAAATGTATTGATCAACGTATGAAATGAAAGATTTTGGATACTGCAGATTCACCTTGGCTGTTGATCATATCATGGGTGAAACTACTCCACAGGAGTACTTGTTTGGAAGGGATCACCATCAAATTTTCTGCAAACACTGCCTCACATTATCCTTTTTGCAAGCTATTCTGGATGCTTGCTATCCTTGAGAGTTCAGAATCTGGCGTCTGCTGGAACCAGTCCTACCTCCTCTCTCCCACACAGACCATTCACCTGAAAATTTGTCATTTTTAGCCTCCCCAATTAGATGAAAGGATAGAGACAACGATGGTGTTGTTTCTCCTTTACAGATCATGGGAATTATTGCTTTCCCCTCTCAGATTTCTGCCTCTGCCTCGGTCTTACTGTTTCAAGGTGGTTGGAGCTGCAGCCTCCCAAGGGAGATATAAAACCCTTCAAAGCCACTGCTTCACTTGTGCAATAGCAACAACATCTCTTATCAGCAAAGAATGTATAAGTAGTAAAACACTCCATCTGAGCCAGGCACAGCCAGGTTTCCAGTGTAATTAAATGTGAGGATCAGTTACAGGGGGAAGGGAAGAAATCTAACGCTGATCAACAAAGGTATCCCAGGGGGAACGGGTGAAACTAATTAGCCATGTTATTTTCTTGTTACTTTTTGGTCCTCTGTATGATGTCAGATGTTTGATGGTGACTGTTGTCCAATCGCCAGCAAAGGGAAACAAATGGCATCCTCTAAAGACTACCCTGGAAAGTTGGTTATACATTTTCTTCATCTGTACAAGACCCAGTGAGATCAGTATCTATTTACACAGTTCCTTGCTCTGCTGGTGCCACGAAAATGTAGCAGTTCTCCCATTTGTTCCTTTGTGTCTGGTGGTGCAGGATATGCTCTGGTCTTTCTGGAGGAAGTCCGCCCCACACTGCTTAAAAAATCTGCTAAGTTTCTTCCTCAGCAATTCGAACTGCTGTCATAGCCTTAGGTGACAGTCAGTCTACACAATTAGAGTTAAGTGTTTTGTTTTTCAAGAGGGAGAAGAAGGTAAAGACAAAAGAGCTACACATGCCACATGCTTTGTATCTGCACACAGGCTGATTTAGTCCTTTGCAAAGATTTAAGCACAGCATCAGAGTAAAAGGGGCTCTTCTGACTCCAGCCACTCTGAAGGACCTTGCTGGCAGAGGGACTTGGATCCTGACATTACCCCTCCGAGTCCTCTCTATTTCGTGCTACTGGAGCACACTGAGATGGGCAGAGTAGAGTGTGAGCCCTCTTGCAAACCTCACCAGAGCCTGGGCAATGTGCAGCTGTGGGAGGGGGAGTGAAAAAGCTGTATCCCTCGGACAATTTAATCAGTGAGGAGACTGAGAATAAGGGGATGACAATATCACCTGAACATTGTCATGCTTCTCTTCTAACTGAGCTGAGTGACCCATATGCTTTTTGGCACTGTTTGGGGGCTGTTTGCTAAATGAGGCAATAGCTAGGCATTTCCAGGCTTGTGATAATTTGGGGAAATAAACAAATTATTTATCAGCTGAATTGAGCAAGAGGGGAAAATAGCAGGGAATGCAAGTACATGAAATATCTTTTCTCTGATCCCCTGTTGGTAATGGTTCTCTGAGCAGTGATAGTTCAGGAGCAGTCCTTTACCTTCACAACCATCAGAGATGATTTTCCAATTAGCCAAACTTTCAGGTTGTCTCCCATGAGCTCTGTGGAGAACTCCTCACTGACACATTATCCAGCCTGTTTGTCATTTTCACCCTTTTAACTCATCTTGCTGCCTGCTCCTCCTTGCAAAAACCCTGGGAGCAATGCTTGGGAGAGTCCTGTGTGCTCCAAGCACAAGCTCATACCAGATGTATCCTTGTGCCCAGGAAAATGCCGGAGGCTACTTTACAAACAGTTACGGAAAAGAGGAACAAGCGAAGATAGAGGGAGTGCTGCTCCTCATCCCTTGGGAGCTTGCCCTGAGCATTGGACCGCTGCCAGTGCAACCGGATCAACATGAGAGCCGGCAGCATCGGCAACTGCCATGGCAAAAGGGCCCAGGACTCTGTGCTTACGGGGTAGGATCTGCCAGCCTCCATGCAGGGAAGCACCAGGCAAGCTCAGCTATCCCTGTTGCTCATTTGGCTCCTACAGGCCACAGGGAAACCTGGCTGCTCAGATGTAAACTAAAGAAATCCATCCAAGTTTTCATCATATTTGCTGGGTGCAATTTTCCGAACCGTGCAACCAGAAGGTCAAAAGAAATGATCAGACTAGCATTTAGCTCCAAGATTTTATTAAAATCCCTTACTTCTCTGTTGCTGGGCTTTCCCTGACAAAAGACCAAGTTGCTACCAGATTTTCTACTGCCTGTGGTCCACCTGAGACTCAAGTGAATAAAATTCAAGTGACTGACTTTCACTTTTTCCTCTGTAAGGAATCAAGCCATCCATTCCCTGGGGACTCCAAGAAGGCCCTCTCCAATGATGTGCCTGGGCAGAGAAGCACTGAGGCACTTCATGCTGGGTGGCAGGGTAAGAAATAGCCATAAGGAAGCAAGTGTCACCCAATAAAAAACACTGCATGGTTCTGTTAACCTTTAACTTTCCAAAGAAACAGCTGCTATGTGTGACAGGCTTAAGGGTCCTGGCGCTGGTAATCCTTAGAGGTGTGAGCACAGGGTCAGGACGTCACTTGCATGGCCGGGCTATGGTTTGGTTTCATAGCTCCTGAACGCTGATACATGTGTTAGCAATGCACAGGGGAATCTCCCAGGGCTGCTTGTCCTTGGGTACCAGCACTTGTGTTTCCCAAGGATGCGATCATGCAAAGTGGCCTCTCAGCATGAGGTAAGTACCTGTTACTGAAGCACTTTGAAGCAAGCTGAGGTTCTCATTATTTTCTGAGTCTGGCGACAGCATTATTGCTCCAGCTGAGCCTGTTTCATGTGCTTCCTAGGAGCTGACAGGAGTCCACCCACTCCCAGGCAGCGGGGAGAACTGCTGAACAAACACCCTGCAGCTATGTTAACACCAGGCACTCCTGCAGGGCCCAGCTTGATCAATGAATTGCTTTACAGACCAGGGCTGTACTCACACCACCAAAAGCAGCTGTGTGAAGAGGGTCATTCTCTTCTGGGAGAATATCTATGAGACCTAAACCTGGCTAGGCTTGTGCCAAAGATTAGCTCAGAGCCCATGGAGAACTGCAGAGAGCTTCTCTACCCCAGACAGCCTCTGCTAAAAGGATATCTGCAGGCAGATAAAAGTTGCAGAAAGCACCAAGAGGCAGGGAAGGCCTGCAGCTATTAAGATCAGAGCTGTAGCTGACTTCTTGGTATTACCTTAAGGTATGTAAATCTTAATGAAGGCTTTCCCCACACCCCTCAGTGGGCTTTGGTTCAAGTGCTGCAGGTCACTGACGGAGAGGACACTGCTGCTCTGCAGACCCTGGAGAGGAACAGTTTCTCTACTGGACTATTTGCTGTGGTGACATTTGGTCATATTTCTCACAATGGCAGCACCTTCAGCCTGACTTGGTAAGAATTGTGAAGAACATTGCATAAATACAGTAAATCACAGCCGCTGCAACAGCCAACAGTGGGTTTTTCAGGGAGAAGCATGCACTGTGGGAGGATAGAGTTTGCGAGAGGCATTGGAAAGCCAGGCTGCATGTGGCTGGTATGCTAAAGGCCCCATTAATAAAAAATTAACTTGAACTTCTTGGGCATAATTGCATGCTTCCCAGTCGTAATGCCTTCTTTCAATGGTCTTCCAGAAATGTGAGCCATGCCAGGTACCTCACTGCTCTCGGATCTGCGTATCGAGGTTCCTGGTAGACAAATTACCATGTGTAATTGACATGATGGATAATGCAGCATGGTATTGAACGGGGCCCTGGAGTCATTCAGGACCTACATTCGCTCCTTTTGTTCAGATGGAAAATTAAATGATTCTTAAAATAATAAATGTGCACCCCGGAGAGAAATACTCAGCTGCTCCCTCAAGAGGTGCTGTGCTGTTCTTGTGTTGAGCAAGGAATAATGAAGGTAATTGAAAAGTTATTACTTTTGGGGCAAATTTATCTTGGCTTGTACAGCATTGCAAATGCACATGACTGGTGAAGCAGTTCATGCTCTGCAGTAGGGAGAATGGCCTTGCTTTCAAAAAACCAGGCCAGCAGATCTGGGTTCAGATTTTGCACAGCCTTGTGGTTTGTGCAGGAGCAAAGGTCCTGAGCTAACCCCATGCACCCCAGCTGTATGGTGTTGCCTGATCAGGGTAGGGTGCGAAGTGCCCAAACTAATGCATGTACCCTGCACAGAGGCAGGCTGAGACCTTTCCCAGCCAGGCAATGAAGGATAAGTCATTAAGCTGCAGGGAACTGGTTGTGGAAATAGCAGCATAAGTGCCATATGAGAGGCTCTGGCGCTAGTCAGCCAACTGACATTACTGAATCAGATGGATGGCTATCTGAAACTGCCACTTCTTTAAGTCAGATGTTGTTCACTCTCCTTGTGAGAAACTCCTGTTCACTTCATTGAGAGAGACTGGAGGAAGACCACAAGAATTTGGCCATGTTTTCTCTTGCTGATATGAGAAAGCCTGTGGAGGACATCATGTTGGGGGGTGGTCAATAGGCTGAAGGAAGGGTTGCTGTTCAGAGAGACCTGGGGAGGCCGGAGGAAGGGGCCAATGAATGCCAATGCCAATGAAGGCCAACCTTATGAAGTTCACTTGCAAATGCATGCAGGAGAAGCAACTGCCCAGCGTAGGGGACAACTGGCTTGAAAACAGCTCCATGAAGAAGGAGTTGGGGATCCTGGTGAACAACAAGCTGAAAACGAGTCCCTGGGCATCCTGGAAGTGATGAAGGCTAACCGCACATAACGCTGCATCTGTAAGAGCACAGTGAGAGGTCAGGAAGTGATCATTCCCCTCTAGGTAACAGTCATGCTGTTACATCTGGTTCCTGTGTCCAGTTTTGGGATTCTCAGCACAAGACAGATACGGGTTAGCTGGAGCAAGCCCAGCAGAGGCCACCAAGAAAATTGAGGGCTGGAGTACAGGACAAATGAGTTGCAGCAAAAAGGCTGTGTTTGTTCAGCCTAAAGAAAAGGCCAAGAGGGATCTCACTGCTGTCTTCAGCTACCTACAAGGTAATTGGGAGTTGGAGCCAGACTGTCATCACAGGTACACAGCAGAAGGACAAGAGATCATGGGCACAGGATGCAGCAAGGAAAATTCCAACTAGATATTCATGAAAATATTCACAATGAGAGCAGTGCAGTCCTGGGACACGGCTGGAGCAGTGGGAGAATCTCCATGTTTGGAGATATTCAAACTGAGCTGGAAAAGGCCCAGAGCAACATGATCTAACTTTGAAGTTGGTCCCTTTGTGCTGGGGATTGAACCAGAGACCTCCAGAGGTCCGTTCTTACTTCAGTTACTCTGATTGAGATGTCTTGATTTGTAACGGAAGAGGAAGCGAAAACTGCTGGTTCTGCAGAGCCGACAAAGTCATGGGAGTTGCAATCTGCCTCACTGGAGCGCTGTCTCTCAGACTAAGTTACGGCTGACAAATTCTTTCTTGCTTGTGGGAAATGTGTAAAGGATTCTTCAGCTCTCTTAGACCAGGCACTGACAGTAACTCTGCCCGGCTGCAGCTCAGCAAGGGGTGAGGGTGTCCTATGAGATGGCGCATTGATTCCTAGAGATATTTCCAGAGATGGTGCAAGAATGGCTGTGTGCCCCTTCAGCATGTAAATGGTCCCTGCTGCCCTTCAGACCCTGGAGAGAGAAAAGCAGGAGAAAAACAAAAAGTAAAATTTGCTCCCCAATGTCTGCCTTGGTCCTGGCCTGTCTTTGCCTTGCCTTTGTTTCAAAGCAACACTTCAAAGGTGGTGTTTTTTTCTGTTTGTTTTTAAAAATTAATCCAAATGAAATAAAAGTTTTCACATGTTGGGTTTGTTTGTTTTTTAAAAAAGCTCTCAAATAATTAGAGCACTCAAAGTAAACAGGCTCTTCATGCTTTATTACCTGATGTGTATTATGGCTCCATTAATGCACTGTGGCATTTCTGCCATTTTCTATATTTCAAAATGTTTTAAAGATGGGACTCGAATCATCAACGTTAATTGCCAGCAAAACAGAAATGAATCTTCTAAAAGGGAAATCATTTTATAGCTCTAATTTGATTAAGTAGTAAAGCTCATTGTTTCCATTTTAGGTGGACAGTAAAAACCCAAGTAAAGTTAATATTTATTAATCTTAATGTGCGGGCCAGGTAATTACATTGCCTTTTGCAGCAGTGAGGCCTGCGTGACTCTCACTTGCTCTCTCACTGTATGTTTGCACACCCTTTGGGTAAACAGGAAAAAGAAGAAGGTTTGGTGCTAATTAGAGAGAGGAAATTCTCTTTTCAAAGGGCTCCTGATTTTAATCATGTGCTCAGAACTATATATGCATACAGGTAATTGTATTTGGTGACAATGGCCAGAAAATAGGAGTGGGTGAGCAGCTATGGAAGGAACAGTGACATATGCTTGCAGAAACACGCATGTGTAGGTGTGCACATGTGCACTCACACATATGCACTCCCTGCGTATTGCTTATTTCCCACACAGGAATCAGGACCAAAACGTTGTTTTCTTTCCCCGCCTTTTTTCTCCCTGTCCCTTTCCTTGCAGGCTTTAAGCAAATCCAGCTGAGATGTGAAGCACCCAAATGCTGTGAGCAAGACCAACACCATGCTGTTACCAGCATGTGCTGTGGGACAGACATGTTAGGGGTATTGCTGGAAACTGAGTTTTGAGCTCAGGAACTTTTCGGGCTGTTGTGACTCTGGGCAGATGGTGACAAGGAGACAGAGCAAAGGCACTGGCAGAGCAGACAAGAACATTGCTGGCTGGTGGAGATGAGAGACTGCAGGCCAGCAGAGCTGTTGCAGCCAATGGAGACTTGTTTCTCCTTGGCTGCTGGTTCAAATCCACCTTGGCACAGCCATATCTGGAAATCTTTGCCTTCAGCAGCTTTTCCTGTAAGGTGTCTGTAAATCTCTGCATGTCCGTCATTGCTTGAGCACTTGTCAATGTCTTCACTGTTATATACTGGTCTCTTCTGTAGGAAAGATACTTTCCTAGGGCAACTGTAGGTGCGTATGTGGGAGGAAGAGGTTCTGTGGGAGAAAAAATATGATAATTCCCCAGGGCAGATAAGACCCGCCACTTTGCTAAGCGAGAACCTCACACGGTGTGGAGAGCTTTCATGCCTACCTCTAAGTCAAGTCTCTGATTTGCCAGTGCCTGAATTAAGCCCACTCTTAACACAGGGCTTCAGCTTGCAAACTATGCACTGCTCTTGGTCACGTCATTTTTGGTCCTGTCAGGCCAAGAAAGGATCAGCACTGCGGCTCCACAGACCTGCCTCTCTGGCTGTGAGCAGGTACTAAACCTGAGACCCCCTGGACCTGACTTAATACAAGCTACTTCCCAAACCATTTGTGCTGGGCAGCAGAAGATTCAGAAACTTTCTGGCCTCCTCTTGTCTCACCCAGAGAAGGACAAAAGAGCTGCAGCAGATCACAAGTCTGCCATTTGATTTCCCCACCATGCCAGCTCAGCATCTTGCAGGATCAGCCCTCCTGCATCCTGCCTTTTAATTGCTGACTGATTGTAATACAGGATTTTATTTTCCCTATAATGACTCTTGGGGCCCCCAGATGTTCTCCTTGAGTGTGGTTGCGTCAGCACCAGAGACTGAATGACTGATACCAGCAATTTTTACAGCTTGAAAGAAGAGAAATATGTGAAGGGGATTTAATTTAGCTCCAATATTGTGTCTTCATCTTCAGCACTCCACAAGAAAAAGACACCAAAAGGTTATTTTACAATAAGAGGAGGGAGAATTAGCCAGAGAGAGGGAGAGATCACCGAACTGGCTTTCTAATATCAGTTCATTACAGGGAACACGTTTGCACAGCCGCTTCACTGCCGATGTTAATTTAAACCAAGATGATTAAAAGCTGTAATTGCACCATTTTAAATAAATGTCCGCTATCTGGATTATTATATTTTTAATTAGTGTGGCTCTGTCTAATGTTTTTATCTCTCTGATTGATTTGTTTATAGTGTATTTATTTATAATTCATTGATCTCCCTGACCCTGCTATCTCTTGAGTCCGCAGTTTGGTCATGATTCCAGCAAATGGAAGAGGGAGTTTGACCTGAACCAGCAAAGAGCAGAAGGTACCAGGTCCACTTTCCCTCAAGAAATCTGTGCAGCTCACTCGCTCTCTTCTTCTCCTGGCCCACCTGCTCTTTTGCTCTTTGCTCTTCCCCAGGGCTGTGGGGGAGGACAAATGGCTTAGAGGGCTGGTTGTCTAACAGATAGGACAGGGGAAAATTGAATCCTGCCCACTCTGTTTCCTCTGCAGTTTCTTACCTGGTCCTTACTGAGCTCTTCCAGGACACAGGCTATCATAAGCCTCACCAGTATGTATCTGAGCACAAAGCGCATTTCTAGGCCTTTCCTCTTTCTTAACAAAGTCCAGACCAATGTGAGCATTGAGCAAAAGCCAAAATGAGAGCTTAGACCATTGCTGGACCACAATACCCCACTACATACCATTCTCTGTCAGGTGCAAGGAGGTGAAAGCAGGAATACCTTGTAGATCATAGTCGTGATGTTCAGGGCGCTCCCAATCGTTGCTCAGCAGTTGTACCGATGGGCACGGGTGAGAATACACTGAGAATATTCAGGAGGCAGCTTGCTCTTGCAGGACTCTGGGGTATCTTTGCTGATGCAGTTATCTCCTATCACTAGTAATATCTGTGGGACAGGGATTGTCACTTGCTCCAGCTTTGTGCAGCATCCACTACAGGAGGTTTCTGGCTGCTGACAAGGGCCCCGAGGCATTCTGATAACATGATGCATCATGGCAAATAGTCTGCCTGCCTGGCACATACTGTAAGGCTTTCAAACACTTGACTTTCCCATATTTTCTGCAGTTTCCTAGGCACTTAAGAAGTGGATCAGGCATTCAGCATTATAGAATAGTGCCAGTGTCCCCTGGCTGTAGCATGGTGTGTGAATGGGGTAGGCGAGGGGGTGGCCAAGGCTTTGTATTACCATTAGAGAGAATTATAGTCTGCAGTAAACAAGTCATTTTGGCCATTCAAAAAGGGTAATTACACCTCGAAATTGCTGGGGTGTATTTTTCTTATTGGCCAGTAATTAGACTGTGTATTTCTTTTTTCTTTTTTAATTAAAAATAAAGGTTTGCCATGTTCATCAGGCAGCTGACTTGCTCTGCCTGAGTCCAAAACACTAAAAGTATTTTGTAATTGGTTGATTTATCAATTAGTAAATAAGCCCTGTAAGTGTAATTTAGCGATCATCCTTGAAGTGCTTACTGTTACACAAGACACAAAGCAGAGGACTCCTATCTTGAGGAACTTACAGGCAAGAGGACTGTTAAACACAAATCAAAGCAGTTTAACATGAGAATAGCAGAGTGCTCCTTAGGCAAAGTTAAAGGGATGTGCTTGGGATAATGCAATGGCATTCTGTGGTTGTCCATAGCAACTCTGCTCTCTTAAACTCTTTTAGTTTGATAAACCTAAGTAAGTGGCTTTGAAATTCTGTGTCTTATTGATTTTACCTAAGAGAAAACAGAAATTGGTACAGACTACTTTCTCTAATGAATTTCCTATTGCAGTCTTTGCCTTTGGTAGGCTCATAAAAACTGTCTTCATTGCAGAAATGCAGAAATGCTGTTTGAAAATCGTGGTGTCTTCAGGTAGCTCTCAGGAGTCAGAGCACTGTTCATCTGCTACATTGCTGGCCATAAACGGTTTGACTCCCAGAAAAGTCTGTGCTGGAAGGACCCTTGCAGGGTCACCTGGGCAGTCAGCTCCCCAGCCTGTTCTGTGCCCTGTGCGAGCCACATCTGTTGCACTGGGGGTTCAACTTTGCCCCAAGTCCTCTATCTCCCCCACTCTGATTTTTTAAAGCCTAAAAAGTTGTGCTGTCCTGAGATGAGTAAGCAGGAAGATGCTGAGCTCTGGAAACAAGCAAGTTCTATAGCTGTTTCCATAAAAGAGGCAGAATAGTGCGTGAATGCCAGGAATGATGGGAAACAACAGTTTTGTCCCTGGAAAAGCCATGTCTTGTATGCGCTGTAGCACATCTGCTGGGCCCCTGCCTGCTCCTTTACTGCTGTTTAAGGAAAGAGTGTGGGCAACCCCACAGGGAGGAGGCTACAATGAGTGCAGACAGGCTTGTGAGTGGACGCAGTGTGCAGGGATACTGGGCAACCCTCTCCCCTTTGCTTGGATTGCATATCTCCTGGTCTTGTGACCTGTCCCCTCTTTGGATTTGGGAAGTGTAACAATCTTCTGTTCTATTTAGGCTGCACCCTTTGGGGAACAGGTCAGGCTCTGTCTGCTCACCAGAGGAGCCCAGATCAGAGCTTGAGGAACACCTTTCTAGGAGTGCACGTGCTTTTAATGCTCCCCGCCCAAGAACTTCTGCCCCAGCGCTACCTGTCCCTGCTCTTGGCTGTTCAGAACAACAACAGCAACAGAGCAATCAACCAGCAACTTGGACCAGCTCTTGGGGTCTGCAGGCCCTGCAGATGCAGGCCCCAACATGCCATTTCATAGATAATCCACCTGATATTCATGCTGGAGTTGTTTCTTTATTTTTTAGCCATTCATGTCATCTGCCCGTTGAGGGGTGTATGGAAGAGGGCTAGCAAGTTCTGAGGCCAGTAATAGAACACCCAGCAGCCTGGCTGCTAGTTCTGGTGCTAGTTCTGCTCATGGTTCTTCATGTCCTTAAGGATCTTGCTGTTGTGCATCTTTGGAAGGGAGGGAGAGGCATGGCATCCCCATCCTCCAAGGGGAGCTGGCTGGTGGAGGGTCTACTGTGAACCGCCATGTTCTCAAGCTCATATTGCTGCTGCCTGGCAAATGGCAGATTTTCCAGGTGGCATGATGGTGTCACCTTGTTAAAGAATGGTGAATTGAAACTGTCTAGAAATGGCTGCTTAGCACAACTTACATAAAACTTGCTTAGCGTGAGTGGCTAGATTTGCCGAAGCCTTAGGCCAAGCGTGGGAAAAGTAACAAATCTTTACTTAGTTTAATAAAAAATAGTGCCTCAGAGCTTGTTCAGGCTGGGAAGATAGGGGAGCCACACGCAGTCTGTGCACCTGTGTCACCGACTCCGAGAGGGAATACGCCAAAACAATGGGGAAAAATAAGACCTTGGGAGACAACCGCCAGACCCAACAAAAACAGAGGTACAACCGTCATCAGAGACTGCAAAAAACAAGAATAAGGAGAAAAACAGCTTGCCTCAGAATGACGATGAGACCCAATGAGGAGCAGGAGACCTCAGACCAAAAAATTATTATTGGTCTAACTATCACGTGAGGGGTGGGAAATGTAAGTCGAAAAGACTATAATTACCCAGAATTTGTTTATGTTAGGGTCCCTCTTTGGAGGCACCCAGCTCGAGCTGTAATTACGGCACGCGCGTGATTAAAATTATCTGATTTGTTTTGATTTGACTCTGAACTTTTCTGCGGGAACCTAGGGTCAAGCCCTGTTATGGTGGCCGACAGGCCTAACTTCCATAACACACCTTCTCCTCATTTGTGGTCTCTCCCAGGGTTACTGTTGCTCTAAAGGAAGATCCTTCCACATGAGGGGATATCCCTGAGTGAAGAGGAGAAATACGCTCTCTGGTGTCCTGCTCTGTCTGGATGATGGCCAGGCCTTGCATCACATAGGTCTGAAAGAAGAGGGAGAGTTTTCCTAGGAAAGGCTCCAACTTTGCCTTGGGGCATTTTTTCTTATATTTATACAACTCCTCTAGGCCTTCCCTTGAGCTTTCCTTGGAGCAAATCTTCTGGAAGATGCCCTCCAAGACATCACCTGCTTTGTCCTTTTTAACCCCTGAAGTTCTCTGGGGGGCTTCCTTCTCTGTCCCTACAGTCGTTTCATTTGCCACCCGCTTGGCAATAGGTCTGATTGCCTTTCTGAGGTAGGCTTCTACTTCAGACTCGGCTGCGTCCTCAATCAGAGTGAGGTGGTCCAGGATCCCCACACCTTTCAGCTTGCACAAGGTGTGCAGCAGAGTTTTCAGAGCCCGCAGTGGGAGTTTGTTTGTGCACTCCCTTATTTTCTCATCTGGGAGAGCCTTCATGAGTACGTGGACATCCAGCAGGATTTCGTCCAGGTTGATGGTGCTGATGGTGCCTGGGACAAGTCGTGTGGTCCTCCACAGGCACTTGGCCAGTAGGTCAGAGAACTTGTCTGGGCTGCCCTTGGTTGTCAGGTTGTCTTGGAGCAGCTTGAGCAAGGCACGAAAGATCTGTGTCTGGTCAGATTTTTCCAAAATCCTCTTCAAGAGGAGATTAATGGACTGGATGAGCTTCTGATCTTCCTCCAGATCCCCCACTAGGGAGTGTAGCATTAAGGTAATGAGATTGTGGATTACATCTTTAAGCACCTCCATGGAGGCCTCCTGGGCCAGTCTCTCCTCCTGGAAGAGAGACATCATGGCCTGGATGATGCAGCTACACAGCAAAATGACTTGGTCCTTCTCCATTTTCTCCTCTGCTTCCTTTTGCTGGTGGATAAACTTGAGTTGCTGGAAGGTCACTTCAAGGAACTGGTTAATGTGTCCAGACATGGTCTCTACTTTGTCATTCTGTCTCAGGATCTCCTCAATTTTTACCATTGCCTGGATGCTGGTGTCAGTGTCACCACTGCTGATGTGACAAATAAGGGAATTTATGGTTAAGGTGATGTTATGACATGTGTTATCAGTGTCTGGGGAGATGGGCAGGGTCTGAAATTCGGGGATGGTGTCTAGATGAACAATATCCTTCAGTTTAAAGCTGTTGGATTTTTTGGTGACCGGCCTGCTCTCATGCTCGTGTACATCTGGTGGCAGTGTCTGGGGAGCCACGTCCACAGTATCCACATTTCCTCCTTGAGAGCAGGTCGGTTCAAGCTTTGAGGGTGCATCTCCTGCCTGCTGATAGGTGATTTCAGATCTTGTGGTTGAAGCCTGCTGAGGTTTTTCACAGAGATGCTGTGCTGGAGAGACTGCTGGATTAGTGGGTATCCGTTCTGCAATTTGTCCCAGCATCTTCATGTGTTTTTTGGGAAGATTCCCAACCATTTTGAACATGGCTTCCCCATGAGTTTTGCAAACTATGACCATAATGTTTAAGGCAGCACTGCAAACAGATCTGTTGTCATCTCTCAGGAAGGCAGCTATCCTCTTTAAGGCTTTGCCAGGGCTAGGCTCACATATATCTAGGCCATATACTTCAAGGAGATAACCCACCTCCTCCAGGCATCCTACCTGCTGCTTAGCATTCTTGGACTTGACCCCTTCCATGAGGAAGACAAATACCTTGCTGGCTGGGTAGACCAGGCATATCCTTTTCAGGACAGCGTGCACCAATTTGAGCACAGCTTCCTTTGACTCCCCCATCTTCATGATCAGATATGGGAACAAGTAAGAGGCCTCATTCTCCATCAGCTGATACTTTTCTTGGCTCAGCAAGGTTAGCAGCAAATCGAGGTACTCTAGGCTCTTGATAAGCACCCATGTGTTGGTGTCAAAGAAACGCAGGGTGAGCCATTTCAGGATCAGATCCAAGCACCTGATGACTCCTTCCTTCTCCTCTTCTAAATGTCTGGCCATGATGGACAAGGCTTTGATGTGGTGAGGGAAGCTGGAGTGAAACATTTCTACCTGAAGGTTATTGGACACACAGTTACTCATCTGAGCTTTCAGCTGCTCGACATACCTGTTGCTAGGAGCAATGAAGTTCCACTTCAGCATTTTGCTGCCTTTCTCATCCCTCATTCTCTGCTCTTTCCCCCTGGGGACAATGATGAAGATGGGTCCCAGTTTACTGTCACCATCCGTCAGAGTGGACTTCATTTGTGCTTTCCCCTCGGCTGCACCCATGTCTTTCAGGACTGCTCCTCCTGACTTGGGCTCTTTTGGACCCTGGTTGTCCTCTCCACTGCTTTTGGGTACTGGCTCTTCAGCTGGTGTTTGTGAAGAGAAGGCTGGTCCTGCAGGTGGTTTGGTTAGGACAGAGGTGGAGGTGGCCCCAGTGGTGACTCCAGGTTGTCTGGAAAGTGATTTAACAGGAGCAGGAGCAGGGGGTTTAGTTGATGGGCTGGTATTGGCATTCTGCAGTTTTGCAAGTATATGGTCCTTTGCAACTGCCTTCAGCTGGCTCGTGACATCGACCATCTTCTCAAAACCGAGGTGCATTATGAAGAAAGGCAAGGCTGCCTGAGAGGCTGTCTGCACGTACTCATTGCTGTCCTGCAAGCAGGAGTAGAGGTGAGGCACACACTGAAGCAGGTCTGAGGGAGCTGACTTGAGGGTGGGCAGCTGTTCAGCCAGCCTTTGCACCAGCTCTTGCTTCTGGAAAGGCATTTCCTTCCCTAGATCCTCTGAAATGTCCTCCCTGTCCAGCCACTCCAGTATGTTGGTCTGTGCAGCCCAGGTGTTCACAGCAGCCAGGGCAGCAGCTCTCATGCTGCTCTTGCTGTCTCTAAATAGAGCAATGAGGGGAAAGCCCAAGTCTTTCATGTGCTGTTTGATGTTGGAACCTATGGCTATGGACAATTGCTGGAGGACCCCCAGGGCCAGCTGTACCAGGGTGGGGTTGGAGTCACAGAGACAAGCCCTCAGGGCTCTTGGAAGGTCTCCTATGTTTGGCTGGATGAATCTAGCATCTTTGAGAATGCCTGAAACCTCTTCCAGGCCTTCCTTTTGCACCTCCCAGTTCTTTTCTTGCAGCTTTGACATCAGCTCCGATGTGATCCTGTCACCAATGTCTATAGCTTCAGTCCTTCTGTGATACCCTCGGTCCTCCTGGGTCCTGTCATCCAGGCATGGTGTAGGGTTGTCACGACAGGGAATTGTTGGGATCTGCCCACGCACCTTCTCCAGCTCAGCATTTATCTGAGGAAGAAGGGGCAGCTCTTCATTCTCTGTCAGTGCTCTCAGTGAGTCTCCCATGTACAGGTAAATAACCCCCAGCAGGGCGATGGCTGATGTCCGCACATCTGGGTGAACAGCAGCAAGAGCAACCTTCAGGTTACTGACCAGCGTCTTAACCTCCATCCCCTCAAAGCCAAACTCCATAATTGCATTTGCCATCCAGTTCAAGATCATGGACTGGGTCCTGTAGTTATTCTGAGAGAAAGCCAATGACACAGCTCTCTTTGCAGTCCAAGGCAATGAACATGCTTCTGCTATAGCTGTCAGGGCCTCTTTTGCATCATTGCTGCATAACACATCTCCCACCATTTCCACCACATTTTCCAGGACAATTTGAGCAGATGTTCTGGAGAAGTTACCCTTCAGAGCTAGCAAGGTGATGGTGTGAAGTTTCTTTTGCACCACCTGGAGCTTTGTGTCCTTGCTTCTCTGTGACAGCAATCCCACCAGGGCTTGGCAGGGTATCTTGCTTTTCTTCATCTCTCTAACAGTCTTCTGAAGGGTCTCCATACTGGAAATCCGCTCTTTCCAGTTGCTGCTTTCCAAATGCTGCATGCAGGTTTCAGGGAGAACAGCTGCTGCCTTTTCCTCACACTCCTCTGCTGAGAGCTCAAGTTCAAACATGGTGCTTGGGCCCAAGTTTCTAATTTGTTGTTGGCCTCTATCCTTCTGGGGATGATCAGGCTTCCTTCCAAGGACCTAAACCAGAAGCAAGAGGGTATCATTGGGTGTTCTTCCCCCCATACTATGTGGAGGAGATGGAGGTGCTGGGGCAGCAGCTTTGGGCCCCTGTTGGCAAGGTGCAGGACGTGCAGAGCAGGACATGGTGACCACTGGCCATTTTGACCTCAGTGCCAGCCTGGTGACACCATGCTGGGGACCCACAGCAACTACACATGGTGGTAGAGGGTTTCCCATTGCTGTTGGGGCCCATCTCCTGGAAAATGAGGCTGAGTCTCCCTTGAGGTTCAGAGGAAAGGGCTGCCTTTTCACCCTGGCCACCCAGACCTGGGACTGCAAGATCGAGCTGTTTCTTGCAGCCAGGAGCACAAGGCATGAGCGCAGCATCACATCCCGCTGTCATTGCCTCCAGCGGGTTGTTTATTCAAGCTATGCAAGATGCTGCCTTGTGATGTACTAATCACTCTGGGAGTGCCGGGACTGGGCTGCAGCCCCCAGCCCAGCCCCAGGCTCTCGCTGTCCCCAGGCATGGACAGCTTGTGTTCATCAGCCATGCCGATTTTGTTAAATGCAACACAACTCTTTGGCAGCACAGTCTCCCTGCAGCCTAGAGCTTTGGCTCCCAGAAAACTGTGACTGCCACGCATTGTGTCAGAGTGTGACCGTGACGGACCGTCTGGTTCCCTGATCCTTTAAATGGACACAAACCTTCCTCCCTCTGCCCCTGCCATTCCTGATTAGACTGTGAGGTTTTGGAAGAACTGAGTAAATAAGGAGTTGTTTTGGTGGCTGAACAACAACAAAATTACCAAGGGAAAAAAAGATTTGGATGGAACCAGTTTTTTAAAGGTTATCACAAGAATAAAAATTACTGGGTTTAATCCTAGATAGAACAGTTTGCTTATTTTCATGTTATTTAACTTCCTTTTAACCTATAAAAACTGACAAATTTGCCATGAGAAATGCTGTTTAGAAATGAAAAGCAGGCACTTAATTTGGGGAAAAAATCTTTGGTGGTGCACCAGCGCTGCCTGCTTCCTCGCGTAGCTCTGGCCTCTGAAACTGCTGCTCCAGGGAAAGCTCCTGTTTACAGAAGTCCTGTCTCCATCCCTGCTCTCTGTGCTGGGGTGTAGTCATGGGTCTGTACAGCCCCTGGCGCAGAGGGGACCCATCCTGAGTGCCTGCTCTTACAGACATGGGTATAGACCATAAATAGGACAATCTGTGCTCTTTGGCTCTCTCTGCTGGCTGCAGTGCACCCCATCCTTCAGCACATCCTCAACAGGGAGTCCCCCCACATTGCACCCTCTCAGCAACAGGGGATGGGGAACAGAGCAACAGGGAAAGAAATATTGTATTTGAGCCTCTGGGAAGAATCACAGACTATGATGAGCATAAGAAGTAAAATAGGAAAGAAAAGAGGCAGCCACAAAGGTTTATGAAAGAGCCTCACAAATGTGACAGCTGGTTTCCAGGAGTCTCAGCATCCTTTTCTTTCTTAAACCCCAATCCTGAGCAAAAGGACAGGTTTTCCTTGAAGGCAGAACACAGAGCCAGCACTGTGTAAGGGAACTGGGCAGAAAACCCTCTGCCTTCTGGCACAGCGGCCCCAAGCTTATTACCAGGGCGTGAGGGATTTACCGACTTCTGCTGAGCCCTGGGGGGGAGCCTGCCTAACAAGGTTGAGGCAGGAGCAAGGGAGGCCTAGGGACATCTCTCCGCTCATCTCCAGGGGTAGCTTTGTCACTGCGACAGGGCTTGAGACAGAGACCGTTTCCTTCCTGAGAGGACGGGAGTGTGTCAAACTACAGGCTGCAAATGAGGACGAGGTGGGGAGCAAGGGCATCAGGAGGGATGCTCTGAAGGTGTGTGCAGCACCACGTCTCTCGCTGCCTGCCCCTGCAGGGAACACAGGTGATGAACAAACCCTGGTTTGGGGTGCATCGTTTTGTTCTCTCTCAGGGAATCTTTCCAGAGGAGATATGGAGGGCCTTCACAAAACTCTTCTTGTCAGCTGAATGACTTTCAGCTCCAGTTGTGTGTTTCTCTGTCAGACGATGTTGGAAATCTTAGTTCATGGCACAAAGTAGCTTCTTTTCTATCTGTATAAGAAAGAAATGAACTTGGTTTTTTTTTGAGACCCTGTTAATATTTTGCATTCTGTGAGTCATTTATGGGGTAAATCTCCTGAGGTTTGGATCCAAAAAGTCTTTTGAGGTACTCACAGCATCTGACCAAATAGTTATTGTAGGGTGTATAATTAGGTGTTGACAAAAAGTACCAAATGATTCACTAATAAAATAAAGGAGAAGAAAATGCTCAGTGTAAAGTAGTTTTATTACATTATTTTGGTGAGAAGCTGTTAAAGAATCAGAAGGTGTTCAGAGAGGAGAAAAGTACAGTCTGTTCCTTTATCATAATAACTTTTATTGCCTAGGTATAGCTTTTCGCCCTGGTCAGTAAACATCCTGCTGCCTTGTGTTCAGAGAATTAGGGCTCGGTCACAGCAGCAAGTGCTTCTTTCCAAACACCTGATGCCAACCCATATAGGGGGATTGGAGACTGCTGCAGTGCTCTCCAGAGGTGCTGGGAATTTGACAGGATCAAAGGGAAGAAGATTCCTGTGGTGAAAGCAGAGCCCTAGGAGTCTGAGACTCTCCTGGCGGCTGCAGATTAGAGCAATGGTGAGTCGGCTCTAATGCTTGCTAGGAGCTACAGAGGCAGAATAAATGCAAAGACAGCATGGAGCCTCTTACAGTGCAAGATAGTCAGGCTCGAGGGTCCAGGTCCAGGCTCTCGCTCTTTTCAGAGCAGCCTGCTCCAGGCTTGTCTGAGAGCCCCATTCATCGCTGTGCTTGGTAACAAGATGGCAAAGCAATTGGATATGTCTGCTCTGAGCAGGGCCTTTTGGAGACTGGAAATAACCAGCTGTGCCCCAGCATAGGATCTGTGCTCCTCGATATGGAAATGCGACGGGGCTAATTCTGAGGTTTCCTTTCTTGTGATGACTGTATAAATAGCTAAAACAAGCCCAGGGGGTTTCCTGGAAGTCCACAGGGAAGTATAACCTCAAAAGCACTGTTGTCAAAGAAAGATGTCAGCGAGTGCAGCGTGTGCAGGGATGGGACGGACTGAGGGTCAGTGCCCCACTGTGAGTGTCTGACAGTGTCAGTCCTCCCCCAGCTGCTGGGAAAGGCAGCTACTGCTCGGCCTTTCCACTGTAGGGCTGTGATGGGAAGTAGGTGAGTCATCACATATGCACTGAAGACAGCAGATCTCAGCCGAGGTGTACAGCCAAAAAGAGTAACCTGATGGCAGAGTGCACCTATGCTATGAAATTTAGACTGCAGAAGTATTTCTTGTGGACCACTGCAAAGACCATTTCAACCTGTTTGGGCTTCACACCAAAAAAAAAAAAAAAAAAGAAGACTGACCTGTTTGCTAGGGTGAATGACCCTCCCTGGCATCATTGCTAGGAGGGTTTGCTTCTGGGGAGGACTGAAATCATCACTGACTTCCCATTAGGGAGATGTCTGCTTCCAGGCCCTATACAATCTTTTCTGGTTTTCATTTAATGCCACTCTTTGGCCATCCTTTTCAAGCCCTTTTATGTGGTTCCTCACAGACATTTCCCTGCACTGTCTCAGATGAATCACTGGGCTGAGGATACCTGCTGGAGCGGGGATTGCTCTGGGTCTGCTGGTGACACCAAGTGCAACAGGAGAGATGAATCAGTTCTGCACGTACATCACAACCCCTAACTCCTCCCATTCAGTACATGCTCAGTCAGGCCAATGTAGAGACCTCGCTCAAAAGCCTCATTTGAAAACTGCACTGTGGCAGCTCTGGCCCATCAGAGCTGACCCATACTTATGTGCTCTCATCCCAGATTTGATCCCACCCAGCAAGAGTACTCCTGGTCCAAGACACTGTGCAGTGGCTCAGTTTCATGGCTGTGTAGCTAGGGATTAAATATAGCCATTTAATCTCTTTAGCCCATAATTCCCATCTATCAAAGAGAAGCAATACATCTTGCTTTGTCTTTCCAGTCTTTTTAGCTCTGCAGAGCAAGACTTTGTCCTGCATCGTGTTCGTACAGCTCCCAGCACTAGGGATGGCTGGTGTTGCTGCAGCACAACTACACGTGGTGATACTGTACCTTAATGCCCTGGAAGCTGTCTTCCCAGCCTCCAGGAGCCCCTGAGTTGGCTGAAATAGCAGGTTTGTCTTTCTGCCTCTGAACTGAAGGCATTCACTTGTGCCTCCACCAGTATATCTTCATTAAGCTTTGCAGACGCTGCTGTGCCGTGACGCCAGCTGCATTCCTGAAACAAGCTGGTGTTAGAGCATGTGAATCACTCTGTATTTAGTTCCTGCTTGTGCTTGAAGATCTTTTGTATCCGTATATGTGATGGGTTTCACTCTAACGATTGGCAGGATTAAACTCCCCTCAAAGCACTGTCTGAGCATAGTGACCAAGAGGAAGAACCTCAGACAAGTAGCGATCTATTTATATCCCATGAAAGATGGACTCAGCGCATTAGAATACTCAAGCCCTTGGCACTTCCAGCTCCTTTCAGTTCCTCCAGCTCCTGTCTTACCGCTGTCTCAGCACTGAAGAATCAGCTGGTTTTCTTGGAAGCTCTGGAGAACCTCTGCTAAAGCAGGAGCGAGCAGCCAGGGATAGGGAATGCTCTGCTTCAGCGAGTCCCCTAAAATCTGTTCGCTTGATGATATGCAGCAGCAAAGGGATCAGGTGTGACATAGGACTATTGCTCTCCACTCAGAGAGCCTGTCTCCACACTGTCAAAGGGGCTCCCTTTCTCACCGCTCTGCCCTCTCCCAGAGATGGGTTAATACTGCATCTGCCACAGCTGTACCAGCCACAACAGTCCAGGGTGTAAAAAGTGTGTCCTGTGTACCAGCCACCACAGCTGTCTTCCCCTGTCCCCCAAAGAGCTGTGAGAATCACCATCCCTTTCTACAGTCTCCAAGATCTCCCAGTCTGCAACACTTCCAGCTCCAGCAAGGAGGGTAGTGCTGTTAACCTCACTGCACACAGGGGAGCAGAAGTTCAGGGACAGAGCTGGGTGCTGAGTGCATTTCCTCAGATCACCCTGGGAGGCCCTAGCCCTGCTCTACCCTTCTGGCAAGGATGGGAGGACAGGCAGGTCCCAGGAGCTCCCGTGTGGCTCTGATTTCCTTTTTGCTGAAGGTCCTGCAGGGGAGGAAATCTGGTGGGGTCCAGTCCAGCACCTGCAGTAGTCCCCGCTGAGAGCTGTCTCTGCCCTTTATGCTCTCTCCTGATAGCGTGGAGAACTGATGGTCCTGGGACAACCTGGTGGCTCAGGCTGGCATGACATTTTCCTTCCACGCAGTAGAGTGAAGGGGCAAGAAGAGCCTCTCTCCCAACTGCTTGTCCCCATGCACTGCTGAGTTGCCTGACTGGAGCCCACCCTGCGGGACTCAGCAGAGCCAACAGGACAGAGCCGGGGAGGAGCAGGATCATGCCACAGCAAAGCTTCTGCTGGTGCAGGAACAGTCTTCCCCAGCAGCAGTCAGGTGGGGATTGGGAGCCCTCAGCCCTGCTGGGGAACAGGCAGCAGCCGCGTGTGCTCTGCTCCAGGAGGAGAGGACAGCCCTGGGCCTGCCCCTGGTGCTCGGTCGTGCCAGCACCAGCAGCTCCCCTCCCCATGTACATCCCCTGCAGCCTTTGCCTGTTGCGGTTTGGCTCAGCCCAGCTGAGTCCTGCTGCAAGTGAGCATGGCAGGGCTTGGATTTCTTCACTGGTGCCCCTGCAGTTCCCAGTGACAAGGGATCCACACTCCCCATTCTCAGATGTCATCCTCAGATGCCCCCACCTGTAGGGAAAGGGGTCGCCGACTCAGAATGAAGACAACAGCCCGTGATCCATTGAGTATGATGCCCCACAAAGAGCCACGTTCAGCACATACCAGCGGCAACTTAACCTGCACTCAGCTGGGAAATCCACCTCCGTGTGGGTTCATGCTCAGTCCACTGCCCATGAATACCTCTTGAAGATCTCCTATTCCTCTCAGAAGTGGTGGCTACAAAATATTTATCTTTACTCCCTAGTGATGGATTCTCATCAAAATGACACTTGCCCCCATGCAGGATCATACTTTACATCTCTAACTTGCTCGTGATTATGTGAGCCACAAACCAGCTTGGCTAGAAAGAGAGGAGACTTTCTGGAAAAGGTTGAAGAATTTCTTTTCCATTGAGAAAAGTGCCTCTTTTTCCTGACAGCATCTCCTGCCCTTTTTGACCCTTCTAATGCTGTCGCTAATGATGATGTAGCGTGTAGGAAAGCTGCTGCAGACAGTTTATTCAGTGGAGAGAGGCCGATAGAAATGGGTTTAACAGCCTGACTCTACAGGGATGCAAAACCTCCCCCTGCACAGTAGGTAGGACAAAGGAAAACTTTCTGAAAGAGTTTTAGAAGCAGGGTTTGTCAGGGATGTTACAGGAGTAAAATATACTAGGAAAGAAAACATTTTTAGTGTTTGTCGCTGTGGAATGAATAATGTATGTGTGGGGTAAACTCGTACGAGGAACCCTTTTATGATCCCTGTCACTCGTAGTACACAGCTATGTTTTACAATGATGTCTCTGGTGATGTGGGTAAATCCTCTAGACTGGGAGGAGGACAGAAGTGCCAGCATTGTATGTTTGACTCAACCACAATTACAGGCATTTTATATCTAACATACATACCACCGTGCTTCTAGGTCCCTTGGGAAAATCCCAGCAAAAAAACCTTCACTTTAAGAGATTATGTGTGTGTGTGTGTTTGTGTGTGTGTGCGCGCTCACGTATGGAGGCTGCACGGCTGTTTGCTGTTGCTGCCCAGAGATGGGTGGCATCTCAAAGACAGGCGTTTCAAAGAAGTGACTTCGGTTTTGTCAGTGACCAACAACTCTCAGCATCACCATTTGAAACATAAACTTTATTGCAACAAAGAATTAAAAATAGTACATCTGAGAGAGTTGCAGGGTGCATGTCATTAAAGAACTAGTCAGAAATCACAACTCAAGCACATCGTGTACAATTGGAACAGAAAGTTTTATTAAAACAACTTGAAATCAAACTCAAATTTTCCTTGTTTAATTTCACCATTGTTGTGGATCGTGTATTTACAGTCTTCGCCTTTTATGGTGAAGGTTCTGCTCAGGGTTGGGGACTAGGAAGAAGGCAGGGATGGATGAGGAGGAAAGGTGGGTTTCAAAAGCTAACAGGATGTGAACGTTTTCCAGAAGAAGTTTTTGCAGCCCGCTTTGCGTTCCCGGGGTGCCAAAGCAGGGTTTGAGTTCGCCGAACGTTCCAGCTCCAGTCTCACTTCATCCTGCTCAGCCCCTCGGGACAAGTCCTCAGACTCCAGGGCTTCATTTTCTGTCTGGCTTGGTTCTGAGAGCAGTTCTGCCAAAAAGTACTTGGCCAGTTCCTTCGGGAAAAGAGAAAGAAAGAGGGAGAGGAAGAGAGAGAGCACAGTTAGCCTCTGACTTTAGGGAACTCAGTGCTGCATCCCTCTAAAACACCTTTGCACCAAGATTAGAGACACACATAGCTCTTAAAGAAGAGGGAAGCCACATCTTTCCAAACATAGTCCAGACCGACAGCTGTTATGAAGCTGCTGTGCCTGCAAAATAAGCCATAAATGATCACCAAGCACCTCCACCATGCGCTGCCATCTACCTGGCTTCCCAAAGAAACCAACACCCTGGCCGTGGCAGGGAAATAACTCACCCGTACACCACCCTGCCTCCTCTTCCTTGCCCACTGGTCCTGCTCGCTGTGCTGTGCTCAACAAGGATGCCGTGAGGCTGAACCTTGCTGCTACTGCGACACGGGGCAGGTCTTTGGGAAAGGTATTCAGTGGGGAAGCGAGTGCAGGTCCCTGTGCTCACAGGGCAGGCTGAGCCGGGGGTACCCTCTCCCTGGGGGATCTTTTTCCTTTTTTCCCTCCAAGCCCTGGCTGCCCCCTTGCCATGGCCCAAGACCCTCCCCACCTCCCCTGAGCAGCTGCCCCAGTTCAGCACCGTGGAGGATCCCCTGGATATCCACCAGGCTCTGCCCCCCACCCCGGCCCCGGCTGCTCCTTGGTCCCTCCAGCATAGGGCTGGGTGGGGGGGTCCCTTCCTGCCCCCAGCCCGTCCAGTTCGGCACCCTGCCCGGCAGCTCGGCACCGGCTCAGCCGCGGCGGGAAGCAGCGTCTGCAGCGGGGAGCAGGGGGGTCCGCAGCGGGGGTGCCGGGGGTCTCCGGCGGGGTGCCCGGGAGCTGCCGGGCTGGGGCTGCCTGCAGCCCGCCCCGTCGCGGGGCTCTCACCTGCTTCCCGGCCGCGGCAGCCAGGGACTTCTGCAGGAACTGCCGGAGCCGGGGGTCCGAGGGGGCGGCCGAGACGGTGCCGAGGGCCAGGGCGAGGGAGAGCAGGGCCAGGGCGCACTGGAGGCGGCACGACAGCATCTCGCCGGCGGGTCGGGCGCGGAGAGGCGGCGGCGGGGAGGCGCTGGCGGCTCCGCGGCGGCTCCGGCTCCGGCTCCGGCGTTGGGGATCTCCGGGCCGCCCGGCCGCCTTTATAAACCCTTCTCCTGACGTCAAGGCGGGGGCGCCCCCCTCGCCCCGCGCCGCCGGGGGGTGGGTCCCTGCCCGGGGGCCGGGGGCCGGGGATGCTCCGCTCAGCCGAGGGGCCGGCCCGGCGCCCACCGTGCCACCCGGGAGCCCCCCGGAGGGTTTTCTCTTTGAACTGCCGCCCCCGCGGTGAGGGGGCTGGTCCCCCCCCGTCCCCGACACTGCTTGCCCCCCCCCGCCTCTCCCCAACCACAAGCGGTGTGGGGGGAGCCCTGGCTGTGTGCAGCCCTCGCCAGGGGTCTGACCTCCCTCCTTCCCGGAGGGCTGGGTCCCAAGGGGCTCTGGTGCCAAAGCCTCGAGCTCTGGCTGGGCTGCCCACCGCATCGGGTAAGAAATGTCTGCAGAGCCCAGGAAACTGCAAACGGCCCCCAAAGGTCCTCTTGAGGGGGGATTGGCCCCCGGGTCTAGCAGGGAGTGAGGGAAGTTGAGCTGCCCCCGATTCGTTCTGCCTCTTGGGCCCCTGCAGGGCTCTCGGGCACCAGCCCTTGCCCAGACCACCCAGGCCGGCTCTGCCACTGCCATCGGGGCAGCTGCACTCCCAGCCCACAGCCTGCCTGGAGTGTGTCTGGCTCCGCGAGATCTTTGCAGCTCGGGAAGGCAATGCCAAACAGGTGCCTCCATCAGGCTTGCAGGCTCCCAGCTGAGTCTGCAGGGCACATGTCCCCCCATCCCCCCGGAGGCCCTGTGGCCATTAGATTTGGGGATGTGTCAGGTCTGATGGGATGATAAAAATCCCTCAGGCTTCCAGCCTGTCCCCATAGGTCAGCTGATGCCCCACTGGGGAAACAGGCTGCAAGGCCCTGTCACGCTGAAGGCTGTGCCTCTCCAGCCATCTCCCACCCATCTAGGCAGGTGGCAGGGGCAGAGCAGGCTGTGCAGGAAAGGGTCTTCACCACCATCCGGACAAGGTGGTATCAGAGGTTTTCTCTCCTCCTAGATTCCAGCGGGGGAAAGTCAAAAGCTTGTGGGGTCAGTACAGCACAGGCAAGGACCCAAGTACAGTGCAAGGCTCTCCAGAAATCTCCAAAATGACATTTTCATTTCATATTCAATTAACCAATCCCCCCACTCCCAACTGCCCCAGACCCTAGTGCTGCTGACTGGATTTGCTGAGGTTGGGCTCATGAAGCATGTATCAAGATATTCCTGCTCTGCTTCAGAGTCCAGCTAGAGCAATTGGTGGTGGCCACTGGCTAGGAGACTAGACAGACCTTTGGGCACCACCCTCCAAAGATCATGCCTCTCTTTCCTCTACACAGGTGTCTGCAACTTTCCACGGTTACCCAGGAAGCCTTGTGCGGCTAGTTGACTTAGGCAGCTTTCACAGCCAGCCTTCCTCACAGCCTCACCAGCTGCCTGACCTGAGCAGGACCAAGCCCCGCACTCCTGGGACTCACTGGTCTCACTCTGGGAGGAGGTGGTAGAGAGGAGTCAGCCCTTGCTCAGTGTTCAGGCACATTCCCTTGTTTCAGGCCCCTGACACAGGACAGAGGCTCCTGCCAAGGCCAACAGGAATGATTTGGATCCAAGAAGGGCAGACTGCTCCAAAAGTCCTGACTCCCAGCCCCTGCCCTCTCCACTGTGTCCCTGTGCTAGCAGCTGGACCAGTATCTCCTTCCTTCTGCAGCCAAAGGAGCAGGAGCCCTCCTGGGCATGCCAAATGGCCATGGGCAGCAGATGCCAGGGCAGCTAACCTACCCTGGCCTTCTTGTCTCCCTTGCTATGCCAAAGTCCTGCAGTGCCAGGTTGGCCACTGCTGCCTTCAAGAGGGATTTTCTAGGGCTGGTTTTGCCCAGCAGCAGCAGTAATTTCCCTGCTCCTCCTAGCTGTGCCAGTAGCAGCAAGCTGGGCTCCTCCAATTTGCCTGCATTGGAAAAGGCTTGGGTTTGTAGCCCCCATGCCTTCACCCTTGGCACAGCACAATTCAGCTGTGCCCACATTGCAATGCCTGTTTGGGCCCGTTTTGCAAAAGCTCCAGCTCCCAGACAGCTGCTCCCGTATCCCATGGCAGAGCAGCCCACTCAGGTGCCATATCGAAGAGGAGCAGAGATGGAAATGGGGAACAGCACTGGGTTATTTCAAACTCCCAGTGGCTGATGAAAGCCATTACCAATTGTCCCCTGCTATTTCATACACCAGGTGACTTGCCAGCCCTGCACTCTTTTGCCTTTCAGCTTGCCACCCCACAGGGAAGGGAGCATGAGGATCACCCATCACTCCTGGCTGGGGAGGAATGGTTACCAGCTCCTTAAGCTGCAGCAGTTCTACACTGATTTGCAGTAGGAATCAGTTCAGCGTTTGTTTTTCCCAGGATACAGCAAAGGGCTGGAGTACAGACTCAGACTGGTTCATGGGAGGGAAGGACAGCAGCACTCTGTTTCAGCACCAGCTGGGCTGTTCTGCAAATCAGTATGGTCCTAGAAGCCGCAGGAGTTGGCACAGTGCAGGAATGAACTCTTTGACAGCTTCCCCATCCTCTGTTTCCTTCCAGCTTTGTGTGGGGCCAGCTGGACTCAGAGATGTTGCAGGGGATTTTGCAGAGGTGTGGAGCTCAGCTTATCTGAGATGGGTGGGATCTGGGCTGGTCAGCAGGGTTGTTTCTAGGATGCTGATATGGTCGTACTGGTGTAAAATGGACGGGATCTCAGACTCAAGCTCTCAGAGGGCTTTGAGAGGCCATTCTTGATATCCTGCCCAAACCCAGACTGCTCTGTGCCCGTTACCTGCAGCACCTCTGTCTGCATGAGTTCAGCCCTGCAAAAGGCTTTCAGCCCAGGTCTGTTCCTTGATGGCCCTTGTCATCGCCCACCCCTTAGCTTGGATTTCAGCGTCCATCCATCCCAACCCTGCCCTGTCAATCTTTCCTGGCCATCTGGCAGTGCAAAGCACCTTGCCTGGAGAGCAGTAATGTCACACAGGGCTTTGGGCTAGGAGGAATGTCCCTGCAGCTGGAGAGATGTGTGGTCCCTACAGACTAGTCCCAGGCAAGTGCAAACCCTCAGACCCTTTGGGGGTGCCTGATTTTGATGGTGTCCCTGGCTACTGTTGCCCTTCCAGTCACATGAGGACAGGGTTGAAAGTCCAGGTTGGCTGTGACTCTGCCAGGCTGTGCTTCACTGGAGCTGAGCGGCTGTGCCCCTGCTCCCACCTCTGCCTAGGAGAGGCTGGAGGAATTGTGCTGATGCCTTCTAGCAATAGGAAAAATATAAATGCAAGGCAATGTCCTAGATTTGGCTCACTGAACTTCAGACATTTAACTGCGGAAAGCAAAGGTACATTTGTTTGCTGCTCTCTGGTCCTGTACCCCGTCAGCCTCGGGAAGGCTCGTTTTCCCCTCCTGGGATTAGCCTGAGATTGTGCAGCTGGTGGAGGCAGGACCAGAGCCAGGGTCTGGTGGAAAAGTTCTTTAGAGATGTCTTGACCTGTTCTAAAGGAAAGAAGCTTAGTTCCTGTTAGATCTAAGCATCATTCCTGGATAAAATGTTGAGACAAACAAAATTCTTGGTGCCTTCAGGTAGAATTTGAGAGAATCACCCTGGTATTCTCCAGTTGAAAAATGTTGGCATTTCATTTCAAAAAAGACCTAAAGGAAAAATACAATTTAATTGAAGATGTAAAACATGCACTTTGGATTAGAAAACTGTCTTGTGCTGATCTGAGGAAAACAAGCAGTGGGAGAAAGGAGAAAGAAAGTCCATCTACCCCATACCTCTTCAGACTTTCTCCCAACATGGACTCCTTGGGAAGGGGTATAGCCAGAGTACAAGACCTCTCTGCGACTCCAGCCCAGCCAGTGAGGGGTGAGGAAGGTGCAGATGCATTTACCAACCCCATTCCCCCAGGTCCTCTTTGGTACCAGCATGTTCTGGATTTTTTTCAGTTCATTCTCCAGCTGGATAAATCCATCATCCCCTCAGCTGCAGTGACGACGACTGTGTTCCTTTCTTTCTGCCACAGCGCTGTGGGGCATGAGGCTTTGCAAACAATTGAGTTGCATTGAATTCCTTACACCCAGGTTCCCAGCTCATTCCACAAACCCAGAGGAGGCCGGCAGTCCATGGGACTGAGCGTGCAGCCTGCACATGCAGCACTGCGCTGGCAAAGCATGCCCTCTGCTGTCACAGCGGCCACAAGACTGGCTCTCTTTGCACCTCATCTCCCAAGCTATCACCTACAAAATGCTCTCTAGACTCTCTCAGCTACATATCACTGCCTTGCCAGCAGTGAAAAAAGTTTTTTTTATGCTGCAGCACTCAGCTACCTTGTAGTGCTGAGCTGCACTCTGAGAGCTGGGGCCATGAAATCCCTCACCTGCGGGAAAACCCTGTCTCTGGAAGCGCAGCCTGCTCTGAAGGGTGGCGAGGAAACCCACCAAAGCCCCACATCTCTTGCAGCTTGCTGCAAGCACAACAGAGCAGCTTCCTGCTTGCAGAGGGCTGGTGCTGCCCCAGGAGATACAGATGAGCATAGGAAGTGCAATTGGTCATGCCTGAATGATAATGAGAAACAAGAGCGAAACAAGGGAGAGAAACTCCTGCTGACTGACACTGTGTCTCCCTGGGATGGGCCATGCAGCAAACAGCAGTTTTGGGAAAGCAAGAGGAACTACAACAGTCCTTTTCAGGATGCCAGGAACAGACCCAGCTCTGTAGCATGCAACAGGCCCCCTTCTGCTTTCTGAACTGATGATCAACATATCCTGGTAAAGAAACTATCTTACAGCACATCGGCACATACTTTCCCATGGGAAAAAGAGGGTCTTCGACAAATATCATCAAAATAAAATGCCCTTGTGTCTGTGTGTGTGTATATGTTGAGATCACATCGCCTCATTGCTTGGCTGTGCACATCATTTACAACAAAGGTATTCTGGTCCATCTCTTGGCCATAGTGTGCCATGTCCTCTCTGACCACATGCACTGGCTGCGATTCCCTTGTGTGGGTTGCAAGTGTGACATAGAGCTCACAGCTTTTAGCCTAGGGAAGGGCCAGACTCACCCCAAAAGTTGGTGTGTCTGTGTTTGGGATTTGAGGGGATGTTTTGTGCTGAGAGTTTTCTGGATAAAGTGCTGTTTTGCTAGTACAACTTGACACAAATCCAAAAGTATTAGAGTTTCCTTAATTACAGTCTCCCAGCTTTTCTAGTCCATGTAGCAAAGTGGCTGGAAAGGAGGGGAGCCACATTGCATAGGTTCACACCTGAGGGATTCTGCTACCTAATATCTCCTAGGTGTATGTCCAAGAGTCCAAGCTGTGATCAGGATTTCATTTGCTGCTTGCTAAAATTTATTCCTGGACTCAGCCTCCTAGGATGCAGCCAAGGCATCTGGTCAAGCCACCTTGAAGTCAGACATGGGAAAGATGAGCACATCCATGTGCAGAATTGAAGGTGAGCAAGATGAACTAGGAAAGTACCAGTGTATTTATCTGTTTGCACAACTACTAGCAGCCATGAATGGGGCAGTTTCAGGGGCTGTATGAAGAGATGCGGGCCCATGCTATAAGGAGTTACAAGCATAAGGCAAGATGTGATGGATGCAGATAGGCACGCACACAAAATTATGAAATAATACAGGGGTCCATTTTCTCTCTCCTTCTCAACTCTCCTCTGTAAACACCAGCTCCACAGCAAGTGCTCGGGGTGCCCTCCAGCTGTGACATTGGGCTCTGTACAGCAAGGCCAGGACGGGAGACTCCAGGTGAGTCCCTGCACACCTGGGTCCAACTCCCTAAAATAGCCAGTGTGCATCCCAGCCAGAGAGGAGCCGGCCCGCAGGAGCACAGCGGTCCTCAGGCTGCTCCCAGCCACCTCTTGCTGAAATCAGTCTTTCCCCACAGTGGATCCACGCTGGCGTACAGGCTGCATCTGGGGACCAGCTGCAGGGAAGCAGCTGTCTTCTGCCTGCAAACTTGCCTCCAGTTTGCAGGGGGTTTGGCCTCCCTTTCTTGGATCCCCAAGAGCAACGGATGTCACCAGTCAGGTTACAATTTTTTTTTCTGATTTCTTTATCTAAGCAGAGGCTAAAAATGCATCGCAAAGCACGGTCAGGAATGGAATTACATACATGCGTATTGGGTACTAACGGGGAAATGTGTAAAACAAAGCAGGCCCTGATATTTCCACAGCACAGGGGCTCCTCGCTGAAACTGCAGCCTCGCCTGCCCTCTCGTGGAAACCTAGCAGAATACAACGGCTCCTCCGCAGATGCTCCGCGGATCCCCCCGGCTCCCGCGCCCGCGGCGCTGCACCGCTCCGGCACTGTGGCCAGCGAGCCGGTGCCGAGTGCTGCGTGGCCCGGCCGGAGCTGAAATGCAAATGCTCCTCCAGCACTTCCACGGATTGCTGGTTATCGATGGCCTTCTAGAAACAAGGGCAGCGTGAACCAAGTTGTGCAAAACATGGGTAAATAGTCCCGCAAAGCTGCCAAAATAAATAAAGTGCAAACAGTGTCATTGAGTCCATCTATGCCACTGAGGGCAACTTTCACATCTTGGAAAGTCAGGGCTATGCACCTACAGTTCAACCTTCCTTATTTTAAATAGCGTAATTTTTGCTCAGGGGAAGTTTCTCAGCACGAAAGCTAGGCCGAGGAACTAGACGCTAAGTTGATAAGTGTAGCAAGAGCTGGGCCAGAGCGCTTCAAAGCATTGCTGCTGACACCCCAATGCCCTGCTCAGTCCCAGAAAAACTTGAATCCCATTTCTCTGCTGGACTTTCCAACAGCCTGTGCCAAGAAGTAAAATGGGGAAGGAGCTGGAAGCGAAGTGAGTTTTTTTCAGTGCAGAAGAAATCTGAAGAAAAGGAGAACTCCACCATATCCTCACCTTTTGGGCATGACTTTATATGGGAGGAGGTGGAGATGAGTACCAAAAAAGCTATTCAAACACATTCTGGGAAATTTCCTGGAAAGTGCCCTGTTTATCGGTTCAGTGGTGGTGTTTCTTCTTAGGCCTGGGAAGAGTGAAACCATGTATTTGGAGTCAGGTTTTCAAAGGGTGAGTAACCCTGCAGCACGGAGACCAGCAGTCCTGATCAGCTCACTATCTGCGGGCTCTGCAGCCGCAAAACGTTCATACCGCGGGCCAATGTCTGAACGCTCCCTCGCCTCTGTAAATACTGCGAGTGCTGAACAAAGCTCACCAGCAAGGCCTGGCTGTGCCAGATGACTGCAGACCTCTGCCCCGCGGATAGGAAGGGAAAGATTCCTATCGCGTCAGCAGAACTGCCAGGAAAAGCCGTGACATCATTGTTAGAGAGAAAAAAAAAACTGCCAGGAGAAGGAAACACAGCCATGATCCAGGAATATACAGTATTTGTTTTGCAAATGCAACTGAGCAAGCCAATGGGAAATGGAGGTCCCCAGTATGGAGCCTGCTTGTTGAAAGCTGGGGCGATCATCCCAACCTCAGCAACTTCCAAAAGTGATGATTTCAATAATCAGAGAGGTAGAGGGCCCAAAGACAGTGAGTTCCTGACAGAGAGGGGAGGAACCGAAACAAGTGTCCCAAATGACACATAAGCAGTCACAAGCACAGCCAGCCTTATTCAGCTAACGAACCTACAGGGCATGGCAAGGGGGAGAAAAGAAGACAGGAGGATTGTAAAGCAGGTTTTCCTGTTTCCACTGCTCATGCAGTGCCCTATTTGGGGGGATTTTCTCCAAATTTCTGTCTAACATTTATAAGCTGGTGAGGGCTCGTCCCTTGGTGCTACCTGGCCCTGCAGGTGAATCACGGCGGCCGCACTCCTCCGGTGCTATACGCTGGCTGTGCTCAGCCTGGGGGGATGAGAAATGCACTCCTGCCTGGGAAGGAGGCACAAGAAGGGAGGTTTTGTGGGTGAGAGGAGCTCACCCCTACCAAGAGCACCCGGCGGCAGGCTGCCCAGGTGGTGATCCTGGCCAGCCCTCCGGTCCGCCTTGCTCCCTGGAAAGGATGCTTGGCATGTGGGATGGGCCCAAACTGAGCAGTGATACAAGCAAGATGCTGTGTTTCCCTCACATGCAGGCTTGCTCCATGTCACCTTGTGCTCATCTATGTCCCACAGTGCATAAGAAAGCCCATCCTCCTCTTTCCCTTCACCATGGACCTGCTGGGTCCTCCCCTTCCCACTAATATTTCAAAGTCCACCAGCTGTGAACCACCCTTGAGCCCTGCACTAAAACGATCCATGAATTGACATTTAAGTAAAAATGAAATAAACCCCACCCAGCTCAGACCTCACCACTGCATTGACCCGTGGCCCCGCTCCACACCAGCTCTGGTTGCAGCCAGTCTGGCCGGTATAATTCGGAGGGAGGCCCTTTGGATGAGGCTCTTTGGCTTTGTGCAAACAGTGCGCCTTCACAAGCAAAGACATGCTGCGATGCTTGCACAGAGCAGGATACTTGCACGTGCTCCAGAGCATCCCCATTTCCTGGGGGCCTGATCACCCATTGGCTTCAGCTCCCAGGTCTGCACAGAGCCATGCAGATGAACTCAACTGCTTTCCCCCCATTAACGGGAGAGGGCCTGGGGATTTCATCGCAGCGCTCTCAACTCCCACGAGCCTGGACCTTCTCACCCCTGGCCAGAAGCCAGGATGTGATGGCTCGCAGCCCAGAGATGCGATCGACCAGCGAGTTCCTGGAGGGGGCCACAAACGCAGCACCACTGAACCCTTGCGCAACGTGGCTGAACTGCCAGCCCCATGCAGGGAGCCCCTGCGCAAACCGGTGCTGGAAAGCAGCAGCTCTGCCGGCTATGGCAGGCAGCTTTCCTCCTTGAGCAACTCTGGCAAGCACACCAGTTTCCAGGAAATATAAATAACTCTCCGGTCATCTGGAACAGGCCCTAGGACTCCCAGCGAAGGGTCTCTTCCTGCCTCTGCCCTATTTCTGCTGGCTGCAATCACCTAAAATCATGAAGTAGGAGATGGAAGAGGATGACAGACCCACCAGGATCCAGTGCAGCGAGCTTGAGTCTTGCTCCAACCTTGCACCAGAGGCCACCTCCGCTCGCCCCAGCTGCAAGTGCTGGAGTATTTGGGCTAAAGGAGGCAGCTCTTGGCTTTGCCAACCGCCCACCCTTGTGCTGCTGGGCACTAAGCTTTAATAACCTCGTCTGCTGGCAATCCTCATGGCCAATGTCCTCATGGGTGAGCCACAGAGAAGCAGCTTCTGCCTCCTCAAACTGCTCCCAGGGAAGGCCCACAGCCTGGAAAAAGCTGCTTTATCCAGGGCCGCTTTTGATGCAGGGCCAGAGCTGTGCTGAGCCAAGGGCTTGTGCCCAGGTTTGGGATGCTCAGCCCTTTCCCAGGGCAGGGATTCGCCTTTGAGACATTTAAGGAGGACAGGCAAAAACAGAACTCCCACTCCATCATACTTCACTTTTCTTCATTTTATTCTTTTATTTGTACAGCTATATTTTACAGAACGCATTAATGCAGTTTAGACACAGCCCAAACCCTGTCTCCCGAGATTGTTGATAACACAAGCATGTAAAATAAGACCAGAAAAAAAAAAAACAAAAATGAAAAATAAAACATTCCCCAGTAGAGAGTTCCACCAAAACTCCTTTTGCAACGTCAGGCTGTACCTTGAAGAAGAAACTGAGCTCAATATAGTCCATACATTGAAAACTTCCATTGAAAAGAAAGGCACCGTGCGAAACCACATTTTACATATATACAGACTGAGAACTAGAACAAAAAATTACACTTTATTATTATTTTAAATTCCTTCTGCAGCTTTGTTGGTTTAATACACACTTTTTTGTAAATTGTAAACCTTCACTTGCAAAAAAATACAAATACACTGATGCATTTAGACAAAATATTTTCTTACTTGTACAGATGCAATACTTTAAAATATCTCGTTAAGTGCTCTATCATAATAAAGATTCTCAGAGTGGCTTCTGCCTGCAGAGTCCAACTGAGCCTTTAATGCATTTTATATATTTTTAATATAGCTTTTTTAAAGGTCTATATATATTTATTTTATATATATATTTATATATTTATATCTATATATATTTACAACTCTGCCATAGATTCCTTCACCTTTGGTTAAAAAAGTTAAAGCCCTCTCTTTAATAGCATACTTTCTCTTTAAAAGAACACACATTTTGCATACAAAAGAAAAAATCTGTTCCCATAAATCAACATTACATTCCTCATCTTCAAACGGCAAAGGCTGTGAAGGTTAGACTCCAGAGTTTATCAACACTCCACTGCACTGACATTAAAATGACTATTTTTATTTTTATGTTTTATATACAATAAGATCTGAATAATTTTATTTTATTTTTATTTGTTTCACATAACTGGGAAAAAATAAAACCCGTGTTTTTTTTTTTTTTTATTTCTAATGTTTTTCCACCTATCTGCACTATGGGTTTAGAGGCACTCCATCATGTGATGATTTTTTTTCTTTTTTCTACTTTTTTTTTCTTTTTTCATTTTTTAAAGTGTTGCAAGTATCCTTTGGACAACTTCCCTCCCTGCCCTTCCCCACCGCGACGCCTCTGGGGAAATCCTCGGCCTTCAGCATGCCTTGGGGAGCTCCGGAGGCACCTCGGTCGCCGAGATGCGGTACTGCACCTTGGTGTTGGTGATGGCCCCGTGCTTCTGCCGGAGGTGAAGCCGCAGCTGGCTTTTGTGGCGGAAGTGCAGGTTGCACTTCTCACACTGCGGTGGCGAGAGGCAAAGCAGAGGGCATGAGAGGCCGCGGTCCGATGGCGCCCGCGCAGACGCCTGCCCTTCGCGGGCTGCCCCAGGAGCGCCGGCAGCTGGGGCATTTAGCCAGGGCTGCCGTGGAGAAGCCGAAGCACGAGCCAGGGGTCCTGAGCTGCCCCTCTTCAAGCTCTTAACCCTGACCCCGGCACCCCGTCGGCTCTCCTACGATGATGCACCACGTTGGGGTGCTCCCCAGTACGTTTCGGTTTAAGAGATGTGCAAAGACCAAGGTCACTCGGGATGGGACACTGGCTCCCCCGAAGCATAGCACCAAGCTCCTTCACCTAGACACTCAGAGGACTCTGCCCCGTCCCTGTGCACGGCAAGGGGCGGTAATTTAAGCGATAGCTATTTGGAGAAGCGTGACCTTCTTCCAGAAGAGGCGAGAGAAAAAAGAGCAGCTAAGATGTACCCAGGCTGGGACACGTGTCAGAGCAAGAGCCAGTTTCCAGCGCAGCCGGTAGTGACAAAATACCATGCTGGCATCAGCTAACACGTGAGCAAGGGACAGGGCATGGGGAGCAGACGTGACCTTGGCAAATGGTCCTGTAAGGCCCCACGACGCCGGTGAAGGGCCCTCGGGAGCTGATGCCGAGCCAGGCCCACGCGCATGCCCAAGAACCTTCCCACCCCCTGGGTTTGGCGGTGCTCCCCTCCCAGCCGCGAGCTCCCCACAAGGTCACTCACATGATATGGTTTCTCTCCCGTGTGGATTCGAAGGTGACTTTTGAGTGTCTGCAGATGCCGGAAGCGCGTGCCGCAGATTTCGCAGGGGTAAGGTTTCTCCCCGGTGTGAATTAGCACGTGAGCACGGAGATGAGCCACCTGTGGGAGAGCAGCGGGGTTACAGGAGCAGCCCTGGAGTGGGCAGGGCGTCGGGGAGGATGGCTCTACCCAGCCATCCTGGGGACGGCACTGCTCAGGGGTTCTGCAGGAGGTGGCCTCACACGAGGCTGGTCTAGACCAGTACGCCCTCCCACCACAACAGCCCAAATCCTGGCTGAGAGTTCAGTCCCTCAGTCCTTGCTCAGCCAAAGCTCAGAGTGGGCTTTTTTTTTCCCCATACGTTCTGGCTGGCAGTCAGAGCTACAAGTGCCTGAGGTGTGAGGTCTCCAATCCATAACAGGAAATGGAGGAGAGAAGTTAAAATCAGAAATCAGGTTTCTTAGTAAGCCAGCAAACTGCCCTTCTAGGAGCTCAAAGCCCCTATTTATTCCGCAATTTCATGGTAAGAGGGTTGCAGGTCTCAGGCACGAGGCTCTGGCCATCTCCACCTCCCCTGACACTGCAGCTACTGAAGGCAACGCACACCTGGACAAATCGGGCTCCGCAGGTCTCACACTTGTATGGTTTCTCGCCAGAGTGGATGCGCGTGTGGGTTTTCAGGTTGGCTGGCCGGTTGAACTGTGCCCCACAGATGTTGCAGCGATACGGCTTTTCCCCTGTTGAACCAAGAGAAAGGGAGAGGGGATAAATACTGACTTGCTTAGCACCTGCTCTCCAGAGCGCTCCCCAGAGCTGCCGCCCCTGCAGCCCAACCTCTCCAGGAGCCAGCCCCCATGGCACAACCTACAGACTCCAACTCCTGTCATGTGTTTTGGAGCTTGGCAGCAGCCAGGTCAGCCCAGGGCATCCCAGAGCTCAGTGCAGCGAGGGAGCTAGCTGGGCACCGTGAAGCCTGCCCTCCGGCATGCGGCGCACGCACAGCTCATGAGTATTTTTAGCAGGGAAGTCTAGGCAGGAGCAGCCTCTGTCCCCCAGCTCCTCCCAGGAACAGAGGGTTATGCCACTATTGTCTTCTTTGGGTTGGGAGGTGCAGCCTTTGACATGAAGGAAAACGGCAGCCAGCTCTGCCAGCGAGGATTAACAATTTCACTCCTCCTGGCCCAGCGACAGTCTGGCACCCTGACTACTATAGCCGTAAGCCATGCAGAGCCGCCTGGCTCGTTTCGGTCTTCTAATGGTCTTGAGCACATCCCATCTCAATTGTTCATCACCTCTCTAGAGGAGCGAGAAGAGCTGACAGAGTGGAAAGCCAAGGCACATCCAGCGACAGTGGTACCAAGTCATTATTCAGTTACAATTACTGCTGTTGGCCTCAGCCAACTTTCTCACGGCCAGCAGAGAATTGCAAAGAGATTTCAACAAGTTTCTTTAGGATGGATAAAGATGGGCTCAGCAGGGAGTGGGGAACGGACATCATTTCTCCTCCTGCCTTCTCCTTTTGCTTTTGATTCAAGAACATCAGAGCAGTAATTCAGTTCTTCCCTGATGTATCCAGAGGACCTGGACAGCCCAGAGGCGTTCTACCCCCTTGCACCTTCAAACCCTAGCCCAGCACATGTATCGTTTTATTCATCTGTGCAGGCCTCATCAAGCTTAAGTGAGACTCTAAGGCATTATGTCAAATTGAATACAGCAACACTGAATCTTTAGCACAGAATTCCCTTCCCCAACACATAAACTGGCTGATGGCATGTTAAGCATTAATAAAAGCAAGAAGAAATCCCCGTGTTTGTCAGCAAATGACTAAACCCTTAATATCCCTTTCCTTTCTCGGCTTTCATTGTGCTGATTTACTGAGAGTCCATCCATTCACAGATATTCCCAACAGCAGCGTTTCTGCCAGGCTTCATATGATCTGAGTTTCTAGGATGTAGGAAAAAAAATTGGTTTCTCTCTAAATGAGCTTCTGAATCCTTCTTTTATCCACCACAAAGTAATCCAGAGGGCAAGAGTCTGCTGCCAGCCATGTGTTTTGCAAGCCACCTTTAAAAACAGCAGCACCCAGTGCTTTACAACAACTAAGTTCCAGTCACCCTAGAAAGTAGGGCAGTATTTCCCCTATTTATAGCTGAATCCCGGACAGGTTAGGCACTCTGCCCGAGAAGTGGCAGAACCCAGGCATCCGGGCTCCCTGGCAGCACTGAGAAAAGCATTTTGCACCAGCACACCAGCACCTTGCTCTTCCCAGCACAAACAACTAGCAACACAGAGCAGGGAATGCTGCATCTGGGACAAACTGTGCCATAAACACCTGAGCACCACAGCCCAACAGCTCAAAGCCTCCCCAGGAAGTCCTCTCCAAGGCCGATGCCGTACCTGTGTGGACGGTTTTGTGGCTGGCGAGGTTCCCCTTGTAGCGGAAGGAGGCCTGGCAGCGATCACACTTGTAGGGCTTGTCACTGTGGACTTGCAGAGAGTGTCTCTTGAGAGAGGCCTCTTCAGAGAACCGGCAGTCACACTCATTGCAGAAGAAGGCTCCGTTCTCTGGGAGGGCAGAGAGCAGAGCAATGAGATGGGTAATCCAGCTCCTCGGTGGGCTGTGGGCCGGGGTTCTGCCGGAGAGGGGCAGCCAACAGAGAAAACGTTGGAACAAGATGCTGAGCCCAGATGTTTGAGATCAGCAGCACCTGCACCACGTTGTTACCTCTGCTGCCTTCCTGCACATGCAGCAAGAACACGTGTGGCTTAAGATGGCAAAGTAATCCTTAGCCACCTCTCCTTCACCGCGACACAAGCTACCACTTATTAAAGCTGCTCCCACAGCGCAGGAAGTTAGGCATCTCACCTAGGCATCTTTCAGGGAGGTCCACAAAGGCACCCAAGTTATCAGGCATCCTCCACAGGATGCATGTTCAGCCCTGGAGCAATTCCAGCACCTTTAGAGGCCTTAAACCTTTATGTGCATAGATGTCTTCCTCGAGCATGGGAAGATCGTCAACATCTGGAGCACCAGGCAGGTCCCCCTGTACAAGGGTCCTAACTCTTAAATGCTTTAGCCTTGAGCATCACCACACCTGGGTCCCCTTTGTAGATCTCATCCCACACCACAGGAAAACAAACAATTCTGCATTCCCCCTCCCTGAGCTACGGGCAGATGGGTGCAAAGATACTTGTCTCTGGGCCTGTGGAGTTTTGCAACAGGATTGCAAGCCTCATTATCTGCATTTCTCCAGATGTGCACATTAGGCTCCCTGATAATGAAGCTACCATGACGGATGTATGAGACACACTATATTGCCCAATCTCCATTAGGGTCATTACATCTGCCAAGCTTGTTCTCCTGTGATTCTGGTGGGGTGGGGTGCACTTTGTTTCCTGTCCTTAGCTGCCAAGGTAGCAGCAGGTGACTAACTCCTCGCACAAAGTGTCTAGATGGTGTTGGGAGGGGAAAGCAGGAGGAGAGCAGAAGCAATTCCCATGTGTGTGCATTGCTCACGTGCACTCACAGAGCTGGTCAGCCAGTGAGCAGGGCACTGTAAAGCACTTTGGGACCCATCAGCATCAGAGACAGTTTTGACTGCCCACTTGGATGAAGGCACTGGGTGGATAGGTTCCTAGACTGCATGAGTCCCCAGACTGCACAGCCCCCTTGCCTGCCAGCTGGAAAGGCAAGCAGGGATGGGAGACTCACCGCAACTGGAGTCAGAGTATTCAGACTGGGTTTCCCCCATCTCCTCTCCAAAGGTTGAGCCAGGGGTGTGAAGGCACATCTCAGCATGTTGTGGGGACTGGCAGCCACAGGAGCTGCACTTCGATGAATGCATGTACAGCGGGGACTGCCCTTCGCTGCTCCGAGGGGACCCATCCAGGGACCTGTGGAAGGACAGCAACGCACAGAGCTGTGAGAGGCTCTTGCTGTGCTTGAGCTATTAGGCCCTTGATGTTTGCACCCTTCCAGACACGTGGAACATCCATGTTTTATGGGGAGACTTTTGTGGTGAGATGCACAGCAGAGCCCTGATCAACAACTGGTCCCTGCACCTCATGCTTCAGGTGCCCATCACCAAGCGACCTCAAAGCTCTCTAGGAACATCCAGGTCTGGGGGATAGCATACTGTTCCCAGCTAGTTAGGCCTTTCCAGAGCACACAGCCAACCAAAAGCTCTAGGCATAGGGACTCAGGTGAAAACAGGCTGGGTGAATCCAGGCTCAGAAACCATCCAAAGCTGCAGAGTGAGCCAGGAATTCCTGACCCAATGTTCCCAATTTCACTGCCGGACCAGGCCAGCACTGCTACCGCGTGGATGGCTGGCACCCAGCCGACGTCACTGGCAGTGCTCCATCAATGCAGAGGTTTCCACCTGGTCGCAGCCGGACTCCCCAGCCCAACGCTACAGCTATTTCACACACTTCCAAACCCTCACCAACAACGAGGGGAGTTCTGTCTTTCGGGGGAATCTTCTCACCTGTTAACAATATTGTTGAGTCTGCTCGCTTGTGGGATAGTGGAATCTTCTCCACTCACGCTCATCTTGGTAGGGGATTGCACATTGAGATGTTCTGGCTCCATGGACTGCTGGCAGGTGGACATGGGCATGTAGGTGCGAGGAGAGAGGGTTCCCATCTCATTCTGGTCTGCACTGTCTTGCTTGGTGCTCTGATTGAGAGAGTTGAGGACGATGAATTTATACTTCTTCCAGTTGCAGGCTTTGGGGTCTGTGGGGCTCTTGGTGACCAGAGAGCTGGAGCTCTGACTGATACGGGCATTCTTGCTGCTGCTGGACTCGGTTGGTGAGTTGGGCTGACAGTCTGACTTCTGGGGGCTCTGGGGGCTAATGAGTCCCTTGCGGTCCAGGGGGGTGTTGGTGGGCTCAAAGTGCTGGCTGATCTCATCCTCTGAGGATGTCCGCTCCTCCTCTTTGGCCACTTTGTCGCAAGAGAAGTAGGAGTTGTTCCGGACCGAGGGGACAACGGGTTTGGGGCCAGAGGCTACACTGTAGTGCATGTCGCTCCTGGCTTCTTCAGCAGCAGCTTCTTTCGGAGCATAGATCGTGGCGTGACACATGTTGGCCGAAATGTCGGTGATGGTTCTCATGTACTCAGTGGGGATTGTCCGAGAGCTGTCACATGGCAGAATCCTCTCCTTCGGGAAGGCACTCGCCCTTGAGAGTTCGGAGAGGGGCATCCTCATCTCCCGCAACTCATCATCCACAAGGAAGCCATTTAGAGGGAGGGGGCTGTATCCGGGGTAGGAAATGGAGGATCCAGACAAATTATTGAACAAGCCAGGTGCAAAGGCCCTCCCATCGCAAAGGGACCCATTTCGGAGATGCATGCTGTTCTCTGAGATCTCTCTGCTCCGATATGCCATCACCTCTGGGTGGCTCAGCATCCGGCCAGCCAAAAACTCTTCCCTTGGAGTCTTCATAGCAGACACCATCTCAGCTTCACTGTAACCAGGCAAAAAGAAAGGACAGACAGTCAATTCTGTACTCAAGGATAAGTTCACAGATGCTATGTCAGTTGTCCCCCCTCCCATCCAAACACATCATCCCAGGCTCTCCAAAATTCACTCACGGCTCTCACCTAGATTTGACAAACCTTCGGCAAGTATCAACCACGTGCTCCATCTGCAGGTACAGCGCTGTGGCCATCACAGCCATGATATTGTTCTCTCTCAAGTTCAGGCGGGATGTGTACATGAAGTCCAAGAGGATGCAAAACCCCTCCGGGTTGATTTCAGGGTCCAGATTGATGACATTCAAGTTGCATTTGAGCTGGTCAGTGAAGATGCTGTAGAAGAGGCCACTGAAGAGAGGAAACAGAGAGAAGATGAGTGTGATGACAATTCAGAAGAAGAAAGCATTGGTCTGAAATCCCTTAACACAGAGGGGTTCTTGAATGGTAAAGGAGCCAGAGGCAATTACAGCATTCCCTGAGCTTCCCCCTTATTATTAAGCTTGGTTTCCCAGCTTAGTAAGCACCTTCTGCTCTGCACTTTTACCAACTGGAACAGCCTGCTTTTAGATCTCACCTGCTCAACAACTCTCCACTGCCCTGGTTTAGAAATTCCCCTTTTTTGTTGTTCTTACTATCCCCTTCCTGCTGCGTCTCATTTCTTTCAAAAGCCTCTTGGGAGATCCACGCACACACTTTAACCAGAAAAAAGGAAATGTTGGCAAAGCATTTTTCAAATGTTCTAATAGCTAAATCCTTGCTTTTCCACATCCCCACACCCCGTCAACAGGAGACCCTGGAAGGCATCTGCAGCGATTCAACTGAGTGGTAGTGGGATGTTAATTAAGAGTTTGCTAGGAAGCAATCCTGGACCTGGAAAGGGATTTCAGATCCTACTAGGCTTGAAAATCAGCAGAGGTGGGTGCAGTCAGCAGTCTGGGGGCCAGAGAGGAACACCTCTAAAAATAGCAGTGACAGAGGACACTGCAGCCACAAAGGACTTGCTCACCCCAGTGAGCATCCAGCCCTCCCTCCCCTTCCCTGTCCCGATGGAGCGTTTGTGCTCTGCCTTCAGAGACGCAGCCCACGTTTGCCGTGCTCCTGTTTATCTCAAGGGATTGCGTGTGGGCAGATGTACGCATGCAAGAAGGAGAGAGGTCGGGGCACCATGCTACAGATAAAAGGTCCCAGCTCTAACTCCTTTTCTAGTAAAAGTTTCTTAGCAGCCTGTTTGAATTCTGTTTCCTTGCCTCAGTTTCCCCATCTGTAAAACTTTCAGGCTTCCCAGGGGACTCAGCCATGTTGCAGTTGGCCAAAAGTAGAGGGAACAGAGAGGGACATAGGAACAGGGTCCTGCACTCACCTGCAGGCCATGAGGACTGTTTTGTGGGCTCTGAACTGTTCCCGGTTCACGATGATGACAACGTCAGTCAGGATATCCCGGCTTCTAAGGCGGTTGAGATTGAGGAGGACATCACTCGCGTGGCGCGTGAACTGGATGCAGCTGTCTGCTGGTGAGGCCATCTTGAGTCTGCTCAAAACAGAAGGTGGAGGAGGATGGGAATGGAGAAACGGCTGGGAAAGCACCCTAAATCCAGCAAAGAGACAGCTGCCACTCTGGGAAGGGCTCAGATGGCGAAGTGCTGTTGGTGATGACTGCACCAGCTTCTCAGCCCCAGGAGACACAACAAACGGGGACGTGACTGCATTTCAGCTTCCACCCCAAGTGCCTGCCAGGCTGCCCAGCAAGGTCTCAGGTTAGCGAGCTGCGTGGGCAAAGGCAACCAGAGCCTCCTGACAATTAGCTAACCGGCTCCTCTTTCTCCCTGCCTCACCCATGATGGCTCCACCCCAGCCCACTCCTCCCACCAGGACTGCTCCTTGGGTTTGCCTCCATGAAGCTCCCAACACACTGTCTTCCCAGTTTCCAGACCTTCCTCAAGCACCATTCCCCCACACATCTGCTGGCTGGCTGCAGATCCAGCCACGGGAATCAAAACCAGTTTTGTCTCAACAGAAGCTGCAAAGATTTCAACATCTGGAAAACAGCCCATGGTGGAGCACCAACCCTCACCCACCATCAAAACTACTGATGTACCTTCCCTGCTCCCAAGTGGCCACTTTGGAGAAGACCTGTCCAGGATTTCCCAATAAATCAGTGGCAGTAGTCAGGAAGAGAACTCATCTAACTTGCTGCACTGCTACCCACACTTCAGCCCAGTCTCTCCAAGCGAGGAAGGCTTGGGTTAGTCGAGGAATATGAAGCCTTCTCACAACACAGCGGCCCTTTGATCTGTGTCAGAGATGCCCTGCAAGCAGCCTGCCACCCAGCACCCAGGACAGTCCAAAAATCCCTTTGCCTGAAGTTTGGCCTGGAACATGCATCTTAAATGCCAAATTCTTCAATGATCAACTCCCTCCCACAACCCCGTCTCCTCCTCCTTTCCCAGCGGGATATGAACGTACAGTATTTTCTACAGAGCAGCTGCTCTCCTGAAAACAAATTCCAGCTGGGTCTAATGAAACATTTCATTCAACATGTTTAAGGGAAGGGGCGGGGGGGGGGGGGGGGAGAGAGAGCACAAAATTTAAATTTACATACCCACTGCCTCAATTCACAGTCCAAAAGTTTCTTTCAAACCTACAAATAAAGCACAAGAAAACAAATGCCACATTAGCTGAAAAATATGAATTGACCATGAAAGGAGATGAGCCTGTTGTTTCGCTAGAGTATCAGTGGTATAAAAGCTAGAGATAACCAACCTTCTACTCTCCTGTAAGGTTAGCATTTGTTTCTTCCGGTACAGTATGTTCTTATCACAACCACAGGCTTTGAGAATCCAATCATAGCTTCTTCCACACCCTCTAGCCCAAACCATGGGCGTATGCCAAGGAGATTTTCATTTCCATGACTCAGGAACTTAAAGGCAGGTGGGGAAGGGAAGTCAAGCAAGAATTTTCTCACCACTTCTTTTGGAGATAACTCTCCCCTGCCAAGACCAAATTCCCGGCCAGTGCCATATCCAATACCAATGCCATATTCCCAGCACCTCATTAACAGGTATGACTTACACATCCGCTGTCACTCTGCTCAAAAACCTCGAAAGAGCTTGAATTCAGTCCTCCAGAATAGCTACTGCCCCTCTCAGGATACCAATGCACTTCAGACACCCGCAAAAATGCTCAGGGATGGTACTCCCAAGCAGACTTTGGAAGATACGGACACGAAGTATTGAAGTGACTTGGCCAGCATCACATAGGAAGTGAGTGGCAGAGACAGAAGCACACCCAGAACAAATGCCTTGTCCAGACTAGGGGAAAAGCTTTCCCCAGAACTGCAATTTTTGCCTCCGCCTGCTGGCTTTGTGGGCAACATGACTGGGGCTGCACAGCGAGGAAACACAGGAGTTAAATGCCTTCCAAAACTCAGGCTATTATTTCCCGACTTCCTTAAAAATAATTAGCACAGCTGACCCGGTACCAATGCCAGGAAGAGGGCTCTCAGGTAGCCGCCCTGACAGGAACAAGGAAAATCATAATAAATAAGCGCACAAACTTTGTGCGCCCTGAGACCCTCATCACATCATCACACTATTTTTAGGACTGACCCCGAAATTCTCAGGAGCAAAGTGACACAGATGGTTTCCGGCACTTGCAGGGATCCCATCCAGCCCTGCAAGGACAAGCGTCCCCTTCCCTCTCCCTTGCAGGAGATGCTCAGATGGAGAGCCCAAGCTCTCCCCAGGTCCCCAGAGACACTGGGGTGGGAAGAAGAGGTGTGATTTAAGGCAAGGTATCGCACGCAAAACCCAGAAGGGCATCCTGCAACCCTGCTCCAGAGATCAAATGCAAATCTTCAGAGCTGCTCGGAGCCCTGTTAGCTTACAGCTTGACACACACACAAAAAGTGACTCATTTCCCAAATACTGCAGACTCTGACCTCTCTGTGCACACTGGCTGCCAGCCGCTCGCTACCTCCAATCGAAAGCCAAGGGACTTACAGTGCTCCGTAAGGAGCCCAGCACGCATCCGCGTTTCCGCACCAGCAGATCACATACGTCCCGGCCGGCCGGGTCACGTCCCAACCTCGGCCGTGCCGGCAGGCGTGCTGCGAACTCCTCCGAGCTCCCGGAGCCTTACCCTGGCGTCACCGAGCCATCACAAGCTGACCCATTTACAAACTAACAAAGTTACGAACTGCAGGATGAACTCTGCGCCCTTGAACGTCACGTGAGGAGCCGCCGCCGTTGCTGAACTCCCTTTCCTGCAGTAAGGGCACGGAGCTGCCAAGCCAGGGAGCACCCCGCTCCTCTCCCACCTCCTTACATCCTCCTTACCCTCCAAAACCATCTCTCCCCAGAGCTGCCTGCGCCACCGCGGGAGCTGCCCAGCCCCCTGTGCCGCCCACGGACCAGGGAGCCGGGCAGGTGCATCCCAAGCGCTCCTGGCTGCAGGATGTGGGCGCGCAGAGGGAGAGGGACCTTCCTTCCCCTCGCTGCGCCGAGCCGGGTTAACCCTGCCCTCCCCGGCCTCTGCACAGGACCATCCCCGCACCCCAAGCACAGGACAACGCCAAGACCCAGGGACCAGCAGAGAAGGGGACAGGGATGGGAAGCAGAAATGACGCTGTGGCCGAGCACGGCCTTCTCCACTTCCCCTGCCAAAACCCAGGAGGTGGCGGGAGGCTTGGCTGGGGCTGGAGCATCACCCCAAGGGCCATCCCCCCCCCCCCGCCCAGTTTTCCTGCTCGGTACCTTGCAGGCGCAGGACAGCCCGCGGCGCTCGGTGCTGCGTGGCGGTGCACGCCAGGGCTTGCTGTGCCCGGAGAGGAAGGTCTGGGCCAGGTGCACAGCCCATTTCGGGGGGGGCGGCATGGGACTATTACCACCACTGCCTTCCAGGAAGGCTGCGGGTCTGCCCCAGCGGTTCACGGAACGGCCCTTCCCTGCCGGCACCTCCCCGAGAAAACCCATTCCTGGAAGGGAGCCCGGGGCTGGCGCTGTCCTGCCCGCGGCAGCCGGCTTGGCAGGCAGCGTCACGGCCAGCGCTTTCTGTGCGTGGGGGAAGCCCTGCTCGGCTCCGCTCCACCCACGCAAAGGGGAGACCCCCACAGCTCCCCCTGCGCAAGGGGGAGACCCTGGTACCCCCCATCCACCCTCTCTCCAATTTGTAGCGAATCCCTTCCCATCTGTCATCCCCTGGTGCACAGGGAAGCCCCTGCCATGCACGGGGAGATGCCCTTGCTCCTCTATCCCCTTTCCCTTTGCATGGAGGAGGAGATCCCATCATCCCCCCCACCACATCAAGTCGGGGGTGGGCAGCAACCACCCCCCAGCACCCCGCTCTCCTACCCCGCCACCCTGCAGTGCTCCAGAGCCCGCGGCGCCGACGGGCCTCTCCTTGCCCTGGAGGGGTGGCCGGGTGAAGTCTCTCTTCCCCACAGCTCCATCCCACACAGTGCTCCGAAACTGCCCGCCCAGGGGAAGCACCATCCTGCCCCCACTCCCCCATCCCTGCCCTGCTGCAGGGCACCAGCACAGTGCGAACAACCGGCTGCCCGTGGGGACACCCCTGCCAGCACCCCCCACCCCACCAAGGGACACCTGGGTGCTCCCACACAGGGACAAGGTGGGAGAGGGGAAAGGGGGTGCCCCAGGCACAGCCATGGGTCCTCTAAGCCTTGGGGAAGAGGATGCTCTGCACTTGGGTTGGGCGAGTGCGCGGCTCTGATTTCCCCGTGTCACACAGTCAGAGGGCACCAAGCATCCTTTAGCTGTCAGAGCAAAATTTTATTAATTTAGCAGCTTCTGTTTGGTGTCTAGGCCAAAACGTGGCTTGGTTAATAATAGCTGAAGAAGGGCGAGCCTGAGAGGAGTCCTAGCACACACCGTCAACACAGATCAAAAGCAGCATCGCTAGTGCAAGCCCTGTAGTTTTTTCCATCGTACCCTTCCGTGAGTGGATTGCACTCGCTCTATCAAGCGGTCTCTGCTAACTTTCAGTCTGATCCAATTTCCTGCCAGCAAACAAATGTTTCTAGGAAATGCAATACATTATCTGGACGGGTTTATTATCAGCGCTTGGAACCAGGAAAACGGTGTATTTTCTCGAGCGCTGCAGGGAACTTCAGAGTTTGTACTTCAAAAGAGGATTTAAAAGGATTGCCCTTGAAAGTGGGCCCAGCTCAAGTTGTTTTGGTCTTTGCAAAAGAAAAGGCCGGGGGGGGGGGGGGGGATACTAAAAACATCTCCACTGTTTTCCACCAAGAGGATTCCCCCTGCCCTTTATGTAGCCAAGATCCAACTACAAGGCAGAGCCAGCGAGTGCCCTTGGCAAGCAAGGAGTCAAACCTTCTTCAGCCTTTCAAATGACCCCAAACAATTCGGCACATTAATTTTTCAAATGAAGGCAGGAATCCCATCTCATCTGAGGTCAAGGGAGCTACTCGAGCGAGCAGGAGGCTGAGGCGGCACTCTGCCAAGCCCCGTGCCGAGGTGCTGCCCCGACAGTGGAGCGCAGCCCGGGTGCTCAGCAACTCCCTGCTGTGGGACCGGGACCCAGCACGGCTGAGCTGTGTCCCATCATCCCTACCCCGTTCCAGGGCCATAACTCACAAGCCAGCACATCCCCTCCCCTCCGTCTACACTCCTGGGACCAAGGGTGGCAACAGCCCATTTTGGCAGCAAGGAGTCGCTTGGGAATCTAGCCTGGATGTGGCACAGCACCCGGGGGGACACACATATGCAGCTTGGGATCTGCTGGCTAGAGCAGAGATCCCTCCACCCCACCGCACACTATATTTATTTAGCCAAACGGGTTTAAGGAGATCTGTTTCAGAGGGTGCCACATCCAACACGAAACACGTTCTTCAGCACCCACCATCCTGCAGCACACTTGTCCCAAGCTCTCCTCACTGTACAGAACCACCACATGCTCCTCATGCGTCTGAACAGTAGAGTAAACCCAAGGCAGAATGTGGCCAGGGAGAAGGAGAGGAGAGAAATAACATAGTCCAGAAGTTTCTCCCCGTGTCCTAGGTGCAAAGCTCCACTGACCTTGCCAGGGAGCTACGTGGCCCTGAAAATAACACGCTCCCCAATGGGGAGGAGGAGAAATTTTTGACTTTCAGCATCCTGCTGCAACTGAGTACATGCAAGATTTAGCATGGATTTTAAATTAAAAAAAAAAAAAAAAGAAGAAGAAAAAAAGGAGGAGGAAGGACTACATTTGCAGTCTAAATTTGCAGTCTCAAGGAGTTTACTGGTCAGCAGCTAACTTTTGGATACTCATTTAACCAAACTGCGAACTCCTGAGGTTTGCCAATGCCTGCTGTAAACATGGAAACCAAGTGCCACTTCTTGCCAAACAGAAGAATGGTTTAAAAATAGATCTAGAAAAGTATACAGGCACTCAGTATACATGACTCCCGTTTATAGACTCACACTACGATAAAACAGAATGAGAGGTTACGGACAGGCAGTCAACTTTTCACCAAATTTAGATTTTACAAACTTTTAAGAAACCTGAAAACAACATTTCAGGCTCCAACTGAATGAGTAAATGCTCTTCATGTGCAGTTTGCAGCCCAAACATTACAGCCAATGAACTAAAAGAGGCGTGAAATGGTTCAGTCGACCACAGTGACAGAAATACAAGGAGGTACATAAATTGCACAGTGACAAGTCCACATATTGGTTAGAGTTTTGTTTTACTCATCTACACTATATGGAACAAGTTTTTTTTTTTTTTTTTTTTTTAATGGGGCATTAAAAGAGGCACACTCATCCCTGCTCCCAAAACATAGCATTGCCTCACTAAATTTTACCATGTGCATTTATAATAGGGTTTATGAGGACAATGTTAATGTATTTCCTAAAAAACATTCCTACAAATTAATATTAGGCTGCTGCCATCATAGCTGGAAGGCGGGAGGGGAGGAAAAAAAATAGCTCTATGATACATCCTAAATCAGGCAGAAATTCAAGGGTAGATTAACACCACGACTTGGAAAGATTTTCACATGTGATTTTATGACAAGACCCAGAGAACTCCATATGGAAATGCCAGTGACTTTAATAAGTGCTCGGTTGTTTCCAATTACGCTCCTTAAGTAAGTTCAGCGGCATCCAGAGTTGCTTTGCCACCTTCCTCCCAGCTAGCAAGCATTTCTTTCCTTTTTTACAAGTGCGCTAATAAACGTGTTCCTGCTTTCCCAAGCCTCCAGCCCAGCCGCTGCCCCGGCCAGAGAAGGAGGAAAATACGTAACACTAGATGGCACCAGTTAGCTTTGTTGCAAAAGCAATTTTTCCCCTTGGAAAATAAAACACCCCAACCAAACCTGGAAAACATATAATTTTGTCGATGTAATTCTGTTTCTCTTAAAATGTGTCTGAGCAACATTATTTTTATGAGCTTTTCCAGCCTTGTTTTTCAAAACTTAATGTTTCTGCTAGGTTTATTTTAGCCTCATCAGACAGTGGACTTAAGTCCTCCCAGTGCTGCGAACAGGGATGTCTGAAGTATCATAAAGACTTTTGACAGATTTTTTTTTTTTTTTTTGGTGGGATTTGTAAGAATCACTTCTCATTCCGACTTCTTCCTTTGCAATAATAAGTAACCAGTTAAATTCCACTTCCTCTCTGAATATTGACTCAGACAGAAGTGAGGGGGATTGGAAATTGGAATTGAAATGCATCCCGGGAGATCTTTGATCTGTTTTGCCAGTCAAAATTGAACACTCAGAGACGAGGTCTTTTCTTACTGGAACAACATAATAATCCATTCTTCTGGAAAATTGCTAGACAGCCTTTGAATATTTTAATAGATTGATGATTTGTTTCATCGGGCAAAAATTGCCATTTATAATATAAGTTCCTAAGCCAGTAATCCCTTCATTAAAAGAAAATAACAGAACCTCAAGTTCTGTGTTTGCATACACACAGAAAGAGAGAGAGAAAGAAATAAAGAAATAGAGATCTGCTTTAAAATATTTTCAAAGCAATTTCTGCACTGAATCCCCATCTCGAAGGATCGCTACGAGGAAGTCCGCATTTATTCTCAAAGCACTTATCCCGTAAGCCTTCGAAACAACATCGCAAATAGTAATTTTTAAAAGCCCAGGACAGCAACCAACACGCATCCGCGGACCGACGGAGGGCCTGATCCTGCAGCCCGGCCCCGGTGCCCCTTCCAGCGGCGCCCGTAAGGACTCGGCCCCGGACCGATATCAGACCGCGGCGCTGCCCATTGCGGAGGCTCGGTGCCTGCCCCAGACCCGCTCAGCGCCGATCCTGCACCGCCTCCAGCCAGTGGAAAAAACGAACCGAGTCTGGGGTGATTTCTGTTGTTTTTGACTCATGATTTTGAGCCCAGATTCGCCTCTTCCTTGGAAATGCAACAGGGGTCAAAGGCGGCTTTTTAGGCACATCTGAGAGGCCGCCGCGCATTTCTCTAAACCAGCGGCTTGCTTTCCGCTTCCCTCCTTCACAAGAAGCGATTTCATAACATTCACACTGTGACTTTGCAAACTCCAGGAGCGGGGCGGGGGGGTCGGCGGGAAGGGGGCGGCCGGGAGAGGTCGCTGCTGCCCGAGCACGAAAAAAGTTTTCATAACAAAAAGTTGGGCTTTTTCGGTTTTGTTTTGCCCTTTTTTTAAGTTAAAAAAAAAAAAGCCGTCCCCCCCTCCCCCACCCCTTTTGTTTTTCGGGAGCCGCGGGGCGGGGCGCAGGGGGGCCGGCGGCGCAGGGGCGCTGCGCGACCGCGCAGCTCTGCGCAGGACGAGCGCGGGGCCGGGAGCGCACGGGGCTCGCTGCCCCCGCCCCCACTCCCGCGGGCGTTATTATTATTATTTCAAGTCTTCCTCGTAATAGTCTGAGTCGCTTCACGCACTTTCGCCTCCGCGAGCGCCGGAGCTGTGCCGTTTTATTGCTGTTATTATTTCCATCGGGCAAAGCCTCGGGGGGCGGCGGGTGCCCCGCAGGCGCAGGGGGGTCCCCGCGCCGGGGTGCGCGGGCCGCCCCGGCCCCCCCCCCCCCCTCCCGCCGCCGCGGCCTCCCCGCTGCCCGGGGCGCAGCGCCGCGGCCTCTCCATCACCGCCCGCTCCGGCCCCGCGCTGCGCGGCCGCAGGTTGCAGAGCGCTCCGGCCCCTCCGCGGGCGCGCAGACGAGGCAAACAAGCATCCCCCCCTCCAAAAAAATAAAAGAAAAAGAAAAGCGGGTGCTGCGGTGTGGGGGAAGTGGGGAAAATAATGCGGAAAGGGCCCAAGGGGCGCCGCTGCCCGCGGGACGCGCTCCGCAGCCGCCCGCCCTCCCTCCCTCCCCACGCGGAGGCTCCGTGCGCCGCGGCCGCGCACACGGACCCCGCGCCGCGACCTCCGCCGTCCCGCGCCGCGGCCGCCGCAGGTGCCGAGCCGCCGCCGCCGCCCGCCCCTGCTGCTGCCCGGCCCCGCCGCGCCGCGCCGGCGGCGAAGCCGACGATCCGCGGTGACCGGCGTCCCGGCGGCGGGGACCCCCCCGCGGCCGCCCCGTCCCGCGCCGCCGAGCCCCCACTCCCCCCCGCGGCCGCGGCGGCGCCCCGTCGGGGCGGCTCGGCGAGCGGGGGGAGGCAGGGAGAGGAGCGAGAATTAGAAGGGGAAAAAAAAAAAAGGAGAATTAAAAAAAAAAAAAAAAAACGAGGCGAGCGAAGGGTGCCGGCGGGGGGACCAAGCGCAAGAGCCCCGACGCCGCGCGGCCCCGCCGGGGCGGCTCCGCGCACCTGCCGCCGGGCGCGGAGCAGGGAGGCGAAAATCGGTAGAAATATATAGCGGCGGCGCGGCGCCAGGACGACTGGCAGCAGCGGCGAGGGGCAGGGAGGGAAAGAGGAGGGAGAGGAGAGAGAAAAAAAAAAAAAGAGAGCGAGCGCGGGAGAGAGAGAGGAAGAGAGAGAGCGAGAGAATTAAAGGGTAAAATCGGCAGCGACAATAGCAGCAGCAATCACCTGGTCTCCGGGCTTTCCTAGAAACTCCTTGCATCACCACTTCTAAGAACCCCAGTTCTAAGAATCAACAGAGCCCAATTCTCGGAATTTGAGCTGCCGACCCTACCACCGCGCCCAGCGCGGGGAGGGCCGCGGCCCTCCCCCGCCGCCCCGCCGCCGCCGCCGCCGCCCCCCCGCGCCGCGCGCCGCCCGCCGCCGCCTCCGCGCCGCCCGCCGTCCCCGCGCCGCCCGCCGCCGCCGCGGCGCGGGGCGGGGGGCGGCGGCAGCGGGGGTCCGTGGGGGCGGCGCCCCCCCCTCTGGCCGCGCGCGCAGTGGTCGCGCCCGGGCGGCGGGTCACGTGGTGGCGGGTGCTCTGTGACGTGGGGCGCGGCGGCGGTGCGGCGCGCGGCCCCTGGCAGCGCGCGGCGGGGCTGGCGCGGCGGTGACATAAGCGGGGTCCCGGCGCGCGGCCCCCCGCGCGGCGCAGCGCGGCGCACGGCGCAAGGCGCGCAGCCCCGCGCCCCGGCCCGCCACCCCCGGGGGGCGAAGGGGCGCGCGCGCCCCGCCGGCGCGGGCAGATAGGCGTCTCGGGCGGTGCAAGAGGGAGGAAAGGAAGAGATTAGAAAACTAGGCTTTTTTGTTATTTTTTCCCCTTCTTTTGGCAAGTTTCGCGTTTTGTTTTTTTGTTTTTCTAAAGGCAGGAAAAAACCAAACAGAAACTAACCCCGGGATCCTGCTGCATTGCACTGGATTTTTTTTTCCTCAGTCACCATTCTTCTTTTACATACATAACCATACTCGGCTCTCACGGTCTTAGAAGGGATTTACTGTCGGTGAAAGAAGCTTTTTCCTTAAACATCAAAACGCTTTCCCCCCACCCCCTGGTGCATTTCCCCCTCCCTTTTTTTTCTTTTTCCTTTTTGGCGTTGCGCTTTAAGGCGAGGAGTATGCTTGTTCTCGAAAAAAGGATTCTGATTTATTTTTATCCGTTTTCTCTTTTTCTTTCCAGGACTCTTAAGTGGTGGGTGAATTCTTCGTAGTTGTTGTTGTTATTGTTGCAAAATAGATTGTGAGCAGCTTGTAAATATCTGAATTGCTCTGTTTGTATGTAAATGTCTAACTACGGTCGTATGCAAAATTGTGTTTGGTTTTCCTTGTGAGATGAAGTGGAAGGCTTTTTTTTTTTTTTTAAGTAGTTTTAGCCCGCGTTTATTTCCGATCTCTCGGAGGGAGCTGTGGAGGCCTGCATTTGCAGTTGGAGGAGGCTTCGGGCAGCCGCGAAAATGCAAAGACTTTCCAATCTATATTACAGATAGATGTGCAGGGGGTGGGGGGGAGGCGGGAGAAGGGACCTTACGATCGCATTATTCTAGTCCTCTATGTAAATTTATCACCCTATATGTAGATCTGCCGAGATTTGTACATCTGCACCTCCAAGCGTTGCGTATTTATTTTGACTGTGCATCCACTCGGGCCTGCTTGCAGCGCGTTTGTGTCATAGATATCTCAGCCGCTTTGAAGTCTCATATTTTTCCCTGACAGTTTTTCGGCTGCAGGGCGTTGTGAATGCCCGGTGGCCACTTCGGTGTGGCAGAAAGGAGGGGAGGGCGTGCTCTCGGTGTGTGATGGTATTCCTGGGCCATTACAATTAATAGAAATTTGTTTACAAGAATAACCACCACAGGTCACCGTGCCCTCGATCCAGCTAATACAATTGCTCAGAGCTACTGATTCAATTACTCACGAGTCCTGTGAAATGTGCAGCCTTAACGCCAAGTAACTGTATGCTTTATGCTGCTTTTATTTTTATTTCACAGCAGAGTTCTTGAACGGAAACACTCAGAACCTGCTTTAAAACAGGAGAAAAATAGGAAGAATTTAGCCATTCTGCTAATGCAACTCTTATCATTAAAAATAGCCCGGTGGTGAAATAGAAATGCTGCTGCTGAGACACTTGAGATGTACAGACATGCTTGAAAGACGTCTTTCCTGTAGTTAAAAAGCAATATGTGATTCCGAGGCAGTGAGTGTGGCTCGACGTGGTCGGCTCCACGATCCGGGCACCGGGAGGGTGCCTCGGCAGGCGCTCGCAAAGCGGCTAGCTCGTAAACGAACGAATAATGGACCAAATAATATAAACCGCCCTCTGGGATTTTGTTTTTTTACAGCAACAAAATTAAAGGGGAAGAAGAAAAAAAAAAGATCCTTTCTGTTTGTCTTTTTCTGCAGCCTGACGCTTTCGTTTTAGCTGGATTGTGTGACTGGTTGCATGCACTGTTTGCAATAAGTTAGGGAGGAGGTAGAGGGGTTGTTGTTGTATTTTTGTGGCGATCCAAGGTTGATCACAACTTCTGGATAAGTAGCACTTTTACAGAGGAGATTCTCGTTACGTCTCGCCGCTGCCAAGCGCGGACTTGCATCAGAGTTTCCATTATAAACCCCCTGTTTACCAGGACGTGCGAGTCAGCCGCAAGCATGCCCTTTGGGCTGGGAGCTCGGCGCGCGCGCGGCCTGCGAGCCGCCCTGGGCTTTCGTGCCTTTCTCCTCGCGCTTTAATATATCCTCTTCCTCCCTGCTACGTAACCGGTGGCCCGGCCGCAGCCTCCTCCGGCTCCCGCCGCAGCGCCTGCAGCCTGCTCACCCCGAAAAGCTGCCGCGGCGCCTCGCAGGGGCCATGGGGTGATGGCGGAGGGGGCATTTTGTGGGGTCATTCCCGAGGGGTCTGTGCCGAGTGAGACCAGGCCTTGCTGCCCTCTCCCTTTCCGGCCCCGCTCCCGGGGGCGTGTGGGCAGCTGTGGTGCGGGGAGCTGGGCGACCCCGTGCTGGGGGGGTCCCCAGGGGCGCAGGGTGGAGACGGGGGGATGCCGGCACCCTGTGCCCGAGCCGGAGGAGGTCAACGCTGTGGCTCTGGCCTTCGGCCTTGGGACATCGCCCCCACTCTCACGCCTGCAACGGCATCGTGCAGCGCCTGGGGCTGCAGCCCCGGGCCTAGGCCGGGATCTCAACCCCGGGGTGCTGCTCAGTGTTGGGGGGATGGTGGCGGGGGGACGTGCTCCTTGCCAACAGCCTTGCGGGACTTTGGTGAAGTTTCGCCGCACCCCCGGCCCCCGGGAGCAGAGGTGTAGGTCCCGGGCTGCCGGTGACGCGCCGGGCCATCGAGCGGGAGCCGGAGCGAGGCCTGCGTCGTGGCAGGTGCGGCAGGCCGTGGCGTTTCCCGCCCCCACAGGCACCGCGCCGGAGCTGCTCCGCATCTCCGTGCAGGATGGAGAGCAGCTCTACCTGCACGTCGGTGTTAAGGACGCGAACCGGCATGAAATTCTTTAGCCGTCCCTCAGAGCCACGGTTTCATATTTAAGGCCCTCGGAGCTGGACGTATTGACCGCCGAAGGTGAGGGAGCCCGGTCTGCAGTGCTGTGTGTCCCCACAGGAGCGGGTTTTTGGGCGCTACGGATGCAAGCACGTATTCTTTCCAGGTACACTGCACCTCTGGAAAGAGCTGCCTCGCCTGTCACGAAGCACTGTTTAAATAGACAGAGATCCATTATAATTTTTTCTCTTTAAATTAACTCCTTCAGGCCACGAGGCTTCCCCGTGCCCATGCGAAATAGCTGCACGGACTTTTGAAAAACGTGTCTAAGGCACAAAAGTTTAGCCTTAAAGGAAAGGTCCTCTGAGTCTCTCCCCCTCCCCGTGGCAGCGGAGGATGGATTATCGGAGTGGCCCAGCGAAGCCTGTCTTTTTAAGAGCTGGGTGCTGCTGCACCGATGTTACTTAAGAGGAGTTTTGTGCATATTAATGTGCGTGCATGAAGGACAGGCTGCACGCTGCATGGGGACAGTGTATTCCCTGGTTCAATTGAATTATCTTGTTTTCTAATCTAACCTACTTTTTTGTCAGAGGTTGGTGCTTTGCAGGAACCTGTTCTCAGTGCAATCTCTGAGCTTTTTGTGGGTGTCTGATTTCTGTAACACGTTTTGGTTTCCAGTATGAATGTAACGTACAAAGAGTATCATGACACTGCTCTAGGTGTATGTGATCTTATCTACCTGACATTTAGGGCTTTTTTAACCGTCCATTCACCTGATTTGCATAAAAATCACATGGTTTTTCTTTTTCTTTTTTTTTTTTCTTTTTTTGTGCATCATCATAACAAACTACTCGAGTTTACCGGGCTGGTTTCTGCCTGTCAGCATGAACGCAGGGCTCGTCTCTCTCCCCCTCCTTCCTCCCCCATTGAGGTCGGAGACGCTAAAGGTAGCGCTTTGCGAGGGCTGTACAGTCCCTGCCCCAGCATCTCAGGCAGCCACTAAAACCCTTAATAAGCAAATGTGTCAGTTTAACTTCCAAGGAAACAAAGCAGCCAAGCACGCATCCCATCCGGTTCTTGCTCATTTAAATATACGAGACTTATTTTTATTGATAAGGAAAATCCCCCGGAACAGCCCCCCTGATCCCAGGAGGCTCCCTCTGCTGCCGCTGTGTTCATTACAAAACAAGGCCTCAATTAAAATAAACTCCCAGAGCTAAACAAACTGCTGCCTCTTGCTGGTCATGTGTTTCTTTTAGCCTTTACACAGAAGAAGAAAATGTTTTCCTCGGTATCGGAAGAGGCATCGGCTCCGGCTAGGAGGAAACGCAAGAGCACCAGCCCCGCGTTGGGACGTGGCAGGGAGTGGGAGATTATGTTCATCGGTGCTCTTTTTCTTGCTGCTTTTTCCCTTTTTTTTTTTCTTTTTTTTTTTTTTCTCCATTTAATTGAAGTGTTTGTGATCTGGCTTGGTCCTTACTGCTAGCAAAAGGACTGGAAGTGGAAAAACTTGTATGTCGTGGTGGGCCTGGCTGTTCCAACACGCCCTGGTACACCTGGCCATACCAGCCCGCTCTCGCCGGCGTCATGTCGCATTGCCCGCCCGGCACCGTGCTGCCAGCCGCCCCAGTGCTTTTCCATCCCATGGCCAAATTTTCTCACTTAACGTCCCACGGCAGGCTGAGCCCTTGGAGGGCCCTAGGCACCAGTCTGCATTGGCTGGTGTCCGGGCTGGACCCGCAGGGGAGGAGAGGAGGGATGGAGAGGCGGAGGGGGCGATGCTCAGACTGTCCATGGTTTTGCAGGTTGCCGGCCCGAAATCCCTTCCCAACCTCTGCGGGCACGGAGGGTGCGGGGCAAACTGGGCACTCGTAAAGGTCCCCCGGGTCCACCTCCTGCAGCAAGGAGAGCTCGGGTAAATGAGGACTGTGGTCATGTTCAGCTCAGATAAAGTCCTGGGATATCTTCTTGTGAAATTGCCGAAATAACTGGCATATCTGCATGCCTGTTGCTGCCAGAAGAGAGTGCAAGCTTGTCTGTCAAAAATGACTTTCCTCCCACCTCGCCCAAGGAGCGCGATATCTGCCTGTCTGCTTACCTAATCTCGCAAATGCTTACTACGAGGGCGAGTAAACATCATTTGCACCGAAGGTGTGTGAGGCTTGTTGTCATTCCCGGGGACACCGCGTAACTGAGCTCCACCAGCCCCGTGCCGTCTGCACGCGATTTTGGTTTGAAAGGGAAACTGCAGACCCAGGTTGCCACAGGCGCCTTGCCAGGGGCTGATAATCGCCTTCCACCCCTCCCCGGTGCCCATCAATTTTTAACCAGTTATGGACCAAAGTCTGCAGATGCCTCCGCGCGCCCCCGCTGCAGCTGCTCGGGGGAAAATCCTCGTGGTTCGTGCGTGGGGAGGGAGTGCGGCGGGGACCTCCGCGCCTGCCCCCTGCGCCGTGCACTTGCTTTCCCCGTTTTGGCACCCTGGAGAACATGAAGCATGTGACTCGGGGAAGTTCAGATTCCCTTGCCTGGCACCGGGTGGTAAAATTGACCTCTTTCTTTTTCAGACGATCTGTCAACTTTCAAGATTAAAAAAAACCTCACTAACCCTACAGATCAATTCCTGATAAGGAGTTACTCTGGGGTAGCTCAAACCTGGTTTGGAAGTGGTTGCTTTGTTGGAAAAAAAAAGAGAATAAAGGCAGTGCTTGCTTCAGGTGGTTAATAGTATTATTTATTTCTGTTGTGCCTAGAAGAATCGTTCAGATCCCCAATATCAAAAATCAGAAGATAACCTAAGAAAGTGGCAAGCGGCTCCAAGTTTTCCCGGGAGCCTGAGTGGAAGCACGTTGAAATTAAAAGAGGGATTTGCCTCAATCCTGATCATTTTGAAACAGGCCTCCAAAGTTTAGGCTAAGCCAGTATTTTTTTTTTAATAACTCCTCGGACATCTCAGCCAGGAGAGGGCTACGTGAATTTCAATTTCTCTCTTCGAATAAAACATCGACATATTTTTTATATTCTTTGAAATGATTGATACAGTTTCATTCACTGAAACTCTTTGATTTAGACTTAAGGGAGTTGGTGACTGGATGGGAATGTATTTGGAAGTAATGGTGAAAATGGTAATTATTTGTTTTACTTCCTCCTGAAAGTCTTTTATTCCTCTGTACTATCTTTAAAAGCATGTCTGGCAAAAACAAACTGTATCTGAAAAGAATTCAATTAAAGGTATTGCCAACAGAATATTTTATAAATTTTTATACCAGTAGTTAGAGTGTTAAATAATATATTAAACAGATTTATGAAGTACATTTAGGTATAACTATGAATAGCTACAGTAAAAAAAACAGATTATTCATGTGTCAAAAAGGGGGGGATTGATTTCTGCATTTTTAATTTTTTTTCCTTGTCCTTTTTTTCTTATTTGAGTCTCAGTTTTAGGACTTAAAAAGAATTAGATTTTCTCATCTTTTTCTGTTATTCTCAAAAGACAAGGATAAGTCAGCTATTTTTTGAGACAAAAATTCCTGTGGGATTTCTTCTTGTTTTAAATAATTAAATATAAAAGAAGTAAGAAATAACTAGGCAGATTCTATGATATGGACATGAATCTAATGGGATATTTATTTGCATAGGTACGTGGCAAATAGGGAAGGATCAATCTTTAAGCTGTATAAAATTGCCAGTTACTCCATTAAAGTATTACAAATAGATTATTACCCATAAGAATGTAACTCTTAATGTCCTAAAAATAATTTAACTCTAAGATTATTTTTATTTAATCTAGTAAATGACAAATGTATTTTAATTCCTCTTCAGCAGAAATAAGACGTCTCCTGGGAGCTGGAAACTAAATCCAACTGCTTCCCCCTTCCTTTTTTTTTATGGACATTTCTCTCTAATTTTTTTCTTCTTTTCTTTATTTATTCCAAAGTCTCACCAGCTCCTCCAAATTTTGCAATTTATTTCTCCTTCCTTCTCCCTCAAGAAAAGCACTTTTCATCAGAAAACATGATACTTTTTCTTCCGAACCTCTCTGAAAATTGCCCATCTCTCTCTCAAGACAAGTTTCTAGGATCAACAAGTTAACCTTCAAAAAGATTACAAAGGCACAAGTGGGCTGCTTAGGAGGTGAATCATTAAACATAAGGTGAAGTATATGACTGCAGAAGGTTTCAATTAAAGTGACAGTTCAGACAGACTTTGCTTGCCCGGGAAAGGTAGGCTTTTATTGCCGGCTCCGCTCTCGGAGCTGCATCCATCCCAGGCAGAAGGGTTTATTCCTCCGGCTGATTTTTGCATTTCCAGGGCTGTCAGTACAACCCTCGTTCAGACAAACAATTCCACCAGTTTGAGGGCAATAAATTTCACTGTGACAGCATTAAATGTGGGAAAGTGGCCAGATTTCCTCTCTATCCCCCCCAAGCCAGAGTGAGGGAGCCCGACTCGAACCTGCCTCACTCTACTTGCCTGAGGCTTCACCCAAACCACCCCTGATTCACCGGAGTGAGGGAGAGCAGGATTAGGCCCACAACCTTCCCTGTTGCGCCTCCGAATCCTGCTCGCTTCTACTTTTTTTTTTTTTTTGCATGTAGTTTTTTTTTTATTATGGCAGCATATTTAGCAAGCAGCCCCGGGGTGGAGGGAGGAATGCGCACTCCTTGCCGAGACGTGGAAATCCTGCTGTGCTGCTGCTTCGTCCCTGCGCTCGCCCGGCTGGGAGCAGCTCCGGAGATTCACGATGGCGCTCCGCTCGCAGTGCTGCCTGCGAGCGCCGGGGGACTGGCTGCCCTCTGTGGGGTCCCCGCGCTCGGCAGGGGCACCTGTGACCTGCGAGGGTCGTGCCGGCTGCGGGCTTGGGGAGCGCGGGCAGCAGTGGGTCGCCAGGCAGAGGATAGAGAGGGGCCAGGTCAGACGAATTCGAAATTTCTGGTTCAAATTTTAGATGTTTCTGGGATTTAGATTTTGCGTTCCTGTAGAGCAGCCCTGAGGGGGCAATGAGATCCCTTCTGCAAGGATGGTCTAGCAATTGGGTTGGTTCCCTCCTGTTAATGCCTTACGTAACCATGTGGGCTCAGATCCTCAGAAGTATTTGTGAGCCTTCCTCCCGTGGAAGTCAGGGAGCCTAATTGTCTCCTAAAATTATTGTGTTTTGTTTTGAAAGCAGTGCAGGAAATAACAAACTTGATTTTACTGAGCTTTGTTTGCCTCTGTGGTCACAGAGCATTTTATCTACCTTCTCCAATAAACCCATGGTTAGACAGTATAGTGACCAGATTACAAATGGGTTTTTAAACTATGACCAGTAGGAATTTGGTGCCGAAGGAGGTTAGGGAAGTTGGATCGTGGCCTGTTTGTGCCTCCAGTCCCAACTGGTAAAATGTGTATAAGAGGATGGCATGGTTTTGCAAAGGCACTGGAAGGAATAATCCATTAAAGACCGTGCGATGCTGCAATACAAGGATCATAAAGATCACGTCGGAGAGATGCCATCTATTACAGATAACTACTGCACAGCTGACTGCATCTCCTTCTCTGGAAATGGCTCCTTTCTTAGTTTCAGTTTTGGCTATACGACCCGAAAGAATTCTTCTCACTTCTTGGCATTTGTCCCCTTCAGATATTTCATGCAATACAGAAGAAGGAGGAATCAAAATACCATGACATTGAAGTTTATTCCCGATTCTGCTCACGTCGGTTGAAATCAGTCACTAAAACCTCAGCCCACAGGACCCTGTGCTCTGTATTTTTCTTGTCTAGGTAATCGCAATGGCAGCAGGGGGAGGTAAGTAGAAGGGAAAAGGACTGATTTTATTAGGTGTTAGAGGAGCTTATTAGAAAACAGGGAAAAAAAGGCAATAAAATTATAAAGACGTGAATTAAAATGAGTGATGAAATCCAGTCCCGGCTGACTGCAAGGGGAGATTTCTCTCTGCATGCACCCTTTCCCAGTTTGGAAGATGCCCAGGCATTGATAAACATTTTACAAGAGCCCGACTCCACAGAAGCAAGCAGTGGCTAATACCAGGAGAAAAAATACTAGAGTGCCGGGATCAGCCCGATAGCTTCAGAGGCAGCGTTTAACCTGCTACCTTGCAGCCCGTGGGCCCTGTTTGGGTTTGTTGTCAGTGAGCAATTTGGAACTGCAGTATACCTGGGTTATTTTTAGGCCAATTAAATTAATTGCTGGAACAGACAACCCTTTTTAGACCCAAGGCGCTTTTTGCCCCCCTTCTTTTTACTGTAGGGCTAATGTAGTGAATCTGGGGCTTTGGTTTGGCAGTCAGGGCATATGTGTAGTTGAAGTAAAAAAGACAGCAGCAGGGATGGATGCTGCTAGACAAATATTTGATTAGCTTTTGTAATTATTACTAAAAACAATACTCTGCTCTGTCGAACACCTTTCATCTCCAAGCATTTTAGACACGTGAACAAAGCCAAGCTGTGCAGTTCTGCTCTAGGGGCTGTAATTACCTTTATCTCTACGTTGTAGATGTGGAAAGTGAGGCCAAAGAAGGGGACTGGCACTGGAGGCCATAGCAGAGGTGGGAATGATCCCAGAGCCTGAGATTCAAGCACTGACCAGCAAGGCCTGCCAGAAGGAAAGCTCCAGCCACGTCTGGTCTCCTAGGAGGATGTGTCCTGCAAGGCAAACTCGTCTCACTAGACTGTGCTGATATTAGGGCCACCTCCTAAGCCAAGGTGGTGCTCACCTTGCGTGCAGCATTATGGGCAGATTCAGATGCCCTTTCTGCTTCTCCTTGCCCTGGGTCCTTTGGGATGAGTGCAGGGGAGAGCTGCGCAGACCTCAGGGTGCCTCCAGGATGAACCGGCCTCCTTGCTTGATGGTGCTGCGTCACTCAGTGTGACTTTTCCCTTCGCTTGCCACAGGCGTTGGGCTGGGTCCCCCACTGCTGCTTTTCCACTCAGGAGGTTCAAATCCACCTGACCAGGAGGGTTTTCTTTAGCTTTACAGCCTGTGTGGTCTCCCCTTAGTGTCAGAAGTGACAAGGCAGGATAGTTTTGTGCTGTTCCCCCTCCAAGCCCTCCTCATACAAGCCCGTCTCCACACACAAGATTCCATGAGGTGAGGACGCCCCTCAGTTAAGGAGACCTGGTGCATGGTCCCTGCTGCTCTGGGCAACCACATCCTGCTCTGCTGCTACAACTCACCATCCTTCTGGCTGTCTGATGCAGGAGCTCTTTTCTCTTGTGATTAGAGTCCTTCTTCCAATTTCCACCCTACATGTATTCATTGATGCCCCAGCAAGTCAGCCCTGTGGCAGACATGAGGCAGTTCCCACTCCTACCTGTCAGCCCACTGCACAGGGGTTGTAGGCAGCAGACCTAGCCAGCTGTGCCCTTCCTGTTCCTGTCTGCTGTAGGCCTTTTGGACACTTGCTTCCAGCCTGCATTTGCCTTTCTGGGATACGGGCGAAAAACTCAAGAAATTGGGATTATGCCTTAGGAAATTCAGCATCTAATTCTGGAGTGATTTAAAAGATTACTGCCCATTTCTGACTGACCTGTCCCTGTCTCCTTCTTGGTCCCTGGAGCAGAGGTGGCAGAGTGCACTGCATATCCTGCAACCCAGCTACCACACTGGCAGCTTACTGTATTCCTCTGTAATCACCTCCTTCTGCAGTTAATACACAGGGCTTTGGTCCATGACCCTTGCCGGATATCACTGTGGTGGCTGAAGAGATTCCTGTTCCATCTGAGATGTGACTCATGGATATATGTGCACATACATGTGGATGTATGTACACGGTTCTCTCAGGAATTAACCCTTTGAGATTTCAGGGCCTGGATATGATGACTCAAGGGCTCTTCCAGTCTTTTTCTAACTTTAGTGGCCTCATACTGCATTACACAGGGAACAAGGCATGAAACTAAGAAGGGGGTAAATATGTTCAAGACCTGATTTTGAAAAAAAGACTTAATACTCTATTCTTTTCCACTCCATTCCATCCTCTTCCGTTCCAGTGAATCGCAAATGTATGTCCCCAGCAAGTTTCACGATTTATGCACACAGTGCCAGCCCTGCGATCCTGACTTTAATGCTGAAATCAGTAGAGCCCAGCAGATCATCACAGCTTTGACCCAACCCAAGGATTCAATCACCTAAGTATATTTCAGATCCCAATTGACCCAGTACTTCTTTCTTTTATTATCTGTGTGCAATCTCTCCTGCTGAGCCAAGATTTCTGTGTTCTTCATTTCTCTTCCATCTCTCATGCCACAAAGTCAAGTGAATGTCTTCAAGGAAATCTCAGTAATAAAACCTATTTCCTCCTCCCTGCTGCAAAGAGAAAGCAGAGTAATAGTTCCTTTATCCATCAGGGACCAGTTAATGCCTCACTCCTCATCATCACCAAATGCAACTAATAAAGGAGTAAAGGAGATTTGGCAGTTTAATGCAGCATCTAATTTTGTGCCTGCTGCTCTGCCAGAAAGTATTTTCACTTTTGGGTAATGCCAGAATAGCAGAGCTGATTAATTAGCCTTCTCAAGAGCAGGAAAAGCTCAGTCTACAGCCCCCAGACATCCCAAACATTGGCCAGCCTTGTTAGCCAGCATTCCCAGTGTCTTACAAAGTTCATCAGTCTGTCTGTCCAGGTAAGGATGAAGATGTAGAGCTTTCCCTCAGGAGGCAGCAGGTCTATTATACAGATTAGGTCCAGCTTTGTCATCTAGAGAACTGGCTAGAGAAACCTCTTAGCATGTAGATGTGGGACAGGCACCACTGGTCTGGTGGCTCCCAGCGGGTTCCCTTAGAGCTGAGCTCTGCATTTAAGAGGAGGGAGTGCACAGGCTTTCAAGCACCTCTGCAAATCCTGCTTTGGAGGATTCATCAAGGCAGCCATTCTATGAAGGGGTCTGGGTCTACAGAAGACAGCTCTTAGGAACATTGAAAATCTTTGCACAATGAGCAGCAAAATGCAAAACAAGGAAACAGTGCATCCATGACAGGAGAATCTTTCAGCGGAGACATTGGCCTCATGTGAAGGCACCAGAGCACTGTGTGCCCAGGGGACCACACCAGGCAGAGCCCCTGTGCTGTTTCAGTAGTGCTCTGCATTGGTAATTAATTCCTTCAAAGCTCTCCCTGCCCTTCATTTGTCTTCCACAAGATGTTACAGAACAGCTTGAGCCTGTGGACAGGTTAAAGTCACGGACAGAAACAGAGAATTTCCTTAGGGCCTGGTCATCTTCCTTTCCATGTAGTTACCTGGAGGTTTAATGTTAATGTCTATAGGAGTTTGTGAGACCAGGAACTTAGCTGGTATATTACTAGGCAGAGAAACCCCCTCCTACCATGCAGTGGTAGGATCTAGCAAAACAAGTCCTTTGGTCTTGGTTGGGTCCCTCTAAATGCTGTGGTGATAATGATAATACTGAGCATTTAAATTGGAGACTTGAACAATTTCTCACTGTCAGAGAGTTGCTGGGGTGATGAGTGGCTGAAAAGAGGGGGAGCAGGGAGACAGCATGGTTTGGTTCCCCTCTGCACTTTCTGTTAGGCCATGATGTGAGCTGGGACAGACCCCTGTGGCATGAACATCTTCATGGGGGCCAGCTAGCTGCACTGCTTTTGTGATATGTGGAGAAATCCAGGTGCTCCAAAGGTGCCTTCGCCTCATCCTGACAGCTGCTGCCTGGGCCCCGTGCCAAGCAGCTCAGGGCATTTTTCATGCCCTGGGCTCTCAGCAGAGTGGTGGCAACTCAGCACCTCTGTGTCCAGAGCTAAACAGGACTGTAGGAAGTCAGGACAGGTTTAGGAAATATGGGCCTTCAGCTCCTGTTTTTGTTGACCTTGCAGCAGAAGATAGATAACTGTTTCTTATGAGCCAGGGTGGATGGACGGGTTAATTAATGCCATAGGGCCCTTTGAGATCTCCAGATGGAGGCCACTGCAAGGGATGGTATTGTTATTATAGTGATCATTGCTTTGTTCTATATCATTACTCTTATAGAGATGCTGCTGTGGGGACTGGGGCCAGCATGGTACAGTCTAGCAGCAGAGCAGAAAACCCCTTTGAACCCACCTCCACAAATGTTGTTTTCTTGGGATCCAGGCACTCAGGCACAGCTGCATTTAGCCAAGATCTCTCTGCTAGATCTGATTTGCAGTAACTGTGGATTACAGCAAGTCCAGCTCACCCAGAGCAGGATGTCAGGGCTTTCTGTCCATCTAACTCTGCCTTCTTCTCTCAGGTGCCTCTCTGTTGTTTAGGCTGGGGACCAGGCCTTGGTCCATGTGTCCCTCTGGCTCTGGAGTGGAGGGATTTCTGCCCCTGTGAGTGGAAATTGTCCATGTCCCAGAGGCAGCATGAGGCCTCCAGGCTATTCCTGCCTCCTTGGGCTTTCCAAATGTCACTTCTCCTGGCCCCTCAAGTCAAGCTGAATTTCTGCACTTAGGTCCTTATTCAGGGAAACCCATGCATAACTCCACCCTTACCCATCAGAGCTTGAATGGATGCTTAGCAAGAAGCAAGTGCTGAAATCATATTTCAGATAAGTGGGGCTTAAGCCAGTCTGTAAAGTGATCAAGTCAGAGGGATGCGCAGTGTTGAGGGCAGAGACCCAGAATAGCTGGAGTTAACTGATACTTGAGATTTCAAAAAGCTGTTTAATGGCAACACAAAGAGGGGAGACCTTGATCCAGCAAAGGAGATATAGGATATTTCAGCTGGTACAAAGTAGCACTCTTAAAACTCGACTAAAGATAATAGAAGGTTGCATTTATTATGTGGTGTGCCCTGGTGATGGGGCTGCAGCTGTCAGGCATGGTGTGCCACGCTGTAATGCAGAGACAAGGGAGAACAATCACACAGTCAGGAAAAGGAAGCAGGATCACAGTTTTGCAGTTTCTCGGGGTGAAACACCTTCCCATGCAAAACAATGTGCAGAGTTGTCATCACAGTGGATCCAGCTTTATGAGGGAAAGAAGTTTCTTCTCATCAAAATGCAGCTTTGATACAACTACTCCAATAAGAACAATGCCCTCAGGATTGCTCAAGGGATACAAATGCAGAGCAGTTAGAAAGGATTGCCTCAGCCTTTCCTATGCATAGTAGTGTGTATGCATGTGCGTGTGTGTGTGCGTGTGTGATGAGTGCTAGGTAAGGATCTACCAGCACTTGGATCTCGCAGAGCAGCCCCTTGGTCCCCAAGAGTCCAGGGACCTGCAGCCAGTGAATGGTCCAACATGCTGCAAAGGAGCTGTTACAGCAAGGCACCACACAGCCAAAGCTGCCAGGGCAATGCACAGGTATGTGCCTTGCAGTGTGCAAGATACACCTGACAAATCAACTCACCTTGATCTATCTTGCTCTCCCAGATGATATCTTGAAATATCTCAATGCCATTGGTCTAGACCGATGTGCCAGATAAAAGACAGCTTGTGCATCTTGAGGACAGAATTTAGGGAGAGATTAAGTCCAGCTGGCAGAAAGTATATCGCTTGGCTGCAGGAGTGGCAGCTGTGGCAGTCTACTGTGGCAGTCACGAGATCAAGATCCTTCTTTTCCTCAGAAGAACTTGTTGATTTTAAAAATAGAACAGCCATGGCCTATGCACCCAGGAATGTCCGGGATCAGGAAAATGGAAGCACATTTATCCATTTCTAATGAAATTTGCACTGTTAAACCTAAATGCTGTTTATCCTTCCAGACCTCCCTAGCTCCATATTTTTGTGTTATTTATCAACACAGCATTCTGATGACTGGCCTTCCTCTGTATCACTAATGCAGCTGAAGTAATGTGGTTATAATGCCAAATTCCTGGTGTCCAACAGCTTCTCTCGTTGCTACCTAGAAAAGCAGAGTGGATCCTGGAAGTGCTCTGATCATGTAGCAAACAGGCTGATCTGAAAGTATCTTTGGATCAGGTCGAGGCCCAAACCTACCAAAACTTGGGCACCTCCTTGGCTCTGAGAACATGAGTAATTGCAGAGACTGAACATATTACTTCTCTCATTTATTCAGACGCACTATTTCTATGCCTCTCTTCCCCTGTTATCTCAGTGTCTCATAAACATTAATGATCGGTTCTCAAACCACAGTACAGTGCTTCATTGTTTGGGTTGCAGGTACCGCAGGGAATGATTAAAACTACAGAAAAGAAGGAGGATTGGATTTAAAAATGTCTATTTTTTAATGTTTCTTTGCCTAGCTTCAGGAGTATAGGAAATTCAGGCTACTCTAATGGTGCCTTTTTGAGTCATTTCAGAAAATATGAGCCATTTCCAAAGCTGCTCTGTTACAGCCCACTTTGAAAGTTTCATAAAAGCCATTAGAGGCCCTTCCAAACCTTGCTGCCACTTAAGAGTTAATGCACATGGCTGTAAAATAGACTTTCAGGTCATTTTGGCTAAAAAACTATTTCCTCTTACTTAACTTACCTCTGAGAAAAATGGTGCTGCTAACCTTGGCTGCCTGATTTTATTAACCACTGTCATTTTCACTGGGACTTCAAAAGGCAGAGCCTGGCTGAGATCCACCTGCGGTGTTCAGATCCACCTAGGATGTCCATGTCTGACTGCCTCCTGTTTTCCAGTTATAAGATGCCCTTCCCCTCGTGCCCTGATGTGGCCCTGCTGTGGGGCTGGGGACTGGCTGCTGTATCCCACATCAGAGGAGCCAAATTTCAGGGGTGGACAAAGCACCAAAGGTCCTTGGATATTCTCTGCAGCTGCACATCCAAGCAGGGGCCAGAACGGGACGTTTCAGCACTGCAGGCTGGGAAGCCCTGTTGAGACAGGGATATTGTGGTGGAAATAAGCTGAGGTGCAGCCACCTGGGGGCCAAAATCAGAGCAGATCTGAATGAGGAATTAGAGCATGGCTCTCCCACATCCACCTTTCTAAGGCGAGGAGAGGGCAACAGAAGTCTCCAATCCGCACAGCACCCACGGGGCTGACCTTGCGTCAGGCACCTGTGAGTGACGTTTTTGTCTCTGGATCCCTGAAGTGGTCATTGCATGGTGGCAGCAGGTCCTTTCATGTAGAGCCAGGGCTTGGAGATGGGCTCCTTTGCCTCAGGACTGGTGACTGGCACCCTCTGCCATCATGGGAAGAAGCGTCATCACATGGGCTGCACCAGGAGGAGGACTTCTGTGTGTCACTTCAGAGCTCCCCACATGAGAACAGATCTGGGGCAAACCTTGCCAAATATCAAAAGGGCAGACTTGCCCAAATAAAACACGTGGAGCCTGAGTTGGAGACGTGTCCTTAGCAGTGAGCTGATGGATGTGGATGCAAATGTCCAGCTGAATCAGTTCACCAAATGGCAACAGACTGCAAGATATCCCAGGCTCAGAGCTGGGGATGGGTGACATTTTTTCACCTGAAACTTCCCCTGTGTGAAAAATGCAAATTTATTGTCAAATAGTTTTGAGCATTATTGCTGGTTTTACTAAATTGCTTGTCCTGAGAAAAACATTCCAAGAAAGTACATTTGCAGTGTTTATTTCAGCTTGAAGTTCCCCTCCATTTTACTTGTAAATTGCTCCAAATCAAAGTGCAACATTTTGTCCTTGCCTTTCACATTTGCTGTAACTTAAATAAATACTTCTAGTTGCAATCTGAACTAATACCCTCCTTCCTGACTTTTCAGAACTATTTATAAGAAAACAACTCCAAATTCATTTTTTCATACAGCTGTTTTCAGAACCATTAGATGCATTAACATCTACCACATAAATGAAACCACAGACTATCAGTGTTTTAAGATAGCTGTATTTCCCACCAGAAATTTGCATAGCATCACCTTTGTAACACTCTGAATTACTATATCAATATTTTGGGGGAGAAAACACAAGTTACTGGTACCAGACCTAGAATTAGGAGGCTAAAAGTCTCCAGGTAAACCTCAGCCAGGCTCTCATCCACCAGTCACAGGAGTCTTCATTCTTGCCTGTGCGGTATCACTTGAACACCTTCATTTCTTACCCCATCTCTCCTCACTGCATCCATCCCCCAGAAAGTGGTGTCATCCCTTGTTCCCTAAACCATGACTGTCTTCTCTGGAAAAGCCATCCTGCTAATAGATCTGGTCCAAAGAAAGGTGTAAAATGTCTTTTCAGCAACAAAATAAGACCTTTCTGAGGATTCCAACAGCTATCTCTTTGCCAGATTTCCATTTTCGCCACCACTTAAGATTTTCATCAAAATCCCATCTAACAAAGTGTAGTTCTTAGCAACTGGAAACAGAAGCAATTCAGCTCTCTGGGCAGAGATATTTGTCTGCATCACGAAAATCCTCCTGATTAGACAGAAAATGTCTAATGTTTTTCCCCCCTGTAATATATACTTTTAGTGCAACCCCTCAGCTCAATTCCCCTCCCTCTTGAAAAAAAGTAAGAGCAGAAAAAATAATAATGAAACCAAAACGTGCTTTTTCCTGCAGAAAGTACCATTTCCTGATGAGCTCTGTCACCAGAGCGCTCCTGCTCTGTCTCTTGGGAGAAGCAAGCTCAGAAGGTGCAAGAAGCCATTGGCTTGCCCCGGGTAACCACGTGGTTTTCTTGTGTGCTTTCTGCCTCACCCATCCCCAGGTGACCAGCCCCGTAGAAATGCTGTTTCGCTCTTCCCACAGAAGGGAACGTGAGAAAATCTGCCTTTTTTGAAGAGGTCTCTCTTGCACAGTAGCTCTGAAGGTTGAAAGCAGATGAGGTCCACAACAGGGCTTACCCTTTCCTTTGCTCTTTAGCGATCTGTCCCTTCATGTCAGGGAGGCTGGTGGAAGTGGCTCAGCTTCCTCCATCCAGTGCCATGGTTGGATGTGCAGCAGCGTCAGCAGATAAGTAACTGGCAGATGGCAGATAAGCAGATGGCGTCTGGGGGTGCAGGGACCCTGCAGTGGGTCCCATGGGCCCGCTCTGGCTCTGCATGGCCCCCAAGGCTGGCATGCAGCACCAGGCATGATGAGCTCACCACACTGCCTGGGAAGAAGGCAATGTTTAAGGAAAAGGAAGTGGGCAGGGAGGCAAAGAGAAGTGAGAAAGAAAGAGAAAATAATGCAAGGAAGATTTTGATGAAATGTTTGCCCTGCCTGGAAAGCTGCCCTGGCAGGGCAGAGGCAATGTGAGCAGCACTAGCAAAACATGCTGACACTGTGCCAGAAACAGCCTGTGGAAAGATGTGGGTCAGTTAGGATGGGCGTACTCATGAGGCCCGTGCCCAGAAACGCCAGTTGCGGGAACACTGCTAGGCAAATGCCAAGGCACTGTCAGTACACGGCCGTTGCAGAGAAGTGCTGCCAGGAGGAGGAGTGGGGAAGTTTGGGGAGTTTCTCTCAGGTCGATGCCACGTGTCCCCCAGCAACTCAGCTCAGCTCCCCTTGCCCTGAGAGAGGGAAGGGGACATGGGCACATGACAGCAGGGCAGAGCGGCTAAGGCAGAGAAGGCTTGGGTGGATAAAAGCAAGGCCGTTGCTGTCCTTTTGAGGCCTGAAAGTCTCCCCTGTCCCCCAGGTGCTTTTATCATCTAAGTTTTGCTTCAGAACTATGCAGAAATTCATGTCTTGTCTTCCCAGGTTGTACTGGAGCAGCCCTGGCCTTCTCTGCCACTGCCTGGAAAAAGCCAGCAAGCCCCTACCAGTGCTAAGCCACTGGGCTCCTGAAGTGTCAGATCCAAATCCTGCTGTCAGATCAGGGGGGAGTTTTGGCTAAAGCTGCTCAGCAATTCAACAGTTAACCTCTAGCCTTCCCTGCAGGGAGTTTGGGCCTTTTTCGTTCTGTGAACTCCTCAGTGTTGCCCAATAGAGGTGTTGGTCCTTGCAGAGCTCACTGATAAGCCCTCATGATAGGTTATTTTTCATAGATATCTTTTGCAGAGCTCTCTCTTTTGGGAACGAAACTCTTCCTGAGGGTAGGTCTCCCGAGAGGGACCTTGAGCTCATACTGGATTGTTGTACTCAAGCAGGGACAATATTTTGCCTGGAAAAATCTTCCTCTAAGAGGACTCAGACTTCCTGTGTGTCTTGCAGCTCCTCCCAAAGGGTATGCAGGCTCTGGGTTCATCACATCTCCCGTGGCAGCTACTTCCACGGTAGCAGCCTTCATCCAGTCCCACATGCAGAACCATAGCAAATCCAGTGCAAATAACCAGAGAGGATTTTCAGAAATGTGTCTGTTGTGTATAAAGTGGCTGTCCCCCAGTCGCAGAGCAGAAAGCAGGGAGCTGGCTACAGTTAGGCTGGCCCAGTGAGGCGTTGCTTGCTCCCTCCACAGCTGGCAAATGCTTTGGCACCTGCAGCTGCTCCCCAAGAGACATCTAGAAACAGAGGGCCCATTGCTTGCTTGCAAGGCCTGGCAAAACATATCTGTGGAACGGATCAAGAAAAAAATGCTGCATTTGAGTAACTGGGTTTTAGAGATACAGCAAAATAAAACATGTACCCATCATTGGGTTTTACCTGTTATTACTTTTCCCAGCCCATTTGTTTGGGCTCTACAGAGACATGCTGGAATCTTAGAAATTGTCAAATTCTGAAACTTTCCACTCATGTCAGAGGAATAATGAAAGCCCAGCTCTAGTCAACAGGTTCTCAAATTTAATCACTCCTAAAAAATGTCAGCTTTAATCCCAACCCCCATGAATACTTCATGGCATCAACTAAATGTTGACACACCAAAGTCAGATATTTTTTTAAAGGATTGTTCAGATCCTTTCTAATTAAAAGGACTTATAAATATATATAAAAGTATTAATTTTGTTCCCTCCACTTTCTTTCTCCTTCTCTTCTGAACATGCCAATGAAGTCATAAAAAGCAGGTATAATAGAAAACAAACCCAGAGATCTCCCTGCTGAGAAATGTTGTCTGGCAATGGAAATTTTTTTATTTCAGCAGGAAGAAATGGTGACATCAAAATGATATTGTAACATAGTTGGCACGAAAGGAGTATAAAGTGCCCTAGATGACAGCCCATCATCTCACTTGCCTTCTGTGCTCTAGGTGTTGAAAATAAACCGCTTGTCACATAGACCAGAAATGTATTTGAGATGCTGAGTGAGATCCAGGTACATTAGATATTGCAGCTGTCCTTCTGGATGACTGGTTACAGCCCAACTTTGCTCTCACCATGAGGCATTTCAGAATCATCTGGGTGGCCCCAGCAGTCCTAAAGTCCAAGAGCCAAATCCCTGCCACGTGCAGTGCCCAACCCAGGATGGGGCGCCGAGCCTGTGCACAGCACCCTCTCATCCTCACACTGTCGTCTATGCCAGGGTTATGCCTTGGCAACGAAACTACAATTAGTCCCTGCTTGCCACCTTCACCAGAAGGCAAAGGATCGGCCTGCAGGTTTGATGGGTACCTGTCTCACTTGTCTGATATCCAAAGGTGTCTTACCCATTGCTCAGGGTAGCTCAGCCTGCCTCTTAGCTACAGCTATGCTTTAGGGTCCCACTCCTGAGTTGTATCTCATGCTCCATCTCCTGCTTTCCAGAGTCATCATCCTTTGCAGTCAGGCCCCACAGCCTTGGAGGAGATTTCATGGGGCTGCACCGACCCCCAGGGCCATGGGGGACAAGAGGACTTAGAGAAACAAGACTTGGACCCTATTCCTTGGAAGAGGATTGGCCAAGCATCTCTGCACTTTCCAGCACCTTTGTGTGGTGCTGGCAGCCTGGCCCCCAGGACACAGCACAGGAGGACACAGTACATGTCCCCAGGGCAGTACACATCCTAAGCAGCAGTGTCCACTGCACTGCTGGGAGAAGATAACAACCTGGTAAAATAGTTGCCTTTGACTACCTCCCCCCCACCAATGCCAGCACTGATATCAAAAGCAACACCCCATCATCATGGTGCTGTATTTTGCTCCACCAGGCACACTCTACCTGTATCACCCTCTCTCTGAGACTTGCTGTAGGTATCAGCTGCTCTCCCTGCCAGGAGGCCTGTTCAGCATAGCCAAGTACCTGTCTGGCTCCCACAGTGCTCCCAGAGGGATCGGTGAGAACCGTTTCAGGCTGAAGTGAGCACACAGCAAAGGCAGGGTCTGGCAACAGTCTAGAAAGAAGATTCAGCAGCTGGGGGAGGCCAGTTGAGTAATGGACCTTGCGTCATGACTGGAATCTTCTTGAAATATCTAGGTGGTTTGAGGTTATCCCTCTCTTCAATTGCAGAACTCTCTGACCCTGATCCTCACCTCACTCTCACGTCAGAGCTCGGCCAGTCCTCACCAATCTCACATACATCTTCTCACCACTGGGCCCCTGCTCCCGCTTGCGGTTCTGCAGGTCTTCCTTGCTGAGTCGTCACTCAATTCCTCCCGCATTGCATGGCAAGAACACAGGCTAGACACTCTTTCCTCCCGTCTGTCCCTCTTGTCCTTTTCAAGTAGGATACAATGAGCTGGGGAGGAACTAGGTGGCTCTTTCTTTAGCCTAACAGAGCCATCTGACCTTCTGTAATGACCCTCTTTTAGGAAGGGACAGAGAGGAGTCATCTTTGCTGTGTTTTGCCAGTTCCAAGGACAAACTACAATGTGATGAGCAGGAAAGAAGCCCAACTGCTTGCTTGAAGAATCCAGGACCTTCAGCACTGACTCTGTTCGGTCTTCATATTCAAGTGGGGAGTGATTGAGAAAGAACTTGATTTTATCAGAAGGAGGTTGTCCATTCTCTATTCCAGCAGGGATTTCTTTGGTTATTATCTATTCATGCATTTAATTTCTTTAGAAACAGCATCTGCCCAAAAGCTCTGGGCAGCTTGCCATTCCGCCAGTGTACAAAGTGTACTTGTTATTGAACCTGGGAATGCATTAGCTACTGATCAAACTCTGGTCTTGCAAAGCCTTTTCCATATGTTTAATGGTGTGTGTGCAGGAGAAATTCAGAGGAAGAAGGCTAAGTTTGCCATACATCTTTGTGTCACTGGAGTTGCAGCGGGCCACATTTTGACCACATTTACATGCTGTACAATTCTTCCCCTTCCCTGAAAATCACCAGATCCCACCCCATCTGGACATGTGGAATGCAATGATTTTTTCCTGCTTGTCAGATTGTATCAGATAACTAGTGTTTTCCTCAGATGTTATTCACTATTGGATTCTCTAGGAAGATCACAGTGTTGCTTAGTTGCAGTGTTGCTTAATTGCTCCTCCCAAGAGGCCTGGACAAGCCCATCAAGTGTCCCAGACTTGCATCTGGGGACTGATTTAAAACAAGTGTCTGCCTCTGACTTTGCATGGATTGAACATCAGTAGAACTCAAGCACTTCAGGTAGCTCCAATGAAACTCACACAATGTCCTTCTACTGTTTTCTGCACAAAAGTAAACATTTCTTTTGAGCAAAGGTTTGTGATAGCAAAATTTTTCAGAAGAAAGAGGATCCCAAAGCAGTCTAAATCCATAAAAGGACAAATTCCGTGTAAAATATGCCCAGATTCCCATGGGAAATTTTCTACCTCTAGTAACTACCAATAAAGCCTATTTTATACCTTTGCGACCATCAGAACTTATGCAATCACTTTGCTTCTTACATAACCCTGGCAAAATGCCACCCCCTCCCTGTTCTGGAAGAACCAAACTGACGTGTTAGAAGAACATGATTGGAAAAGCTGGCTTGGGCCATTACTTTGCTGGAGCATTTAAAGGACATGTGGAATATACTCAAGATGCCATGAAATAATAGCCCATGTCAGACAAGTTCTAGGCCTTTTAATGCACCTTGATCTGACTACTGAACACACCTGTTACCAAACTCGGGTGACATATCGATCCTTCTTTGGAGGTGCATGTGTGGACCCAGACGTGGTGTCCTCTGTGTCACCCGGCTTAAGAGGGTGGGCGAATCGAAGAAGGCACCATTGCAGGAATTAACCTGCAGCCTCACAGGCATGTGGGGAAACAGCCACTGTTTCAGTCCTCCACTACCCTTGTGAGCAGCTCATTTGCAGTTAGTCCTGGCTGCCTGCCTGTGAGCCAAGGACGTGAGTGCAGGACAGTTGCCTGAGCAGTGCTGATTCCCCCTTACTTTGCACCCCCAGGGCAAAGACATGCCAGAATTGGGCCCTTCATCCTGCTGCTCCAATGGCCCTGCTCTAAGTCACACTGCTGCTGAGAACGTTCTTGCTCAGTCCACATGCAGGGTGCTCTGGAGCACAGGTCATGTGGGAACCTGGTGAGAAGGGATACCAGAGTTTCTGGTAAAGCTTGAGTTTGACTGCTTTTCTATGGATGTTTTCCCTTCTATCCAGGCTATGGAAGCAGAAAGGAATAGTGGAAGCTGAAAAATAAATTAAAACATGCAAAAACTATTAAGAACCTTTAATGATTTTTTTGAGCAAAACTGGAAAGAACTAAAATCAGCTTCAGGGCAAGTGCTATGGGCTCTAGAAGTAAGGAGGAGGCGTGAACACGCGCAGCCCAGGATCCACATCCCTTGCATCCATGCTACGGCTGCTCATCTGGCTGGCACTTGGGTCCAGTGCTGTGGCCAGCCAGGGGTCTGGAGGGTGGGCAGCAGGCAGGGGTGTGCCTGGAGAGCGTGTGGGCTGTGGTGGGGAGCAGAGTGTGCTGGGCTGTGTGGTACACAGGCGCTTCGGGGCGCTGATCCGGGCTGCACCTGAGCGAGCGCTTCAGCGTAAACATCGGGGTGGGGAGCTCATCTGGGCTGGCGGGCAGGCTCAGGCCTGTGCTGCGCTGGCAGCCGGGCTGCATCCATGGGGTTTCTGATTTCAGGAGCAAAGATATTCTGAGAAAGCACCGATACTGGACATGCTGAATGCCGCAGCAATTGCTTGCAACCTCTTAGACCACAGTCATCCCTGACCCCTTCCCTTGCCTCTCTCCTGCAGCTTTCTGTTGTACAGATGGAGTTATGGGCAGGGGCTTTTAATAGAATAAATAGTCCATGTAAAAAATTATTGTACAGTTATTGCTCTCTTAAATCTGCTCATAAAGGGCTACAATGGATGAGGGAGGAAATTATTGCTGACCTGCAGCTGGTCAGCTTCTGTGAGGACTCCATCCAAGCTCAGCATTTAACACTTAGCTTTTCAAGATGTCATCTCATGAAATTTTATAAGCTCAGTGGGAGCAGGTGAGGTCAGTGCCTTAATGGGAGACGACCGAGGAAACGCCGGGAGCCGTGCTGCGAGCGGGCACGCTCGTTCAGCAGGCGGTGCTCTTCCCTCCATGCGGGCGCCTGTGCCCAGCGCCCGTGGAGTGGTGCCATGTGAGCCACACTCTGCACCAGGGCCCTGACCACTTCAGTCGCTGGAAATCCTGTGGCGTTTCTTTTCACGAGAACTCGGGTGCTGGCCCCAGCGGCCAGGCCAAATTACTAGTGGGTTGGAGACAGAAGGCCACCGAACAGGTTTGAAGGGATGAGGAAACATTTAGGTCATTTTTATCCAGAGTGAGTCTGCTATCTCTAAATCTTGCCAAGTGGGCATGACACCAGGAACAGGAGGTGAAGTGTAAGAAAAAACATTGCCAGGTTTTTCTTTTTTACCTCCTTCTCCTCTCTCCTCGGTTTTAGTGAGATTGCACCAAATATAACTCATCTGAATGCACGTGGCATGATGGGGAAGCAGGCAGTTTTAGGGAAAGGGAGCCAGACTGGCGACCCAACTAGTGTGGTGGAAACTAAACTCAACTGTTTGGAGACTAGCTTGTCTGCAGGTGAGCAGGCTGTCTCCATGAGCTCCCCCATGGATAGTGGGGAAGACCCCAGAGATGCCAGAGAGGTCTGAGCCAACCTTCACAGGGTCCAGCCATGGCTGCACACAAAATCTGAAGGGAAAGAGATTCAGTTGGACTCCCAAATCCTCTGGGACACTGTGTCTGTGGGAAGAGTAGGGTATTTATTTTTACTCCTTTCCCTTTCTTTCCCTGGCTCTGGAGCAATGTGGGCTGTACACGCAGTGTAGGATGTGAGCACATACTGTACATCTGAGGTGAGATGAAACACAAATATGCCTTTTCATAATAGCATTTACACCTGGAAGAGAAGACTCGTTTATTACCTTGGTAAACAAAAGTTAGAATTCAAGCAAAGTACAAACTTTGCCCCGGGCTGTTCTGACAGCGCACCTTGTGTTTGTGAAGTGAACTCGGCTGCTAATGTGCAGCGTGAAGCAATGGGGCCATTTCCAACCCTCCCCCAACCCCTTATCCAAGGCCTGAGGTTTAAAAGTTCGGTATTTTTTTGGAGGGGGTATTGCTGGGCGATAGGATGCACCCTGGCTAAGACAGCTGAGATGGCTGTTGTTGATGGGGAGGGCTGTGCGTGGCACATCTCTGCCGTGCATCGTGTTTTCTCTCTCTCCAGAGAAGGTGAGGATTACAAGGTGTGTAGATTTAGCAATATGTGCTGTGCCAAACTGAGACTTGTGCTGCAGAGATATGTTGGGGGGGCAGAAATGTCTTAGGTGCCTCCCTCCTCAAGGTAACCACTCTGAATCCCAGCCTGGCACCCAGGAGGACTTCAGGATCCAGTGACACCCCTTTGGGTGGCTGTCAGGCCTCCGCCGCTTACATGTCACCTAAGCTTACCGGACCTGGCAATGCTCTGGACCACTTCCAAACTGTCCTCTTAGTGGGTACTGGTTAATGGGCCTAAAACAAAAGCCTCCTGGGAACCAGATTTCACTCTCTGTGGAAGTGAGATTAGCTCCCATATTCTGCAAGGGAAACACGCTCTGCCCTATCCCAGCTTGGTTTGTTGCAGTCGATACAGTATGCCAGCTGGGCAGAGAGGAAGGGCATCCAGACAGATCTGAAAGGAGCTGGAGCAGCAGGATGTGTCTGGCGCCACGTTCCCAACCCATCAATTCTCAGCCATTTTTCTCCATGCCAGAAGATGATTCCTGGACCAGGCATAAGGCTGGCTCTGGTCTGGCCTGTTCTGTATCCTCATTAGGGAGTGCCATGTGCTAAGGTCAGAAAACTGCCAGCTTTGTCCAAAAGAAGGGATGAGCTTGTTGGGGTAAAATTTACAACAGTCCCCAAACTCCTAGCTCAAATCTTTGACTGAACGAAATCCCAAGCTTTTTTTACAACTTCGAGAAGTCCATATAATTTCAGTCCTTTCACTGATGCCTCTATTTCCTTCTGGTGACTGAAAGGATAAGCAACTCAACAGAGGCAACAGACAGCAAACGCTGAATTTCTCTTGAACTATGCTCTTGACAAGTTGTGGGCGGATCTCTGAAGAATCAGTGCTCCTGGCTCTTATTATCCAAGGTTTAAATTGTCCTTGCTGGGCCTCTGAGGACCTATTGTACAACAAGATGCTGTGCATCTCACCAGGCCATGTATTATACTGCAGGTCACTGCCTTCTTTTTCTGATGACTTAAACACTTTCATCATTTTGCCGAGCAGCTGTACCTGAAAGGGGAGCTGAACCTTTGGAAAACCTTGCCCCTTCCTAGACTAGCGAGTGTTTGTTGGTCATTGTATTTAGCTGAGTTGACCCTAGTTTATTTTAAGTTATTTTAAGGAAAAAAAAAAAAAAGCCTGTTGCCTAGATGTCATGGAGCTAGGAAATACCCTGCCATTTATTTTCAACCCCCCCAGTCTCTGATAGTAGGAGCTTGCTCCTTTTCACCTTGTGTGAGCTCAGCTACTAGAGCATGGCATGCACATTACAAGTTATCTGCACTGAGAGCTCTTTGAGCTGCTCGGAGGGCACCTTGTGTTATGCTTTTTCAATGGAAGAAAATCAGGACCATGGATGGCAAAAAAGTGACTTCCATAGCCACATTGTTTCCAAGACATCTACTGTGACTTGTTTGCATGAGGTGGAACGTTCACCCTTCTCAGGACACTCACTGTGGCAAAGGGACAGGCCCATAACCAGATCCTAGAAAATGACATTGAATTAATGTGATGCATGAAAGCCAGCAGGCACTCTCTCAGTGGAAGCAAAACATTCACAGCAAGTGCCCTTGGCCCAGGTGAGGGGGTCCTGGAGGAAGTGCTTTAAATCAAGGAAGCAGGGGAGGAAATGTCAGGGAAGAAATGCCCACTCAGCTCTCTGATCATAACTCTGTTGATCAGCTCACTTTGCTGGATTACAAGATAAAGTCATGAGGGGTAAATTTAATCTGAATATAGCAACCCCATTAATACAACAGTTATTTCAATCTGTTGAATGATGGCTTTGGCTGTGTTTATTGCAAGGTCTTAAAAATTCTTGGAAGACGAGTACTTATAGAAATTAAATGCATTTCTGCATAGGATTTGTTTAACCACATTAAACATGCCTAAGTACACATCGTGCAACTGTGGGGCTCAGTTCTGATCAGAGATACAAGATTCCCTGGTGCTACTTCTGCAGCAGTATGACATAATTTTGCCTGGCTGTTCAAGTCCCTTTGCTTGAGTGATTAAAAACAAGACCAGGCAAAGCAATGAATATAGCCCAGGGAAAAACTCTGCCTGGCTCTTGAGAGATTGCAAATGGACCTAATAGATCACTTCCATCTTTAACTTCTTTAGATTCTGTCATGATTCTCTCAGGCATTTTGCAAAATATGTGTGACTGTACACATGGATTTGCAATGGGTTTAGAGATGAGTAGAGCTATACCTAACTTGCATGAAAATGGCTGGGTGAGCTGTGGGTTTTGGTCAGTACTATGTAGGGACAGCTTGCTACATCTCCAATTTACGTGTCCTTGAGCCAGACCAGAACACGACTTGTCAGTTATGCAAGTTTATTCCATTTCTTTGCATATGAATACCTGCAGTGTCCATGGGAACAACAGCTATTTCCCAGTAGTGCAGAGTCTGGGTCTGTTCTGGAAAAGAAATCATTTTCTAAGCATTTGTGTTTGACCTAGAGTTTGTTTCTACAACATCCCTCCAGAAAATCTCCAACTGGAGACAATGTAGTGGTTGGGAGAAAACCTTATCTTTCTGAGCTGTGAGACAACACTAGAGTGACACAGCTGAGATTGGGCTCAAGGCAAGCTGGGGCATATTCTACTGACTGTATTGGCATTTGCACCATTTGCACCAGCCCTCCACTTGGCTTCCAGCCACGATGTGTGTGGAGATGAGGCCAGCTCCATTCAACTTAACAAGCACACCACACCTGCGAAACACTGCTAAACAGGCACCTTGAGCATGGTGAAAGTGTGACATGGATCATGGTGCAAAACAGCTTTGTCCAGTGTTTCCCACAGCAGATCTCTTCTGGCAGTGATCCTCCCTGATAGCAGTCAGAAAACAAAGGCTGAATTTTCCAGGCAGAGACTCAGAGACTGAACAATGAACACCGTGAAGGATGTATCCTCATTGTGAGTGAAGATGTGCCAGGGAACAGCTGTCTGTGTGCCAGGCTTTCTCTCTAAGCGGCTAGCATGAGCCTAGCTGTAGCCCAAAATGCTGCCGAGATGTGAAAGAGGCATTCTCTGTCTCGGAGGGGCTGAATGTGGGATGCCCACCTGAGGACTGAGCCGTAACGTGCTCCACTCTGCCTGTCCTCTCCTCTCTATCCAGACAACACGAACAAGAGCTTGGCTCTCATTGTAGCACCAAATAGGTTCATGCTCTCCCCTGGAGAGAGAGCCAGAGAGAGCTCCCAGACGTGGGTGTGAAAGGTCCAGGGACCAGAGTCTGAGATTGCTCAACTGGCCGTGCATGCACACCCGGGGAGGTTTGCTGGGGCAGCGCCCAGTAGGGGACAGGGAACCCGGGGCTGTTTGGCTGTACCTGCAAACCTTCTGGCGCACAGGTGCAAGTTTGCAGAGCCGGACCATGGACATGGATTGCAATGAGGTTTATTTCCCCATATGCGGATGCCTCTTTCAGATGAGCCTGCTGTTGTGTGCTCCTGTGGGTAACTGAGACTTTCAGGGCAGTCTCATGTGTGGGCATTCCCTCTGCGGGTCTGAGGAGAGCATGGCAGCTCTCAGCACTGAGAGATGAGAGAAAAGAGCTTGGTTTAAAGACACAGGATGTGTAAACATGTTTTAACAGTTATATCAAAGTTATACTCAGTTCCTCCATGCTGCACAGAGTCTGGCCCTAAGTTTTAATACAGTTGACAGATGACATCCATAGTAAAAATATTGTATATAGTAATGGGTGGTGGTTTTGATTGGGTACTTACTAGATACACCAAGAATCACTGCAGCTTTGTCCTAAAGCAAAAGACATTTGCAGTAAACACCTACCTACCTAGGTTAATATAAAATACTGAATAACTACTCAGTCTGTAATTCACTAAGTATTCCTTGAAAACTGAGATAACAATAATAACCACCTTTGTGTTTTCATTTATTCCCTTATTGAAGATTTTTAAGTGTGTTAGTGAAGGTAATAAATTAGGTTTCACAAGAAGAGTGAATTGGGCATTGCTTTGATTATAGCAACCTCTGTTAGAAAACACTGAAAGGTCTTAGAAAGCTGAACGTTTCCCAGAGCTGCTGAGGGCTAAAGGAGCCTCTTTCTCACAGCCCAGCCCTCTCCACCATGCACATAAGAAGGGCAGCTTCACTGCACCGCAGTGTACAGCAGGGCAGAGAGGCTGAAAGGCTGAGTGGAGAGCATGCAGTTGTTTGGAGGCCACTGGAAGCAACAACTGTCCTCACTGTCTCAGCTCCTCTAACATGCGGGAGCCTCACGAGGGATGTGATTGGTTCAAGCCTGGCTCTGCTGCACTGTGCCACAGCCAAGTCACAAGGCTGGTGGTGCGGTGGCGCGGGGTGCGTGCTGTTGGGAGATCTGATGGCTTGGCCGTGGGAGGAAGCGAGGAGCCGAGTGCCAGGCTTGGGCTTCTCAGCACCCCCTGCTCTCGTGGCTGTGGCGAGCTGCTGTTGTACTTCCCTGGGTGCTTTGGCAGTCACACTAACACACCTTGGGGGCCCGGTGCTGCTGTGAACTGCCAGGAGAAGGGTTGAGAAGCTCCTGGTGCTCCAGGGGGCACTGCTGGCGAGGGCCAAGTGAAGTGGGTATGTGAGTGCCTAAAAACTCCCTGCATATCTTTGGGGTGGCTGAGCCAATGGGAAGGGTGGTCAATCCATTACTCCAATCTTGGAGCCAACTGCAGGACAGAGCTCTGCTGAAAGACATAGCAAAAGTGTTGCCTTGGGCCTAAAGAGAGGATAGGAAACTGAAGTGGAAAGTGCAGGGGTGGGGCCCCATCCCAGGTCCTCCTTGGCTCTGCCTGCAGGATCTGCCTCATTGCAAAGGTCATCTCTCCCAAAACACAACCATTCTCTTCTCGCAGAGCCTCATTTTCTTGAATCTAGGGACCCTGCCACTGCAGAGCTGACACAGCTGGCCTGGCCTGTGACTGCTCCTGTGAGACATGGGGAACTCTGTCCTGCTCCATGCTGTGAGTTTGCTGGGCTCACCGGTGGGCTGGCTGGCCCTACAGAAAGCCACCCTTCACTTGCACTCAGTTCTGGGTGGGTCCATATCCAGAGCAAGAAGAAATGGTTTTCAAACCGACACAAGGATGCTGCAAGGAGAAAGGAGGAGGCTTGTCCTCCATATCTCCTAAGGATCAGCTACAAGTCATGAGCTTGCACTACGGCAAGGCTGAGATAATTTAGAGATGAGGAAGCAGTAAGGCTAGAAACGGCCTGTGATTGATTGACTGGAAAGGATAAGGAATCGGAGTCAGGAGATTTTCAAGGGAAAGTGAGACAGTCTCCCCTTTGGAGGTCTCAGGGGAGGTTCCCTGCTTTGTGGAGCCCTCCCAAGGCAGCTCTGTGATGCTGGGTTTTGGTGACCCTGCTCACTCACTGTCTGGCTTTGCATGGAGGCCGCCAGGAGCACCGTTCATCTGGCACTATTTATGGCGAGCGGCTGAGCTCCCAACCATCTGGAGCCCAGCCCCAAGAATCACGTCCTCTGCTAAAATAAATTGAACCTAATTGGTTGGAAAAGGAGGAGGAGGGAAGCAACAACAGCCAAATCAACAATAGCAACAACAAATACCCCAACTCACCCCAACCCAACACTTGAAACAAATCATTAAGTACCATTTAAAATCAAATTGCACCAACTGTCTGACTGAGGCTTGTCCAAATTTGGCCTTATCAGCATTCAGCACCACTGCCCTAAGATGGACGAGGAAACACTAAGCACCACTAAACTATAAGAGGGAGAGAAACAGGTGCCATGTTTTGTTTACTCCAAAGCCCTTTATGCTCTTCTGACAGAGAGAAAAAAATAAATCTAACTGAGGAGTAGGCTTATTGATTATCTTTACTTAATCTGACTAGAAAATGTCTCTTTCCCTCTCATTCCCACCCTTTTCAGGGCCAGCAGCTGAGCTCTGATTGCTAAGCACTGGGATTGGCCTGGTGTCCAGGACTGCATGGCTGCAGGAAAGCTCCAGGCTCTGCTGTTCAGCTTGGCACCCACTGGCACTGGGCTTTCTGTTCTCCTTCCCTCTCACCCCACCTTGGGACAGTGTGCCAACACATTCCCAGAACAAATGGTGACTCCCACCTGAGTGGTCTCAGCTCTGTCTCCCACCCTCCATTTCTCTCTACTCAGCAGCAGTGGAAGAGGTTGGGTGACCCTGGATGCTCTTCTACAAAAACCTCTGCACCCTCTGTCAGCAAAGCCACTCTGTGGTCCTCCTCCTGGCCAACCCTTCTTCCTCAGAGGGGCTTAGGGCCCTCCTTCAGAGTCCACCTTGGTACGAGGACATCCATGGGCATTTCTCCAGCTCAGCATGATACCAAAGAAGATGAAGGAGGGTGGCCAGCATGCATGCAGCCAGCCTCAGGGACCTCAAAGACCTTGTCTTGGGTGTCTCCTATTCCCTTCAACTCTGGTTGGGTTCCCACACTGCCTCATCACCAGAGGAACTAATCTTCTTCCAGTAGTATACGAGGAGACATGATTCACATCTGTTACTTGTTTGTTCTCTCACGCTCTCCCAGGGGGAGAACTGTGTGCAATGGACTGTTCTGTTTTGTTTGGTTTTCTGTGTGTATGTATACATATTTTTATACATGCATATGCGGAAACACAGATACAGATACTGACATGGATTTCCCAGCTCTCGCCTTCCCTCCCACTCACGCAATAATACTTTTGAGCACACTGAACACTCCCCAGCAATAAGAGAGAGGCTGCTCGGGTGTACAGTCCCCCCCCCCCCCCCCCCGCCCCCAGCATTTCCTGGTCCTGGATCTGTGTCTTAAAGAATGCAAGTGCAGAAAAAAATGTCAGTGCCTTACACCTACCAGGTGGAGGATTTGGTCCGGGATGGCATTTTAGAATTGTTTTCCTTACTAGGCAGGTTGTTTCCAGAATACTGGGGTTTCTCCTCAAAAATCTCTCCCTCCCTCCCAGAGGAGTTTCTCTTAGCCTTAGAGGAGATGGTGCCACTGAGCCAAAGGAGAGGCATTGCCATCTGGGATCCTTCTCCTGGAAATAGTGTGTTTCCTGAGGCAGAAGCTCTTATTCAAAGCTCAGGATAAGAAGTGTTAAGGTTGGGTATGGAGGGGTTTGTGTCCACACCTGTCTGTCACCCTGCTGGTATGTCCTAGTGAGCGTGAAAGGTTCCCTGCTCCCACATGAACAGGGCTCTTCCTGACACTAGGATTTCTTTTCGGCAGGGGTTTTTATGCTTGTAATGAGGGGGGCCTAGAGAAGGAAGGCCTAGCTGAAGGCTGCCAGAAATTATTTTGCAGCTATGCACACTGTGATTTTCCCTGATCTTCCTGACATGCCTCATATATGATGGAAATCCTCTGGACTCATCAAGAAGGAATAGCTCTTGGGACACCTCTTAAACATTTCAAGCAACAGTAATGGGAAGACAAAAATGCTTTAGATGCTGTGATTTTTCGTTCTTTTTTTTTTTTTTTTTTTTTTTTTTTTTTTTTTTTTTTGCCTATAAGCCAACACTGCCTTCCACGCAGGCAGTGCATGGGAAAAGATAGATCAGTTCCCCAGACATTGTTCGTAAGGTGAGAAATATTTCACCTGTACCTTCAAAAGCTTTTGGCCTCTTTTTCCCTTCCTAATGGGGCTTATCCATTCCCTGGCTGCAAATGCTTTCCCCTCTGCTGTCTGTGATCTTCCCTCATGGAGCTCAGTTCCAGTTCCTGCTGTTCCATTTTCTCTGCTATCTCCTATGCTGTTATTCTGTCTTTAAAGGACTTCCCAGTCCCCTGCTAGTCCAACATTTTATAATCGCCTCCACAAAAGAATCAAGCTTCATCCTCAAAACAGCACAGTCCTGTGGTGCCCATGCTCCTTGAAGGACACTGTTGCAGAACTTCATGCTGGTTAGAAGCCTCCTCCTAATTTTTATCCCAAATGTTTTCATACACCAACTGATCCCCCATTTGTTCTCATGCCAACAGGATCTTTTAGCTTGGATAGCTTTTCTCCCACCCTGATGTTTCATGCCTCTGGCGTATTTACAGACAACAAAACTGTGCCCTCTCCTCCTTAGTTTTGCTAGATTAAACAAGCCAAGCTGTCTTGAATGTGGGTGAGAAACACATTCCAGAGACCTGCCAAACCTGGGCCACCGACAGGAACGGCTGCTGGGTGAGCCTTTCAGGACTTGCTGTTTCTGCCTTGTTTTACTTTATGATGCTGAAATTAGGGTGCCTCACTAGCTGCCAGACTATTTCTCTTCCTCCATCCCCATTCTTGGACAATTTTTCCTGTTCTGTTTTCTTTATGACTCATTGCTACTGAACTAGGATGTTGCCTTGGTGCACCTCACCCGTCCTCATTTCCCACCCTGCTTGTCCCCTTCTCTCAGCCCAGGCCCAGCAGCTGGGTCCACAGCGCGCGCTTTAGCTGCTGAGTCCCACCCTTCCCTTCTAGCCTTCAGTTCAGCAGTGGGGGAAAAAGGGGAGCTAGGGACAGAGGCTCCCCTACGTTGTGTGATCGCAGGGCTGAGTTCTCCCCTTGCCGGTGCTGCTCGCTGTGTGGCGCCGGCCGCGGGAGCTGTTCGCCTGCTGGACAGTTCCTCCTGGCCTGGACTCGGCAGGAGCTGGGGAAAGCGTCAGCGCTGGCCGTCCTGCAGGGCGGACTGTGCCGTGTTGATCCTTCATCCGACCCACAGGCTGGCTCTCAAGCTTCCTGGTGCTGAAAAGTGCTGTGTCTGTGTGTCTGCTGAACATCCAGCACTGGATTTTCAGAGTGCAAAGCTATTCACGTGTGTAAAAGCCGTATTTGTCATAGAGGTTAATGTTGCATGGGCAGGCAGCCTGTGTACTGCCTCTTCCTTCCTTCCAGTGTTGTGAAATTGTTAAAACCTTGGACAGCCCTTGCATTTTATCATGTTATTCTGAGTAGTGAAGGAAAAGAGCTCTGTAGTAGTTGGGGTTGGCCATTCCCCTGCACATACGAATTTATTCAGCCAAAATCCACCAAATGCCCATTGTCTGGCTGATGTTTGTGCTGCTCTCATACCTGTGAGTGCAGCATATGTAGGCACAACAAAATAAGCTTCTGTGTAGTTACTCTGTGCCCTGAGAGCTGTGAGCTGTGCCTAAGCTTATCTCTGAGTAATTCCTCCCAGAGCAAAGGAATTTTTATTTAAGCATTTTGAAAAGATAGTGTTAAGAGAAGGGGAAGAAATCAGATATACAGTGTAGATGCCTTTCTCTGGGCTCAGAATAGCTGTGCAAATGAAAGGTCTTGTTTTCCTTTTGCTCAACCTGGTCCAAGCGCTTGGCCTAGCGGGTTTCACTTTTCAAAAGTCACTTTCCAATTCTCACAAAGGAGAACAGATCTGTCTGTCTGGGTTTGCAGTAGGGCGGGTGTGTGGTGGAGAAAGGCCTGGTTTCAGTGTGCTGGGTTTTTTAACCAGTGAAAGGATTGCCATCAGATTTTGAAATGAAAAATACCTCATTTGGGAGACCATTGGCCTCCCTTTAAAGACACAGTTTCTGTCAGCTGCAGTGGCAATGATGCAGTTTGGTGTAGGGGGACCTGCAGAGCCAGTGGCTGTCCAAAGCACATAGTAGCAGCTGTGGTCAGCTTTCTCTTTTTGCGATTTCCCCTTTTTCATTATGACTTCTTGGCCAGGTTGCATCCCAGACCTGCAAGCCTCCTGCAGCAAGCTGCGGGGAGTGACACATACAGCAACACATTCATATCATGAAAGTGCACAGAGCGCTGCAACATAACAGCCTTCCTCAGGGCTCTGTGTGTGTGTGTGTGTGTGTGTGTGTGTGTGTGTGTGTGTGTACCTGTGCTAGTGTTTCAAAATGTGATTTAGGAACAGAACCAGTGAGGAAAGTTCAGTGGGGAATAAAGAATGTGAAGGTAACAACGTGACTATAACGAGTTTCAAATCTGAGGCCATCTTACTTCATTTTAAGGTAACCTTGGGAATGATGTATTTCAGCTGCAGCTTAAAATGTATTTGCCAAACAGTTATACTTCATTTCATATACCACATTGTTCCTACTGAGCACCAAAAGCACTTTATGGAAAGACAGAAAGCTATTGAATCAGGTCTGAAGTCTGGAGATTTATCCTTGAGACACTCCTTTTCTGAGAGAACCTTGGCTTAAACTATTTTAAAGCAGCATGATGTTCTGTGATGGATAATTTCTCTCCCCTAGCACAAAAGAGCTCTCTAGAGTAAGGGTTCGCATTGTAGCTGAGAGTGACAGAGCTTTGCCATGGAGCCGGTCCCCACTTGAGGGTTATCCAGTCTGATCCTAACCCTGAAGATGAGGACCATGCACCAAGCCTAAGACTCCTCCAGGCAAGTCCCCTTTTCTCTCTTGTGTGAAGCCTGGGAATGAATGAGAACCAAGTCATACGTGACAGGTATTTGCTGAACTGTTCAATGCTCAAATGAAAAGCACAGACATACTGCGATGAGGAAGCTGGTGTGAGAACCCAGGAGAGAAGCAGACCGCCACTTGCACTTATAGCGCACCAACATCCTTGGAGTCATCCAGATGGCTGGGATCCAGGTTTTCTGAGCATCATGGCTGACGCACGGTAGGCTTTCAGAAGTTTGTGGAGAAGCCTATTCTGCTCACAAGAGCTTTAGAGCCGGAAACCAGAGTCCTCCACTGCTTCAGGATGCTGCAATGTGTACTCAATGGCTTTCTGACACCTGCACTGTGCAAAATATGGCAGTTTCAGTTCACAGTGGCTTTGGCAATCACTTTCCTTTGCCTTACCTTTATGCCCACTTGAGTTTTGCTTTCAGTTTAGGGTTCAGGCTCACCCATATCTTTGAGGTGAAATGAGCTCAACAGAAAGTAGCATGAAAGAGGACACTACCCGGATTTCCTCCAGCCTGTGCTTGTTTTCTCTGAATATGTGCATGAAACTTCGAAATTGGAGGCTGGTTCATATTTTTAATAGTATTGTGAAGCAAAAATACGTATCAAAACATTTCCAACCCATGATACAGGAATTGAATTGAATGCATCCCTGCAAATCTTTAAAGCACCTTGTCTCCTTCTCTCTATAGATCCCACTGAGTTCTCTGCATGGACAATATGACCGCTGTGACTTTTTGCTCCTGAGTTTGAGTTGTTTCTAATGTTTCCTCTTCTGGTTTTCAGCCAGCAAATTATCTGTTCTTGTTGGAACCAGATATCACCCCAATAGCCTTGGAGGGATCAAGGCTGAACTGGTCATGATTTAGCTACTGTGTGATTTCCTTTTCTTCAGTATACTGCCTTGAGTGGTCCAGCAAACTTCAGACTTTTTTGCAGGCTTCCTACTTCTGATCTGCTGCAGAAAATTTTGGAAATCTAGCTTGATAATTTTGCTTCCTTGCCCTTCTCATTCCTGCCCCAGTGTTTTTGCTGGATCTGACCTGGTCTCTCTTGTATTCTTCTCCACGGATTCTAGGCTGGAGTTCCTCGTAGGAGGCTACTTGTTTGATCCAATGCCTTCCTGCACCTGGCCTTTAGCAATTCTGCTTCCTGACACGTTCTGCTTTCTAGAAGCAGGTTCATGCCCTATGATTATTATATATATTCCTGTATCACAACAATGGGCCCACAGAATGATGAGCAGGTGACCTGCCATGCTGACTCTACAGTTTTAACTGAATGCTAGTAACTTTTAAGATAATTAAAATCCTTTCCATGCAACCTTTCCACATACTGGGTAAGAGGGATTAAATCACAAGCCCACTCACACGTGGGGCAGATTTCTTGTTTTAATACCTTCTCAGCCAGTGAGACACTTCTTCTATACTGACTCAGAAGGAAAAGCACACTCTATTGAATCAGCAACACCACTTCCTTCCTTTGCAGTCTTACCATTCACACACTTAGCCTGCTCATCTTGAGACAACCAGCTAGAGCAGTCTTGAGGAAGAGAGATGAGAGGCAGAGAAAACGTAGCAAAAGACAGATAGGGTAAAATACACTGGAGGGGGAATGCAACCTTAATCCTGCTTGCAGCTGATATCCATGATTACCGTGCTCTTTACTAAGCAATGTAGCTTGGCTGGAATGGGTGTCACTGAGCTTAGCATCCTCCCAGTGGCTGATGAAATGTGTCATACTGTGCCAGGGCACAAACAGTGGCTGTGGGGGCTGGCTATGCAGAAAGGGGCTTTGACCCCAGCGAAAGGGAGCAGCTGCTCTTACTAGGGCATGCCATCTGATGACTCTTGCACCAGACACAGTCACCTCAGGATGTTTGTCATGCTGGGTCACAACAACGCTGTGGTGAATAATTGATTTCCCTTCCCTGCTACCAAAGCACTGGGCAGAAAGACCCATGCCCAAGCTCAGCTCTGCTGGCAGGATAATTAAAAGGTCTCCCTTATGTCAAGAACCTTCACATTATTACCTTTGGCTCTGATGGCTGAAGGAGGCCTGGAGCTGTACAACCTCACATGCACACCTCATGCAGCCACAGAGTGCAGTGTGACAGGATTTCCCACCTGCAGAACAGCATTGTTGGCTGGGTGCATTTCTGTGGCTGAGGGTCCAGCTTGATTGCCTTCCACCGCTTTCAGTGGGGGACTACATGTGCCCACAGCTGTGATGAGAAATGGTGATCTAAGACAGTTGCAGATTTATTAAGCCATGTTTGGTACAGGACATATCTCCATGTCCCATGGTATAATCATTTAGTGCTGGACTTCATGCAGCCCTGGTGGAGGATGGGACAAGGGAATGCCAGACACAATTATAAAGCTTCACAAGGACTTGAAGGTCCATTTTTGGGGATCTTGCATCTTTCCAGGGACTGATATGGGAGCGGATGAATTTAAAGAGAATGCTTTTGGGCAAATGTCATGTGACTTTTCACTGCGTCTCAAACCAGTGGCTCAGACATATATGGAGTGTTCATTATCACAGTCACTGATCAGGAACCATGTCAAATTTGACAGGGCTCTTAGCTGTTTACAAAAACAGGGAATGAAACCATCTACCTGACTTCCCAGGCTAATAGCAGTGGTTGGGCTTTACCTGCCACAACCCATGGACAAGTCCTTGAACAGGCCAGCTCCCTGCTGACTGGAGTTGCACTGTTCTGACACTATGAGGGGAACGAATACAAGAGCAGACATGAAGGGAAAGGTTTTACTTCAAGCTGGAAAGATGGTAATGGGATTTGATTTTCACGTTTGCTACTTCTTTACAGATTTGGCACCATCCTGATTTTTCACTAACTTGCTTGTTTTTTGTTTGTTTTTTTCACTAAACCTCGGAGAATTACGGAACCAGGGCTCTAAATCTGGGTGAAATTTTTGCTGTAGGCTCGCAACATGTACGATGTGTTTGTGTGTGTGAGTATGCATGTCTTCATATGCGCAAATGAGTCATTCTTATTCTTGCTCATGTTATTTCCGGGAGGGGGAAGTGAGATGGTTTAATCCAAGGTAGGGGAATGCAACGCACAGGCCTCCTAGCATGGGGGGAAGGAGTGCACTGAGGTTTTTCTGGCTCAGAGGTCGTGGACTAGAAAGCAAACCCACCATGTCTTTCCTAGTGTAAAGGCAGGAAATTTGCCCTGTGCCTCCAGAGGGGCTGGTGTCTTGGCTGGTCAGAAAGTGGTAGGCAGTCTCATCTCTGTTCCATTACTTTCTGTATGTCACTGTGGGCAGAGGCAACATTCAGAGAGGAAACCACAAGTGGTCTGGGCTGCAGAGTCTCAGAAAACAGCAGAATGGGCTCCAGGTGCAGTCTGTTTGCTCTCAGGAGAACCTGATGCATTGCAGGCTGGGACTGTCTGCCCCCCTGCCAGGGAAACATCATCTCATACATGTTTGCTGTAATGTCCCATCTTCCCCTGCCCCTTCTCCCGTTCTCTCTCTACCACATTCCTGAGTATGGCCTGACCTTTTCTGTGTCCTTGTTGTCCTTTCCTATTAAACTTATTTGATGGCTGGCAGATTTAGGGCTGGCAAAAAGGTATATGCCCAATAAAAACTGACCCAGATTGTCACCCATGATTTGTACTGAGCCCAAGTGGGACTGTTCCTGAGGCTCTCAGTTGTTTAATTCAGCGTAAGATGAATTATTTTTAATCAGCTCACTCCTTCTGAATCCTGGCTGGGGACAGTACCGTCTGTATTATCATATGTTAAAATGGAATTGAGGTTGAAAATACATATCAGCAAAGCAAGCTTTTCCTAGGGTAATTTATGGCTCATCCAGTAGCAGAGATCTGTGAAAATCCCACAAGAAAGTATATCCTTCAGAAAAGGTGAGCTTGAGTGTGGAGGTTTAACATGTGCAGATAAACTCTTTAGGCCAAGATCCATTGGTGCAAGCACCACGGGAGTTAGGAGAGGTAAATCAGGCCAGGATCCGGCCCAGGCCTCTGCTCATCACCTGTCAGAGCCCTGTGGCAGCAGGGAGAGGGGAAGAGCAATACTGCTGGGGGAACTGGAAGTGGTGAGTCCCACTTCCACACACCCAAGCTGTGCCTCCGATCTTGTCCGATCTTGTCACACGGCCTCTGCATGGACGTCAGGAGCATCTGTGCTTTCAGCCTGCACACAGGTTTTGAGTCCCCATGTTACATGTCACCTGTGGAAGCTGCCCTGGCGATGCATGCGCAGCTGTGCTGCTCCATGGCTGCAGTTCTCTTGCCCCAGAGCTTTGCTGTCATTACGACACATTTCATGTTTGGAAATGCTCGCTCAGCATTTTGGGCAGACATACTTCTTTTGCTGCACATTCTGGGGCTTCTGTCAGAGGGAGTGTTCCCACAGGTCCTGTTGTTTTGTCATGCCGCCCTCCTTGTTCCTGTGGTTCAGGACTTCACAACAGCCATTCCCGGCCTCATTTTCCTGCACATCTCTTCAGAAATACCACAAGCAGAGATATTTCCAGTGAGCTCTCAGGCATCATGGAGGAAAAAAAGTCAGCAAACAGCCTTCGCTGGACTCTGAACAATATTAAATGCAACCCTCCCTTTTCCCTGTCCAGGAAGAACAGATTTTCTTCTGAGGCAGCTGGTGGTTGTCTCTGCATCCTGGACAGTGAGTACAGGTTGGACTTTCCTCCAGGGATCAGTGTAAGAGTCATCAAATTGTTTGCTGAGCTTGCAGCAGACACCTCAGACTGAGGACAAGCATCCCAGTCGCATCTCTGTCTGCAGTACTTGGGAGCACTGGGATGCTCACGATCATGGCTGTGACTGCTCAGGGCTCTTCTAGAGTTAGGCAGGAAGTTGCAATCAGGATAATAACAGTCCTATGGCCGAAGCATACTAGGAGCTCCAAGAGACCAAAGGTAGTCAGGAACTCCTTTTACATCTTTTCCCAGAGTGGGTTTCTTTCCTGGAGCATTGTCTGGATGCCAGCTGTGTGAGCTGCAGGCCTGGGCAACTGGCTGTGGCAGCAGCCATGTGGAGGTACCCAAAATGTAGGACAGTCATCAGTGGGACTCATGCCCAAGTTTGCTCCCCACTATAGGGTTTGCCAAAGAAAAGGGTATTTCATGTGAGTTGTGGAGGCCTGGCTAATCCTGGTGGGAGACTCAGGAGCATTGGTGCACAGTGATCCGGGAAGGCGCATGAGGCCAGGACTCTTAGAAGGCCTGGATTTTTTTGCCGATGACATATAGAAGATTTGCATTAGTGTCTAGATGGACATTAGCGCCTTTGCGTTTTTTCATGTCATTCTGGAAAGTCCACTTTACTTTCCCTTGGCTGGTGGAGCTTTTTCTGGACATGACATAGGACAAAGGAATTATTTTCACTGAGTTATTTCCAAATAGCACTGGAATGTGCCTTCAGAAAATTGATAGGGGAGATGGACGACACTGACATGCTGGCCTGATGGTGATCAGAGATGTCCTGCTAATGTGGTAACCTATGGCTGTGATTTTTCTAGTCTCTGTAAAGGTCAAGGGGAGGTCACTGAGCATTGATGTGATAAGGACACATGTGGTAGATGTTCTGAACAGCCAGAGAATCTGGGCTGATGCAACTGCACAAGAGCAGGTGGTTGTGGATGCATAGTGTTCCTGCGCTGAGCCTGCAGCCATGGTAAGAAATGCATATATTTGTACATAAGGCCTTTATTAAAATGACCTCACCCATACGTATACATTTTAATCATGCCAGTGAATGTCTTCTTTGTTTATTTTTAATACAGGACTTGTTTTGATGTTACAGTTGTGATGGAGTGGATGTAATGGCAGTGACTTTTCATCTTAGGCCCAAAATCCAGAGCTGAAAGTGAAGACACTTTGCATTACTTTACAATACAAAAGGGAATGTCCCTGGGCAGATTAGTTTTTCATTTCCATTCTAGACTGTAGTCAGCTGTCTGCTGCCTGGAGTCCACAGGGCACAAGTAGCTCTGGAGGTCATCCGAGGTTCCTTCTCCCGCAGCCTTTCTCAGTTGACCGATAGGTGACAGAAATGCAAACAGACCTTTGTGGTAATGTTCACTTATACTCTGAACTTCAACATGAGACAGATGATAAGACATAGTCTTTGTGAGCCCTGAATTTTATTTGAGGTGTTATTAATTTCCTCTTTCTTGCCCTGGATAGCTCCAAAATAATCGCCAAGAGGAAGGCACATACCCTAATCCCCAGGTCTAGCAGGGGCTTCCAGTAGCCACCTTGATGCTGGAGTATTTGCTACCGCAGAATTTCCCACAAGCTTTTCACAGAGGAGAGGCAAAAAAAGACCGAACAAAACCTTTAAAAAGATCAGCAGGGACATTGGCAGCCAATCTGTGTGGTGGAGCCCCAGGAAGACCAGGAATTTCTAACTTCAGCCTTGCAGTCTGTCCTTAAACTGTAGCATTGTCACTGGTCTGCAGAGATCTCGCAGTTTTGTGTGATCTTGCATAATGCATGATGTGTGCTGGTGATAGACAGGCAAGCCAGCGAGCCAGAGGCAAGCTGCCAGCCTTCCCTTCACTTTGAACGCCCTTGGCTGTCCCAAGACTCGTTCCAAAACATTTAAATTGCTTAAGTGTGCAGTGATGTGTTTTAATTAACGCAGAAGAAGGGGGCAGTAAAATACAGGTCCCTTCAGTACTAATTTGGCCTTGTGCTTGAGGCACAGGTGTTAGAAAGCCAGGAGTGCCTGAATCTGCCTCTGCCTCATTACAGCATGTGCAGTGTTGCAGTTTCCCCAGCGTTGGTGGGGATCACGTGCTGACCTATCTTCGCTAAGCACCTGCAACATGGGGCGACGCGGGAAGCAGGGCATCACTGGTGAGTGTAGTGCATAGGTACTCATGACAACTTTTTGGTGCTCTGTCTAGGAAATGAGCTCTGCAAAATAAACAGCAAATTTATTATTAAACTAAGGCCTTGATGTGACACACTTTGTGAAAAGATTTAGGCCACAGAGGTTCCTCCAGGGTCTTCGCTGTCCAAAGCAAGGCAAATGATTGCACCGGATGAAAGGAGGATTGTGTTTCCACTGTGCAGGTGGGGAACATAGACATCACACAGCTGAGAGACTTGCCCAGGAAATATGGCATGGAATTAGAACTTCATGCTCCTTTCTGGAGCGTCACACTTGTGCTTTATCTGAAGGCCATCTTTCTTTCATCAAAAAAAAAAGGGGAGGAAGAAAAAAGACTATGGATAGTCTTAGAGAATGGATATTTATGTGTCTACCAGTTTTCCCAAGTGCACAATAGAGAAAAGCAATGCAGAAACCTTTCTGGGTCATAATTAATATATAAGGGATCAGTTGATTCTTGGAATATGCAATGACACATGGATTATTAGGGATTACATGTTGGCTTGTTGGAGTGGCCAGCTCAACATCTACCTCCTAAACATGATTCTTCAACAGAGGGGGGATATCTTGACTTGACCATGGGAATATTTTGTCCATTGCAATGCCAGCAACCTTTCCTAATGAGAAATATCGGTATTTTAAGCAATGGCTCAGCCTGTTAAATGGTTAGAAGATTTAGTATAAGCTGATCTGGCCATCCAAGGACTCTATTGCATCTGGAAAGGTAAGGTCAAAGTCTCAGTCAGATTGCAATGGACTAGGATATTTTGGGGAGAGATTTCACTTTAGAAAGCCACAGAACATTTTGGTGAGAGATTTTACTTTAGAAAGCTACCCTAACTGGATCTCCTAAGCTCCTCAGATACCCAGAATTTGAAAGGCAGCTAGGAATGGGTTTTACTTTGTAGAAGTTTTATTGGGGAAATTTAACCAGCACCTGCAATTAGTCAGCGTAAGTCTTACCAGAACGGTCAGTTCCTTAATTTAATGAGCATTAGAATGGTGATTCATTTCAAAGTGGAACTTTGTTATATTGCTGCAGAAAGGAGAAATGACAGAGGGGAACAAAGAGAATGAGGAAATGGTTGTTTTAGATTGAAAACAGAATGATATATTCCTGGAAGTACACTTTCAGCCCCCATCCTAGCCTGGTTCAAGCCAAAGGAGGAAACCCTGTATACAGTTGGCTTCAATCACTTCTTAACAAGGTTGGCCTGGCCTCATCTCTTCAGGCCAAACCTCTGCAATGCTGCAGGTACTGCCTTAATGCCACATGCCAGACTGCTTTGCACCCTAGAGCCATGCAAGGAGCATTTTCTCTGCATTTACTTATTCCGTGAAAGCACTAGCAGGTTAAAGGCTTGCATAGAAAGGTAATAATAATGATTAATGCATTCCTGCCTAGGCTCTGACCATTCTTCTGACATAATCTGTCCTTCTTCTAGACTGCAAATCCTTTTGCTAATGCCCATGGGTGTTTGGCCCAGCCGTCTGACTGAAGTCAGCAGGAGATGAAAGTGTTGCACCTCTTGCAAGATGAAATCCACCCATTCTTGACCAAGTATATGCCTTCCAGAGTAAAAAAACAATGTAGCATCTAAGTCTGTAAATAGCAGACCAAGCAGAGGAAGGGGAAAGCGCTGGCTGCCTGGGAAAAAGTCCTGGCAAAGCTCACGGTGGTGAAACCAAATGGAAATGTTGCAAACTTTCACCTAGAATAAACAATCCAAATCAGCTGCAAGCGCTTTCCATCACACTAGTTCCCAGGAATGGAGTTGCATCATTTTCTTGACATGAGGCTGCCAAAGCCTGTAGCGACACACTAGGATCCTGCTGTTTAGCCAAGTTCTTGGCACATTTATGTGGCCAGAGATTATTATTTATTTATTTATTTTTGGTAAGAATTGTTGGTGGATTAAAAATGAGAGACAGACAACAAAAATACACATTTACTTGGGTGGAGGAGACTTTGGCTTTAGGGCAGAATAATGCATTGTGTTACGTGACAGCTTTCTATCGGAGGACCTCAGACGTGAAATACCATTATTAACTTCCCAGCATCATATGTGGCAAATGAGACAGGCTCCATTTCTCAGATGGGCAAAAGCTGGCCAGAGATATTAAGCACCAAATGCTCTCAAATCCCCTTGAGTCACTCCTGCCTTGCTTCTCCATGGTTCTGAGCATCCCATTACTTGTTGTTCAATTACCCTTCAAGAGCTGGCTGCTTAGTGCTTCAGATTGGCATCCACAATTAGTAGGCACTTGGTTGAGGAGTTAGTGACACACTAAGATCAGAGCTCAGGAGCTCTGGCTCTCCAGCTGCTCTGTTATCCATTGAGTTATGTTTGGAGGCAGGGACATGGTTCCTTGTTGTTTGCACTTCAGAACTATTTTACTTTAAGCACAAGTGCCATCTTCCATTTTATGTCTGTTCCTTGAGCTCTGCCTAATCCATCTGTTTTGATTGCTGTCTACTCCTTGCTGCTTGCTCTTTTGGTACACACAAAACAGGCTTTGGAGCACTGCCTTCACCCCTCTCTTCTTCACCAGTTCTCCCACAGTGCCTACTTCTTCTTTTCACCCTTCACTGCCTAAGCCACCATCCTCCTGTTTTTCAAGCCAGCCTTTGTACACACTTCCTTTTTCTCTGAAACTCTAGCAATGCAAAATGTGTGAGCTCAGTGAAAACTGAATAGCAATGGCAAGATTTTCCTCTCTCTCAGCTCTTTCTTCAGCATGGCTTCCTTTGGGAATCCTGTTTATAATTTCTTACCATCTGCAACAGTATCCCAGGAACTGAGCTGCAATGTAATACATATGGGGCTAAGTTTGAACTGGGAGCCAATGCAGACAGGGATACTGGAGCGGAGGGGAAGGAAAAGGAAAGGGAAAGCTCAGGGAAAGCTCAGACATAACTGGACATCCAGCAAGGCCTTGCATAGCCAATTGGCAGCCCTGTTGTTCCAAGGAACCATCTGAAAGCAGAGATTAGTCTGAATCAGAAACTTCAATCCAAACACGCACGAACTTTGAGAAAGGTCAAGTCCAGATTGGTTCCAGCTGGACTCCAAACCCTGATAAGAGAGTTCCTCCCCAGGGCCTTGAGAACATCTGAATCCACAGGCAGTCTCTAGACTGACCTCTCCTTTCCAGGGTCTCCAGGATTTTTAACCCAGTTACTCAGTCATGGGCTTGCAGGGGGAGATCCACCCACTTGGGATGGTTAATTTTCACTGGTCCAGGGTCATTCTTCTCTCTTCAGGGAGCTCTGCAAAGCATTTTTTCAGGAGGGGAGGAGATTCAGCATGACTCAGTGGTGTTTGAGAAACAGGGGAGACAAATGAGGAGATCCTAGAGGTACTTCCTTCTAAATAGCTCAGAGATTAGTAACACTTTGCCATACCTGTAAATAGTTCATGCACAGAAATGAATGCCAACAAGTGCTCTGGAAAGTTGCACCTCACTACTTCATGTTTTCTAAGTGCATTTGTGATTTTTCAACAACCAACTACCAAATCCAAGAGAAAAATAAAAAGATCCCTGACCTTTCACTGCTCTGATTTCCTAATCATTTGGACACCTTTAATCCTTGTCTCTATCCACAGGGCACTGTTGTGTAATAGAGCCACAGTCCAGGATGGGCCAGGCAGAAAAGAAATGCTGGACATGGAATGGCTCAATATGAACAAAAGCAGGAGGGGTGCAAAGCGGAGAGCATGTCTGGGGCTCACAACAGCATAAACTACTTTTTTTTGCAGTGTTTTGGGATCAGCCAGTGTGGGGAAGGTTTTTGCTTGTCACCAAAACGGTCGTGCAGAGTGGTCAGACAAGTCGGGCAGTGAACGCATGCACATTAATATTTGCTGTCACTGAGGTTGCAAAACAAAAGCAGACAGATGATTTCAGGACTTGGCCTCCTTATCTCCCCACCTACCACAGCCTATAAGGTTGCATAAGAAAACAGGACTGAATAGGAAGAAGTTTGAGATGGAAACCTGAAGAGAAATGAAGCAGATATAGCAACACTGAATGACAAAGCTTCCCTCACAATGGGATATTTAGGTACTGGTGAAGCAGTTATGCATGTTTCAAACTCTGAATTCAGATTATACCCAATTTAGGCCAAAAGAAGTTAAAATTAAGGAAGCTTATTTTGTGGTTTGTCAAATACTCTATGATTATGGACAGTCAAAAAGCTCATCCTACTGAAGACTCAAGGATGTGTACTATCTGGAAAATGTCCTTGTTTAATGCACATAATTCCAGTATGCAAAAATTTAATGACTGAGAAAAAGAGGAAGATGTTCAGCTTGTGGTTTAGTGGTGACAAAAGGGTTACTCATCTCCCAGTGCTCCCAACAGGGCCACACTAAAATCTTTGAGAGTCCCAGCCTTCCCTGTGGCTGTGAGAAAAGTGCAGAAGGGATGACAGGGCAGTGTTGAGAGCACTGCTCCAGGGGGACAGGGTCCCTGCAGAAACCCAGTGTGCAGCAGAAGAGACAAAGTGGCTCTGAAGCACTTGCGATCTGTTGGAAACCTCAACTTCATTTTAATAAAAGTGAAGGACTTTTGTTAGGAAGACATGAGCAGCTGCTTAATGACTTCTCAGTGCAGGGGACAAGCCACTGGCTGGTGCCTTGCCAGGTAAACAGCCAACATTAGGTCAGTGCAAGCAGTTTTCCTTGGGCTCCATCTGTCAGATAAGGACCATCTCACTGGTATAATGTTTGTGATGCTGAAGTCTCCTTTGGTTAAGGGAAGCCAAGTGAAGCTTGTTAAGGAGGGAACCTGAGATACCCTCCCTAAACCAGCAGCAGGTGATTTACTGCCATCAGTTTGTTAATCTCTTTCTAGATCAGGTCAGAACGAGCTGCATGAGGAAGAAATGTCTCTGTAACGGCACATCAAACCTGTAGAGCCAACTGAATCCCAAGTGTAAAATATGTTAGAGGCTACTGGGGTGGTTCTGGCTCAGAACTATCCCTTGCTAATTATGTGTAACTGACTGTATGCAGTCAGTGCATGCTCTGCAGCCTTCTTGGTGCTCAGCCTACTGGAGACGTGTATTTTACAGTCTTACATTCATAGGCTTGTTCATGTTCACAGCCTTATTTAGTGGCCATTCAAATGCAGTGCTGTCAGGGCAGAAGTGTGGCATCTAATAGCGGAGTAGACTGAGACGAGATTAAAAGAAAAGCTGTGATTCAGAGGAACGACGCCACAGAAAACATCAAGGAAAATGAGATGGACTGTGCTGTCATTAGCAGATTACTTTATTTATGGCTATTGGACACTGCTGTTGTGCCAAATCTTGAATTTTTTTGGGTGCTGTGGATTTCTTCATTAAAATCATATTATCCCATTGTTATTTGTTGTAATTTAAAATGGACCCCTTCTTTAGCTTTTTTTACTTTTGCTCTGTATGCGTGTATGATCCTATAAAAAGAGGCCAGCCTATGAGCAGAAAGTACGCTACTAGTTGAGCATGCACATTTTAAATGACACAAAGGCATGACTCATTTTCTCTGAGTTCCCTCTTCTTTCTCCTCCATTTTGGCCTTGTGCTTCACCTCAAAGCCTGCACTACAGTGGGAGCCCTTTCCTCCCAGTAGTCAATTTTAAGCTGACAGGTTTTAAGCAAGGATTTCCAGGGGTCTTTCTAAGGCACATATGGCTTCTAGGTTTTTGCAGCAGGCTGTAGATCCTGGAGTCATCCATCCTGGCAGCAAGCCCAGCCCATCACAAGTGCAACCTTACCAAGATCTCAGTACAGGGATTTTGCAGCTGCTCTGAGCAGTCCAGATACCATAACAAATGGCTTCTGCTCTCCTAATTAGCCAGTTGATGCTTTAGATGAGGCAGGCACTCATCCTTTAAGGTCTTGCTACTGGTCCTTACTACAAGAGCTTCAGAGCTGGGCTCCTTGAGATGGAGCTGGAGGAATGAGTGGAGGCTGGCAACTGTGCCACTTGTCTTTATTTTGTTAATGTCAAGCTTTTTGGCAGCCAGTCTTCAAGGAAGGTACATGGAGATGGCAGGATGGGAGTGAGCTAAGATTTCCAGAGCTGGTGGTGATCAGAACAGCAACCAGCTCTGCACATTGTCTACATGACACAAAAATCACATCAGCCCTCTTCTTTCATGGTGATAAAACCAGTTATGTGATGCCACTTGAATCCAAATTGCATTCAGATAGTTTTATGCTTCACAGACTGCTGGAGCACTGTGATGGTTGTGCAGAGCACTGCTGGCTGCAGAAGGACAGATGCTGTTCAGCACCTGCATTTTGCTCTCCTCTGATACACAGTTGTGCTCAGGAGCCCTGGCAGCAACCAGCACTCTGAGAGTTTGGACTCTGTTTTTTCTAGTCTTATCAAGCCACCCAGATCCACAGGTCTCCTCTCTTTTTTGACCAGACATGGTCACAGTAAGAGCATAGGTATTCACCAAAGCAAGGTAGACATTGTTTTTCAATGGCATTCCATCATTAATTCCTACAGGAAGATTTTCCAGTTTAGAAACTCATAAGTACATCACATATACTACGCTCTGCTCTTCTATATTGCCTGATACTTCCTAGCCTATGTATACCCAGTGCTGGGCTCTGGCAGCTCTCTTTTGTCCTGGGGGCAAATCTCTCTGAGAACTGTGGTATCAGTCTCATGTGTTGCTCAGCTGCAAGCAAGTAATGGGGGGGCTGGATACAACTGGATTTTTTTAGTAGGTTCCACATCTTGCATGAGGAATGACCAAGAGGTTTGCATTTGTTTTCTTTTTTTTTCTTTTTTTTTTTTTTTTTAACCATGATTTGGAGCACCCTGACAGCAGCCTGGCTGCCAAAGCAAGCTGAAACAGGCAGCATTTGGGACATTCAGGTCAGGGGTCAGTGGTGATATACCCTACCAGCAGGTATGATGCCATCCTGGCACCATCCTTCACCCATGAGTTTGTAGCTCTATTGCCCCATGACTTCCTGAGATTAAAAAGCACCAGTGCAGTGCTCTGTGGGGTGCGTTTCAGCTGCTATGCTGCATCCCAGATCCTGCTGGGTTTCATGGCCCTGTGAGAGTAGCCATCTTTGTGCTGGGTCACTGGACTTGCATCTGCTTCCCTTTGACAGGAGTGGCATCTTGCCTAACAGCTGCCAAAGGATCCAGGGTTGAGGATACTGGAAGGACCATCCTTCATCTTTTGGATCTTCCCTTAGTCTTTCCTCCTAAGTCCAAGCAAAGGGCTCTTATCAGGAGCTGCTCCATGTGGTAGTAAGATCTCAGTGATCATTTTATTTACCTTTCTGACAAAATCAGGCTGTTTTTCTCCCTCCAACACACACACCTGGAGGGTTAGGTGCAGACGTTTCAGGGGAGATAAGACACTTCCCTGACTATCAGGAACACTGTGAATAGTATTCACCAAGCTTATATAGTCCTGCTGTGTATTTTATGTCCCTTCCAGTGACTCTTCACTACACCTGTGCCCTGATGGAAAGCCCTGGTGGATGGCTCTCGAGACTGCCATCCACAGACGAGGTGAAGCACATGCACACACCTGCTTCAAGCCAGACGAAAATTAGGTACATTATCTATTGCCAGAGAAGGTTTCTTCAGTACCGGAATAACTAAAACTTCTTTAACATATGCAGGAATGCTTCCAGGTTGCAAAATGAAAATCACTGCCTGGAATTACTGCATTCAAAGTAGGGAAATATCCCTTTAAAGAAATCCATTGGCAATATGACTAAAGGCCTTAAAGCCAAGCTGATCTTCAGCGTAACTCCACTGAAATCAAGAGAAATATGCCAGGGATTAAGTTTGGCCCAATAGTGAAAACCACAGGCAAGTGAAAATGATTCCCAGAATCAAGCTGACCTGAAAAATGCATTTAAATTTTGCCCGTAAAGAAATCATTTTTTAAAAATAATATTGGATAAAATGAAGTGCTTGTCAACATTATTACAAGCATATGGGGATGAGACAATCAATGTTATATGAATTATTTCTTTCAGCAGCTAAATTTCTGATTCATTCCTTAACTGTTCTTCTTTCTTTGACTCCAAAGCTTGCAACTTCCCTACTGGCTCTTCTAGATTTACTACGTGCTCTCTTTATTTGCTGTTATCTTGCTAGAACCACAGACTAAGTGTTTTGGATGCTAATCCCAGGTTTGCCACTGAGCTGCTGTGGGACTTTGGTGAGACTTTTTGGTCTAGTATCCTCCAGCTCCACCTCTACTGGCACATCAATACGTGAACTGATCCCCAGGCAACACTGAGTGTAAGCACTTGCCATATCTTCCATGAGTGGGCCCTTGGTCCTCAGCTGACTGATTTACAAGCATTGCGAAGCAAGAACGCCACTTAGCACAGAGACAAGACTTTCTCAGGAGTTGTATCTGAATATGGGACTTGCTTTCCGTGAGAGGAGAATGATTGGCCACAGAAGTAATCTTTTTCAAAGCCCATCCAAAACTCATTTACTGTGCTTAACTTGTCTTCAGCAAGTCCTAGATGCACACTCAGAAACAGAAGCAACTTGCCAGTGTGTTAAAAAGATCTTTACCAAAAAAGAAAACCCCTCTAAAATAATCAAGTTATTTCACTTACAGTCTTGAAAAGGTAAAAAAGAAAAAAGAGTCATGGTTAGTTATTGCAAAAGTCTTTGATCAAAGTATGGAGATGTCCAGATATTTAGTCTCTGGCAGCCAGATAAATAAAAAGATGGGCATGCAGTGTTCCTCCTAGACAATTTGATCAGCTTCACTCTGTCATGCCAGAATAGAGCTTTTCTGGATGTGTATCACCTTTGGAGCCATTACCAAAGAACTCTCAGGCTTTTCACTTGCTTTGTCACTCTCTCCTATCTCCCAAAAGGCATCAAGCTTTTTCTATATCGGAAATTAAAATTCTCTTCCTCAATTATGTATTCTCAGTCCCAGAATTCATGGCTAAGGGGGAGGACTGGAGACTCCCTCCTGATCCCCAGCACTTCAGGGATCTCTGACTATTACTCCCTCACCTCTGTGTGCAATCCAATAACTCGTGTTTGGCAAAGTACAATCTGGTCTAAATCAGGCCTCTGAGGAGGGTAGCCAGGTTGGATCTGAAGGCAACAGGAAATGTGAATCCACTCCTGCCCTTGGACTTCATCCCAAAGAGCAAACACCTTTGCTGATAAAATGTATGCTCCCTTCTTACTTGAAATTACTGGGCTGTAGAGTACTTGATATGGCCTATTCCCGAGATTAAAGACCCCTTTACATTTCTTCCTGAGGGTGCTTACACATTATAACAAAATCATCTCTCAATTTCTTTTGGGGTAAACTTAGCAGACCGAACCCTTCAGATCTCTTCACTTTGTTTTTAAAATGCAGAGTTCAACACTGGGGAAAATATTTGTATTGTTAATGGTCTATAGAAGCAAAGCTGGTTCAATGCTTCCATTCATCCATATGGAGCTCCTAGGAGGCCCTTTAGCTGCAGTATTATATTGGAACTCAGATTGGGCTGCTTGTCTACTCTGGCCCCAGCTTCTTTCTCAGATGCCCTGTTTTCAAGGATACGGGTTCTCCTTCTGCGCGGGAAGGCTGCCTGTCTTGCTCTGTGCAAAGCTCTGTTCAGCTGCACAAGCACACACACTCGATTTGAATAAGCCCAGTTTACCCAGTGATCCATATCTTTCCACATGACTGCCCTGGCCTCTCCATCAACCACCGCTCCACCTGTGTGGTGTCATCTGCAGGTTTTGGCAGCAGTCACTGCAGATCATCTCCCAGACCAAAAAGTTGAATGTTACGGATGTCCTACCAGTCCCTGGGGCACTCCTCTGGGAACATGCTCTGAGTGACTCCCTGTGGACTGCTCATTTGGAAGATCTTCAGTCTCACTGGTTCTTAAGCCACATAAAGTGTGTGCTATTGGTATCGTGTATTCTTATTTGTTATGAGAATGAGCTGAGTCAAACACCTTGTCAAAATCTGTCACATCCACATGGTCACTTTTCTCAGCCAAACTTTTAGCCTCCCCCCAAACCATAATTATATGTGTTTGGATGGGCCTGGATTTTATTTAAAAAGACCAAAAAGACTGCCACAAATAACAGCTCCAGCTTTTAACTTCTCTCACCTTAGTCCTCCAACAGCTTTTCCATCATGTTGTACACAACTGGCATTCATGTGTGTGCTACACATGCTTTAAAATCTTTTCTGACCTTTGTGATTTGGGAGACATTGTACTACACCCGGAGAAGTCTATAAAGGGATGTCCTGTGCTTTCAGAAGACAAGAGCCTTTTGGAAAGGTCTCTGGGAGGACTGAACCCTCTCCTGTCATCTGTCCTGACTAGGTGGGCCAGGTTTTGGACTGAAACTGGTGGAAATGCTCTAGTGTGATGCAGCTGCTGTTTACATGAAGAGATGGGGGAGTCAGTGCTAGGAATAGCATGGGAATTTTTATTCTTTCTTTTTCCAACCACTTTTACCCTTTGTTAAGTGCTTTCAAACCCAGCCTTGGGCTTGATTTATTTTTGAAAGGTCATTTTTAGCCACTCTGTCTAAAAAAAAAGACGGCCGAACTTCTTTTTAAAGAAGAAACCACGCACATGTACACTCTGTTACCATTTGTTCACTTGGTCTCCCACAAGATCCTCCCCACAGTGATACCAGCGTATCAGTCGGCTCCTGTTACCTATGGTTATATAACGTAATGAGAGCGTATTGCTTTCTAGGCTGAAGCACAAAAAAGCAACAGTTTCACAAAATTACCAGAGTCAGGAGCAGCCCATTTTGGAGCAATCCATCTGAACTAACAACTTGTTGCAGCTTTCGGTTTGCTAGTTTTTGCATTCTGAAACTTGTGTAAAAAAGGCTAGAGAAATGTTTCTCAAGCAACTATCTCTCAGCATTCAAATTTCTTTTTGTCCCTGATCTGGTTGTTTTTCCTGTTAATTTTCCTTTCCAGCTGCCCTGATAATGCAGCACTTTAAATTTGCAGCCTCTTCTTGAATTTGTAAACATTTACTGAGCTGCTGTTTAATTAAGGTACCAGACAGAGATGCACACCAAACAGGAAGGGATTTGGTGGGTTTGTGGTCAAAGCACAAGGCTCTGAATCAGGAAATGATCAGAATCAACTTCTAGAGATGGGTCCAACCCGCAAAGCTCAGTTCTGCATCTGCTTCTGCACCAAGCTCCAACCGCCCTGAAGTCTAGGCTGATTTGGATTGGGGCTACTGCTTGTAGATCACCTCTTCTTTCCTTGGACATGAGCAAAGGAAATATTTATTGAAGATATTACCTAGAGCTTCAGACTGCAGAGAGACCTCAGTGCAAAATTAACCAGCTGAGTATCTTCCCTGTGGTGAAGGAGTTTGGACCCTGCAGATATCACCCGGCATGCGGGTGTCGTAAGAACTTTCTCAGCTTGTCTCCCAAGACGTGCTGTGCACACACAGCACTAGCTTATCCCCCAGCCTGAGGCTGGGAGCAATCGAGCTGATGGCATCCCTCTTCCCTGTCTCCCTCTTCTCTGAGCTATTGGCGTGAATCAAGCAGGAACTATCTCTGAGCAGCAAAAAAAATTTCAGTCCTCCTGAGGAGCACCACAAAAGATGTACAGTATCTTATTCCCAGATGGCAATGTTCAAAACAGAAGGCAACATGTCTGGGAAAGTACCTGGGGCATACCTGAACAATAGAAATAATAGAGATGTAAGGAGAAGATATATCCTTTCTTTTTTTTCTGATATATGCATACCTTGTGATCACTCAGGAAACAAACAAACACCTTTTTTTTGTCAAGCAGGAAATAACCTGGCTGAATAGAAACACAGTCAGAGGGCTACGGTGAAGTAGTTGAAATAGGTGAAGGGTTGGTAGCACGAGCAATGTACCAGGCTTGTCTGCTCCTGATGTCTGTGTCGTGTCACGTGAGCAGGGAAATCTTTGGAATCCTTTCACATTTATTTGGATACTGGCAGACTGAAGGTGTATCTATCTGCCCAGCAACTTGGAGGATTATTCCTAAGGGCTAGGGTCCCCCAGCTCACTTGCCAGCACACTTAGAACAAATGAGGCTTGGGATGGGTACTTATGCTTAGGTTTAATGAGTTTTAGGGCCACTCAGGGCAAGGTTTAAATGACTAAGCTGAGGAAGAAGCATCTGCCTTGTCTGCCCTGTCTCAAAGGGTGATCAGGAGCTGATCATCCTGCAGAAACCAAAGACAGCGAGTGTTTTCTGAGATACCAATCCAAACAGTAGCGCGACCGCACTACCGCACCGATGAGCGGCAGGCAGCTTCATGCAAGCGTACCAGCTTCTGCCTCCCCGCCTTGCCCCGCCTGCATTTGTTCCTCCTTTCCTGATGGCACATCTCCCCCACACAATGGCATGTAAAATCTAATCTCTACTGAAAGCTCTGCAGGGCAGGAACTCGCACATTCAGATCCAAATAGGCTACTCATGCCTTTTTAATTTCACTGGATCAGAATAACAACAGCAAGGAAATAAAGTAACGGCCAAAGAATCAAGTCAGCACAGTGAAACAGGTCTCTTCCCTGTTTTACAAGTTACATCCACACCACCCCAGTAGTAGAGGGAAGGCTTCTAGTTGTGTCTGGCAAATCTTTTCCAAATAAGCATCTGGGAAAGTTCTGAGCCACCAAGAAAGGGTGGCCAGTGATATCCACTCTTCCTAAAGCCCCATAGCCCAACATCTCCCTGTGAAACATCCCTGAGCTCAGAGGTGGCCAGAGAGCCTCTCTGTGCCAGCTCAGGGTCTGGGAAGAGCAAGCCTGGGGTTGGTGCACTCCCACACGCTTCTGCACCCGAGGCTGGCACCATGCTCATCTCCACAGGCATCAATCCTGCTGCCATCTGGATGACAGATCTTGCACAAGACCCATGCCATTACATAAGGCTTGGTCTGTTTACAACTTCCCTCCCAGTGCACACCCGCCATGTGTTAATCAGGATGGTTCAGAGTCAGTCCCGGAGTAAACAAATGCAACTTCACCAAAAAACACAGGAGCCACACCTCTTTACTCCAGGTGTGCGTTTTGGCCCACTATCTATTTCTCCACAGTGATTAGTGACTGGTATTTAAGACAATTTCTTAACAGGAGTTGGGATTGGTGTTTTATCTCCTCATTAGCTTGGTAATATCGTTAATTAAGGTTATGTCAACGGACATGATGCCCCAGCAGATGGGTGTTATCAGTGGCAACAGCCTTCCAGGGTTTGTGTTCGTGATCTGCCTACCGCGCGATGCACCAATTAGCACCCTGCCCAAGCTGGGAACCTGCCCTTTGCCCACACTATTGGTGAGAGCCGGTCTTGCAGTGAAAACTTTTTGAGACGGACCCCAGAAATCCCCTCAAAAGACCCTGCTCTCTTACCGATTCTGGTATCCCAGCTCGCAGGTGAGCTCAGATTGTAAAATGAGGAGCGAGTGTGGACATACGGAGGGAGAAAGCAAGGACGGAGGGGCTGTATCGTCTACCCTTCCCGCCTCCACAGTGCCAGTCCCCGTGGCGTACACAGCGGCCAGGCAGCAAGAGCAGCTGTGCAGCCCCCTCCACCGACCTGTGCCCCATCACAGGCCCTCCTGCTATCCCAGTCCAGGATTCCCTGTGCTCCCAGTGCACCGCAGCTGTTCCCTCCTGACTCACAGCCCCTGCTGCTCTTCTAGCCTGGGGTCCACCCAGCTTGTGCAACAGGTCTTGGGCCTTTTGCAACATCCTGCTTGTACCCCGTGGCAGAGATTTCGCTGCCAGCTCACACAGGTACAACAGAAAAGGGGGCCTTGTTTTTTCTCTGGATGGCGCCATGCAGTAAGGCTGCCAATGCTTCAGTCTACTGCACTCCACCTGTCCTCACCACCACCTTGGCCAGCCCACCTGCCTCTTCCATGTGTCTGCTTCTTCAGGCAGCAAGTATTTTTGTTAGAAGTCCTACAGTGCAGCTTCTGAAGAGAAGGGATGGTCCCGCTGCTACACAGTCACATAGTGCCTCAGACCACGGGCCTGATTCTGATGGGGGAATTTTGCTGTTGTCACCTCTCTCCTCCTCTTTAACCACCTAACGCAGCTGCTTGTTCAGTTGACTCTGCATTCTTAGCTGAGAAAATTAGCAGCTTACCAAGGGATGTGGTGCACTGTGTCCCATGCAGTTAGCAGTAGGGCTGGAGAGTTTAGAGCGAATGTGCATGGCTAGAACGAATTGAATCTAGAGGTCTCAGGCCTGCACACAGGGTAATCATGATGTTCCCTCAGGATTTAAAAGATATACATCACTAAATCCATGAATCTGTGAATTTTGAGGCTTCAGAAGTAAAGAGTCAGTGAGTTTCGCCTGTCCTGCTCACATAATACTGTTTGAAGTAGTAGAAAAGCAGAAGGACCTTTTAAAAATTTTCTCCTCTGTTACTCCAGGAGATGTAGTTAAGTCAAACACATGCTCTTGGGTCAAGTCCTGCCTCTGTCCTGTGCAGAAGTTCCAATATATTGCAGAGACTAAGTGCTCTTGAAATATGTTTCAGCAGCACGTGCTGGCCAGAAGAGATTTTAAAAAGTGGTACCTTCAAAATGAATGCAAGTTTCAGTTGTTTTCCTCGGTTGTTTGAGGTCACTGTTTCCCCGCCCTTGTTAATAAAGAAGATGTGATTAATGACTCTTGGCAAAGATGCTGCCTGAAAGAGCCAATGCTTTAGGAAAAGCAAAACCAGTTTTCAGGTATTTTCTTTAAGGTTCATCTCAGAAACACACAAATACAGTTCAAAGCATTTATAAAATGCACTGACACCCCCTTTCCCCTGTCTCCACCCCCCTGCAGTTACATTGCCATTCATAACCTGCATAATTATGTTCTGTCTACCTGAAAGAAAATTCTTGCTGTGTCCTCAGCTGCAAGAATATTCTCGCCATGCTATGTGAAGTGCAGTCGCTAGTGCAGAACAGTTATCGCAGTGCTTCCTGAGGCGGCTGGATTGCAGTAATGGGTTTATGATTACTCTTCCTGGACTGAACAGTGCCCAGAACTCCTGAGTTAGGTCTCTAAATCCCTCTAAAAAAACCCACTGTGGTAGGAAAAAAAAAAAAAAAAGACTGAAATGTATTTGTCTGAGAATGCTGGGCTCATGTTTACAAGCCTTTTCTCTCTAATCAGGGATGCTCAGAAATCCAAGCATTTAAAAGAAAAGATGGCAGAAGCTGGGGGTCTCACAGCCAGGCCTAGGATGCTGGGAACTAGAGTTTGGAGGAAAACACCAAATATCAAGATCTTTATGAGAATGGCAATAGGAAATTTAACAATTTAAGCCACACTGCCTGTACTAGGGACCCATTTCTCCTAGGTGTGCCTTGCTTTCATGAGGCTTGACTTTCCCAAAAGGGTGCTTTGAAACATCATGTTGGTGTCTTTTGGTCTGTGCCATGTGGTGCCTGTACTACTTTTGAGGGTGCCAGAAAAGATGTCCAAGAGAGGGTGACTCCTGCCCAGTGATGGTGAATTACTGGATCCAGCAGTGCTGGCTGAAGGCTAGTACGTGTGCAATCACACCAAAAGCAGAGGAGGTGCTCATGTCTCGCACTGTGCCAGCCTGGCAGGGTGCAAGGCCACGTGCTGGCAGCATAAAGACCACCTCAGCCCCTTTGCCTCCTCCAGTTGGCTCTATTCCTGCCACAGTGCTGAGCCCTGATGATGTGGGCCAAAGTGCGAGTACAGCATGGGACAAGGCTCGGTGGCCAGACAGAGCAATGAGGACAGCTCCAAGCTGTCTGGGTTTGGGCTGGGGCATGCCGTGCTCAGTGGGCCATTTTTTGCAAGGCAACGGCTGTGTGGTGTCGCAGAAGGAAGGGGCAGCTGCACCGTGAAACATGGTGCGTCCCCAGGGGCACATGGCGCTTGGCAGAAGTCATGTTTTTCCAGCTGCAGGAAACTGTACTGGGGAGAACCAGTTTGGATGAACCTCTGACATTTTATAATCCAATAGAAAGAAAGGAGTAAGTGCTCCAGTGTGAGCTTCTCTTCAAAGCTGAAGCAAATCCTTTAACTGAGCAGGACATCCAGGATAAGGGCTTACAGAAATTCCCATTATTGTTCCCTTTCCCCTGCAGGCACCAAGGTGGTTTAAAGCATGGTTAAACTCCAGGCAAGCAGGAGATGTTTTTGTGATTGTTTGCCACTGGGTTTCTGGACTGGCCCAGTCTAAGCAGATGGTGAATTGGCAGTGCTTACAATAAGATCCTGATCCGTGTGCTGAAGTTTTCCCCAAAATTGATGTGGGTGGCTCTAATTATAACCTGTGTCCTACCGCCTCTCCTTTCTGTAAGTAGGAAGGATCCACGCATTCTTGTTACACTAGCTGCCTGCCCGTTACCATGTCTAGATTGCTGGTGGGATAAGGACTTTACATTTGTTTGTAGTACTGATGTCCTACTTGGCAACACGCACCTCATTCCATCAACCCTACAAAGGGAAGAGCCCCGAGCAAAGCAGGTTTGCAGCTGGCTTAGCAACACGGCTGCTCTGCATTCCTGTAAATTTCCAGGTTCAAGTGCAGTTTGCTTTGCTTTGTTGCCAAGCCAAGTGGCCATGTCACCCCCCCATTATACCACTGCTGAGCCTGTGGGAGGGCTGATGGGAACTTAGAGCACCAGCGACTCTGGAGTCAGATGCGGGGCCACAGTAAGATAACTGGTTCAGCAGCAGGGAGGAAGGCGACCAGCTGCGCCATCTGCCCACTTAAGACTTCCAGAGCAAAAGGGAAGCTTGCTCTTGAGGTTTGAGGTGAAGAGGTAAGCACAGGTATAGATCCAAGTCCCCCAGGCTAGTCTGATTTTTCTGGCAGTCTGGACAGTCAATACTTTCAGCTTTAGATGTGATGATTCTTTTCTTTTTAGCATGAGGCTCATTTTCGGGTTCCCATTACTTTATTCCATGTGAGGCTGGTGTTCCTTCATTGTTTTCTCTTGTTCATGATTGACATTACCAGGAAGGAAATGTGGAAACTATAGAAACTGTTCTCTGTGCTGAAGGAAGGTGCCTTATATTCTTCTGAACCTGACCCCATTGTTTTCTGCTGCACCCACAGGCACGTTCTCTATTACGCTCCGAAAGAATCAATGCATCCAAACCCAGGTTCGGAGAACAGTCACAAGCAAAAGTTAAGTGCTGGCCGCATTCTTATTCAAGTCAGCAGGATTTTCACCCCTGATTTCATTGGGAGCAGAATCAGGCCCCTAGTTACACTATATAAATAGAAGTATTTGATTTCAGGTAGATGGATATCAAGCTGTTTTGAATTTTTTCCCTGATTTCATTAGTTAGGTAATTTGTGCTACAAGGAAAACTTGTTCTGAAGCTGTCACTATTTACCTGAAATGCATTTGAACTTAGAAGTAGGCTCTGAAAACACAAACAGAATGAAATTGCCCATAAAGCAGAGGTGGAGAGGCATTTTTTGAGGTCTGAGACTGTTGGGTTTCATCTATACTGAAATGCAAAAATATTGCCCTAAATTTAAACACACAGCAGTTTTTTTTTTTTTTTTTTTTTTTTTTTATTCATGACCCGAGAATGAATTCAGTTGTAAAAAGAAATGCAACTGACAATTTGGCATGCAAAACAGCCATTGTTTTTGCCAGGGGGTTTCACGTGCACGTGTGCATGTGTTTATCTGTGAAACAGCTCAAAAAATCTTCATGGAAGACTTGAGTAGTGGAAACATTGGCTTTGGCTCTCCATAGAGGTTAGCATCCGGTTGTGGTCCTCAGTCCCTCCATGGATCTGCACAGACCAGGCCACATTTAGTGACGTAGCCCCTGAGGATCCACCCAGCTGCATCCAGTTACAAATACCTAAAATCATATAAGAACACTTGCTGAACACTGGGGGCCCAAACCATTAAGAGGAGTAATTTGGCAGCTAATTTGCAGGACAACAATTTACAGGATCTCAGACACAGCAAATGGCTTTGTGTGTGCACCTTGTTTTTTTGCACTGCTTTCTTCCTGAATGAATGGTATGATAAAAGTAGCAGCAGTGCAATGTGCCTAAAAAAAGGTGTTTGTTTCCATTGCCGTGCTTAGCTCATTGTTCCTGCTACTCGTCCTGTTGACTGCGTTTGCAGGAAGGCTGTGTTCCTGGCAGCCAGGAGCTCCTGCCTTCTCCCCGCTGCTCTGCCACCAGGTTCCTAAATTCACACTTTTCATTTCCACTGTCTCCTTCTCCCTCTTTATTAAAAGAGGGGATTTTTTACTTATTTCATACAAGTGTGCTGGGTTTTTTTTAAACCTTTGAAAGCTCCTTACAGTTCCTCAGATGGGAACAGAGAAGTGTGTGCTGGTATAAGTAGCAAATGTAACAGTGATTTTAACTTACAAGCTCTCTTGAATCTGACTTTTCTGTGCCATGCATTAAATTATACCACCCCACACCTGGGCACCGGAAGTGTTAATTAAAATGCCTTTGCTATATTTCAATGAAAATGCCAGCAAGCTCTGGTATGACAATATTTATATCTGAGTTATTTTGGACAGTCTCAGGATGAATGGGATCTAACAGAGATGGAGGTTTGCCTTCCAACTCACTTTTTTTCCGTGGTGCTGCTCTCTTCCCCAGAGGAGGGACAGGCAGCCAGTGCCTGTCCAGCCACAGTGTGTCCCATCCAGCCTCTCCTGCCTCCCGCGGTCTGGGGGCACAGAGCTAGTATCGAAGAGCAAGAGATGAGTCAGTCTCCATGCTCGGCTTCGGTTGTGTGTGGCTTCCTGAAAGCAAGCATTGAATTACAAAGCCCAATTTTGTTTTTTTAATTTGCCCACCAGATCCGGAACTGAAACCATCAATTCATTTCACTGAAGATCTTGTTCTTGACTCAAATCAGCAATAGCTTCCTCAGCTAACACCAGGTTTTTACCCACTGAATCAGCTGTCCTGTCTCCTGTGGGCCTGAAGGTACCTGTTCTGCAATGTGGGAGAGGCTTTTTTTCAGCAAACCAGGTGAGAAGCTTCCCTGGACATTTATCACACACCTTTATTTCCCTTCTTGGAGAGATATCAGTCCTGCAGTCATGTGCTGAGGTGAAACAGGAGAGGGCAGACAGTGGGAAACACCAGAAAGGTCCACCTGAATATGAGATTTCTCATCAGATCATTTAATCAGTGAACAGCTCCCATATTCTCCAACCATTTCAAGTTGAGATCTGCTTTCCAGATCTCAGATTGATCCACTTCTCCATGTTGCTATTCACCTCCAAAACCCAGACCATGTGTCTCTGCTGGCTGCATTCCTGAGGATGTCAAACGGAGCAATGGAGAACACAGGACGATCACCACAGGAAGGAGCCTGCAGAGGACACCTTGTCAGCCTCACCATGCTGTGCAGAGCAGTGAAGGTGCTGCGCCAGGCACATTCTCACTATTTGTTTTCATATCCTTCAGTGCTGAACCAAAATTCACTGAGATCAGTGGGGTTTTCACACTGGCAACCATCAGTTTTGGATCAGGCCTTTAGTTTCCCTAGATGAAAGTGTTAGGAAAAGGCAGGAAATTATCCACTAGGAAATCTGTTTCAATCATCCCCTTTTATGGCAGATGCTTTGGAAATGATTATGTGCTGTGTAAAGCACTATGGCTTTCTGAATTTATTCAGGCTAATTCTGATCTAACCTAAAGCTCTTTCATACTGCTCTTGCTGTGCAAAGGGTCTTAATGCAAACAGAAACTTCTTTATAACCAATTTAAGCCATCTTTGTTCTTCCAAAATCACAGAAAGCAGAAAAGCCTGGGACTGCACATATTTTTTGTACTTCTGTGTTGGTCAAGAATGTGTTTTCCTTTAATTACTACAGTTAGAGTGACAGAGTAAGCATTAGAATGATAGGCAGATAGAGTGATTCTCTAGAGTGGATGTAGTGGGGGCTTTATTCAGGTGTGGTTTGTCCTCCTTCTCATAAAGAAATAAACTACACACATATAAACACCTTTATAGCATTACAATTCATGCACACTAGGGAATTTTGCTACTTTCACACAGACAGACACAGTCTTACAATAAATACAATGTTGAGGTCCACTCTTCCTAAAAACCAGCAAGCATCTCCCTGCTCCATACTGTGGGATAGGTTCAAAAGAAAGTAGTAGGCCAGATGATTCAACTTTGACAAAATTCTGAGTTTTGATGGCCTTGACAAACATTTTATACCTTCCATTTACTGCAATTTCATGCTATTTGCCACATGTCTTGGCAAGTTTCCAATTGACTTCACTGGGCTGTGAGTTTAACTTGAACTGCCTCAGAGGGTCATAGTAAAAAGGGTCTTACAATCCCTACCACCAACCAATCTCTGGAAGTGCCAAGCAACTATCTAGGCAAAAGTAGGTTGTTGCATGTAGATTTATCTCAGCAGCTTGGAAAAATCACTTGTTCACACACCAGCAAAACTCTTGAAAAGGGCAGTTCTGCTGAATCTTTACTTTCTATTCACAAGGATGTCTCATCTGATATTTGTTTCAGCTCTGAGTTGGATTTTCTCTCTCCCTGATTTAAACTGAAAACTCCCTGAGACAAGGAATCTTGCCTCTTTGCTTTAAAAGTCCTAAATCTAGCTGAGCTCTGTATAAATCACAGTACCAGAGACAGCTGTGGATTTGCTCATCTCTACCTTGTAGGGCAGGGCTGAAGAGTGGCTGTTAGGGTTGTGTTCAGCCACACCATGCTGGAGATCCCCTGGGTATGAATACAGAGCCACATTTTCCTGTCTGTCTGTACAGAAGCATGATCTGAAGTCTGTTCACAATTGGGCCTGTTCTCCATTCCAGCTGTGAACGTTGCGCGCTGGGAGCCAAGCGTAGGCAGACACAGAGGCAAGGGCTGACCCCTCTGCAGCCCAGTTCCCCAAAGGGTGCCAGGAGCTTTTCCAGGTGCTCATGGATGCTGTCAGACTAACCTCCAATGACGTGGATAGTGAGCCGACAGCGTGGGAGGCATTGTGGGCACGAGGCTCCTCTCTGCCTGGCTTTGTAGAGGTCCCCCCAGGGGCTGTGTTCAAAGGATGGGCTGTCCAATGCCAAGCTTGGACCCAGCAAGGGTGTGGGTAACTCAAAGGGAGCCCATAGCTTGCTTTCTCCCAACAGAAGAAGAAGGGCTCCCTTTCTTCTTCCCACAGCCCTCACAGTTTCACCACCTACATGGATGTTTTGGGACAGCCTCCCCACCCCATCTGACCCTGAGGGAGAGAAGGAGGGAAGGAAGGTAGGCAGGCAGGCAGGAAGGAAGGAAGGCAGGAAGGAAGAAACGCTCTTGCTCCCTGCCACAATGTTCCTAGTGCTGAGCCAATCTCTGTCTGTGTGTTACTGGCACATGGACTTTTCACCAAAAACACCCCCCTCCCTGCCTTTCCTTAGCCTAAAAGTGTGCTTATGGCTGGCTTCAATCAGAAGAGCTCCAGCACATGGTTAAAGTTAAGTGCCTGCTTCAATTCCCAATCAAGAAACAGCTATTCACCATGTGAACCGTGGTGCTCCTCAGTCAGAGCTACTCAAAATAAAAGTGCCGTCTACTAACAGTGAGAGGGATTTGTTTGGTATAAATTACTTGGCAAATAATCCTGAACCTCAGATACATTTCAGAAAATCGTGACCTATTTCTGGATGACTTATCACGCCCACGTGTGGCAAAATTCCTCCAATAAATCAGTTGTGATGAATGATTTCAATGTTTATTATTATTATTATTACTATTACTATTATTATTATAACCAACTTTGGCTACCTTAAATGTTCTGAGACAAGATGAAAGTACTGAAACTTCTAATGCCTCCCTGCAGACTTGCTATTGTAGGAGTGAAAAAGAGAAGAATGGATCAGTTTTTAGTAAAACCTATGGTTTATGTAAAGCATCTGATTCAAAACCAATTTTCTGTGTAGCCTTTTCTTGCAGACTTAAATAGTAGGCTGCATTCAAACTAGGCTTTGAGCTCAGAGAAAAGGAAACGCTGATGAAAATCACGACTCAAACACCCTTGCATCATTTAATTCTATTTGTTTTATTGGTTAGGTACAAACCAGGCCTGGTTCTATCACTGAAGAAGGAAATTCAGCAGAGGGCAGAAGGCCAGGCTTAGGCTTAGGCAGCTCCTGGACCACACTCAAACCCAAGAGGTGGAATTCATACCAGACTGAAGTCCATGGGAGCTTTGCCAGTAACTTCCGTGGGGCCAGATTTCACCTTAATGACTGCTTCAAGGAGTATGTATTCGTTCTTAAAATGTGCATCATTGCAGAGTTCAAGCTCTCCCAAGGGCAGCCCCTGTTTCCCCTCCGGCATCCAGCTGAGGACAGAGGGAGCAGAAAGCAGGCACTGGGCACCATCCATGCCACATTTCTCTGTATGCGGATAGTGGCGTTCCCTTCTCTTCAAACCACCCACACAGAATTCATAATATCTTTACCAACTGCCCCATATGTTTGTGTTTCACTTGTGGGACTTTGGGGTCTGATATCTCTGCAGCAATTGCAGCTTCTGAAAATCGTTTCAAACATTCCTACCCAGAGGCTTTTTGCTAATAGGCCATCATCTGAGAGAAGCCAAGTTATGAGGCCAACTCTATGTGCGGCAAGCGCACACACGTCTGTGGGCGCACGGAGCTGCGGTTACACAAGCAGAGAGCTCTGTAGAAATCACCGTCCCTCTCTCATTTCTATGATCTCTATGTAGCTTCCTATTTTCTATATATGAAAACAATATTTATAGGTATCAGGGAAGTGGTGACACAATCTCAACCTAAAATGCCTTGCTCGTGGAAAAGAGACAGAGGGTTTCTTGTGGCTGCTGGACAAACCCCATCATTTGGTCCAGCTCTCTGTTCCTCACTTGCGTGGTGTCACTGTACTCAAACCAAGGGGAGGCTGTTACTGTGCTGTGTTGTTGTATTGCTGCTTGACGGAGCAGAGATGGTGAGACATCACGGCTTAGGGGAAAGGAGCCTGGCACCAACAGTCACAGCAAAAAGATATCTCTCTAAAGGAAGCCAAAGTCAACACCTGAGCAGCTACAAAGTCACCATTAAAGATGCTCAGCCTGCAATACCTGATGAAATATGGATCAGTGTAATTGTTTCTTACGCTTCTGAAGTATATCAAAAAGCAAGACAGAGACTCTAAGTATTGTATTAGCACTGCACACTTCGGTTGCTGCAGCTAACAGCTAATCTTTATTTCAGTGCTGACAGCACCAGGCAAGTTGATTTATCTTCAGTGTTGCCTTAAATATCAGAAAAGATATACATATCCTCAAATCTAAGGCACAGGATACAGCAGATTGGTTAAATGCATACTTACAGCATTCTCTTGATTTATTTTGACTTTTTGAGTGTTTACAAAGCAAGCTCTTCAGAATTTTTGTGAGCAGGGATCTACCAAGGGTCTTTGCATGTGGCAACAGTGCTTTGCTGACGTGGCTTAGATAAGCCACAAATATGCTGATCATTTCCTACTCCCTTCTTAACACTTCTTTATCATAAGTTTAACAAATGTTGCTTCCAATCAAGAAATATTTGTGATTAGCAGATTAAGGCTGATTATCGGTTTCATATTATTTACCTTCTGGTTCTGAAGCTTCATGGAGGACATGTTTTCATGCCTTCTTTTCAGCCACAAGACTTAGAAACTTACTTTTTTAGTTCTTTTTTTTTTTTAAAGAAAGCTGAGATTCTCATGTAATCACCTGCCTCCAGCAGCTGGGGCTTAAAGTACAGGACCAAATATGGTGTGAAGTGGAAACACTGAATGATCAGCTTTTTTCACATGAGTAGTCCCTTTGAAGGCTAAGTCTATTCTCGTGAGCAAAGTTACTCATATATATGAGAGCCTGCAGAACCAGAACATGAACAAAATATAAAACTCAACTTATCCTAGAAATACACACCTTATCTAAACTTTGTGTTTCATTGTTGGGGGAAATACCCTTTTTCCTAAACTAAACGTATTTCTAATCTTCTTTTCATTTTTAAAAGTACCTGCTTAGACGCAGATGTTTGTCTTGTAAGATCTACTGTTTTAAGCCTTTCCTTAAGTGTTTCAGTAAACATTAAGAAGGCTTAAGGCAATAACAGAACTTTATGACTTTTTAAAAGAGCTTGCTCCTTTCCCTCCCACATTATGCTTGCAAAAAAAAAAAAAAAAAGAAAAAAAAGAAAAAAAAAGAAAAAAAAAGAAAAGAAAAAAAGAAAAGAAAAGAAAAGAAAAGAAAAAAGTCACATAACCTACATCTTTATCTGCTCCAGTCTGAAGGTTTCTATTTATAGTTTTTGGTTATGAATGTTTTTTCCTATGAAAAGGTCAGACCTTGCACATATACAATGGTGGAAAGCCCTGCTTATTAAAAAGCAAGCAGATGGATTTGTTAAAAAAAAGTCATTTCATAATGCAGCTGCTGTGAAAGGAGGCTGCTTTAGCAGAAACATCCTCACATTGCTTTATGAGAAAAACAGGTAAAGGAGCTCTGTTTTGTGGCTAAGTAATTTTTCCTTTCCCAGCCTCCATCCTCATAGACGCTGCACATTCTTTACCTCTATTTACGTGCTTTGTCCTACACTCGAGTAGACTTACACACACACACATACACATGCACAAACACACACACACTCACACTCACTCACTCCATTTTTCCCACCTCCGCTGTCCTGGGAAGGCTGGTGGTGGGGATGGTGCCCAACGCTGCACAAGACTGCTGTGCAGGTTTCAGCATCCTCTCCATGGACCAGCTGCCTATGTCCTACTACCGAGGGCTTGCTCAGTACCTGTCACAGTCTGGTTTTCCAGTTCAGAGCAGTCCGTGAGTGCCCTTCATCAGCACCAGAGATTTAGGGTAGCTCAGGAGGAGGGTACCCAGCATGGGGCCTGACCCCACACAGCCACGGGGTCCCTCCTCAGAGACCATCACGCTCAACATGACCTGCAAAGTGAGAGGTGAGTGTTAACTGACAGCTGTCCTTCGCTGGCACACGGAGGGGCTGTGCTGCCCAGCACAGGGGCTCAGTTCTGGAACAGGGTCACACCAGCTGTCAGACCTGGACAATGGGCTAACAGCAACTCCCCAACCTTCCTGCATCAGGAACACCTAGCGCAAGTCCTCTCTCTCGTATGACAATGATAAAAAAGACAAAGGTTTTGCTGCTTTCTTCTAGTATTGAACAAGGAACATTGATTATCCAAAGAAAAGCACTTCGTCCCTAAATCTTTTCTTTCCCTCCGTCTTTCTCTCTAACTTGTCCTAAGCACCCCACACACCTGCAGCAGTCTGGATTACTGCCACTGATTTAAGGAAACAGTACACATCCTCACATTCCCTAAAGACTTGTGTTATCATACAGTGAAGGTCTTTCCTGTGTTTAAAGTAATCATATGCAAAAAACCTCAACCTTTTAAAATTTGATTTTGAAAATAATCATCTATCTCTAATCCCTGGATACTTTGTTCAAAAATGTCCCCTCCCCCACAAAAAACAGGTTGTCCTGGGATTTTTAACACCTGAGTAAGCCACGACAGTGCAGGAAATAACTCGTCCTATTTGGGTTTCCACCATTGCTGCTATTGATTATGTTGCTCCTGTGAGGAAAAAGAAGGATGAATTTTATCAAAACCATCTTCTCTTTACCCACACCTGGCTTGACCCAGCACCTCCTGGCTTATTAATCAACTCTTTTTCTTACCATGAAGCAATGCTCCAGGTGCCTCCTCCACTGTGCCATCCTACGGAGTGCCAGCTCCTCTCTCCAGCTCCTGTCCCCATCTCACCAGCTGTGTGTGAGGTGACAGCAGTGACAGGGTGATAAGGACTCCCCTTAGAGTCAGAGGCTGCACGAGGGACAGGGCTGCTTGTACCAGTACCACTCAGCACAGTTGAACCTCCTGGAGAACAGTCCCACACATGCAGTTTGGACAGTCCCCTGTGCACCCATCCCAAGTACTGCAGCTATGGGAATGGGCCACAGCAGGACTGGGGTCCGGCCCCAAGTGCAGCAAAGCCTTCATTGCTATGTACAAGGGGTGATTTTCTCAGATCAGAGCTAATCAAGCCTTTTGGTTGAATGCCATCTCATCTAAATTTGCAAAATCAGAGTCCAACAGGCTTACCCAATGCCAGTCAAGTTGTTGATGGAGAGATATGAGAGCTTCCACTAACCTGCAACACAGTATTAATATCAGCAGGTTATCACCTGCCAGTTTGCCACCTGCTTGCACTAAAAGGGTGAAAGCACAAACCTTCTGTAGCAACAAAACTCATGGGATTTAGAGCCTAAGTGCTTCCTGGATATTTTGCCCATGGGTTAATCTCCCCCAGTTGTGAAATCTGACCCAACATCTGACAGGCTTTCTTGGTGATCATCAGCATGGCTCCTTTAGGGCACTGGAGGAACGGCACTGGAAATGAACAGAATACGCACAGGGGAAGCAGATCTGTTATAAGAATTAAGATGAGTATGGAATTTGGAAACATGGAATGAAACACGGGCCTCTGTGAGAGAGCATGTAGGTGTAGTGTTTCTCTCTTTATCTGCAGTGAAACCAATAAAAAGGTTTAGTAAGGCAGGAGTGGAAAAACAAGAAGAAACAGTCTTTCCAGCTGACCTGCTGTGCCGCTCTCTTGACTGCTGTTGTTTCAGAAGATGAGCTTCTGATAGCCATTCAACCCAATGCAACCTGGCTCACCTCATGCGCCCTGTCCCACTTCCAACTACCGGGCTACTGCAGAAGCATTAATTACTGTCTTTGCAAAAGAGAGCATCTAATTGCACCACAGGGCTTAATGTATGTAAATGGGGATGCATTAAATTATAAACCACTGCTCCTCTGAGCTGCAATGTCTGTATGTGCACTAGGCTGAAAGTTACTCTGGTAAAAAAAAGGCATGTTATAGATTTGTAGAGCACTGTGCACATTAGTCAACAGGACCATTAAAACCAACAGAGCCCTATATTACAGTTGTGGAAGCAAATATTAAAATGCTCACATTTTTTATGGTAATCATATTAATCCAAGATGAAATCAATTTACAATGAACTCAGTAGCAGCCAAGCCTGAGACCACCAACCTCTCCCTCTGTGGGACTCCATAGAGCAGATAGTTATGCAGTTTGGCTCTGCTGTGCCTGCCAAATTGGGTCACAAACCTTGTCCCCCTGTCAGCAGCCCCCTGTGCTCAGCCTGGGGCTTGATCTCCACCTGGTGCCGCTCAGCATCAGCCACGTTACGCTGGTTTGGTGCCCCCACAGCTCGCTGAGGAGTGAGATGCTGTGACCCACTGCTCGGGGGGGGGGGGGGGGGGAATGCCCAGACCTGCTGGAGTAAGGATTATGCAATGGTGAGACCAAGAGAGGCCAAGAAGTGTGCACCCCAGCATCTCTGTACACCTGGCTGGCCAGCTGTGACAGTCTGCATCCAAGGGAAAGTGTAATAGCTCTGCCCACACTGCTGTTATTGGGGGGGGGGGGGGGCGGGGGAGCAGGGAGGGCTTACTAATACTGAGAAAAAAGAAGTCTGCCTTAGTCAGATATTTTTAATGATCTCTCCCCACACAGGGCAGGAAGCGAAACCAAGGTCCCAGTCAAGCCACCCCCTCCCACTTCCCCTCGGCAGCCCCCAAGACAGTGAGCCCGCCCGTGTGGTCCCACCATGCTGGCGCTGGGCAGCGGGAGGTGAGACGTCATGTTTTCAGTCAGCACTGTTGTGATGCTGCGAGCTGGGCTCCCACGCCGGCGCCTGCCTTCCCATCCGGCTGGGGCCATGCTTGCAGCTGCCACCTTGCTTGCAAACAGCTGGGTGCCACCAGTGTCACCAGCACCATGGCTCCTGCTCCCCCCAGCCACTGAAGTGACAGGGAGGGCTCTACTGCTAGGCAGGACAGGATGTGGAAGAGGGAGCAAGAATGAATTTTTGATCTGACATTACATAATCTAAAATGACCTGTTTGCTCCCCAGCAGGGGTATCCTATGCTCCATCACCCTCATGGCCTGGTTAACCCCCCTGACCAAATGCCCCCGTCCTTAAGAGACTTTATGGCCAAGCTGGTCCATGGCAAACACAGCTCCTTGGGAGTGAGGGGCAGCACTGATTTTATTGCTGTCGTGCAAAGGTCTGTTCCTTCTCCAGACATTCGTTTCCTGGTGATTGAATGACATTTGACAGGCAGATTAGAAGTACCATGTAAGACACCTACGTGACTGCAGCCACTTCCAAATTGGAACACAGGTGCTGTGTGATGATGCACAGGAAGAACACCAAGCTGAAAAGTAAAGGGGGGTGGAGGTCAAGAAATACTTACTGCCTCCAGAGGCTTCCAGGTGGCAGAGTGGTCCCATTGCTTGAGTTTTTACCACCATGGCTTCAAATCAGCAGTCTCCTTGGGAAACTACCTTCCTCGTGCTCACAAAGACAGAGCACAGGCTTCTTCCAGCCCTGTGCTGCAATTCAGCTTGCAACTGGTGGGCATGGGTGTCGCACAAGGTGCATAAAGAGGTGGTTCCTTCTTGATACCTTTTCCCATGGCAGTTCCAGGAAGGAACCATCTTCACCTCCCGTCATTGTGCTGGACCCCTGGCAGACATCCCCAGTGAGACAAGAGCAGGATGCCACTGCCACACTTGCTTCGGGGGAAGCTCTGCAAGTAGCCTGGTGCTACCACAGTATGAGCAGTTTCTGGTGGTCAGAGTATATTTCTACTGTGCACAAAGTGACTGGGCAGAAGGGACATCTGGCAACCGGATTTGGACCTTGGGTCTGTTCCCTGTAATGAGGATTGTTCAAGGGAGGTGGCTGTACAGCAGCGTGGCCCATCCTTCCATTAGCCTGATCTACAGAGCTCTGTCGAAGGTCTTTTTATTATACTGCTCTCTACTCCAATTAAAATGTCTTATAGATTGCACTTGGCAGAGCCACAGCCACTTCCAGAACTAAAGCCTGCTAAGAGGATACAATCAGCTAGGTTTAGGGCCTGAAGAAAGCCAGAGGGGCAGGGAACATCCTGTGCTCTGCCCATTCCAATCCTTCCTGTTAATTGCTTTCCAGCAGCACCCACAGGTCCCAACTGGCAATCAGAAGCCAGTGGCCAGAAATACACATGCACATAGCAACAGAGAGCCCAGCTTCGGAGCACTGTGTGGCCCCCTTGCGCCCGTGTGTGCCAGTGGGCAGGAGAACAAGGGTGGCTCTCCTTCTGCAGGGGAGCTGTGCCAGCAGCTCGGCCATGGCCTGTGCCACAGGTCTATTTGCCAGCCAGCATGGTGGGCTTGAGGATATAGTGCCCTCCTGCCAGTTGAGTAGTGCGCAGTGTGACCTGAAGTCCCCCGGGCATTTCGTACGCTAGCTGGTCTCCAGCTGGCCAGCTGGGGCTGACTGTGAATTCAGCTCTTTCAAGACCTGTTTGGGATATGATCTCCAGCAATCATGGCATCCCTAACCTGCTTCAGAGAGCAGTGCTTTACAGAAGGATGTTCACCAGCAGCAAAGTAACTGAGCATCATTTCTCTGGAGTGAAAAGAAGGAACTGGAAATAAGCAAAGGATGTAGTTGCCTTATAAACTAAGGAACAGCATCAGAAGTGATGGAAAGAGATCTGTGTCCATGAGTCCATGTGTGACTCCTGAATTTCAGTAATATCCAGAAAAAGAAGAGATATTTCAGAGCCTCCATGGAATGGAAGAGGAAAGGGGATCAATGCCCAATTCCCAGATTAATTCACTCATGGGGAAAGCATCCAGCATAGGGTCAGGGACACCTTGTCAGGTCTTGGACAAGGCCATGCCCCTTTCCTAAGCAAGTCCCAGCCAGGGGGATGGAGGCAAGCTGAGGCATTGAATGGGCAATGTGTGACTACTGCAGTGGGAGAATAAGGGTTGGGGGACTGGGGGGTGAGGTGCTCACCCCTTTACTCCTAGTGAATCAGCACTGGCATGCAGGGATGCAGATGGATGGAGTGACAGAGAGGAAAAAAACTAAGCAGAGTGAAATGACCAGTTTGATTTCCTTATGCAAGCTGAAAGAAATACGCAGTGTGAACAAGCCCCTCATGAAAATGAGGAGTGATTCACATCAGTCCGGAGGCTGTTGGATCCAGCAATTTTCATTCCAGCTCAGCTTTAATGGCAAGTGAGTTTGATTTTTACAACTCATTCACTTTTAATGACCTATGGGTGTCATTAGTGATTGAACTAAGGACACATCTTTTGTATGGAAAAGCTTTATGTTGACAGGGGGTCCTTGTAATTGCTTCTTGTTTTTCTTTTTTATTATTATTTCCAAACATATAAATTTTCCTTATTGTTTCTGACACCTGTCAGCAAAAAGCCTTGCATATCTCCTGCCACCCCTGACCAGCACGCAGGGAAATAGCCCTGCCCGCAGTGTGGGAAATGTTCCAGCAATTCCAAAGATCAGGCAGGGAAAACAAATAATGCAAATAAATCATAGGCACAATGGAGGATTCTCCCTATAGGGACTGGTGGCCTTAACCTCATCCAAACCAACAAGAGTCAAAGGTTAATGCAGGTGTCACTTGAAAAGTAATTTTCCATTGATTTGCAAGCAGGTCCCTGACCTGCTGACCTTCATGCTACAGGAAATAGGAGTTCCCTTGCAGCAACATGTGTGCAGGCAAATGTATTATTTACTTTGGTAGTCCCTCCAGAATTTATAGGCCCAGTCAGGACCAATATAGATAACCTAAGGAATGTAGTAGTCCTTGTAAAGATTTGCATCTCACTCTTAAAAGTTTGGGCAGCAAAATAACAACCTCAATTACAATCTAACATAAGAAATTCATACATGTGCTCTTGGCTTTCTACAACATCTTACAGGCAATAAAAACCATCCATAAATAATTTTCACACAGTGCCTCTGGAGCTCCTTGCAAAGGTCAATTCAAGAGCCACTGGCCATGATTCATGTTGTACACAGGTGTAACACCATTCACTTCCATGGAGCTATCTTGGTGTGCACCACTGTAGGGGCTGGACAAATCTGATTCAGGAGCACGTAGCAGCGTTTCTCCACGCTGCTGCCTGGGGAGGCTGTGTTTTGGAAAAATCTTTTGAATCACCTCCAGAGGCTCAGCTGAGAGCATCAGCCCCTGGCAAGTCAGGTTCACTGGTCTGGATCTAGGAAGCAACAGCAAATGTTCTGTGGCTTGGCCACAGATTGGAAACTGAGTAGCTGCAAATTCTCCTGCTATTTCTTCAACAGCAAATTAGGGATATTTTAATGAACAACTGAAAACCTCAAAGGATCAACAAGGGATAGGTGGCCACAGCGCTTCCTGGGGATTGTAATTATGTCTTGCTCTTCCTTTATGAGAGATGCAGTTGATGGTCCATGATTCACTGCTGATCAGAGAAGAGACAGCACATGCAGGGAGCCCATCTCTCAGGAAATACAAAAGGCGGTACAGCTTCCAACATGAGTAGCAGCGGAAGATTTCCTGAATCAAAGTGATTTAGGTTTTCAATTAAATAGTGGATATTTTTGGTGGCTGGAAGGATAAGAGGGAAAGTGGTGGAGAAATGCGGAATGCACCATTTGTTTACCATGTCTAGTAGAAATGTAAGAGTCATCTCCTCATCCAGAGTACAGGAGGGGCACAGGAGATGGAAGGGTTCCTCCACAGGGTTTCACAGCAAGTGGGCTGTTGCCGGGGGCTGTTGGAGATTGCAGTGCTGTTGCTGTCATTCGCTGGCACCTCTAGGTACTGCTGAGGGCAAGGCTCAGGGGTGGGGATGCTGCAGAGGCTCCATGGCCTGCTGGGAACAGTTGGATCAAAGCTAAATGGATCTGCCAACTCTTGAGGAATCCAGTTCTCAGCCTCCCACAGAAAGACTCTCAGACATTTCTTTTCAGCTCTGCTTCCCACACCTCTCCCCAGCTCAATTCTCATTCCCAGTTCCTCTCTTTTTCCTTCCCACTCCCAAGGCCTTGATCTCTTTGCCAAGACTGGTCTCCTCCAGCAGGCTGTTAGCTGTCATCCTTCTGCCCCACACGGCCTTCTGCCAGTGATGCATCCAAGCCTGCCTCAAAATTTGGGGCACAGAACCTGGCAATTGCACCTTGACTCACCCAAACTGGGAGTCTATTGCAGCCTGGGGACACCTTGCCGCGGTATGACTCAAGCTGCTCGTTATCTGCCAGGGTTGCCAGGCAGGCAGGGCATTTTATACCGTGTTCTGAGCTGGCTTCCCAGGAGACCCAATTTTGCACAAGGATTTTGATGATGGTCTTGGCCCATCCTGGCGGTGGTTGCAGCATCAGTCCAGCCAGGCATCTTCCTACCCACTGGAAAAGCAAAATGCTGCTGTTTGGTGTTCCCTTCTCCCCCTTGCAGTGTGCCCCTTCCCTCCCATGTCCACGCACAGCTCTACACCACAGAGGAAGCTGTGCTGTGGCCTTGCTCCTGGTAGATACCAGGCCACAGCCAAGGAACCTTTATGCTCACTTGCATGCCATTGGTGTCACCCAGAGATGCTGAACCATATTTATGATGCTGGAAGAAGATAAGGCTCACAGGACTCCTCCAGCTCCCTGGCGGAGCAGGACAGGGTGCCTGCGTGACCCAGCAAGGTTGGTTTCAGCTGCCTCACCCCCTTCCTTTCCCAGCTAGGGTTGTGGGTTATGCAGCAGCCCACAGGGCAGCACAGCCCACCTGCCAGTTGCGTGCTGCCAGCCTGGCACAAGAACTGGGATTAAGCTGCTGGTGAATCACAGGCAGCCCACAAGCCATGAGCTGTCCAGCCCTGCCCTAAAGGTGTTACCCCATCTGCCAGACAGAAATGCTACAGCACTAGATTTGGGGAACTAGAGGATCTGCGAGAAAATTGTTCCAGGAATGCAGCACCTGGACTTCTTCCCTGCTGTTGTCCTTCCTGGTACCGGAAGGAAACTCCAAGAGATAGGAACCTCTTCACCCTTGGTTTAGCAGCTCCCATGACTTGCCCATTTTTCTGATCCACACTTAATGAAGGAAAGTGCTCACCACTCAGACCACATTCATTTCGGTGTTCCCTGAGGCTGCAGCACTGGTCAGGGTATGAAAAAAAAGGAAGATTAGACTGAATAGCCCTCAGATTTTACTTGCTGTCTATATCTCTGTAGCAGTATTCCTCTGCCTTCTGTCAGGAGGAAGTGTGTGCCATGAACTTGATTTTGCAGAGGGAGAAACCAGACACTGGGAGGTGTGACTATATCCTGCTTTTCCAGAGCTACCCAGCCCCTATGAAGCCTGTAGTGATCCAGGTTTGAGCTGGGTCGGCTTCTGCTGTGTGTTTCTCCCCTAGTTGTTAAGCAACTGATCCATATTCTGCTGCTGTTTCTTGGTTGGAAATGGTAACCACTGACAGAAAGAAGTCTCTGGGTAAAGCTGTTTTTGGATTAGGAGGGAGGAAGGAGAAACCCTACTGGACAGGCAAGGTGAAAACAAAGCTGTCACCAAAGGTGACTCTTCTTTGATCCTGCTGCCCACAGAGGGTCACTGCCACAATAGAGAGACTTGCACAGCTAAAGCCAAGGATCGAAAGAAGTGCAAAAATGTACTGGCAAAGCAGTGACTATTCCCACTGGGAATCTTGCAAACCTGCCACAACTGCACTCTGTCCAACTGTGAAGCAGGGGAAGGCATTCATCCTTGTCAAAATGTGGTCTCCACCCATAAGTACAGGGACAGTCTTCACAGCCATTCTGGAGTAAAACTGTCATCTTTTTCCTGAAAAAGTGGTCACCCGTGTCATCTCCTCTGCAAAGGGCAAACAAGGATTCAAGTGCAAAATGAGGGCATCTTTTAATAGGCCAGGTCAGCAGCAGATGGAAAAGTCTTAGCATAGCTCTCCCTGGAAGAAACCCTTTCTAGAAAATTAGCTCACAGCCTTTGACCCCTTTTATATGCACAAGCCCAGGCTGTGAAGCACAGGGATGCTGCAGGGTGGTGTTTGGTGCTGATGGCTGCATGAACTTACCCAGATGCTGCAGAGGAATGGAGCGACAGTTGGTTATTATTTTTAGGCCTCCATCCACGTGGTCTGAGGATCAGATGTACATTCCCAGATGCTCATTCCACAAATGCCAAGATCCCTCCAGCCCTTACTGCATGGATGCACTGAGCAATTGAAAAGCAGCGGCAGCAGCCACCGCTGCTTTTAGCGCCGGACGCAGTGGCAGGGGGCTGGTGATTCAGACTCCCCTCCACCACACAGACGCGCACGGACACGTGAGTCTACACACCACCTGCTTAATTCAGGAAGCCTCCAGTGAAAAAAGCTTTCTAGGAAACTTGCGCTGAGAGATCTTGAATAAATATGTGCAAGGAAGTCAAACTGAATCGGTCCATCAGGGCGCACACTGCTGAGCGGCCTGTGTCCCCCAAGGAAACAGGCTCGCTGGGGCCAGAGGCTGCTGGGGAAGGCAAAGGGCTGGATTTCAAAGGAAGGAGCCAGAAGGAGGCAGAGAGAGCAGGAAAGCAGGTGCTGCCCATGGGCATCGTGCAGAGGCGCATGATGCGAGGAGAGGGAGGTAGGGAAGTAGGAGCTGAATGTGGCAATGAAGGTGAGCCAAGCAGCTGTGATCCCTCTGCACTGGGCTGTGGCAGCCAGTGGGGTACCGAGGCTGGTTCTCCTTTCCATCCTTCAAGGTGAATACAGTTCAGGAGGGTGCAGAAAGTAAAAAGACAGAAAAACAAACCCCAGAGTGAGAAACACCGAGTGCAGCACTGGTTTAATCCTGATCCACCCTGCAGAGGCTGGACAGAGAGTTTGACTCGTCTCAGGCACGTGAGACTGACTGTGCACATGCAAACCACATGCAGGACATGCACAGTAGGTCTGACCTGAGGGAAAATGTGTGCCAGCCAGGATAATTGTGCCTACACAGTGAACACAGCCAGGGTTTCCAGGTATTGCTCTGAACAGGCTGCCAGACATCGGAAATCTTGAAAAAGAGTCTGAAGTGCTCGCATTCCACCCAGGCAAGATTTCTGGGCAGAAAAAAAGACATATTCAGGATAACCCAGGCTCAGGAAAGTCCTGCTGAGATGTGGTGATGTGATACAGGAGTTGAATAATACAGGGCCTGTCTGGCTTACAGAGGTAAAACAAGATCCAGCAGCTGGAATCTGAAGCCAGACCAATGCAGATTTGATATAAGGTGTGTTTCTATCATGCGCCTAATTAACCACTGGCACAGTCTTGAAAGGCTGTGATGGATTCTCCATTACTGGCAAGGGTCCTGTTTACATTTGGACGTTATTTCTGAATGCTCTGCTCTTGTTCAAGTGCAGATATCTATCTAGCAGCAGAATTGATATGGGAAAGGTGTGAGGCCTGTGGTCTGCAGGTGATCAGCAACAGTCAGTGGTTTTTGCTGGTGACAGTTTTGGCACCAGCAGAGATTTGGGCTGGTGCCAAAACCAATGAGGTCCAAAGCCTTTTAAAGGCTTTAAAGCCTTTTAAAAGTATCCTAAGGCCCAGGATACCAAAGCGCATCTGGCCTCAGTGGTGGATATCAAGTAGCCTTCAAATCTATGACAGGCTGTGAGGAACAAGGGGATGTGAGGAAGGTGGGTCCCAGCTCCGCTGTGGGGCAGTTCCCATGAAGTTACTGCTCCTTCGCTCATGGTTGTACTGCGGAGCACAAACAAAATGTTGGGTGCCCAAGGCCAAATGCCAACATACTTCCCCATGCTCTGCAGGCTGAGCTAGAGCCCTGGGCTGTTAGGAGAGTCTCTGGAGATCTCATTCGCCTGTTTCCTTATGCAGGGTGATTTCACAGCTGATTGGGAGAGGCATGGGGTGGGGCTGTAGGCTCAGAAGGATTTAGCAAACCTTTTCCAAACTACAAGGGTGGCCTCTGGTTTTAGTGCCTGAAGAAAACAGGTTACTCAGAGAGGGACTTTTCTCCTGGCTTCTGTCTCTGAGACCAGTTTCTGACTGGTAGATAGATAGATAGAGTGAGTCAGTTTCTTTTCTTGGTGCCTCAGTTTCCCTCTCTGCAAACTAGCTGAGAGACTGAGTTTGTTCACATTTATTCAGTCATAGTGCTTCTGAAAGAGGAGGAGAGGAGCTTTCTGAAGCAAACCCAGAGCCTCAATGCCCACAACTTGCCAGGGGCAAAGCCTTGCAGCTTTTGATATCACACTTCTTACCAGCACAGTCATCTTGAAAGTGTTGTTGCAATATCCAGAGAGAGGCTTCATGCCCACGGGCACTCAGCAACTGCGACTGCAAGGCTTCGCTTCGTGTTACGCACCTCCCTTGAGCTCTTCTTCTTTCCGAGGTGTGCAGAACATCCAGCTGGTTCCCAGGGCTGCTGGAGCAATCTCTTCAGGGGCAGCTTCCCAGGAGTGCTGGGGGTACTCGGCAGCCCTTCTTCGCCAGCCTTGAAAGGAACAGGAGAAGAAGGACAAAAGTGTTTTTGATTAGTTACACTTTAGTTTCCCTGGCGATCCAGAGCATCTCTGGGGAGCAGGAAAGCTTTCCCCCGATCCGGAGTTATCTTCACATGTATAGGTGATCCCTGTCATAACCTTCATCAGGGCATGGCATTCTTCCCAAAACAAAACTTGGACAAACTCAGACTGTATTAAGCAGAAAAAATGTATGCTGAATTTATTAGTAACCTTAAGAGCCCTGCACCTTCTGTTCTTTAGCAGAAAAGTCCTAGCATTGTGTGGAGAAGGCTTGCTAATGCTCCCTCCACTTTCCACTGGACTCTTTTGAAATATACAGAACCATTTTTGTTCCCTTTCTTTTTCTGCTGAAGAGCAATAATTCCTGAATTGCTGCAGCAGCCCTGATCACGGGCTCCCTCCCCATCTGTGGGTCTGGAGCTCTCCCCTCTGCTGAAAAGGACAAAGAGGGAATCAGGCCTCTCTGCCTAATCTCCTGTGCTGCAAACAAGAACTACAAATATTGTGAAATAATCTCAAGAAAAAATCTGGTCTATGTTCCAGCCCTTACAAAGCATTTTCCTGTGCCCACTGCTGCCCTTTAAACTCCAGACAGCTGAAGTAGGGACTGCTTTTGCAGCTGAAGATGGAACTGATTTCCTCTTTGTTTGTAGTTGTGTCTGGTATCCTTCTCCCAGTAAAACCTGCATACGCATAGACAAACATACACATGCATATACACACACACATAGATCTCCTGGCCATGGCAAATCCCACCTCTTCTTCCAGGGAGAAGCGTGGGCAATGAGTGCTAGGTTAGCCTGGGGCCAGGACAGCTGGTTTCAAGGCTGAACACTACCCCAGGCCTGTGGGGTGGATCGCTTTAACACTCTGTGCCTCAGTTTCTCTCACTGTAACAGAATGATACTGATCTTTCCAAAGCACTTTCAGATCGACAGACAAGAAGAGCTGAGCTGTGGTGGTGGTATCAGGGCATCCTGATTCCATCATTGCTTTGCATTACTTTGATGCACTTGAAATCAAAATATCACACTGTGATTTCATTAGTTTTCAGAGACGATATCAGCAATCTTTCTCAAGTGTGTGCAGGCATCAGGTGAGGGGCTGGGGGTGGTGGAGATTACCTGAGATGAGTGTTATGACTAACAGTTTCAAGCTCAGAGACCAGAAGCAAAAACATCTACATCTAAATGAAGGCATTTAATTAAACGTTCATTAGACCACCTCCAACACAAGAGCAAAACTCTCCCTCACTTTGTGAAGCCATCAATACTAAAAAAAATATGTTGCCCTTTCAGACTGAGAAGCATGTTACTCCTACTTTGCTGCAGGATGAATTCCAATACAACGAGCAGGACAAGAGAGTTTCCAGCTCCTTCTGGCCTTGTTTCATTGTCCAAGCTACCGTGATTTAAGCACACCGTCAGTGGTGTTTTGGCGTACCAAAGTCCAGATGCAATCAGTGTCTTTGCAGGACCAAGGCTATGGACTGGCCATTTTTGCTGGTAGTTTCAACAAGGAAAGCAGCCCACTTTACTTTAGGATTTGAAGTTTGAGTCTCCTAAGGCTTCATTCAGATGTTTTTGCTTGGGTTATTAAAGAAATAAGATGATGGACTTCTCTCCCTCATCTTTCTGGGGCTCGGTGAGGTCTCTCCCATCTCTTCAGCTCTCCAGTTTCTTTCCTGAGCTGTGACGCTGGGCTCTAGCAATGCAGCTACACCCCGAGGGTTGGTCACAAAGCAAGGAGGGGTCCCAGCATCACCCAGCACTTGGAGGACAGTGCTGTCATATGGGTCCTGCTGGCATGGAGTCCTCCTCTGCTAACAAATTTGTTTTCAGCTGTGGTCCCTCCATTTCAACTGCTATTTTCCCCCTGCCCAAGCACAGGAGAAGTCACAGCAGAAGATCTTGGAGGGGTCTGAAATAGGAGTCAGATCAGCTACAGGGTTGACAACCAAATATCTTTATTGCTGGTACCTTTTAATGCAATTTCTTATTCTAACATGCTGGAACAGCAAGTGCCTCAAGGCACAATCCCTGCCTTCTGCAGCACTGGCATGGCCCACAGCAGCCCTGAACCACGTGAGGCCTTTCAGTGTCCCCCTCCCCACATACCCCCAGGTCTGATACAGAAGGTCTGGAGCCAGAGGATGGAGATCCCTGCTCCCAGCCAAGGTTGAGTACAGCCCAGCCAGGACCAATGTTCTCTAGCATTTTGTCCCTGTGCCTTGTGTAATCAACATATAAACCTTCATTTCGCATAACCCAGGCAGGCGATATTCTTGACATCCTGTTGCTATGGTCCTGACTGAGGTAACATATAGAAATAATAATATAAAAAACCCCAAGCATCATTAAGTAGCTACAAAATGACTAATCCTTAATACTTAACCCCACCTTTTACACTTTTAAGACACACAATGACATTCCCTCACTGTGTTCGCTCACCCTGCTGCTCCTTTGAGAGAACTCTATATTGCACTCTCGGTTATACAGGCAATGAAGGATAACACATCCACGGGCATTCATGCATTTCACTGAACCAGATGGGAATATGGTATTATGGCTTTAAACAGTTTGCCGTCCTTGAGTGGCAGTTGCAATGTTCCCTGATGCACAGGCCACTCGAAACTAGGCAGAACAGCAGCAAGTCCGTAACCACGTCTTGCAAGTTTGGCCAGATTAGCCCAAGGGCTTCTCTGGAGATCACATCTGGTGTGATTTCTCTGGGTTTTTTGGTGTGCCAGGAGTGAAAAACCTATTGTCCTGGACCCATGGCGAGACAGTGCCCCAGCTCTGACATCGAGACTGTGCTTGGCACCTGAGGAACCAAAACCTCCTTGGAGATAGACAACACAGGTGACTGTGTGCTCTGAGTCACCTGCTGGGCAGCAGCAGAGCTGGGATGGACCTCTAGGACCTACTGCCGCTCCCTGTTGCTGTGCTTGCAGCAGTCCTATGCACACTCTCTTTCCCTGGGCCAGAGCACAAGTAAGCCTTTAAGTGTGTGCTTAGCATTAAACACAGGAGCAACCTACTGCCAAACAGTGCTGACTTCATGAGCCTTATCTCTGCTTAAAGGTCAGAGCAAGCTTAAATGCCTCACTAGTTTAAGACCTTAGCACTCTTAAGGAGGTAAATTAAGAGCAGTCGTCCTTTCCAGCAATGCAAACCCCAGCAAGCTGGATTCTCCTTTCCCTCCCACCTGGTCCCTCTCCTGATTTAACTGGACACAGTCTGAATTTACGCTGGGGCCAGTGGAACAGGAGCCAAGTGCTTTTCTTTGTGGTGGGGGAATGGTTGGGTAAATGAGGCCAGGACAAACCAGAGAAGTCCCTGCACTGTCAGCAGAGCCTGTGCACTGTCCTCTGCTGAGCCGCCAAGCGGCTACAACAGCTTATCTCACGTGCTCTTGCACCTTGGCGAAGGTGCGAAGTGCTCCCCACCTCCCAGGGGATCGAGGCCTCCAGAGACTGGTTGGTTAGGCACCAAGAGGGTGTGGGCAGCTTGCAGAGGCAGCCGGCGGCTGGCTAGCGCCCACCCGCCACCACCACTGCCACCGCCGCTGCCACCGCCGCGCATCCCCCAGGTGACCAGAGGCAGGCAGGAGAAAGCTACACCGTAGTGTCCACCAGGGACGCCCTGGCTGGCTACCCCCCCACCCCCAGAGATATTTTGAGGGCCTGTTTTGATCTCCTTTGCATGTCAGTTACACTATTTCTGAGCGTATTTATTTTTATTGTTTTCCGGTGGTGAGCGTGTCGCCTTGTGCTCTCGCCTTGATCTTTTCCACTTCCTCTCACTTTCATGCCTCTTTCTTTCCCCGCCAGGGTGACTGGTCGGGTGTTTTTGTCAGAGCTGCTGAATGAGCTGTGTCCCCTCCATGTTGCGAGGTCTTGCCGCCCCCGGTGGAGACTCCTCAGGGTGGTGGGAGGGAAATATCTACCCTGGGATCTGGAGGCGGCCGTGTGGGTGCTGTCACCAGTCTGGGTAGCGGTGCACCTTACCAGGTTTCCAGCCATGTCTAACCTATCAGTGTCATGCGGAGAAAGAAGTGTTGACTCATTAATTGTTATAATGTAGGTTATGGTTAGGCAGATGAGTAAAACTTCTTCCAAAAGGTGCAGAGCTGCACAGAGCAAGGGTTTGCACTTTAAACACCCAGTTACAGAAATGGTAAAACAAGCCGAGCTCTGCTGAAACACGCTGTTCCAAGGGAACATCAGCTTTCCACTGAGGAAACCCAGCTCCCACCTGGGAAGTTTAACTTCTGTTTATTTTTGGCTATTGAAAACTGACATTCTTCATCCAAAAATGGGGGCAATGGGGGGAGCAAATATGTTTGGCGGCTGAAAAGGAGAAAGAAAGTGAAGGGTTTATCTTTTCAGAAAAAAACTACCTCTTTGCACCATTGTTTTTATTTTGTCCAAAATATAATTTACCTCCACAAGTCTGAAGCAGGACTTTCTTTTTTAAAACTAATTCTTAAATAAAAAATCCTAAAATTAAGCAGGTAAGGAGGACAAATCTGCTATAATCTTAGCCTCTGTCCAACACTGGTGGAAGAAAGGAACAGCTATTGCAGCATGCAGAACTCTACTTTGCAATGGGGTTTTATTGAAGCAATCCCTGTGGTGAGATTCAGGAAGAATCTGACATACGGATAGGAACAGCATTCATATTTTCACAGAGATGGGGCAAAAAAATGCCAAGTGATTTGACTCCAGGGTATAAACCCATCACCAGCTGAAGGCCAAAAAACAAGTTGTGGCATAGGTGAGCACTGCACACCTGTGGCAGAGCTAGTTTGGGGGCATGCTAATGAAAGTCCATGGATTCAGCGTAGCAGAGAGAATTGCAATAACAATTAATCACTTATTATTAATATGTACCATCAGGTGATAAGTGAGGGTTTTCTCTCCAGATAGGCTCATGCCTTCCCATGCAGCAGCTGGGATCAGCCATTTAGGGAGATGAACGAGTGGCATCCGTGCACTGAGTACCTGAGTCAGTCTGTTCAGCCTTAGGCTCCTTTTAATAGCCAGCATCTCCAGCGGAAGGACAGCATTAAGGCTGCAGAGGAACACACCAACCTTGCAGCTTCTTTCTAGTGCTTTTCCTAGGTCAGTGTCTCATCTTTCTTCTCTTCCTTCTCTTCCTTCATTCCAGTCTTCCCATTTGTACCTAGTGGGCTTAACCCCCCATCTGGTTTAAGCCAGCATATGACTACTGAAATGAACCAGGCTGGGCTGCATCCCCCCAAGGATGCTCTGGGGAGGAGGATGGAGGCTGCTAGCCCTTGGCTGTAGCCCACACCCAAGTTAGCTGATTAGCTAGCACTCAGGTGCCTATTCCCCATTCATTCCTCCTAGGGTCAGCAGCCCAAAGGATCAGCTGGGGATCAGCTGTTTAGCTTTTGCAGGGCTTAGTTCCTCATTTACAGCTGCAGGGAAAAGCAAGGACACCTGCAGGGAAAAGCCAGGATAAAAGCCCAGAAACCAGCCATGGTGCTCAGGCAAAATGATAATGGTAGTTATGTAAGTGCTTGTGTGTTGTTTCTTGAGTTACTCAGGTGTAGTTTGGACAGTCTGAGTGGCATCTCTTTCTCTCCCCTTTTCCAGCCGTAGCTTGGACTTTATGAAGAGCATTGGCTTTGTGGGGACCTTCCTTCTCCTGGGGTAGTTTTCTCCCTTAATGTCTAACTACCCCCTTTAATAGCCTATAATACACCCTATAATAGCTCTGCAGAATTTGTCATGGTTGAAACTGTATGCTAGGAAGAGCCTATAGCAGGTTAAAAAAAAAAAAGAAAAAAGAAAAATGCTGTGAATATCTGCTACTAAGTCAAATCTTGCTCTGGTTCCCTCAGAACCAGCTCTCCAGGGCTGGGTTTGGCTACCAGTTTGCAAGTGTGATAAAACACACAGGAAATTCAAGATCTGGCTTCAGTGCGTGGGCACTGCCCTTCAGAGATACTCCAGCTTGCTCCAGCACTACTGACGCACAGTCTGGAAGCTGGACAGCCCCGCTCATCTCCTGCACGGCCTGAGTTAATAGTGCTACTGGGAAACAGTCTGTTACCTCTGGCAGAGCTGGTGCTGTCATGGCTGTGCCGTCGCAAGTCCGGGAGAGAGCTTGCATGGCAGTGAGTCTGCACAGTAAAGCATCCTGGGTGGATGTGCCGTTAGATGGCAAAGGAAGCAAACCCCTCGCTCTCCTCTCTCTCGCATATGTCACCTTTGATTTGCAGCTCTCTCTAACTTCTCACACCCAGCCTGTATCTAAAATTGAGTGATTCAGGCCAGATGCACAGCCTTTCCCTGCTTGCCCCAGAGGAATGCAGCCATGCTTTCCTCACAGCCACCACAGTGCTGCTAAGAAGACCAGTAGCATGTGGCCTCTGAGGGCTTCCTGTTTTCATATCAGGTAGAAATGTCTCCTGTCTCAGCCCTTTGTAACTTTGCCTCAGCTTCCCTGGGAACGCAGGCCCAGGAAGGAAGTCCTGGACCAGGTGCCTGCTGCCCTGTCCCTAGCATACACATTGTCCTGCCCTGCGTGGGCCTGTTGTAAAGCCAGTTCAGTCTCTGGTGCCACGACTTCTACCGAAAGCTGCTGCTCAGACCTTCCTTCCCACCTGCAGCCTCCACTCATCCTTGGACTGCCTCATTCTGCTTGATTTCGGTGCTAATGTCCTCATCTGATTTCAGTAGCTTTACCTCCTCTCCTAGCAGTGCCCAGCTAAGCCATCACCCTTTGCAACCACAAACCCACCTTCTACCTCTGCTCAGCCCTTCGCTCGCTATTCTTCCAGCAGCTTCCCTGCACTTTCTAGTGCTGCCTCTCATCCTAACCATGGCCAAGCCATGCGTGGGAAGCCCCAGGTGCTCCAGAGGGGCTGCAGGGCTGATGGGGGGAGCTCAGCCACTCTCCCTCTGGCCCTGTGCAGGCTAATCAGCCTCTTGCTTTTTCCAAGTGCTAAATTCCCACACAGAGAGAAAGAGGTTTCAGGAAATTTCTGCTCCTCTCAAAATCCTTTCTGATTTTTCTAGTAAAAGCGTCTGCCAGCCTCCTGCCGCCAAGTTCCTTTTTTTTTTTTTAATACATATACGATTCAAGCTGCGTTGGCTCCACTCCTGAAGTCTGGCAGGTGCTCAGTGACATATGTTCTGTGATAAATGTTTATTACATAAGTTCATTCAAGCTAACATGGATTTTGAGATATAGTCAGCTCTCATTATACAACTTGCCTTCCAAACTCAGTGTCCAGATTATGCCTTTTCTTGTAGGGATGTCTCCCAGGGTTTGTTTGCTTCTTCTCCGAATTTAGCCAACTCTTGATTGGTTCATCAAGCTAGTTAACGATGCATTCAGATTGACTCTGGGGGAGGGGAGCAAAAGAGCAATTATTACTTCGGCTTGTTCCAGCTCATTATTTTAATCACTGTGCATCATATTTGGTGAAAACGTATCTCTAGAAAAATTAGAATTTAGGAGCTGGTATTACTTAGAAACAAAGGGTCTGATTTCACTGATCCCAAAGCATCAGTCTTGCCTTTGGGGTGCATTACACCAGCTTTTTGTCACTCTGCATCTCCATTGCCTTGGGAGGATTTGCTCCTGATTTCCTGCTGTTTTGGGACTGGGGACATGATTCATAGCGTGTAAGATTTCAAACAGTTTGTTCATCTTCATCCAGGTTGTTCTAAAATATTATTATAGTTTAATCATGTTTTAATAAATTCCAGTCACTTTGTGGGTTGCCCTTTGGAAGGATGAAATCTCAAGTGCTACAGCATGAAATCTTGAGCATCCTGTACAAGTCAAGAGGAATATTGTTATCAGATTTCTTCTTTTAATATGTATCAGATGGCAAAGCATCAGGAGAAACGATTCTTTGCTGTGGATGAGGAGTTCGGTATGGCAGAACAGAGCTGCCTTTGGACTGCCTCCCATGCCGTCGTATCTCTGCCTCTATCTGGGAGAGAGGCTGGTCACAGAATCTCAAACTCTTTTGGCTCACTGGTTTTGGTAGGGTTCACAGGACACATACGTGCCCAGGAACATTACTAGTGTGTCATTCTGGGGGAAAAAAAAGCGCTGGTTGTAAAAGTTTTGTCTGGGCCAGGGATCTTGCAGTTTGCTCTTAGGGATCTGGTTGATCCTGCATGTTATTGTTCCGAATGTGACAAACACGCTTGTGCAAACTGGATGAATCACCTGTGTTTTGGAAAGGTCTCATGCCTCTGGACTTTCTGGTAAATAAAACCTTGTTCAGACAGGGCTGGTTTTCACAAGGTACAGCAGCAACAAATGTGACATTTTCTCACAGGATCCCCTCACTTCCCCAATTTGGGGACAGAAACAGTGGGATGATCTACAGGCAGGCAAAGGTCCAGTACGGTGCTTTACAATTTGCCAGGATGAGCCCTCTCCAGTAAGGATTTCAGAGCTCAGTAAAGGGGAAAGCAGGCTGTGTACTTTACACTTGATCAGTTAGGGCCAGCAGTAACAATAATCATTTTCTAGTCAACACATGTGTCTTATCTGGAAAATTCTGAAACAAATGCACTGTGGACTGGCTGTTGCTAAGTATCTGCACCACTCTGGGTCTGCAATCCACATTTTAGACTGTTATTGTACATTTGCTGTCTGAGCAATCTTAGTCAGAAACAAACAAAACTCTGAAGACATGGCAGGTCTGCAGATGGGAGGATTTACAGTTAAGGGATAGCACTGGGGTATGACATGTGGTTAGACTTATAATGTATGCCTGGGTTATTATGGTTGAAGTGGCATGGGTTTTTAATACAGCTGCACGAGATAGCATGTCAAGCCTTCACTGAATGCACTGGTTTTAGCAAGATGTGTGAACATTATTCAAAGAATCTAAGGTTAAACTTGCTTGAGCTGTAAATCTCAGACACTGGCATGTAGTGCAATTCCAGAGTGTCCGAAAGCATGCCTGGGAAAAGGAGAAATGCAGAGGACATCATCCTTAGAGTATTTGGGATCAGAAGTGCACAACAGCAAAGATCAGCTGCCTCTGCTCATGCTTTGCCTTGGGCTGATTGTAATCAACCTCATGATTCAGAGGTGTGGAAAGGATAAAATGATAGACAGAAGAGAGGATGAAAAAAAAAGGGAAAAGGAGCAGGAAGGGGAAAGCAATACCACCGAAGACCGCAGCCCCGTGTTTTTGTTTTTCTTGTGTCTTTGGGAGCTGAAAAATGCATAGCAGAAAACACACTGGAAGCATCTTCTGCACAAAGAGATCACTAGTGTGAGGATGCAAGCAGAACAGCAATTAACATCCTCTTTTAATAGGCACAGACCAAAACTCCCCTTCCTCTGCCTCTTGGAGTGAGCATACCTCCAACAGGCAGCCATCTCCGATGGATGTGGCCAGAGCAAGGGGGTCTGGACCTGTGCCCTGTATCGTCCCTTTTAGAGGAGTCCCTCAGAAAAGGCTGCGGAGAACAGGGAGAATTTCATCTCAGTTAAAACCCAGCTGTGAGACCTGGCTGAGCTCAAGGGGCAACTCGGCACAGACAGTCGCAGAGGCCCAATGAGGTCAGGGTTTCTCTCCTGGGACAGAAGCTTGCTGGAAGCTGGGATGGGAGCAGCAGGCAGTGGTACTGTGGGAGAGGAACCTGTTCAGAGACTGCATGGTTTTGCATAATTTGGGATTGAATAAGGATGCTGCAGTTAGTAAATCTGCACCCCAGAAAGGGCTGGATGATTAACCTGGCTTGCCTATGAACTTCCCCTGCAAGGCTGCAGCCCTTTCTGCTGTAACCTGTGCCAAACTCTGGAGAAGTCAGGAAGCACCTGTGGCAGCATCTGCATGCACTGCAAGGTCCTTGAGGCAGAGACTGTCCTTTGGTGGTGTGCTAGCAGCATTTAGAGCCAGAGTCTTGACTGGGGCACACCTGCAAGCCAAATCTTAACAAACAGGTGCCCATTTTAGCCACTCAGAGATGAAGAATCTTGTCTTTGGCTAGGCAGATGACTCAAACCCAGAGCAAATAAGAATTAGCCTGGGTGGAAGTGTGATGCCAGTGTCTAGCCATCATTTGTGGGGAGCGTAAATCACATCATTGTACTCCATTAAGAATGATGCGGCCACTCTCCCATAGAGAATTTGGCCCAGGCTGTTTTAGTCAGCTCCCCTGGGTAATTCGATTTCCCTCTGCATAAAATACACAAGTGGTTATCAGTGCCTTAAATGACAACATGAGACACATACCTATGGAGATGGTGGGTTTGCAGCTGTTGTCATCCAACCACACCAAGCAGAGCATGGCAATGCCCTGATCACCAGCCTGCTTTTGGAGCATCCTTATCTCAACAAGAGCTGCCACTGCACTGAAATTAGAGCTAAGATCACAGTTCAGAGAATCAATTTGCCTGACAATCCTGATCCTCAGGGAGAATGACATTAGCGTGGTGGTTATCATCAGTCTGTCATTGAGGGCTCCCTGATCCACAGGTGGTGGAACACTCTCCCTCCCAGGATGAGCCATGCAGAGCATTTTTAAATCCAGGGATTCTGGAAAATCCTGTCTAAATTATTCAAGACAGATAGGGAGGAATGAGATGGAGAGAGGTATCACTGGAGATGAATATGTCTTCAAGGCTTGCAGAACCACTCACCTGCAGAATGCTCTGGGGCTTTATGAGCTGAGGTTGAGTTTCCAAGTTTTACTGGCCTGTAAATTAAAAGCAGGAGGCTGATTTTGTTCATACAGTTTTCCAGAGGGGTCAGGATTCAGGCTTTCTTATCAAATGGGCATTTACGCTCTATTTTAGGCATGAAACGACCCCTCCTGTTGTCTCCCCCATAAACTGGTCTGTCCAATGCTGGGTAGACCAGCATAGTCTAGGGATTAAGCTTTGAAAAGGAAACTCTTCACTGTGGGGCCTCTGTTTCTAGGATGCCTGGGCAGGACTTGCAGGAGCGGCCTATCTGTAGAGTGCTGGGCTTCTGATCTCTGAATGCTGCATCCCTCAGAGGTCCCTCCAGTGAAATGGCTCAGACACAGAGCCTCCAAAACATCTGATCACTCCTGAAGACTCTGGCATCCCAATACAGTAAGACTGACTTTGCTCTCTACCCAGACATTTGCCCTTCACCCCATCCTCCAATCCATCTTCTGTTCAGGTCTTTGGTGGATTCTTCTCATACACCTTTGCTCTGCTATCTTCCTATTCAGGATGTGGATGCAGGAATTGGCCAAGACACCAGTGGTGGTGGATTTGGCACTAGTTCATTTGCATTTCCTCACCACTGCCATTTACTAGTGTTGCAGCTAAAGACATGGTGCCCATGCTGGTTGTGGCTGCTGCTACTGAAGGAAAGACCAGACAGGTGCTCTGCTGCCATCATGGACTTCTCCATTCGTACTAACAGCAAGTCGCTGTGTGTTGTCAGATTGTTTCATGCACCTCTCCTTCATCACAGCAATGTGCATGTTTATATTAAATACCCTGGATCCAATTGCTGAACTGCTGCTGTCCATAAAAATGTTTGGGGTTTGACCAGAGGAAAAACACCCTTCTCAGAAAGAATTGATATATGGGGAAGTGATTTTGTCCGAGTTGTTTGGTTAAGCACATGGAGACAACTGCTCAGGGTCAGCCATGGCTAATAAGCCTTCAGATGACAAATCATGGTCTTTGGCTGTACAGTAAGGGGTGTATATGTTCCCAGCATGCTCTCTGTGAATTATTGCAATGGCAGCACTCACTTCCCTTCTTTGGGAATGAAACAACAGCAAAGCAAGCAAGAACTAGCAGCAGATGGTCCCTCCTGTGCCCAGATCGTTCCAGCCAAAACAAATCTACATCCCCAGCTGAAGGGAAGGGTACAGGAATAGAACAGGAGTGTGACTCAGATCCAGTGACTCAGACAGCAAGGCGAGGGGAGGGGAGGGGGAGAGGCAGAACCTGGCGCAAGAGCCTCTTACGGATGACAGTGATTATTGCTATTATTCTAACAAGTGCTTGCGGGCACTGACAACTCTCACTCCTGCTCCTGTTCTCTGTTTTTTTGCTGTCTGTCTGTCTGTCTGTCTCTCTCTCTCCTTCTTCCCTTTTGTGGGAAAGCTGTGAGCAACCCCCTCTGCATCTTTATCTGTTTGCTAGCTGGTAAATAGCAGGCCAAACACTTGTGTGCCAGATATCAGATATGCTCAGCTGTTTGCATGCCAGCGGAAAATGCCACATGCCCATTCTCCCTCCGCCGGGGCAGCAGTATGTGAGATTCCAGGCATGGTCCTTGGCTTGCCTCTCCCCTCCGCTTCCCCCAGCCTACGGGGCCCATGGCTCTTCTGCCTTGTGCCTCCCCGCAACAGTGGTTCTGTCAAACAAGGATGATGTTTGCCCAACCTTAGCAAGTCAGATTTTGACAAATGAGCTCAAGTGCTGAACTGTTGGTGTTATTCTGTCAGAGCTGCCAGGCAGGTCAGATTAGCTATTGCCACTTACTCACGCGTAAAATGTTTTTGTGGCCCTTGGGTTTGGCACAGGGGGGGCGGATTCACATCTCGATGCCCCTTAGTTGCTATGGAAGGCTTTGCAAAGCTCCTGAAAAGCACTATCACTGGAAAAACTAGGCCATTGGGTGAGATCATGCATTAAACACTAGGGACTGGCTGAACAATCTGTCCCAGAAACCAGCCTTGCGCTGTGCTGTGCTCTGGCCCTTGGCACAAGCACAGGTGGGACGAAGGGCCCAGATCCTGCCTGACTGCATTGGAAGAAAATTCCTCTGTGGAGCAGAAATTCATCCCTCACTGGGTGCTCGGGTCCCAGGCACAGAGTGTCTGGGGAGCTGGCGGAAAGTCTTGTGGAAATCCAGACTCTGCCACATACAAGCAGCAATTCTTTTTCTCCATCTCTGTCCAAAGTCGTCATCTTGAGGATTTTCCCATCCTCCACTGTGCAGAACATAGGGGCTTCTGATTACTGTTGGACCTACACCCATGCCGTGCTAACCCCACTGAACCTAATCCATCCCACTGCAACACACTTGATAAGGACTGACTTTGTATGGTGAGGACGCTTCAGCAGAGTTGCTAGTGAGGAAGCACGGTCAGCACATGGAGCTTGTGCTGTGTCTTCATGTCAGCTGGGGTCTTCAGAAGAGCCTAATGGGCTTGGAAGCTCTGGTTTCATTGCCTTTTGGCTAAATTGGGGCCCCTAAATTGAGCAGACTGTGACTGTTAACAGGTATCCCATATATATTTGGGAGTTCATGGGTGCTAAGTACCAGAATGCCTCTGTTCCAGGACACAGAAGCTTTTGAAAATCTCATCTGCTCTCCTGAAGTGAGCCCCTTCAAACCCCATGACCAGCAAAGTGCCTGTGTGCTTGGCAAAGCAGGCTGGGGAGTTACAGCTTACTCATCGTGAATGCAGACATCGACACCAGAGCCCTAAACTGGCTCTCCTTAGGGACAGAGCCAATGCACAGATCAGATCATGTGCTGGCCCACACACCTCTTGCCAGGCAGTGAGGGGTTCAAAAAAGCCCTGTGGTCACTGCCTACACCAACAGGCTGTGCCCGTGGGGCTGGTTAGGGCTGAGAAGACAGGGCCTGAAAATGGAGGCCTCTCCCCACCATGGTCTGGAGGGTTTTCCCTTCTGAGGGGTACTGAGGCAGGGTAGGAACTGCTAGAGCTCAGGTTGCCTGCTGAGGGACAGCAGCCTGATGTACTTGGAGGGAAGAGATGGAGTGGATTTATATATAAAAATGTATAGACATTGTTATATAAATTATATACATGTATTTAACTTTGGTACCCACTCTGGGTTCCATTTAACTGAACAGGGTATAGGAAGTAAAACATTCTTCATGGCTACATGAACAACTTCCCCCTTCTTTGCATGTGTCTGTGGGGCCTTGGCCCATTATAGACCACGGCAGTGCTATATTTTCACATGTATAATGTGGTGGGTTAAAAAAAAAAAAGTGATTCAGCAGTAATGCAGGCTACATGCACGTGTGGGTAACTCAAGGGGAACTCTAATGTAAAGCCCCTTCTCCCCTGTTACCCTCCCCAACCCTGCTTGTGCATGAAAATGTTCTCTGCCCTTTTTGTTTTGGACCACTTTGTACAATGCCATAAAAGACCATCTCTCTAAATGGTGTAGAAAGAGGGACAGGTCCCAAACTCTAGGGTCAGCCTACCAAACTACTGCTGTCCGTGTTGAGAGAGGAGCAAACCTTCCTTTCCCAGCCCAAGCCGATGCCTCAGAGGCATAACCTTTATGTGCACATATACTAACGCATGATCTTATTCTGTATCTGCCACACTGTTGTTATACCCAGAGGCTGTTTCTCGGGGAAAGTTTGCATGACCTAGATACAATCTTGTGGTTCTTACGGGGAAGAGAGCATCTGAAGTCGAGATTCAGGTGGGAATCAGGAGTCATTCTACACCAAGCTCTGCCTTGGGCTTCCTATGTACATTCACTAACCACATGATATGTTCCCAGGCTGCTAGCTAGGGTGACATGGTGCACTGTGCAGATGAATGAGAAATTTTTATATGCAGAGTGGATTGTCATCAGAGACTCAGAGGGTTAAGACAAGAGGGAATCATTAGACTATGTAATCTAACCTGTAGAGCACAGACCAATTGTTTTTACCTCGCTACCCCTTACCCAGTGCTCAGTGACTTGCACTTGCCTAAAGCATCTCTTCCAGAGAGGTGTCTAGTCACGATCTGAAGATATCAAGAGAAGGAGAAGCTGCCCCTCCCTTTGGTCGTTTGTTCCAGTGGTTAATCACCTCTTTGTTAAACACGTGCGCCTTAAAGCTAATTTGAATTTGTCTGGTTTCAGCTTCTAGCCAGTGGCGGTTCATGTTTATGCCATTCTCTACTACATTAAAAAGCCCTGTCCTACTCACTATTTTCTCTCCGATGAAATTACTTATGTGCTGAACTTCAGTCACCCTTCAATTTTCCCCTGCTTCCCCCTTTGGGTGCATGAAACAGATCGAACAATTTCAGTATCTCGCTCTAAGGCACTTTCTCTACTCCTTTATTCATTTCTGTGGCTCTTTCCTGCCCTCACTTTAACCACCTTTTGAATATTACAATGTGAGCCCCAGGCCTGGATGTGTTATCTTATCCACTTTAGTTTCATCAGTGCTTTTTATGGAGGCAAATTAACCTCCCTGTTGTTACTTAGTACCTTCCCGGTGAGTTCCTTCCCAGATAGCGCTTGCCCCCATTTGTCAGCAGGCAGCGCTGGGTGCTTGTGCTGAACCGCTCACCCACCCCAGACCTTGGTCAGAGGCTCTGCTACATGAGACCGTCCTGCTGAAAGGGATGACCTGCAATCCCTGTTCCTCAACGCACCATGGGGCACTGTGCACTGGGTGTGCGAATGCACATAGAACGAGCTCTGCTTACCCAGTGGTCCAGATCTTGTAGCACCACCAACCACCATTCCACCAAAGCTGTCATCCATGTGCTTTAGCAGTGGCAATTTTGCTTTATCTTCTTGACTGCTGGTAAAAAGCAGAGGATAAAACAGGCCCCACTCCCAAACCTGGCTGGAATTTGTTGTTCAGTGATGAATCTTCATTGACAACATTTTGAGATCTGTCAGTTATCCAGTTCTCAATCTGTCTCACATATCCTGTTTTATACCATTCTGTGCTATTTTTTAACCAGCATGTCATGGTTTTAGCTCAATCCCCTCATAAAAATCTAAGTATAGCACATCTGCGTAGTTACCTTTATCAGACAACTTTGTAATCTCCTCAAAGAATTAAATCAGGTTTGTTAAGTGCTATTTTCTCTACAATAACATTGAATCACATTCTCAGAAGGGAGGAATGCTAAATATATTATTATTATTTTATATACAGTCACCTGCTGTTCTTTCCTAGTCAGGGAGGAGTGATCCTATATGGCTGGTCCCTTGGATGTAGCATCTTTCAGCATAGCAACTTAGCAAGATCACAAAGTCCCCTAGATAACCTGGAACGCAGGGGTAGCAATGGTTTGGTCAATGCTGTGCACACCAAGTGGGTATGCATCTAAAAATATGGCTCATTGGATCCAAAGTTTGTTACACACAGCAGACTGAACTGCGTACCCACAGCAAAGCGGGAGTATATCCTTCAGGAGATAAACCATCTCTTGTGCTTGGACATGCAGCACAAAGTCGTGCTTGCCTAAAACACCATCTTTAGGACAATGGGGTGGAAAAGAACTCTGTGCCTCCCTGCTGTCTCCACCTTCCCTCCGTCTGCCAGTGGCTTTGTGGGGGTACGTTATGACTTGGTTGTGATAGGTCAGGAGAAGGGGAGAAGAAGGGATGGTCTGAGATGTTTGAAGCTGTCTTTCTGGCAGAAGTATCTGAAAATGGTTATGCTCAAGTTCCTTGAGTCAGTCCACTCAAAGCAAGCAGCCCTCCTTTACGACAAAGCGGATGCTGTCTTTCTGGCAGAAGTATCTGAAAATGGTTATGCTCAAGTTCCTTGAGTCAGTCCACTCAAAGCAAGCAGCCCTCCTTTACAACAAAGCGAGGTGAAACTTTTGTGACCACAGTCTCATTGCTGCATCCCATGGGTTTCTAACACTGCTCTGAGCTGAGCTGCTTGGTGAATTTTCCATGGTGGGTGTTGGAAGACCTCATCTGTCCTTCCTGGCTACAAGTGTTTGACATTGCAGTACAAGGACATTGCAAGGAAGCACTGGAAGATTGCACAGCACCTGAGTTGAGCTAGTCTGCTACTGCATGAGACGTGGTCATGTCGGCAGCTGAAGAGCTGAGCGCTCCCCAGCTTTTCCTTATATGCTCTCCTGGCCCAGGCAGTCTGAGTTAGAAGCTCGGCTGCATTCGAGAGAGAGAGATTTTACAGAGAAGGTTCAAATTTGCTCTTCAGTGGTGATAAACTTTCAGCTAGCCATCTCTGCAGCACATACTGTTCCTTCCTGATGGCCATGACAAGTGGCTTCTTTCAGTTGTATAAAAACACTGTGGAAGTGAGGACCGGACGCCCTGTGTTGCATAGCCACCTCTTCCTCAGAAATGCTATCCTGATCACTTCCGATGTCTATTCATGACTATTAACCATGAAATTTGTCCGAGGAATGGGCAGAATTTATCAACTGGAAGAGAAACACCACAGCCCATGTCTTCTAAACACCACATTATGTTGCTGGCCTTGGGACCAGGGAAGATGGGGAGGCCAGATTCTGTTTTGCTTGAACTTCAAGGCTCTCCTAGGAAGATGGGAGCTCTAATGATTTATGTCACAGTAACGAAGCTCTAAAAAAATCTGCTATGTTTCCACTGAAATTTTCTTTCTCAGATGTGCCAGCTGCTCTTTTTCACACTTTTGCTGCACATTTACGAGAGTGAGAAGGAATGCACACACATACATGCACATACACACAGCTGCAGCCGTAAGACCTGCCTGGCCTTAGCCCACACAATGCTTTCAAGCCCAGAGATGTATTTAGTTAGAGCAGGAGAAAGTTAAAAAAAATTGTTGCTGTAATAATGTCTGGATTCCCAAACACCTGCACCAGGGTTTCCTGATATTTCTGTAGACATTTGCATCAGAGATACAGCTGCCACATTACTCACATAGGAGTTTAGCCTTCATTTGATTGTGATTATGTTCTCATTTCATTTTCCCTTATTTAAAACAGAGCTAAAGTCTTATGCACACCCAAAGTTGCAGTAGTTGAACTCCAGGCTTGTGAAGAGTGTCCAAGTCTACTTTCAGGTACACTAGTTTAAAGCCATTTACTCTAAGAGCTGAAAAAGGCTGTATGTGCTCTGTCAATTCAGTTTAATTTGAGTATGTGAAGAACAGGCTTAAACCATTCTAACTGTAATGCATTTTAAATAAGACAGAAAAACTGTGTGCAAAGAAAGCCTAATTTGATGCCATTGTAGTTTTTGGAAGGGCTGACCTCTCTTGCTGTTTTAAGGAATGAGGCTAGTTTTAATTTGTAGCATTTTTTTATTCCTCCTGCAATATTCCTTTCTTGATGAGTACATTAGTTGATCAGATTCCGTGGGCTTAAAGGCAAATAAGATAATCAGGGCCAAATTCCCACCTGACAAAAAAACAAAAAACCCCCACCAAAACAAGCTTTTCTCCTGAGATCTTGGGAGCTTTCTCCTTCTACTGACCTTCTCGGGGCATAATGATACTCACTGCTGTCGGTCGCTTGCTAAAGAACGTCTATCTGTATCAAAGATGCTAGGAACAAGTAGTGATGGGAGGGAGAAATGCAAGTCAGGCAGCTAGTTCATTCATCTATCACAACTTAGAAAAAAAGAGAATGGGGACTACCATTCGGTGTTTCTATGTTTCACTCTCTGGTTTTCATGAGGTAACATAAAGTTGCAGATCCTTTAGGGGAAGCCAAGCAAACAATTTCAATCGGATTTCTTAAAAAAACCCACACACAACGGTTGAGATGTTTCTGTTTATCTTAGAGATTCTGTAGAAAACCCTTGCTTAACTAAGCCTAGATTTGGGACCTTTATCAACCCGACAGTTTCCTTTAGCTAAACCTCATCCGTACTTCAACTTAAAAAAATAACAACAAAACCAAACTTCAGAAAACAAGTGAGATGACATCTGTTCCTCAGGCAAGGCTCCTTTGTCCTGAATTCTAAAAAGCTGGTTACTTAAGGAGAGATATATATGAACAAGTAGGATTAAAGAGAAGCAGTAACACACCCTGATGCAAGTATGAGGGTGTTGAAATTGCCCTGCTCTTCTCCACAAAGACATTTCAGATCCCATTTCTCGAACACTGTTTATGTCGAAAGCGTTCACATTTTGATTTCCTCTGCAGCCAGTTCAATGCTCTCTACAGTCTCTAAAAGCATCATCAAGCATTTCCTCATTAGATAATATCATCACACACCCTAATGATTAGGCTCAATGAGTCACCTTCCTTTTTGCAGCACTGTATTCAATCCAAAATTGTGTATCCTCTCTCTCTTGGAGAGAACTCCCTCCACATACAGACACCTCGAGAGCCTGTCCTAGCTGTTAGCAACAAGTTCATTAGTCAGCCCATTGTGGTTGATATTAAAATCCCCCTGTGGGACGCCTGAGACAACAAGAGCATTGTCTGGGCTGGGGATGCTGTGTGCTGAGAGCAGTGTAGACAGCTCAGAAGCGGAGCCCTTGCCGCAGAGAATGTCACTATAAGAAAGTAATAAATGGTGAGGGAAAGGCTTTGGGGATTAAGGGGATGATAATCAATTGGTTGAACTGTGGTTTACATTTGGGGGCTTGGGACAAGTAGAGAGGAGGGAAAAAATAAACTAAACATGAGGAAGGAGAAGAAAGAGAAGAGGAAACATTGAATGGAGACAGGCAATGCAAAGTTTGTAGTCAACAAAGCAGACACTAATAGCAGAGGAAAAGGGATGGGTCCCTCCCGTTTGATTAAAAAGGCCTTTTCCTGTCGTCTTGCCTGCAGAACAGGTATTATTATTTATCTCATTTATTTATTCAGGTGGCCTTAGCAGTAATTATAACAATAATGCCCTCTCTATTGCCCTGTGTATTATTTGCATTCCCATCAGGCCTTCAAGCTCTAGGGAGAGGCTAGTGCACTGTGCAGGGAGACGAAGAAGAGGGTCCTTCCCCAAGGTGCTGCAGCTAGTAGAGGAGAACAAGCAGGGCAGGGCAACATCCCGCATCCCAGTGCACAAGCAGCCAGTTTGGGCTGGGATCGCAGCCAGGCAGGGAGAGCCTGTTGCTCTCACAGAAGTTTTCATCAAGGGGCTTTCCTGCCCCTCCCCTCCAGTATTGGTGCATAGAGGACTTTTCAGGACTTTTGCTGATTTTATTTATTTTTTGTTTATTTACGTAAACATTTCAAAAAACAGATACTTCCCCCAGGAGATGGCTGTTCGGATCCCTTAACTTACAGATACATATAGGGCTCCCCTCTCTTCAGCATCTGAATGCCTTGCATTTATCCCTCCCTTCCAGGGAGCTGGGTGCAGGCAGATGGGGTGTAACTGAGGTGAAAATGAGGCAACAAAGCCCCAAACCGAAATCTGGAAGAACCCTACTCGGATGCCATTTAATCCTAGATATGCCTCAGCCTGAAGTGTTTTAACCATTTCCAGTGCTTGAGGCACCCACATGTCTGCTTCTGCCCCTGCACCAAAACACAGCAACTCTTTCTTGGTAGCATTTGGCAGCAGAGCCCGAGCCTCCTCAACATCTAGAAAACTGGATGGAGAAATGCTTTAATCTCCAGAGGAACTCTCTCTGGAAGATGTTTTCTGAGCAGGTGTAACACTCACACAGAAGAACCTGCTCTCCTTTCAGGTTCGCATGCTTCCTCTCATTCACATGACCTGGCTCTTGGGATGTGCCCACCACCCAGGAACACATCCCCACTGCAAAGCTGTAGGTTTTCTGGGATTGAGAGGAAGGTACTCCCTAGCTCACCTGGTGAACTGTGAGTCTCTTTAGCCTTCCATTTAAACAAACTCACTTGGATCACCTTTCTGGATCAAAAGTGATGTATTTCTTATAGTGATTGTTTCTTGTGAAATGCATATACAAGGATGGAGAAACGAGGCCTTTCCTCCCCAGGACAGAAAACCACAGTCACTCTTGCTTTCTCCTTCTGGCTCAACCACCATTGGTTTATTCTTCAGGATGCTGTCTGTTTGGATCCCATTTCTGATGCTCCCTTGTGTTTCCTAGAGAGTCTTGGCCCCATCCCTGAGCTCCAGAGTCCACCCTAACTTAAGTGCCTGTTCCCCTTTCCATACCTCATCCCAGGAAACACCCTGCCAACCCAATGGGGGAATTTAAAGCAGAAGATGGAGACATAGGGCCAGCAGCCCTAACATCTCTCCACACCTTTGCCAGTGCTACAGGTGCCTGATCTCTGGTCAGCTCTCCTCTCCAGCAGCCTGGGTATTGTTATGCACAGAGTGGTTAGAAAGGCCTCCAACTTGGAGGCCTGAATTGCTGGTCACAGAGAAATTCACCCTCTATACCAGGCACTCTGGCTCCTGAATAAAGTGAGCTTTGAATGAAGGGTTACTATAATAATTTGTTGCCAGCTCTTGCTGAGGACAGTAGCTTGCTTGGAGTTCCCTTGGACCCTTCCTCTGGCAACCCCCTAAAAGCCATCCCAGGGAGTCCTGCTCTTTGGGAAGCATTGGTGCTCCACAAACTGGGGCGCAGTTACTCTGTTTTCTGTCTGTTCTGCATTGATAATTTGTTGCTCCCAGTCATCCGCCTCCTCCTAGGTCTTTTCTCTGGAGGAGGTACTCTTGTCTCCCTGTCACTGTTTCATAGACACACGCTTAGCGATTTCCCAATGGTAGTATGTGGCAACAATGAATCCCCAGTGCACGGAAATGCACATGAAATTGTATTAGTCACACACAATTAAGCAACACACAGTCACCGTGCAGCCGGGGCAGCCTAGCTGTAGATTACTGAGGCGCAGAGGTTTTTGATGAACCATATTGTCACCCCAAAATGCTAATTTATGACAAAAAAGAAAGTTTTCCCCCAAAAGGGGTTGCACTGGGCAATTTTTTCAATTTGAATTGTATGTTAAAGATTGGAAATTGCCCCTTTGTCATTTCCAAAATGAAAAATTCATTTCATTCAAAATGACTTTTGATTTCACAATTTAAGCTAATGAGATTTTTTTTTACGTGGCTGAACACCAAACATTTCAAAGTTATCAAAATGAAACGGTGTTGATTGACCCCATTGACCGTTTTTCATATTTTGTTTGTAAAAATACTCATCATCACCTATCTTTACATTGAAGGAAAAAATTTTTAAACTTTGAAAACAGGTGCAGGACAAGGTAATCATGAGTTGCTCAACTCAATGCAATTCCAATTTCACACACACCCCCCTTGTTACATGGTTGTAATACACTGTCTTGTTGTCTTGACATTTTTCCAGAGGACTATTTCTTTCCCTAAGAGAGGTACCTGGCTATGCACATATTTACAAGACGAAAATTTATTCCAGACATTCCCAAGCACTTGCTAGACCATGCATCTCTGCTGATGTGGAAGAAATGGATGTGGTCTGATCTGCCCAAGTTGGGTGGGGTCTCAGTGGGGCTCAAACGGTATTACTCAGACCTCTGTGTGTTGTGCAGTCGCCAAGTTAGATTTCCAAGGTTGATTCGAGGCTGCAGTCAGCAATCTATCAGTCATTACAGTGCCATTATAACTACCAGTGACATGTTCAGTAGCTTGACATATTCCTCATACATGGAGTGTTTGCACGCAGCACCGACGATTCCGGACGGGAAGTATCCATGCACGCAGAGGGGAGCTCTCCCAGGACACGGTGACATGTGTTTCCTAGGACTAGCTCTGCTCTCTGTACCCCTTACCCTTTGGACTAACTGTAAGCTCTTGGAGCAAGAGTCTTTTGTAGAGCGAGTCTTTTGTACTGTGTTACAGAGTCTCACATAATAAAGGTCCTGGCCCAGAAGTGGCATCCTTGGTGCTACAGGAATATAAACACCTTACAACAAGACATCTTCTCTTTGAAAATAGCCAGAATGCAGCCAGTCCTGTGTAGCAAGAAATGTCTGCAGTACCGGCAAGTGTCTTTTAAAGTGGACATATCTATGGCACTCACCAGCCCAGGGAGTCCTGGGAGAAGCTTGCAGCATTGAACAGGTGGAGCGTTACCACCGTGTCTGACCCCCAGCAGCATTGCACTGCGCTGTCCCCAGATGTGCCACGCACGTTCGGGAGCTCTTGGAATGGGAACCAGCAGCATTAATTATAGAGAAGCAAAGGGGAATGAATCGCTGGGATCCACCTCACAGCTCCTGTTCACTTTTGAGCCTCAGCGCATGAAGAGCACCTGCACCGCGGAGGGCTTTAGCAGACTCAAGGGTTATGCTGATGTGATATATTGGAAATACTATTGGGTAAACTTTAACAGCAGTAATGTTCGTGCCTTTCACTAGTGTTCTGCAAGTTACCATGGGGTGAGAGACTGTGGAGGGATGCCTTGACCTTTTTGTAGGTGGTCTGTGAAAGGCACGGACCCAGAGAGTAACTTGCTCAGATTGGGAACAGATGCGAATGATTTTGGATCCCAGCCCTTGTGCTTTTTAAACCATGCCTTTTCCTCTCCATTGTACATAACAATTTAGAACTTACCAAGAGACACTGTGTCTGATGCTGACCAGAAGTGTCTATTCAAAAAATCTTGCACAACACAGACTAAAAGAAAACTACAGTGTGTTACAAACTGAGGTAGTCCCAAACGCAGTGAAGAACTGAAAGACCAGGATCTCCGTAAGACAAGTCTCATTTGCTCAGGCTTCACAAAAAGAGAAGTGGAGAGGGATTAGAAAATGAGGATGGGATGTCATAACAGTCATTGAGAATATGGCAAGAGACAATTTGTTTTGAATTATCTTTCATCCAGTCTTATTTTACACTAGAAATAACAACATGAAATCATGAGACAGGAAATACAGAGTAAAAGCCCATGAACCACAAGCTTTTTCCAGAAAAAAAAAAAAAAAAAAAACCTGACAGCATCAAATTCCCAAAAATTTCACACATGCTCTCTTTTGAAATATTCCCGTTTCAAACTTGAGAAGCAGGCCTGCTCACATGTCCAGTAAGCATCATCTCTCCTCTGCTGAAGCAAGAGTTGTATCAGTCATCTGACTCTGTTGTTACATAACGGGCTGCCCTGTCTGGCCATGCTGTGACTGAAAAGGGGAAAAAAAGCCTGTGCTTTACTGAAATGCATTTGACACAGTGATGTCTTAATGCTGGACCACCATTATATTTCCAAAACAGAAATTCACTAAAGATACACAGAGCACTCAACCATATAAAGTGTTCTCACTGGTTGTAAAAGTTAACAAAAGAAACAGATAAATCAGGGTGAAATCATCCTTGCTCTTCAGCTCTTTCTTCCATGTGGACCATCCTGTTCAGACAACCTAAGCGCATGTGCTCTAAGTGATCTGAAAGGTAAAGTGCATTTATAAATATATGAATAAATGTATGTTTATACACACACACATACACACACAGGTGCTCATGCATGGGTGTATTCCAACAAGCCTGGGGGAGGTGAAAGGTAGGAGATGGGGAGACTTATAAATGAAGAACATGAAGAGCATGAAATCAAAACGTGGAGATACATGACCTTCCAGTCAGGTGTCTAACCTCCCCACACGTTGGAGGTGTTATGGGAGTGCAGCAGAGGTGAGGGATCTCAGCTGATGTCCCAAGGCCTCCCATGGAAAGTCTGCTCAGTGCTGGCACGCAAGATGTTGCAGAGAGACTAGTCCTACTTGCAGAGAGCCAGACAGGAGGACATGGTTTCTAGGGATGTGGCTTAGGAAGTGGAGGTCTCCAAATGGGACTCAGACATCACTTGCATTAAGAACATCTGCCCAAGTGAGTCTGGCTGGATATCACACCCAGATGCCCCCAGTCCTCAGAGACTGAAGAGCAGAGTCGCAGCCTGTCCTTGGCATAACTGAAAAGCATAAAAATGTCTGTGGTTTTGACTGTTCCCCAGAGACCTGTACCCTGCTCGGCCAGTCCCCCATGTCACTGCCCATCCCACAGCTCATACCCACAGTTTGTCCAAGCATCTCAGTTAACAAAGCCTGACCCAAGAGGAAATGAAGCTCTTCTTTTCAAAAAAAATTTTTTGGGGTGCAATCATATGCCCCTCTTTCCCTCTGCTTCTTACAGTTCTGCTGTGTTTCCAAGCAAATCTTTTCAAGAGATGGTCAGTTGAAAAAGGAAACTGTCCTGCTACTGCAGAGAAGAGCTGGTTGTTGCCTCCCACCACCCGCTGAAGCAGCTGTGGAGAACTGCACTGAGATGGCACAGAGGAACGGTAGGAATTCAAACACAGCCACAACATGATCTTACAGGCTCTGGACGCTGGCTCCTCAGTGACCCTTAAGAGTTCTTAAAGTAGGTGTGGGTTTGTGAACTTGCATTGGCCTGTTTTCATGTCTATAAGAGTCTTCGTCTTTCTTCCAGTGCCTTACAATGTGTAGCCTGTGCAGTGAAAGGAAGTACCATAAGCACTTTCTAGTGATTTGAACCTTACTTGCAAAAAAAGAAAGAAAAAAAAGAAAGCTTGATATTGTGTAGGTTCTGCATAGGAGCATCGCAGTTCACTCTAGAGTTGGTTATTATTTAAATAGGAAATCATTCCTGAAGAGTAAAGAGAAACACTTTCTTTTCACTCCCACTAGTATCAAGAACTCAGGGAAATCTTCCCCTGATAAAAGAGTAAGATTTGGGTTTTTCTTCCAGTGCTGCCTATAATATCCCGCCATCTCTTTTTCTCTTACACATATACACACAAGCAGTTGCATCTGCTGACATACCCTTGAGGAACTAATCTGTCGTGATATATGCATTTCAAACCAGTGTAACTCCTTTTCTAACCCACCCCTCAGGTGTCTGTCCATAGCCACAGGCACTAGACAGCACCTAGATCAGCCAGTCCTGCATAGGAAGACTCTGATCAACTTCTGGAAGTCTTCTACTCTTCTTCTTTTTCTGGTGGAGACTTAACATAGCAAGCATTTCCATGGGACAGGTTTACATCTCAAGGTTTCTTTTCTTCTCTCCTTATGAGCTTTTACTTTGTTCTACACCAAGGAAGTCCTGCAAGTTGCCATAGTGTGGTTAATCCCAACCTCCTGAAAAAGCTTGTTTCTCCATTGATCTTGCTTTTATGTGACTTGGATGGTTCTTGGCTAAGTATTTATATAGTAAACATTCAGCGTATGGATTGTTGTTAAGATTACAAGCTCTCTGGAACAGAGGGCTGGTTCCCTGATGTGCATCTTACACAACCATAGTAAATACAATGCATATCTATAGCAACAGCATTCCTATGGTTTTTGCAGGCACGGCCTGTGACCGATTTTCTCAGGAATGGTGAAGCTACTAACATCAATTGCTTTGAGAAAGAGGTTTCCAAATTCACCTTCTCTGCAAAGTCTGAAGAGAATGGAGGGGGTGTTGAATTTTATCATGACAATATTATAAAGGAGATGAGTCAAACGTGCCACAGGGGTGTCCATCAAAGAGTAGAGATAAATGTACCAAATTCCAACAACACATTGTGCCTGGCAGACAGGGTGAAATAACGCTGCTTGAAAAGAATGAGGGGAGGTGTCTCTACACTGTGGGTGCTAGAAGTGTCTCTGTGAGTGCCAGAAGAGTGAAGTTCCCTCTCCGCTGCGCTGCAGACTTTCTGTCTGACGCTGGGTGAGTCACCGACATGTGGCTCATTGCAGGAGTGCGAGTGCCTGACTGCTGTGGAAATCAGTGCAGGTCAGGTGCTGAAACAAATTTAAGGATCTGAGCCTTTTTTTTTCTCCTGTGACATATGGATAATATTTCCTTGGTCCCTTTATATGGTAAAGTCTTTGAGACATGGACCACTTTGCAGTAGAGGCTGCAGTAGCCACCAGCCTCCAGTCCTGATCTCTGGGTAGACTCTTCAGTGTTACTTTCATGCAATAGCAATTGCAGAAAGCCACAATGTGGCCTACTGAGTTGAGGCAAATGCGCTTCTCCTGAGCAGACAGCGTGTGGATGCTTCCAGTCCCAGCACAAGCTGCTCTCACTTGAGTACACCAGGTAAAAAACAGTGTGGACCCAGATGATGCTCTGCAGAGCACAACCTTGCATACTCTCATGGCCTTACCTCTGGGTTAACACTGAGGGCAGAGAGCTCTGCAAAGCTCTCCATCATTCAGTGGGATTGTCCAACTTGTGGCAGGGCAGTGCTTGGGTTCCCCCGTCACAGAATGACAAACAGAATGAAACCATGTGAGAGATCCCACCACCGCAGATCGTCCGTGTCTGCAGGGCGCGCTGTGTGGCCAACAACTCGCCAGCCAGCTGTGGTGGAAGCTGCCTATGTGGTGAAATTAGTTTTTTAACCAAGAAACAAAGTTTCTTTTCCTGTAACCCCAAACTTATGAGTCAGCACTTCTCACGTCAATTATATATAACAAAGACAAGAGGAGCAGCTTTATCTTTTTGTAGGATGGAGGGAAAGTGGTGACTGGGTAAAAGGGAGATGTTGCCTACAACACTCCAGTTAAATACATTCTCTTCCGCCTCTTTCCAGGTCCCAAAGATATGCCCTTTACTTTGGTACGGTCTTTTCTGTGTAGCATCTCTAGGCCTAGGAGTTTAAAATGTTTAGCCTCAATGTCACTGGAAGGAAAACGCATTTTATAGCTGGGGAAATGGGCGCAGACAGCTGAAGTGACTTGGCTATGTCTTTAATTTCCCATACTGGCTTTATCATGATCCTACCCAAAAGCAGCATGCATGAAGCCCCTTCTAGGACACAGAGAAATTCAAGGAAAGGTAGAAATCCCATTTGTGCACTAGGCCTAAAGGCTTTCATTTATACACCCTTTGCTAATGCGCATTCAGCTCTAAATTGTAAATGAAAGTTGCTTTGAGTCACAAATAAAACCCAGGCAACCCACAATCTCAATGTCTAATGGTGCTAGTGAATGCTGGCTTAAGCTATGGAGACTAATGTGACCTTCTGTAGGTGATAAAGTGATCACTAACTGCTTAATGTCTTTACCATCCTCCACAGGCCATTTGGCCTCTGTGATGGTGTTGTGAGCTGATGACAAAGGATGCAGGAAGTTCTTACGAGGAGGATGCTGTGATGGGGAAGCAAACAAGATGAGCTGTTAATAAAGACACAAAGCACTGAAATCCCTTGGAATATGTGGGGAGTTTTCTGGTGAGTAATACCAACATTGTAGGAGCAGAAAAATGAGTCATTCCTACTCCAGATAAACTTCCCTCATCCCACCATGATTTACAAACCAGGGCAGTCCTGAGGAAGTCCCTCTCTGAATGATGAAGTAAATGAGCTTTTTTCCTCCAGGGAAGATGAAGTTTCAGCTGGCTAGGCAACAGGGCATTGGGCCTCAGTTTTTGCCTTGGTCACCTGTGTCCTGAGATCTCATGAAGGAGGCTGTGCTACTGGAAGGGGAAAGCCTGAAAAATCAACAGGGTCTTGGTGAGCATGTGAAACACCTGTGGGTTATTCCTAGTGAGAATAGCGTCTGTGGTGCCCCTCAGCACCCAGCTGGGAGTAATCTACCTGTAAATACCCTAATAGCCAAAAACTATATGAGGGATTAGCTGATATGGACTATTTCCCTGCCTCCTCTACCTGTAAGCTACAGGAGTAGCCTTGGGTGCTCTGGGGTATCCTGGAAAGCTGCCTGCCCCTGTCTTGTTCAGAGTGACACTGCCAGTTAAGGTAAGTAAGGTGGGAGAAAGTCTTTGTTATGATGAGCTGGCCAGTCGCTCTTGCACAGGCCACCTCACTGGAGGGCTGGGATATGTATAAACACATTTCATGCAAACATCGTTATCCTTGGCAGCTGCAGTAAAAAAAAAGCTGCAGCTTAAATGAGTGTCTGGTTCCTCAGTCTTTCCTGTGCTATGATCTCACATTACAGTGTGAGCAAACTTCCTATCTATGAAGAAGGGAAGCAGAGAAGCCTCAGGGGAGCTGAAGTGGATTTTCCTCTCCTTTCCATCAGGTGCTGCTTCTAGTGCAGAGCTGTAGTGTGCCCAGGAGCCTGGGCCAGGGCTAAGGAAGGGCTCTGCCTGCAGCCACATTGATGAGATGCCCACTCTCTGTGTCTCTGCTGTGCTGGCAGCAAGTGCCCTGGCCTCTCTGGGCCTGATTTGGGACCTTGCCCTGCAGCTGCATGGCTGGGTAATCATGGGGTACTTGGCATGGGGAAGAGGACAGCATGCCTGAACTGGGACCAGAGTGGTGGAGGGAGGGTGGTGCTGCTTCGGAGGGGCTTGGTGCTAGGCAAGATGTTCTGGCAACCCATTTTGCCCCTTCTTCTCTCCCCTCATGACTGGAAGTGCGTCGCCTGGATGATCAGGGTTTGGGGCCTTTAGTGCAATTGGGGGTACCCCCCACAGCTGCGGTTGTGCAGGCAGATGCAGGTATTTCTGCAGAGCATGGCTCTTAAGAGGCCACATGGCTCTCCCCAGTCTGGTGCAGCAAATGGATGAATTTAATACAACCCTGGGACCAGTGACAATTGTCTGCAGCAGAAGCAGTAGAAACCTGTGTGGATGCATTTGGGATTCAAGTGCTTATTTTGATAGCATAGCTGTGTTGGGTTTGCACTTGTTCTTTTTTTCTCTTTTTTGAAGGTGTACTGAATTAGTGCTGGCTTGTGCAATTGTTGTACCATATTCTGTTTTTGTGTTGTAAGGGGGCTTGGCAATGGTGTCGGGAGACATGCTCCTTAAGTACTCTTATTACTTATCCTCGCTGTACAAGCTACACCAAATAAGTACCAGGTATTTCCAGAAATTGCTATTGATTGTGCAACCAGGTTTGCAAAGCTAATCAATAAGTTTTTTCCCCCTCCACCATATATTTATTTGTGATATAACTGCTCTCTTTGTGTTCCTCATGTGCTTTCCAGAGCTTGTAATTTGTCCAGTGTAAATAGCTGATTTCATCCTTTTTCCTGGGGAAAAAATAGCCCTGCTATTATAACACCATGCTTCTTCTGTAAGGGAAGTGTATGTGTCTTCCTGCCTCTGGGGTGGGTAATTTCACCCTTCACAGGAAGAAGATGAAGGGATGGGAAAGAGCCTTGTTTCCTGAACACCAGAGTTACTGAAGCCTCCTGTGGATTTTTGTCCTTTGGCCTTTTTATTCTACTTCTGCTTCTAGCATAATAACTCCAGCTCTTTTCTTGCCATTCTTCCTGTGACTCTGTGCGCAAAAGATAATGCTGTGGCTAGTACAGAGCTGTGCCTGTACTAACTGGCCAACTATGACACATGCTTGCTGCTTGACCAGGCAGCTGCTTCCCAAGGGTTGAGCATCACCTGCCTTTCTGCAGCAGGGGAGTCATCTGGGTCTCTGTGTCTGCTCTCCTATCAATTCTCACAAACGCATGGGAGCTTCTTGTTGCTGAGGCTTCTACCACTCTTCCTAATGTGACTAAAATGGGTCAACAGGTTCAGAAGGTTTTCAAGGAGATTGGATGGATGGAGAGTCATTTGAGTGTCAGTCCAAGAATCATCATCTGTGTGGATGGCTGAGTTGCCAAAATATTTAGACTTTACTTGGGTCCAGACCTTTAAAATTCAGAAGAATTTGGATAGCTTCCTCTTCTGGCCTGAAATGACTCTTTCCACTTATGCTGCCCCTGCCTCTGCAATTCTGGATTGCCTTTGGTAAGGATGAAAAAGCATGAGGCTCTTGTGAAGGATTTCCCCACAAACTGGAAGCACCAGAATTTTATAAGAGCTTCTTCTGTAGTGTGGGATTATGACTAATGAGATTTTGGCTCTTCTTGCTCCATCATAGCTGACCAAGCCCTGTTTGAACTTGGTTATGTGAATCCCCCCACCTCTGTTCCTCTTTAAGGAGAAACAGACCTGCATTTGACCTTCAAAACCAATGGCTCCCATATTTCTCTGGAATTACCCACTCTTCAACTGATTTGTATAGTCACCATAAACTGGACCAATTTTGGACATGTTGAACTTTCTTTTTGCATACAGAATGGCTGAGAGGTCCAGGATGGAATTTAAATTGACAAGCTTATGTGCTGAGAATACTTTTCCAGGATTTTGAGAGAGTGAACAAATTCTTAAGAACTACTTCCCTGATCATAATTTCAGGCAAGGGGCCAAAAATGAGGCCATGCAGAAGGTGGTGTAGAGGAATGTCGATTCATTGCCATAGTAGTAACACTAGTAGTCTTTTTTTTCAATTGTACACCTTAGGAAATTATAGAACCCATTGACCAGTTTCAACAAATCTAAAAAGGGGAGCAGAAGTCTCAAATAACTGTTCCTGAAAGCTTCTCAAAAATCAACAATTGGAAAAATAGTGAGCATTGCTCACTATACAAAAAGACTGCTGGACTTCTGAGAAGCTGTATGTGCGGTTTGGCCAGCTGGATGGCTGTCCTGTTGGTATGCACACAGCCTGAAGCAAGCCACAGCAAATGCTGCTTCTTGCCCAGTTGGTAGTTACAGGATGTAGGAAGGAGCTGAGTATATTGGGAAGGATGTCATAGGTACTGGAGGTATGGGATGGGAAAAGGGCAGGTCATAGTGACAGAGGGGATCTTGGAGCCCTGTAGAAAGGGAAATGTGGGGAAAGCAAGAGTAGATGTGCTAGAGGAGTGAAGGGGCATAGGATGTAAATCTTCAGTCATGAAAGGAGGAATGATGAGGCCTGGAATAGCTTCTGTGGAGATGACAAAATATAGGTGTTTAATTACTAAATACTTGGCTTCTTTTTCTAGAAAAGTTTCTATTGCCCATTTTCATCAGATTTTTAAATGACAAAGTAGCCTTATTTGGCAGTAGACAGAATATAATGGTGTGTCCTGGAAGAAACAAACTGGCCCATGTATTCTGCTTAATACATGTGCAGATGTATAGCCAGTGGAGCTAGCATACAAAGCCTGAAGCTTTATCTTCTCACTTTCCCCTCAAAGTATTTTAATTCAAGGTTCTAGAAACAATTACAGTTAACTCCTATTTCTTTCTACTCTTCTTTCTACCCAGTTGCATGTCCACACCCTCACCTTCTTGGATCATTGGCTTAGGTGTTTAAATGGAAAAATACTCAGCTCAGGTTTATGAGCAGAAGCAAAGAGGGTCTCTGTAAATATCTTGATTCTTTGTATGCAGCTGGGTTCCCCTTTGTTTACTTGACTTCCCCAGTTATTTTCAAGCCGCTAAGGTCATTGCTAGTTAATAGTTGGCTAGAAATCAATAGACAGAGATGGTTAAAGATAAGCTTTAATAATGAGTGCAATCAAATTCTAGCAAGTTTTATCTCTGTTGCTAGTGGTGGGTGGTTCTTGTGCAGTGACTCCATTCACATTCCAGCTGTGCAAACTCCAGGCAGGGTTTTTATCTTTGTAAAATAAAAAGTAAAAGCTATCATAGCCCACCCTGTTGCTTAGTGGTTAGTGCCCTGCTCCTGGAGAGCTGAGCTGAAGTGTGCTAAATGCCTTCCATCAGTTTCAACAGTACTTTCATCCCATGTTCTCCATTATCCTTGTTTCTCTGAGGCCACAGCACTGAGGAAAGAAAGCCTGAGCTGGAGTGATGTCATCTCTTGACAGCTTTTTGAACACATGGGGGCATTTTTGTTTGGAGGAGCATTGCTAGTGAGTTCAGTTGTCAGGTGGGTTCTGCACCTTCAATTGGACCTTACACTTTAGTTGAGTTTTAAAGGTATTATGCTTCATCTGGGAAGGGAAAGCATTGTGCTGCAATTTATACTTCTGAGGCCAGGGCTTGCTTGGTCCAGAGTCTGTGCAGGCACTTGTAAAGATCTAATTGTTATCCCTAACCAGCTGGACTTTGACACATGCAGATCTCTTGTGATTTCCTTACGTGTTGAGTGATCACTTGAACAAGCATATTCAAAGTGTGCTGGAGATGGTGGCTGCTGTCAGCCCCATTGGGTTTTGGATCAGGTGCTACATGATGCTTGTGCTGGGAGCTCCTAGGCTGCCTGTGGTTTGCCAGGCAATCTCGTGCCCTGGCAGGAGGTGTTCCCCTGTGGGTTGTGCAGAAGGTGATTGCACTGTGATGCAATGGCATTGCATCCTGCTGCAACGGATTTGTCCAAAAAGGTATGGTACTTCTATGCATGCTCAAGCAAGTTAAAAGTCTTTCTACCTGAAGCCCTGCCAGATGTTTTCATGAATGTGACTGGCCAGAAGGATGGCCCAGTCCTTGGAGTGGTTCTCAGGAATTTGAGGGACTCTTGCTCAGTTGCCTGTTCTGCCACAGATTTCCTCTTCTGCCTCAGGCAATCTATATCACTGCTCTGTGACTCAGTTCTGCAGTGGTACAATGGAAATAGTAACACTGCCCTAACTTGTAGGATTATTGTGATGGTAAACACCTCTGAGACTGCAAGATGCTGTGCTACTATGATGGGGACAGCCACATCAGTGCTTAAGAGCACAAGTCACTTTTTGTACATTATCTACTGAATGCTTCAGCATTTATTTTGACTTTAGGAAGAGTTTCAGAAATTCTGAACCTGCCCTGAGGTATGGGAAGGCGCTAGGTAACTACTCAGTACCTCCTTGTGTGAAAACATCGTCAAATCCTGAACATCTTGCTGAACTGGCAGATCTCCTGAGAACTCACCAGAAGCACCAGGCTCCTGACATTCCTCCCCCATAAAAGCTCTGTCCAGGTGATAAACCAGGAGAGGAGACTTCAGTCTGCCAGCAAGGAAGAGCTGCAGGGCATAATTAACCATCCAAAACTGCCTGTCTGGAGATTACCTGGTGGGTGCCTGAAAATGTTTACAACTTCTCCAAGGTACAGAGGTGCCTAGCTCAAAAGAGTGCATGGGTTAGTAGGAACTTAGATACACTGCTAACTCTGGCTGCACCACCCTCAAAGTTTGCAATCTGCTTATGTGCCCAACATGCCCTGAGGAGCCCCCCCTCCTCCTGCCATCTCCAACCCTGTCCATGAGATTGTGTCTGAGGAAGAGAAATAGCCCCTTGGCCAATGACACTGCTTTTCCTCCCATTACAGGCCAAAAGATGCTCTGGCTACTTGACCCAACCAAGGGTGCATTGCTGTTTGGGAATTTGAAGAATACCAGGGTGTGGTTTCTGATGATTTACTGGCAAAAGGAGAGATGTAGTCCATTTGTTACAAATTATGCCAGAGATGAATGTCCTGAATGATCCTAGTAGTGATCTGAATAATTGAAGTCTGAGGTGAATGAAAAGTGGTGCAAGAATGTGTGGTGGTAGGTCTTGGGGCTTTTGTTGCAGAACATCCAGACAACATACTGTGACAGTTATCACTATGAGATACAAATGAAAACAGTTCACTTGTAGAGTATTTTAGATTTATATGCAAATGCAATAGGCAGTTTCCAAAGCAGTAGGTGGAAGCTAAGATGTTGGTTTGTTTTGTTACTAGCAGGCAGTAACAGAGAACACTTCATTGGATTCAAGGTACCTGAGTTTTCATGGGTAACCCAGGCAGCTTGCCTCTGCTGGGGCATTATTTAGTGCATCAACTCAACAGCCTACCTAGGAATGATCTCCATGATTGGTCTGTCTCTTATAAATCTCCAATTCACTTAGGAGGTAAATTCTCTGCACTAATGCTCTTGATATTATATTAGAAAAGGCAAACAGCTAGCACAAGTTTTATCAGTCCATCTCCTCTAGGTTTTGGCCATAGAGCAGTGAAGCTCAAGTACAACAGCTGAGAACCTGTTCCAATTTTACAGTGGGGAAAATTGCATAACATCTCTCAATCAACCTGTTTAAATAAAATTTAATTCCTCCTGATCCATCTTCTGGGGCTAGAGGCTGTTTGCTTGTCTGTGAGGATCAGCGGGTGAGAGAGCAGTTTCCTGGAGTCTGTGATAAAGAAAAGGCTGTAAGCCTGTACATACACTCCATACCAGCCTCTGTGTTCAGTGCGTGGTGAGTGGCCTGCCACATCTGGCACAGAGCCACACCTGAAACTCAACCTTTACTGGGCTGATAAGCCAAGCCATGTAATGAGAAAGGAACATTCTGCATTGCTTTTTAACACACTCAAGGACACACACAATGTCAGCTTGTCCCAAGGCAGAAAGGATTTGTTTGAAAAGAGGGGAAAAAAAAAATTTTTTTCCAAATACTGAGCAAACAAAATGAGGTATTGGATATTTGGGGGATTAGAAGTTAGAATCTGGAAGCATTAGGCTCTTGTTTGTTGTTTCAGATCAGGCCAAGGTCACAAATAACCTGAAGTCAGTTGTTGCTTACATTGAGCCAAGAATGGGGCAAAATTTTTGGATAAGCAGTAAATTTGCCTGACAGCTTATTCTGGTAAGGCCCAATCTGTTTGCCAATTCATGCCAAGTATGGTTTATAGTTTTGGTCAAGAGAAGGTTAGGAATTTTTGACATCAGAATGTTTTCCAGTAGTTCATAGACAGAACACTAACTTCTGTTTCAAAAGTATATCTTCTATGGTCAGAATTTCTGTTTTAAAAGTGTGGAAAGGAGGAAGGCAAAGTTAAGTAACTCCAAACCAAAAATCTTGCTTTTAACCAAATTAAATGTTTTGGAAAACCCTGAAGGAAATTTTCTCATTTCTTTGTTTTGTGAAAATCTTGTGTTTTACAGTTGGTCATCAAGGCAGGGGTGGGCAAAAGGAAGGATCTTCCTTGTCGGCCAAGCTTAAATTAGAGTATCAGGAGATTGCATAAAGATTCTGGGCTTATTACATTAGGTGCAGTACAGGCAAGTAACAAAAACAACCATCCCTTCCCTGAAGAATGCCTGAACAGGAGTTAGACAGGATGGAACAAGTGGACAAAATGCAAATAGGAGTGTTGGAGAAGGATGAAATGAGGAGGAAGTCACACCTTGCCATGGGCTAACCTGGTGCCAGATGGGTGTGAGATGTGAGCTTTGTGGCACAGATGAGTTTTAAGGATAAATGTGAAAGATGCTACTTTTGTCTGTTGATGTGAATTTTGAAGCCCACATGGTAAAAAATCTCTGCTGCTTTTGGCATTAACAACCAGTAGTTTCATCAACGAGACCAAAACCTGAACAGTGTCATGGGAGTTTCCACTTCCTTCACCATCTCAGTCCTATCAAGTTGGGCTTGAAGCTTGTTGACAGTCCTCTGGTCTCACTGCCAAGGCCCCTACAGGAGCTGGCCATGGGGCAAGGGACATTTCTCTGGCCTAGGCAGTCAACCCAAAAGCTCTTCCTTTTCAGAAAATGTCTGTTAAAATATTGAAGATATTCAGAGATGCTGAGTGTTTCTCTGGTGTTCATTTGGAGAGAGCTGTGGGTGCTCATGCCACAGCTTGAATAAACATCAGGGTAAGATTTCCTGTAGCAGCCAGATGCTTCAGTACTTTGCAGTCCAATGGCTCTTGGACACTTGCAAAGATTTTCTTGGGTGTGGGTGTTTGTGTGTGTGTGAAGTGCTGAATTTGAGAGAGTTCTAAAAGACTGCCCTGACTGCATTTCTCAAAGTAGCTCCTGAGAGCTACAGGCAGACTCCTGACTTGGTTCATCTTAGGTGCATATTTCCAAAGGTATTAAAGAGCAGCCTTGGCAGAGTAAGGGTGAGGTGGGAGGTGGTGCAGGCTAGCCTAATCTGCCAGCCCTGTTGCTAATCTACCTTGTAGGTTGCTTGAGCAATGAGCCCAGGACACTTGCAAATCCATCTCTACCTTAGGAGGACAGTATGATTTAATGCTGAACAGTAGAAGGAACTTTGTGACAATTGATATGCTCCCTGCGATCTTTGATGTGTATGTTTATTTTAATTGGGGCAACTCCATTAGAAAGTGCTGCTCTAGGAAATCTAGATCAAGTAATGGTTCAGCATATTGTTCAGGGTAACTAATAGCTGATTGACAGGTATCACCTAAAACAGTATGGTCATGATCAAGCAGTTGGTTGACAGCTCTCACCTCAAAGCTGGGACAAATTTGCTCTGTCCCATTCAGGTCTGGACCCTCTCAGTGCAGTTGTAACTCTCCTTGTCTGTTAGGAACTACTAAAAGCTAAAGGAAAATATTGTTGAGCCATGAAGAATCTTCAGCTGCTAATTAGGAGAAAGTTTCTAACCCTCAGAGGTTTTGAAGTTGCCTCCCAACAGGAGTGAGGAGGGCAAGAAAGCCCTGCCTAAGGATAGGGAAATGTCTTGTAAAGCATTAATTCTTAACAATTGTAAGAAGTGGAGGCTTGATAGCAAGAAACTGATCATAGTGATCCTGGATCACTTTCCAATCTCCTGTCCCAGTTCTGATTTTCTTATGTTAGCTCTTGCTTTACAGCAACCAGGACTAAAACTTCAGCTCATAGGAATAAATGAAAGTTGATACCAATCTCCAACCAAGCTATTAACTTGCAGAATCAGTTGCTAAAGGCACCTGTGACCCCCCTACAAACCTCCAGAGCCAACTGACTTCTTACTTCTCCTTTCAGATCTGATTTGAGGTCAAGATCTGTATACGCTTCAGCACTCTAGTCCAATTAAAAATATATATATATTTAAAATGTTTGGAGGGGATCTTTAATCCAGTGGCACTAGCAGTAGATTCCTCCTCTCCCTGAGAATTTGTTGGAAAAAGCATGTTTTGTGGTGTTAAAATGTCTCACCGAACTAGCAAAGTAGCTTAGTGGGCTTGTGCAGAGCTTACTGTACTCAGTGGAGCGTGGTGGGACACCCAGTGCTGTCTGCCAGGTCAGGAGTTGAATCAGTGCTCTCTGTGTGGTATTATCCAGGATGCCTGGGGACAGAGGAAATTAAAAGTCACAAAGGCATGCTGCCCCAAGCCAAGACTCAATTGCAGAAGAAGCACCTGCAGGGTTAGCCCACACACCTGCTTTTTTTTTATTCTTTTGTTGACTCTTCAATGTGGGTTTTTTTTATGCCAGTGGATGGCATAAGTTGGCTGGCTCTGGATGGCAAAGCCTTCTCTTCCCAAAATAGACAGGGATGAGGCAGAATGGGTTATGTTGATGTGCAAAAGGTCTCTGAGAAGGTTGCTGTGACTGGGAGAGAAGGGATTGTTCAATTCCTATTGCTTTTTTAACTTGTGGTTTCTCACTGCTGAACCCACCTAAACAATTATGTGGGTGATGTTTGCAGTATGATGGGGAGGGGGGGAATAAAGGCAGGCTAAGACTGATCCAAAACCTTCCCAGAAGGGCTTTGTCCATGGCAAAATCTGGGGGATCAACTGACCAAACTTTGCTTATTTTGGGGGAGAAATATCTGCTATCAAATACCCCCTTTTCAGTTGGAAGTTTAAAAACTAATGGAAATACTTTGTGGTCAAACGAAGTGTTCCATTTTCTGTGATTCTCTTTAAAGAGAATAAAAAGGTTCTTTTCAAAGAGACTGGAGGAGAAATGTGAAATATCAAGGTGAGCTGAAAATTTTGGGAAAAAAAATCAGTTTGACTCAAACTTGAGATTATTCTGAACTGCCAGTGAACCAAAAAATCAGTCATTTGCACTAATGATAAGTAACTGGCAGGTTGTTTTGCCTGTCAAATTCTGTGTCTTGTGGAGTGAGCATATTGTCGTCTGCTGACACGATCTATCGAGCTGTTAAAAATCAAGTGCAGCTCCTCTGTACTGGCAATAAGGTTTGCAAACGTGCAAAGGACTTGTATTCTTCTATCTGGACCATGGGGATGAGGGGTCCCAATCCCAGTTTGCTGTCAAATTACTGCAGCCTAAGAAATACCCTAGCTTTTCCTTTGGGTAGTGACATTTGGAGATGGTTACTGCAATAACCATTGATTATTTGGATGGCAGTGGCATCTGCAGGCAGCAGCCCACATCAGGGTAGAATGTAATGTGATGTGTCTCAAAGAGGAAGATGAAGGATAACATGGGAACAGGGGGCTGGGCAGTAACTGTGCTTTCTCTAAACCTCTGTTAAGGATGAGTGTTAACCACCACTGTGAGGAGGGGTGTATGAGAGCAACAAGTTGGGCCCTTCACTAAGGCAAAGGAAGGTAACATGGCAGATGAAAAATGGACACATTCAGGGAAACAAGATGGTATGTTGATACTTCTGCTTATTTAGCCCTGGGTGTTTTTGATAACATTGCCAAAATGGTTCGGAGATTTGGTTGCTTAACAGATGGGGACTGCTGTCTACTGAAAAGTGGACTTGAGACTGATCAGGGTTTGTTAGACAAAAAAAAAAAATCCTACTACTTGTGCTCTGTCTTTGGACAAGAGCCTCAAATCACCTCTGAGGAAAACCTGTGAAGCGGACTGGTTCTTTGGTCAGGATCTTCCCAAGCAGCAGGCTGCAAAGGAAGGGGATGATGGCTTGTGGCCCTGGAAGGATGGGGACTGGGACTGGGTTTGGAGGGTGGAGGGACAAAGGGTTGGGGCACAGTCACCCTGGGCAGATATGGTGCAGGGGCTTGCTGGACAGGAGTGAGGCTGTCTTACCACTGCTGTAGCAGTGAGGTGCTGTAAGAAAGGTAGCAAGGAAGGAATAGAGCTGTGAGCTGCTGGGAAGTGAGGATGCAGCAAAGGATGCATTTAAGCCATTATCCTGCAGTGGCCCAGACTGTACAGCTAGGGAAGAACAAGGCCAGCAGGTAGTAGTAATTTCAGGATACCTCTATGAATGACCAGTGAATTCCTGTGTGCAGTGGTATCTGAGCTGGAAGGAAGTTCTCTGGGAAACAGTGTATGAGGGACTGCATTTTGTCTGGGGTGCATCTGGTGCTTGTGGCAGAAATCTGATAGTTAAACTAAATCAGCTTAGGGCAGGAGGGAAAACAGCTGTGAGTGTGAACTAAACCCAATCCTTGTCTTCATATCCTTCTGCATGTCTGTGCTGTTGATCATCTGGACCAACTTCTGGCCCTCTGTGCAGGAAGAAAGGCAGCTCAGTGGGGGGTTCCCCTAGGTCTGCCTCATGCAGCTCAAGGGCTAGCTGCAAGTGAGATCCTGCAAGCTTGCTCATGCCACAAGAACACTGTTAGAGCAATAGTGTGTCCCTGACTCCTACAGAAGAGGGATGGGAGCTGGGGAGAGCAGGACCATTTTAATAGAGTAGAAAAGTAATCCCCACTCTTTTCTAAATGCTTTATGATTTGGGTTAAGTCTAGCAATTCAACTTTCTAGTCCTGCTAGACCCTGTAGGTTAAGAAAATGGATTTGATCTAGTGAGCATGGCTTGGACAGGGACCAGAAGGCCTGGGTCTACCTGCAGCTTGCTGTGATCTCTGGAATGTCATGTGGATAAAGAGTAAAATTCAGTAGCTATACATCTGCAGGGGGCTGGAAGGCTCACCTAAAAATTGGTTATTTCTCAAAGTGCCAGGCTGTGATGAGAGTAAGCATCACTCTAGCAGCTACACTGGCTGCTCTACACCAAAGTACCATGAACTGCTGTACCTCTGCTCCCCACTTGCCCAAAAAAGCCCCTTTTCCTTCATTCTTTGAAACATTTTCCAATATGAGCTGCTGGGGACAATCAGATGAGGTGTCAATGGAGGGACAGTCACCACTAGTGCAGTAGCAGAGGGGAGGACAGGGCTGGAGCAAAAACTTGATTCTTTTGTTTGGAAGTTGTGTTACAAACATGTTAGACTTTTCTCCATAGTTAAAAATTTCCAGGCAATAAATATCTCTGGCCCTTGGTGCATGCTTGCCCAGATCAACTAGGTTTATCTTCTGGAAATTGTGGTCCAAATAACACTACCATTAAATGGCTCTTTTTTCTCTCTGCCCTCTGAAGTCGCCCAATACTTTATTCCAAGGAAAGTGCCATGAAGACCATGGGAGCATCCCTGCTTTGTGCAAACCCTGTATGATGGGTGAGGAGTTAATTCAATAGGCAGTGCTGGCTGCCAGCTCTTGCCTTTGCTGGTAGCAAACAGCATTTCCCCATTAGGTGATGGCTGCTGGTGCCAGCTTCTGACTGTCCTCACACTCCTATAGCTTTCTGCTCTTCTGTCCTCAGCAGCATCTGCTGTGAATGCGACCCATGTCCCTTCTTGCTCAGCCCTGACTCTTGCTGTAGGGAGAAAGGACAGCAATAGCTAGCTCTTCATTAAATCTGCTTGGTGTTCATGCCATGGGTGCTATTGTCCATGCTTGGCAGTGCCCCCAGCCCTCTTTGGTCCCATCCTGGAACAGGCTGGTGGCATCTTTCCTTCTGCTGCGCTTCTGTACCACTTGACCCCATTACAGCATCCAGCAGAAGGGAAGGTAGAGAGAATGGTTTCTGGTCTCCAACTCACAAAATGCACTTATTTTTGTTCCTTTCATGTCAGGTGAATAGTATCTCATCCACAAATCCCCTTCTGCCCTTCAAGGATCTTATTCCCATGTCTCCTGCTCCCTGCCCTTGCCAAGCACAAGCTTCTTGCTGTGCCTTCCTGGCACAGCTGAACTGGGGCTGGACTGAGCTTTTTTCCCTGGCACCTCCTGCCATTGCCAGGGCTGCACTTTCATGTCTTAGATGGGGAACTCAGAGTAGTAGCCAACAAGTTACAGCAGGAAGTGTCCTCTGTATTTTATGTTAGCCTCTTGAAAATGAGGCTGGAACAAATTGGTTTTATTTTATTTCTGTAAAGAAGATTTTTCTGCCCTATTTCTGTCTCTAACTAAAAGCAATGCCAGGGTCCAGTGTTCAGTGGAGGGGTGTGTATTAGGCTGTGGAACTTGCTATACCAAGATGTGGAGTCAAAAGCTGTCAACAACTTCACCGAGTTTCCTTAGTTACATTGGATGAGACAAAAACACATTAAGAATGGCTGCTCTAGGACATAAAATAGCTACCCCTTGACTGATGTCAGCTCTGGGTACTGTGTACATTTCAATGCTTAATCAGCCAGTCATGGACAATTTGCACCAACTTAAGAAGATTCTGCTACTGACCATGCAGAAGTTCAGTATTTCCAGGAGAGGAAAGAATAAATGGTCTGTAACAGCCACTTCAATTGGTGCTGTCCAGGCCAATGCAGACAGTCTGGGTTAGGTAGTCCTGCAGCAGCCATGCAGTGTCCCATCTCTTTGAAGAAAAAATTGGTGCTGCCCTGGAGAACAGACTATAGTATGGAAATTGGCATCACCAGGCAGAAGATATGGCAGGGTTACTGGATCTTTTTAGGTTCTCATAACCTGTGTTCTCTTTCTGTGGTAGGAAGATGAGTAGGCCTGTTTAGATGGAGGTAGATAGCTTGCTGCAAAAACCTTGCTGAAATTAGAAGAAATTGCCTACGCAGCAACAGAGATGGGTTAAACTTTCTAGCTAAAGATACAAACAATATCCATAAGACAAAAAGAGGTCAGACTTCATTTTTAGTTTTCCTTTATGGAAGTCACAGGACTTTGTTTACACTGAGCAATGCAAAGCCAAACCAAGATCAGTGTGTCCTTGATTTTATTTTGCATGTTAAATACTGCATATTTGCCCCTTGCCACCTAATTTGTGAATTTGCCAGGAATAAAAACATCCATTTAAACTAGCCAGGAAGATAGTAAAACATGAGCAGTTAGATTACTATCTAAGGCATGGCTATGATGTACTGAGGGTGGCACTGCTAAGTCTGAAGTATAAAAATACAGCTAGATGAAACAGATTAAAAACAAAATAAAACCCTGCAGCAGAAGCTGATTGTAGGTAGAAATTAAAACTGGAATATTTCAGATAAAATCAGACTACTTTCCCTGTGGAAAAGCAGGAGCACCTTTGGGAGCCAAGGGTGGGTGCTGAGATCCCCTTTGAGGTAGGCTCATGGGGTGAGTCTTGTCTCCCCTAAGACACTGTGGTCTCCTCCCCAGGGAGGAAAGGTGCTGCACTATGACCCGGGGCAGGCTGTAACATGGTGTCAAATCCACTCCAGCAGAAGTGGGGAATGGAGCAGCAAAGCAGCTAAAACTGCAGTTCCTGTGGGGCACTGTAGCTTCATTTGTGAAAGGAAATGACTCAAAGCTCAGAGGGAAAAGAGATATTGTACAGAGAAGAAAAACAAGCTTGGTCAAACCCCTGTTTCTGTTCAAAACCTGTCTTGAAGAAAAGTCTTTATTCTGGCCTACTGCTACATCACAATAAACATCACAATAACAGCTTGAAACCACTTGGGCTGTTGGGCGGTTGCCAGCCAGAAGTGTCTGGTCTTTGGTTGTTTGAAGTGTTGGCTGGCAGGTGTAGTGACTTGAAGAGGTGAATAAAGACTCCCTTTCCTTAAAATTCATGCAACCCACAGTCAGTCCTGCATGGACAGAGAAGTGTGGGATGGCAGTGAAACATAAGCTATTACATGTGGTTTTCAAGACTGCAGTTGTCCCAGTTTGTCCTGAGCTGGCTGTCTTGGAAGTAGCAGAGCCATGTATGAAAGGAGTCTTCCTTGTTTAAATTGTACCTTTCATCTGTTTGCCATGTATGCATTCATCCCTAGAAATAATTCAGCAAATGACATCAGGCTTTTAAGTTAAATCCAAGTCCTTATTACAAATATTGCAATAAGTCTCTTTTGATACAACTTGGATTTCCAATGATCTAGGAGAAATTCTAATTTTGTCTCCAAACTTGTATCTTACTGCTCCCCAAAGCATTATGTTCACACAGAAAAAGAGTAGTCCTGTCACAGCTCAAAGGTGGTTGTCATTTTATCCCATCATTTTTACCAAGTGTCAGACAATGCAGCTGTTGGTAGGCGAGAGCACCAAATTGGGAACAGCTTGAGGTACCACTGACCAGCTGCACAAATGTTGGGATTGCCTTGTGACTGTCTCAGTTTCTCCATCTCTCGAACAGAAACAACTACACTTTTGATGTCAAAGCATCTTTGAAAGCTGGACAGTGCCTGTGTGATGCTTTAATAAGCAATCAATGAAAAGACTAAATGAAGTAACACTGAAGTAAAGAACACTTACTTGTTGCAACTTGTCTTCTGAAAGAAGGAAAATCCTACTTACAGCTAAGGTTGCACCGTAAGCTCAGCTGCATTATTGAACATCAGAAGATTCAGGCTGGAAGGAGCACCAGGAAGCCAGCCTTTCTATGCATCACTGCTCAGGGAACGATTTTGTTCACTGGAGTGCAGTATTAATGAGCTAACTTTGGGTCTCTTGGTTTTTTTTGCCTTGCTGCATGTAGGTGCTTGAAAGGAAAGCACAGGATTTTCAGGGTTATTGAGAACAACAAATGTCATCAATCCAAATTTTGCATTGCTGTCTACTCATTGCATAATGAAAGCTAATGAGGTTAACAGGAAATATTAATTGTCCTACACTGCTTGCTCTATATCATTGCTCTACCTCTGGCTATGGAAAAACCATGAACACCAGCAGCTGAAAACTCAGTGACAAGTAGTGCTTTAACATAGGAAATAGGCAACATTTGGCCTAGTAACATAATGCAGGTGACTGAGAAATCACTTGCTCAATTATATGCATGGGGCGACTCCATGTTAGAGCAACATGTGGAGTTTTATGGGCAGTATGAAAGGGGAAAGAATGAGGTTTTTATCACTGCACTCAGTTGTAGAAGAAGCAGGAGGTTGTTTCCCACCCCTTTGCATATGCTTGGACTGTGCAGAGAAATGGAAATTAATGTCTGCTTGGAGATTTGGCATGACGTGGGGGGGATAGGCTGGACCCATTCCAGAGGCGGCACCCCCCCCCTTCACACACCCTGCCACATCCCTCATATAGATTTCATGTGTTCAAGACCAGGCAATGTCAAAACAAAAGCTATATTCTAAAAATAAAAACCTTGGCTTCTTTACTAATAATGAACTCTCAAAGCAGGAAAAAAAGCTTTCAAAAATATGATCACATTTAATTGCTGCTTTTCTTGTCCCTTGGCAGTTGCCAGAACAAGTGAAGCAAGATCATCTCTCAGCATGTCCAACTCCTGCTGTTTTATCACCCCTCTCTTGTGCTTCCTGTAAATCCTCTACCCATGAAGTCAGGTTAAATATATGCAAATCTCTCTACTCAGTGTTTTTAGCATGTAGGTAAGATAACACCTGCCAGGGCAAAGTCCTGGCAGTCTTTTTTCCCCTCCTCCAAATTATTTCAGAGTGCCTTAACCAATGATTTTTGTGAGTCTGGGGCTGACAGTGACTGTTGCCGAAGCTGCAGTGGCTGCACCCATCTCCTCCTGAAGGCAAACTGGCACCTGAGCTGTCCCCAGCCCTCGTTCTGAGGGCTGATGTGAAGAAACAAAACATTTCTTCTCTGCTAGTAAAGACACTCATTTCCATCTGCTTACAGCAGATCCATCCACTAGCCCAGGACTTTTTGCATTTCTCTCCCAGAGAGAATTCTTATTTTTTATATTAAATAACTTACAAAACCCCCCACATACCTTAATTCATTTTTTTTTCTTGCTGTAAAGCTTGACATCTGGGCCTGTAACAGCTCATCAGTGGATTTGTGAGATGAGGCAAATGACATTTCTATATAGAGCACTGGCTGCTGTAAAATCAGATGGTGAAATGGGACTGTAAAGAACTTGCTATTGAGTGATGATCTTCATCCAAGGATCTCAAAGTACAGCAATCCCCATTTTGCTGACACAGAATGGGTGACTTACTCCAGCCTGCACAGCAAAATTGGTCTTGCAGCAGAGTATCCAGTATTTCTGGAGACATGTACATGGTATAACGCAGATACTATTGAGCAGGCACTGCATATGGGTGTTTTAGACCTCTTTGGTATAAGGAGGCCTTGATCCCAATGTGGACAGTAGTGCGTTTACTGTACCTAGTTGTACTTGAAATACTAATACTATCCTTGCCGCATATGCAGCCTACTCAGACTTTTCCTTGTCCCATTACACTGACAGAAGACATGCTGCTGACTCGCACCTTGCTTCCCTTTGCACAGACAGCCTGAGCTGTATTCTGTATAAACACTGCTGCTGTGGATTAAATCACAGTGTGGGGCTGAAGCAGCAGTCCAGCTCTGTGCTGACCTCAGGCATGCTATTCCAGTAAAAAGACTCTAGAGCAATTCCCCAACAAAAGTACTGGTTATATAAATAAAGTCAAACTAAAATCCGACAACCTGAATTAATTTTAAGATGAACCTGAAACTTGGAGGAGATGGCTGCTTTTAGCAGTAAGAAACTGGACTCAGTAACCCTGAATTTCCCTTCAGTCCCATGCTTGTACTTCTGAGAGAGAATGAGTTGCTCTCTGTCCCCCCCCCCGCAACAAGCCTTGCATAAATGCTTTTTTTGCTTTTTTTTTTTTTTTTTTTTTTTTTTTTTTTTTCCTCCCCCTTCAAGGATACTTCTATACAGTGCTTTCCCTGTCCTGGTGCTGAATACCTGGCTCTTGAGAGCCAGTTCTCTCTGCAGCAGAAGGAGAAATATCTATCTTCCCAGGATAGCACTTCAGTTGGATTAGAGGGAATCATCTCTTGTGTTAAAAGGGAAGGTCTATCTCTGACTACGATGTCTTTGACTGTGTAGGGGACACAGGCACAAGCTAAGTACCACAGGTCATCTCTGTGTTTCTCAATGAATCATAGTCTCAAAGTTTAGATGCATGTTGCTCTGAGTATCTTTAGCATTTCTCTGTTGAGAGAGTTTAGCTCTCCTCAGAGGGCCCAGTAATGGTGTTATGTTCTTGCTGTTGCATTTCCTGAGGGATTCACGGTGGCAACACCAAGCACCTTGTAGTGCACCTGCAAATATCTGTGGAGTTCCGGGGTGGTCTTTGCCTAGTGTACTTGCCAGTGTGCTACTGAGAATAGCATTTTGAAGGCTAGCCTTCCCGGAGGGATTCTGGCTAGGATACACTAGCAGGTTAGAGGGAAGGAGGGATGTAATGAAGCAGACCTCTTGCCAGGACCAACTATCATCATGCTTGGATACACAAATGTATCCTGGTTATCATAAATTTCAACATCTCTGTGGTTCTGGCCCTCCTCAATGATGTCTGAATCTCACTCTTCCTTCTTATCTTTGCAGTACCTCAGCAGCGCCAGGTAAATTCTGCCCGCGATGAAGTTGTGCTTAAAGCTCGTGAGGTTAATTAACCTTCAGTGAAGGCAGGTCATTTATACTAGCTGGAAATCTAGTTCTGTGCTTCAGACAATATATTTAATAACAAAGTCATTTAGACTTCAGATGCATCATTTCAGTCCCTATTTTGATCAAATCACTTAAGTAAGCAGCAAGAATCTGCTGATTTCTGGAAACTCCAAGTCTTGCAGAAAGGTGCTGGTAATAGTAGCACATCAGTGCTGGTTAGCACTGAGCTCCAGATCCTAGCAGGACATGAGGGTGCCAGGCTGAAGGCAAGAGGAGAGTCCCAACTACTCAGAGCTGTCAGGAGTTCTGGGACACTCTTTGCTGGCTGAGGAGCATTTGTATCTGTATAAATTTTTCTGGAGGATATCTCAATGTGATTCCTTTCTGATTAGAAACCATGCCACTTAAATCTCCCATGGAACCAAATGCCTGTGTAGTGCCTAATTCACAGCTCGGTTGCCCCTCCAAGGGCTGGGTGGGGCTGAAGGAGGTTTCTGACTTTAAAAATTTCTTTGTAAATTGTTAGGAGACAGGAGCTATGTGCGTGTTAATGAAAGCTGCCTCGCTACCTATGAAGATGTTTGCTTACTGTTGGATCCTGCTCTATTCTGCTGAATTGAAAGTGCTTATCTATTTCTTAAGCAGAATACTTGGTGCAAACACTAAGTGGAAACTGCTTCAGTGCAAGCACGGGAGCTCAGAGTTGTGGAATCTCAGCTCTGCTCTTGTCATACTCTTTCAAGTGACCATCCCTTCCCCTTGTCCTACGTAAGATAATTTCCAGGTAAAATGTGCCCCGAGTTGTGTGCTATTGGTTCCTTGCAGGTCTAAAACAACACCCTTGGTGAATCCAGGACAAACTGGCTTTCCTGTCTGGGAATCCACAGGGAGGAGTACAAAAGCTGCTCTGAAAAAACTAAAGCCTGTAGAAGCATAGGAAAAAGCATGTGAGTCTACCTTGAGTGGCACAGAAAGATGTGTCAGTGAAAGTCTATCTTTATAGAGCTTCATGTTAAGAGCTACCATAAGGTGCCCCCTGCAATCCACATCCAGGTGCTCAGTGTCTGACAATGCCTCATCACTTCCCCAAGAACAAGGGAGATAAGGGAATAAAAGAATGCCAGAAGTGGCTTTATCAATTGGCAACTCCACATCAGGTTTTCATTAAAATAGTGTAGAGTGGGCCTGGCAGTCTGTAGCTCTGCTTGATAAAGAGATTTCTGCACATACCAAAAAAATCTAGCAAGCCCATTACCTTTTATCTCCACTGTATAATAGCGCCAAGTGGAGGGTGTTAGTCACTTCTGGAAGAGGGAAAGGAATTTTACAACAGAGAATCACATCTTGTTTCTTTTTCCAAGATTTTGTCCATCTGTTCCATTTTTCAAAAACAAACAAACTATTAATACAGTGCATTCATGGAACCTTCTGTTCAAGGCTCTTAAAGCTCAGTAGATATTCATGATTTTATTTGTCAAGAAAGTCTTTGAGATAAATATTCAATTTCTTGCTTCCCACTAGGCAGATGCCAGAGAGGTTCTACGCATGTGTGACTGATACTCTGACTGGGGCCCTGACTCTTGGCTCTGGAGATCTTGCTCAGTTCCTAATTCTGTCTCAGGATTCCCGTATGATCATAGTCTAATCACCTATTTTCTCTGCCTCTCAGTTCCCTCACCTGTAAAATGTGGGCATTTCTTTTCTTCTACTCTGTCTTGCCTGTCTGCACCCTGTGCCATGATTTCGGCCAATGCACTGGAACACCATGATCCAGTTCATGTGATGCCCTTGGCCTGGGATCTATACTGGATGGTTATTTCTGCAATGCAACATAACCAGAGTTTTTAGCAACAAACTGCTTGGTGCCAGACTTGCTGGTTTGGGTACCAGTATCAGTATAGTTGCAGCAACAAGATTTAATTTCAACTACCCTAATAGATGCTTGTATTCCTAAACAGATTTTCTTCCTGCCCTAAGCTCTTTGCTGCCCTTGTTGCAGCGCTGTTCCTACCAAAGGAGCTTGTAGGGGCCTACCAGAGATGCTGTCGCTCATCTATCTGCATCACCAAGGAACCCATGTCACTCTAAATCCCCTCTGAAGTGATGTAGTGCAAAGAGATGGAGCCGTGCATTGGTAGGGCTTCGGGGATTAGAGTTGCTGACTCTAAAGCATACTTGTTTTACTTGTTACCAAAGCATCAGCAGTACCTGAAGAAACATGCATGTTGTGATATTCAGCTACAGACTGAGGATCTACCCTAGAAATGACTTCCTGAAAATCTCCTTGTTGCCAGAGACATCAAGGCTAGGGACTGCCAGGCTGGGACACCAGCCCAGTCATGATGTTCTGTTAGTCACTTTTGTCTTTTTCATTTGTGGAAAAGAGGAGGAGAGAAATTGCATAAAATGCCCCAGATAGAAAGCTTTTGTTATCAGGGAAGAAGTAAAGATGTCCAAGAAAGGAAGGAGCCAAATGTCTCCCACTCTGAAATGTGTTCAGGAACATCGTAGTTGCTAGTTAGCAGAGGTCAGTGGCACAAAGAGCAACTTTAATTCCTTAATAAAGGAGCAACCAATGCAAAATTTTGTTCTTTTAGTGAAAAATGCACTCTCTTCTCACTCAGTTTTGCAACTGAGCTTACAGTGGTTTTCAAAATAAACTCTGCAGGACTGAGTTGGTTTGTGAACCATTTATCCTAAAGACAGAATCATAAAGCTGACCCAACCAGAATGACAGTAGCTTTTGTAGTAGTAGTCAATGCTATCCAGTCCCTTGGGTTCCTCTGCATTGCAAGATTATGTGAAAGCTGGACATAGGTGATGGCTTCTGCTCAGGAGTTTGGAATAAGGTTTGTAAAGGGTTTAGCCCTTGGGGGCATGGTGGGATGGTAGGAGTGTGAAAACTGTAGCAGACAGGGCTTGGGTCACATAGAAGAGATGTATTTGATTGCAATAGCACTTGGAGGCTATGCAAAGCCAAGGCTCTGGGCTGGTAGGCATCAGTAGTACATAGATACCAGGAGAAACTGCTCTGAGCTGAATAGCCATGGAGAAAAGTTGGGTCACCTATATATGAGGGCTGGTATCACTGTCGTTACTCCACTCAGGAACTGTACAGATCAGTGGTGATAGTACACATTGAGTGCCTTGAAATCAGGAGATGCTCATACTCCTCTCCTGGAAGAGTGTATAATGTCATTGCAGAAAGGCATTGTTGGACACCTGGATGTGAAAGGACTCCCAGACAGTGTCTGCAGGGCCCTGGAGGGGTTGAGGGAAAATGAAACCTTAGAGGTCAGTTGTGTTCTTACCAATCTCTTCTCTGATCACTTCCCACTGCAGATCTGAAATCCACTGAGCCTTCAGGTAGGGAAAGTGTCTCAGTTATAAGACCTCTACTTGGTGTCAAGGGACATGGCAAAACAAGACATTTCAGAAGGACTGGTGGGGAACAGTGAGAATTCAGCACAGTCTGTACTTGAGAAATTAGGCTGGATATTGTGCAATTTTTTTGTCATGACTTTGCGTGACCTGCATTATACCTATGAGATCACCCCCAGCAAGTATCAATAGTCTCTTCCCCTATGCCTTTATGTATTTTTAATACCATGTAATTGCCAGAAAATATTGTTTCTGGAAGCTTTCACTGCAACATTTAGTTACACTTTTATCCCATTGCCTGTAAATTCAGGATCCCTTATTTACCCTAAACCCAACAACTGCGAAAGGAAAAAGGGGGTTAGGAATATACATCCACAATAGTTTTAAAATAACTTTGAAAGTCATTGTTATCTGGCCTGGCTGAGTATAAAGTCTGATACAACTTATGAAAGAGAATTCCTAACACCTGGGTGAGGATTTTTGAATTATTCTCACCTAAAAATGAAACAGTCAAACTATAAACTACAGATACAGACTTTCACATTGCTTAAGCCCTAGCTTCCTATGGCATGTTTACCAAATATCATGCTTTTTCACAACACATATAATTCACATGATACTGTATATCTGTTCTCAATCACATTCAAGTTCTTGTAGTCAGCTTTGCTAGGTATTAGATTAGCTACTAGCTTAGGGCATAATGTTGCCCATCCTGAATCAAAACCAGGTAGGATTTATGAGGCTGTATAAGGGCCTAAAATGTTCAAAGTAATAAATATGGATTGGTGAGAAGAGCACAGGTGAAATGAATGATGATAAGGACTAGGCCATAAATATAGCTGATCATACAGATATTGCTTCTACTTCAACGGACCATATGACAATAACACAACGTTCTTGATCGAAGGATCTCAGATCATTCTATAAGGAATTTTTCTTGTCCCCACTACAACTGGTAGTGAAAATTAATACCTGAGAGACTTAGGGATCATCTGAGACTTGAAGAAGCTATTATATATGACATTGAGGAGTACAGACTTCATTTCCCCACATATCCAGTTTGATAGCCTACCCACTGGAGCACACTACTCCTTTCATAGGTATCTGGGTGTGATTATATGCACACCTGTAAGGATGTACAGTTTCAAAGAGGTACTGAAAGGGACCAGGCGCTGCAACTAGTGCCAAAACTACCTAGCACTAACTCATGAAAGTACTAAAGGAGAGGAAAGAGGCCCCTTTCGACAGCTTTGCTGGGAAGAGAATGATCTAAGAGGTAACTGCTGTATGTTGAGTCTTGCTGAGCTAAAATCTCATGAACTTCTGAGTTCAGATCTTCTATCCTCTCTGCTGGGACAAGTGACGGTGGCAGCAGAATCTAGCAGTGGAATTGTGAATTAGGACTGAGTTCTGCTCTGTCTTCCCTCAGTCTGTCTTTGTCTTGGCTTGCTGAGATGTCTCCCCATACAACCCACTATGTAACCTGGACTGTGTAATTAATATGGCTAAGTAGTTAGCAGATGTTGAAGGGATAAAGGGTCTCTGTACTAAGCCCTAAAAAGATGGGTAAGAATTGGTCTACAGTATGATTCAGCGATGATAGCATTCCACTCTCTTTCTGCAAATACCTCCTATCTCCTGCTGCCAGTCACGCTAGAAATACAAAACCCAGTCCTTTTCAGGAGGATCTAAATGTTCTGATTGCTGTTCAGTATGGGGGATATTTCTTCAATTAATTAAGTGGAGCTCTGGCTGGAGGAAGGGGCTGCAGAGAGGGTGAAGCAAAATGGGGAAAGCATTTAAACCTTTCTGAAAGTCTCCCACAATCTGCTGCAGGTTTGCACTGTGGGTCCTGGCCAGTTCTTGTTCCATCAGCACATCGCTGAGGCTGGCCAGGAGAGAATGGCCTTATGGGGACTCTGCCAACTTCCATAGTTTGTGGACCCGTCTCTTCTCTCTCCTTGGCAGCAAAAATATACTGCAAGAAAACTGCTACCTACCACTCTTGACTTCATCCTGTCCCTATTCTCTTGAGCTGAGTTTGAGGTCCTGGCCATGCAGCTGTAGGCACTGGGGGAAGCAGTGGAAGAGTCACAGGGACAGGGAGAGGATTGATCAGCTGAGCAGGAGAAATGGAAAAGGCAGTATGGTCTAGTGGATATGGTGTTAAGTTGGAAGCCCTGAGACCTGGATTTCATTGTTGTAGACTGTGGGCAGAGAGACTGCAGCGACCTACTCGCCCCATATGCTAGCCCTCTTTTCTTAGTGACAGTTTGAGAAGGTTGTAGAGCCCTGGGCAAATCATTGCATCAGCTCGTGCCTTGGTTTCTCCAGTAGTAAAATAATACTCCCCTATGTTGGTGTCCTAAAAATGAAAGGCTATTTTCAGGAACTGAATTGTGTTGACTTTTCCA